>NC_141689.1:539638320-540838320 GCF_964263255.1 Lissotriton vulgaris
AATTTGGGGTGGCTCTTGAGTCGTACGCAGGGGTGCAGGGTGGGGGGTGTTGTAACGGGGGGTTGTTGGGGATGGGGGGGAGGGATTGTTACTGTTTTTGTATTTGTCTTTTCACATGGCACTGTATGCTTTGCTCTTATCCTTCTGTAGTTGGGTTCCGGGGAGGGAGGGCTACGGTCCTTTTCCAGGATGGGGGGTGGTGAGTTGCAGTTGCTGTCCTGGAACGTTAATGGTATTGGGGACAAGATAAAACGTGGAGTTGTTTCTCAGTTCCTTTGACGCCAGTCCCCTGATATTGCTTTGTTACAGGAGACCCATCTGATAGGGAATGCTTGCCGGGCTTTGGATAGACGTGGATATAGGCTGGTTGCTCATGCTGGATTCACCTCCGGTTCCAGAGGGGTGGGCATTCTGATTAGATCCTCTCTGCCCCTTGAAATAGACGAGATAATGCTTGATGATAAGGGTCGATATGCTGCTATTTCCGGGAGATGGGAGGGTAAGATGCTCTCTATAGTTAATATACATGTCCCCCCGGGTATCCAGGCCACTACTTATGCTGACCTTGGTCGGCTTTTGTTGGGGCTTCCTGATGGTCTCCTTATTCTTGGGGGGGATTTTAATTCTGTGGTCTCTGGTAACTCTGATCGCTACCCGCCCAGAGACTTACCGAATTTCCAGAAGTGCCTTTCTGAACTCCTGGAAACCTTTGGATTAGTGGATGCTTGGAGGATGCTACACCCTGCGCAACTACAATATACGTTCCATTCTGGGGCCCACGGTAGTCTCTCTAGAATTGATTATTTCTTACTGCCGTCGGCCCACTCTTCCTCCGTGCGAGAGGTCCGTCACCTCCCCAGGGGCATCTCTGATCATTCTCCCCTGTGGCTAAGGGTTGCGGTTGGGGTAGGTAGCGAGGGGAGAGTTGCTCCTGTTAACCCTTGGTATTTGCGAAACCCCAAGACGCGCTCTGCACTGGTCAAGGCCATTGATTGCTACTTTAATGAAAATGTGGGGTCTGTCTCCTCTTCTGTTTCACTATGGGAGGCTTTCAAAACTGTTATTCGGGGTTATTCACTGTCATTGATTGTTGCCGCTAAGAAGGCTAAACATGAAGAATTATTGCGTCTCGAGGATGAGATAACAGTACTTGAGAGTGAACTGGGTGGGAATGATACCCCTGCAACTTTACACTCCCTAGCTCTGAAGCAGGCTGACTACAGAGCCCTGGTGACAGATGCGGCCAAAGTCATGAATAGAGAACAGCAGGGTAGACTCTACGATGTGGGTGATAAGGCGGGTAAGTTTATTGGGTGGTTGGACAAGTCTGAGAGAGCGAATCGAGTTGAGCTGGTGATTGAAAAGTCGAATGGGGGTCGTGTGTCTGACCCGATTGGGATTGTCGATTGCTTTGTGGACCATTTCCAGACGGTCTATGCCTCTGTGAGCGATAGAGAGGAGTGTGACTCCCGTTTGCTGTTGCGCGATATCGCGTTACCCTGCCTCTCTGATAAGGATAGGGCCATGATGGATGCGCCTAGAACAGTGGATGAGGTCGCTGGTGCCATTCGTGCCCTTCGATCTGGTAAGGCCATGGGGCCCAATGGCTTGCCTATTGAGCTTTACCAATTACGGCCCGCCAAAATGGCGCCCTATCTGAGAAATATGTTTCTCGAGGCTTTCGATACTGGTCTCCTTCCTATTGATCAGCGCCTGGCCACCATCGTTGTCATTCACAAGGCAGGTAAGCCGCGTGATTGTTGTGCTTCCTACAGGCCTATTTCACTACTTAATGCTGAGCCCAAGATACTTGCTAAATTACTGGCTAATCGACTGATTAGGTGGTCGGCGACTTGATCCATCCGGATCAATCCGGTTTCATCCCGCACCGAAATACCGCCCTTAACCTTAGGAGACTCCACGGAGTTCTCGCGAGAGCTGGAACTCTGAGTCGGCCATTTTGGCTTCCCTCAATGCCACTACGGCTTTTGATACGATTAAATGGCATTATCTCTGGGCAGCTCTCAAAAAGTTTGGTTTCGGCCCGAAATTTATCGCCTGGGTGAAGCTCCTTTATGAACGACCACTAACCCAGGTGGTGGTGAATGGCAGGGTGTCCGGTTCTTTCGCACTTGGACGTGGCACCCGTCAGGGTTGTCCGCTGTCTCCGTTGCTTTTGTCCCTCGCTCTGGAACCGTTGGCCGAGTGGCTTCGCTGAGAACGCTCGATCAAGGGTATCCAGTGGACCCCTGACTTTGAAGATCGTGTCTCGCTATATGCAGATGACATTCTTCTTTATCTCACCTCCCCCCGGAAGTCTCTTAATGTGCTTTTCGATGTTCTTACCTCCTTCGGGAAGAACTCGGGTCTTGTTATCAACTGGACCAAGTCCTGCGGCCACGTTCTGGCTGGGGATCTACCCCTGTTGCCCTGTAGATTTCCGAATCAGGTGGCTGAGACTGGTTTTAGGTACCTGGGGATTCATGCCTCTCTGAATTCCGCCGTCCGTTACGAGCGTAACCTTCATGCCCCTCTCCAGCGGCTTAAACTGGACGTCTCACGGTGGCGACGACTGCCCCTTTCCCCATTGGGGTGTGCGACTCTCTTTAAGATGACGTCGCTCCCCAGGTTCCTATATGCACTTCAGAACTTCTTTGATCCTATACCTCCTGGGTATTTCCGTGAGGTTGAGAGCCTTCGGAGGCAACTGATTTGGGACGGGCGTGCTCGTATCTCCTTACCCAAACTCACTTTGCAATGGTATGACGGTGGCATCGCCTTCCCTGACATTAGACGCTACTACTGTGCCTCGCAGCTATGCGCAATTAATCATGTAACTTACGCCCCTGGTCATACTCCTGCCATTGCGATGGATAAACATCTTCTGCCAGGCGGGAATTTTAACAGGGCACTGTATTCTAAGAAACCATTTAACGCCCTGACTGGCCCCACAAAAAGTGCTGTGCGAGTGTGGCGAGACGCGAATGCTGCTATGGGGTGGAGTGATAGGTTAACCCGAGTGACACCGTTGTATGATTCTGACCATCTGGGCAATTTGTGGAGAACGAAAGGATTCGATAAATGGAACATGATTGGTATAAGCAAGGTGGAGGATCTCTGGTCCAGAGGTAGTATTAAGACTTTTGAGGCGCTCAAAATTGAATATGAGCTTGACGACAAGAAGCACTTCAGGTACATTCAAGTGCGACATGCCTTGACCTCCGTTTTCCCCCCGGGGACGGAGATTCCCCAATCCTCGCCGCTGGAGGACCGTATCCTTGACGGCCATGTGCCGGACAGTACCATATCCCTGATTTACAAAAAAATCATCAATAACAGGACTGATTTGCTTGAGCGCCTCAGGGCCTCGTGGATCGCGGACGGCCTGGAACTAGATGACGAGGATTGGCAAACGGCCGTCTCCTCCCCTAAAGAGGTGGCCATACCCGCCCGTCTCCGTTTTGTACAGTTGAAGATCCTCCATCGTGTATATGTAACTGGCACGCGTCTGGTGCGAATGGGTTACTCTCTTGATGGGCTATGTAAGCGCGGCTGCGGTATGAGTGGTACCTTCCTGCATATCATCTGGGAGTGTCCTGAGGTGGCTGCCTTCTGGTCTAGAGTGCATGCGATTATGGAAAGAGTCACCGGGGTCTCTCTATTGCCTGAGGCCAGACGATGCCTTCTTAATGTCTGGGAACCTACGGACTACAACAAGGCCTAGACTTTTTGGGCGACTCTTGGTAACCTAGTTGCCAAGAGGGATATTGCACAACTCTGGGGTTCCCACAGACCACCCACGATAGCGGCTTGGAAGGAGAACATGGACTGGTGTATGTTCAGAGAAAAGACGGTCAATGTGGCCCGGGGCCGACCTAAGAAGTGGGGTAGAATTTGGTTCCAATGGAACACGTACCGTGGAAATGTCTGCACTCCCCCGCAGGACTACACCATTGATATATCGCTGTCCCCTTAGTTAGCGTTCCGGACTTATATTTGTAATAGTATGTATGGATTAGTTACTTACCTGTAATCCTAGTTCTCTTCCAGGGGTATCCTCATCAAAGTCATAAGCATTAGAATATTCCCGCCTACGTGCGGGACCCCGGAAACACTATATTATATGTGCCCCACATATAAATACACATATATATATAAACCATATATATATATAAAAAACAAGCAATAGCAGCCAGATCACATTAGAGCTGAAATATGCTGTGAAGAATTTCCACCATACATGAATAATAAGCATTAGAAACAGGAGAAAACAACACCAAAGCTTGTTAAGGAATTGTTTTAATGCTCAAAAAGCAGTAGAAATTCTCAGAACTCACTGGAAGCATAGGAAGCTCCCAGGCTGCATTGCAAACACACAGTCTAACCAGACTGAAAAGCTAACCTGTAGCTAAATAACAAAAAACTGACACTGTGCCTTTAAGGCACTCATGACCCCCTGAATCCCATCATGCCTCAGGAGTGGCAGTTAGGCAGTTGTTCTTTTCGGAGACTGAAAACCAAACCCAATAACACTTAGGTCAACAATATCTCCTTATGAACAGTTATTCCTTGCCCGGGGAGGCGGGAGGGTTGCTTATGACTTTGATGAGGATACCCCTGGAAGAGAACTAAGATTACATTATTTATTTATGGATTTTGTAAAGCGCACGGCTACCCCCAATGGGGGTGTCCCGGCGCTAAAAACTGATTGGCAGAGAAGAGAGGAAGTAGACTACACAGATACAAAAAGCCAAGTCTTCAGGCGTTTGCGGAAAATCACTTCAGATGGGACAAATCTAAGATCAATAGGAAGACTGTTCCAGTATTTGGCTGCAAGGACGGCAAAGGCTCTGCCACCCATTCTTGTGCGACGGAATCTAGGCACACACATAAGGCGCAGATTGTTGGAGCGGAGATCCCTGACTGAGTAGGACAACCTCAGTCTTTTTCTTAAATAGTCTGGGCCTGTTCCATTCAACGCTCGAAAGGCGAGAATGAGCGTTTTGAACTTAATTCGATTGACTATAGGCAACCAATGAAGCTCTTTACGAAACGCTGAGATTGAATGTCTGTAGGGGATGTTACCAATCAATCTTGCGGCCGTGTTCTGCACCACCTGGAGACGTTCAATTTGGTACAGAGGGGCCCCTACATATAGACTATTCGCGTAATCCAGGTGGGAAGTAATTAAGGCCTGGGTGACAGTTCTACGTGCATCCATAGGTAGAAAAGGAAAAATCTTCCTCATCATTTTTAATTTACCATAGCAAATCGACGTGACCTTATTGATTTGGGGGCTGCAAGATAGTGTATCATCGAATATGAACCCCAGGTTGCGGGCAGAGTGAACCGGGGTCGGTGGAGGGTTGAGAATCGTAGGCCACCATAAGGAAGGTGGAATGGTCATTTTTTGATTAAAAAACAAAACCTCCGTTTTGTCGGTGTTTAGTTGCAGATGGTTGGTGGACATCCAGGAGCAGATTTCACCAAGACAGTGGCGAAAACTGGAGAGGCTGGAGTCAGAGTGATCGCTAAAAGAGAATATAAGCTGAGTATCATCAGCATACGAGATCACTCTGACTCCACAAGCCTCTACTACCTTGGCCAACGGGGCTAAATAAACATTGAAGAACAGGGGGCTTAACGCTGAACCCTGTGGGACTCCGCGAACTAGAGGTTTGGATTCTGATTCAAAAGGTCTGAGAAGAACCCTCTGTGATCGTCCTTGGAGGAAGGAACCCAGCCATGATAAGGCAACGCCGCTAACTCCAATCTGCTTCATACGGTCAAGGAGGATTTTATGGGACACCGTATCGAAGGCGGCGGACAGGTCGAGGAGGACCAACATGGCCTCCTCGCCCTTGTCCACACACTCTCGCACAGTCTCTGACACTTCAAGCAGTGCGGTCTCAGTGCTGAACCCAGCACGGAAACCTGACTGGGAATCATGCAGAAGAGAGTTGGTTTCCAGATATTCCGCTAGTTGTAGTTGGACTGCCTTTTCCAAAACCTTCGCAGGTTTGGGAAGCAGAGAGATAGGCCGATAATTACTAAATTGTGTAGGGTCGGCATCAGCTTTCTTCAAGATGGGTACAAGCAGAGCTTCCTTCCAGGCTAAAGGGAACTGGCCTAGTTGTAAAGAGGCATTCCAGATGGAAATAAGAGGCTCTAACAGTAGGGTAGACAGCTCACTCATAATTTTAGGGGGGACCGGGTCCAAAGGGGAACCTGATTTGCACTGTAATAGTAGCTTAAGTGCGAGATTAGGGGTGAGATCCTTAAGAACAGCTAAAGTGGGAGCAGTGTCCTGGTTAGTTGAAACCGGGAACAGGGAGAGATCAAGAGCATCAGCTGGAGGGAAGGAGGAAGCAATTTTGTCAATTTTACCTTGAAAGAAGTCAGATAGTCCATTACAAAGAGACTGACTGGCAAGATTAATGGGTGTCAAAGCGGGGGGTTTAACAAAGTCCTTGACAATTTTAAACAGTGTTTTTGCCGAGTTATCTGCGTCTTTAATTTGTGAGGTGAAGAACTCTTTCATGGCCAATTTTCTTGATTTAGAGAATTTCCTAAGGGCCATTCTATAGATAGTTTTAGCCTCAAGGTCATACGTAAGTCTCCATTTACGTTCGAGTTTTTTACAATGGCTTTTTTCTTTACGTAAGGCATCTGAAAACCAGGAAGCAGAAGGGCGAGATCTGGCAGATGACATCGCTATACAAGGGGCAATTTCATCGATCGCCACCGATAGAGAGGTGTTAAACTTAGTAACACAGGTATCAATATTTCCTAAGCTCGACTCAAGAGAGCAACTGAATATAGGCTCTAGGGTAGAGCAGGTGACCTTATGCCATTTTCTTCTATGGCCTAGCCCCAGTTCCACCGGGATAGGAGCCTGAGGGATCGGTATGTCAAACGCAAGCAAGAAGTGATCGGACCAAGTAAGGGGGAGAGAAGGGTGCGTAATAGTCCCAGGGAGGTTGGAAAAAATGAGATCTAGCGTATGGCCGGCTACATGCGTGGGACCATGGATGAGTTGCGTCAGGCTCAGGCTCTGGAGAGAGTCGAGAAGACGGATGGCTTGGGTACAGGTGGGGTCATCAACGTGGAGGTTAAAGTCCCCCAGAACTATAAAGTGAGGGTGCTTAAGGGATAGGTCCGTAATGACGTGTATCAGTAGTAACAGGTCTGAGGGAGAGGCCTTAGGGGGGTTGTAAACTAGAATACCAGTGAGGTAAACTGCAGCGGAATCCGCAACAGAGAAATAAATGGCTTCAATCAGACCAATATTGGTGATTTTCTTAATGATAATATTAATCCTTCTCTTCCAGGGGATCCTCATCAATAGTCATAAGCATTAGAATAGAATAGCGAGCCTCTCCTCATCTCTGCGGGCAAAGGAAAGATAAGACAGAAATCTCATCAACAAGCTTGAGTAGACAGAACCGACTACCCAAACAGATTCCTCAAGGAGGCTTGCCCTACTTGAGTGTCAGTCCTGGAATCAGAGTCGAGGCAGTAATGCCTCGTAAAGGTATGCACTGATTTCCAGGTCGCGGCCTTGCATATTTCTGACATGGGAACGTCATGCAAGAAAGCCACTGTAGCCGCCTTCCCTCTAGTGGAATGCGCTTTTGGAGACATCAACAAAGGTTTTCCCGCCAGTTGATAGGCCAGCTTAATGCAAGAAACAATCCACCTAGAAATGGACCTCTTTGCCGCTGGAAAACCAGTTCTCATAGCACCATAGTTTACAAACAGTTGGTCTGTTTTCCTAATCCCTTTAGTCATTTCCAAATAAAACTTCAGCACTCTTTTAAGATCTAATGAGAAGTGACCGCTCAGCCGGGGTCGCCGGATTTGGAAAAAAAGAAGGGAGAGAGATAGACTGATTGATATGAAAATCAGATATGACTTTAGGCAAGAAGGAAGGGTGAGCCCTCAGAACCACTCTGTTATGGTGGAATACCGTATAAGGTTCCTTTGCACAGAGCGCCTGTATCTCACTGACCCTGCGTGCAGAGGTAATTGCCACCAAAAAAGCTGCCTTCCAAGAGAGATGTTGTAAGGAAGCTTTGTGGATTGGCTCGAAAGGTGGAGACATCAACCTTGATAGAACTAGGTTTAATTCCCACGGAGGAGAAGGATTTCGCACAGGGGGATACACCTTCTTCAATCCCTGGAGGAAATCCTTGACCACTGGAACCTGAAAGAAAGACACCTGGTCAGGCGACTTCCTGTAAGCCACAATAGCTGACAAATGCACTCTAATGGAAGCGTACTTTAAACCAGCTGTTGCGGGTGAAAGGAGGTATGGTAATATGACGTCCTCCTGCCCCTTAATCGGATCCAAATGCTGATCCCTACACCACAAGTGAAACCGTTTCCACTTGAAGGCATAGGATGCTCTCGTGGAAGGTCTCTTAGCCTCCTTTAAAATGCTCATACAGTCAGGAGGTAGGTTCAAATGTCCGTATTGCAGGACCTCAGGAGCCATGCTGTTAGGTTCAATGATGGGAGGTTGGGATGCATTATCCTCCCGTTCATTTTGCTCAACAGGTCCGGTCTGCAAGGGAGTCGTTTGTGTGGACACACAGACAGATGCAGAAGGTCCGGATACCACCACTGCCGAGGCCAGTTTGGAGCAATTAGGATCATCTCCATGTTCGTCCTGAGGAGCTTGGACACCACTCTCGGGATCAGAGCCAGGGGAGGAAACGCGTACGCGAACATCCCTGCCCAATCCAACAGGAGAGCGTTCCCCAGCGTCCCTGGTCTGTGGAACCTGGACGCGAAGGCGTGGCACTTGGAGTTTTCGTCATCTGCGAACAAGTCTATGGACGGACGCCCCCAGCAACGAAAAAGTTCTTCTACTATTTAGTCTTGTAGCACCCAGTCTGGCTGATCTTCGAAGTGCCTGCTGAGTGCGTCTGCTTTGACGTTCAACTCGCCCGGAAGATGCACCGCCACCACTGTGAGACCTCGAGCGAGGAGCCAATGCCATATTGTTTGAGCCTCTCGAGACAGTGGGCGAGATCTTGTGCCTCCTTGCTTGTTCAGATAGATCATGGTTGTCGTATTGTCCGTCTGAACCAGGACTGAGTTGGCTGTGATCGCTGGCAGGAAAGCTTTGAGAGCCAGGAATACCGCTCTGAGTTCCAGCATGTTGATGTGGTATGTCTGCTCCTGCGCAGACCACCGGCCCTGAATCTGAAGCGGACCCATGTGTGCTCCCCAGCCGTGCAGGGAGGCATCTGTCACGATAGATAGGGATGGGATGGGTTGATGAAACGGCACTCCCACCATCACATTGTGTCTCCGAGTCCACCATCTGACGGACTCTTTTGTCGCTTGGGAAAGATGGATATGGTCCTCCCAGCGACCTGTTGCCTGGTCCCACTGATCCTCCAGGGCCTGTTGCAGAGGACGCATTCTCAGCCTGGCGTGTGGGATGAGAAAAATGCAGGACGCCATGGAACCCAGCAGAGACGCCACCTGTCGTGCTGTTGGGGGACGAGACTCCAGCAGAATCCCGCACTTCAGGGTCATGGAAGAAAGTCTCTCCTCCGAAGGAAACGCTCTTCCCACGCTTGTGTCCAGAACGGAGCCTAGGTAGTGGATGGATTGCGTAGGCCGCAGGACTGACTTCTCCAGGTTCACATGGAGGCCGAGCCTGTGAAGCTGTTGCAGGCACAGATGCAGATCTTGTGTTACCCGTACCGGGGATGAACCCTTCAGGAGCCAGTCGTCCAGATATGGGTAAACGAAGAGACCCTTCTTGTGAAGAAAAGCCGCCACCACCGCCATGCATTTGGTGAAGACTCGTGGTGCGGACTTGAGACCGAAGGGTAACACCTTGTACTGGTAGTCTTTGTGCCCCACGACAAACCTCAGGTACTTTCGATGTTGCTGCGCAATCGGGATGTGAAAGTATGCATCTTGAAGATCCACCGAACACATCCAATCTCCGGCTTGTAGATGTGGACATATTTGGTGAAGCGCCAACATGCGGAACTTTTCCTTGACGATGACCTTGTTTAGGAGTCGCAGGTCGAGTATGGGTCTGAACTTGTCCTCCTGATCTTTTTTGGGGACAAGGAAATATCTGGAGTAAACTCCTTTGCCTCTTAGAGCGCGAGGAACTTCTTCTATCGCTCTTTTTTGCAGCAGGATCGCCACCTCTCGACGGAGCAAGCTCAGTTGGTGAGGGCAAGAGCTCTTGGGAGGAATGCTCTTTGGAAGAGCACGGAAACGTATCCTGTAACCACTTCGCAGTATATTCAGCACCCACTGATCTTTTGTGATGCTGACCCACTCCTCCAGGTGTTGAGATGCACTTCCTCCCACCGGAGTGGGCAACGGTGTCAGAGGAAGCCACTGTTCAGGCCTTTCCTCCTCTCGGGGCGTTGGAGGACTGCTGGCGGCCCCCCCTGCCCCTGCTGGGTTTACCGTGAAACTGGGGTTTACCCTGAGCTTTGTTCTGCGACCACTGAGGGGTTTGAACCCTCTGCTGGGCCCCTCTCCCCCTGTTGGACTTGAAGCGGCGCTTGAACTCCTTCTTCTCCAAGCCCACCGCCTTCACCGTGTCCAGTTCAGTCTTCATTCGGGTCATTTCCTCGTCTGCGTGTTCCCCGAAGAGGGCAGAACCCGAGAAAGGGAGATTCAGAATCCGATGTTGGGCATCCGGCTTCAGCCCTGTAAGGCGCAACCAGGCCGATCTTCTGGCGCAAACTCCATGGGCATAGGAATGACCCGACAGCACCGCCCCATCCGCGGCCGTGCTGATCATCTGGTTAGCCACCAGACACCCCTCCGTAACAGTTTCCTCAAAGTCCTGCTGATCCTCTTTCGGCAGCTTCGCTTTGAATCTCTCCATCGAGTCCCATAAGGCCCTGTCATACCGACCCAGGAGCGCTGCTGCACTGGAGACCTTAAGAGTGGAAGCCGCAGAGTTGCAGACCTTCCTACCCCAGGAGTCTTGGGTCTTGCTGTCCTTATCTGGCGGGACTGAAGACGAACCAGCAACCGCATGTGTCTTTCTTGCCGCTGCCACGATGACCGAGTCCGCCGGAGGGTCAGACCTCACAAACACCGGGTCAGAAGCCGCAGGTTTGTACTTCTTCGTAATGCGTGCTGGCACTGCTCTGATTGAAGCCGGGGTCAGGAAAACGTCCTTGACCGGATCCAAAATCCCTGGGACCAACGGCAGCAGAGGTCTGGAGATGGCCTTTTTGTGCAATGTTTCGAAAATGACCGTCGTCGTGACTTGAGGAACAGACATTTCAATGTTTAGTTTAAGTGCACCTCTCTGCAGAACGTCCAGGTATGTGCCAATATCATCCACAGGGGAGGACCTGGACGTTGGACTGTCTGTCAAAGTCGGAGAGTAGTCCCTCTTCGACGACCTGGTAGATGAAGTGGAAGAGGTAGACTGGGTACGTCTATGCCGATGGTGAGAACTGCGTCCCCGCTCCCTCGACTTCCTGGGACGCTCCTCCCGTCTAGGAGAGCGCGACCTGACCCGATCCCTTGGGCGATGGTCTCTTCTAGGAGATCGGGACGCCCTGGGCGATCCGGCTGGAGACCGCTCAGGAGATCTGCCCCGAGGGACATAAGCCTTTCGGCCATCCAGTCTAGGGTCTTTTGCAGGCGATCTAGATCTTCCCCGACCGTCCCGCCTGGCTTCCCTTGTGGGCGAGCGGGACCCCCTTGGCGCCCTGGTGGGTAGATCCACAGGCGTTGAGCGCCTGGGTGGGCTACGTTTGTCTATCTCCTCCACCATGTCCTGGAGAGCTGACCTGTGGCGCGGGCTGGCATATTCCTGCATACGCCTGGTAGCCCCATCGTCTCTCCAATAGTCCAGGGACCGGTACCATCTTGGCGACAGCCGGATGCGTCCCGCAGAAGGGTCTGGCCGACGTTCAGGGGTCCTGTGCACCGGGCTTCTAGATCTGGAGTGTGCAGTAGAGGAGACCGAGGACCGATGAGAAGAATGGTGAGAAGCAGATTCTGTCACCATGATCGTGTCCGAGCGCCTCGACGTCGAGCGCTCCCTTCTCGCAGCCGACCGCTTCCGAGGGGTCGGGGGATCAAACAACCTCGATCCCGAGCGGCTATGCGAACGTTCATAGTCTCTCGACGTCGAGCGGCGATGAGCAACCGCCGACGGAGCCTTCTGCCTTGACGTCGAGCGATGGTGTCTGGTCGTCGACGGGGACCTCAGCCTCGACGTCGAACGTCGATGACCTGTCGCCGACGGAGGCTTCTCTCTTGACGCTGAATGGCCTGTCGTCGACGGAGCTCTCTGCCTCGACGCCGAATGGCGATGGTCAGTCGCCAACGTAGAGCCATGCCTCGACGTCGGATGCCTGTGCGACGACGGCGGAGGGGTATTGGGCACCCTCGACGCCGAACGCCGCTGCTGCTGCACCGACGGGGACCGCGTCCTCGACGCCGATCGACGAGCACCCGTCGACGGCGGAGGAGTCACCTTCCTCGAGGCCGATCGTCGCCTGGTTGACGACGGCGAGGTGACGTCCCTCGACGCCGATCGTCGCCTGGTTGACGACGGCGGAGGGGTAATGGATCTCGACGCCGACCGTCGCCCGGTTGACGGCGGCGGAGTAGCCTTCCTCGACGCCGATCGCCGCCCGGTTGACGACGGCGGAGGCGATTTCGAAGATGCCGCCTTCGATGACGCACCTGGCCTTCCTCTCGATGGCGAGCCTGCCGTCGACGGCAGCTTCCCAGAGGAAAATCCTTCCTGTGGTTCTGTTCTCAGCGCCGAGCCCGACGCTGAGTTAGAAGGACGTGAAGACTTCTTCTTTGAAGACGAATGGGCCTTCTTGGAGCCCTTCCTCACTGGAGACCTCCCTCTCGAAGCTCTGTGGGCCAGGCCATAAATCCGAATTCTCTCCCTGTCCTTGAGAGTCCTGCCTGATAGGTTCTCACAGTGTGGACAGGTTTCAGGATCATGGTCATCAGACAGGCAAACAATACAGACCTCGTGGCTGTCTGTCTTGGCCTTCTTGCTGTTGCAAGAGGGACATTTATCAAAAAGAGATGGCATTTTCGAAGTAAAATGCCCTCCACACTGCTCAAAAAAGGCAGTATCTTACTAGACAAGGTGGTAGACGTCGAAGTAAGAGCAAAAAGCTTGAAAAAGAAGCAATTTTCTGCAGAAAATTCAGAAAATTAGTGGAGCTGTGTAAACCAGGGTCCTTCACTGAAGGAGCCGGAAAGAACAACTGCCTAACTGCCACTCCTGAGGCATGATGGGATTCAGGGGGGTCATGAGTGCCTTAAAGGCACAGTGTCAGTTTTTTGTTATTTAGCTACAGGTTAGCTTTTCAGTCTGGTTAGACTGTGTGTTTGTAATGCAGCCTGGGAGCTTCCTATGCTTCCAGTGAGTTCTGAGAATTTCTACTGCTTTTTGAGCATTAAAACAATTCCTAAACAAGCTTTGGTGTTGTTTTCTCCTGTTTCTAATGCTTATTATTCATGTATGGTGGAAATTCTTCACAGCATATTTCAGCTCTAATGTGATCTGGCTGCTATTGCTTGTTTTTTATATATATATATGGTTTATATATATATATATATATGTGTATTTATATGTGGGGCACATATAATATAGTGTTTCCGGGGTCCCGCACGTAGGCGGGAATATTCTAATGCTTATGACTATTGATGAGGATCCCCTGGAAGAGAATCATCGATCTCCTTACCGCCCTTCATCTCGAGACACATGCTCCATTATCATAGGCTAGTCGGACTCCACCGCCCTCTCCCTTTGATTCCCTGCAATTGATTATTGCCATGTGTCTGTGATTTATGTTGTTAGTTCAGTTCATCAAAATTTAAAAACTAAAACCTACAATACTTATCTTTTGATTCTACGTTATGTACATGAATATCTTGCGGGTCGCTTAACCCCCAAACAAGGTACTGGGGAGCCTCATTGTGAGACGTCATACTGTTTAAATGTCATAGCGGCCGGCCCGTTAGGTTGTAGGCTGACAGCTGTGTACTGTGCATAAATATAATTAAGGTTTAAAAAAAAAAAAAACGAACCGTTAAAGGATTTGGGAAATTAGTACAAGAAGGTACGGGTAAGAAAGTAGGCTCCCTAGACTGTATGATCCCTGAAGATGACTGGGCGGGCTATCTGGGAGTAATCTATGGGAAATGGCCAATAGTAGAAGAGCCAAGGATCCCAGCCTGGCCACATGTGAGGGATGATATAAAAGAATATTTTACCTCAAGTTATATAAAGGAAATCATAGTAAGCTTGAATCTTACACGAGTTGCAGGCCCAGATAATCTTCCGGCAGTGATAATAAAAACTAGACCAGAATGGTGGGCTGAGTTTTTTGCAAAGATGTTCCAAGTGATCTTGGAAACAGGAATTATACCGGAAAGTTGGAAGCCTGCACTTATAAGACATATACATAAGAAGGGTGACCACAAAATACTGAAGAACTATAGGTTAATAAACCTCCTAGATATAGGGGAAAAGGTCTTCTCAAAAGCCATACTGGCTTTACTAAAAGACTGGGAGGAGGAAAATCAGATTATAACGCCAGAACAGGGGGGGTTTAAAGCAGGCCATTCTACAATTGACCATTGCTTCGCACACTGGGCCATAGCACGAAAGTCGATAGAAATGCGGGGAAGTCTATTCTGTTGCTTTGTAGACTTCTGTGCAGCTTTCGATCTGGTGGACCGGGAGCTATTGCTAGTCTGATTCAAATTCTCCACACTAAGAACTGGGCTCAGATAATCTTAGATAATCTTAGATACAGACAGGTGTTTATCTGGGAGAATTGAGATTGGAAATGGACTGCAGCAGGGATGTGTATTGGCCCATCTGCTGTTTTCTATGTTTTTAGCAGATCTAAAATCGACCCTGGGGAATGTCAATGGGCCAAGCCCGAAACTAGATGGTAAGCATATTGCATGTTTGCTCTATGCTGAGGATCTGGTGATTATGGATCGGACTGAAGTTGGCTTGCAAAGGAAATTGAATAGATTTAAAGATTATTGTTCCAAGAAAAAACTTGTGATTAATATGGATAAGATCAAAACCTTGAGCTTTGGCCAAAGGAAAGCCGGATTCGCGTGGTGGTTGGGGACAGAGAAAGTGAAATCAGTGACTGAATATAGATACCTGGGGTTATGGTTCGAAAAAAGTATGAAATGGAACACCCACCTAGAGGTGTCAAAATTAAGACCCTCAGCATCGATTAGCGGCTTGAAACTATTTAACAAAGCCTATGTCAGATGGACCAGTGCTGAAAGCTTATTCGGCTATGGTACCCCCGCCGTTTCTGTATGGTGCAGAATTGTTGCACTTGAGCGGTAAAGAGAGTTGGGATGTCGAGGAAGGCAAAAACCTAAAAAATCTGTCCACACTCCCTATGTCAGCAATGGTTCAGGCTGTTAGACTGGAACTAGGATTGACCTCATGGGGCATTCTAGCCGGTATGGCCTGACTTCGCTTTTGGCAACGCCAGGAGTGGTCGAAGACACCAAAATGTCACAGTGGTATAAAAATGAAATACAGAAAAGTGAGTTAAAATGGGCAAGAGAGACCAGAGAGATTATGATGAAGCTATGTCGTTTGATAGAGGTTAATTTGTGCCCCATGACCTTTATGATTAGTTTTGATAAGAAAGTACTTAAGATGTTGGGGAAGGAATTTTCTCATAAACAGGACCAAATCTATCTTGCAAAGAAATCCTCGGTGCACTTTATGACTGATGCATGGAAGAATCAACAATTCTTTCCCTACATTGATCTGCTACCGGATTGCCGTTTACAAAGTGAAGTATTTAGGGTAAGAATTGGGGTGAACCTGTGTTATATAAATAACGTAGTAAAATGTACAATGATTGACAAGACAGGAAGATGCACTTTTACTTTGGGCACTTCATGTGACTTGCTACATATTTTATTAGATTGTCAGAAGTTTCTTGAGTTACGAATTATGTTTCTAAAACTGATATTTAAGAAATAGGAGATTAGAACTAGGGCCCAAGCTGTAACTTTTGATGACTGAAATGATCCATTTAGACATTGCCGTTGCTATTGGGAAATTCATGCAAAGCGTGAAGGCACTACTTTTTACTTTTTTTTAATGAGCTTTAGCTAACTATCTAATTTTAAAATGGGAATGGAGGGTTTTATAACTGGATGTGTTTTAAGATGTGTTTTAGCATGGTTCATAAAGTGTATTTTTAGATGTGTTTTTAACCATATATGTACTGTTTGTGGACCGATGGTCCAAATAAACGTGAATTGAATTGAAGTCCACCTGAATTTACACATACTTCGTTCCCTCAAAACAAACCACTGCCTCACTATAACCTGACAGCACAATGCTCTTTACAATATTTTTGACTTTTTTTATGATTGCTCTTCTCATGGCCCGACTCAAGATTTAAATCACGAAAGAAAAAGGAGCCTGGCACTTCGTATAAACACATAACCATACTTATGCTGTGTTGTTTTCACTCACTTTCCGAGGCAGCTTGAACATGACACCCACTGTTTGTAGTAATCCCCTAGCTTCCATTTTCAACAAGTTGGAAAATACTTTCTACATCTTCACCAATAAGTTCTCTATTTGGACCCTTGGGAGTGAGGACCCTCAATACCCTCAGATGGTTTTCCTCAAGACATTCAATTTTGGCATTTAGCAATGTAATTGCTTCCACCTTAATGGTTTTAAGTGACATCAATTGGTACACTACAGTGACACGCAAACCAAACAGAGCAGTTATACGCTGTCTATGAACACAAATTGAAAACAAAATTACAGCTACATGCAATTCGAATTGGAAAGTTTAATGTGAACAAGGAAACTAGGTTGCCCTCCTAATATTGGCAAAACTATACCCGTTAGCCCTGCTAGTTTTCCCTCCATAGCATTCACAGCCCTCTCAATAATGAACTTCTTCTGCAGAGATTCGAGTGTAACATAGTAATAGAACTCAGGAGAGCTTGTGGTCTTGGTTTAAGCACTATCACGTCTGGAAACGTCTCTCAAATATGTGCTCCTCCAAACAGTTGAAAGAAATCTTCTTTGCACTTCCGCATCTCGGTCACCATGACCTTAAATGTGTGTTGCCTGGAAGCCTAACAATTTGCAATGGTGCATCAGCATCACACCTCAATAGGGAATAAAGTGAACTAGTAGTCTCCCTTGACTGCCATACCTGGTGTCACAACTGCAGTGTGCTTAGGAGTAGATATGGGCTCCACAGCACCCAACAACACCCCATGGTTCTATGTAGATATCTGAATACCAGGGTTCAGGATTTCATTTCTCCAGCTGGATTTTCCATCAGTCTTATTGAGGGTGCCATCATGGGTCTATAGTAGCCTTGGTTATGCTTGAGTGCTCAAGACTCCAACCCTTTCAAGATGTCCAAGATCAGTGGCCCTAGAGAGCCCGGCAGCCTCTAGTCTGTCCTGGGCTCGCACTGCCTAAGATGGGGTTTTCACAGGCTGCTTCTTACATCATTCCACGCAGCTTCGCCAAGTATGGGGAACAATAAGGCCCTTGCTGTCAGCACGTTCACAGGACATCAAGCTGTATTACTGGGCCTCCCCGTTGCAGGTGGTAAATGACTGGGAGTACTCATATCGGTCGGAACCGGCCTATAGGGTAGATCGGTTGAGCCGTGGGAACTGTGAGCGCCTGCTTTATGCTCGAAAATATGGAAGGGATTGGCCGTCCCACACTGGGGAGGTGGTTCAATGCTGGAGGGAAGCCAATACATTTTTGGGGTGGTATGGCTCCCTGACTGGTGAAACCCCCCTGTGGCATGGAGACCAGTTGAGGGATGAGACTTACTTGACGGGGTTCCGGGGCTGGAATCTTATAGGTATAGAATGTCTGGGAGACGTCTGGAACCCCGCAATCCTTTGCCTACCTTAAAAAGGAGTACGACCTACAGGACTCCCAGCACTACCACTACACACGCCTTATCTACGCACTACGGGCTCGTATAGTGAGCGGCACGTCCATCCCAGAGTACTCCCCCATGGAAGATAGTTTACTCCTGGGCCCGATAGTGGAGAAGCCCACATCCAGAATATATCGTAAACTCAAACAACATAGCACACCCACTAGCGACGCTACGAGTGGGATGGGTGGGAGACATTGAAGAATTGGAAGATGAAGACTGGCAGGACGCCCTACAGAGCCCACGGGAAATAGCAATCCGCTGCAGGTTCCGGCTAGTACAGCTTAAGATCCTGCACAGAGTACCTTTGGGGGAGGAGTCAGTCGGCCCTTTGTGCACGGGGATGTGGGGAGGAGGGCACCGTCTATCATATCTTATGGGAATGCCCTGAGATAGTTCCCTTCTGGACGAAGGTAGTCGACCTGATGACGGCAGTGGTGGGGTCACCGGTCCCACTAGAGCCCAGGTGGCTACTTTTAATGATTAGAAGTGACTCAGACTGGACTAGGCACAAGGAGATCTGGCTGGCACTGGCGGCAGGGGTGGCAAAAAGGAATATTGAAAGGTGCTGGGGCTCGCGGACACTGCCTCAGTGGGACCAATAGGGGCGAGACATAGACTGGTGCCAAAGGGCCGAAGAAACCATCTACAAAAGCAGGGGCTGCGCCAAGAAATGGCAGAAAATCTGGGGGCCATGGCGGAAATAAAGGAGGTGAGGGGTAGTTTGGGACTGTAATACCAACTGTCATTTGTCTTACTTGTGCCATCACAGGTCCATCATTGTCATGTAAACTGCAATTTCACCACATGCACTGTGCTAAATGTCCTGTATTGTTTGATGATATGAGCAAAGTTAATAAAAAGATTTTTTTTAAAAAGATGAATGATGATCTAAACATCCAAATCGTGCTTAAAGCCAGTGTGCCTGCTTTACTGTGTGGACTGAGGTTTCAAAATGATAATGTACAAGACTACCTGCACATAGCATGATCCTGTCCTAAATTGTAGAGATTCTGGTGCAAGACTTTTAATTACTTAATTTAGCGCTCCCTTGATACTCCCCAATCCAATAATAAGTCAGTTGTACAATGCCATGCATAGAGTATATCTCATTAAGTGCATTTGGAAATACATTTTTATTTCATGCTTATGCCTGATTCGTGATCAAGCAATATTGGAAAGATGCTTCGTATAAGGGGAGTTTGCTTTTTAGTACAATAAGATGATTACAGCAATGAAAATATCTATGTGCTGCACAAAATGAGGCCAATCAGAAATTCAGGGAGAACTGGGTGAATATAGCGACATTAATGAATTTGTGTTTCATAAGTTATTAATTGGTAAGATTTATATTTATCTTAGAAGGAATTAATATATATTTTGCATGTATTTCACTGAAGAATGAAAACCACCCTGACTTAAAGTAGGCCTGTTCAACTGTGGAAGTCCAGGACTTGAGCAGAAAAATGCTCTACAGATATAAGGACTGACGGAAACGTAGTCTGCAAGTAGCCTTATTGCAATTTTCAATTGGTGATGCCAAATTTCATAATGCTTTAAAGAAACAGAAAGCTACAATAGTGGTTTGTTGCTGTCATTCATAGCAAAGGTCCCTCTACACTGAGAAACCAACCTGGGTGTACATCTCCTTTGAAATCTCTACAACTTAATGTGCTTTCAAATCCCAACAGCTCAGTGGTCGCTGCACTGATATACTGTCTACTGGGCGACATAGTTTCTCAACTAATTCAATCAATCATTGATTCCTCGCATTACTCATATCTCTGCAATCCTCTACACTGAAAGTTATGATAATGGAAGACTTTAACTTGTGTAGAGACAAAGCAAACATCAAACATGGTACAGATATTGTGGAAAACATGCTGGCTTTAGTGCAGGGCAATTTCACCCTCACACCCAAACTACTTCTCAGCAAAATCGAAGTTGAAAGACAACTACAAATCAGTGGAACATAACCTCCTCCTACAATACAACCAGTCAGGTTTGGACAGGCGCGCAACACCCATTGAACTCACCGGGCTTCAGCCCCGCCCCCCCCCCCTCTCGTGTGTGGCAGCCCGGGATGAGACAGATCCCGGGCACACACACAGCCGCACCCGAATGTTTCAGAGGTCGTTTAAAGACCATTTAAATGTTAATTAGGCATTGTTATTGTTTCAGCCCTTGTAAGAGCCCCTGCAGCTCGACTCTGCGCTCCACTCTGCCTACTGATTAAAGTTCAGCCCCCCCCCCGAAATTTTTTCTTAGCCTCCACCCCCCCCTGAAATGTGTCTCTAGTTGCGCCTCTGGGTTTGGACCCTCAATGCGCTAAAATCCCTGTAGCCACCGTTACAGGAAATTCTTGAGGCAGTGAAGAAGATGACAATCTGTTCTGCTCTCTGACACGCTTATAACTCAGTTGATCAATCAGTACTGCCGAGAAGGCTGATGGACTAGATGGAGATCTCTGAAAGAACAAGAGACTGGACCTGCTCCACATTCAGTGAATACACCCAACATTTTCGAGTAGGTGCTGCATTCTCGTGTATTGAGATAGTATGTTTTGAAGTAATATTAGCAGGAGAGGACAGCATTGTTAAGGCGAGAATCTGTGTACTCCTCGAATTGTATATTATCAACCTATTTGTACTAGTCAAAAGAAAAAGAAGTCCTATGACACTTTAAAATGGGGTGTTAATGGTAAGAACAAACAAACTGACTTTTATAAAGTATAAAATATCTTGACACTAATAACATGCAAAGGGATCAATTTGCTGACTCTCAGCTCACTTCTAATCTAAAATGCCAATTAACTAGTTTGTCCTTTTCATTCAGTGTTTCACACTATTGTATACCTCCTTATTCAGTATTTAATTCCCAAAGTGGGGTTCTGTGAAATGCAAACATCAATGCACTGCATGGTGGCAGTTCTCGGCAGGAGAAATATGTATTCGAAGTCTGCAGTAAATAGGGTGTATGGGCTGTAGGGTATTAGGTTTCTGATATTGAAGCCAACGGAAAACCTGGCGATTGCCACACCTCTAAATGTGGCCGCGGTGGAGCCATGAGCTTCAAGCCAGTTTACAACTAGGCTTATGTCATTCTCTAAGTGGTCTGCCTTCCGTTACGAGCACAGTTCACTTACCTTAGCTTACTGAAAGAAATATTTTTTTTTACGTTCTTCTCGATGTATCTTGTTTTTAATCTCTTGGCATCTTATGGATTATTCTCTCTAGATGTCATTCCTACCTCTCCAATAGTGTTCATTTATTTGCTCACCTTAAACCTCCTCTTAGTCCATGCTACCCAGGGTTGATCTTTGTCCCTGTACTATTCACCCGACCCATGAATTCCCGGTTAATCTTGTCGTTTACGATTCATTTTTTTCCTAACATCCCTCGTCTGTTCTCTAAATCTCTGCCTCTATTTGCCCTACAACTTTGGGTGCTCTAGCAAACATTTACCAATTACCAATTTCTGTTTGCCTCTTTACCTTGTATGTATATTGCCTCTCATACCCTTTAGAATTTATGTTTAGCTTTGTGGTCATGTGGTAGCTGACCATCTGAGGTGGGCAATATCCCGTTACTTTTGTGACTAGTCCTGGCAGTGCAATCCTCTGATACCCGACTGCCTCATTCTCTTGTATAGCCATATTTATTTTGGCCACTTCTATAGTGTTTACTGATTTCAGTTGCTCTTTTTTTAATCTTTAAACTCTCTATCTTTTCACTCCTTAGTCTCTTCGTGATCTGCTTCAATAGCTCTCCAAGAAATAATCTTCATTTTTCTTTGCATTGAGTTTACATCAATGCATCCAGGTGGTGATGCCAGCAGAAGCCTAAAATGTGTATTTATTGCACCCTCAAAACCGAGACCCTAATCAACCACCTGCTGTGGTACCCTGGGCATCCTTATGGCAGTTGAAGTTAAGGTTTTGAGGGAAGGTACAATTCCTCTGCCAGAGGTAGAGCGTCGCTAGTGGGTGTGCTATGTTGTTTATGAGTTTACGATATATTCTGGAGGTGGGCTTCTCCACTATCGGGTCCAGGAGTAAACTATCTTCCATGGGGGGAGTACTCTGGGATAGACGTGCCGCTCACTATACGAGCCCGTAGTGCGTAGATAAGCCGTGTGTAGTGGTAGTGCTGGGAGTCCTGTAGGTCGTACTCCTTTTTAGGTTTCGCTGGGGGGCGGAGCCGTTAGGCTCCTCCTCCAGAGAAATCTAATGAGTACAGTAGGGCACTATGGAACACGCCCCCCGTCCCATTGGCTAGCTCCATAAATGGAGCCTAGCCATTGGACGAGGGGCCTGTCCATCAATGCCGGACCAGACACGGGGGCGTTCCCGAGATTCTTTGGCTTTTGCCGACGTCACGCGACGCCGGGAACGCCCCCGTGTCTGGTCCGGCCGGGCCGTGCTTGCTGCTGTCCTGCCTTGTGTCCCTCCTCCCGCCGTCCCCACGTTTCCCGCCTCCCTCCCGCCATCCGTTCCTCTCGTGTCCTTTCCCGCCCCCCTCCCGCCCCCTGTGTCCTCTCCCGCCCCCTCCCGCCGTCCGTTCCTCTCGTGTCCTTTCCCGCCCCCCTCCCGCCCCCTCCCGCCGTCCGTTCCTCTCCCGCCCCCCCCTATATAAAATTGCATAAATAAATAAATAAAAAAAGAGTTGTGATTAGGAACCTGGTTTCCGTAATTAAATCTATGTTCTTTCGTGCGCTTTTCTAAATAATGCGAAATTACTGAAGCTCTGCTTGGGTGGGACAACCATAGGCTTGGCTTGGCTTATTCTTCCGAAATGCCTTTGTCCTACTTTAGTCTCTACCCTGAGTTCGTGCCTGTAGTCTGACATGCTCCTCTCTGATTGGCTGTTATGTGGACTACCACAAACGTGGCGAGACAGAATCAGCCACAGGAATGAACGGGGAGCGGTTTAACTACACGTCGATGAG
Organism: Lissotriton vulgaris; assembly: GCF_964263255.1. Taxonomy (NCBI): domain Eukaryota; kingdom Metazoa; phylum Chordata; class Amphibia; order Caudata; family Salamandridae; genus Lissotriton; species Lissotriton vulgaris. The sequence goes on from NC_141689.1 coordinate 539,661,240, forward strand.
AGGTGGGCGTACGTTTACTGACAAGGGGTTCGGAGGTCGGCTATTCCATTGCCACAGCGGGGGCTCTATTGTTTTAAGAACATATTAGAAAGAGTGTTACGCACTATTAGTTGCCTCGGTACTCATTTAAAATATGGCATATTTACATCTTCGTCACTTGTTCTTTTCGTCTTGCATCACGGAGAGTATCAGACAAAAGGCTATGCACCCCGAACCCAACTCTATGGTACAGCCTAGCCAATTCTGGTCACGTCACTTCCGGCTCTCGTTCCAGTACCTTTTATTCCCGGCAGCACCCGTGAGTCCTGGTTGATGCGGCCGGCCTTGGCAAAGAACATGAAGCTGCTTGTTGCTGCTCCGCTCGTCGCGGGGTCCATTATTTTCTTTCTCTCCGGCTTCTCCGAGGCCGAAGAGAAGAAGAAGGGACCGAAAGTTACCCACAAGGTGAGTCCGTAAGAAAAGCTAAGTATGGGGCGCGTGATTCAACAAGGGTACTGTACGGCACGGCACGGCCCAGCCCATGACGGGGGGAAGTGGAGGTGTAAGGTACCAGGCTTGTAATGCATTTGTACGGTCTGGCTGCGATTCTTGGCTGGTAGCGGGGTTCCTACAGTTTGGGGGGGGGGGGGGCAGAACTCTGCTGCGCCTGGTTGAATATTGACGGAACGAACAATCTGGTTAATGAACTGAGCACTCAGCGCGTCAAGGTTCTACAGTAAAACATTGCAACCAACTTTTTATAGTTGCAGACTCCGATTGTTATGCACACCCCCACTGAACACAGCCTCAACTTGCTGACCATGCCTGTTTAATTCTAAGCCGTTTAATAAAGTATCCCAGTGAGGATGTGTGAACACTATAGCCTGCATCGCCAAATCGCGTAATAGGCTTCATATAGCCGACCGCTACGTCGGTGAGATTTGGAGACCTCGCAATCCTAAATCGGAACAATATACAAGATCTTTCTCTGGTATGACCTCAATGATATTAACTCCCCCCAGAGTCTACAAAATATAATGTCCACGTTTTGCTACTGCTATTTGTCAAATTAGATGTAGGTCTATCTAGCAAGTGAAAGTAGATTCCCTTGCCCTCCATTTAACCTTTGCTTTCGATAAACAGACAGGAGGGTTGAGATTTCAAAGGAGTCTAAGTAGATAATAAGGTGATTAAATGTATGGAGTAGATACATGTTTAAGGGAGTTGTACATAAAAGGGATGCCAAGGAGATATGTAATGGTGCTCCTGAAACAATTTTATTTGATTTGTGCCACATAGGTTCACCCATTTAGTGATGGTTTACTTGGAACCTTGCTTTCTGTTATCTAAATATTTTTTTTTACACTGGTGTAGTTTTTCCTTCAGGTATTTAATGATTTACTTTTTATTACGTATAATGTTTGCCATGTCAAATTATTTTACACTTTGCCCTACCTATTTTCAATACCACATGCCTGCCATGGAGTCAACATTTACCATGTTTCTATCCTTAGCTTTATTGCTTCTTTAAAAAATGTTCTCCTTCAGACAGCTTCTTTGATTTGTTAGCCTTTCTTAGACTCTATATACAGGGCGTTAGTATAACCGTAGGTCTCCGGGGAGTAGTCTTGCATGCCTCCTTAGGTTTACATATGAAAGTAATTTTCTATCTCGTTTAAAAAAAAAAAAAAATCTATCTATCCGTAGTTCCACTCTTAATTGTGGGGCTCTTTGCATGTGTGTGGGGCTCTTTGCATGTGTGTGGGGCTCTTTGCGTGTGTGTGGGGCTCTTTGCGTGTGTGTGGGGCTCTTTGCGTGTGTGTGGGGCTCTTTGCGTGTGTTTGGGGCTCTTTGCGTGTGTGTGTGGGGGGGGCTCTTGCGTATGTGTGTGGGGGGCTCTTGCGTGTGTGTGTGGGGGGCTCTTGCGTGTGTGTGGGGGGCTCTTGCGTGTGTGTGGGGGGCTCTTGCGTGTGTGGGGGGCTCTTGTGTGGTGTGTGTGGGGGGCTCTTGTGTGGTGTGTGTGGGGGGCTCTTGTGTGGGTGTGTGTATTGGCATTGTAAATGAGAATGCCATTTATTTATCTGTTTTCAAAACCAACTTTCTGTTATCTAAATATTTTTTTTTACACTGGTGTAGTTTTTCCTTCAGGTATTTAATGATTTACTTTTTATTACGTATAATGTTTGCCATGTCAAATTATTTTACACTTTGCCCTACCTATTTTCAATACCACATGCCTGCCATGGAGTCAACATTTACCATGTTTCTATCCTTAGCTTTATTGCTTCTTTAAAAAATGTTCTCCTTCAGACAGCTTCTTTGATTTGTTAGCCTTTCTTAGACTCTATATACAGGGCGTTAGTATAACCGTAGGTCACCGGGGAGTAGTCTTGCATGCCTCCTTAGGTTTACATATGAAAGTAATTTTCTATCTCGTTTAAAAAAAAAAAAAAATCTATCTATCCGTAGTTCCACTCTTAATTGTGGGGCTCTTTGCATGTGTGTGGGGCTCTTTGCATGTGTGTGGGGCTCTTTGCGTGTGTGTGGGGCTCTTTGCGTGTGTGTGGGGCTCTTTGCGTGTGTGTGGGGCTCTTTGCGTGTGTTTGGGGCTCTTTGCGTGTGTGTGTGGGGGGGGCTCTTGCGTATGTGTGTGGGGGGCTCTTGCGTGTGTGTGTGGGGGGCTCTTGCGTGTGTGTGGGGGGCTCTTGCGTGTGTGTGGGGGGCTCTTGCGTGTGTGGGGGGCTCTTGTGTGGTGTGTGTGGGGGGCTCTTGTGTGGTGTGTGTGGGGGGCTCTTGTGTGGTGTGTGTGGGGGGCTCTTGTGTGGTGTGTGTGGGGGGCTCTTGTGTGGTGTGTGTGGGGGGCTCTTGTGTGTGTGTGTGGGGGGGGCTCTTGTGTGTGTGTGTGGGGGGCTCTTGTGTGGTGTGTGTGGGGGGCTCTTGTGTGGTGTGTGTGGGGGGCTCTTGTGTGGGTGTGTGTATTGGCATTGTAAATGAGAATGCCATTTATTTATCTGTTTTCAAAACCAACACATAAATAAAAAGTTTGCCATTGGCTCAAACTTTTCCGAAGGCGAAACCGTTGCATTGTAAATGCTTGTTAAGGTAGGCAAAGGATTGCGGGGTTCCAGACGTCCCCCAGATATTCTATACCTATAAGTTTCCAGACCCTAGGCATTAAAATGAATAATCACCTCACCCTTCACTCACAAGTCAGCTCCGTCGTCTCTTCTTGCTTTCTCACTCTCCGCACTATTCGCACTGTCTCCCGCTTCTTTTCCCCCTTGGCACTAAAGTTGATTATGTCTGCCCTTGTGATCTCCCGGCTGGACTATGCCAATGCCCTGTACAACGGCATTCCGGCCTATAGCTTACGAAAACTCCAGCTTGTGCAAAATCAGGCGGCTCGGTTAGTGTACGGCCTTCTCCGCTCCCATCATTCAACGCCACTCCTGAAGGCGCTACACTGGTTGCCTGTTCGGCAACGTTCCCTCTTTAAAACCGGTTGCATGGTTTTCCAGGCACGCCAGGGATCAGCCCCTGCCTTTATCTCCTCCTTGATAAAGGAATATGTCCCCACTAGGGAGCTCCGATCATCGTCCCAATCCCTCTTACAGGTACCCCGCTATAAGAGGAAAAAGTGGGGAGGGTCCAATTTCTTATTCCTGGCACCCACCTTTTGGAACTCCCTCTCCGATCATCTACGATCGGCCAAACACTACTCCCTCTTCCGCAAGGGCTTGAAAACCTTTTTGTTCAGTCAAGCTTTCCCACAGTAAATCCTTCTTTTCTTATCTCTCTGCTCCTGCCTTCCATGCCTCTTAAGCGCCAAGAAACCGTTTGGTGTACGCTGCGCTATATAAATATTTTAAATTCAAATTCAATTCTCATCCCTCAACTGGTCTCCATGCCACAGGGGGGTTCCACCAGTCAGGGAGCCCGACCACCCCAAAAATGTATTGGCTTCCCTCCAGCATTGAACCACCTCCCCAGTGTGGGACGGCCAATCCCTTCCATATTTTCGAGCATAAAGCAGGGGCTCACAGTTCCCACGGCTCAACCGATCTACCCTATAGGCCGGTTCCGACCGATCAGAGTACTCCCAGTCATTTACCACCTGCAACGGGGAGGCCCAGTAATACAGCTTGACGTCCTGTGAACGTGCTGACAGCAAGGGCCTTATTGTTCCCCATACTTGGCGAAGCTGCGTGGAATGATGTAAGAAGCACTACAGCTTGACGTCCTGAAGGACCAGCCCCCTATCATAGATCGCCCTCGTTAGCTTAGACAGTGCTATCCTAGGGTTGCAACCATCCCAGAGCAGGACTCGTACCTCTTGCGTTATCCGCTTGAAAACCCCTGGAGGTATCGGATATGGCGTAGTTTGCAGGAGGTAGAGTAAGCACGGCAATGCGAGCATCTTGAACACCGCCGCCCGACCCATGAGGGAGAGAGGCATTGATCTCCAATGGTTCACATCGGTTTTAAGGCGCAATATTTGGGGTACCAAGTTCCTAGCGAAGAACTCCGCCCTGTCCCTTGTGATATAGAGTCCCAGGTATTTAAATCCGTCCAGAGCGATAGAAGCGGGACACAGGGTCAGGATTCTCGGTGGAGGGCCTGAAAGTGGGAAAATCACTGACTTCCCCCAATTAATTATGTAGCCCGAGTAACTAGCAAATAATTCAAAGAGGTGTAGGGCATGTGCGATCGAGTGGTATAGTCGGGCCATATAACACGATATCATCTGCCTATAAAGAAATACGCTCCTACCACTCATCACTCAACGCCAGGTCCCAAAACGATCTGTCCCTCCTAATCTAGTGCGCTAGTGGTTCCAGGGCTAATGCGAAAAGAAGGGTGTCCCTCCGTTGCGAAAAAGCTCTAGAAACCGCACCGTTAACTCTCACCCTCACCACCGGTTGTTGATATAAAAGCCGAACCCAACTGCAGAATACAGGACCAAATCCCAATCGCCGGAGCACCATAAACAAGTAGGGCCAGTCATTACTATCAAAAGCCAATGAGGAGTCCAGCGCCATCAATGCTGTCTGGGTGTCCCCCACATCCTCTGTCATGTATAGTACTCCATAAAGGCGGCGTAAATTATGTTGGGTGCTCCGGCGTGGCATGAACCCAGACTGGTCTACATGTATTAAATCCGGCAGGACCGATAGCAGCCCCGTTTTATGGATTACTACTATCGTGGCCTCTTGTTGGTCAGGCGGAAGCCTACCCTCCTCTCGCGCTTCCCGGTACATCTGTAGGAGTGAGCGACAATGATGTTGCCTGTCGTTTGATAAGCTCCAAAGGGAGGCCGTTGGGTCCCTGCGCCTTTCCTGACTGGAGGGAGCTAAGGGCCAACCCGATTTCCTCACCCATGAGGTCAGCCTCCAGCCGATCTGTTTGCTCTTGGGATAAGGTGGGGAGCGTAAAATCCTGCAAGAATTTTGTGCAGTCTTGTTCAGTGCAGGTGCAGACCGGGGTGTAAACCCCTTCGTAGTAGGATGCGAAAGCCTCTGCTAAATCTGCACTGTCTGAGGCCAGTGAGCCTGCGTGGTCACGCACCCCGGCCACCCATGAGCGCTCCCTGTCCCGGCGTTTGAGCCACGCCAGCAGTTTAAGAGCCTTATTACCCACATTGTAGATTCTGTGTTGGGTGACAATGGAGTAGGCCCGCGCCTCGCCATTTGCTAGAGCCCTGAGCTCCTTCTGTTTAAGGGCCAAGTTGTGTCTGATGTCTGCTGTTGGCATTGCGCCTGCCCCCTCTCTATCTCCCCCTCTAACCGGGTAACTTGCAGGGATTCTTCCTTCCTCTCTGCTCCTATCAGCGCCTGGGCCTGCCCCCTTAGAACAGCTTTGAAGGCCTCCCAGAGCGTGATACTTGACTATACAGATCCCTTATTCTCCTCAAAGTATAGCTGGGAGTCCGCCCAGAGCTGATCACTTATGGTGTCGTCACGGATGCGCCACGGATCAATCATCGGGAAGGAGGCCCTGTTAAACCCTTGATCATAACCCCAACCGGGGAATGATCTGAGATTTCCCGAGCCAGGATATGAGGTTCTGCAAAGTCGCCCAGCTGGTCAGCATGCGTAAAGAAATGGTCTAGCCGGGAAAGAGACCCATGTCTAGCCGAGAAGAATGTATACTGTCGTTGTATGGGGTGGTGTGTGCGCCAGATGTCTGTAAGCCCCAGGGCACAAATAAAGTCCTGCAACCCATACTTCCCCCCTCCCCCTGGACTCCTGCCCCTCACCCGAGCGGTCCAGGTCAGCGTCCATTACGGCATTGGCGTCACTACCTAATAGGAGGGTACCCCATGGGAGATCAGTCAGGAAGGAGCCCAGTTGTGTGTATGTTGAGGAGTGAAGTCCCGGCGGGTCGTAGCAGGAGCCCAGGACTATGGTTCGGCCCTACCACATGCCAGCCACTGTGACCAAGCATCCCGAGTCATCTGTCCAGGTACCTAACACTATTAGTGGCAGGGTGTTACGGATTAAAATGCCTACCCCTCTGGACCCCGACGTGAACCCAGAGTGGGCCACCATTTTGTACCCAAATCTGTCAAGGGCCTTGCATCTGTTACCTCGCAGGTGCGTCTCCTGAAGCAGGACCACATCTGGTGAGTGTCTTTTAAGGTACTGGAGCACTAGCGTCCGCTTAATTTTGCTGCACAAAACATTGACGTTCCACGTCCAAAGTTTAATGAGCATCACCCATCTTTGACATCTGGCCTCCCACTTATCTGAACATGAATGTCCCACTGTGCCCCGATCGAGCAATTTCTGCATGCAGAAAACTGTGTTGATATCGAGCATAACATACCCCTGTCTCAAAAACTCCCCCCCTTACCAACTCCGCCCTCCCTACTAGGTGGGTACCCAACCTCCCACCAACCAAACATGCAGAGTGCCTGTCAACCCTTCCTTCCCATAACAAAACCTGAAACGGAAACTTGAGCTTGCAGTCAGCAAAAAATGTTATACAGTATTGACGGAAGTTACACCCTACATGGTAAACATTTTCTAGCAACCCCTAGTCAACTCCCCAGGTCCCCACCCTTCCCCTTCAGGCTGTAGTGAGTATATGTTCCAAGCAGTGTGTCCAAAGAGGCTAGGCATAACATTCATTTTTAATACAGGTAGGTACACAAGTTCACCTATTGTTAGCGTCCAAAGACTGTCAAAATTAAATGTATTAATTACTAAAAGGATTTGTCTCAAATTAGGCAGCACTAAATTCCCCATCAATCTTGGTCAAATATAATGTTTGCAAGCTCATTCACAGCAACTTGCTTACCCCACAGAAAAGGAAACAAACTACATATTACTAAAAGAAAAGTGGTTGTGGAAAGCAGGAAAGGTTCAAAAATAAAAGAGCAAGAGTACACCCACTTCTACCGTTGCTACAGGCCCCACAACTGAAAATGGAAGTGCTAGCCACCTTTCAACTAGCATTGATAAATGCATTAGTTTTCGCCTATCTGATTAATATTATTTATTTTTGGTAAGTTTAAGTTGGTGAGCAGTTGTGCAATATAAGTGCACATAACACACACCAATGCAACCAGACTCAGCCATGCCGTACTGATGAAGTCTCACATACACACCAATGTAGTAAACTCCTAAAACAAACTTTGAGCCCATACGCTTTGCTTCTTTCAAATGAAACACTGTTGTCACCTCAACATCACATCCATGCCCTCTCACCAAACTATGTAATAAGCTATCTATAAGATGTGAACTTAAATTTAACAGACTCACATGCAAAGCATTGTGTCAAAGCCACATAATGGACAAAGATGCCGAAACTGAACACTCAACAGAAGCCAATCAATGGATAATCCCATTGCCCATCAGAATGAAACCAATGGCAATGTATTTCAGTGGACACCTCCATGCATGTAATTCTCCACACAGAACCATAACTGGACCTAGCTGGTAGCTATTATACAATACATCATTGTAACATATACTAGCAAACCATCGCAGACCACTATCTTTTAAGAAAAACAACCAACCCAACAAAATGTCAACAGACAACTTTGATGAGAGTCAATGATGCACCATAACCATAGCTCTGAGAACACAAATGGTAGTAAAGCATTATACAAATGCACTTAGCATTGAGCAGAAGCACCACTAAAAGTTACGGCCAGTGTCCTAAATATTTTATGCCCTTTGCTAACGTAGCACAAGAGCATGGATTGTATTGCACTTAATAAAGAACTGCTCCTCAGAGTGCATACAGCGGAACCAGGCCAGATACTACATCACACCAAGTCCCAGCGCTATTCTTAAACCATCTAGTAAAATGGGGAAGCAGCAATTTTCTGCATGGCATTCTCCGCCTCGCTCGTTGTGACTGTGTTCCTAATGTTCACAAGCACAGCTGCTGTTTCCAGCCCTCTCACCATCTTATTGTAGTTCACTTTTTTGTAGCGCATTTTCTCCTCAGACACGGAGATGGGGAGAGCGGTTACAGTTTGCCAACGTTTGACCACACACACCTAATGCAACAGGATCAATCTTCTACAGTAAAGAGTGAAGGTGTTGTGTAATATTTGGTATACATTCTGGATCATGTATCCCTTGCGCTTCGCTTTGGCAGTCTTCGGAGGTCTTGCCGATTTGAACAGCTTGGATGGCTGCACAGCAGCCCCGCCCACCTCAGGAGACGCAAACCTCGGCTCCAGCAGGCAGAAGCAGCGCTCCGAGCAGAGCTGCTGCTAGAAATGCACCTATCACACTACTTTCAGGGACATTCAGAAAGGGTTACAATAAAGTGCTTAACTGTTCCATTTGTGTATTCAGCCATGACCTCGATTAGGCGCTGACAACCTAAGAATATTAATTAAATGTAAAACAAAGGAAAAAAATAAACGGAAATATCCAATGCTAAACAAAATCATTAGTTTAAGGAAATGTAATTAAATTAACACGAGAAAAAGAGTATAATAATAAGATGAGAGAAAGTACAAAACAGAAGCTGGCTCTAAATGCATGCAGCAAAAGGAAGATAACCAAATGTACACAGTAAACACTGTGCAGCCTTCACCAAACAAAAATCAAATTGTCTCATACTTCCCAGCGGATGGGAATGAGTACTTGGGCCACGGGAAACGGATAAGAAAAATACAGAAGGGGAAAAAGGCTACAACCAACAAAACAGAGAAAAAGTAAAGTGACAAGCAAACCGACCAATAAGAAGAGACGGCGGAATGGAAATTCCTTTTAAGATATATTGAATACAATAGATTGCACAAGCACAGCGCAAGCGAAACCTAAAAAGTGAATAAACCTTTTTAAGCAGCAGAATAGAATTCAAATGATCAAGTACTGTTTCATTGCCTGGGAATATCCTATCTAGCGTGTTGAATGACAGAACTTTTATTTTCAAATGGTTAATCTTATAACCTCTCATTGCTGAAAATTCATTGATTACATCGATTGTATATGAAATATTGTCATTATCAGCTATAAAAGCATTATCATCCTGGGCATGTAACTTAAGCTTGCTAAGGAATATATACATTAGCGGGATAATTAAACAGCTCTAATAACCACTGCTAATGTCACAATAAATAATGCAAAATGTATGAGGGGCATGGAACACCATTGATGGGAGCCCATTATGATTTTCACATTGCCAACTGAAAGAGGGTTAATCACAGTGGTGGCTGTTGAAAGTTGGTACAGACAGGCCACTAACCTCCTGAGCCGGGACGAAAATCGGAAATGTTTCTATAAGAGTGAACATTCACACGTCACAAGGTCAAAGGCCTTTTCTGCATCCAACAGTATAGCTACACCCCGGACCAGTTTTTGTATAAATATATACAATGCCTCCGCAATTTTTGCTAGTATTTGTATAAAGTTGATTGCCTGCGATAAACTCATTTTCGATCAAGATGAACAAGATTAGTGGCTTCACTGAGGATTCTAACTTCAAGAGCTCTGTATATCAGTCTATAGGCCACAGAAAGCAACTTAAATGGATGATACAAGCCAGGATATTCCACTTTTTCGCCTGTCAATGCGCTTGCGCATTGAGCTTGCGAGAATATAGGGGCTTAACGAGAGCTTAACCATCGGGCGATTTCATGCTGTGCCCGTGAAAAACAAGCTCAATGCTCAAGCGCATTGACCTGCAAAGCGCATGCACATGAGAGCCAGCCATCTGCCGCCAGCAGCTTCACTTGAAAGGGATCATTTCGCACTTTTCACGGCCGCCAGGTCGTGTCGCATTTCTCCTCCCGCCTCCCCACAGCAATGCCCTCCGTCTCATTTTGTGCTGCCAAGAGCATGTTTTTCATGCTTGTCCTCGCACTCTCCCCACATTAGCCTCTTTTTACAGGCATTTCTCCTCCCCTAATTATTCATGGCCGGCCAGCCGTACTTTCACTTTCACGGCTGCCAGGCCGTGTCTCTCGTTTCTCCTCCCCACAGCAATGCCAAGAGCTGGCTTGTTTTCATCACGATCCCTTTTTGCCTCAGTGCATATTGAGTGTTATCACAAGTTCTTGATCTACCCTTCCTCCAAATACACATGAAGCCCATCATAAGGCGCACCCCATGAGATTTCAGTGCAGCCCCCTCCCCTGACCTGCTGTGGATCAATCACACCAGTGGTTCAGCTTGGGATCCTTACATTGTTCACTGTCGCAGCCCTTCTTAGGACGTCTTAGAGTAATGTTCCGGCATGCCCAAAGGCCCTAAATGCATTGTTTCCTATTGCATGCATCTTGGTTGCAGTTCTGTATACATTAGTTTCCCTCTCCTTAATACGGGTTTATATTTCCAGAGATTTTGAGGTTGCTGAGAGTGCTGTGCCCCATCCTCCGGCTCAAAGACATCTATACTCCCAGTTTTCTTATTGTGTACTCTTATCTAAGTTGGTGGCATTGCTGTCTTCCTCCACACAAATCCCCTGGTATCTGCGCCGGCTGCTGTATTGTATTCTTTCTGTGAGCAGCGTATGCCCTCCCCTCCTACGTGCCGCGCTGCCGTCCGTCTCTTGTTTTGAAAGCTCGCTCTCTTCCTTAGGGTCTGAGCTGTAGCAGCAGTGTGCTTTCCCCTCCCCCTCCAAGAGCAGCCCTGAGTTTTCCATAGATGTTCTCTTACGTTCGCCGACTTTCATTCCTGCAGTCCTTTCATGGCCTCAGTGCTACACGCCCTTGGTGGTAACTCGAACCTTTTATGGCCCAGAAACCCTAATTTGCTGCTTTTTTTTTTTTTTAAATGGGTGATCTTTGGGTCTGTTAAACAAAGCGATTGCCCTGTGTGCGCCCAGTCTGTGTTTTTCTTTACCTCCTGTTTCGTCCTACTTCCCTCTTCCTGCGTAAACACCTTCTCTTCTCCACATCTGTTTTATTCTCTCCCTGCTAGTCATTTCTAGCACGTTTCCGTCTCCACCGCGGTGACTGCTGTTTTGTCCCAACATAATTAACAGTTGCTATGTGACAAAAACATCATGTGACCCATGGCCTCCCTGTGCCATGCCAGGCTTTAACTTTTACAATCCTGCTCCAAGCCCCCACCACCCTTCCGAGGTCACTGCTGTTTTGCTCCCGACATGAATTAACAGTTGCAATGCAGTGAAAACATCATGTGACCTGCGAGCTCCCAGCGCCATGCAAGGCATTAACTTTTACAATGGCGGCTGCGTGCCTTTCTCTGGTTCTGGCCGGCTTGCGCAAATCAACTTTCTCCACCATTAAGATTAGGATTTATCCCTTGCACGCTCTTTATAGCTGTTGCACGCACGTGATGGCCATTCTGGGTGCCTCTCCTCGCCTCACCTCCCCTCCCCCCATCACCTTAGAGCGTGTGTCTATGGCAGGTAGGAGCAGAAACACTGCGCACACACACACAGTACACCGAGATGTATCAACAGTCGCCGTGCAGCAAAAACATCATGTGACCGCGAACTCCCAGCGCCATGCCAGGTTTTAACTTTTACAATGGCAGCCTTGTGCCTTTCTTTGGTTCTGCGGGGCTCGTCCATTATCAACTTTCTCCACCACTCAGCCAGCCGCACCCGGCACAAGCATGGCGGCCCCTGCTTCATAGTCATGGCGGCAGCATACTAATTTGCCTCATCTTTTTAGGCCGAGCTTGCTCGACATTTTGTACAGGAGCTTTCCAAATTGCTACCCCTGTTTTCCCTGGCTGCAAGCTTGAACGCGCGCAGTGCCAGCTTGCTCCATGTCACCGTGTTGTGCCCCTTCCCCCCACGCATTCCCAGCCCTTTGATGCTTCCGCCGCACTCCAATTGCTTCCCTCTCCAGTGGTGTTTGTAATCCTACCCCCTGCGTTGCCCCCTCACCCTCACACTGTGCTTGCATCTTTGTTTGACTATTTTCAAGACCAACACATTAAAAAAAAATTGTCATTTACAAAACAAATAGCTCCAACTTTTCTAATGCGTGACCTATTGCATTTCCAATGCTTGTTTTCACTGGTTTCAAAAAGGTTACCATGATCCCTTTAGGGAATGATGGAGGTAAACTTTCTCCTTCCTCTTCACCAGGGTATCCAGCTCCGTGTCCGAACAGGAGGTCATCAATGCTGATGCTTTCTTACATGTTAATCATTTTAAAGGGACATAGAATAAAGAATACATTAAAATTCTCTTTTCCGCCACTTTCCCTTGGCCCAATTTATTGCAAAGGTTAAAAAATACATTCAGAATCTTCTGTGGCCCATCAAATCAACCTACAGGCTCCTGTTTCTGGATCAAGAATAATTTTTTTATTCCGTTCTTTTGGGACAAGTCAGCAATTTCCCTAGGAAATCACCTTCTTCATATTATTTTTGGCCTATTGTAGCCATCACATCATTTAAAACACACAGGTAACTTTTAGCTTTCTCCTATTTTTTTACTATCTTCAGACTTGGAAGCATGCAAAAAGTAGTTTTCCATCTGCACCATCTCTGATTATTAAGCTGCAATTATAGCTTGGGTTTTCTAGATTGGGCGATGCAGTAATAAAGTATTCTATCCCTTAATGTTGCTTTATACACTTTCCAGGCAATGGACATATTAGCAGGATGCATGTTTTGCTCAAAATACTTGCCAAAATACTCCCTAGTGTTTTTGCTATCCACAATTCATCTGGAAGTAATTATATGGTACATCTCATTTATTTGTTTTGCTAATTCCGTAAATCCCTAATTGGATTGGTGTATAATCAGAGAAGCTATGAGGAATCAGTGGCCTTAAAACGTAACAAATTGAGGTTGAACCACAAAATAATCTAAATTTGGATCTAGATTTAAATCTGAAAGATAAAAATGTATATTGTCAGGAGTCAGGATTGTATAATCTCCTATGATCCACTAAACTTAACTATGACTTCATATCTTTAATGTCCCTGCATACATTTGGTAAATTTTGCACCCTTTCTGTCTGCCACTGATAGGCTGTATACAATTTAAATTTTCAATCATTAATTCTTCTTTCACCAACAAAAATTAAACCAATGTCATTCATCTGTCTTGAATTCAATCCCATGGGGCCATGAAAACCAACAAAAACAAACACCCTGGAATTGAGCATGCAACCCAGACATAATTACAATTTCCGTCTATGTCTGAATTTAAAATCTTGTCAGCCCGCTTTAAAAATAAATAGTGGCACATCTAAGGGCTGCCTCAGTGGAGGAGATAAAACTATGGCCTACACAACTAGGAAGTACTTGCCATATGTGTATTATGGGATTGTAATTGTATATTCGGTACATAATCGATTTACGAGTCCTAACATTCTATAGGGTTTAGTGTTGCATTCAATTATTCTCACTGATCAATAAATCAAAGGAATAACAGCTTTGGGGCATACATTATGTGTTCTCAAATGTATAGGCCAAAATCATTATCAGATTAGAAATTTCAGATGTCCTAGCTTTTTCTGCCATCCTGTGCAACCCAGTAATCCACACTATGCCCATTTGCCCATCACCCACCTCCATTCTCCCTCTGCGTTTCCCATGCTCCTGGGTAGTCCACCTGTGATATCATTTGAGAGGTCATCAGTGATGTCACTGACCATGTTATGAGTGATGTAATATGTGAAGTCAAAAGCAGTGCACTGCAAGGGTGTAAATTATAGATAGCTCAGGTAATTATGACTGCAGAATTTCACTGGTTTTGTACAAGTGAAATCTGAACCTAACTATAATGTCTCTGTAACCATTGTTTTTTTAAGTGAATTTCAAAAGTTTTTTAAATTCTATTTCCTAACTGCAACGTCCCTGTAAACTGTGTTTTTGAGAAAATGTCTTTATTTTTTTAACTACCAGTTGCGTTTGCAGAGTGGAGGAGAAAAGAGGCGGGGCATCCGACATCCTTTCAAGAATCCTGCTATATCAGACTTACTGGAGTGCTTGTTGGCCCCCAAGGACCCGCTGGAGTCAAGGGGACTTCATCCCCCAACCAGCAGTGTGCCAGAGCCGTGTTGGCAGAGTGGTGGAGAAAGGGGGCATGGCCTCTTAAGTACTCTCAGCAATCATTCTGTGTGGGACTTACTGGAGGTAACAGGAGGGGTCGTTAGGCCCCAAGGATCCTTAGCATCCTCAGGGAGGTGACGGTCCCTAAGGCTACGGGGGAGGGGGTTATGCATCCCTCCCCGCATCAATGCTTTATTTTGCCCCGGGGAGAAGGCGGTCTTTGGAGGGGCGTACGGGTCCACCACTTTAACTTCAGATTTTGGCCTGGGAAGGTGGCAGTCCCCAGTGCACGGGGGTTGCCAATCAGGCGACCCCCCCATTTCAAATAAGAATAAACCCCAGGAGGTGGGGATTCCAGGGGCATAAGCCCCAAGAGGGAGGGGGGGGGGGGGTGCTGTGCGCCACCCCCTCCTTTATTTGTACAATGCTCCAAGGAACCCGCCCTTTCTTTCTTCAGCCGATCACGCCAAATTAGTATTTTTATTTTAGATGCTTTTTTGGCCCTGCAGGGTCCCAATGAGAGCCCCATCACCCCCTCAAGGGGCCTAAGGGGTCAGGGTATTTCTATCTTCCCCCTTTTATTTTCTTTACGATTTGTTTGTTCAACTGAGTCACATGGTGGCTGCCACCACCTCCTGGTTTGAAGGGTTGGCAGCCAATCAGATCTCAGCACTAAATCGGAAGGGGTCGCGGAACCTCCGCGTCCCTAGATATCCAACTGGAAATTTCTTGAAATAACTCAGCAACTATTAAGGAACTCACACCAAATTACAAAAAGGCACTTCCCTGACCAACATCTACCTTCCACCAAATTTGGTATAATTCCGTCTCTAAAGTTCCTATGGAAATGAACATGGGTAAATACGCATTTTAGGACCCGCCCTCCCCCTTTTTCTCTGCTTCTGCTTGACGGGTCACCCCGCAATTTTCAAGGCGGAAGCTGAAGTGAGCGCTGAACTAGTTTTACAGATTTTGCGATGATGCATCAAACCACGCCAAAGTTCTTGGCACAACAAAAAAATGCTCTTCCTACAGCAACTAGCCTAACTATATCTTCCTACTGGCGACAACCATGTAGACACAAACACACACACTCAATGAAAAACACACAAATGTAAAAGTTAGGTGAAAATATCAGTTAAAACAGGACATTTTAAACTAAAAATAAAACACAGAAATTCACCAATCATAGTTAACTACAGCTTGCCCTCGCCATGCACAGAAGTATCATCAATGATGCAATTTAAGAAGAGTATTGTAATATGTGAGGTCATAAGCAGTGTTCATTGCCTGAGAGAGCGCAGGCAGGGAATTAGGTTTGTGTTGTTCCCCACCAGCAGTCTCCTGAGGAGGGAAAAAGAGTGTACCAAGGCACTGCATCCCTGGGACACTGGCTGACTATGGGCCTTGGCGGTGGTGGTTTGGGGGGTGGGGAGGGGGAATGGGTCTCCAGGAAATTAAATGGCTTTGCGAGGGGGCTCACAAGCCTCCCTCCCCTAAAACTAATCAATATGTGCTGACCCCACAGCAGGGGAGGCTCTATCCAAATGTACCTTGAACAATCATTTAGGATTTTGAACGAGCCCTTTCCTCCCTTTAACAAGTCAGGGAATGCCTACCCTGCCCCCCTCCCCACTATATCTTCTTTTTTGGGCAACACACAGATAGTTCAAATCACAGTAGGATTCTAGGTGCACACTATTGTGCTAATTTCAGGAATATGTGTAAGGTATTTTTACATATGACAGAAGTTGTCCCTAGGGCCATGTAGTACATGCCTTATAATTGGCTAATGTATAGAAGTAAAGCTGTTGACTCACAATCTGTGTCAGATGACACAGATAACACACATCTCATTAGTTAAATAATATTCAAGTACTGTTTTAGAACAATGTTCAACGTTGAATAAGTTGCCGATATCTTTAATCTCTAATGAGTGTAATGAATGTGACTTCTCTCCAATAAGCCACAACCAAATCCTACACTCCCACTTTGGAGGCAAATATACCACTGCACCTTTAGAAAATACACTTTGAACAGCACTTCCTAAAGACGAGAAAAGGACACAGCACTCCTTTTAAGCAAGGCAAAAAAACAAATTCTGGTGCATTTAAGATAACACACACAAGTTTATTAATGCAATGTTTAGAACGGTAGGCCAAATATATCAGTAAATGCAGATTCCCAAATGTCAAATGAATGATTAAATGAACAATTGAAATAAAATGCAGTATATGCAAAGAGTAGAACATATATATATATATGGTTAGGAACACCTCACCGATTGAATTTGCATCATCCTTGCCAACGCAAGCTGGGGAAGCCCGTCACCAGCCCAGGAAGGAGTTCAGTCAGGACTCAAGTTCATTCACCTCCACAGCAATACGTCTATTCTGTGGTGAACTTCCACCTGGCCACCTGGCCCCCGAAGGCTCCCAGCTTAAATATCTTTACTCAACAGGAGGCGAAGCTTCTAAAAAACCTTGCCCCCTTCTCATTAGAAAAAAAACCGAGCTGGTTGTACCAGTATGCGTCAAGCCCAAGACGGAGGCTGGCCATGATCCCGTATTTTGACTCCGAAGCAGAGTTGCACATTCTACAGATAATATCCAGTTCACTCTGGTCAGTGAAGAGTGGAAAACAAGTGAGGAGCAGAAAGACCTTGAATATGAATCTCAAGCACTGCTGTGCACGCAGGAGTAAGGCAAAATCAGACATGAGGCCATGTCAAAGCCATGCGAGGGGGGTTCGGGGAGCACTCCATTTTAATCATCTTATTCCGTCTTATCCATATCTTGTAAGAGTGCGTGTAATATGACACAGTGCCTTGCCCTATGGCACTGATTTTCAAAATGAAACAGGGATGAGGCATCCTTCAGCCCCAAGTCAAATGCACAACTATATGAAGCCTTCATGGCCATTCAATTTCATCCATCATGTCATCCATTATTCAAGTTCCACTCGTTTCTAACTTTTTATTCAACTCTTTTCAACCTCCTTAGTGATACTCCACACTCTGTTTTTTTGCCATTTTACATGCTTCTCATGTATAGACTGTGCCCATCCGGACCTCTTGTTTACACACGACAAATGCGCAGGTTCGTTCCAGCAGTGTTTATTTAGGAGCCAATGCATTTCGGGGCTATAAGCCCCTTCGTCAGGGGACACTATAAAACAATAATAAACAATAATAAACACATGTCACTATACCATAACTGCATGTTATTCAAACAACAATAGCCAGAATCGCAATATACCATTTATCTAAATGCTACCGTCTAAAAATGTATCTGCAATATTGTACTGACAACTATGCAAACAAAAACCATTACAGGTTTGAATGCGCAAAAAATCCTACATAGGGATTCATAACATTATTCCCAGTACACCCCCAGTCCAACCTCTGCTTCACATCGTGTTCAAACCCTTATCTTATGCCACATTCGAATTAACTCATCCCCGAAGTTATCATTTACTGAAGCCCATCATAATACTTTCTCGTTCTTAACTCTATACCTCTAAACAAAACACAAGACTCCACCGTCTATCCTTCCCTGTGTGGTATTCATAGTTTCTTCCACTTAACCCTTTCTGCATGTTCCGTAGTGTACCAAACACATTAGTGCCATCTAATATTTTTGAAATCTCCCTGTGGGTTGCATCCGCTATATTTAAGAACTCTCAAGTTCCCCATTATTCTGTAGAGAAGCTTGTGATTAATCCGACCGGCATCCACCTACCTGCTTGCAGTAATAAAAACTCCTCTTTCCTTCCGTGTCACGTAGTGTGGCTCACCGTGATTAGTTCTTACTTTTACACCTGACCCCCTCAACCATCCCGTCTCCTGATAGGTTCTGAATCCCTACTTTCCCCGCCACATACCTACTGCCAACTACTCCCTAGGTGAACTCCCTTCAATACCCATAATGCATTTCAACGATACGTTAGCCATGTCAAAGCCAACAGTAAGCACTTATAATTCAAGTACTGCTGTGCGCGCGGTAGCAAGGCAAAGTAAGTAAACAAGAAGACATAAAGCTATGTCAAAGCCAATAGTAAGCGCTTATAATTTAAATGTACTGTTCTACTCCGTGACAGCTCTCACTAAAAGACATCAAGAGTGGAGTGATGCAGGCATATGCAGGACCGTCTCATAAATCCAAAATATGGTTAAAAAAAAACACACCAAAGCCAGTTTAAATGGTGGTAGTCTAAGGCCATTATAGGGTGCCAAACTACAAGAGTTCATCTTTTACTACAAATGACCCATTACATGTATTGGAACACTGGAAGGTTGAGAGCTCCATTGAAACCAATGCAGTGCTCCGGGCTTCTAATGGTAGGTAAAGGCCAAGAGTTTCAACATTCCAATGGTGTCCTTCGTGGCTGTTGCTGTGAATATAGGCCTCACAGAACCTAAGGAGTTTTCAATCCCATCGAGCTGCGCTATACGGGATTAAAGTCCTTGTTTCTTATTAAAGGGCCTTGGCTTCGTCTCAGGCCTTTAACCCTGGAGCGGGCCTTTAACCCCTTCGACGCTGATGACGAGCTGGGCTCGTCATGGCGTAGCCTCCTCGTACGCTGATGACGAGCCCAGCTCGTCACGTAAAGTGCGTTTCCGCAAAACCCAGCGTGCGAGCGGAATTCCGCTA
This sequence comes from Lissotriton vulgaris, assembly GCF_964263255.1. Lineage (NCBI taxonomy): Eukaryota > Metazoa > Chordata > Amphibia > Caudata > Salamandridae > Lissotriton > Lissotriton vulgaris. Next base: position 539,680,320 of record NC_141689.1, read on the forward strand.
GCGCGCATGGTGTTAATGGCCGGCATAGCCGCCACTGCAGGCTATAAGGCTATATTGCACACCTTAATACCAGTTAAAAAAAGCATAAAAGCTACTTAGTGTCAGTGCTTTCACAGATATGCTGCATGTTCTTCTTGTTGTGAAAGGATGCTTCCATTAGTACTACAGATGTTATAGCAAATTGGGTCTAAGCGTACGCTGCTGAATACATTCGAGTATGAAATGCTTATAGCAAACCTTCAGATCTTTTGGATGATGTCACCACGGAGGTCAACAATGTCATATAAAATGTCATGAGTGATGTAATATATGAGGTGATAAGCACTGCATGGTGGGGCACAAGTTATGGTTAGCTCAGTAAAGTGTGATGAATTTCAATTTTTTTTATGTTAAAACTTTCATTTTTATATTACAAGGACTGATTATATTGTTACTTTAACCTTTGTTGTTTTCCAGTGAATTTCTAGGTATTCCTTTTTTTAATAAACGCAAGCTAAAATCTTATTAATTTACTTAACTATAACAACACTTTAAACTTTGTGTTAAAGCCCAGTTGAAGCCCTAGAGTGGCTGGCCCCAATTGTTGTAGCTAAAAAAGAAGATGGATCAATTCGCTTGTACATAAATCTGAGGGCACTCAATAAGGGGGTGGTGGTAGACAAAATATCCATTGCCAAACATCACAAACATTATGAGTAGGGTGGCTGGTGCCAGAGTTTTTTCAACTTTAGATCGTGCAACCACTTATTATCAAGTCAAGCTTTATCCTTAGTCTCAGGAACTTACGCCGTTTATCACGTCCATGGGTGCCTACAAGTTTAAACGTATGTCGTTCTGACTTGCCTCGGCGGCTGCGGTATTCAAGAGTATCTTGACAAATAAGCTGTATTGAATATCAGGCAATTTCTGATACCAAGATGATGTTTTAATATTTGGGGAAGATCACGTTCAACATAACTCAGACATGTTTTGCTAAGATTCCAGGGGCAAGGCCTTACAGTGAGGCTGGAAAAGAGTTTTCAGGACATACGGTTACAGCAGACAGGATACTACCCAAAACAGAACTTCAGAACACCATTGTGAACATGACACCTCCTACAAACAAGCTTGAATTTTATAGCAAGTTTGTAAAAAGGTTTGCCAGGTGAACTCACCACATTAGCTCCTTGCTAAAAATTGGGGTACAGTTTGAAAGGTCGGAGGAGTGTTAGAGGGAATTTGTTGGCGCCAAGACAGCATTAGCAGGGTACTCAATCTTAAGGCGTTCATTCTAGGTAGGAGAACAGTGATAGCTACTGATGCTAGCTCAACAGGCTTAGGAGCAGATATGACTCAGGAAGGGACTATTGTATTTAACTCTTGTTCGTTACGTCAGGCCAAAAATAATTACTCTCTGATAGAGAAGGAGGCGCTTGCGGAACAGTGGGCAATCAACGAATTTAAAAATGTGTGGGGAACAAAATTCGGTTTAAGAACAGACCACAAGCCACTTGTTGAGGTATTTACTAAAAAAGATCTTGACTGCATCTCTAGTAGGGTCAGGAGGTGAGTGGTGAGCCTGAAGGATCATACATTTGGGGTAGAGTATGTCTAGGGAGTAAGAAATTATGCTGCGGATTGTCTCTTGCGCCTTGTGGCAAACCCACGGGAGGAGGGAGTAGATGGCAGCTCACAGGAAGAGAAGGAGTTAGGATTACAAGAGGAGAGTGTCTGTGCAATAACTCAAGGAGCAGTAGAAGAAACACAGTTTAAGGAAGAGTTGAGAAATGACCCGCTCCTACAGAGGGTCTGTGGCAAAATACAAGAGGGGTGGGCAAGCCAGGACAGACATGATGAGATGCTCAAACCTCATTGGATGGTGAGAGACTACTGTCCGTAGTGGATGAGTGTCTTTTCCGGGCACAAAACGTATCCCACCCAAAGTCATAAGAGACAGGCTGATCGACTTAGCTCATGAAGCGCATCTTGGCATCACAAAGACCATGAAGAGACTAAATTTGGATATTTGGTGGCCCAAAATGGACTTGGACATTGAGAGGAAGATACAGGAGTGAAACCTTGCACCCCTAGTGATAAATATCTTAACTGCACACACCATCCATGCATTGAAGATCACATTGAAGAGGGCCCTTGGGTGGATATAGCCCTAAATATTATTGATCCCTTGACATGAGAGAAACAATCACCCTACATAATACTGTTAGTTGATCTTTTCTCCCAATGGACTGAGCTTAAATTGGTCTCGGATATCAGCACCAAGACCACAATTGGTTTCCTGCTAGAAGTATTCCTTAGGGAAAATGTTAGACCTGGCATCATTGGCGTGGGTCTCCCTCTCTCTATTCTCTTCCTATCTTTTATATTGGCTGGATTTAGATGCTCTGGGAGCCTTGCCACTGCTAATCAGTGCCACTGCGCGAATGCTCCGTGTGTAAGGATGACTGCATGGATTAGGATAACCTTAATGCCTAGTTCTGTGTAGCATGTTCTATTAGCGAGTCATCCTCCATTTCACTGTTTCTATTAAGAAGCTACCTGTTCTCATAGGTTAGAATGGGCAGGTTGAGGATTTCCTTCTATAATCCTATCTGACCCCAGGAACCTGATAGGAACTTAGAGTTTGATATATTTATGCTCAGGACATTGAGATACACCTTTTAGTAAGGACCGTTTATATATCCCATGTTAGAAAATGCCTCGCCTAAGCTTTCCTGTAGGTTTTCCTAGTATGTGTATTGGCTGCCTGGTTTTGGAGCAGAAGGGCCAGCTGGGTCAGACCTGGCTGGAGGGAGAGAGAGAGATCGGTATTCAGAGCATGGGGAGGGGTGACTCTGATCTGAGCAAGGCCGTGCCCGGCAAGGTGAATGATGGCTCCACCTTCCACGGGATGTCTGATAGCAGACCCCCTCATTCTGAAAGGGCAGAATATCGCCTCGTAAACCAAGTGCTCCCCCGCCCCACCGAGCTGGTTCGGACTATATTGAGTGATCGGTGACTTTAAAGAACAAAGGCTTTTTAGGTATAAAAACGCTGCGCTGGAACTCTGTCCAAGTGTGTTCCTTCTGGTTGGCAAGAAGAATCTCTGTCCGAGTGAACAGAGGAAAGGACTTTGAAACTTTCACCAAACTTGCAGAAGAAACTATCTGAGGGCCTGAATTGAGAGCGCCTCCTGCTGAAGTCTGAGGGACATTAGACTTCACCCCATCAACCGTCGGAATTCCTGTGCGAGGAATTCTGCTTGCAGGTGAGGCCTCCGTCGAGTGATCCGGAGCCTCTTGTTCTACTGTGAGGAGTGCGGACAGAACTTTTGAAACTTTCTCTGAATCTGTGCGGCAGCTGCAGCGAAGACAAAGCTGCCGCCGCTGAGAGCCCGCCTGAATGTGAACCTTCGAAACCCTCGCTGAATCTGTGTGGGCCGCTGCAGCCAAGAGAGAGCTGCCGCCGCTGAGAGCCCGACTGAATTAAAAACTTTGCTGAAGCTGCGTGGGCCGCTACAGCTGAGAGCTGTAGCCGCTGAGTGCACACTATTGTGCCAGCCTGGTCGAGATCATCATTTGTCCTGTGGGCCGCCGCAGCTAAGAGAGAGCTGCTGCCGCTGAGTGCCCGCACCTTTGTCAGCTCTGCATCATTGTGATTTGACCTATTGGCCGCGGCAGCTAAGAGAGAGCCACTGCGTGCCCGCATCTTGTTCACCCGTGACAAGGATTGTTGCTATCGATACATGGGCAGCCGCAGCTAAGAGAGAGCTGCTGCCGCTGTGAGCCAACCACGGAGCCGCAAGACTAGAGTCATCGCCTGCCCCAGAGTGCCCGAATCATTGTGGGTGCACGCTGCAGGCCCCTGCAGCCAAGACTTGTGGTCGCTGGGAGTCCGCCTGTCACTGTCTCCGCTTCTTCAAGAAGCTGTGTGCTGTGTCCCCTTTCAACAGCAGGTATCTGGTGTGCACCGGGTCGCGTAGGCCCCAGCCTTGAGCTCAGTTAGTATCACGTTCTGGTGAATACGTTATTTTGAGTCCAGATTGGTTTACGTGCATTGTAGTTTGTTAAAACCATTATTGCCTTTTTGAGTTCCTATTGGTTTACGTGCATTGTAAATTGTTAAAATGCTTTGAGAGTCTTGAGTTAAACCTTAGATAAAGATATTATTTTTCTATACCTACCTGAGTTGTGTCCTTTTGTGGTGTCATTATTGCCTTATTGTGCATGGTCATAAATGCTTCACACACTGCCTCTGAGATAGGCCTAGCTGCACGTGCTACGTTACCACAGGGTTGAGCAGGGGTTGTCAAAGAAGGTAGGCCCCTGGCCCTGACTTAGGAAGAAGGGTCCCTATTTGGACATTGGTGCCAGCCATTGCCAAGTAGAGACCTCTCATTTCTAACAGAGGGGTTGCCCAGTTCTATACAGACAGTGGGGTATAATTCAGTTCCCACGAAATTAAAGAATTCTAGCATTGCAACGGTATCAAACACAGGTTATGGGCGTGGTACCATCCATAAGCCAATGGTATGGTGGAAAGGTTAAATAGGGCCATAAAGGAAGTGATTCAGTTGGCCAGTCAGCGGATTTTTTGGGAGAGAGGTGATGAAACGACTAGAAGCATACCAATTGAGTCCACATCAAACCAATGTTACACCGTTCAAGCTTATGAAAGCTAGGAAAGATAAGTCAAGACTGGTGCCAGGATGGATGAAGTGGAACAAGGGTTGGTTAGACTTCACTAAAGACAAACCACATAAACAAAGGGAACAGAGACTCTAAACTGAGAGAAAAGTACACTATGACAAAATACATGGGGTCAAAGACACTCAGTTTGAAGTAGGTGACCTGGTTAAGGTTAGGTAACCCACAGGCAGGGCAGAGTGGTCAGGGTTCACAGAGCCCATGAGAAAACGGTTCAAGAATGCAGTAAAATCTCATGATGGGAGTATTTGGCATGTGGGAAGAGTTGTTAGACAGTCCGATACAAACGATAGGAGTCTCATACTGGAGGGCAGTGAAGATGACAAGACTAGGGCTCTCACTGCACTTGGCACAGAGAAGGTCAGAGATCCCAATAGGTCTAGTGGGAGGAGAACATGCCGTCCGCATTTTCTCAAGGATTTTGTAGTGAACTCAATTTGAAGTTTCGTTCTTTACATTAAAACTCTGCATTACACCAGGTTTATTTTTTCTTGTTGAATTGTATTATCAAAAGTGAATATCTTTCCTTTCCTTCCCCCCCTTTTCCCCCTTGAAGTGCTCTTATTGTAAAAGAGGGGGGATGTGTGATATCTCCCAGACTGGGGAAACGTCATCTTACTTTTGTTCTTTTCCCCCTTCCCATCTTTCGCTGTTGGTTCTTTACCACCCACTGCCTATGGGCCAACGTTGCTCCTGGAATATTGGGGTTGCGGGGATTCTGTGTCGAGCGCCGTGACCAGGCTGTGGAGCACAAGTGTCAGGCAAGCTGTGGCTGAGGTGTTATTCCTTGCACTTAAAATAAATCTCTTGATACTTGCGTAATGGTTCCAGTTTAAGGGGTCTCATTTTTACAGAGACATGTGACACCTCCTTAATTGCTTCCAGTTCTATAGTCTACAAAAATATCTGGGTTTGGTGAGTTACCTGGTTGCCCAACAATCCCTGGACCAAATATTGCATGCTATATGTCAAATATCACTGACAAACGATGCAATCAATAACCTGTACACACAGATGTAATTTTGATCTGTTCCTGCCCAGAACAGTATGACCATTGCTATGTATAGTCCTGGTTTGACAGAGGGCCTTGTGGGGTAGCTGGGTGGAAGGCAAAAGAGAGTCAGACTAAAGTTCACAGTTGACAGCTAGTTCAAATTGCACAGTTATTAAATCAATCCTATGCAGTTAGCAAGAATCTGCTACTTAGGGTGCAGAATTCATAATTCTGTCTTTGTTACATACGGACTGCTGCTGCATCAGGGGTATCTAGAACATCTGGCATTATATTATCCTGATAAACAAGCTCCTTGGTTTTCCCCTGAATTTCTGACAAACTCTGTCACCACTTTTTAAACATGTCCAGAAGATCCTTCACAAAAGCAGAAACATCATTGTAGGATTTTCTGCAATTATTTAGCGGCAACTGAAGTAGTCAGATGAATTCGAGTTTGCACTTTTAGTTCATTTTTACGGGATCTAAGTAAAAACAATATTTCACATCTAGCTGAACTATGAACCAGGTGATACATCAGAAGTATAATGCATATATGAAACTTATATTAGCACCCATGCAGAGATATTTTATAGCAGAACCCACTATTTTCATAAGAAGACATTGCTTTCAATGCAAGATTCCAATTAGCTTGCAAACTAGTCGAGGCTTAATTAGCTGCTTTAAGAATAATGTCAGATACATGTGAACTTCAAAATGTTACCCAGACGCTTTTTAGAAAGTACAACAAAATATTTACGCTAAATTACTAGCCTGTAAAATTGTGCATTCAGATCAAAATATAGCTATTGCCAATACCACTGAACAATCCATGGCCTTGCCAAAAAAACTGAATAGGGGTTTGCAGCAATGACATCTGTGATTTAGTGAATGTGGTAACTAAAGGTAACATAAGGGTATTGAAGGGAGAGAAAGGTATAATGACCAGCACACAAAGTGCTCTAAATGTGATTTACTAATCAAGATTCAAAGGCTAATTTGTATCCAGCAACAGAAAAAAGTAGAGAAATTATGGCTGGTTGGAATATTTTTCAAAAATATGTAGGGCACCAAGATGAAGTAAATTGCTGAAGAATCTGGAAATTAGGAAAAATCTGCATAATTTAGTTTGAGCTGTTGATGGAAAAAATGAGAAGGAAAATTATATACCTACATGCAAACTCATAATTTGCAAAATATAAGGTTAAGTGAGGAGCAGCACATAATGTGAAGGGGAGCAGCACATAATGTGAAGGGGAAAGATAGCATTTAATGACAGACACTTAAATGTCAAGGAATGTGTAGATCAAGACAGAGATAATATTCTTGGTTGGAAACAAAGAGCACTCAAAATGAAATTAGAGCCACGTTCCAAACCCCAGTCTATGTCACGAATAGACAATGGGGTGCTTCAGTTCAATATAGAGGAATTTAAATAAGTACTTAGCTCTGCATTAGGTAAAATTAAGGGTTTCGAACACGAAATTAGGCTCAACTAAGAAGCAGTACCAGTAAAACAAAACGTACGTGCTATTCCATTATCAATAATAGATGAGGTTAGTTCAATGTTGCATCCAATGTGTAAAGACATTACAGAGTCGGTAGAGCCGTCCTTGTGCTTTCGAATGGGAGTGACACAAAAAAGCGAGGTACAATTAGGCATTGACATGAGGCCTACAACATTTGGGTGCATTGCTATCTACATGCCAAATTCAACAAGTTACTTGATATTTTAAATTAAGCACAAGCACTTTGACCACTAGATATCGGATAGATAGATAGACACAGGTGGGACTGAGACAGGAATTTAGAGACTGGAGATCTACTGTAATCTCAGCTGGAGTATTCATCTAAAAAAAAAAGTTGTTTGGTCTCGCCTCTGTGGTTTACCAGTTAATAATGCATGACTTGTTCTGCAATCTCCGAGTTTTTAATAGAAGACATTTTAAAATACGTTTCTAATTAAAAAGAACATAATGTTGCACTGCAGAAAGTATTGAATTTCCAGAAATGAAAAGGCTTATTATTACAGCATGGATGTATTTTTAAGTAAAGACAGATTTAACACTTGGATATGATTTCCGGTGACAGTAGTCAGCAAAATACAAAGCACCAATAACAGCGGACCTAGACCAAAGAACAAGTAATTGTATTCCTCGGAATAGTCTTCTACATTTTTACCTTGTTTTGGCACCACAACAAAACCACTAAAACTGCTTCAAGAAGAGGGATGGGTTTAAATGGAACACAGAATATCTGGATTGTTTAATTGACCTCATAAGGGATATTATTATAGCCCATACTGTGGACAGCACTGCAAATACTGTGAGAACCATGGCTGTCGGAGAAGAATATATAAAATGTTGTAACCGTGAGCTTCTGCAAAATGCACCAGGGGGCAGGAGCGAAGGCCGAGACATTGGCGGGTCAGGAGTCACGGCCCACCCTTAGGGTGACCCAGGCCTTGCTGGGGCATCAACAGCCCCGATCACTAACTCGCCCTGTTCTCTTGCACCTCTCTTCCTCCCGCAAGATGAAGATTGACACTCCGAGGGAACATTATTGGAAACCACCGTTTGTCAAGCCTCTGGACCAATGAATGCAGTGTAGGTAACAGCTGGGCATGGGATGTGGTCAGGTACATTGCTGTGTGGAAGGCAACTGGTTGTGTGACCCAGAGACATTGGTGGCTATGGGTGGGATAGCTGCCTGGTCCTGTCTACCCCACTTCTTCTTTCAGTCTCCGGGACATTGTTGTGGGGGCAGTAGAGGGTTAGAGGAGAGACCATGGATAGTTTAACGGGGGAGGTGCCTTGCCCCCTATGGTTGGAGAGACGATAGACTCTGTGGATGGCTCTTTGGGCTGCGAGGTGCCAGGGGCCCAGTGACCTGGACCACCCTGAAAAGTCCCCAGCTTATGTTTTATTTTGTCCCCCTCTGCTGTCACGCAACGGAGGCTGCTGGGCATATTGGGGGCCCTTCTACCCCTGTTAGAGATGGCTGGGAATATGAGGCAGTGACCTGCAACTGGTCTACCTTAAGCATACCTTCAGTGGTGCAACTAGCAACAGATCCTACAAGCACGAGCAGAGAGGATACCTTGCCCCTACACCCCTAGTACCTGAAGGGGTGGCATGGTGCACCTTGGGCCCCTCCCATCTCGGCCCTGCTGTTGGAATCTAGGAATAGGCTGAGACCCAGTATAGACAGACGGGAGCAAGGATAAGGGTCAGAGTGCCTCACTTCAGGGGAAAATGGAAAGGCGCTCAATGCCCCCTTCAGTTCTGCTAGATCACATACTCATTGGTGTGGTGGACCATGCGGTTGACTCTTTACAACTGGTCACCCCAGCAATAATCCTGCAGGCTATCAGAGAGACAAAGCAGGTGCTAGAGGACAAGATGGGCAGTAAGAGCAGAGGTTTCTCTGCTCAGACAGGACCTTTGGAATCTGGCAGCCTGTGCCAGAGAGGCAGAAACTTGACATCTCAACAGTGGAAGGTGAGATGCAAATCCAAAGATCGACCTGAAAGAATTACAGGACGTGTCAGTCCTGCTGGAGCAGAGAATGTAGAAGGTCAATCCAGAAGAAATAATCTGGCGCTTGTGAGTGTTCCAAAGGGGCAGAGGGCAACAGGCCTAAAGAATTTCTTCGACCACCTGGTTCAAATCCTGGAGACGGATCAGTCCTCCTGTTTTATGATTAAGACGGCACACACAGCTTTGACTCCTAGATACCTACCTCCACCCCCTCCCTCCCATCCCCCCTTCCATAATCATACAGGTTTTGAACTACATTGACTAGAATATCATTCTCAGAGCAACTTGAGAAAAACAAGTCTACTGTGATTACACTAAGATGCTCATCTTCCCAGACTATACAGCCCAGGTGCTGCAGCAGCGTAAATCCTTCACAGGAGTTAAATAGAAACTCTGCATAAGCTGCTGCACCCTAGAAAACTTAAAGGTAATGTACATTAAGAATCTCTTTTCCTTGAAACTCCTGAAAGTGCATTGGAAATAGGTGGAAGAAAGAAAAGTCCCTCACCGCAGCCGGGAGACTCCTGATGAACGATGGCTGAATGGTGCCTCCATCAGCCAATCTCCCCCAGAACTTCATCCGATAAATAGGTAAAGATGATGTACTAGATCTAGGAAGAGGATATGAAGCCTGGGGGGAAAATCATTGATGATGAAAGCCCCAGTACACAAATTACTTGACCCTTGGCACCGTTTCTCATGTCGCTAGCTATTGCTGTGTATTGTTCCATGAAAGATCAGAATTGAGTCAGATGTGGCTAAAAATATTGGTTTCATTGCTTACACATCACAATGGTTTTTAACTCACGAGTGCAAGGTGATTGTCCATCTATATATATATATGGCAGTTTTCTGCTCATAGCAAGGCGGCAGTGCGCTAGGGGCTGCCAATTCCATGAAAATGTTCACTCAGCTCACTTGTAAGAGTGACAGATACTTCTTTCATGTATGGGTGTAGGGTGGGGGAACAGTTATAATGTTCTGTTCGTTTGCCAGCCACTCGCAATATAGTTGGTATGACATAAGATACCATACTTCTCATATGACACACGACCTGACAGCAAGAACAAAGATCGATCTCATGGAATGTAAATGGTCTAAGTAGTAAAATCAAGAGAGGAACTCTATTCCAACAGATTTTTAAAAAAATGGGCCCTTAGTATTCTTTAGGGTGTTTCCCTAAAAGTTCGAGGGGGAGAGACCATTCACGATCATTCCCCGTGGAGGTCCACCACTGTGCCCTGAGACGGTGGGTTATGATTTTTGGGCTAATCTAAGGTAGATCCTGGACTATAGTTAGAATCTACAAGCCAAACATATTAATGAAAGACACCCTGCAGGGGTTAACCAATCTCCTACTTAATGAGGGCTCTTTAATACAGTGATAAATTGGAGTAAAGAATCCACTGAATTCCCTACCTACACTATAGTTACACTAAAGAACGGAGATGGATTAAACCCAGATCAGTAGACTAGGGGCGAGTGTTTGATTTGCTCAAACGCTCCGTCCATCATCCCCTTTTGTATTACACTATAGTTACGAGTCTCTTCAAATGTATATCATTGCTGGGACTCAGTAATGTTAAAATAGTGAATAATTTGAAAGAGGGTTTACCCACAGTTCATATTCCCACCAATCACAATGTAGATTCGACTACTTATTTGTACCAGTAGCAGGTTGGTGTCAGTGGCTCACATATCTTATCAAGACACCTCTCTGACCAATCCCCGATATAGATGGCATTAACCTGCCACTATAGAGGTAATGGTAGCAGATGGAGACTGAATGACTGGAGGCTGTTAGCTAACAAATGTGTCGAGTTTCTGAAGGAGAAGCTAGAACCTGTTACTTTAACACAGGATTGGTTTCCTCAGACAACTATCGCATATTTTGGTATAGAGGCCTATATCACAAGACTTATCAATAGGTTACAGGAGAAGTAGAAGGCGGCCCTGGACAGACCCATTATGGAGGCGATTTCAGCAGCCATTAAAGATATACCGTCGGGGAAAACGATGGATACTAAAAGTTTCTCCCTTGAACTCTTTAAAAATAGCGTTTCTGGCTTAGTCCCTCACATAAAAACATGTTTGAAGAGGCACTTCAGCGTGGAATATTGCCATACCATCTACCTGGCGTCACAGTAGTGGTTATTCTTAACAAGCATTGGCAAAGGCAATATATCTCGCCGATGGAAGATCTATTGTCTTTGTCGATTGTTTTTTTAGCCATGTTGAACAGCAGCTGAAAGTATCAAGTATTAAAATTAAACTAGGCTTCATGAACACATTTACATCTGGATTAGAGTGGGTGCGAGAGCCACCTATTAGACACTATCCCAAGCCCCAAGTGAAGTGATTACCAAACGATTATCAAAGTAAGAGTAATTGCTATAGCCTCCCCTGGGGGACTTGGTAAGTAACTTGTTCTTCTGGTCAGCAGCGGTTCTTTGGAAACCCTACAACCATAGGAACACTGCGCCATCAGTGCAATCATGAAGGTAATCCTCACAATTCAACACCATGCTCTATAACGAGCCTGGACCGGAGCGATGGGAAGTGCCTAGAAATCTAGGAAAGGGGAGTGCTGTTGTATGGAGTAATAGATCTGTCCCAGGGTGTTTCAGTGTGAAGGCGCGTGGCATCGGCATAAGCCTTGTTCCAGAGACCCTCCAGTGCGCACAGCCTGTTCTCTCGCCCTTTTAGGAATATCTAATAACTATTTACTCCCCTTGTTTAAGGGACCCCTCATTTGCAACTTTGGGCTTCCATTAAAACCAATTACTGTTTTCTGTGTTAAGCCCAGAGCTTTAGCTGTGCCCATAGGAATACAGCTCCCAGAATAAGTTTGAGCATCCATGTGCTCACCAAGGCACCCCCTCCTGATCAGGGGTCGGTCCCCGTCAGCAGCTCGGGGACCAGCAAGTTTTGCTTTCCTGTCAGAGGGCAGGGCCCAGAGCTGGAAACAGGGCACCTGAGAGGGAGGGCAAGGGTGAGACAGGCAGGGGAGAGAGAGTAGAGAAACAGAGGAGGAAGAGAGGCAAAGCACAGAGACGGGGCAACCGAGGAAAGGAAGCGCTGAAAGCACAGGAGCGAAACCGGGGAAGAGGTGAAAAGAAACGAAAAGTGGGCGAGCGACCAGGCAAACCGGATAAGGGAAAAGGGCAGAAAAGCACTAGTGTGGAAGGGGGAACGGAGGAATGCAGACTAAAGACAAGAGGGGGGACACCCTGGGACTGGAGACAGATGCCCGCGAAGGAGGGGGATGGGAAAGCAAAGGCAGCCGAAGACGTCGAGTGAGCCGACCCGAAACGAAAGTATAAATAAAGGTGCTTCACAATGCTGTTGGCAGGCAGGAGGCACATTAACAAAGCTACCAACTGCAAGAGCCCTAGTAAACGCAGGTTCCCGGAGGCTCAGTGGGCTATGCGTGTGGTGGCTCCAAGCCCCAGGCGCCCTGATCAACAAAAAAACGAGCCCACGAGTGGTGCTCCCGTAAGCAAAACGCTGTGAGAGTGAACAGAACATTTGTAAAAGAGGTGGGATATGCCCCCGCCTTTAACCATTTGCAGCCTCCCATTTAAAAGTGACACAGCCAACTGCCAACCAAATGCTTGGGGGGGCGGTGGGGGTGGAGTCAGACCCACACACAAACATTTACAGTAATTACATGAAGCCTCCCATAGACCAGGGCATGCGCCCTGCGCTAGGCTCGACCTGAAAAGGTGAGTATACTGTTCCACACAGACTATTGCAGACTCGCAGTGGAGTCTGTATGTAGTCACTGGGAGCATGCGCTCATATGAGCAAGTGCCCTCACCCACCCAAAGGTGGCATGCTTCATCACTGGGCCTGCTTCTCATCAGGCTGGCACTGCAATGCCCAGTGGGTCCTGCAAGAGGGTGCTTCATTGGCTATCTTTTAATTGTCAGTGGGTTACTAAGGGCTTTGATTGTGATTGGAGAAATGTAGACTAAAATAGACTATAGACATTGTGCAGATATCAATTTAATAGGTTTCTGAATCTATGTCGAGGTTAAAAGCAGAGTGAGAAACTATTAGACATAATGATCCTGGGCTCTTCAATGTATAAGTATACTTAGTGATGCAAGATCTAGTCCGCATATCTAGATAGTGACATGTTTCAGGCCTCAATTGTGTTGAAAAGCGATCACTTAGCATTTCATCAGGACCTATATATTGGCATATCTAATCTTCAATAAGGGAGTGGAACCTAAGTGTGTGTTTGGGTTCTTTCACCTAGGTGTTTCAAGACAATCACATCACTGCATGTGTGCTTCATGTTAAAATAGGGACCCTCCAAATTGCTGGAAAGGTCCCCATGGAAAAAGAAGACCTGTCTTACGTCAAACAGGCATTTGTGCTTCGTGGAACAGCGGTGTACTACCCTACACAAGGACAAGGACAAGGACCGCTGTGCCATAAAGAACCAATTTGAAGGGTCATTATTTTAACATGAAGCACGCATGCACCGATGTTGCAGGTCTTCAAACAAATTTAACTCTGTGGACAGGTCCTTCCAGAGGGCCTCGGAGGCGGCACACTTTGGCCCAATTGTTTGTGTGTATATGATACTACCCATTCTGTGGGCACGGGTGCAGGGAAATGGAGTGGCATCCAAACCCTTCAATATACAGAGGGGTATGACATCTCATTTAAATATCCTGGCATATATATCTCATAGGATCCGCAGTTGTGTGCTCTGAACTAAATATCGCCCCTTAAATACAAGAACAAAAAATAAATTCAACACAGGGATGAAGTAAAAGTCATATGTGCATTATAGGGGAGGGGGGCATAAATTATAATGATAGCCTTACCCCAGATACCACATGTCCTCCAAAACTACCATATACACACCCTAGGAACTATTTCACCACACTACTATCATCAATAACAAGATACTTGTGCGCAGGCGAGACCCCATGTGTTGTTTTCACTAAATGTGTACAGATATCTCATGATGGTGGACTGGCTTGTGAACATTGGGCTACATTACTGAACGGACCACTTACTCCCTCTGAAGAAGTGGTTCTTTGCATACAGGGCAGATCACATTTTGGGATTCCGAAATTAATGTCACGTTAGGAAGAAACTGAACTCCACAATACAATCACCAGAATACCACTGGAGTGCAAGCACGGGGCCCTAAAAATGAGTGGTTGGCATAGGAGAATAACAAAGAACCCAGTGGTATTTTTCGTGGAGTTCACCCAACTGACAGATTTTTACACATTTGATACCATTGGGATATCTCTAGAGTTGAAGATTCATGGGAACAAAGTAACATCAATACAGTTGGGCAATTGACCTCCATAAATCACAGTTCTTTCATTGCTTACAAATTAGACACGCCCTAGAAGGATATAAGGCAGAACTTGTCAGTACCGAAGTTCAACTCACTAGAACAGGGGTCTCCAACAGGGCGATCGTGAGCTACCAGTAGCTCTCGGGCTACTTCTGAGTAGCTTGGACATGATAATTACCTGTGAATTTGTTTGACAATATACTGCTACCAAAATGCTACCACAACACTATAAAACACAGTGCACCACTTTCTGTGGAGCCCTGGAAGCAGATAATGCAGGACTACGTAACCCACACTCTTAAAAAAAGAAATTCTTTCCTTTCTGTATTTTTGTTTTCTTTCACTACTTCTTCGTTTCCTGCTTTTGCTACTTTCTTTTTCTCTTTTTTTCTGCTCATCTTATGTTTTATTAGTTACTACTTTTCTTCTGCTTCCTATCGCACTTTCTACAATTTTGTGTTTTTGTTTGCCCCCACGTTCTCGCCTTCATTCTTTTATTCTCATTGCCATTCTCTTGTCTCCTTTCATTTTTCTGTCTTTCCTTTTCAATTTCTTGTTCTCTTTTACTTTCTTTTCTCCTTTCTTCTCTTCTTACATTTTGTTACTTTCTTTTTGCTTCTGCTGTTTCATTCCCTCTCCTGCCGTCTCACCTTATCCTCCTTTCCAGATTTCTTTCTTTCACTTTGTTTTTTCTTTCTTGCTCTCCTTTTTCGTTCTTATCCTTCTGGACTTTTATCTACCTGCACTCCTTTCCTCCGTCCTTCACTCTTTCTTTCTGACATATTCTTTCCTTGTTTCAGTCTTACTGTTTTTTCTTTCTTCGTCTACTTTCACTTTTTCCTATTTTGTTTTCTCCCTTTTGCGTTTGTCCTTTATTGGTTCTGCTTTGTTTAGGTTTTTTAGGTCTCGCTGAAGCAATGCGTAAGCATTGCGGTAGATTCTAGTAAGCAGTACGAAAAGTCTGCCAAAACTGCGGATTAGACACAGTTCATGTGATCTATGAGCGTGCACGCCAGCCACGTCACACCACCATTTGTCTGTGCCTCGCATCAGACTTCAGAGGCTGCCGCTCCCCCCCTCAATCAGACTTCAAAGGCTGCCGCTCCCCGCATCAGAATTCAAAGGAATGCACTCCCGCTCCCCCGCCCCCCGTCACAGCAATGGTGAGAGCTTGTTTCTGAACGAAAGTGAAAACCTAACGTGCTTGTTTACAGTAGCCTTGCTCCTCAAATGCTGTTGCTGTGTTGCCATCTCTCTAGGGACTCAGCTTGAAACCGCTCGACTTGCTAGCTGCAATGCTACATCCGCTATGCTTTGCCTCTAGACACCTTGATCCGTCGCAGACTGTGCTGACTCTGCCCCTCCTGATTCTGAAACTGACCAACGCAGTCACCACCAATCTCATCTCTATGTCTTATGATGTCTGCTATGCCACCATTTACTTCGGACCCTCGCCCTCACACACCCTCACTCACCCTCACATCCACCCTCGCCCCTTCACGCCCTCACACCCTCTCACCCTCACACCCCCTCACCCCACACCCTCTCACACCCTCACTCACCCTCACCCTCACAACCCTCTGACCGTCACTCAGTCACCCCTTCACACCCTAACACCTCCTCACCCTCACCCTCACACCCCCTCACACCCCCCTCACTCTCACTCACCCTCACCCACACACCCTTACCCCTCTCACCATAACAAACCTCTCAGCCTCACTCACCCTCACCCACTCACACCCCAACAAACCCTCACCCTCACACCCCCTCACACTCACACCCCCTCACACTCACCGCCCTCACCCTCACACACTCACACACCCTCAAACCCCCACCCCCCTCACCCTAACCCTCACTCATCCTCACCCCAACACACCCTCACCCTCACACACCCTCAAACCCCCACCCCCTCACCCTAACCCTCACTCATCCTCACCCTAACCCTCACTCATCCTCACCCTAACCCTCACTCATCCTCACCCCAACACACCCTCACCCTCACACACCTCCTCACCCTCACCCCCCTCACTCACCCTCACCCTCACGCATCTCCTCACCCTCACGCATCTCCTCACCCTCACACACCTCCTCACCCTCACACCCCCTCAAACTCACACACCCTCACTCACACTCACACCCCCTCACCCTCACACCCCCTCTCTCACACCCCCTCTCTCACACCCCCTCACTCACACACCCCCTCACTCACACACCCCCTCACTCACACACCCCCTCACTCACACACCCCCTCACTCACACACCCCCTCACTCACACACACCCTCACTCACCCACACCCTCACTCACACACCCCCTCACTCACACACCCCCTCACTCACACCCACCCCCTCACTCACACCCACCCCCTCACTCACACCCACCCCCTCACTCACACCCACCCCCTCACTCACACCCACCCCCTCACTCACACCCACCCCCTCACTCACACCCACCCCCTCACTCACACCCACCCCCTCACTCACACCCACCCCCTCACTCACACCCCTCACCCTCACACCCCCTCACCCTCACACCCCCTCACCCTCACACACCCTCACACCCCCTCACTCTCACACCCCCTCACTCTCACACCCACTCACTCTCACACCCCCTCACTCTCACACCCCCTCACTCTCACACCCCCTCACTCTCACACCCCCTCACTCTCACACCCCCTCACTCTCACACCCCCTCACTCTCACACCCCCTCACTCTCACACCCCCTCACTCTCACACTCCGTCACCCTCACACCCCCTCAGTCACCCTCACACCCCCTCACTCACCCTCACACCCCCTCACTCACCCTCACACCCCCTCACTCACCCTCACACCCCCTCACTCACCCTCACACCCCCTCACTAACCCTCACACCCCCTCACTCACACCCCCTCACTCACCCTCACACCCCCCTCACCCTCACACACCGTCCCTCACACACCCTCACTCACCCTCACCCCCCTCACTCACCCTCACACCCCCTCACTCTCCCTCACCCTCACACCCTCTAACTCTCACACACTCACTCACCCTCACACCCCCTCACCCACCTCCACCCTCAGACCCCCTCACCCTGACACCCACTCACCCTCACACCCCCTCACCCACCTCCACCCTCAGACCCCCTCACCCTGACACCCCCTCTCCCTCACACCCACCCTCACCCCTTCACACCCGCTCACCCTGACACCCCCTGACACCCTCACCCACACAACCATCTCACCGTCACTCAGTCACCCCCTCACACCCCCACACCCATTCACCCTCACACCCCCCTCACCCTCACACACCCTCACCCACCCTCACACATCCTCACCCACCCTCACACATCCTCACCCACCCACACACCCTCAAACCCCCACCCACTCACCCTAACAACCCTCACTCACCCCAACACACCCTCACACTCACACCCCCTCACCCTCACACACCGTCACTCACCCTCACCCACCCTCACTCCACTCACTCACCCTCACCCTCCCACCCCCCCTCACTCACACACCCCCTCACTCTCCCACCCCCTCACTCTCCCACCCCCTCACTCTCACTCACACCCCCTCACTCAACCTCACACCCTCACACACCCTCTCACCCTCACACACTGTCCCTCACACACCGTCCCTCACACACCGTCACTCACCCTCACGCCCTCACTCACCCTCACACACCCTTTCACCTACACACTGTCCCTCACACACCCTCACTCACCCCCCTCACACCCTCACACCCCTCACCCTCACACCCATCACCCACCCTCACACCCCTTCACCCTCACACCCCCTCCCATCCCCCTCACCCCTTCACCCTCACACCCCCTCACCCGCACACACCCTCACACACACACCCTCACTCGCACACACCCTCACTCATCCTCACATCCTAACACCACCTCACCCTCACACCCCCACACCCTCACACCCCTCCCCCTCACCCACCCTCACACCCCCTCACCCTCACACCCCCTCACCCTCACACACCCCCTCACCCTCACACACCCTCTCACCCTCACACACCCTCTCACCCTCACACACCCTCTCACCCTCACACACCCTCTCACCCTTACACACCCTTTCACCTTCACACACCCTTTTACCTTCACACACTGTCCCTCACACACTCTCACTCACCCTCAGTCCTCTCACTCACCCTCACACACCTCCTCACACCCCCTCACCCTCACACCCCCTCACCCTCACACCCCCTCACCCTCACACCCCCTCACCCTCACTCACCCTCACCCCCTCACCCTAACAACCCTCTCACCCTCACTCACCCTCACCCACTCACACCCAACACACCCTCACACACCGTCACTCACCCTCACTCACCCTCACACCCCTCACTCACCCTCACATCCCCTCACCCGCACAGCATAACAAAACATAGCATAGCATAACATAACAAAACACAGCATAGCATAACAAAAAAAAGCATAGGATAGCATAGCATAACAAAACAAAGCATAGGATAGCATAACAAAACAAAACATAGCATAGCAATACACAACAAAGCATAGCATAACAAAACACAACACAGCATAGCATAACAAAACATAGCATAACAAAGCATAGCAAAACAAAACAGCATAGTAAAACAAAACATAGCATAACATAACAACAAAACATAGCAGAACAAAACATAGCAGAACATTAAACAAAGCATAGCATATCAAAACAGCAAAACACAACAAAACATAGCATAGCATAACAAAACACAACAAAACATAGCATACGTAACACAACATTGCATTGAAAAGCATAGCAAAACATAGCATGGCATAGCATAACAAATCACAACAAAACATAGCATAGCATAACAGAACACAACGTAGCATAGCATAACAAAACAAAGCTTAGCATAACAAAACAGCATAACAAAACATAGCATAACAAAGCATAGCATAGCATAACAAAGCATAGCATAACAAAACATAGCATACCAGACCAAAGCATAGCATAATAAAGCACAACAAACATAACAAAACATAGCATTGCAAAGCATAGCGAAATATAGCATAGCATAACAAAATATAGTGTAGCATAACAAAACAACATAGCATAGCACAACAAAACAAAGCATAGCATAACAAAACAAAGCATAGCATAACAAAACAAGGCATAGGATAGCAAAACTAAACATAGCATAGCATAACAAAACAAGGCATAGGATAGCAAAACTAAACATAGCATAGCATAACATAGCATAACATAACAAAACAAAGCATAGGATAACAAAACATAGCATAGCATAACAAAACATAGCATAACATAACAAAAGATAGCATAACAAAACAACACATAGCAGAACAAAACATAGCACAACATAGCAAAACATAGCATAACATAGAATAAAGCATAGCATAACAAAACACAGCATAACAAAACATGACAAAACATAGCATAGCATAACAAAACACAACAAAACAGCATATATAACAAAACATATTATTGCAAAACATAGCATAGCATAACAAAACAACATAGTATAGCATAACAAAACAATATAGTATAGCATAACAAAACAATATAGCATAGCACAACAAAACAAAGCTTAGCATAACAAAGCATAGCATAGCAAAGCATAGCATAGCAAAACATAGCATAGCATACCACACACAACATAGCATAACAAAACATAGCATAGCAAAATAAAGCATAGCACACACAACCACACACACAACCATCTATCTATCTATCTCCCTCACTCTATCTGCCTATCGATCTATCACCCTCTGTCTATCTATCCATTGCCCGCACTCCATCCATCCATCGCCCGCACTCCATCCATCGCCCGCACTCCATCCATCGCCCGCACTCCATCCATCGCCCGCACTCCATCCATCGCCCTCACTCCATCCATCGCCCTCACTCCATCCATCGCCCTCACTCTATCCATCGCCCTCACTCTATCTATCGCCCTCACTCTATCTATCTATCCATCTATCGCACTCACTCTATCTATCTATCGCACTCTATCTATCTATCACACTCACTCTATCGCATCACCACAGCATCACTCAGCACCAACAGAGCATCACTTATGGGCACCACAACATCACTATGCGCTACCACAGCATCACTGAACACCACAGCATCACTCGTCGCCACCACATCACTCAGCGCCACCACAGCATCAATCTGTGCAACCATTCAACAACTGGTTCAAATATATTCTCTCAATGTTTCAAGCTTTATTACAAATGTCACAAAAAGAGGTTAATATTTCACTTCTGTTCTTGGATTTTCATCACAATAAAATACACTGAACATAATCTTCACAAAAGTTATTTACATAAGTTTAAGCTATTGCCATTATAAATTACAATAACTTTTATTTAAGTAATAATTATTGAAAAATTAAAAGCCATTGTTATTTGTAATATCAATACATCTAAGTCACGTAAATACAACACATATTGCATTACAAATGCTATAGGTGTAAAATTTGCGAAAGTTATACTATTGGCATTGTAAATGACAAAGTTATTATTTTCGCTATTTTCAAAACCAACACATAAATAAAAAATGTGTCATTTACAATACCAATAGCTCAAACTTTCCTAATGCGAGACCTATTGCATTGCAAATGCCTGTTCTTTTTTCCCTTTAATTCTCATTCTTTCTCTGTTATTCCGCGGTCCCTGTCTTTTTCCCTTTTTTGTCTCCTTTTTGCTAGTTTCTCTTGTCCTCTTTTCTTCCATTCCCCTCCCCCCTCTCAGGCGCTCTCACCCCACCTTTCTCTCACCCTTCCTTTTCACTCACTCACTCCCCTTACTTATGCTTTTCTCTTTTTATATCCTTTGTTCCTTCTCTGTCTTTCACTCGCTTTGCATCTTCCTTTCTTTCCTCGTATTTCTTTCGTCTTCCTCTTAGTTTCTCTGTGTCTTGCTTCCGTCCTCTCCTATTCCATTCATCATTCTTTAGTTCTGGTTTTCTTTGGATATTTCTTCCTTTGTTTGAAGATTGCCTCGCTTCATAAAGCAATCTCTTAATATGTTACTTTGTGTGTCATTATGTCGGACTTGCGTTCAGTGAGCCAGTCACTACACAGATAAGTTTACTTTACTTGTAGATAGCTATGAAGTTGGCATGTACTTTGCAAAATTTATTATTACTAATAGTCCTTTGTGCCCTAACTCTCAAAATAAACTGTGTAGTTTGTATGTATTGCATGTTAATGAGATCACAAGTCTAAATTAGACCGTCAATAGGATTTATAAACAAGGGACAAAACTGATCTCTGGGGACCCCACAAGTTAACATTTGTTAAATAGCCTGAGTGGCATTAATGGTGAATGCTCACTGGAACAGAACTGGGATACTCTAGGGGCGGTGTTCAGGATACGTGAACTTCATATTCTGTTATCGAACACACATATATTATTAGGCTGTAGCTCATAATGTGTTTCAGTGACCAGAGTAGATTGCACTACAGAAAAGGTTAGAGATGCACTAGAATAAAAAATATACCTTGAAAACTGGAGGGGAAACATATGTCCAGAATATACATAAGACTAGTGGAAAAACACTATATCAATAGTAACAATAAGAGAGAGAGGGAAGAAGGGACACCCTCAGTAGGCAATCTTGGGTAAACAACAAGAGAGTGTCAAAAAAATCACACAGAAAAATAGCACAGGTTCAGAGATGAAGATCTTCCTATAAGATTCGCATTGGAAGTCTTGCATGGATTTATTAGAAGCCTTCACTCACCACCATGGGTGGTGACATGCTTCATCATCGGGCCCACCAGGAGAAGCCGAATGCCTCCCTGGTGTGCTACAACGCCAGGTTACTGCGGAGCAGGTTTTTGTTTGTGACAGTGATGTGAAAAATACATGAAGTTAAAATTGTCATAAGCTGTACCAGAAAGAAAAAAATGTTATTCAACGGTCAGCCTGACAAGGTTAAAATATGTGCAGGGAAATGTGCCAATTAATGTATTGGTTATTTCCACTCAAGGTGGGGTCGACATGTTTCAGCCCTTATGTGTATAGTTACTGGGCTTTCTTCAGGACCATGTTTATTGTGTACCTCGGCGGTGTGGGCGCGCTAAGGTTCACCCTACCAGAGGACGTGAAAGTTAAAATCCAATGTGTAAAAATAGTGCGAAAAAATGAACAAACCATCAAGTTGTGGGGATTACCTCTGTTTTAGAGGAACCTGTATAGTCTGAAATAAACAAAGACATACAAACACGAAAGACAGGTAAATAGTTAGAGGGATCTCAACAGTGTTGTTGTCTGGAAGAATTACTCTCTAAACGTGCTAAGGCTAGTCAAGAGGACGTGACCGTTTGTGCCATACATGCTATGGTTAAGATCATAAAATGATGCTTTTAGCATGCAAAATGGCAAGAAAAATTGTCCGATAAACTATCAGACTGTGGTTGTAACAATAGTGGATTGCGATCAATTGGCCAGACGGTTGAGGCCTGTGGGAGTGTGTATACCAAAATGGTATTGATTACCAGGTAGCCACAGATTACAAAATATCAAGGTGTTCTCACTTGTACAGAAAAGGATCCACGCCCCATAGGTCTTGGGAGGTGGGTGGGGCGACAATGGCACACCCTACGAAAGGACAGCGATATGGTGGAATTATGTATGGAAAGGTAAAGAGAACCAGGTACTTAGCTCAGTAGTAGTAAATGGAGGCTGTTCTTATGCCCGCAACGCCCTGCACCCGCTCGGTACCTAACGTCTCCTGCTACCGGACCTCGTGGATGGTCTCCGGGAAGCAGAGAAACGCTAAAGAAAGCTACCGGCCGGTGCGTGGGCGCGATCGGGGCAGCAGCTACCAATCCCGTGTGAAAGCCAGATTGAGGCTTGGATTGTCAGCCAATAGCGCTTGCGTGTACCAGAACGAGGTCTGGAACGCAAGCGCGCTAAAGAGGTGACAAGTATCGGCAGTGCGGGGCATGTTTACCAGTTCAATTTGAATGGTAAAGGGTTGAAGAGAAATGTATGATAAACATTCCTCTTGAAGTAATATACTTAGTGAATGAATAGGAGATTTTGTAACAATTTATTGGAGAATTATTTTATTAAAAAAAAAAATTTTTTAAAAAAATATTCTTTGCAGAGTAGGGAGCAACGTGACTTGGACAGACAATAAAGAACAATAACGATTGAAATTTAAAAGTTGGCGGGACTAGTTAGTTTCAGGTAAGCCAAAGTGGTATGTTGGCAAATGATATTGCCCAAAAGGGGGGGGCTGATCACCAGCTGGTTATGAAGTGCTCATGAGTTCAAAATAGGAGACACTAACGTCTAAGTACGGAGGACCATGGGATCTGGTCATTAAGACCTGTTAGGTGGGTTCCTAATCTATCGACCCAACATTGTTCCTTTTCAAAGAGGATGCTGGCAGTGTTCCTGTAGGTAGTGACTTTTTCAATGATGGTCCAATGTAGGTCGTTAGGTGTGTGTAGGAAATGCTCACTCATTTTAGTAGCTGTTTTGCGACATCTAATGTTGCTACGATGTTCGCAGATACGTGTTTTAACCTTACGGGTGGTCATGCCCACGTATCTCTTTGAGCAAGGGCATGTGATAAGTTAGTTCACGTTATTAGAATTACAATTGCTGTGTGTCCTTTGTTCCCATGTCTTTCCTGGTTCCAGTGAAAGTTGTTTAGAGGGTGTAGTCAAGTGACACACTGCAGTTTGCACATGGGTAGTGTCCAGTTATAGAGGGTAAACCCCAGGCATCTGTGATTGATCTTTCGATTGGTGTATTGGACACTCTTGAGTCAGGTCTTGTATGTACTAGAGAGTCTTTGAGACTCCTGCCTTTCTTAAAAGAAAACAGTGGTTTCTCCCACAACCGTTTATTGCGGTTAATGATTCTCCAATGTTTGTTTACCGATTTTTTCATGGCATCTGATAAACTGCTGTAAGTGGTAACACATGTAAGGGGTATGCTAGATGGTTCTTTTGTGGTTTCTTCTAGTAATGCCTCACGTGGTTGACTTTGTGCTCTTTTGTTACCTTTGTTAAGAATTTTGGTAGGGTATCCTCTTGATTTCAATTTTACAGTAAGTTCATTTGCTTGTATTTTGTAGTCACTGGTGTCACTGCAATTACGCCGTATCCTCAGGTATTGGCCATAGGGAAGGTTTTTCCTGAGGGGCCCAGGATGAAAGCTAGAGAACTCTAGCAGGTTGTTTTTTGCTGTGGGTTTGTAGTGTGTTCGGGTTTTGAGATTAGTTCCGCTCACCATAATGACTAGATCTAGGAACACTACTTCTTGTTTATTGAAACAGTTGGTAAATTTGAGATATGGATCAAGAGAATTTATTCAGGTGAAGAATAGTTTAAGGGACTGGACGTCACTCTTCCAAATCAGGAAGATATCGTCAATGTACCTCCTCCATAATCCTATGGAGGAGGAAAAAGGATTGTTGTTGGGCAAGATATATTTGGACTCGAAGTCGTAGACATAGAGTCCGGCTACGCTAGGAGCAAATGTGCTGCCCATTGAAGTACCAGTGCTTTGGAGGTACAGTTGACCTTTGAACTCGAAGTAATTTTCTTTGAGGGCCAGAGTTGCAGAGTTTAGTATGAATTGTTTGGGTGTTGTGTATTCCCATGTGATGGAATCTAGAGCTCTACCCAAGACTATAAGAGTATCATCCTGGGGGATGCTTGTGTATAAACTCTCGATGTCAAGTGTCACAAGAATGATGGAGTTTTCTTCAAACGTCATGGGTTCCAGTAGTTGTAACAGGTTTTTAGTGTCTTTCAGATACGTGGGTGTGTTCTGTATTAAGGGTTTGAGATAATGATCGCAGAACGTTGATAAGGGCTCAAGAAGTGAAGCAATCCCTGACACAATGGGTCTTCCAGGTGGAGGACTCACTTTTTTGTGAGTTTTGGGCAGGGTATAAAAATATGGTATTGTGGTACCACCTGCCGTCAAGTAGTCAGCTTCATGTTTTGAGATCCACTCATTGTCTTCTGCTTCTTTTACTAAGTCATGTATGCGTGACTTCAGTTCTGGTGTGGGATCTGTGTTTAAGGGAGTGTAGTTGATCCTATTGTTAAGGAGACTTGTGCACATATGCTCATAGTCAGTTGTATTTTGGATCACTATGCCACCTCCTTTGTCCGCTGGCTTGATAGTTATGTCTTTATCATTTTTTTGTTTTTCCAGAGCCTGATATTCCAGGGCTGTGAAGTTCTTGAAAGGGTTAGGAGTTGGGTAGTTTCCATGTCATTATACACTGCCTGTTCAAAGGCCGCTATGTCAGGTGGGATTGAGTGTGGGGGAGGGAAAAATGTGGACTTCAGTCTGAAGTTTGTATCAAATGAAGAGGAATCCGTCATCGAATTTTCTTTAGACTCAAAAAAAGCTTTTAGTTTGAGTTTTCTAAAGAACCCAGCCAACTCACAGTGGAGTCTGAATTTGTCTGGTCTAGCTGTCGGCACAAAGCCAAGGCCTTTTTCCAGGACCTTTGTTTCTATTGGACTGAGAGCTTTATCAGAAAGATTGGTGACTAAACTCATAGTGCACTTGTGCTCGGTGTTGATGTTTTGCTGCGGGTGTGGTTGCCCACGGGATCTTCCGATTCCCAAGTTACTTGGTTGTTGCCTCGTCTCCTTCCTCTCCCCCTCCCGCCTCTCTCTAAAAAAGGCATCTGATGTTGATTCTGAGGAAAATGGGTCTGCATATAAGGATTCCAACCCATCATTGTAAATGGCGGTGGTTGTTGAAAGAAAGGTGGAGGCGGGCCATTCCCGGGTGGACCATAAAGTGGCCACCTTGGCTGTTGGTTATAATAATTGGATCTGCCTCTGCCTCCTCGTCGGCCCTCTGTTTTTGCCCTTGGTAGTTTGAGCTATTACTACCGGTTGAGGAATTGCTATCAGAATCCTCAGATTTGTTGGAATCTCTCCTTGGTGGAGTATAGTCAGGATCCGAGTATGGGTAGACTTTCTTGAACTCAATTTTTTTTTAGATCTTTTTGGAATTTTGTAACTTTGGATTGCATCAGTGAATCTTTGTATTCGGTCATTTCTTTGTTGATTTCATCAAGACGTTTTTTGTAACCAGTTATTGTTGTTTTGAAATGTGACTCTGTTTTTTGGAGTTCTACCAGGAGGGCTTCCGAGAGGCTTAGTGCGGTTTTTATTATCAGGACCAGCCAGTCCCGAGTGCAGTGCCAGGCTATCATAGCCCATTCGTTTCGAAAAGTTGCATCATTAAGGAATATGAGTGGGGCATTGGTAACGAGGAGACCTCTTGGTGCACTATTTGTTGTCAAGTACTGTTTTAAAATAGTCCCATGTAATATTGTTCTCATATGGTCACGTTTTTGTTCTGTGAGCGACTCCCAATCTGAGGTGTGTGAAATGGCTTGTGATATTGCTGGATCCGCAAAGAGATTGGGATCAGCAAGTAAGGCATCTATCTCTTCCTCAGTGTAGGTGAGTCCTAGGTTCGCCATCCTTTATGAAAGGTAGGGCGTAATAGCAAAAAGCAATATGGGTTTGAGGACCACAGTGCTTATCAGCTCTCACAGCTGTGCGCTGCTAAATCAATAGTAACAGAAAGAGAGAGAGAGAGAGAGAGAGAGAGAGAGAGAAGAAGGGACACCCTCAGTCCCCCAGGCAATCTTAGGTAAACAACAAGAGAGTGTCAAAAAATCATACAGAAAAATAGCACAGGTTCAGAGATGAAGATCTTCCTATAAGATTCGCATTGGAAGTCTTGCAGGGATTGATTAGAAGCCCTCACTCACCACCCTGGGTGGTGACATGCTTCATCATCGGGCCCACCAGGAGAAGCCGAATGCCTCCCTGGTGTGCTACAACGCCAGGTTACTGCAGAGCAGGTTTTTGTTGTTACAGTGATGTGAAAAATACGTGAAGTTAAAATTGTCATAAGCTGTACCAGAAACAAAAGATTTTTATTCAACGGTCAGCCTGACAACCCCAAAGTAGCATTACTCAGAACTATGTCGGAATAGAATGGTGGAAGCTTAAGGGCTGGTGTTTCTATGTCTGGACAATTAGAGATGTTCCTCGTTACTGGAGGATGTTGGCTGTTCCAACCATCAATGAATGGTATGGACATTTGTGCTGTGGCGGAAGAGGGAGCCTAAAAGGCATGGGGATGGGTCTGCGCCCGTCCGCGACCGGACGCGGCCAAGGGCCACCCCCCTGGCCCTGCCACCCGCATAAGGTGGAGTCGGAACGAGCTTGTAAACCTGTCCACCATTATATGCAATCCCGGCCTCCACACCATACATATAGGGGAGAAAACGGGTTGCAGTCACTGTCAATTTCAATGTACCACGTCAATAGCTGACACCCGGGGCTGCTCTACCCTGTCCTGTGGCTTACTCAATGTGAGATCGCTACGACGCCATAAATTCGACATTTATGACCTACTTATGAATAGACAACCGGACCTGATATTCCTCACAGAAACGTGGCTGCATGGCCAATCTGACCCCGACATCATACAGGCATTACCGGAAGAATACCTGTTGGGGAGGTTGGACAGACCTGATGGCAGAGGAGGAGGTATAGCCATTGCATTTAAACAGCAACTGGCCTGTCAACTGGAACAAGTCCACATGGCAGACTGCGAGGCCGGTGTTTTCACCATAAAAGTCAATGGGGGCACCACGGTGAAGGGCTATTTAATCTACCGCCTCCCAGGCCCCCTGGCAAGGTTTAAAAACAACTTGATAGAGTGTGTCACTGAGATGGCGCTGAGGAGAGATAAGTTTCTATTACTAGGAGACCTAAACATGCATTTAGAGGATCAGATGGACAAAGGAGCAATGGAGTTTCGTCAAGAACTCCAGGCCCTACAATTAGAGCTAAAGGGCCAGCTCCCGACTCATCAGCATAATCATCTGCTCGACCCAGTGTTTGCTAACTGGGAGGAAGTAACAGCGGCTCCCCCCGTGCCTCTCCCCTGGACTGATCATTTCCTGGTACCATTTAAAATTTTCCTCCCAAAACACAAGGTGACAGACTCCACTCCCCTCAACTACCCCAGGCGTAATTGGGCCAGGTTCTCCCTACCAGACTTCAATGAAGCTCTCATGACAGAGGGCCCCCCTGGAGGTGACGACGCGGATACGGCAAACAAACTGATTAACGCCCGTATCACGGCGGCTCTAGACCGGACGGCCCCTCTCGGCCGGCCGAAGGTGGGCGGCCGTAAACAGAGAACGGCACCCTGGTTCAACGAGGAACTACGGAGTGCCAAGAAAAACTGTAAGCAAGCAGAAAGGCAGTGGCGGTCAGCATATGACAGCCAAGTAAGAGAAAAGTACCTCGCTAATAGACGAACATACCACAACCTAATTAAGAAAGCAAAAATGGCCTACTATTCCGTCAGGATCATGGATGCAGAAAATTCAGCTAAGGAATTATTCTGTGTCTACAAATCCCTGGCTGTCCCCAAGTCCTCGACAGGATCAGAGGATCGCTCAGTCGCTGCATGCAACCGCATTGCTGACTATTTCAGCGACAAAGTATCTAAAATCTACTCTGCCTTCCCTGTCCAACCCGTGGCAGGAGGGGAGGTCAAAATACCAGCAAGAGAGGCTGATGGACAAAATATGCTGCTTAACTTCTCCACCCCACCAGTAGAAGGCCTGATCAAAATTTGTAAATCAGTAAAATCAGGCTCCCCTCGGGACCCAGCAGCTCCTAAACGGTTGGGCGACAGCTTGACAACACTTGAACCATACATTAGGCATCTGCTGGATGTCTCCTTTAGCTCCAGCTGCATGCCTATGGAATGGAAACAAGCTGTGGTGCTCCCCCTCCGCAAGAAGCCAAATATCAGCTTCGATAAGTTGGAGAATCTGCGTCCCATCTCCCTTCTACCCTACTTCTCTAAAGTGGCGGAGAAGGTGGCCAATTTGCAGTTAATGCAATTTGTGGAGAACACGAGTCTCCTACACCCCACCCAGTTCGGATTCCGGCCCGACATTCAACGGAGTCGGCTCTTCTCATGGCAACCGAATCCATCAGGCAGGGCGTCGACGAGGGCAACACTATGGCCCTGATCCTACTAGATCTAAGCGCTGCGTTCGACACTGTAGCTCATTCCATCCTGCTACAGTGTCTGAACAAGGGAGGGGTAGGAGGAGCAGCCCTCAAATGGATCCAGTCGTTCCTATCTGGCCGTGGTTTCCAAGTCAGGCTAGGTGACTGCTACTCCGAGCGAGTTGCTCTAGACCAGGGGGTCCCACAGGGCTCGTCCCTGAGCCCAACTCTTTTTATACTTTATGTTGCCCCGGTTGCCACCATAGTGGAGAGTCACGGCCTGCGCATGGTATCGTATGCTGACGACACGCAGCTGGTCATCTCCCAATCACGAGCGCCCGGTCTTGCGGCAGACATCTCCAGAGCATGCATGCAAGACCTAGCTGCCTGGATGTCTGCCAACTGTCTCAAGCTCAACGGAGGCAAGACCGAGGTGCTGGTGGTAGGGGGAGACTGAGCGGCCAGGACGTCAGAGTGGTGGCCACCCTGCCTCGGACCCACACCAATCCCTTGCCAGGAAGCGAGGAATCTCGGTGTTTGGTTCGACTCCAACCTTACTTTCGGACCCCAGGTCAACCGTGTGGTCGGCTCATGTTTTGGGACTCTCAAGACCCTCAGGAAGGTCTTGGAGTTCCTGCCCATCAAAGCCCGCCAAACACTTGTGCACGCACTTGTCACATCCAAAATGGACTACGGCAACCTGCTCTACTTAGGGACCCTCGAGAAGAACTTAAACCGCCTGCAGGTTTTACAAAACGCCGCAGCTCGGCTGGTCCTCAGACAGCCCAGAAGATCAGCATCAAAATCCACGCTCCAAACGCTGCACTGGCTCCCGGTGAGACACAGGGTGAAATTTAAAGCACTCTGCACGTGTCACCGGATCATCAACGGCAGGGCACCTCTCCCCTTGCAGGATCTCCTGGCACTATACGAGCCTATGCGTTCCCTCAGATCATCTGGCACGGGACGCCTGTCCATCCCAAAGGTGTCCAAGGCTAGGATGGGTGGCAGGTCCTTCAGGTACCTGGCAGCGTCCAGCTGGAATAAACTCCCTGTGGCGCTTCGCCTGGAACCCTCAGAGTCTATCTTCAGAGTTAAACTTAAAACATTTCTTTACGCCCAATAGCGACCCACCTTTTCACCTCTTCTGCTAGCACTAGGATCTTCAGCGCGGGGACACGCCGTAGGCGTCACCATGCACTCTACAAATCCCCCTATTTATTTTATTTATTTATGCCCTTGGAAACAAGGCAAGATATGAAGGGGAGTGGTGGGATTCCTTTCAAACATGAAGGCCAAATGTATGAGTAAAATGTTGAGACTGAAGGAAATGGGGTAACAACACATGGCAATACCAATAATGTAACAAACTATACCATTAAAGTAAGCTGTCATAATTATATATGCATAAAAAATGAGCTGCAATGTTTGTTTTTGTAATATAACACATAGCTTTTTAAATTTCTTAAAGAACAATAAAAAGCTATAAGAAAAAAAAGAAAGAAATCAGAGCATGACATGAAGAAAGTTGATGACACGAACTTCCAAAATTGACAGTGGCTTGAGCTGGTCCACCATCACCTGTGGAACGCTGCTCCTGGAATACGGGCTTTTTTAA
This sequence comes from Lissotriton vulgaris, assembly GCF_964263255.1. Classification (NCBI taxonomy): domain Eukaryota; kingdom Metazoa; phylum Chordata; class Amphibia; order Caudata; family Salamandridae; genus Lissotriton; species Lissotriton vulgaris. Next base: position 539,711,490 of record NC_141689.1, read on the forward strand.
GCTAAATAAGCCTTGTTTTTTTTTAGGTTTGCCGCACCCCGGGTCTGGAGGAATGATCAGGGATTACCCAATTGTCCCTTCTCCAAGTGGCCAGGAAAGCCTGTTTTTGCTATGAGGGAAATCTGGAAAGGAGAAGCTCATGTTGTGCATTTCCCGCATGGCCCATTGTAGTTTCCCTATGTTAGCTTCATTGTGCCAGTTGTATATCCTTTGTTGCATTGATTAACGTTGAGAGGGTTTAGAGGAAGGGTGGGTCTACAGACCGCTCAAGCTGTGCTTACGCCGAGTTGTCATGTTGACAGTAGGGGGGATAGGGGTAGGAAGGGGGAGTGTGGGGTGGAGGGCGGTGGGGGGGTAGAGGGGCATGGAATTTGCAGTTTAGTTGTTAAATGTGTTTCTTATATTGCCAGCCACAGGGAAATAGACTTTAACAAAGACAGACGTAAGGAGGGAGGCCCGGGGGTAGGTTGGCCCGGGCACACAGATACAGACAATAAGCCATGCATAGAAATAAAGGCTCTCAATACACAGCATTGACGTGGAACGTCAACGGTCCGGGAAGCAAGATTAAGAGGGGACTACTCAGAAAATACATCAAGAGTGTCAAGCCAGACATTGTTTTTTTACAAGAAACTCATTTGAAAGGCACACACTGCGCCTTCATAGGGAGAGGGACATACACAACACTGACTCATTCCGGATTTTCTCAGGGGGAGCGAGGAGTAGCCATTCTTTTTAGGAAAACCCCTCGATTTCATCCAACAAAAACTTGGACGGACCCCAATGGGACTTTTGTCGCTGTACAGAGAACATGGGGTTGATGAGAGCTTACACTAATTGGCATCTACGCCCGCCACAACTGCACCTTCAAACCTTAGATGCACTTGCCAAAATTTTGTTGGAATCAGGCCTCTCCACCCATATTATTGGAGGTGACTTTAATGATGTGATGTGATGGGCCCGCACCTAGACAGGACTCACGTGGCAACGGGGGTTAGGGTCCCCACACCGCTAGCGGGCTTTGCAAAGTCAATAGGGTTGATTGACCTTTGGCGATAACCGTATCCTATTCTTATTTCTCTGGGGCACATATAGTCTTTTCAAGCCTTAACTATTTCCTAGCACCAGCAGGAGAGGTACGGAAGGTAGGCAGGGTGGAATATCTTGTGAGGGGGTCTCAGACCACTCACCAATGTGGTTGACGGTAGGAGGTGAAGAGAATAGACAGCGCGCGGACTGGAGATTAAATGCCTGGGAACTGAGGGGAAAAACGATAGCGGAAGTAATCTGTACAGAATCAGAGTTATTCTTCTGCGAAAATAAGGGCTCAGTGGTGTCAGACGTAACTCTCTGGGAGGCCTACAAGGCGGTCGGTCCTCTGAGGCAGGGTGCAAGATGCAATAGCGCGAAAGTATAGGGAGGAGACTCGTCAAATTGAAACCCTAGAAAAGAAACTCTTAGCAATGGAGAGAAGTATTACTCCAGACAATGAGGCTACCCTACTATGGCAGTTAGAAGTAACATGCAGAGAGCTCCACGCCCTGACGGACCAGGAAGTCCAGACTCAAATTCAGGTTTTACACCACAGGCTTTACGAGGTGGGAGACAGATCAGGGAGACTCCTAGCCTGGCTGGGCAGAAGGGAGAGAAGCGAACTGGGTCCCACAGATCCAGGAGCTCGAGAACAGACACGAGACAGCACAGGACATTGCGGAGGTGTTCGCATGAAATTATACGGAATTATATGAGTCTCAACCCCTAGCGAATGATACACCGATAGCACAATATCTTAGCAACATCAATGCCACCATTTTACAGCAGGAGAATAGGAAAGTTCTCGAGGAAGACATTACTCTGAGTGAAGTACAAGCGGCCATAACTAGACAAAACTCAGGGGAAACCCCCGGCCCAAATATGCTACCGGCTGAAAGAATGCGAGCTTGCTGGCCCCCCACCTCCTCAGCATGTTTCAAGCAGCTCAAGAAGAGAGAAGAGGGGTCACTACCACCTGATCTTTGCAGAGCAACAGTAGTAGTCATGGATACCCCTTGAGAAGTGTGAATCCTATTGCCCGATATCATTATTAAACATCAAAACTAAAATCCTGGCCTCAATTTTAGCGGCGCGTCTTTCAACGGTGATCACATCACTGATTCACCAAGATCAGTCTGGTTTCATGCGTGGCCATGCCATGAGGTGTAATCGCTGCCACCTTGAAAATTGGCTCGACACCGTGAAAGACAGATCGTCCTCGCAGCTCCTCCTTTCCCCATGGAGAAGGACTTTGATACTGTCCACTGGCCCTTCATGAGACAAACCATGGTAAAGTTTGGATGCGGGTGAAAGTTTCTGGCATGGGTGGAGCCACTATACACAGGCCCTAGAGTCAATGTCGGGGTTAATGGACTGAAATCGGCTGACTTCCCTATCCAGAGATGAACCAGCCAGGGTTGTCCCCTGTACCCCCTGCTCTTTGCGTTAGTTTTGGAGCTCCTGGCCTGCCAGATCAGTGCCCATCCGGGGTTGGATGACTTTCGGGACAGTGGGGGTTGCCTTACAGCCAAACAAATTTCGTTATACGCAGATGATATTTTACTCTAAGTCACTGACCCTAACAATACACTTCCCACGACTTTGCAATTAGTGAAGGAATATGGTAAACACCCTGGATACAACAAACCGGGGAAAGTCCAAGCTCTACCCCATAGGGGGAAACATGGAAACACAGGTAATACCCGAGCAACTTCAGATTACCAATGAGGGCTTTAACCCCTTCGCTGCAGTGTTAATTTTGCCGCGGTGCGCGGGGGGCAGTGTTGGGCGTGGCGCTCCGGTACTGATGACGGCTCCCAGCCATCATAAATCATGGTGGGCGTGTGCTCATGACGGCCTGGAGCCGTCAGTACTCCGCCCACTGATTAATTAGCCAGCTCACGCGGGGAATTAACCGGGCGTGGGCAGAGCCGCAACATTCTGACAGCTCCCGGCCGTCATGAGCACACGTCTACTGTGACTCCAGTTCAGACATGGCCATATGCAAATCAGTCTGACCCTGTGCCTCATGGGAACAGTCCAGTCCGAACTGCCAAGCCATGCCTTCCCTGGACCGGAAACAAGCTGCCTAGGACCGGTTTCTGGCATTACAGCCGTCTTCAGCCAGGCTTGCTTGAATCCAGTGGCAAAGTGAGCAAGGGACTCACGTTTGAGCATACCCTGCCAACTTATGGCGAACAAAGCAGTACAAAAGGGGGTGGTGATGGACGGTCAGGAGTATCGAAGCAGTTCAATATTTGGGAATGTTTACCTCAACGAATGAGGCAGAGTGTCTCACCTACTACATTAAACGCATTCTAACAGAATTGCGTGAGGACGTGACCAGATGGGGCCGACTCCCCTTGACATTGCTAGGAAGGGCGGTAATGTATAAAATGATAACGCTCCCCAAACTACTCTACATACTCTAAAAAGCATATCTTCCGATACCCAATAACATTTTTAAGTCAATCAATAATGAGCTTTGGAAATTTCTTTGGGATGGGAGTCAACCTAGAGCGGTGCTGCAAACATTACAGCGGAACCAATACAACTGAAGAATTGGCCTGCTAGACATTCAGGCTTATTACCAGGCGGCTCATCTGATGGTAGTTAACAAATGGTGCCATGCACCAGGTGATCATCCCACATGACACTGGAGAGGCTTCAATTTCAGAACCAGTCCTTTCTTCACTATCTTTATGGGGGCGTAGGGATGCGGGGTTTATTGCCGGCCACACGGCAGACAATCGAGGCGTGAAAAGGGTCCGAAAGACAGATAAAATGGGAGAAAAGATTAACTAAAAGCACACCATTGTGGGAGGGCAAGTGACTGCCGGAACTGGGGAAACTGCGGGGCTTCAGGAGATGGAACACAGTCGGGATCCCTACACTAGGTGACATAATCAAGAGAGGGGACATAAAATCCTTCTCAGACCGCCAAGCAGAGTATCAATTGTCTAATACACAGCGATACAAATACCTACAACTACAACACGCTTGGAGGACACAAAAGCCTGATATAGACATCCCTGAAAATGCACCACTGGAAGGGAGACTTCTACAGGAAGAGATACCCCCCAAAGCAGTCTCTAGGAATTACAAAACCTAGATAAAAAAACATCCCTGATAGACTGGTATGTCTGAGAGGTAAATGGGTGGAAACTACTGTCCCCTTAGAAGATATAGATTGGGAGGCAGCATTGATGAAGCAGAGAGAGGTTGCCATTAGGCTTTGTCTACGGCTAATACAATTAAAAACCCTCCACAGTGTGCATTATGACCGAGCGAGACGCCACGTGATGGGTAGGGCGGAGACACCCAATTGTCTATGCTGCAAAACCAATCTGGGTACATATATATACACACATTGTGGGAATTTCAGCAGGTACAAAGATATTGGTCAAAAATAATACAGGAACTAAGCAAGATCTTAGAAACGCAGATATCCTCAGATCCGAAATACATTATTTTAGGCATGCTACAAACGTAGATATTTCTAGATATCAGCTCCTACTGTATAATTGGGGGCTTATTGTGGCCAAACTAGACATCGCCAGACACTGGGGAAGAGAAGACCTGCCCACTATGGCGGGCAAATATGGACTTGTATATGGGGGCAGAGAAAACGACCTACAAGGCTAGAGGGTGCTCCTAAAAATGTAAGTAAGTTTGGCAACTGTGGTTGAGACATTGTGGTCTGGAGGTGGAGGATAGTGGATCGATGTTATGCACCCCAACACACAGGAACCAAGAGCCTTAGATGGATAACCTCACTGCTTAAAGGGAGGCAACCCAAGTGGGCCACATCTGGTGTATCGGGCGGGAAGGGCAGGGCAGGGAACAATGAAGGATGAAGTCCCAAAATGTATTCTCTAAATACATAACAAGTAACAAGTAATTGTAATAAGGTAACATCCGATGTATACATGACTTACCTGTTAAGATTCTGGCAAATGGTTAAAAACAAAATAAAAAACAATTGAAAACAAGCATTTGCAATGCAATAGGTCTCGCATTAGGAAAGTTTGAGCTATTGGTATTGTAAATGACAAATTTTTTATTTATGTTTTGTTTTTGAAAATAGCGAAATTAATAGCTTTGTCATATACAATGCCAATAGTTATAACTTTCGCAAATGTGACACCTATACCATTTGTAATGCAATATGTGTTGTATTTACGTGACTTACATGTATTGATATTACAAATAATGGCTTTTAATTTTTTTTAATAATTAATACTTAAATAAAAGTTATTGTAATTTATAATGGCAATAGCTTAAACTTTTGTAAATAACTTTTGTGAAGATTATGTTCAGTGTATTTTATTGTGACGAAAATCCAAGAACAGAAGTGAAATATTAACATATTTTTGTTACATTTGCAATAAAGCTTGAAACATTGAAAGAACATATTTGAACCAGTTGTTGAATGGTTGAACAGATTGATGCTGTGGTGGCACGCAGTGATGTTGTGATGGCGAACGAGTGATACTGTGGCGTTTAGTGATGCTGTGGTAGAGCATAGTGATGTTGTGGTGCCCCTGAGTGATGCTGTGGTGGTGGTGAGTGATGCTGTATGCTATGCTATGTTTTGTTTTGATATCCTATGTTTTGTTTTGCTATGCTACGTTTTGCTATCCTATGCTTTGATTTGTTATGCTATGCTATGCGGTGTTTTGTTATGCTATGCTATGTTTTGCTATGCTATGTTTTGCTATGCTATGCTATGCTTTGCTATGCTATTATATGTTTTATTTTGCTATGCTGTTTTGTTGTGTTTTGTAAAGGTATGCTATGTTTTGTTATGCTATGTATTTTTTTAATGCTATGTTTTGTTATGTTATGCTGTTTTGTTATACTATGCTATGTTTTGTTATCCTATGCTTTGTTTTGTTATGCTATGTTTTGTTTTGCTATCCTATGCTTTGTTTTGTTATGCTATGCTATGTTTTGTTGTGTATTGTTATGCTATGCTATGTTTTGTTGTGTTTTGCTATGCTCCGTTATGCTATCCTATGTTTTGATATGCTATGTTTTGTTATGTTTGATTACGCTATGCTTCGTTTTGCTATGCTAGGTTTTGTTATGCTATGTTTTGTTATGCTATGCTTTGTTATGCTATGCTTTGTTATGCTATGCTATGCTATGCTATGCTATGCTTTGTTATGCTATGCTATGCTTTGTTATGCTATGCTATGCTTTGTTATGCTATGCTATGCTTTGTCATGCTATGCTTTGTCATGCTATGTTTTGTTATGCAATGCTAAGCTTTGTTTTGTTATGCTATGTTGTGTTTTGTTGTGCTATGTTTTGGTGTGTTTTGTTATGCTATGCTGTGTTTTGCTATGCTATGTTATGCTATGCTATGTTTTGTTGTGTTTTGCTATGTTTTGTTGTGCTATGTTTTGTTATGCTATGCTTTGTTTTGTTATGTTATGTTATGCTATGTTTTGTTATGTTATGCTATGTTTTGTTATGTTATGCTATGTTATGTTATGTTTTGTTCTTCTAGGTTTTGTTGTGTTTTGTTATGCTATGCTATGTTCTGTTATACTATGCTTTGTTTTGTTTTGTTTTGCTATGCTTTGTTATATTATGCTATGTTTTGTTGTGTTTAGTTATGCTATGATATGTTTAGTTATGCTATGGTATGCTTTGTTGTGTTTTGTTTTGTTATGCTATGTTTTGTTTTGCTATGCTATGCTATGTTTTGTTTTGCTATCCTATGCTTTGTTTTGTTATCCTATGCTTTGTTTTGTTATGCTTTTGCTATGTTTTGCTATCCTATGCTTTTTTTTGTTAGGCTATGCTATGCTGTGTTTTGTTATGCTATGTATTGTTATGCTATGCTGGTGAAGGTGTGAGGGTGTGTGTGAGGGTGAGGGGGGGGTGAGTGAGGGTGTGTGAGGGTGAGGGCGAGGTGAGGGTGTGTGAGGGTGTGTGGGGGTGTAAGAATGAGGGGGTGTGAGAGTGAGGAGGTGTGAGTTTGAGGGCGTGTGAGGGTGAGGAGTGTGAGGGTGAGTGAGGGTGAGAGGGTTGTGGGTGTGAGGGGGTGTGAGGGTGTGAGGGTAAGGTTGTGTGAGGGTGTGTGAGGGTGAGGGGGTTTTAGGGTGAGGGTGTGAGAGGGGGTGTGAGGGGGTGAGGGGGTGTGAGGGGGTGTGAGGGTGAGGGTGATGGGGTGTAAAGGTCGGGGTGTAAGGGTGGGGGTGTGTGAGGGTGAGGGGTTGTGAGGGTGAGTGTGCGGTGTTGTGAAGGTGAGGGGGTGTGAGAGTGAGGGTGTGAGGGTGAGGGGGTGTGAGGGTGAGTGTGACGGGGTGAGGGTGTATGATGGTGATGGTGTGAGGGTGAGGGGGGGTGAGGGTGTGTGAGGGTGAAAGGGTGCGAGGGTGGGTGAGGGTGTGTGAGGGAAAGAGTGTGTGTGAGGGGGGGTGTGAGGGGGTGGGTGAGGGTGTGAGGGGGTGTGAGGGGGTGTGAGGGTGAGGTGGGTCGCCAAGATTTCAAAAACTGCAGTTAACCAGGCAGAACTTGCTTATGCCAGTTAAACTCGTTTTAATTTACAGCGATGACAGCCTACTTTGAGAAATGCATCGTAGCATATTTAGTTTCCAAGTTTCTAACATGTTAACATGTATTGCTCTGGAACATGTTCATTTACAGAAATACTGCAATACTGCAAGCAATTAGAGTGAGTATTCACTTACAGGCGTGTTACAAAAAGGTCTCTATTGACCCCCAATGTATACTTTGAGTATATTGGCTCTGACATTTCTTTGCCCCTACTGTTACGTCTAAACAAAAAGCAATGTTTTAAAAAAAAGAAATAAAACAAAGAGCTATGACTTGCACATGCATATGCCTCTTGATACACACATGGATGCGGCATGATACTACAGCGGCCCACCCTGATGACGTATGCATGTGCATGTCACTAAGCATGCCCATTCATGAACGTGAGCCTGCGGGGCCGGGTCTGCACATGCACAGGATGCCTCCACGTCAACGAGAGATGCTTAAAGTAAAACACCGATCAGGACGTGTTACGGATTGAGCGGGGCGTGTAGGCTGGGAAGCACGAGCGGGCAGGTGGGGGCTGATCAAGGCCGGGCAACTCTCAGCACAGAGGCGTCGGACGATGCCAGGGGACACATGTGCCTCTGATGGGAGACGGGTCCGGGCGCCAGGTGGACAAGACTGACAGCTGCCGGGGCACCAAGCTTGTGCGAACCTCTCGGTGGTTTCTAGTGTGCCAGGAAGCTGCCAGGAGATGCCAAGCGCCAAGTAACGATCTCACACTGAAGTGTAGCGCTGGCAAAAGTGTAACCCCCTCCCCCTGCATCTAAAAAAACAAGCATTGGCGGAATGATATCATTAAAAGCAAGCTCTCGGCATTGTGTGTGTGTGTGTGTGGGGGGGAGCAGGGGAGTGGCGAAGCACGGATTAACAAGTTAAACAAGTTAAATGGCGGCCGTGAAACTGAAAGCACCAAGCTGGGCAACAGATGGCTGGCGATTTGATGCTGTGCACGCGCATTTTAGGTCAATGCGCTTGCGCATTGACCTAAAAGCACACGGGCACAGCATCAAATCGCCAGTCTAGGTAAGGTCTGTTTAAGCCCCTATAGTCTCGCTCCGCTCAATGCGCATGCGGATTGAGAGGAGAGACCTAAAAATTACATTGTGCCCGTTGTAGGCCACTTTTCCTTTGCACATTTTACTATATAAACACGTTTGCTTTTGTGCCACACTGTACTTTTCTTTTTTCATTAAAGGTTTTTATTGCATAACAATAGAAAACAATGTAACATACAGGCATTAAAATGACAATTACACATTGGCAGGTTTTAAAATATCTGGATGAGACCACAAAATCTGTAAGGGGTGCCTAATAGTCTCTTGGTTTTGAGCCAGCTGGAAGCTCCTCTTCATACGTTTTTTATGTGTTCTTACAATACACCATGTATTTCAACCACATTTTACTGTTTGGACTATTTTTACTATCCCAACAGATGGATACTCGTCTTTTCGCTAATAACATTGCTATAGTACATAACTCTTTCTTCACAGAACGCAGGTGTTTCACCAAACCTAGGAGGCAGACCTGTATTGTACAATCTATTGTATTTGCTAGTAATTAACTAAATATATTTATTAAGTCTATCCAGTATTCCAGAACCATTGCGCATTGGCATACTAGATGGAGAAAATTGGCCTTGTCTGAACCACATCTTTTACATCGCGCATCTTCCCTCAATCAGCATTTCTGCAGCTTCAGGGGAGTATGGTATGTTTGGTGCAAATATTTATAATGTATGATTCTCAAGTTTCCATTAGGAGTCAGCATTTCGGTCAGTGTACTGCACGTGCTCCATTCAATCTCAACCAGAGGTGTTTCTAGATATACATTCCATCTTTCCCTAGCTTTTTCAGTGTTCCCTGCTATGTCTTCTTGCAGCAGCTTGTATAGTTTGGAGACTACATGTACATTGTTTGGGTTGGTGATAATCATTTGGCGCATTAGTAGTGTCGGTGGCTCCGCAGGAAAGTCCGGGTACAGCTGTTTGATTGCCCCCTTTAGCCTACTATAGTTAAATTTGAATAACATAGACTGGATACTAATATAATTGAGATCAGTGCTATCTGAAAAGACGCCATTGTTATACAAGTCTCCCATTGTATCTATTCCCACTTGTTTCAGTAGCTTCATTCCGATCTCTTCCTGTGTTATCGAGATGTCCGGATGGTGCCTCAATGGTAGTGCTGTTGCATATAATGGTAATTTATGTGATAGTTTACCCATGCGTTGCCATGCTGAGTTAGTTGTACGTATGGTATTTATTTCATTTATTTCTAGGTGCGGGTGACGGTGTGTGGGCATACTACTGAGCGGTATAGGGTTTAGGTCACCATCTTCCACTGCCACTGCCACATGGGTCATATACAGTACTGGATGAAATCAATAGTGTGCATATTGCGCCTGCGCACAGAAATAGTATAGTAGTAAGTCCGGTACAGTGAATCCCCCCTTGGAGTAGGGCAAAGTCAGTGTCTGAAGCTCGATACGTGCTTGTTTGCCAGCCCAAATCAATCGGGTTATAAGTGTTTTTAATTGTTGAAATACTGGTGTTGAGGGTGTTGTGGGAATATTGCTCAATAAGTAGAGAAATGTTGGGAGTATCACCATTTTTACTATGGCTATTCTGTCCGCCAGTTTTAGTGGTAAGTGAATCCACCGCTCTACTTGCTCTTCTAGCTTGGTGAAAGACGTTCCATAGTTTGTCTGTATTACTGTGCTGGGTCACGATGATACTAGATCCCCAGGTACTTAATAGGCTTGGTCTGCCATTCCAGGGGGTATTCTATTGTGTGAGGCTTGGTCATTTAAGTTAGTGGAATGACAACTGATTTACTCCAATGTATCTGGAGGCCTGGGTACCTACCAAATTTAATATATTCCCGTAATAGCAGCAGTAAGTTCTCCTTTGGCTCCCGCAAATGCAGCACCATATCTTTCGCATAGAGTGAGATATTAATAGGGCGCTGCGGGAATTGTAGGGCTGTGGCTTTGTGCGGTTGTCGAATTTTACATGCTAGGGTCTCTAACGCGATTACAAACAGCAATGGTGATAGTGGCCAGCCCTGCCTTGTGCCTCGAGTTATTTGGATTGGGCCGGATATATGCTGGTTTACTTTTATGCGCGCTACTGGCTTGGTATACAAGATTTTGATCCATTGTAGGAGACTGGGAGGTATGCCCATTTTAACCAGGACAGTAAAAATATATTCCCATTAAACAGAGTCAATAGCTTTGGCGGCATCAAGTAATACCGCCACCGCCTCTAACCCTGGATTGAGTAGGTGGGATAATGCGAACAGGGTGCATATATTTTGGGAAATGGATCTTGGGGGTATGAAGCCCGCTTGATCAGGTAGTATAATAGTAGTCATTAGGGGTTGTAACCTTTGTGCTATGATTTTTGCTATAATCTTTTTATCAGTATTGATCAATGACAATGGGCGATATGATATACATTTATCTGGGTACTTGTCAGGTTTTAATAATGCTATCAATAGCACCTCTCTCAATGTAGGGGGAAGTCTTTTTCTATCATTATACATTTCAGCTAATTAAGGGCATATTATTTCCAAGTATTCTTTATAGAAATTCTCCAGTAAACCAGTCTGGTCCTGGGGATTTACCATTGGGCAGGGATTTAATAGCATCCTGTATCTCTACTTTCGTAATTGGCTACTTTAAGTATTACCTTTGGGTATTTGATAGCCAGACCCAGCCTGACCTCGTCAGTGCCGGTCGCTCTACCCGCCGCGAGGCCCCCTCCAGGAAGTCACCCGGTCCCCTGCTGCCACCGCCGCTCGAACCGCTGCCCTGATTGTGCCCCCTATGTGGACGGTAGTATCGCCATTGTACTGCCCCACCTGTATTGTTTGTTCTGCTGCCATTTTGTGCTCAGCCCCTGTTGCCGTTTTGCCCCATTTGTATTGTTTTCTTGTGCTGCCATTGTTTTGCCCAATTTGTATTGTTTTGCTCTGCCCCCTGTTGCCTGTTGCTCTGCCCCCTGTTGCCGTTTTGCCCCAATTGTAGTGTGTTGTTCTGCTGCCATTTTGTGCTCTGCCCCCTGTTGCCGCCGTCTGCCCTAGCGCTTCTGGCCCCGCTGCCCACCCCGCTCCCTGCCACTGCTCCCACGAAGCCCCGCTCCCACGCGGCCCCGCCCCCACTCCTGCTGGTTTCCCCGACCCTCTCCCATTCGCCACCCCGCTCCCACCTCCCAGCTGCTCCTCCCTCGCTCGCTCCGCCCCCTCCACTCTCCATTTATGGCAGAGTCCACGCATACGCGCAGCGTTCACGTGCAGCGGTTGCACCAAAGGTACGCCCGTCCACGCCTGGACTGCGCCCAGCGCCAGACCCCCTGGCCCCCGCAGGTGCCACTCCACCCGCCGGCGTACGACTCCGCCACCCTCAGCGCACTCAACACCGGCCGCCTCCCCGGCTGCCACCGAGGCACCTCAGGACGCACCCACGGACCCTTCACCTGCCAATCCTGCAAGTTCTCCTGCATCCGGACCTGCAACTCACCCGCACCCGCCAAGCCACGCACCAACAGCAACCACCTGAACTGCATCCTGCTCAACACCCGCTCCGTCCACAGACACGCCGTGGAACTATGGAACCTGCTCGACACCACTTCTCCGAATGTCGCCTTCCTAACGGAGACCTGGATGAACGCCTCCTCAGCACCCGACATCGCCATAGCCATCCCGGACGGATACAAGATCATCCGGAGTGACCGCGTCAACCAGACTAGAGGAGGCATCGCCATCGTCCACAAGAACACCATCCGCATCACGACCAACCACGATAACACCCTCACAGCCGCCAAACATCTCCACTTCCAGATACACACCGACCCCAAGACCACACTCAGAGGCACCCTCATCTACAGACCCCCAGGACCCCGCACACAATTCAGCAAAGACATCGCAGACTTCATCAGCCCACACGCCCTCCCCTCTGCTGACTACATCCTCCTAGGGGACCTCAACTTCCACCTGGAAAACAACAACGACAGAAACACCACCGCCCTGCTGGACAACCTCGCCAACCTCGGACTCAAGTAACTGGTGAACACCCGCACCCACTACGCCGGACACACGCTTGACCCAATCTTCTCCTCCAGCAAACAAATCTCCTTCAGCCACTCCTCCGGACTCCACTGGACAGACCACAGCTGCGTCCACTTCAGCTTCAGAAAGACCCCGACTCACCACCTCCCGCAACAGGTTCCCCACAGGAACTGGAACAAGATCACCACCAACCAGCTCACCACATCACTGAACCAGAACCCTCCCGCCAGATCAACGGACCCAAACCAAGCAGCCCTCAACCTCGCACAGTGGATCACCACTGCGCCGACGACCTCGCACCCCTGAAAACCCATCCCAACATGCCCGGAAGCAAGAAAGCCCCGTGGTTCAACGACGACCTCAAGAACTCCAAGAAGAACTGCCGTACCCTCGAGAAAGCCTGGCGAAAGAACCCAACCACAGACAACATGCCCGCCCTCAAGCACGCCACCCGCATACACCACCAGCTGATCCACACCACCAAGAAGTCAGCATTCAAGGAACGACTAGACAACAACGCACACAACAGCAAGGAGCTCTTCAGCATCGTCAAAGAGCTCTCCAACCCCAGCGCCGGAAACAACGACATCACTCCCTCACAAGACGTCTGTGACTCACTCGCCACGTTCTTCCACAACAAGATCGCAGACATACACAACAGCTTCGGCGATAGGTCCACGCACCCACCACAGAACCAACGCCCCCCCACCCTCACCCTCCGCGCCTGGACCCCAGACAACACTGAAGACACCATCCACACGATGAACACCATCCACTCCGGTTCGCCGACCGACCCATGCCCCCACCACGTCTTCAACAAGGCCGACTCCGTCATCGCACCCCAACTCCGGGACATCATCAACTGCTTCTTCAACACCGCTACCTTCCCGGAGAGCTGGAAGCATGCTGAACTCAGCGCCATCCTGAAGAAACCATCAGCAGACCCCACCGACCTCAAGAACTACCGCCCCATCTCGCTCCTCCCGTTTCCTGCCAAAGTCATTGAGAAGACCGTCAACAGACAGCTTGCCGCCTTCCTCGAGACGAATGGATCCCTCGACCACTCACAGTCCGGATTTCAAGCCAACCACAGCACCGAAACCGCCCTCATCGCAGCCACTGACGACATCCGAACCCTACTCGACAACGGGGAAACAGCCACCCTCATCCTCCTGGACCTCTCCTCAGCGTTTGATACTGTCTGCCACCGCACCCTAGTACAACGCCTCAGCAACGTCGGAATCCAAGAGAAGGCGCTGGAGTGGATCATCTCGTTCCTCACCGGAAGAACCCTGAGCGTCCGCCTCCCCCCGTTCAGATCAGAGGCCACCGAAGTCATCTGCGGCGTACCACAAGGATCATCACTCAGCCCACCCTCTTCAACGTCTACATGAGCCCCCTCGCAGCCATCGCACGTCAACATAACCTCAACATCATCTCCTACGCCGAAAACACCCAGCTGATCCTTTCCCTCACCAACGACCCCGCCACCGCCAGAACCAACCTACACGAAGGGATGAAAGAAGTAGCCGAGTGGATGAAGAACAGCCGCTTGAAACTGAACTCAGACAAGACGGAAGTCCTCATCCTTGGATAATCACCATCTGCCTGGGACGATTCTTGGTGGCCCCCGGCCCTAGGCAGCGCACCCAAACCAACGGACCACGCACGCAACCTGGGCTTCATTCTGGACTCCTCCCTATCGATGACCAGACAAGTCAACATCGTCTCATCATCGTGTTTCAACATCCTACGCATGCTCCGAAAGATCTTCCGATGGATCCCCACCAAGACCAGGAAGACGTTCACCCAGGCACTTGTCACCAGCCGACTGGATTACAAAAACACCCTCTACACCGGAACCACAGCCAAACTGCAGAAAAGACTCAAACACATCCAGAGCGCCTCCGCACGACTCATCCTGGACATCCCCCGTCACAACCACATCTCCGGACACCTGAAAGACCTGCACTGGCTCCCCGTCAACAAAAGAATCACGTTCCGCCTCCTCACCCACGCACATAGCCCTCCACGACCTAGGCCCCAGGTACCTCAACAACCGCCTGACCTTCTACACTCCCACCCGCCAACTAAGATCGATCAGCCACGCCCTCGCCGCCGTTCCACGCATTTGAAGAGCCACCATGGGAGGAAGATCCTTCTCCTACATGGCAGCCAAGACCTGGAATTCCCTCCCCACCCACCTCCGTCTTACCCAAGACCACCTCTCCTTCAGGAAGCAACTCAAGACCTGGCTGTTCGAGCAGTAGCGGACCCCCCCTCCCCAAGCGCCTTGAGACCCTCCGGGTGAGTAGCGCGCTATACAAATTTCTTGATTGATTTATTGATACTATAGCTATATCTTCTAGGTATTCTATAATTTCGTCAGCCTTGGCTGTATCCCTAGATGTATACATTTTGCGATATGTGTCCATTAAGACTTGTAGAATGCCTGCGGTATCTTAAAGCAGGTTTCCTTGGCTTTCTTTTATTTTAGTGACTGTATTTGGTTGACGATCTTTACTTGATTTTTTGTGCTAGTATGCGCCCTGCTCTGCCCCCTTCTCCATAGGTTTGTGCAATATGTCTGCTCATGACACATTTTAGCTCGGGGTCTGCATATTCCGGATACTCTGTTAATGTTTGTCTAATTTTGGCATGGATGGTTACGTCATTTGTGCGATTATATTCCTGTTCTAGTTCCGTACGTTTTGTTTCGTGTTGATTAAGTTGCTGACTTACATCTTTTAGTATCCCAGCATTGGTGCTTATGCAAATGCCATGTATCATGGCTTTAAAAGCCTCCCAGAGCAGGCTAGCATCCTCTACTGAGTGCTTATTTAAAGAAAAATATTCCTCTATTGCTGCCCGTTTTGTTTCTTTATACAGTGGGTCTAGTAGCGCCTTAGCATTAAAGCACCATATAAAGGGCGGGGGAACATAGTTAGGTAGTTCCAGTGTGAGAAGAACTGGGTTATGGTCCGACAGTGTTTTTGGTAAGTGTTTGATGTTTTGCACCCAGGTCTTCGTAGTCAGCCAATAATCCAGCCGGGACCAGCTGTTGTGGGGTTTGGAGGTGTGTGTGCTTGCTAATCATTGTGGATGGCGTTCTCGCCAGACATTTACCATTCTAAATTCAGTCATACCTTCATGTATGGCTTTCATCGCTTTCTTGTGTGGTTCTTTTATATGTCCTGATCTGTCTAGGTCTTCATTGAGTGTTGAAGTCCCCTCCCCAGGTAATTGCTATGGCTGGTAGGTCCCATAGCTTTTTCCATATAGCGTTAAAGAAATCGGGGTCATCTGTATTGGGGCCATACATATTAATTAGTCCCACATGGTGTCCACGGAGGTATCCCGTAAGTATAATGTATCTCCCTTGGTCGTCTACAGTAGTATGCTCTTGTTGGAATTGCACACCTTTTTTTAATCAGGAGTAGTATCCCCCTTGAATATGATGAATAAGAGGGTGACAAGATAGCTTCCGCCCATCTGCTTCCTATTGTGCACTTATTTTGTTTTGGTAGGTGTGATTCCTGTATCATGGCTATTTCCACCTGATGCCTATCCATGTATGCAACATTGGTCTTATTTTCTTTGGACTGTTCAGGCCCCGTATCTTCCTGATTAGTAATCTAATTGGTCTCGAACTTGTGCGATCACTCATCTTATGTATTGTATCTGAGCGTGTATCTGTACCTTGTGACATGTGTATAGTGCATCGTACATATCTTACACTTGTATAAGCAATGTGTATTTTTACAGTTATATTTTGCAGTATTATGTCTAGCAGTGGCTTGCCTGAAAAACTAAACTTTCCCCATAGCCCCCCTCCCACTTTAGCATCCCAATTATGCCAAAGACTTGCCTTTATAGAACAAAGTTTAAACATCAGAACTGTGTTGGGGAGTACTTGTGGGGGGCCACTAGATACCCACATACTCATCCGCAGGGCAGATGTGGCCAGAGTTTTGGTAACAGTTTGGCCATTTTCTTATACGGACGTGCATGCATGTCATGATAGGTATTCTATAGCATTTTTAGATCATGGTGCACATTATATACATAGTTATTACTCTTTGAAGCATGTCAACCATATAGCACATTTCGGTGTCCGTTCTAGCAGTTTTTACCCCATGTGCAGTAATTAACCAAAGTTTAACCTTATTTGTTTGTATTCTATCTTTCTGTTTAATGTGATCGTTTATACGTTTCGCCTGTATTTAGGCAGCTCAGTGTCCCATTGTCTATGGGCAAATCCGCGTGCTTCATACATATATGCAGTGTTGTGATCCTACCTTGTAGTGTCCGGAGCATGGCACCTGTGCTCTACTCCGTCCATCCTGCCATAAATACCTTTGGCTCCCACAACAGCAATGGGCAATATCCTTAATTATTCTGTGTGCCCTTCTGATTGTAATGATGAGTGCTCACGCATAGGAGATTTTCGACTCGGTTTGATTCTTTGCATGTAGTCTTGCACAAAAAGAAATTTGTGCCCGTTGTAGGCCACTTTTCCTTTGCACATGCTACTATCTAAACATGTTTGCTTTTGTGCCACACTGTCCTATGTCACCACGATCCCTGGGAGACTTGAGAGTTCTGTGTTCTCGGGTGTGAAGTCAGTAGCCTCTCTGGTAAGGTTAGGAGGGCAAGTAAGGCATTATAGCTATACGGACTCGGTTTCATAGATACTGAGGTAGTGTGGAGGCTCAGTCCCTACAAGCGGATGTTCTGTAGTCCCAAGCATAGTACTGGTTCCCAAGCAGAATCCCTGCAACACTCATATTACTTACATAACTCTTGGTGTCAAGAAGAACGATTTCTGTTCAAGGGAGGTCACAATCTGGAGGGTAGCCTGAGCTGTGTTCCACAGATGAAGGTGATCCAGCTGAAGCCAAGCAAGAACTGTTTAAAGAGAGGCACCACTAGAAAGAATCATCTCCAACTGTGAATTTCCATTGAGAACTTGGCTTCAGGGAGTTGCTACTACAATAATCTGTTTTAGCATCCAACTAAGCCATTAGCCAGTTTGCCAACTACCCCAAGTGGTGGACATGGAACTGGCCTCCACGTCCTCTACAATACAAGAGTTAAACCTCAGTGGGGCTAGAAGTAACGATACATAAATTAAAAAATACTTATAGAGAAGCCAAGCAGGTAACGACTTTCATTACAATTTAATTTCTAAATGGTTCAAACTTGCTCTTATATATTGAGATGCAACCAGGAGTGCCTAATTCTTACCTATGGTTCAACAAGAAAAAAATAGACATTTCCTATATGCACTGCCAAAACAGTGTCCAAGTTAAGTCACACAATTTGCAAGGTATAAAACTACAAGTATTCAAAAACATAAATTAGGGTATATTTTTGTAAGAAGGTCGTTCTGACACAATGGCCGCCCAGATTTTTTCGCTTTTTGAAACCTAATTAGTTAATGCGGGGGAGGCTCATAAGTTGGGACTCACCCACAGTGAACGCATAATGAAAGACTGCATGGGGATTTGAATGGTGCCCCCCTGGCTTGAACAGGCCACTGCACAGCAGCTGGAGTAAAGGACAACAGGCTGGTTACATGTGGACACATGTACATGCGTGTGTACACGTGTACGGGCTGCGCAGGGGAGATTCCTGGCGTGCGCAGTCCAGGAGCAGCTACAAAGTGAATGGTGTGGCAGGACTTATGCAGAATTGGGTGGTGACATGGAATTGGCTGTATACACTGGGAAGAAACATGCCAGGGAAAGTCGGTGTGTTTTACTGTTTTTCACTTCATTATTTCCCTGTGGGGATGTGGAGCCCATGGGCTAGATTAACTTTCCTATGGTCTACAGATTCCAGACACGCACTAAAGTCCACTGTAACGGGTGTGAGAAGACGTATTCTGCAGAGTCCAAAGTCATATTTGTACTGCGTTTGGGTCATCCAGAAACGTCGTATTTCTCTGTGGGCTGACCTCGACAGACTGGATTGATAACCTTTCTTCCACGAGCCAAGGCCTCCTCTCCTAGGAGGAGAAGATGGGTGGAGCTACAGGCTCATCCATCAGCAACTATCACTGGGTGCCAGGCACCAGGCTGCACCAGGGAGAAGGCAGCCCTGGGGGGGAGGGGCTTTTTCAGAGACCATGTGGCCAAAGACCCTGGGCGATGCCATCTTGAACCAACCCAGAGGCCTGGGCAGGAAGGAGGAAGCTGGGGCAGGCAAGTGATGTGTCGCTGTGCGATAGGGCCAACAGAGACTTCCTGCCAGCCCCCGCCCCAAAGTTTTAAGTGTTTGCACAGGAAGAAAAGGTCTCTCTGGGGTGTGCTCTGCTGAGGCAGAGAGTGCTGGAGCATGGCGCAATGGGCAGATGGAAGGAGGAACCCCCTGACTGCTCCAGAATCCTGAACAGCACTGGGAGAAGAGTCCAGGAACAGTGCGCAGAAGCAGGGGCCTCTGCGCAGGGAGAAGAGAGGCCCAGGAGGAGAGCCAGGCAAAAGACTGGCATAGGGAGCCAGTGAAGACAGCTCCTAGCTGAATGCACCCTTCTTGATACCGGGAGGGCGAAGGAAAGTGCTCCCAGTGGCTGGGTGCGCCACCAGGAGCAAGAAGAGGCCAAGATCACTAAAATTAGATGCCTGGGGCTGAGATATGCCCCCCAGAAGGTAGGGGACCTTTGACCTCTAATTGGACCAACGACGAAGCGCGTGGGGCTCTGCCGACGGTCACAAATGTGCCCCCGGGTGGGTCAGGTCCTGGGGGCTGCCGCCAGCCGAAGGGAAGCCAGGGAGCACCGTCGCGCTCCCAGTGAAAATGCCCTGCAAGGGAGCCAGGAGCCAACCATGGCCCCTGCAAAGATGGATGCGGGGAGCGCCATCGGGCCCCCCCCCTGCGAAGATGCAAGCCAGGGAGCGCCGTCGCACCTCCCGCAAAGAGATTATTAGGGACCCCAGGCCCCGAAGCCAAGCCAGGGAGCGCCGTCACGCACCCCTTGAAGTTGTGCGCAGTGTGCCAGGAGCCCACCCTGGCCCCCGAGGAAGAGCAGAGGTTGGGGAGTGCCGTCGCGCTCCCCGGGACAGAGTGACTGGGGGCCCGGGACCCCATCTCCGGGCTCCATGAAGGAGGAGGCCAAGGGAGTGCAGCCGTACTCCCCCGAGGACAACAGAATTTGAGTACCTTCTGCCTGCCGGAGCGGGCAGACCAGAACTGCGCTGCTGGCTCCCACAGCAGCAAGCGAGGGTGCTGGCCGGGCAGGGAGCAAGCGGGGGGGCTCCCTGGGTTGCCCTCCAACGTGTGGGCATGCGGGGGTCCCTGGTGGGACCGCTACTCCCAAAAGGAAAAGAAGAGGTGGCAATGCGGGGGCCCGGGTGAGACCGGGCACGCAAATAGAAGAGCGGCCGGGGTGGGCTCCCCGAGACGCAGGAAACACTCACCTGGGGATCTGTGTGGGACCGGGCCCCCAATGAGGCGAGAACGGCTTGGCTCTCCCCGGCACAGTGGGAGAGACGCTCAACTAATATTCATGGAGCCAGAAGAATAGCCCCATAATGCCTTGCAGGCCTGGAACGGCCTGGAACTACCTGCTTTGGAGGAAAGATGATGTGCATACATGGGAGTGGTGGTACTAGACCCCACCCTCCTTGAGGGAGGGGTGGAGATGTTATTCAATGTAACAAAGTAATTCCAACAGCTTATGTATATTTGCAAATTGGAGCATAGTATTGAGTAGTGTGTTTAATAAATGTACTCTTACTTTTATAAAGCAAAGTACAGACTGGAAAATCAATTATTGTGTTAATGTTGCGTACCTGAAAGTGGCGATTACTAGCCCACACCACCTCCCTTGAGTAAGCCTCAGACTGCTCTGCAACGCTACCCTCTGAGAGTCAGGTGCTAAATTGGGTGTTTGGTTCTCAGTGCAGGGCTCGAAAAATTCACTCGACCTCTCGCATTTGCGAGTCAGATTAATTCAGGACGAGCTATTTTTAGGTCCTACTCGCCCTTTCTGGCGAGTAGAAAGACAAACTGACATTTGCCCTCTGCCTCTGAAAGCAGTGGAAATGTGACAAGATAGCAAGATTTGAAAGCATCTTTATTGCTCACAAAGTAAATGAGCAATAAAAATGCTTTTAAATCTGGTTAATATGTCACATTTGCTCAGCTTTCAGAGTTAGAGGTCAAGTGCATTTCACTTAGGTCGAGGAGATTTTGTAGGTTACTAGACCTGCAGGTCTAGTGCATTTTTTTATGATTTTTCGAGCCCTGCAGTGAAGGACAAATGTAGTCATGTTATTTGTGCAGGCCTCACAGATACTACCTCATTTTCCAACAATTGTCAATTAGTATTTATACCCTTATGTGGAGGTGTGATAACAACTGGAAATAAAATGGATGTTAGGCAGTGGTGGTTAGGAGGCTTATATGCCACTTTTCAGCATGGTTTACATTATGAAAACACCTTTAACAAGACATTACCATCAATGACATTCCAGTAAAACTTAAGAAACACAAGAGCCTGACCCTACCAGCCATGAACTGTTGAATTTATAATAATGTTTGTACCATATGGATTATACTCTCACTCAAAAGCATTACCGCTCAACTGGACTGACCAGGAATTCTGAACCAGAAAATCAAATCATGCTTTTTATAGGTAAACCCTCACCCACTAGAGTTGTCGATTGGTGGCGTGCATTTGTCATTGGGACTAGGTGGTATTCAACCGCTGTATCAAATATAATACAAATCTCCCATTTTACCTGATACATTAGTTGATTACCATCTAGTGCTTATGTGTAATTCACAGGTAGAAGTTTGCCCAGTTCCGCAGAGGAACGGGAAGGAACCCAAAGATCAAGCATGCCATGGAGCAACCCTGGTGGTGAGGATTTATCTATAAAAAGAATGTTTTTCTTTTCTGATACATAATTCCTGGTCAGTCCAGTCGAGAGAGTATTCACAGAAGATAGGTAGTAGTGTTCCCAAAGGGAAACGTCCGCACACACTCTGCAAAACAATCTTGTTATTTCTACAATTAGTACACATCAAGTAGTCTATTTCTTATAAGAAAAGTAATAACCGATAGGGTGCTACAGAGACTCAAGGCACCTACCACCTAAAGGTGCCGTCAGTACACACTGAAAGTGTGTCACGTGAATTCAAACAAATTTTTGAGAAACTTTTGACAGCACTCCTGTGGGCTAGTAATTCTAACAATTAGGGCATAAGTTATAAACCCTCAATATACCAAACTCTACTAATTATAGAGTATTCTAAAAGAAACAAATGACAAGGTTGTATTCAATGGGGATTGTCAAAAAAAGGTTTCAAAATATAGTCCACTTATTTTGTTTTCTTCAGTCTTTATTCTTTCAATTCCATAAAACAGATATTCCCAGCAAAAATAGAAATCACCAACACGTGTTTCGTCCTACACAAGGACTTTTTCAAGGCATGAACACAGCGAACTGAGATATGTATTGAGCATCACGTTTGAACAGAATAAGCCGTGATTTGGGAATGAAATATAATATCCAAAGTATAAGTGGCAGGGTGAGAAGTTGAGCAAAATGCGAAATATGGAAAGTCTTCCGGTCTGTAGCAACAATTACGATAGTCAAATACGACCCAGCTCATAAGCTAGCTATACGTTTATTCGAAGGGTAAATACACGTCTGTTTATATCAGGTTCATAGAAACGAACACTCGAAAGCAGGCCGGTGTTATTTGAAAAGTAGAGTTTACAACCATGATAAGTTGGTGAGCAAAAGTCAAGCTATCGCATTTCCTCACCCAAACGGTCTCCGTAACGCGACAGTCGAGAGAGTATGGTTAGAGTATAGTTAATGATTTTTGAGAAGGATGAGCCCCCTTCGTATTGATGACCATTCTAATTAGTCTCACTTTTTGAAGCACTAATATATATAAAGTTGTATCAGTAAATGCATCATAAATTTGTTAAGCAGGGTTTAAAGTTTTAAAAATATGCACTGATGAGAGGCGGGTAGGTATGACGAAAATATTCAAAGGCTAAACAATATAAAGAGGACTTTTTGCACAAAATTGTCATTTTTAGGTCTCGCCTGACCCAGCGCTTGCGCTGTTGAGACTTTAAGTAAGGGCTTCAAAAAATGCTACCGCGGGCCTACAGCTTGCGTGCATTCGCGCGGGCGGGCGCTTATGAGCAGAGGCGCCTTATGGCATTCCTCATGATCATTAAGAGCCTCGCTTGCCACGAGCTTGATCGTGATCACTTTAATTCGCGGCCTCGAGATGGCAACGTGCGCACCACTCCCTTTATACACTCCATTGTTTCATACTGTACTGTTGTTAAAAACATTATTCACGTCCTACTTTAATAGTATTCAGAACTGTATTTGTTATCCTTTTCTATACATTGATGTTACAGTAGCAAGCACAAAAACGTTGTTGCAATTACATGAAGTTAATAACATCTGCTCTGATTAAACTGATCGAAAACGGATTTCACACAACGCTGCGTTAAAAACTAACAGTCCCAAAGGTTGTAAAACGCATATGAATTATTCCAAGACCGCTCAGTGAGTTAAAAGTCTGCTGTTGAGATGTGTGGGAGTACTCTGCGGTCGGCAAGGAGGTACCTCGGAAAGGCAAACTCAGCCTTTCGGGAAGATAAACTGAGTATGATTTAATTGGGTAATAGTAAGGAACACCTGTCATCTACAGCGTGCACAAATGACATAAACGGTCAGCATAAATACTACATAACAAGATATTTTTAAGTAATATAGTTTATAAAATGTAGATTGCCCAAACACATTATTCCAACCTCAATTTCTAACAACCACAAAACGGGTCTTCCCATTCCAACAATACTCTCACCCTCAGGTGAACATAGCGCTTTCTTCCAGTGGCAAATCCTGGCTGCTCTCCCTTTCCTCAAACGAATGCACCTCCCCCCCACCTGAGGTGGGGGCGCCCATTTACCCTCCGAACTCCAATTCCACTTTTAAAAAACTTGAAGCAAAATCACTTCCTTAACATTAACATTGTTGATAACTTTTTAGTTTGCTTCTCGTTTGCCGAAATCTTTGATTTTAACTCGATATATATAGCGCAAGCTTACGAACGATTAAAGTCAACCAGCTCCATTTTTATAGTGCGTGTTTTTAAAAAAAATACTCATACTAAGAGCGGCCAATCTGCCTAACGACAATGCGCAATTTATTAATCAAAAGAAAGTAAAGTAAACGAAAAGTAAAAAGAACAAGCATTGGCATAGCCAATAGGTTTCGCTTTTTGGACCGTATAAGTATTTAGTTCTGCAGCAGAATATCCTTGGTGCAACAACACCAACTGTTGCTTGGCTAAACACTTATAAGGTCCCAAATGCAAGACAAATTGGATATGCCAATGTTTGTTTTGAGTAGGTGGAAGTGTATTTTGTAAATCAGTTTATTAGAGCTAGTGGATAGCAAAGTCTTTCCCGTTTACTAGTAGTTGAAAACCGCAATACGAAAACATCACAAGGAAAATATACATGTGCTTCACAACTCACAAACAAAATGAATGATGTGATTTACTATGTTTTTCCCTGGCTTAAGCAAGGGGAAACGGCCTAAATTAAGAAGAATCTTATCTTGAATCAAAACTGCTCTTCTTGCTTAGCACAGTCATATCGATTTTATAAGTCAGGAAAAAACCTTTATAAATGAAACTGAAATCCGCAAAATAACAATGCAAAGAACAGTACACACTTAAATCTCTTAGCCTAGAAAAACAGATCCCAATCACTAATGTGCAACCAAGTTCAAAGCAGATGCGCAAAAAAAGGACTGACAACCTTACATTTGCAATCATTCGGAATCCTGAAACATAGAATAAGAACTTATGGAACTTTACATTCTATAGTGAACTTACAAATACAACAATTCAGGCAAAAAAGATAAATGTTTCATGTGGAAGTGTAATATTAATGGTGAACTACCCGAAATTTCAAAGCAGAGCAAAGAGGTGAACATCCACACCTCATTCGTTTGTGGGTATTCACTTTCTCCTTGGAGGCATTTCACTTCCTGGAAATCTGGACAAATGTATTTGTGTTAAAGGCAAATGTGTGTGCGCGTTTCCAGGGTTGAAAGGGGAGAGCCCATCCTGAGGGAACAATTTTCCCTATATTTTCTCTTAGGGAGATCTGCATCTATGTTTGCAAAGATAACTAGTTTGCAACTTTCACCCGTTAAACCTGTTGAAGGAGGCTCCACCCACCGATTTGAGGAAGTGTAAATCTAGACTTGAAAATGGTAATTGGGAAAGTGGTAAAGTTATATTTAGAAGGAGTAGTAAATATACATCTCTAAATTTGTCTTTGCAAATTGTGCCCATGTATGTGATAGAGGTCTAGTGGAACCGTTTCTCCACGAGGATCATTACCATGCACCTGCATATTTGCATGACATTAACGCATCTAGATATATTTACCAGGTGGAAACACTAGGAGTGCAAGTTTAACACAGTGGGCTACTGAAACAAACATACAGCTAGTGTAGAATTTCTTGAACACTCCTTTCTTTGTAAATCACAAAAAAGTGAGACATTCGCTCAAATAAATTAACTCTACTGAAGTACATGTCTTACTTTTTCAAAACCCTTTTCATAAAGAGGTGTCCAAATTGACAGAATGGGTTCATGCCGAAAATGGGGGCAGTGGGGACATTCCGGAGTTTGGCTGCTGCTGCTGAGAATGTTCTGCAACACACACTGTTCTTGTTTTAGGAATAGAAACGGGGGTGTACATACTAAATATCGACGTCAGAATATTGAGGGTACTAAATATCAAGGCCAGAATAGCGAAAAAAATATCAACAGGTAAATCTAGATTTTCTATACCGAACTCCACAAATATATACCTATGTTGTACATATATTTATATCTTCAAGTTACATACATGTGGAGTTAGGAACAGTAAATAAATACTTCTCTCCATGCACTTGCCTGCCAGTATTTTGTCCCTTAAATGTCGATATTCAGTAGTACAATGGAGACTGGGCACTGGTGGTTAGAAAGAAGTGATGAATGCTACCATATGGATTTAGATGCTAGAAACCTAGGTCTCTGGCTGTAAAGGGTCTTGAGCATTCAAGTTAGACTTTCAAAAGAATTCCTTTGCCTAACTGGACAGGAGTGTAATGATTGTATGATTGGGATTCTTTTGAGCCGTCCTAGGACTTTTAGCTGCATAGCACCATTTTGAAGAAGTTTTAGTCACTGAATTAGATGCGCAGTTAAGGCTAGGTATACGGCATTGCCATAGTGCAACCTGGACAGAATAAGAGAATTTACAACTTGCATGTGCAGGTTGTCCTCCAAAAAGGGAAGGGCAGTTATTAACATTTGTTGACTGCCAACAGCTAGTTTTAGCTCAGTGACTTACTTGCTCTTTAGGAGTAAGACCTGGATCAATAATAATACCTAAATCATGTGTTGGCTTAGTGGAGGCAGGAAACTGACCCACTGATAAAGGCCATTCAATCTGGCCAGCATCTTTTATCCCATTTGCCGTTTGAAAATTCTCTGCTTTAGAGGGATTCGATAAAAAACATTGAGCCATACACCTCTTCGCAAACTCAAGATTCTTCAGGTTCAAGAGAGGGCGACTTAACGCTCGTCCGTGTTTTCTTTAGGTTGAAAATGGGCTGCGTAACATCTGCATACATTTTTTTTGTTTACATTTGTAATGTGCACAGCTACCCAACAAAGGGTTTCCCGGCGCGGCAGATCCCAATAGCAATGTGGTTACAGAAAACTAGATGTTAAAGAGCCATGTTTTTAAGGCTTTTCTGAATTTGATGTAATTCGACTCAGACCGCAATGTATGTGGCATTGAATTCCAGAGAGAAGGTCACATATACAAAGTTATACCCATCTGAGCCAAAACTCGATACGCCAGTAGCCTCTACCACGGATCACCTTTAACGACCATGAAAAGACTACAACGGATTCAGAACTCGGCTGCCAGACTACTCTTGCATATCAAACCACGAGACCACATCTCCCCTGCCTTGAAAGCCCTGCATTGGTTACCGGTTGCCAGAAGATCCACGTTCAAGCTGCTCTGTATTACCCACAAAGCAAAACATGGAATAGGACCACTCTTCATCAGGAATAAAATCACCAAACACATTCAACAAAGGAACCTCCGCTCTAAAGGAGCATCTCGCCTCAAAATCCCACCATACAAGAAAAAAACCATGGGTGGCACATCCTTCTCTGTTCAAGCAGCCAAACTATGGAACTCTTTACCCCCCAACATAAGATCCACCGACAACCACCTTATCTTCAGAAAACTACTCAAGATCTGGCTCTTCCCCACATAAGCACCATACGGAAAAAGAAATTTACAGCATATCCCTCTGTATATAAGCATTTGTTTTCAATATAGATATGTACCTATCTTTGTGTATTACTTTATAAAACATGTAAAATAATGATGTTAAGAGAAAATAAAAAATAAAAAAAATAATAATAATAATAATATTCATCAATAAATAAAAATCATCTTTGGTCTACATGTACATACTTCCATTGTGCATCTATGTACCTTCCATGTACTTGGATCTGTGTGTCTGTTACTTTTCTCCTGAAAAAGCATATCCAATGCACTACCCTCTTTCTCATCCTGTGCCTCTATCAATATATTTAATCTAAATATACTTACTTCCTTTATGTATCTATATACTTTCAATGTACTTATGGATCTATATATTTATCACTTTCTTCTAATTTAGTATTTCCAATGAAGTAGCCTATTTCTCAGCCTATACTTCGCTCTATATATCTTCTAGCCCAACCTTCTGACTCATCTCCAACTTCTTTCTACTACTCCTTCTAATGCACTACCCTATCTCTCATCCTATACATCTATCAATATATCCTCTACATCCACTTTCTGATTTATCCCAAACCCCATACCACTACTATGATCTCCAAAATAACCCTTTCTAGACTCTCTCCTGCTCTACCCCTCCTTCCATCATCTGACACCTCTTTTTACTACACCGATCCCGTAAAACAAACCTTTCTAAACTCTCCCCTCTGATTCCTTCCCTCCAAAACTACTTTTTACTCATCCAAAAGCCTCTTCCTACTACTTAAAAAAAATCCTTCACTTTTTTATCCCTCCACTATCCTTTTCAATCAAATTTAACAGCCTAACATGTTCACTTCTCAAATTCCATATTCTACTATACTAATATACTGCCCAAATAACTGAATAACATATCTATTACTCAAATTACTTCATATTTATACTATACTAATTTTCAACCCTAATTCTTTATGGGTTCCGGAGTGGCGTGCTACTCGCCAGAAAAGCGCTTTCACATCCATCAGGGGTAACAAGTGCTATATGAATGCAAATTTTTCTTCCCCTTTTATCCATCCGCTATCCTTCTCACTCCAAGTAACAGACTAATATCCACCACTGAAATTACCTCATATTTCACCATAATAATTCACCACTAATCCTTTGAAGGCTTCCTGAATAGCATGCGTCAACAAGCGAGCGCTAAATAAATGCAAACCTTTGTCCTCCTCTATCCTTCTGCTATAATTCCAAATCCAAATAACTGACTAACCTATCCACCACTTAAAATGTACTTGCATGTTTCACTATACTAATTTAACACTACTCCTCTATGGGTCCCGGAGTAGCGTGCTACCCGCCGAAAAAGTGCTTTGACGCCTCGTCAGGGGTAGTAAGCGCTATATAAATGCAATTACAATACAATACATCATTTAGGAGAAACAGACGTAAATTTGAAAACAATGACTAGCTATTTTTCATTTACACTGCTGATTTTTCTTTAGGAAAAGACAAATAAATATTTTTCAACGGGCACGCAGATAGAAACTTGTTCCCTTTATAAACACTGCACACAAATGAAAGCTTGGGAAAATGCATGCATAAGTGACATGTTTCGCTCAGTAGGCCAAGCAGGGATCATAGTCACATGACGAGTTTGTTTAGCATTCTGAAGTTGAAAGTTGTCTCTTTGCCTGGGAGGTGCGTGTCAAGTGCCAATGTTGTTTTTTACTGGTATAAAATGCAGTGCAACCTAATCCAAAGCGCACAAGCAAACGTTAAAGCAAGGCTGGAAAAAGGGGTCTTTAAAGCTAAAAAAATAAAGTTATTCAAAAAGCATTGTGCGAAGGCACACTCTGTTGTAGATCCTATTGTCAACGAGATACAGGGGCTGACCACACCAATGTTCCTAACTAAAGCCACTCCCTCATTTAGGAAAATATTGATATGAATACATTAGTCCTCTTTCCCTTGCTGGTCGCCACCCACCAATCCTCTTAACAAGTCATTTATCTCCCAAAGTCTATGATGGAGCAAAATAAAAATGTTGAAATGCTCGCAATAACAGTGGAAATACAAAAGAGGCGAGAGTGAAAAACCTACAGTGGTCACAAAACGGGATTGAGAGCGATTTTCTGAGGTGCAGTCAAGCCGCGGTGTGTCCCAGAGAACCTGTACCTGGTTAGCCATGCACAAGTTTTAGCAACTTGAGCGAATATTCTAGACAAATGGGAGAACGTTGACCAGTAGAACTCGGGCACACTCCGAGACTGTTAACCTCATCAAATCGTATATTCGTGCCAGCAAAGTATCCTAAAACACTGTTCCCAGCATCTCTACTCTCAAGCTAGCTTGGCTAAGGAAGCGCCACGGTGTTTCCGGGGTCACTCTGACAGCCACGCCGCCCAATAAGAATACTCAACGGAGTATGTCATTGGGCGCGATAACCAACCATGGATGAAATACTCGCTTGGGTCCGCCTCCACGGTCGAAAGGTAGGTGGCGCTTAACTCGACCCCGAATTGAGGGATAGTGCTGGTAAAAGTACTAAGGAGTGCAAGGGTTGGTATCAGAGTTGAGTAAGTATTGAAGGCAAGCGGAGGATCCTACCCAGAAGTTCTCCACGAAGTAGGCCATGACCATGACGATGACTGACGCCCGCCGGCTGCGGACCACAGTCCCACTGTAAATGTAGCCGGTACCAGTCTCTCTTCAGTTCTCGCCCTCTCCCGATTGTGACGCTGGGTGTCCGCTCTTCTCTCTGACGTGGGACAGGAGAAGGCACCGCCCCGGTTCTTGCCCTCCCACAGAATTGAGTACGGGCAGCCCTAACGCCCTCTCTCCGGGCGCGCTCTCGGCGGTTCCTCCCACTCGGTGTATGAGTGCGGGCCGCGCGCATATGAAGGGAGAGATGGCGGGGTCTACGACCCGTTTATTCTTCCCCTACTTGCACCAACTACTGTACGTAAGGCTGAGAATAAGCACTAGAGTCATTGTGACTTTCAGGACATTTTTTAAGACCCCCGTTGTATATATTTTCAGAAAAGCAACACATTCGACGCTGTTTCTGTTATCTAAAGAAGATTGCGAGACTACTATCTGCACATTATTTGGTGTACATGATTATATTATGTGCATGTAGTATGGGGGTGGCAAACAAACGAAGCAGGAGACGAAGATTAGCTTCAAACGCTGTTTATTTGTAGTAACAGGTTCAAGGGATATGGACCCACAGCCAACACCAGTTGCTCAAAAGAAAGTATAGAATAATACATACATCACAAAGCAATAAGGAAGAAATACATTTAACTAAGAAATAGATTTGAACAGAGTAGCAAAAGACATAGCACACCACATCATCATTCCCCCATACAGAACATTTAAGACAAATCATTATCATTAAAACGTGATGGCAATCTGGAAGCTCTTTTGGTGAGAACAGTTCCAGAATTGTTGGCACCTATAGTGTTATGACTCTGGGAAGAGCAATTTTGGGAATCAGGAGTCGAGAGCCTAGAGTCAAACCTCTGTGTATCAATCACACTGTGAACTATCAGATGGAACTAACAGGGTCTCAGAAGAGTATGTAATAGAATTGCTAGTAAAATCCTTATTAGGACACCCAATGTGAGAAGACACCACCTGACAAAGTACTGGTTCCATAAATGATAGAATCATCCTCGACGGGAGTACGAGGATTAAGATAAATGTCTTTCTGTGTATCAGAAATGGAACAAGATTGGTTTTATTCCACCAACCTCTCCCTTGTGTTTTAGGTCTTGCGACTGCACAGGGACACCATACCTGTGACATCCTCGTTGTCATCAGCTGTGCGTTCTAGAATGTCATTGACAGCTGGAGGCTGAAGGAAGTGGACATGCTTTCCGGCGCCCGTTACCTCAGCGGTATTAGTGTTGGTAATGATGCAGCGAAGCAGTTTTTTTATTACCATATGTCCCACACCAACCTTTACAATACTAGTGGAAACGTAACTAATCATTCCTTCTAGCAATATCATAGGTCCTGAGATGGATGTTTGGGAGAGCTAAAAGGGACTAAGTAATACATATTGGAGAGCTATTCCCTCATGAGGACCTGTAATGAAGAAACAGCTGTATAACAATATTCATATATTTATCATAAATAGACCATAACACCTGGAATAAAGACAGACACTATTCTTTCTATTATTTTCTATTTGTTATTTCAGAAATATGAATGGTCAATCACAAGTACATACTGTAAATCATTATTTTTAGTTCTCAGTTACAGATTAAATCCCCACCAACATTACAAGATAAAAGATTAAAACTCTCAAAACAAATCGGGGATAGAGTAGGGAGAGAAAGAAAGCATTCAGTAAACAGTTCTCTCACCAAGATGAGAAAACGAATGCACAGCGTGCATTTAGTTCGAAAAGCTAACCCCACGGCCGTTAGGATATAGCATGGGCAGCACTATCAGCCGATGATGTGCAAAGTCTCTAGGAAAGTTTTATCTCAGGATTTCAGTTGAATACACCAGTCAAAGTATTAAGGAATCAGCACGGCATTTAGCATACCACGAACACAGGACAGGTCACCAAGATTGTGAACGCACCAATTAACATTTTCTCACAATTCATGTTATAGTAACGTTGTTACTTTATTTCAACTAAAAAAGTTCTCTTCTATCCCTCTACAAGTCTTTCTATTTTTCAAAAAATACGGGGTGGTAAATCTCATGACAGTGACTTTACAAATTTCTTTAAACATCTTTTGTCTAAAAGTTATACAACTTCTGAATAATTGAAACTACAGTTTCAATTATACAGAGTTTCGCAACTGTATCTTTCAAAGCTTCCTACAACCCTCGCCTAGACCGGAAAGAACTATACTGTTTTCTACATTCGAAGGAAGTATTAGTTACTTTATCTTCAAGGCAAAAAGCACACGAGCACGGAAGCACATCCTCTAACAGACATTTGCTGAGACATACATTATTTTATCAAAAAGAGAAAAAAATAATTCCTAAGGTGTACATAACTTTCACAAAGAAATAAGCTCTTTTTCGTGTTTGCAGTTGTTTAATCCTGCAGTTCAGAAAACATAAATATATTTCAATTAGACAGGCAGGATAATAATGATTTCTATCTCATTCATTAATTATTAATCATTTTTCCTTATACTAAGTTCTCTATTTATATTATTTCCGCTAACAAATACATGCACATTTTGCTTATTCTTCTATTGTATCTTGTAATAATTTTAAGTTTAGTATTTTGTTTTTCACACATTAGTAATTTATTTTAAAACACACATATGTAAATGTAAATTGATACTTGTATAGCGCACTACTCATCCGCAAGGGTCTCAAGGCGCTTGTACGAATACCGCTGTGGAACCCATCCTGGCTTTCCCTGTGAGGCGTCCACTCCTGGGCACCCCCAAGGTGGAGGCCAGGCATCCTTAGCGTTGGGGGGGCAGTTGTGGAGATTAAGCAAGCTATTGCCCAGAGTTGCAGAGTGGGACCCCATGATTGGAATAGGCACCGAGGCGAGAATTATCAGGTCCGTGGAATTTTTTAGCCCAAGACCCGCCGAGGCGGGGAATTGAACCCTGGTCCCGGGCTAGACCTCTGCATCAGGGTCTGCCGCTCCCACATATGAATGGATTTTGTCTGAGCAGATTTTATTTACAAAAATCGTGCTCCATCAATCCCCCATCTGATGGTATCCCAAACCATCATAACAACCCATATCAGATTACTATCTTATAACAACTTCTCAGAATGCAGTAGTCGCCTTTCGCATCTGTTTTAATCTAACACCTATATCTTTCCAGGCATCATAGTACATACCCCTTCGATTTTCCATTTCAATTTCCTCTCCTTTCTTTTTTCTTGACCTACGTTTCCTGGCTTGAGGCTTATTTTTTCGACACTTATAAAGCCAAATTATCATTAATATACCAGCAGTAACAGCAACTATTGGTGTTAGTATTTTCCCTAACAAGCTGTCAGAAAAAGTCGAAAACCAATTACCTATGGAAGAAATACTCTTACCAAGTTTCTCCCAAGCACCATCAACCTTCAGTTTTGCTAAATCATGTAAATGAGTAATGTTACTGATATATCCCTCCAGATCTCTACTTTTATCAGGAATATATGTGCAACATTGTTGAATTTCCAGCATACTACAGACTCCGTTTTCTTTTGCCAATAATATGTCTAAGTTAAGTCTATTTTGTAGAACCATGGTCCTCATAGCAACCATTTCAGTATCAATTATTAAGAACCCCCCAGCAGTATCCGTTGATAAACGATCAACTACTGTAGACAATTTTCTGTGAATTTAAAATCATCCCAACTAAAGGTATCTATGCTCCAAAAATATCTCCCACAATTTCTGCAGCACTCAAACCCCTTTTATTCCATGTTAGTTTTCTTTAAATGGTTCCATGTTTATCCCCAGCGTGATAAAGCTTTGGGAAGACTATACCCATATAACAACACCCATACCAATGTGCTGGCAACCTATGGTAGGCGTTTTTACCACACACATAATATACTCCAGGGAATACAGGATCAGTACCACCCCTTAATTTCCAACCTCCTGTTATAAGGAAAGTATGTTCACATTCACTGGAACCAACAAAATGATTATTATAGTCCGTATTCTGCCATAACCCCTTGCGTGCGGGGCATATTCCCCGCCTGTGCTGACTCCGCCTTGCGCGGGCGGAGTCATGACAGAACGGTTCCGTCATCAGCACAGCTCAACCGACGCAGATGACGGAACCGTTCCGTCATCAGCATGGAAGGGGTTAATAAGCAAAGCTTTCCTTTATGAGGCAAATCCAAAGTCATTGCAGCGTGAGTCTCACCCTGTTTGTAATTACCTTCTTTATGTGCCCATGGTGGGTTTCTACTTTTCTGCTTCAGCTTTTTGCTTAAAATTTCTACGTTCATCTTCTACTGTATTAATGAATTCTATTTCTACATGGTGGAACTTACAAATTAGATTATTTTGATGTGCATATACTGTGTCTATTGTTTTAGTAGAATGGAAGAAATCCACCATGTATTCCTCATTTCTAGCACTATACACTGTGTTCATATTCTTTCTAATAGGAACCTCTGGAAATACTAAATAAAAATTTGAATAATAATACCGAAAGGACTCTTTGCCATTAAACAGGCTTGTTACTACACCACACAAAATACCATATGTTAAAGGGAAGGTGATGATAAGTCACTCCTTCTGACACAGACATAGGTAATTGCATGCACACAATCTCTCGCATTCATAGTGTCCACATATTAATTCAAGAGTTTAGTAAAGAGATTTAGTGAAAAATCGTTAATTGATTTATCTAAATGTAGTACATTTCCTGTTAATTC
Source organism: Lissotriton vulgaris (assembly GCF_964263255.1). Lineage (NCBI taxonomy): Eukaryota > Metazoa > Chordata > Amphibia > Caudata > Salamandridae > Lissotriton > Lissotriton vulgaris. The sequence goes on from NC_141689.1 coordinate 539,745,870, forward strand.
CTTAATATTACTATCTGGATCTTCTTTCAGATCTCTTTGTAATATCTAAAGTTACATGCTCATTATTATTAGTAATATTAACTACATTAATAAACATAAAATGTGGTACTACGAATGTTAATACCAACCATACTATTATTGTTAATGTAGCACATGCAAGACAAACATTAAGACATCTTCGCCTAAACATTCCTTGATTTCGCTTCCAGGCTCAGGTTCAATCATTTTTGAAAAATCCCACAAAAAATAAAAAATGTAATCAAAAGTTTAATAAAAATTAATAAACTAAATTTTGCTAAATTAGTTTTAATAAAAATTAATAAACTAAATTTTGCTAAATTAGTTTTAAGTTGTGCACTCACTTATTACACCTAATTTTTTTTCCATCCTTGAGCTCCTCTCCACTTCCGCCCCTGCCGCCCCTTCGGCGATGCTGTCGAGTCGGACCAGATTGGAAACCTGGCGCCTACAAACACATAGGCGGCCCAACTCGAGAAAAAGATCCAATCAGCTTTGAATATTCTCGAGACTTAGATTAGCATACTAAGAATCCAAATGCCCCCACGTAATTGGCTCCGAAGTATACCTGGATTCACCAATCATTAGTGATACTTTGGCTTTAAAAACGCAAGTTAGGCTTTTCATTTTTGTATTCAACACGGACCCCCACCTGCAGCGGACACCATTTGCCAAACGTCAGGTAAGCGAGGACCAAAGCCCTTTGCTGACCTCACAAGAGGTTTTAAACAAACGAATAGGACCGCATTAAGTAATGGAACGACTTTCTTTTTTTCCATTTCATTAAAGGCAGTTTTCCCAGAGGCCAAGAAATAAGCATTGACTGCAAACAAGAATTACGCTTAACAATTCATGAGGAACAGGGATTGTTTAGATACCACTGAAGGTATACTTTATACGAATATAAATTTCTCTACATAGACAGCCATTAGTCATTTTAAACATTAGCATCATGCATATTTTATTTTTTCTTTCTCCTAGTCAATTGTGGCCTAAGAATGAAAAGATTTTAATCATCTCCAATTAAACTTGGGAAACGTACACGAAGTGGGATTAATATAAATCGTGCACAGCATAACAGGTAGGCGCTAATATACGCTCGATAGATTATAAGCCATAGCCTGATTAATATTCGTATATTAACTTAAAAAATCTTGTCACCATAGGATAGATAACAGAAGATACCAATTTATCAAGTTCCTAGTTGAAGTTCACGTCTGCATCAGGAATAGACCTCTAACCAAAAGAAGTGAATCATATCTGGAATTTAGGGTAAGCAGGCCATATTAACAAATGCCTAAATATATAAACCACTATGAAACTTGGGTGTTCTACGTAAACCAGCCATAATACCTGCTCTATAAGCCCTATACACATCCCTAACGCTTAGATCCACCTAATTATAATAGCTTTCTCATGTTATTTCAATAATTTGGCTTATGATCACATGTCCAATTTAGCCCAAGTGAAACGGATAGAGAGAATTGTATTCATCGCCTTAATAGGCACAAAATTATTCTCGCATCACATGAACCGTGTAGAGGACTTTGACTATGAACCCATAGAACATAGGTATTTGGGGCCAAGAATGCTGATATCCTTTTGACATGTGTAAATAAATGTGTGAGTAACACTATGTACAAGGTACTTCGAAAATATCTTTTGTATCCAACAATTGCCTATACTCATCCTGCCATGTGGAGACTGGAAAAACTATGTGTAATATATTCCCGTCTTGTTGTAGCAAATTGACTGATAATGTTAGGAAGTTAAATATGAAACTGTTAAGTAACCGCCAGACATGTTTTTCTATCCAATTGCTTGAGGATGTGTAGTAATGAAATAATAAGGAACCGATAGACAAGCTCCTCTTACTATGGGACCCTATATCTGAAATGAGTGTCCAGAGTTAATAATGGATTGCGCACATTGTAGAACTTACTGACAAGTAAAAAGCTTGACGTAATAGATTGAATTTAACTGTTTACATATAATTTATTGCAGGGCAATTGATACACCCACTGGTTGTGACAGATAATTGTAAGTCTTGATAAAGGTGGTTAATATAAGGAGAGCCCACCGAAACGCGTCGACGCCACTGCTGGTATAATTCAAGCCTCCAACACCAAAGTTGATAAGCTGATGTTATAGCAATACAATACCGGTGTAACTACAACGGAGCCAGAATATACAATTTGTACTCTACAATTTCATGTTGTACCTGTTCTGTCCTTTATTCAATTGTGCTGGTCGCAATGGATTGTATTGTTTTATTTGATGTTTTAAGATTAGGGATCTAGATTAGTCAGCTCTATTTTTGTCTTTTTAAGGTATATTCAAAATAAAATGAATTTTTAACTTTCAAAATGTTTCTGTTGTATGTACTTGTGTCATTGTAAGGTTTGGTATAGTAAACCTATGTCCAGTTTTGCTTCAAGGGAATCTTTTTATTTTGGTCTCCACTTCTTTCATCCGCTTCAAAATACTTTTTGAATTTTGATTGAAGGGGGCGTGGCTTAGCCAGCTGCAAGATGGCCGCACCTTGAGTGGGCTCTGCCTGCCAAGCTGATCATTCATCAACATCCTGCGGACTGGGGGTTCCTCGGACCCCCCTTGCCAGGGCTCAAGGCTGCCTGCACCCTGGGGATTGCAGCAGTGGTGTTATTTCCCCAAACGACGCACTACAGAGGGGACACCGCCCGTGAGGGCTACGAAGAGGAAGACCCAAAATGGTGGCCCCCGCAGTGGGGCTGGAGGTGGCGGGCGAGCTGGCCTGGCGGCGTAGGAGCAGCAAGCTGCCGTACAGTTGACCACGCTGCTGGAAGGCGATCCGGGGTCGACACCCGCACCGAGGCTGCGAGGAGCACCCGAAGGCAGCAGCACATTTGAGTTGCGGGACAGCGCTGGGCTCTGAAGAACACTGGGAGACCCAAGTGAGTGGTGCGGCTTGCGGGGGCTGCGGGCGGGGTAGAGACGCAGGCGCTGCACCGCAGGTGCGGGGCGGCGAGGCCCGGTGAGGAGAGGGAGCTTTTCTCCCGGTTGGCGCCGTGCTTCCTTGGCTTCCCCACTTGGAGTGCACCCGCTGAGGGAGCCATAATATAAGAAGCATCTGAGGGCCCTATGCGTCCCGAGGCCTAATCCAAGGAACATTGCAGGCGTGAGGTGCAGACACCGCAGTACCAGCCTGCGCCCTACCGTCCCTCGTTAAACGCCCTGTGGGCCTTGTTTCTTCATTGAATGGGTCTCCAGCCCGGCTATGCGTCCCGAGCCCTAATCCAAGGAGCATTGCAGGCGTGAGGTGCAGACACCACAGTACCAACCTGCGCCCTACCACCCCTCGTTAAACGCCCTGTGGGCCTTGTTTCTTCATTGGATGGGTCTCCTGCCTGTAGTGACCTGCACAAGAGTCTACATCCGCTTGCTACGCTGAGTCGCCCACACTGTGTCTCCATATGAGACGCCCTGCCTGATTGGGACGGCGGGCATACACCATACCACTAAGTCGCAGATGATAGCCCGCGCATAGACACAATCGTGTGGGTCATCTCTGGGTAGAATCCGGCACAGCCAGCCAGAGCGACAAACTGACACAGGCCCGCTGGACAAGTGCCGGCCACTATCTTCCCCGATACACACAGAAAGTTGCTAGCTCCACACTCAACTTCTTATCTCCAAAACTCAGAGAAACAAACAAATCCTAGTCTTATGTTTGTTGGGTATATTTATTTTTACCCTTTTAAATTCATTTTTTCATTTTTTGGCTTGTAATTTTTCGTGAATGAGAAAGAACACTATACATTTAGCACACATTTACACATATATACACAACATTTTCACAAATTATACATATTATATACAATCCTTTATATTGTACTACTTCCCGGCAGAAGCACTACGGCGCACATTTGGCAGCGTACAGAACTTCACTTGCTGGGAAAAACCGGGCACTGAGGGTGGTCACTGCAGTCAAGGCTAGTAGGCAAGTCACTTGGAAGAGGGCACGCACTCCCTGACAGCAGCGTTCATGCGGTGGCGCATCGGTGCCTCCGTTCTGCCCTGCACGAGAGCCTGCGTGGAGGCTCCGGCCTTGAGGCATTGGCTATCTTCTTCATCTACTCTCTCGCCTACTACCCAGGGTCGTGCATCATGGGCAAGGCGGATGCGAAGCAGACTAGGATCTCATTTGCAAATAGGCGCCAACCAGGCACGAAGAGCCCGCACAAGACTCGGAAGAGCAGTCCACCCAGACGGAGGCCTCCGCAATCCACGAGGATGACGACTTAAAGGCACTCCTGCTGAAGGTCAAATCCAGCCTTGTCACGATAGACTCCAAATTTGACCGCCTGACTGCTCGCCTCGACCAGGTGAAGGTGAGAGTGGACCCGCACGAGGCGCAGATAGCCTAGCTGGAGGCGTGAGTGTCGGAGCCGGAAGACAAACCAACGGCAGACAAGCAACAACTGCTCAAGATGTACAATGTGTTGGAATTGATAAGGGCAAAGAACGAAAACTTGGAGGCACGCTCCAGGAGGGGCAACATTTGCATCACAGGCTTGCCCGAATCTACCAACATCGCGAGGATGGAGGACTACGTGGAATCTCTGCTGCGGGACTAAGCATGGGCGAATTTTGCGAATCTCGCGTTCGCGAATTTTGCGGATCTGCGAACTCGCAATCCGCAAAATCCGCAAATTCTCGCGAATTTGCGGATTTTTTTTGTGTTCGCGCGGGTTTCTGCCAGTTCGCGAGGGTTTTGTACAATTTCGCAAAACGCGAACTTACCTGTCGGGTCGCAAGTTTCGCGAACTTGTTGTTTCTACGTGTCCAGCCTGTTTGGGACACTCTTCTTCATCACTGCCACTCTCTGTCACCACTGCCACTCTCTGACTACTCATGCCACCCTCTGGCCCACCCATGCCACCCTCTGTTTCATCACAGCACCCTCTGGTTGTCCAGTCAGTGTACATTATTGTGGCAAAGCAAGCACACCTTCCCTGCCTCAAGTGACCTGAATTAATTTGGGGCTGATTAATGTGTCACAGAATATTTTTTTAGCTGGCACCTGCTTCCTTTTTTTTTTTTTTAAATAATTTTTTTTATTTTTCCTTTTTCTTAATATGCACATTGTATTTCACATCATACATTTGTATATTTTATACATCAATAATGTCAAATTTCGCTGGTTTGAAGTTTTAAACAGTATAAACAATATAAACAATATAAAGATATCCTGCCATATAATTTACAATTCAAAATTTCATATTCTGTTACAATATCTTATATTGCCATCCTTTCTTTCCATTTGGCTATTGGTTCCCAAATTTTGAGCCCAAGTCTCCTTCCCCTTTTCCCCTTGCGTGCATAAATAGCTTTCTCAAGGTTATAACTAGCTAGTAAATTTGCCAGCCATACATGCATTCCTGGGGGTACCTTGTCTAGCCAAACTCTTGCTATTGTTAATCTCATAACTGCAGTAGCTATAAACATGAATTCCTTCTGATCAGAACCAACTTGATTATCTCTCCCAAACAATATCATCATAGGTGTCAATTTGGTTCGTATGTCAAGAGTATTACTAAGAAAATCTTCCATATTTTTAATCAGGGAATAGAGCTGAGGGCAGGTAGCAAACATATGGATAATATCTGCATCCCCTGCATTACAGCGTGGACAGGTGGTGCCAGTGGTGCCTCCCCATTTAGCTATCCTGGCGGGAGTATGGTATAACGAGAATAGAGTCTTATAATGCTGCGATTGCATGGGACCTGAGCACAGAACATTACATCCCATGTCCAGGGATTCTTGAAAATTTCCAGTCTCCCCACCCAATTTTTCAATCCATTTGTTGCTAACTTTCTCTAAATCATCAATTTTACTTTTTGCTAGACATGCATAAAAAGATCTAATTGTGCAGTCCCTCCCCATTTTTATTTTCTCCAATACTTCATTAGTACTAAATCCCGCACTACCACCTTGCTTACGACAGAGGAAGCTCCTTACCTGTAAGTATTTGAAAAAGTCCTTCCTCTCAATCCCATACTTGAGGATAAGATCTGTAAACTGAACTAACGCCTCCCCATCCATTAAGTCCCCAATCTGCCCTATCCCTTTTTGGTACCAGCTCAACATTATCGAATCTGCAAATACTTCCGCCGGGAAAGATCTGTTCTTATAGAGCCTGATATATCTGTTATATCTTCCCAGCCCCATTTTTTTTAGGAATGCAATCCATATCCTACCTGCTGCCACTACAGTCTTAAATCTAGTCCTTTTGTGGTAACCAAACTCAATTCTATTAAAAAAATTATTTTCTGCCTCTGCCCCTAATACTATAGAGTAAACTTCTGTTGACATAGTCGTAACACTGCTATCACTTCCTCCACCCCCAATTAACCCCTGCATATACTGAAGTGCTGCCGCCATTTGATATAACCTAAAATCAGGTGCCCCCCAGCCACCTCTTTCTCTTGGGAGGGTCATATATCTATAGGCCCGTCTAGTTTTCCCGTGTGCCCAAATAAATCTATTAAGTACCTTCTCTAACAAATTAAACCATCTAGCCTCGAATACTAAAGGAATAGAATGAAAGAAATATAAAAATTTAGGTAAAATTAACATTTTAATTATATTCGTGCAGCCCATAAGGGAAAGGTGCAAATTATTCATCCTTTCTAAGTCTTTTTTGACTTTATCAATTAGAGGTGCCAAATTCTGCTCTACTATGTTATCCAAACTTGTCGTTAAAAGCACCCCTAAGTACACTGCTGAGTTGACCACCCTATCATCAGTACATACAGTATATCTATTTTTGATTATCTGCGTTTTTAGTCTATTTAGGCTATACCCTGAAATCTTTCCAAACCTCTGAGCCTCTAACTCCACCTCTTTTATAGCTAAGGTCGGATTAGGCGTTAAAATTGCAACATCGTCTGCGTAGGCTAAGGTCTTCACCACATAGTTATTAATCCTCATTGGTGGTATCTTTTGATTAGCTTCAAGCCTACGCAATAGTGGTTCCAAATAAAGCGCAAACAGCAGGGGAGAAGAGGGACATCCCTGCCTAGTCCCCCTAGCAATTTTTACTTTATCAGAAAGCCCTCCATTCACTCTTATACTTGCTGTTGGAGCATTATACAGTACCCGTATGGCTTTTATAAAAGGTTCCCCCAATCCACACCACCTCATAACCTGCCACAGATAATCCCAGGAGACCCTATCGAATGCCTTCTCGGCATCCAGAAATAGTGCTGCGACAGGGTCTCCTAGGATATCCGCAGAGTCCAACATCGTGATCACCGTCCTTACATGTTGCGTGGTCCCTTTCCCAGGAATGAATCCATGCTGGATAGGGGTTACAAGCTGCTCGATTATCCCAGCCAGCCTTTTTGCTAATATTTTAGAATAAATTTTAACATCCGAGTTCATTAATGTGATTGGCCTATATGACCCTGGTGTTTCTGGTGGCTTCCCCTTTTTCAAAATAACTATTATGTTAGCCCCTCCCCACGTCTCCGGGCTGGGTTCCCCTACCTGTGCTTGCTGCATTATCATAAACATGTCTGCCAAAAGCTCTTTTTTGAATATTTGATAAAATTCAAGTGGAATCTGATCCGGCCCTGCTGCTTTCCCTGCCGGTAAACTTCCAAGAGCTTCCTCTAACTCTTCAAGCTGCAATGGTCCATCTAATATCTCCCTGTCTTCTTCTGACATTGTTGGTGGCGAAATAGTCCTCAAATATTCATCAATCTCTTCTAGATTCGTTGGATCTTCTGGAGTATATAAATCCGCATAGAATTTTCTAAAGACTTCTCTTACTAGGTTAGTCTCCATAACCATGTTCCCCTGCGCGTCTCTTACTTCCTTTACTCCCGCTTCAGCTGCTCTCTGCCTAGTTCTAATTGCCAGCACCCGCCCCACCTTCTCACTAAGTTCGTATATTTTTTCCTTTTTTGTTAAGAAGTTATCTGCCGCCTGCCTCGCAAAACCTTCCACTGCTTCAGCTTTTAGCGCTATGATCTTAAGCAGACAATCCTCTAAGGGTAGATTGTATCTTATAGCCCTGCTTAAGTTCCCTTCCTCTCTTAACAACCTCTGTCCTATCTCTTCTCTCTTTTCCCTTTCTCTTTTTTGTCTCCCCATTGCAAAACTAATTGTTTCACCCCTTACTCCTGCCTTAAATGTATCCCAGACCACCCCTGGGGCTGCTGTCCCCCTATTTATATCCCAAAACCATTTGATCCAAACTACCATATGCTCCCTATATGCAGGATCCTTTAAAAGGCCTCTCTCAAAAGTCCATTATGCAGGAATTCTTGGTATTTAGTTGATTTTAATAGTAAGGATCACTGGACTATGGTCTGAGATTACCCTAGGTAACTTCTCCACCTGTGACTCGACTAATAAACAATTCGTTATCAGAAAGTAGTCAAGCCTAACCATTACTTTATGAGGGGCAGAAAAGAAAGTACAACCATCAAGGTGAGGATGTAGCTTTACCCAAGGATCTACCAGAGCATTATGTGTGACCATATCTGCCAGAGCCCTAAATACTTTCCTTTTCCTGCCTCTATAGGTCGCATTTTCTTGTGTAAATGAGCTCTCTAAATCATGTATATTAAAATCTCCACAACATACTATGGGTTCATTCCACTGGGCTAACTCTGCATCAAGAAACTGGAATACATCAGGGTCATCTTCTGTTGATCCATAGATAGTAACTAGCGTTAATTTCTGCCCTTTAAAACAGATTTCTAAGATAACCCATCTACCCCATTTGTCTTCCTTCTTCTTCCCTACCACGACATCCCTTTGTCTACCCAGGATTGCTACTCCTCTGGTCCTAGTCTCTTGTCTAGATCTTGCCAACAAGTCAAATCCTAATTGCTCTAAAAGGTATGACCTACTTGACTCTATATGGGTTTCTTGCAGACATATCAAATCTAATCGCAAGGATTTCAAATACGCTGCAACTCTCATTCTCTTATTAGGCTCATTTAGACCACATACATTGAGTGATACTATCCTGCATGCCATTGTGCTAACTTTGACAGGTACCCCACAAGATAAACATTATTTATCATCATCAAACCAGACTGCATACTTTCACAAGTTCTTGAATACATAACAATGTGCCATATCTTAAAGAAAAAATGTTGTCGTTCCACCCCCCCCTCCCCTTCCCTCCCTCTCCACCCCTGCTCTGCCCCCCCCCTCCCTTTTACAGGCAAATAGGTCAACTGACCTATGTGTGCCCGCCTTTGTTGTTGTGCAAGTCGCTTCCCTCCCCCACTCACTTCAATTAATTTTGCTGTGCTCCCCTTAAATCACCCTCACTCTTATCCAGAAACAAGTATAGCCATATATAAATATCTATACCTTTTAACCTTTTAGCCTCCCTTCTGCCTCCTCATTTCTTCTAAGAAGAGCTCAGCTTTAATCTCAGAGTTAAACATCCAAGTTTTCCCTCTCACAATTACTTTGAGTCTGGCTGGGTAAAGTAAATATGCTTCCATACCGAGAGCTTGGAATGGAGCGATCAACTGCCTTAACTTCCACCTCCTCTCTACAGTGAAATGGCAGAAGTCAGGTCTAGCGAAAAAGGTGGTGTCTTCAAAAGTCCTCCTACTCTCTGGATTTGCCTTACTCAAAATCTCCTCTCTGAGCAGGAAGTTCCCAATATACACTAATATTGCCCTGGGATGGTTTTTCTGGCCATCCCTCCCTCCTCCTCCTGCCCCCCCGGCTTTTTTTACTGTAAATGGGAACCTATGTGCCCTCTGTATTTCTGTTTCCCACTGCCACTGGGATTCTGGAAAGGCACCCTTCAGCAACTTTATCACGTATTGCCTGACGTCCTGCCCTTCTGCCCCTTCTTCCACACCCAGTAAGGGCTCGGAGGGACTGAAGGCTCGGAGGGACTGAATCTATCAGGGCTCGGAGGCAAGATGGCCGCTGCGCTGTTGTGCTGAGAGGTCGCATCTAATTCCCTCTCCCACAATGAGTTGACATATCGTGGGAAAACGCTGTGCTACACGGAGAAATACCTCTAATGGAGTTTGGGCGCTGGTGGCTTGCAGAAGTAACTTTAAAGAAGAAAATATTGCGAGTTGGGCAGGCTTGGGTCCGAGTGAAAGAAGCGTTATTGAAGCTTTTTTCTGGACACTATATGGCTCCTAAAATACCTGTTCGTGCTCCCAACCAGGAGAAGGTGAGCGAGAGGAGTAAAAACCTGCCAGATATTTCGGCAACAATAAAGACAGCAACAGCCAGTAGCGCAAAATCGGACACCCCAGCAGGAAAGAACACCGGCGCGATTAAAAAAGTATTTCCTCCCCCCCCTCCCCCAGAGAAAGCTAAGAAAGCAGAACTACGAAAACAGAGTTTGATCTCCAAACTCAACAATCCAGGAGAGGCGCGCTGCGCTAGTAAAAGCAATCCAGCAAAGGGAGACGAGCAGAAGTCACGAGAATCGGGTATGCGGCAGCCTACCATGACGGAGATCTTGACAGTGACAGTGAAACTTCCTGATGCGGTAGCAGCAGAAATGCCAAAATGCGGAGATGCTGTGTTGCGGGTCTCCGTTCGTATAGCAGACGCTGACACTACGGTTGCAGGAAACGTCCTCGAGGACGCAGCGGACGGCGGAGACTCTGTGAGGGCGGTTGCTAGTCAACCGAGAGAGCCGACGCCGAGAGTAAGCCAGATCGTGGAAGCAACGCAGGCAGGCGGCGGTGTACTTGCCGAAGCGGCGCTGGAAAGCAGTGAAGGTGAAGGTAAAGGGGAGTGCGGAGGGGAGGAGATTAATGGCACAAGGAACACGGGAGGCACAACAGGAGATACCACAGCCGATATGCTCGGAGCCCTAATGTTGGTGGAGGAAGAAATAAACCCCTCAAAGAAAAAGCCTGGCTCATGGGTAAGTCATGAGAGTTTAGTGAATGAGAACCTTACAGGAGAGTTAAACAGTAACAAACACCTTCAGGGGGGCGGTGATTGCACTTCTCTAGAAGGGGAAGGCGAATTCTATTCAGTTAATGAAGATTCAGGTTCAACATTATCGTCAGAAACTAGTGCAGAAGAGGACGAACAGGAAGACACTGAATCAGGTATAAGCGCGTCAGAGAAAGAGTCCACAATGAAAAAAAAAAGACATTCTAAACTGGAGAAACGACTTCTCTGGGACTACTCAGCAACCTCACAAGTATACCAGGAGGAGGATGTGCATGAAAACACGGCGGAGGGAGCAGCAGCTGCTGGCGGTAACCCCGCACAACGGGACCCTTTTCATACCCTGTTTTTGACTCTTAAACAAATGCAAAGCGAAGCAAGGGCAGAGAGCCGCAGGGCGAGGCAGGCATCAAAGAAAATCCAAAACAGTTTAAGGAAGGTCAATAAACTGTATGATGAATTGGTGGACCGAGTCACAGAGGTTGAGGAGCGCACTGGCAAGCTTGAAGATGATGTTGGGAGATGGCAGTCATTCAAGACAGAGCAAGAAAAAATGGCAGAGGATATGCGTTGGAAGATGGAGGACTTTGAAAATAAGCTGGCACCTGCTTCCTTAGTGCTTCCTGATTAGTGATCTTTTGCACTTGCTAAGTGCTTTCATTGTTGCAAAATTAGTTACAACACCTGCCCTGCCCCAACTGACAATAATGAATTAGGGGCTGATTAATGGATTTGAACTTCCAGCCTGGCTCCTGCTTGTCTCCCTTAGCTGTAATTCAGGACCTTTGTGGCATATGTGTAACTATTCTGAGGTTCAGAGCAGGGTCACATAATAGTTGCAACTGGCAACTGAACTCTGGAGGGGCCCCTCAGGAAGCACTACAGGAAATGGCTACTAATGATGAGCCTGAACTTTTGAACCTGGTAAGTAGTTTCAGTTTTGCTAAGATCGTATTTCTGCAATTTTGCGCTTATTCGCGGGGCGCGAAGTTGTACTGGGAAGCCGCGAACTCACGCGAACAGTGCGAGCAAGCCATAAAATCCGCTGCTCGCGGATTTGCGGATTTTGCGGGAGATTCGCGAATCTCGCGGATTGCGAATTTACCGAAAATCCGCGAGCGAAACGGATTTTCCGCCCATGCTTATGCGGGACCTCTTTAGCAGCATTCTGTCTTTATTGTAGAGCAGGGATACAGATCTTTCGGGCTGCGTCCCCGACCTCCAATAATCTTGAGATCCCTGCCCTGCCACACTTGCATTGATCAGAGCCAAACCTACTGAATTCAATTAATAAGCGGAACAGAAGATTGCATTTCTGGTAAGAGAGGCGAGTGCTCGTCGGTATGGTGAGGGTGATCACCCCGGCGAAACTCTTGCAAATCTCCTCAGGCAACCGCATGCCTCTTCCTACATAATAGTGCTGCAGGATAAGACCACTGGCAGAACAACCTCTCCGACGGAAATCTTCGCCAGAATCTCCGCCTTCTACTCCCAGTTGTACACTGCTGGAGAGGCAGCTCCTCGTGAGGTTATGGATCAATATTTTGACACCATCAAACTTCTATGGCTTATTAACAACCACCAAGACTACCTTGATGAGCCATTCACTCAGGAGAAGATCTCCACTGTCATTGCAGGACTCCCAGGGGACAAGGCTCCAGGGTTTGACGGCCTCACCCCTGCCTTCTATAAACAATGATCATGAATGCCTGCGTTGGGCCTGGGACGGGCTGGGTAAATACACTGGCGCTGGCACACTGTATGCACCTTCCATGAGACTTTCTAGTAACCAACATTCCCCCCACTGCAGACAGCAGGCACGGCCCGCCGCACTGCGCACCTATGCCTCAACACCGTAGCAGACGTCTACCCTGACAACAAGTTCTTTACCCTCCCTGAAAATGCTGCTTCACTTGACAAGATACTGTACTATTAGATCAGACCAAAATGCAGAGAAGATAACCCTGCATTCCTGCATGCCCCCAGGCCAACACGGCCCTTGAGTTTGTCCACTCCCCTAGCTCCCTGTACAAGTTGGTCACTAGACTATATGCTTTTACATTGGCCGCCTCTTCCACTAACACTGACCCTGCCCACAACATGTGGACTTAGAAAGGGATCTCCCTCCTGAGCAGTGGCTCTTCTGCTGCAACTGGATAAAGCATCTCTCCCCTAACTATCGTGTGAGGCTAATCCACTTTAAGTACTTGCACAGACTTAACTGCACCCCCGCATCCTTACACAAGATGGGCCTGTGATAGGGGCTGGCCAGAGCACGGAATAGCTGAGAATTCCAAGATGGCGCCCGGCTGGGCGCCCTTCGATGCGACAATCAGCGTTCCAGTCTCGCGGAGGGGAGAGAGTGAAAACGGACGACGGGAGGGAGGCATTGGACCGTTATCCCAGGCGAGGAGAGGAGGATGAAGAACCGGGTTTTAGAACCCAGCGGCACCAGGGGAAACGCCCGAAGTCTTCGAGTTCACCTGTCTTGGTATACAGAGACACGCGACACTTCTCGGTGACGTCAGAGATCAAATGTATTGGCTGCAACCAGGAACAGAGGTCTACGAAGCACAACACGGGTGGTTCGCTAGAGACTGCGCAATTTCATAGAGCGAGACATCGTCTTTTATGCCAAAAATCACATTCCTGGCTAGCATCAATTACTTACAAACTGTCCAATCACACAGTGACATTTTAAAGGTATCACATAACGACAAGCCCACTTTCAATTGTCCAGCCCACCAGAAATGACAAGGCAAAATCCAACATTCCTGCTCGGACAGGCCGGACAAACCCATAATAAAAGGACCTCAACCCAAATCATAAAATAAGCCATAAAGGAAGGAACAGAAACAGATGAGAAGCAAGATAGAAGGGTGTGTGCATGTACCATAAACTCAGCAATGTCCTGCTCTTTGATCTCTATCTGACCAGCTGCCTAACAAGGAACTGGCTCAACAATGTTAGCCTCGGGCAAGGGAGTCAGTTCGTTCAGGTCACACAAAAGTCAGCTAAAGGTGTACGTGTCCCAAAGACTCGCTCGGCCGTAGTCATCGGCCTATGTGAGGGCAACCACAAAATGGCTGCCGTACACAAAATGGAACCCGAAGGTTCGAACGAAATCCCTGAATACACAGTGTATCCATCAATCGATCATGACGAAAACACTCGTACATGCCACACTCGTCATTTGCGGTCCGCTGATACCAAAATCGCCTCGATACGTCGACCTTTATTGAATGGGTTCAGAATCACGGAACCTCAGACCTTCCTTTTGCCCTTACATAGGCAATAAACCCAAACTCACGTCAGTCAGAATCCAGGTCTATATTCATCAGATCGTCAAGATGTTGCTGTAGCATCATCCTATTACGCAGTAACTCTCTCTGGACAGGTCTCCTTGCACACGAAGGAGCACAAAGGCCACAAATAGCAGGAGCACACTGTACGCAAAGACAGAACAGAAAAAGGATAGCTAAGATCATCCCAATGACCATCAGAATCTTCCATCCCCAGGTGGATAACAATCCCCAAAACCATCCCATTAACGACCAATGACGACTCCCACTATAGTTCCCTTCGCAAACTCGGACTGTACACGGAACAACTCAGGCGGAGTCTGTCCCAAATCACCATCTTCCCATTCTTCACGAAGGAAAGACCACATTGTCCCAAAAACATATCTCTGCGTCGGTGCTTCCCATTGACGGAAAACATCCATAACACACTCAAAATTATACTTCAAAGGATAAGTAACCCATTTACGTGCTAAATGAACCAACACTGTCCGCTCATCGGGACCAGGCAATTGGCTACGCAGTTGTTTACGCTCTGAAACAGGGGTCATACCCAATGACCCAAAAAGAGGAGAAAAGAGACCAGCAACAATATCGGTCATTCTTTGTCAAACAGAAGGAGAAGTTGACGAAAGAACAGGAGGAAAAAGAGGATGAGACAAAGTATGCATAGGAGCAGTAACAGAAGGAGTAGACAATACAGGCAAAGGAGTAGGAGACGAAACAGGTAGCAAAGTCGGCGGCCCTTGAGAAGGCTGCGCCAAAGGAATAGGAGCCAACTGAAGAGGAGCTGGCTGTTGTGGAACAACAGGTGGTAAAGCAACCGGAGGTTGCGCAGCTATAGGTTGCCGAGGTGCTGTAGCACTCTGCACATAAGGGGGTAGCGAACTCAATAGATGTGACATCAAAGGATCTTTTTCAAGGTCCTTCGTTGCATCCTGCTGATGAGATGGCAAAGCTGGATAGCACTTATCTATCGCCATCTTACGTTGCCTGAGCAACTGTTCACTCTCTTGTTCTTCTTCGTTATCCCTGAACTGTATAGCAGCTTGTACCATCGAAATACCTCTTTCTCTCTTATTTCTCTTCGCTAACTTAATTTCTTTCTGTTTGGCTTCCTTTCGCCAAAGGCGGAAAGAGTCAAACTTCGCCGGACGGGCTTTCTTCTTGAACAGTTTCACTTCTAGATTATCTAAAATCTCTGTGTCATAACTACCATATTGGGGCCATTTTAGGACACTGTCCTTCCTAGTATATCTAATCCATACTTCATTATACGTAATAGGGCCCACGCCATGTTTCAAATAGAGCTCATAGGTCAAAGTTCCAATCAGAGGCACCGGACACGAGTCCTCCAATCGGGAATCCCTATTACAACCACAACAAAATCTCTTTCCAAGTCTGCTAAGACCAGGCATCTTCGCTCACTAGTCTAGCTTCAAACTTCAAGGGAATATCGAAATACGATAGCCTCGTGAATACACGAGTCCCTCGGCTTTGGAGCTTGCAAGTCCCAAATCAAAGATCCCAAGGGGATACCCAAAACAAAACTAAGGACTGGGAGACGCTCCACTCATATTTAACTGAAATATCGATGACGTCGCCAGAAGACCCGTCTATTGTCTAGCTATACAAATCATCAAAAGGCTTTCAAGACAGGGCGACAGTCAGGGCAGCAGTCCTTCGTAGCCGTCGGAAAGCAGGGAACCTTGCAGCAAAGACTTTCGGACCACAACGACATACAGGGGTCGATGAAGTGGTAGGCCTTCCTCCAGAATTTTCACACGAAGCTCCTCACGATCGTCAGGCTTGGACCGGTACCGCTGAAGTCGCCCCACTTCGGGCACCAACTGAAGAACCGGGTTTTAGAACCCAGCGGCGCCAGGGGAAACGCCCGAAGTCTTCGAGTTCACCTGTCTTGGCATACAGAGACACGGGACACTTCTCGGTGACGTCAAAGATCAAATTTATTGGCTGCAACCAGGAACAGAGGTCTACTAAGCACGACACGGGTGGTTCGCTAGAGACTGCACAATTTCATAGAGTGAGACATCGTCTTTTATGCCAAAAATCACATTCCTGGCTAGCATCAATTACTTACAAACTGTCCAATCACACAGTGACATTTCAAAGGTATCACATAACGACAAGCTCACTTTCAATTGTCCAGCCCACCAGAAATGACAAGGCAACATCCAACATTCCTGCTCGGACAGGCCAGACAAGCCCATAATAAAAGGACCTCAACCCAAATCATAAAATAAGCCATAAAGTAAGGAACAGAAACAGATGAGAAGCAAGATAGAAGGGTGTGTGCGTGTACCATAAACTCAGCAATATCCTGCTCTTTGATCTCTATCTGACCAGCTGCCTAACAAGGAACTGGCTCAACAAGGTTAGCCTCGGGCAAGGGAGTCAGTTTGTTCAGGTCACACAAAAGTCAGCTATGGGGGGGTGTCCCAAAGACTCGCTCGGCCGTAGTTATCGGCCTATGTGAGGGCAACCACAAAATGGCTGCCGTACACAAAATGGAACCCGAAGGTTCGAACAAAAACCCTGAATACACAGTGTATCCATCAATCGATCATGACGAAAACACTTGAACAAGCCGCACTCGTCATTTGCGGTCCGCTGATACCAAAATCGTCTTGATAAGACAACCTTTATTGAACGGGTTCAGAATCACGGAACCTCAAGGAAAGGACAGGACGCCAAGGAGAGGCCCGAGAGTGGAGACAGCGGAGCGGCGGTGGAAGCGGAGGACCGAGTAGAGACGGACGGGAGGTCCACGGAGGTCGACGCAACGCTAAAGGAGGATAATCCTCCAAAATACAACGCGCTCGTATCCGGTAGTTTCCTGAGGCCACAGGACACCGATACCCAACGCTACGGTCCAAGGGGACCTTAGCTCCAGGCAAGTGACGTGGAGGGAAGGGTGGAAGAGGAGGTTGGAGGGCACGGGTTTCTGGGGGTTTAGCGTAAATGAGGGCACTTGCTAGTGAATGCTTAGCACACCCTTGACCCAAGAACCCTGTATCTTGACCTTTCCCAATCAGCACCTTTTATACCTCACTAATTGTGGTGACCTGTTGGTGATGGGGAGCACCCTATAGTCTAGGGACAAAACAGACAGACAGTGACTGTAGTGTCCTTTCTTTTCTCTCTTTGTCTTTTGGGAATTACCGACCAGGACCATAGTGTGGAAGCAGTGCAGCTAGAAGAGGAGAGTCAATCCTGAGGAACTATACACCAGGACTGTGTTCCAGGACTGCAAAGTTCTTTCTTCGTTTTGTACAGTGATACACTCCAACTGTCTGGACTGTGAGAAATACATTTTAACCAAATAGAGACTGTTGCGGGAGAAGTATGTTTCCACTTAGAGAGTTCTAATTCAGTTCAAGTGACCTTTCCCTACCGCCCTTGTTGATAAAAAAAAGAAAAAATATCATAGTGGTGTCAGAAGTGGAATACAATCATCTGAAACAAGATGACGCAACCTGTAACTGTGCAGGATATGATAACCCAACTAGCTGAAGGACAGAGACATTTGCAATTATTGTTAGAGCAACAGAATCAAAATGCTCAAAAAGAAAGAGTCTTTCCAAATGGCAATGAAAGAATAGGCTGCTTTGTTAACCAGCAATCAAAAAGTCCAAGATACCGCCATTTTGCGTCTCACAGACGCTATCTCTAATACTCAAGTACATCCTAACGTACCTGGGAGTGTTTTACAGAAATTTCAAGAAGGGGAAGATCCAGATTTCTTCTTCACTAACTTTGAACGAGTAGCTGCCACTGCTACTTGGCCTCCCGAGCGATGGGGTCAGTATATAGCACCATTACTGTCTGGAGAATTACAGGCAGCATACCAAGCTGCCATCCCGGCTGGAGTGACCCCATATCAAGAGATAAGGAAAGCAATTTGAGAAAGATTGGGTTGTGACCATGAGTATTACCGGACACGCTTTCGAAAAGAGAAATGGGTCACGGGGACAATCCACAGGCTTTATACTATTGGGTTAGAGACCTGGGGAATCAGTGGCTCCAACTTCATGCTTCGTCAATGGAAGAGGTTATGGAACAGATTTTTCTAGAACAATATAAGGAGGCCCTACCTAATAACACAAGAGCATGGCTAAAGCAACATCCGGGACTAACAACACAGTCTGCCATTGAATTGGCTTGTGCATATCATCGATCTCCTGATTTTAAAGTCCCCACAGGAAGAGCCCCTATTAGTTTCCCAAAACCTACTCCAAGAACTTCCACAGAGGGTGGAGAGAAACGATCATTCTCTGCACCCAGAACAAGTCCTAAAACATTTCCAAAGGTTACTAGTCCAGTTAATATGGGACCCTAGTGTTTTAGATGTGCAGAGTGGGGACACATTTCACGCAACTGTCCTTTAAACAATGACAATACAGAGCCCATGGAGGTGGGGTGGACGAGAGGCAGAGTGCTGGTAACAGGAATTCCTAGGAGAAGGTATAAGAAGACCATCCGCCTCAATGGAAAAACCATTGAGGCTTTACTAGATACGGGTTGTCATCACACAGTGGTAGCACAGGACTTAGTCCCATTACACTCTATTTGTGAAGAAGAGACAGTTTTGGTTTCATGTGTACATGGGGACGTTAAAGAATACCCCTTAGCGGAAGTGTTACTAGAGATAAATGGATATCCTTTAGTAAGGAAGGTAGGAGTAGTCCCCACATTACCCGAAAACATTCTGCTAGGTACTGACCCACCCCGGTTTCATGAATATCTGACAGCAGTATCTAATCAGGAAGAGGAAATGGACTGGTTACAAGAAGCTCCCTTCTCCGGTGAAAGTATAACTAGTTCTAGAGATCAGGAAAAGAAGTCTAAAAATGAGAAAAGAAGGGACAAGGAGAGATACACTTCTGCCTGTCAAAATATTGCCTCATGTCTACTCTCTTCTCTAGAAAATGGCAATACTCCGGCTCGGAGTTTTCGTCCAGACCAGAAAGATGACAGCACCCTTACGAATGCCTGGAATCAAGCGCAGGAGTCTGAGTCAGAGAAGGTAGGACCATATTTCTTTGTAAAAAGAGGGTTGTTATACAGAGTCAGTGAAGGACAGGGGAGTAAGATGGAGCAGTTGCTAGTACCAATAGGCTTCAGGGAACACGTGTTGCAGTTAGCACATAACCAGGCAGGAGGAGGTCATTACGGGCAAGAGCTGACATTGAAGTATCTGTTAGAGAGGTTTTTTTGGCCGGGGGTGTACCGAGAGACGGCCAAATTCTGCGCTGCCTGCCCACAATGTCAGTTGGTGAATCCTTCTAAAGACAAAAAGGTACCATTGCATCCTTTACCAATTATAGATGTTCCTTTTCAACGGGTCGGGATGGATCTAGTAGGACGCTTACTTCCATCGACTAGGGGATACCAATACATATTGGTTCTGGTAGATTACGCCACCAGATACTCGGAGGCCATTCCGCTCACCAGTATGACTACGATGGCAGTCGCACAAGCTATGGTATCTTTCGTTTCCTGAGTAGGTTTTCCTTCAGAACTATTAACAGACCAGGGGACTCCTTTTATGGCCAAACTGATGAAAGAAGTGTGTAAAGTTTTAGGAATCCATCAAATTCGAACGGCAGTGTACCACCCCCAGACGGATGGTCTGGTGGAAAGGTACAACAAAACTATTAAAAATATACTCAAGAAACTGATAGGAGAGACAGGAAAGGATTGGGACAGGAAGTTACCCTGAGTACTATTTGCCATTCGAACTCATGAACAGAAGTCGACGGGGTTTTTCTCCTTTTGAGCTTCTATTTGGGAGAAAACCCTGCACTTTATTAGACATGGCAGCTGAACAGTGGACAGAGGAGGAAGATGAGGGCAAACCCTTATTCGGATACGTGCAGACCTTAAAAGAAACACTAGCTACTCTGTGGGACACTGTTCACTAGAATATGGACAAGGCCCAAGCCAGACAGAAAACACAGTATGATCGCACTAGCCACATGAGGGAGCTAACGGTAGGGGACAAGGTCTTAATACTTCTTCCCTCCTCTGATAAGAAGTTGTTAGCAACATGGCAAGGACCATATACGGTAATACAAAAAGTAACTCCGGTTTCCTACAGAGTTGTCGTACCTCATACTAACAAAATAGGGAAACGTATCACATTAACCTACTTAAGAAATGGGAGGAACCCAATGCTATGTCCCAGGACCAGAATGTAATTCAAGCGATTAATCATGTAACCATTCACAAAACATTAGACTTGCCCCAGAGTTTTGGCATTAGTGAGGAAGAAGAGACACCGACCATGGGTACTAAGTTATCTTTTGATCAAAAACAACAGTTAGACCAACTGTTGGATATCCCGGGCTTAGTTCAGGCAGCCTAGGACGGACATCTTTAGTAGCACATGATATTATAACTCAGCCAGGAAAGGTGGTTAATGTCAAGCCCTATCGAATTCCTGAGGCTAGAAGAGAGGCAGTAGAACAAGAGATTGAAAAGATGCTTCAGGCAGGAATAATTGAACCTTCTAAGAGTAACTGGCGCTCTCCCATTGTGTTAGTGCCCAAACCGGATGGAAGTATTCGTTTTTGCATAGACTTCAGGCAAGTGAACGCTCATTCCAAATTTGACAATTATCCCATGCCCGAGTGGATGAATTGATAGAAAGATTGGGGGAGGCTCGGGTCATGTCTACCATTGATTTAACCAAAGGCTATTGGCAAATTCCCCTAACCCGGTCAGCTCAGGAAAAGACAACCTTTTCAACACCATCCGGGTTATATCACTTTAAAGTCATGCCTTTTGGACTCCATGGAGCTCCGGCTACTTTTCAAAGACTTAGGGACATTCTACTGCGAGCACACCAAAAATATGCTGTCACATATTTAGATGATATTGTAGTATACAGTCCCGACTGGAAGACTCAATTAGAACACCTTAAGAACTTGTTTGAAACACTTACTCAGGCAGGGTTGACCATGAACTCAAGGAAAACCACATTGGGAACTGATCAGATCAATTATTTAGGGTATACTATCAGTGAGGGAACCCTTAAACCACAAATAAATAAATTAGAAGTGATTCAAAATATTCCTAAACCAACCACTAGAAGAGAAGTGAGAGCTTTTTTAGGATTAGTGGGGTACTATAGGAGATTTATTCCACAACTATCAGAAGTGGCAAGCCCACTTACAGATTTACTAGGAGACAAACCCTCCAGAGCTAAAATTACGTGGGGCCAATCACAAGAGAAGAATTTTGAGGCCATAAAAACGTTATTATGTCATGCCCCAGTATTAACTTGTCCTGACTACAAGAAGTCGTTTGTACTACAAACCGACGCCTCAGACAGGGGACTGGGAGCAGTACAATCCCAACCAGATTCCCAAGGTCTACTTAAGCCAGTACTACTCTTAAGTCGGAAATTATTCCCAAGAGAAACCAGATATGCTACAATGGAGAAAGGATGCCTTGCCATAAAATGGGCTATGGAATCCTTACTGTACTACTTGTTAGGACGTACCTTCTTCCGGGTAACAGATCATGCCCCATTGACATGGTTAGCCATTAATAAGGATACCAATGCTAAAGTCTTACGATGGTTCCTGGCATTACAACCTTTTTCCTTTCAGACTTTACACATGCCAGGAAAATTACAAGGGAATGTGGACTACTTATCCAGGTACCCTGTATCAGAATGGCCCGATCGTCCATCCCAAGAAGAGAGGCAATGTGATAGGGGCTGGCCAGAGCATGGAATAGCCGAGAATTCCAAGATGGAGCCTGGCTGGGTGCCCTTCGATGCGACAATGAGCGGTCCAGTCTCGCGGAGTGGAGAGAGTAAAAACGCATGACGGAAAGAGGCAACGGACCGTTATCCCAGACGTTGGAGATCAGAGGCGGATTGCGAGGAGAGGAGGAAAGGACAGGACGCCAAGGAGAGGCCCAAGAGTGGAGACAGCGGAGTGGCGGTGGAAGCGGAGGACCGAGTAGATACGGACGGGAGGTCCACGGAGGTCGACGCAACTCTACAGGAGGAGAATCATCCAAAATACAACGCGCTCGTATCCGGTAGTTCCCTGAGGCCATAGGACACCGAGATACCCAATGCTACGGTCCAAGGGCACCGTATCTCCAGGCAAGTGACGTGGAGGGAAGGGTGGAAGAGGAGGTTGGAGAGGAAGGGTTTCTGGGGGTTTTGGCATAAATGAGGGCACTTGCTAGAGAATGTTTAGCACACCCTTGACCCAAGAACCCTGTATCTTGACCTTTCCCAATCAGCACCTTTCATACCTCACTACTTGTGGTGACCTGTTGGTGATGGGGAGCACCCTATAGTCTAGGGACAAAACAGACATACAGTGACTGTAGTGTCCTTTCTTTTCTCTGTTTTCCTTTTGGGAAGTACCGGCTAGGACCACAGTGTGGAAGCAGTGCAGCTAGAAGAGGAGAGTCAACCCTGAGGAACTATACACCAGGACTGTGTTCCAGGACTGCAACGTTCTTTCTTCGTTTTGTACAGTGATACACTCCAACTGTCTGGACTGTGAGAAATAAATATTAACCAAATAGAGACTGTTGTGGGAGAAGTATGTTTCCACTTAGAGAGTTCTAATTCAGTACAAGTGACCTTTCCCTACCGCCCTTGTTGATAAAAAAAGGATAAAATATCACAGGGCCTACTTGACAATGACAGATGTGCGCGCTGCTCGGCTCCCAGAGTGTCTCCTTGTTCTGGCATGGGGTATGCACAGCCATCAGTGATATCACACTTGAATGTATCACTCCTGATCCTCCTGCATAAAACAAAGTTCCCTGGTGGAGGACAAGGCAAACTTCACAAATAGATCTTATGTCTGGATGACCTTGAACTCATACAAATCACTTGCACCACAAATATTATTTAATCAAGGCTATCCCAAAGCTATAAAAATGAACTTTCTAAGGCATAGATTGGGCATCCTTCTGTCTGCTCAGCATCTTCCACCATGGCTGAGGGCAATAGCACAAGACACAAGCAGGCTCTGTAACACCAAGGAAGGAGATATTTGACATCTAATTTGTTCATTCAAGGAATTGCATCAAGAACGGCTACAGCTCCTAAAAGCACCACTTAAGCAGAAAGGCATCCGCACCAGGAGGCAAGCGGTGCTGGCCTACCTAAACCCAGAGAACACACAACTGAAGTGTAGACTGGTAAAATACCTTATGCTGGCCGACCAAAAAATACCTAAAGTGCCGAAACTTTAATATATTTAACATAAGGATGAAGCTCTGGCATTGCTCAGCAGCCTGAAGATGGGAAGACGTTTTTTTCCTGACAACATCAAGGACGGACCTCTAGCACTTTATTAAATAAGCTCAGAACAGGCACAAACAATTGAAGAACAGGCACACTATGACACTGGTCTACAGGCAAGTCTGGTAAGAGCCAAAA
Organism: Lissotriton vulgaris; assembly: GCF_964263255.1. NCBI lineage: Eukaryota > Metazoa > Chordata > Amphibia > Caudata > Salamandridae > Lissotriton > Lissotriton vulgaris. Next base: position 539,769,576 of record NC_141689.1, read on the forward strand.
AGCGATGACTGCACTGCCCTTCACCATGCGAACTGATGACTTTAATCATTGCCAGTACTGTTAACTCTGATTTTAAACTTTACAGCACTTTTATATCTTGGGTTTTAACTGATTTTACTTGAAGATATCTCTCTTCCTATAGCATAGTGCTAAAAAAAAGGTGGCAATGGCTGATGAAAAAAACTGGATAATTGTTTTTAAAACTTTTCTTTTTTTTTTACCTCAACTTTTTTTAAGGCTTGGGTTGCAGTGGTTTTTGGTAACTATGCAAAAATATAGTCAAATTGTAAAACTGTCCAAAACTAACACATGTTCCTCTCTGGTCTCTGTGAAAACCTGTATGTCATCCTGGAAAGCTTGAACATTCTTGAGATCACTAATTAAAATTTCCATAACTTTCTGAAACACGCTGGCCACCGAAGTCAGGCCAAAAGGTAACCTTAGGTACTCCAAAGCCCCAAAAGGTTTTTTGATGGTGGTAAGTTCTTGGGACTCAGTAGATATGGCTATCTGATGGTAAGCAGAGTGCAAATCAATAGTTGAAAAGTACTTTGCTTGGCCAATGTTAGACAACATTTCTTGGATATGAGGCAGAGGATGACAATCAACAATGATATTACAATTTAGAGATCTCAAGTCCACACAGCGACGAAGATTTCGAATTCCTTTTTTTTGTTGCTAAAACGATGGGAAGTTCATGCCCAAAAGCGAAATGATCTAAACTGAAGTCCTGCTTGGTACTGTAATGTAAACCAGCACCTCTGTAGATTTCAAGAGACGTTGTGTGGCCCCCAGCATTACAACTCCATTTTCAAGGGGCTTACATATTGCTGCATGCTGTGATGTTGTTGTTCGAATATCATTTAGAAATGTAAAATAAAGTTTTTAAAAAACTATGAGAGAAACCCATTTTGGAGTGTCTCTTGGCATAATGATACTTTCTTCAGTAAGTTTGTCAAGTAATATTCACAAATCAGAATCAGCACCGATAGGATCAATCCTGACCTTGTGTATAATGGGCACAGCATTTTTTTTAACCTTATCTCGTGTTCAAAACTATTGACAGTTCCTATTACATCCTTAAAAACTGCTGGAAATTTATGCATCAAATTGGCCAAAACATAATTTGTGGAATCATCCGAAAAACTTAACAAAAGGCGTTTTTCCTAAGACAATGGGATGTTTTTGGCCAGGTCTAAGATAAATGCCCAGTTTGGTCAAATCCATCCAACCAACTAAGTCTTTCCTGTTAATGGCTACATAAATCTTGGTACATATTTTCCTGCCTAAAATTTCCAAATTAGCAAAGAAATATCCAAGAAGATCAATTTCTTTATCACCAAATGCTTTGGGACAAATGTCGGGAGCATTGAGTGCAAACATACTAGACCATAATGAATAAATATTGAAATCGGCTAAAACGGTAATAGGCGCACCTGAATCTGCCATGACTTGCAGAGTCTTTTCTCCAATAAAGCTTGACAAAAGGGACCCTCTATTGCCCCCGAATCTTGTCCATTTTCAATGGTGATAACAACATTAGACAATCACGAATTTTCAATGCTGATAACATTAGACAATCACGAACAGTAGTGTCAGGGGTGTCTTGACTATTTCCATGTTGTAGATCAACAGCATGTATACTTGTTTTACGAACAGTGCTTTGTTACCTGCAAACAGTGTGAACATGTCCAAATTTGATAAATCTTTTTGCCAATAGCAGGACATGTGGGATTGTTACCAATATGGGATTTAGAGCCACAGCGATAACATAGTAGTTGTTTCTTCCTGTCCTTGTTAAATTTAACAGTTGCAGTGTTGTTATCGTCAGTTAGGAGTGCAACTGAAGGGCGTATCTCATGAGAGGCTAGGACTTCGGTAGAAAGAATGGAACGTTAAATACTTTTAGCAAAGTCAATCACTTCAGAAAGTGAAGAATTGCGACAGGTAAGTAACCTCTCCTGCATTTTTTTTAGAAACAAAAACAAATTGATCCCTTCTATAGGTGTCAACTGAATTCACAAGGAGCAGCTGGCACACGTAATGTACCTATATACTCTTCAACAGTTTCATCATATGCTTGTTTACGCATGACAAAACTATGCCTCCCTAACAATACACTGGGTTCTTCAGAATACTATTTTTAAGTCTCTCCTTGGCCTCTATGTATACATTCCGAACAGAATCACCTGCAGGACGAAGTATGATAGGAATATTGTCAAAAACATTGTGCCCTGCGATACCTAGAGGAATAATAAGTAAGGCATGTTTCTGTTAGGGAAATAATCAAGACCGTCAATGGCAACCAGGTAACTCAAAATTGCGTAGCCATTGTTTCCACTTAATTTCAGGTTTACCTGATTTTTGCAAGAAAGGAGGATGTTGTAACGTATTCTGTGAGGAGGCCATACCTGAAAAAGAAGTGGTAAAACAGAGAATATATAAATGAAGTGCAAAAAAATAATACTAAAATAGAAACTCAGAGGTTGCTTACTTAAATATCTTTGGAAGATGTTGATTGCAGAAATTGCTTAGATGCAGCAATAAAGACTTAACCTAGACAGTAAGTTAAAAAAAATTGCTGAGGAGGATTGAGAAAATATGCACTGTGTGCAATAGCCACTGAAAAAGTATGATGAAACCCAGGCAGACTAGTCTTTTAACGAGCAGCCAGAAGGAAATGACGTAAGCAGACAGGAGGATCTGAGATAAGCTGGAGCCAGAATGCCCATATGCAAATTGGGTGCTCCTACAGCTGAATAATCACGCAACAGACGTGATACAACAGACGCCCCTTGAAGCTGGACCAGTTGCATCCATGAGGATGGGCAGTCTTGAGAAGCGCACTTGCCAAGAGCGGCAGATGACCAAGATGCATGTGCGCGAGGACAAGGAACAATCAGCTTCGAGGAGCACGTTGGCACGCTACTAACAGAGAAGCAGGATTCCAGAGCTCCTTTGAGCGTGCAAAGATAATGATAAAGGTAGGTTAGCGATAAAATAAAAAGTCATAAGAATGCACACCTTTGAGTTTTGAGGAGGTGAAAAGGCTCCTTTGAAGGTGAAAGGGCAATCCTCTAAAATCCATGATGTGTATCCATTGTAAACGGAACTAAAAGAGCACCAAATTAGCATGAAGGGAAAAGGTCCGCTAAGCTGGTGGGTGCTAAGTTCAACTACAGCAGGTGGATGTTTGCCAACCCCACTCCTGGTACCAGATGTAGTATTGGGGTGGCAAATAAACAAAGCAGGAGACGAAGATTAGCTTCAAACATTTATTTGTAGTAAAAGGTTCAAGGGATGTGGACCCACAGCCAACACCAGTTGCTCAGGAGAAAGTCCAGAAGGTTCTGACCTTTCTCCTGGCAACCAGAGATAGGTTCCAGAATTAACTAATACATACATTACAAGGCAACAAAGATAAACGAAGAAATACACTCAACTAAGAAATAAATAGATTTTAACAAAATAGCAAAAGGCATAGCAAACTACAGTGCAGTTGTTAGAAATGTATATAGAACACGTCTGAGAAGTCAATGCCTAACCTCTGTCGATTCTCAGTATAAGTCTCCTCCACTCCCACACACATGAACAGTTCACACAGTTCGGCTATCTTCTCAAAGAAGCAGATGTGTGGTGAAGTCGAGGTACAAGTTGGCAGTTGACAGAGACACTTGTTCTCTCTACCACTCCATCATATCTCTTGTAGTACAGATTATTGAAATTGGGCTTTCTAGAACTATTTGCCATTTTCGGGAATCATAAAAGATTTGGGGATTATTTACAAGCCCTTTGCGCCACAGGTGTGTCACTCTTTATCACATAAAAAGTGATGCAACAGTGGCACAAGGGGCTTGTAAATCAGCCCCTTTATACTTTGCAATTTTAGAGCTGGGCAAGCCCAAAAATATGAGGCTGGAGCTGAGATAGTGGTCTGTAGTGTTGCGATGTACAACACCATGGCGCTCACGGGAGACAAGGAGTGAGATTGTTTCCCTGAGGGCGTAAGTGTATTGGTTTGGTCTGTCACTTGTGTCTGACCATAAATAGAAAGCCCATGCGGAAATAGGTGTGGTTAGTAAGGAGACCACCAAAGTTCATGCGTGGTGTTGTCTCTGTTTATTTTCAGCTACTGCAATCCTCAACATTACACAGGCTCCTGTGTGCTGCTGGCCGTGCACGCTGCCCGGCGCCGCATGCTGCGGTCTGAATCTCCTGGCTACAGCTGGGCACTCAGCCATCCAGCCTGCCTGCTCGAAGTACCTTGTGTGGGCCCCAAACCCACAGTGGCTGTGTTGATGCCAGCTGCTGTCTTCAACCCCCCTTCCTATCCCCCCCCCTCAAGCACACCTGTGTTGCCTCAAGTTGGGAGCCTTCCAGTCGAACAATGCCTGGGCTGCGTTGATAGGTCCTCGGCTGATGTGGCGAGCACTTCCTCCCGTGCTCTTGCCTACCTGCTCCCCAGCCCCGGCCATTGTAGCACCTGCATGTCGAGCTGATCATTGCCCAGTGGAAACTGGGGACAATCTGGCAGCATCATGGATACAGCCACAGGAGTGGGCCCTCTTGCCTGGTTTGCCCTAGCCATCAGCTTCAGCCTGTGACATCTGGCTCCGGCAGGGCCTGTCTGGAGGACCTTTGTTGTGCTACCACCGAACGTGACCTCTGGCCATGTCCGCAGCACCCCATTAGCCCCACACGGCAGGTGCCTCCAGACTGTGCCAGGGTACCTTTCCTGCTGCGGCTGGCCAGCCCAGTGCTATGGAGAATGCTTCCTTCCCCTATCTATCCTGTGCCTGGCCTGCTGCAAGATCTCTTCCATCCCAGACTTGGAGCCTTTCCTGACCAAAGGGTCCCCACCGTTGCAAGCCGCCCACTGGAAGGCGTGGGTGGACTGCCTGGAGAACTATTTTGAGGCCACAGAAATGGCTACAGAGAGAAAATTGTCCATGCTTCTCCACCTGGGTGGCACTAAAATCCACAGACTCTTAAAAACAGCTGTTGAAGCCATGCTCCTATGCAATGACACCACCCTGAAAAACGCTATCATAGTGTACAGTGAGCTGTATGCAAACCCTGACTATGAATGATTTCTGCTTTGCTAAGCACAGCAGCAGCCGGATAAGTCTGTCGACAAATTCTTCAACCACCTAAGAGCTGGGAGCATTGTTCATTCAAGGGTGCGCCTCTTCTAAGCTCAGTGAAAAAGTCTTGCAAAAACCCAGAATGTCCATGCTTGACTTTCTATTCCTGGGGCACTCCAAAAAGCTTTCAAAAGCCTGCGTTGCCCATTTGGACATGAGCCAACCTGCATCCATAAAAGAAGAACCCGTCAATGCCTTTCGCAAGGACACACTCAAGTCGAAGTGGGACCCTCCCAAATCAAAAGCATGTGGCCGCACCTGTGGGTAGTGTGGTGGCTCTTACCTCCACTCGGGTAAGTGTTCTGCCAAGGGGAAGTCCTTCAGTGACTGCGACAAGCTCAACCACTTCTCTAAAGTGACGCCCAACCATCTAAAAAAATTAAAAAACAGTCAGCTCAGTGGAATCTCACTCTGCAGCGCCAGCTTATGGCAAAATGGATGATGACGAGGACACTGGAATTGTCCATGTGGTCAGAGCCTTTGACCCTCTCCGCCGAAAGCACCAATTGAGCCCTATGTGCCAAGTGGACAAACAAGATCATCCGGTCCCAGCCCTTATCGGTAATGGCGCCTCCACAAACCTGATGGCTGCTGAGGTCTACTGCAGCCTTGCAAACCCTCCGGCCCTGTCCCATACCAGAGTCCAACCACAAACCGTTGCAGCTGGAAGGCGTCTTTCGAGCGGATTTCACTGATGAATACACACGCCGGAGTGTTAAGGTATATGTGTCCCACGAAGGCACATGGTTTCTCCTCTGCAGAGCTCAACTTGGTTAAATTTGCTTTCAGTGTCCACGCCAATGTCCAGGACCTGCTCCTGCAAGACTTTGCTCCTCTGTTTGATGGCATCAGCTGCCTGGTGAGCCGCCTCCACATAGATGACTCAGTGGTCCCAGTAGAGTCGTCTTCCGTCTCCACCCCAGATAGAAAACTGAGCAACCTTGAAAAAGCTTGCATCATCGAAAGAGTGAATCTTGGCACTGTGGGTCTCCCCCATCGTAGTAGCGAAGAAACCCAAACAGCCAGATGCCGTATGCATATGTGTGGACATGAGAGTGCTGAATCTAGCCATTAAACAAGAGCATTGTCTCACGCCCAGCATAGATCACATTATTGGTGAGCTTTCTAGGTCACAATGGTTCTGCAAGATGGACCTTCAGTCTGGTTACCATCAGATACCTCTACATTGAGACTCACATCCAATTACCACATTCTCCACGCATGCCAGCCTCTGGCGTTAAACTCACTTGAACTTTGGTATCTTCGGCGCAGCCAAAGTTTTTCAGCATATTCTCAGAGAAGTTCTGCAGGGATTCCCAGTCATGCAAAATGTGAGTGATGACATCCTGCTGCATGCCCAACCCTCGAGAAGCACCTCACTCACCTCAGAGCAGTCTTCATCAGACTCAAAGAGCACGGCCTAACTCTTCACAGAGACAAATATGGTTTCCTGAGGAATTACATCATCTTCGTGGGTACAGATCTTCTAACTGAGGTATTGGCCCTGATCCTGACAAAGTGAGTGACATTCAAAGTGCACTGGCCCCTTCCTCGGTATCAGGCGTCTACAGCTTTCTAGGCATGGTTATAAATTGTGGGTGCTTCATACAAAACCTCTCAGATCTCAACAACCACTCAGAGAACTCACTAAATCCACCAAACCCTGGGTCTGGGGGGGAAGAACAAGATGAAGCATTCAAACATACCAAGGCCATGCTGTCTGCTAACACCACCTTGGTATATTTCAATCCCGAGAAGGATTATGAATTGGTTGTCATCGCCAGCCCCACTGACCTTGGCGCTGTGCTATCCCAACGTCAGGAGTGTGGACAATGAGCTCTGTAGAAGGCTGGCTAAGTATATGGTGCACACTTATTCAAGGGAAGCACGTTGCACTAATCCAGTCAACCCATATGGTGGGTTTAGTGGTCTTAGACAACTTTAGAAAGCTCTCTATGTGGTAGCTGTGGAGTGCAGCCTTCAGGCTTATCTAGATGTGTTAAGCAGCTTGATTTTATCAGATCTAATCATGTAGTGTAAGTTACCAAAAAAGAACCACACAGTGTATATATACACAAATATTTCTATTTATTACACAACACTCACTAACACATTGGTATATTTCCTACTCGGAGATATCAACACAAATACACAACAATACTTCAAATTCAAATATGTAAGTAAGCACAATACACAGTGGTCTCCAGGGGAGACAACACCATATACTAAAAAAGTGGAATGCGAACTGCGACCGAAGGCAGGACTTGGACCAGGAGGGTCAGAAGAGCTTGGGACACAAGGAACCACCCAAGGTAAGTACCCAGGAACGCCACGGAGACTGTGTGCAGAGTGGAAACACAGCCACATGTCCAATAGGAGTCAACTGGGATGTTGCGGTTGCAGTTTGGAAGAAAAAGGACCCTTATCAATGGACCGTGAAGAAACCCTGTGGAAGACAGAAGTTTGGAGAGTCTCCCCACCCGTGGATATCCCAGGAACCAGGATACCTACACCAGCATAGCTTGGTGCATAGGTGCGAAGTGACGTGGGAAACCACAGTAGACCACAATGGAGGACTTCAGTAAAGATGCCACATCAAGGACTGTGAAAAAGTCCGGTGGAATCCAAGAGTGGATGATTGAAGAGAAGAACCTCCAAGCAGAGGGGACAGAGTCTATGCTACTCGTAGGTGACCAGGAGGCACATAAGAGCCATGCCAACCAATGTCAGAAGATGCCGAAGTGATGACAGTGACTTTGTTGCGTCAGCTGCGAGGACCAGGCGATGTTGAGGAAGACCAGGAGTTGTGCACGAGGAGTCCCACATCAAAAGTCGAGAACCAGGGGGTCGGTGTCCTGCGGGTTAACTAACATGCCTTGGCAGCTGCAACAGGCGTGAAAAGCAATGAAGGAGCAATGATGGGACCAGCAAGGTCCAAGTGACTCACAAAGTGCAGGAGAAGCAGGGGAGCCCAGTGAAGCAGAAGACCCTCAAGAGGACCCAAAGGTCAAAGGCACAGGAGTCACAAGACAACCTTGAGCAGCTCACCAAAGATAGAGGCCCATGATGCAGAGGATGCAGTGAGAACACTGATCTTGGCAGGGCTCCCTGAACTGGCTAAAACTGGAGTATGCAAGGAGGGCACCAAATGTGCCCTTCAAAACAGTCTGGTGGCACTGTCAAGCGCCCCCACCCCAGCCCAATACACTAAGTCCTGTCTGGGAGGTGGTCACACCTCCCTCTGGCAGGAAACTGTAAGAAAGTGGCTCTGTATATACTGGATCAATATAAGGTACAGTGTGAACATAGTCCACAGTCCCCAGAGGTTTGGCAGAGGCTAAAGTGAGATATAACCTTACTATCTAAAGTGGTAGCTTGGTCGAGCAGTAAGGCAGTATCAGAGGACAGTGTAAAGCATTTGTTGTACACACTCAGTCAGCAAATGGTCTCACACACTCATGAACTGAACACTAGGCCAATTGTTTTGTATCAAAATATATCGTTTTTTATTTTAGAACTAACAAGGTATCAAAATATACTTTCTCAGAATGAGTTATTGTAGTTAAATACTTTTTAAATCGGAAATAGACTTTTTGATTACAATAGTTACAGTTGTTGCAATAGGCAACGCAATTTCAAACACAATGCAACATTGAGCTCAATGGGAATTTCTAGATAAATGCAATTAGTTACTTTATAGATTACTTTTCTAACCACAGGACCGGATCCTAGATTCAGTCCTGGGACATCTCCTGTAAACAGTTAAGTAAAAGCATTTTGGTTACAGTAGTGATTTTTAAGGAATATTATTGTATTTTATAGTTGACACTTAGAAAGATTTTCACATAGAATCGAAATTTGCCTAGCTTACGTAACGGTAAGTTTCAATTCTATTAAGGACACGGAGGCGAGGATTATGCTATATCTTCCTTCGCTTTATTAACATAAAGAAACCACAGCAGCTCAGGAAAAGATATAATAAGAACACAAGATGCTTTAATCATAAAGCATTGACGTAATGTTCAACAAAAATCAACAACAACTCCCAAGAGTCTCTTTGCTTATAATAATAGTCCATAGTCCTTTGTCTCTGTCCATCGTCCCTATATAACCGGACTTCCCATCATCTTCCTCCTCTTTCTTCGCGCAGATCACGCTTAAGCCTCATTGGTCCTGTTTAGCACCGTCGTTGCCTGCCAAAAAAGGAACAGCATCAGCGAGGTGGCCCAGGAAATGCGACAACAAGGCGAGGAGCATGCAGAGAACAACACAGTACTGACAACGTAAAGGAAAACGCTTTACTTACTGCCATACGGGTGGGTAGAGACGCCACCGTAGTCCGGGTGGGATAATCCTCGCCTCCGTGTCCTTAATAGAATTGAAACTTACCGTTACGTAAGCTAGGCAAATTTCGATTCTATGTCAGGACCGGAGGCTTCAGATTATGCTAGTTTAAAGCTTACTTACCACCAACTGAGCTAAATCCACTACCGGCTTAAAATAAAACCTCTCGAAGGTGGAATCCGAGGACCAGTCCGCAGCTCGCATAAGGTCCTCCAGACGAGCACCCACCGAGAACGCCTTAGAGGCCATGGCTCCCCTGGCGGAGTGTGCTCCAAAGAGAGAAGTATTGATGCCCGCTTCCTGCATGACCCAACGCACCCACCGAGCAATAGTGGGGGAGGAGACAGCTTTGTGTGGCTTCCGCAGGGCAATCAACAACTGACGCTCGCCCGGAGGGCGCAGATCCAAGGTCAGGTCCTCATAAGCTTTGAGGCAGTGCACAACACACAACTTAGGAGTGTCAGTAAAGGCTGGATAAGAAATGGAACGCGACGACGTCTTAGTGCGTCGGCCCACCGTAAAAGTAACCCCATCCGGGGAAAAAATGCGTGCCGAAACATCCAGCGCGCGCACGTCCGAGACGCGCCTACAAGAGACCAGACATAACAACATGGCTAACTTCGCCGACAGCTCTTTAAGAGACAAATAGGAATTGGCCGGCCACGACAGGAACAAATTCAGAACCAAATTGACGTCCCAAAGGACGGAGTACCTGGGTTCTGGCGGCAGCGCGAGGCGAACAGCTCGCAGAAGCCGGCACACAAAAGGATGTTCCCCTACCGGATGGCCATCGATGTTATCATGGCCAGCAGAAATCGCCGATCGAATAGCATTGATCGTCCTATACGCTAGACCCTTGTCGGCCAAATGCGCTAGGAAATTCAGCACGGGAACGAGGCCTGCGACCACGGGATCCAGATCCCTTCGTAAACACCAACGCATCCACTTAAGCCAAGCGGATCTGTAACGCTTCGTCGTACTATCGGCCCATGCTTTGGAGAGCAAGTGTTCAGCTGACCCCGAAAGGCCCGGGAGCGTCCAGCGTCTCCTGAGAGCCTCCACGCCACGAGGCGGAGAGTGTTCTGCATGACGAGAGGGTGAGGTTCCAGATCCGGGCTCGTCAGGAGCAGAGGAAACAGGGGGAGTAGGATTGGAAAATCCCAGGAAAGTTCCAGAAGAACCGGAAACCATACTTGAGACCTCCACAGCGGCGTAACCAACACCAGGTCCGCACCCTGGCGGCGTATTTGAGCCGCCGTTCGCATGATCATGGAGAACGGGGGAAACGCAAACGGTTGTTCCCGACTCCAATCCTGCAAGAACGCGTCCGTGGCCTCCGCCAGAGGGTCCGGCCTCCAGCTGTAGAACCGCGGCAGCTGGTGGTCGAGACGGGACGCGAAGAGGTCCACCGAGAAGGGGCCCCAAAGGGAATGTAGCCACCGGAAGACTCCCGGATCCAGTTTCCACTGGCTGGCATCCCTGAGATGTCGAGAGTGCCAATCCGCCACTTGATTGGACTGGCCTGGTAGATACTCTGCCGTCACCGCAATGTGACGAGACAGGCAATAATCCCAGAAGTCCTTCGCTAAATCCGCCAAAGCGCGGGACCGAGGACCTCCCAGGTGGTTCACATATCGGACCGCCGAAATATTGTCCATCCGTAGCAGGACACAAGCCTTGACCGAATCCTTGGTCCAACAGCGAACCGCGAAGGAGCCCGCAAGGAGCTCCAAACAATTGATATGCAATTGTTGTTCTTCTGACGACCAGGCGCCGCCGGTGGAAAAATCCCCGCACCGGGCGCCCCAGCCCGACCTGCTGGCGTCGGACTCTATGATCAAGTCCGGAGCCGACCCGAAGATCGCTCGCCCATTCCATGCCTCCATGTGAGACAGCCACCACGACATCTCCTCCTTCACGTCGTCTGTGAGGGGAACCCACTGGTCGTAACACATCCCACGGCGCAAATGCTGCGCCTTCAGGCGCTGAAGAGCCCTGTAGTGCAGCGGGCCTGGGAAAATCGCCTGGATGGAGGACGATAGAAGACCCACCACCTTGGCGACATGGCGCAGTGACGTACGATCCCTCGCGATCGTCTGCCGAAGCAGGTGTCGTATCTTTGCGACCTTCCGACCCGGTAGGCTCAAGACCGCCTGTACCGAGTCCACCACGAAACCTAAAAAGGTGATCTGCTGAGTGGGAACCAAGACAGACTTGGAGCCGTTGACGACGAACCCCAGTCTCTGAAGCAGGCCGACCGCTTGACGCAGCTGTCCTGCCAGCACCTCTGGGCACTGTCCCATGAGGAGGATGTCGTCTAGGTATACTATCATACGGACCCCCTGGCTTCTGAGAAACTCCACCACCGGGTGAAGGACCTTCGTGAAGCACCACGGGGCCGAAGAAAGACCGAACGGCAGGGCGGTGAATTCGAACACCTTGCCGTCCCACAGGAATTGTAGGAAACGACGATGAGGGGGGTGGATGGGAACGACCAAGTAGGCATCCTTGAGATCCAGTCGCACCATCCAATCCCGAGGGAGGAGCACGTCCCGAAGGAGGTGGATCCCCTCCATCTTGAAGTGACGGTAGACCAACCACCCATTGAATTCCTTGAGATTGATCACAGGCCTCTTGCCCCCATCCGTCTTGTCTACCAAGAAGACGTTGCTGAGGAACCCATGTGGGTGGCGCGTTGATAGACGGATGGCTCCCTTGCGCAGCAAGTCTGAGACCTCCCCGTCTATCAATCGCGCGTCGGATTCCGAGAAAACCATCGGGCGCGGGGGCCTCACCTGAGTAGGTTGGTCGTGAAACTCTATATGGAAACCTCTCACAGTTTGCAAAACCCAGGCATCGGCAGTGAGCAACTCCCACTCCCCGTAAAAGCTTGCCAGCCGCCCCCCAATCGGAACTTGATCCAAGCAAAGTACACTCACCGGGGGCATTTCCTTGTCCGGAGTTCTTCTTGAATCCTCTGCCACCATAGCGCTGTCCCCTCGTGGGGTAGAAATTGGTGTAGTTGGCCGAGGTCTGGTACTGACCTCTTCCGGAGCCTTGTCCACGGTTGTTGGTCTGCTGACCACGGCCGATCGCGCGGCCCCTGCCGCGACCGGCCCCTCCAGAAAAACGCTGGTGGAACACCCTCTTGATGCTGGACTGGGCCTTGTCCAGCGACGTGAACGTGTTCACGAACTTTCCAAGCTCGCGGATGAAAGGCTCACCGAAAAGGCCACCCTGGGCCACGGCACCTGCCTCCGACGAGGCCAGGTCCCCCAGCTTCGGGTCCAGCTTGATAAGGAGCGACCGCCGCCGCTCCGTGGACAGGGCACAGTTGGCGTTGCCCAAGAATACGATCACCCTCTGGGCCCAGTTGGAGAGCACCTCTGGTGAAATGGCGGTGCCATTCGCTCGAGCCTCCTCCGCCATATCGAGGATCTTCGTGGCGGGCCCGACCGCATCCAACAGCTTGTCCTGGCAGGCCCGCCAGGACCGGTCGATCCCCTTCCTGGGGTCCTTCATGAATTTCGCCAGGAAGGTGGCCATCTTGGGGTCCAACTCTGGTGTCATGGCCACCTTCCCCTCCAAAGTAGGCCGAGGGCATTCCCCGCGCAGGCAACCCCTCGCCTCCTTCTCCAGGGGCTTGCGCAACCTGCCCGCGACAAACTTCGCCACCGTCTCCCCCGGGGCCCAGGCCGCGGATCGGGGGTGGACGATCTCGTCCGGGTCCAGCATGCCCGACTCATCTCGGGGCATCTCCTTCCCTGAAGGCGCCGGGAGCCAAGAACGGGTCGACTCCCCGTCGTCATCCGTGTCCGGAGAGTCGTAGATCGGGGAGGCGGGCGCCGTCGACAGGCCGCCCGAAGTGCCAGGCTCCACCAAGGGCGTCGGAGGCACCGCCGTCGCCTTGGCCAGGAAGGCGTCACGAAGACGCTCGAAAGCGCCCTTATCCACGCCTTGGGCCTCCGATGAAGGCCCTTCACCTCGGGGTCTCTTCGGAGCGGGCGGCAGCCCGCCGGACGTCCCCGGGAGTTCGGGGGACGGCGGCACCTGCGCCGCTGCCAGCTTCGCACACTCCTCCACGATGCGGGCCGAAAGGCGGTCCTCCATGGGCCCTACCACCTCCGTCACACAACGATAGATGGAGTTGTCCACCGCTTGGTAAAACTCATCATCCTGCAGATAGGGGCAGGCCTCCTCCTCGTACTCCCCTTCCATCTCGGAACCAAGGGGCAAATGCGGGGCACCCAAGAGGGCGGCAACCGAGAAAGTTCTCGAATGTGGGCAGGCCCAGCGGCTGCGATCACGTTTTGGGCCAGCTGACGTGGCAGGTGGGCTGCACCAACCCCCAAGCGCGCAGACCCTCCTCGCCGGGAATGGGTCTACGCACCCCTCAAGCGCGCTAGGCCACACACTGTTAAAGAGGTGCACAGATCTTGCCCGAAGGCGATTCACGCGGTCAGAACCGCTATACAGACCCCAGAGGGCGTCACAATTGTGAAAGTACAGACCCGGATCACCAGGTGTCAGAGGGGTACGCGAGGGTCGGCCCCTGCGCAAGCAGACCCCACGGCGCGGCTCCTCGTACTGCGGAGGCGCGCCGGAGGGTCGGCGAGGCGACAGGCCGCCCCCTTGCGGTCTATGTACACACCGCACACAAGTGGGAATAAAGTCGCGTAGGAACGACAGAACGTTCCCGCAACCAGGGACTCTGAAAGGGAATAAACCATGCAAGGAGTCCCCAAAGACCGCAAGACAATCAATCACAATAAAAGAAGACAAAATAGAAAAGCACTTATCTGGCTGCGGGAGCAGCGAAGAAAGAGGGGGAAGATGATGGGAAGTCCGGTTATATAGGGACGATGGACAGAGACAAAGGACTATGGACTATTATTATAAGCAAAGAGACTCTTGGGAGTTGTTGTTGATTTTTGTTGAACATTACGTCAATGCTTTATGTTTAAAGCATCTTGTGTTCTTATTATATCTTTTCCTGAGCTGCTGTGGTTTCTTTATGTTAATAAAGCGAAGGAAGATATAGCATAATCTGAAGCCTCCGGTCCTGACATAGAATCACCAATGTTATCCAATGGGAGGAAATTCATTTAGCAGGTAAGTAATGTTATTGTTACTTTTTTTTAATCAGTGTTGGATCCTGAATCCAGCCCTGGTGTATCTCCTGTAAACAATTGAAAGAAAGTGTTTAAGTCATACAGGCGATTTGTAAGGAATATTTGTAGTTTTTTGAAAATCGACACTTAGAAACTTTTCTGGTGAAAACCAGACAATGGATTCCTATGGAAGGAAATTCAAGTTACAGGTAAGTACGGTTAAAATTACTCTTCAGGGTCAGTGCTGGGCTAAAAGATGCAGCACTGGGTTCTCTCCTGATAACAGGTGAATAAATCGGAATTCGTTGTTCAGCTGATTTTAGATGAATATTTTAAAGTTTCAAAACTCCACACTCCAAGAATTTCCAAGTGAAACCAGTCAATATTACCCTATGGAAGAAAAGTGAGTTATCGGCTTTTGGGTAAGTACTCGACTGGCAGAGTTAATGTTCTGGGCATAGACTCAGGGGTTTCCCAGGGTCAGGTAGGTACAGTTGGTACACCCTCAGAGGCACAGGAGCAGCCGGGTGCAGAGGTAGTTAGGCCCAATGTTATCCTATGGAAGGCAGTGGGCCTTCGGTTGGTGGCTACTGGCAAGCAGGCCACGCGGCTGTGGGAGCTGGGCTCCTGGTTACTTGCTCAGGGCAAATGGGGAAGTAGATTAGGACAAAGGTTGCACTGCCAGGGGCACTTGGCGGCTGGGTGCAGGGCGCTCAATGTTATTCAATGGAAGACTTGGAAGATGAACAAAGGCTGCAGGTTCGGGGACGGAGATTCTTCTGGAGCGACCAACACTTCGACAGGTAAGTTGGGATCTTGGAGGATAGGTAGGCACCCAGGAGTTGGGCACAGGGGGCCGTGGGGCCCCGGGTGCAGAGATGTCTTTTGACGTCGGGAAATCGTATCCTCAGCTGGTTGCGGTTTGAGGGGTCACTGGTTGTGAGGCAGCAGGCGTTGTCTGGGTCGTCGAGGAGGGTCCTTGGGTACTGGATTTTAGGTCACAATCGCCGGGGGGACGTTCTTAGGGTCTTTGTCCACTCGGGCACAAGTCGGGCTCGGCGGGTGCAGAGTGGGCTGGATTCGCGGTTCCTGGCTGGCACCAGGGGTGTTGCTTTTTGAGCAGAACCACTGCTCATGGTAGTCCCAGTCTTTTAGTTGAGCAAGGCAGGCATGTCATCGGGGGGTTTTCGAGGTTGCTGGCCGCAGGAGACGCCGGGGTTTAGCAGGAGCAGGCTCAAGGATCAACAGGCCGGTAGGGCTGGGGCCAAGTCAGTTGATGTCGTCCTCTTGTTAGCAGCTGTAAGGCAGGTTGTCCTTATTCTTGTTCTTCTTTCTTGATTTCAAATCGGGATCTCCTGAAGGAAGGTTCAGG
Organism: Lissotriton vulgaris; assembly: GCF_964263255.1. Lineage (NCBI taxonomy): Eukaryota > Metazoa > Chordata > Amphibia > Caudata > Salamandridae > Lissotriton > Lissotriton vulgaris. Next base: position 539,785,547 of record NC_141689.1, read on the forward strand.
GTGCCCCGAAATACTAAATTTAGGGACGTTACAGGTAGGGTAAGGCCGGGGACCAATGGGTCCCTGACCTGGGGTGAGTACACCCCTATCCTGCTCCTCTCCTGTGGGAGGGGTGCAGGAGCCTATCTCTGATTGGGCAGGGCTCCCCATCCTCAAGATGGCGGGAGCCCTGAGTTGTGCTTCACCTCACCTCTCCCACCTGAGGGGTGGGGTTGGGAGAGGCTGGCACACCACCTTCCCTTCCTTTGTTTGTTTTTCCCGCCTGTCTTCCCGCCAGAGTGGGGGTCAGAACCAGTGGGGGCCAGTTGATGAGTTGATGGAGAAGCTCATAAAGGTGTTATGCCTTTGAAGCTCCCCCTGCCCATCCTGGGGGAGGAGACCTAGGACCTTGTCCCAGGATGTGCATTGTTGCAGGCCCAGCAGAGCGAATGGCTCTCTACCCAGGGGTCCAGCAACATGTCTGCTGCGTGGCAGCCTAGGCAGCCTCTCAGTCAGGACACTGATAGATGGTTAGGTTTCAGGAGCCATCTCTAAGATGCCTTCTGTAGTGCGTTTTACATTAAATACCACACTGGCATCAGTGTGGGATTAATGTGCTGAGAAGTTTGATACCAAACTTCTCAGTCTTCAGTGTAGCCATTATGGTGCTGTGGAGTTAGTAATGACAATCTCCCAGCACCATGTACTCTTAATGGCATCACTGTACTAACAGTGCCCAGGATTGGCCCTGGTTACTGTAGGGGCACAGGGCTCCTGCACCTGTGCCCACACCCCTGGCATAGTGCATCCAGCTAGGGGGGTGACTGATGTATGCCAGGGCCGTGTGTTTGTGGGCGGGCATTGCACACAGGGATGTGTGCCATGTTGATTATCTGTTTAGTTCTGTACCAAGACACTCAGCCTGCCAAGGCAGTGTATGTGTGTCAGGGTACAGGGCCCCTAAGGGTGGCACAATAAGTGCTGCAGCCCTTAGGGGTCTTCTCTGGTCACAGTGCCCTGGGTACCTAGAGTACCAGTTACCAGGGGCTTATCTGTGGCCAGAGATGCCAGTTGGGTTTAGGCTTTAGTATAGTTTTTAGGGAAGGAACGCAGCCCCTGGGTACCTGATTGGCAGGGACCCAGGGCACACCAAGGAAAAGTGCATCAGTTATCAGGCAAAAAGTGGGGGTTACTGTAACAGAAACCCACTTCCCTACAGAAACCTATTGTTCTACCTTCCCCTGCTCAAGCTCAGCTCAGCAGCAGGAGGGCAGAAACTTGTCTGTGGTCGGCAGCAGCACTAGCTTGCTGTTAGACCCTAAAAAACTGGTACCGGGAATACAGGGAGCACCCCAGTACCTGGGATATTACATCCAACACTGAAATTGGTGTTGGGGTAGGATTCCATTTGGGGAATCCAATATATAGTTAGACATCTCGTAATTGACTTGATGTCCACTATATGCATTAAATTACAAAGCCTGGAGAATTGAGTCCAGGAGTTATAGGGGGTGTCCTATTGATGCAGGGCAGCCTCACAATTATAACCTAGCACCCTGCCTTCAGGATCGAAAGGTGACTTATAGGTTTTAAGTGCAGTGACCTTAGATATAAGGAAACCTATTTATGTTGTAAGGGATGCTAGCACCAACTTACACAGGCTAAACTGGCAGACCTGCAGTCACAGTTTGAGTGGTCTCTGGGTGGTATAATACTTTCTGCAGCCCATGGGAGAGCCCTAGTGTACCTATGCCCTGGGTACCAAAGTGCCATATACTAGGGACTTACCTGGATACACCAGTATCTAATTGGGAAGGTTTCAAAGTACTTACCACTGTTGAATTTAGGGAGGAAGCACAGCAACTGGGGTCCTTATTAGCAGGAGACTAGTCAGGCAGACTAGTCAGAAAACAGAATAACACCAGAAAAAAGTGAGGATATACTAAGAAAGTGTAATGCGAGGTCGGTACCAAAATGTGAGTGATACCCAAGGATGGAAATGCCCGGGGAAGCAGAAACCACCAAAGGTGAGTAGCTAGGGACCCCAAGGCGCCCCAGGTGCAGACTGGTTACACCGGGTCAGACTTTCATAGGATAACACAAGGTAAGTCACGGTTGATATTTTCTTGTTTCAGGACCTTTATCATGGACCCCAGGACACAACTTGAATCAGGGAAGATTGGAGAGCCACTCCACCCATGGATACCCGCTGAACCAGAATACCTACTTCAGGGAGCCCAGGTGCGTTGAAGCCAATGGAGGGTCTTGAAAGTCCGGTGACTATAGACTTGTGGGCCAGGACGGTGGAACCCAAATGTGTATTGTGAACGAGGAGTATCTGAAAGCAGAGGGAACAGAGTCCAGGGCACCCAGAGGTGTCCAGGTGGTGCAGGAGTACAATGCCACCCATTGTCAGAGGTATTTGCTGAAGCACAACAGTCTTAACGAAGCAGCAGTGGAACCCAGGTGATGATGCAGAAGCACAGGAGCCGTCCACAAGCTGTGCTATGACGGATGAAAAATGCAGGAAGGTCAATGGCAGGCAGGAACAACATCAAGCCTTGGCAACACAACAATGGAAAAGCTGCCCTGAGCGCGCAGCCTTGTTGTGACACAGTGGCATCAGAGCCACTACCCCGCCATCCCAGGTACTCACTTGGTACGCAAGTAGTGAGATTTTGAGATTTTTAGGACATTTTAAAAATATGGCTCCAATCTTAGCGGCGTAGTTTATATCCCTTAACTGGTGCTAGGTAACTTAACTAGTATGGCGCCAATCTCCTAGGTGTAGTTACTACACCTCCGGGATTGGCGCTATACAAGCGTTGTGGACGTTGTAGCCCTTCCGTGACTGGCTGGTCCTGTAATTGCATATGTTTAGTGCTTCATAGCTCCGCCGAGGCACCAGAATGCAATTACAGGTGGCTAGCACCTGCATGGTATAAAAGTGCGTGGTGGTCGGAAGCATTGAATTGCAGCGTGGCATATGTGGAATGCCCATTGATGTGATCGTGAATGACCAGAGTTGTGCTGTTATTCTGTCTTGGGTCACAGCGTGTGCTAATATGGTGGTGGAAAAAAAGTCAGATACAGAGCATACATAGTTTTAATCAATAGATTTGTGATTTATTATGGGGATTACTGAAAAATTGCGATTGTGAGGCTGCTAAATTTTCCCATGATTGTGTATTTACAGCATTAGCATTAATCTGCTGAATAATTTGCAGATTTTAACCCCAAAAATTTAGTTTCTTGCACAAACTGATCACAAATTACTAACAGTGCAACATTGTGTTATTAGGTATGGAAAAGCCCTTTCAAAACTGACTTGCTACCTTGAAGTTGCTTGTTGCTCCATTTGGGTATTAAACTTCTACTGATGGGATGAACCCATTGAAAAGACCGTGTTAATGTATACAAATGCCAAAATAAGGAAGTCATGCTACCAAAAAATGCGTCACATTATGCCACAATCTTTTCCTTCTCTTGCTGCTTAATTCCACTGGCCCTGGTCATTATGCAGTGGTCACAGAATTGTTGGATGTCATCCGAAACACCAGCCCACATCCTGCGCTAGACAGAAGCTCTTTATTTTCTGGGAGGGACAGTTGAAGGTCTGTATTAAAGTCACTAAGATGCAGTTGTTGTTGTCAAGAGAGAGTGGATAGAACTTTGAAGTGTCCAATCTTAGTGATGTATGGCAGATATATTGTAATGTAATGTAACATGCACTTGTATAGCGCTGCTGTCACCCCAAGGGTATCCTGGTGCTTCGATTACAGCTAACGAGAACAGATGGAAAAAAAGCAGAGAACTAATCCCTAGTAAACAATCTAGTTTTCAGATCCTTCTTAAAACACAACAAGGTGTCAAGTTGTCTGAGCTCCATAGGGAATGCATTCCAAAGTCTGGATACTGTGAAGCTAAAGGATCTGCCACCTGTTCGAGCAAGGATCTGGCAGGGGAGTACCAGCCAAATTTTCTTTGTAGTATTTTTGGCCCGGCTTTGTGTACTGCTCTATGGACAATGCATAGTGCCTTAAAATTGATTCTTTGCACAATAAGCAGCCAGTGAAGGTCTTTTAAGGCCAAGGAGGCTGAGGCTCCTCGTGGCCGATTCAGTGTCAATTTGGCTGCCATGATCTGAACTCTTTGTAGCTTCTTTATCAGAGAGGCTGGAGCACCCAAAATGAGTGCATTACAGTAGTCTATTCTGCTCAGAACAATACTCCATACCACTTGAGGTCTAACAGAAGTGGGTAGATACGGCAGAATCTTCCGGAGAGCTTGGAGCAGAGATAGACAAGTGCTTACTGTTTTATTCATCTGGGAATCCAATTGTAAACTGCTGTCCAGCAGCACTCCCAGGTTGCGCACTGTATTCGTGGGCACTAGAGTTATTAGCCCGATCTGGCCAAAAGTCTGCTCGAAAGGGGCGCTGAACTTTACCTAAAGTGCAGCACAGGACTTCAGTTTTTTCCCCGTTAAATTGAAGGGAATTCTCTCTCAACCAATTTGCTGTCCTGTGCATACAATTATGGAATTTTTCAAGGAGACTTCATCATTGCCCTCAGCCGCAAAGACAATCTGAGTGTCATCGTCGTAGTTAATAACATTGATGCCAAATGATATTATTAGAACAATGAGGGGGCGAAGATAAAGATTAAACAATATTGGGCTGATGGCCGAGCCTTGGAGGAGTCCCTGTTTAACCTGTCTGTACTGGGAAATAAACAGCGATAATGCCACTGCCTGCTGTCTGTTGGAAAGATAGGAGCGGAGCCAATCCCTGGCCCTGCCAACAACACCTAGTTCCTCCAATTTCTGAATCAGGATCTGGTGATTGACGTGTCGAACGCGGCTGACATGTCAAGCAGCACTAAAAAGGCTGCTTGACCACTGTCAGCCCGCATTCTCAGGTCATCCAAGACTGCTACCAAGGCTGTCTTGGTTCCATGCGCAGGGCGAAACCCGAATTGGGCTTCGTCCAACAGCTCGTTATCCTCAACATATTTTGAAAGCGATTTGGTCACTACCCTCTCCAAAATCTTAATTGGGAAGGGCAGCAAGGAGATAGGTCTGTAGTTAGCAGGACACTGAGGGTCCAAAGATGCATTTTTTTAGCAGTGGAGAAACAACTGCCTTTTTCCAACAGTCCGGAACTACAGCAGTGATTGACAGCAGATCTGATATAGGTAGGGGAAAAGCTCATCACCAAAAAGTTTCCAAAACTTGTGAGGAAGTGGATCCGAAGGGGAGCCTGAAGAGATACCAACGGCGATTGCATTAAATTCCTCTATTGAAGGAACCTGAAAATGTTTCAGAACTGTCACATGTTCCCTTTCAATAGTGCCACCATTTGTTACAATATCATCACCGGTAGGCTGGTATATGTCGTCATCTCCAGAGGGTTTAAGACCAGATAGGATTTTACTGATTTTCTCCTCGAAGAATAGCACCAAGTCCTCACATAGTTCTTGTGAAGCCCAGGTGTTGGGCTTCACACAGTCTGGGTTAGACCAGCCTGTGACTAATCTAAAAAGCGTTTGAGATTTGTTCACCGAATGTAAAATGGTCTCCTCAAGGTATTAAGCCTTGGCTGTGCCTATTGACTCTTTGTAGGTGTGAAGCAGATTTTTTTAGCTTTCCTCAAAGGTGCTAGCTGGTCCAGCGAGTTGGTAATTTGATGGCATAGATTAAGGTAGTTAGATTCCACCGAGTCGTCCATGACATAGCTGTTGTCAACACACCGAGGGAGATCCTTTAGTTTTGATATTTTTGACCATTTTACCATATATTGGTATCGTTTGCATGTTCTCAAAAGGAAGTGAATTGGTTTAGGATGGTTGGTAGCCACCATGGGGGGAGGTAGGCAAACAGCGCTCGGTGCACACAAGCTGCGGCACACTTTTCTATGCGTTTATTCGCTCTCTGGGACTCTATCCTGTGCAGCAGGAAGGGATTTAAGTGAGCGGGATCATTCAGGTCTCAAACCTGTTAATAATTAAAAATGGACATTGAAATGGATCCCTTTCGGACCCAGGCAAAAATAGTCATTGATTTGTCAACAATTAGTGTATAAAAAAAGTTAAGGTAACCCATATCGTTTCTGCTTATATTTCACGTGTCACTTGATTGTGAGTGTTTGCTTTTCCCAGGATATTGTTACTGTTTTTTCCATGCAGCATATTACTGTTGTGTAATGCATGCATACTTTTTACTGAGTAGCATCCAGGTGTTTATAACAGGCCACAACTGAGTTGTGGCTGAGGGCAGTGAGTCTCTCTTAGTGTCTGTCATTGGGTCACTGGGTGCCGGTCGCAAACAGTCCAGAGGGCACCAGTGCCAGACAGCACCAGCTCTGACCCTAGACTCTCTCTGCTCCAGGGTGACAGTGCTCACCCTCTCCACGTGCTTGAGTCGATAAACTGGCAGACATTAAAGGCCAGTGTGGGTGTATCCCTCCACTCGTGCCCTGCTTGGCTCACACAGCAGAGCCTTGACACCCATGTTTTTCTGTGCTATGCATAAGGTCAGTTTTCATGTCCACCCCTGCCAAATGCTTTTCGTGCTTACAGTTGCACTGGCCGCAGCTTGATCCTTTCTTGTGCTTGTTTTTAGCGAGCATATTGAATACCTTTGAGGTGAGTTTGCCCTATAAAAATAAAGCAGCGCTTGCCCAGGCCTGTCTGCACAGACACAGCCAGCATCTACCTATCTAGGTGAACAATGTTCCTGTGTGCCACCAGTGCTCACACGAGGGGCCAAAGAAAAATCCTTTAACTACCCTACTGGTTCAGTCAATTATGGGCTACATGCGCCTTTATTTTCAGAACGACCAATGAAGTGCTATTGAAATAGTCAACAATTTATTGGACTGCACAGAACAAAGCCTGTAGTGCGACAAACATATACAAAATGCCTTCAAAGCTAATCCCTAATACTCAGGCTCATCGCCAAATAACTGTCCCACAAAAATATAGTAAATGATCAATCCTGAGGTAATTGGGAATCTAAACTGTTCTATTCAGAAGATACTTGTTCATTAATGTGGATCATGTAGTCACAGAAGCAAGCTGCCTCAGTTTGGCTTCTCTCATTCTAATCCAGACATTCATTCGTAAAGCTGTAGACTTGAAACACCATGTTCAAATAACCTGTGTTACATCCTTACCATCCTATGACTACTCAGTTACTTGTGCACTGAAGTGAGCCTTACTGTATGCTGGATTGATAGGTTTGTGAATATAACTGTAAAACTAGAGTTGTTCAGTTAGCCATTATGATAGTGTTGCACTCTGGTTGTCTGTACATTCCAAAAGTCACCTTTCAAGCACACAATTCTTTTCTGTTAAGGGAATGCTTTATCAATATTTCTGGCTTTCAAAACTGGTTGCGATTCCAGCTTTGTGTTTACTGCTTACTCTTCTAGTGTACATTCATTGTCATATAGCTGGGGCTAAACTGAGGTGGCGAAGTGAGCTAAAGAATGATGATGGATTCAACCCAGATTTGTGCCTGGGGGGGGGGAAGGGGCGGCGGGGGGAAGGGTCTGTAAATTTTCAGCGCCCCGTCCACCATCTCCTTGTGTTTGCTTTATTGTTTTATAGGCCAATCTTAAGTCCTATGATCTTATTGACTGATATTATTGACTAGATTAGAACTAGATTCTTGAAAGATGGCAGCCATTTTTTTCAGCACGGCTTAGGCAACAGTTTGATTTCCCAATCATTCTAGAGGTTTCAGAAACGTGGTCCTCCAACATAATTAGAATTTCCCATGGGCAATGATGGTGTGGTGCTTCCACCTTCAATGGCATGTTTTCCGCGTGCCCCACTGCTACCTCATTTAGGTTGCCTGTCACTGATCCAGTCAGAAAGGCTTCAGTGTCATAGCAGAGCAATATGTAGTTGTTTATGTGATTATCTCTTGATTGCTTCCAGTTCAAATAAGTAGATTAAAAATGAGACATTGATTTGTTTTTTTAGGAAAGTAAGCAATCTGGTTTGGCGGGGAAGACCGTGGCATGGAAATGTAAGGGCCTTCCGATAAAGGATGGAATATAATTGTGGGTTCTGGACAGCTCACTTGGCATCCTGAGTCTGCCAGAGCCAGCATCAATGCAGTTATTACTTCTGTCCCACGTTGTGCTCAGAGCTCTGATTTCACATGATTATCTACTACTCAAATCCTGAAATGGTACTGGAGAGAATGAAGACTGTAAGCAAGGTGTAAGATTGTTAAACTTCGTATCTCATGATCTTCCTATCTCTAGATTTCCACATTTCTTCCTTTTACTGGAAGGCAAACGGAAACTCAAAATGGCTAAGTTTATAATTCGGAAGTGAAAAGCTGGTGACGATGACGTTTGCGAAGAACAAAATGTAGCAGCTATTGAGCAAAGTACCCAAGAATCAACTGAACGGTCTGTCTCAGTACGTATGAAGTGTAAAGGGAAAATCGCCAATCCTCGTTATATAATAAAGCTTATATGGAACTGGGGTTCACATTTTCTGGCAATGAAAAACATCCTTGTCCCCAATGTTTAGTGTGTGGGGAAATACTGGCAAATGAAAGTATGGTACCAAATAAATTAAAACGTCATTTTACCACAAAACAAAGCCATTTGTCAGAAAAACCAGTAGAATACTTTATTGAGCTTGCAAAATCTACAAGGAAGCAGTCTGCATCATTCACAAAGAGAATGAAGACATCAGAGAAAGCTTAAAAGGCAAGTTACTTGGTTGCTCAAATATTTGCCAAAAACAAGGAACCACACACTGTTGCCGAAACCACCATAAGGCAATCTTGCTGTGCTATTGTTTCAACAATGTTTGGGCCAGAATTTGAGATTAAAGTTAATAAAATCCCTTTGGCAGATAACACAATTGGAAGAAGCATTAAAGATATGTCTAGTAACGTTAAGCTGCAAATGAAGGATATTTTTTAAGACGAAAATATGATCTTCACATTGCAACTAGATGAATCATCAGATGTTAGTGGGTTAGCTCAATTACTGTTTTTTATACGTTTCATTAATATTGACATTATTGAGCGATTCCTGTGTTGCTTAGAACTTCCATTGAGAACTAGAGGTGAGGATATATTTCAAACTTTAGATTGCTTCATGAAGGAAAATAATTTGAGCTGGTTAAATTGTGTCTGGATATGCACGGATGGTGCACCATCAATGGTTGGCTCAACAAAAGGTTTTATAGCTTTAGCAAAGAAAGAAAATGAAAATATCATATTTACTCATGGCTTTTTACATCGCGAGGCACTAGTCGCGCAAACCATTGGGAATGAATTAAGGGAAGTTATGGCCAAAGTGATTAAAATGGTCAATTACATTAAAAGCCAACCTCTTAAATCAAGAATATTTGCTCATATTTGTGAACAAATGGGGGCAAAGTTTAAAAAGCTCCTACTGCACACAGACGTTCTTTGGCTATCAAAAGGTCGTGTGCTTTGTCATGTATACGAATTGCAGGAAATGATGCTTAAACTTTTCAAGGACAATAAGCAGCACGAATTCTGTGGTTTAATTCAAAACAAACTTTGGTGCACAAAATTGGCATATCTTGCTGACATATTTGAACATTTTATAAAATTAACACCAGTATGCAAGGAAAAGGAGAAAATATCTTAACAGCAGTAGATACAATTTGTGCTTTGAGAGACAAAATAAAACTTTAGGAAAGGAAAGTGAAAGAAGGCAGTTTTGAAATGTTTTCCAAAACAGATGAGTCCCAGATGAAATGTGATATCAGCCCGCTGATTGTTGACCATTTAATATTGCTCGGAGAGAAAGTTTCTTTTTACTTTCCAAATGTTGCAATCCAACACTATGATTGGATCAGAAATCAATTTCTTTCAATTGCAACTGGGAACTTCTCTCTTACTGAAGAAGAAGAATTAGCTGAAATACAAAATAATCAAAGTATGTTCATGATGCATGCAGAGGGTGATTTAGACAGCTTTTGGGTCAGTGTTACAAAAATGCATCCAAATCTAGGTAAAAAAGCTTTAAAAATTCTCCTGCCGTTTTCTACTACATACATTTGTGAAGTATCCTTTTCAACAATGACAAACTTAAAGACACTGAAACGTGGATGCTTGAAAATGCTTGATGATGAAATGCGAGTGTCTTTATTAAATATTCAACCAAATATTGACCAGCTGTGTTCATCCTATCAGCCTCATATATCTCATTAAAATAGTAAGACAAGTGCTGTTGTTTTTATTCACAATTTTGTAATTCTTGTGCTATGGGAGACAAAAGAGCAATTTGGAAAAGCAAAACTGCTGAGTGCCAGCTGAAATGTGATATCAGCCCGCTGATTGTTGACCATTTAACATTGCACAGAGACAACCTTCATCATTACTTTCCAAATGCTGACATCCAAGACTATGATTGCATCAGTGTCTTTATCGAATATTCCACCAAATCTTGACCAGCTGTGTTCATCTTATCCACCTCATTCATCTCAATAAAATAGTAAATGGTGTTGTTTTTATTCAAAGTTTTTAATTCTTGCACATATGTACATATTGTTACTCATAAAGGACATCGTGTTTTGGAAATGTATGTGTGTTATATTACGAATCATATATAAAAAAAAAATCAATGAACGGTTTTCGTGAGATATGTTGTGTCCCCAAACATTTTGATATTTACAATTTCTATGACATATATGTATTTGTCCTTATCTCTTATATGCAGTTAATTTTACTTCAAAGTGCTGAATAGAAAACATATGACTCGTCTTATTTTCTGTTGCCTTTTTTGCGCTCTGCACGGAGGAAAGCAGTCCCACCTGAGTTCAATGCGCAGAGACAGGTTGATAAGTTGCATGATTGTTTTATCACTCACAACTTCCCCTTCCTGAACGGTTTTTTGTATAACTCATATTCAGCAAGGCAGCAGGAAGATTTTGTGCGTGGTCGAAAGGGTTGGCTGTGCGTGCACCCGCCCTTTTTGTGCCGTAAATCACTGAGGCATGTGTCAATGGGTGCATGATTATATTCTTGTTTCATGCACAAACCTAACCTTGCTTACACTCAGTTTTGCCAGTCACTGTCTTAGTAAGAACAGATTAACAATTGCTTTATTAACCTTCCTGCTTTCTCAAAATTGCTTGGAAATGCACCATTTGCCCACTACTTTTTCAAAAATTTCTTGGGGGAGAACCCCCCGAACACCCCTGAGGTCGTTGAGGGTTGCTCGGTCCGCTCGCTCCCGTTACTGTGTCCCTAAAAAAAGATTGCCAAAAAGGTGTGTCATCAACATGAAAAGTTTGGAAAGCTTTGCCTTAAGGGTTTCAAGGCGCTGGGGCCGTTGAGGAGATGAGCTATTGCCCAGAGTCACATGATGATGGGCTGCCGCAGGGGATCGAACTGTGAGCCACATGCTCTGGGGTCAGCAGACCTGGCCGTTGTGCCACACCTCTCTCCTTGGTTGCAGAACAGCAAGGTCTGTGGGACTAACCAAGAAAGGGTAACTCAGGACCGGCCCTCAGCACGCAAGAAAGCCAGCAGGACTCCCCTCGAGAACCCTCTGGCACCAGGCACAGGGAGTCGCAGGGAAGCCTCAGAAGGCCACAGGAGATGGAAGCTCATGGTGCAAAGGATGCAGGCAGGATGTCATTCTTAGAGCTGGGTGATGCTGGGGCTTCTTAAAGTTCAAAGATCTTCAATGAGGGGAGTCAACAAACCTTGGCAACGGCAGACAGATGCGGTGCATAGGAAGGTTGTTCAAGTCGACTGGAGAAGGATTACAGTTTCCCACGTTGCAAGGAAGAATGGTCAGCCCTCAGGGGAGCCAACAAACCATCACCTGTGTTGCAGAGCAGGTAGATGTCCTTGGGGCAACTGGATCAGCAAACCGGTCGCCAACATAGAGGTGCCTGCGGATGCAGGAAAGTGACTCCTTCACTCCAAGGGAGATTCCTTCTTGCATGGATGCATACAGAGTCCTTGCTGATTTGGCGGATACACAGCCACAGAGTTGCAGATATGTGGAAGAGCACGGATACGAAGTTGCAGCAGGAATCTTCCCACCAAGAGCAGTCTTCTCTTTGGTTCAGGCTCGATCAAGCAGCAGAGTTCCTGTGTCGAACAGTGGAGTTCAGGGACGCTACTCGGCTGTCCTAGCCAGTCAGATGCTCCAGGGGCCACGATTCAACATGGTAGAATCAGGTGGCAACCTGAAGGAGCTCTGGGCACCTCCCTAGGGAGGAGCTGGACAGGGAGGTGGACAGTCTTCTTTCCTTTGTGTAGTTTTGTGACAGAGCGTGATCCAAGGACGCCTGAACTGGACAAAACTGGTTAATACAAGGAGGGCACCAAATGTGCTGTTCAATGCAGTCTGGTGGCAATCTGAAGCTCCCCCACCCTACCCAATTCTAAGGGAGAGGTGGTCACACCTCTCCTTTTCAGGAAATTTTTTGTTTAGTTTCCCCAGCCCGAGTTAGGCTCATCAGCAGGGGGACAGAATAGTGTCTGGGGCGGCAGCAGTGGGGGCTGGCAGGCAAACCCTAAGGGCTACACAGGTAGGTATTGGGGCCCTCTAAGGAGCCCCCCCCTCCAGTACATGGTATCATGCAACTAACACTGGAATCGGTGTACTTGCATGATTCCAAAATGTTTGATACCAAACATGACTAGGTTCAGGGTAGCCATTATGTAGCTGGACAACTCGACTTGCCAGTGCCCAGTGCATACTTTAGAATGGCTGCCACGCAATTACAAAGCCCAGAGAACGGAGTTTGGGGTTTGTAGGGGTACCTCTGCTCGTGCAGGGGTATCCACTTCCTTAGAATCATGCACCCTGCTCTCTGACTGAAGGGCTTTCCTTAGGGTTTAAAGTGCAGTGACTGGGATATAAGGGAAACCTTATATCCAAAGTGAAAGGTGCATGCACCATTTCATACAGACTGTGATGGCAGCTCTTCGGACACAGTTTGCATGAGCTCCCCTGGATGGCATAATACATGCTGTAGCCCATGGGAGACCCCTGGTGTACCAATGCTCTGGGTACCTTAATACTATATACTAAGGACTTACAGGGGTACACAAGCATGCCAATTGTGAAGTGTAAATTTAGCATTACATTTAGAGAAGATATCACTGCCACTTCAGTCCTGGTTAGCAGGATCCCGTGAAGTACAGTCAAAACACACTGACACCAGGCAAAATGTGGGGTATCTATACCAGAAAGATCCTACTTTCCTACACTATACAGTACCTATTACCCTTCTCTTTTACTTGTTGATAGCACATATTAGCACCAGGGACCAAATAAGAGCTATAAACTCGACTGAGGTTCCTTCCTGTACCAAAATGGAGCACACTCTTTTATATACCTTAAGTTATTAAGAGCTCTTATTCCCAAGACAATATGGCAGCCCTAATCTCGAGAGATGTAGTAGTCTTGTGAGACTTTCTTTGTAACAGCCATATTTAGACTTCAGTATACAAGGAATTGTCCAGCCTTTTGTCAGTGCTTTCTAATCGCTCTGAAGGAATCTCTTTTTTTTTTTAAAGTCTTTTTATTAAAACATAACCTCTCCATTTCAATACACATCTAGCAGCAGTGGGAATTCATTGGCACATTTACAGTATACAAATCGAAAAATCATTAGACGAGTTCCGTGGTGGTCTACCCTCCTAGCGTGCCCTGTACAAGATGTAAAGTTCTCCAAAAGCGTTCCTAACCCTCTCTACTCAGACCCCCCCCCATTTGGCCCAGAACCCCCCCTCCCCTCCTCCTCCCTCACCACAGGGCCATTCCCTTGTGTGCTTGCGGGTGGGTGGTCTTACAGACCATTGAGTTTCGAAAGAGCCCACAAGGGGTGTGTGTCAGGGAGTGGATTCCACGCGGGGCCCCGTTAAACCAGTGGTGAACCCTCAGGGGTGCTCAGCCAGTCTCCCCTGTAACGCCTCCACGCCCGTACCTTTTCCCATTTGTTGGGACAGCCCCGGCTGTCATAGATTACCTTCTCTGCTCTCTGGCACCAATCCAGGTCCCTCTCCCATCCTTCCACTGTTGGCATCAAGTCACTCCCCCAAAGTCGGGCTATGTTTCGCTTGGCCACCATACTGTCAAGGGCCAGCCACACCTTGTCTCCCTTGGGCCAGGTAACATCAGTTGTCACCCCTAAGATATGCCACCTTGCCTCTAGCGGTACCTCCGCCCCAATCACTTCTTCTATGATTTCCTGCAGTTTGACCCAGTAAGCGGGGATTTTGGGGCAATCCCAAAGGATGTGGAAGAAGGAGCCCTCTTCCCCGCAGCCCCGTAGACAGAACCGTGAAACTGCAAATCCCATCCTGTAGTGCAGCGTCCGTGAGGTGTAGGACCTATGAAGGATACGCAGCTGTACCGGCCTGAATCTAGCCCGGATCGCTACCTCTCTGGGACACTGCAAGGCCTCGTTCCAGTCGTCATCTTCCAATAGGCCAAGGTCTGACTCCCATTTCTCCCTAAGTGAGCCCAAGATGTATGGGAGATTATTGACCAGCTTTTTATAGGTGAGAGAGATAGCTTTGTCAATCATAGGGTCGAGCAATAGTCTGTCTTCAAGTGGAGCGTACTCGGGCAGCTGGTCCCCTCGCTTCATGTGTGTGTGAATGGCGTGCTTTAATTGTTGATAGTGAAGGAATTCCCTGTCGCCCATATGGAACTCCTTCTGCAAAGTTACGAAGTCCACCAAGTCTCCCTTTTGCCATACATCCCCCAGCGTGTCTATGCCTATCAGACTCCATTGGCGCAAGTCTCGCAGTTTCACTACCTCCCGAAGATAGTCACCTTTCCACAAGGGCGTCTGAGCTGTAAGTTTCGCATTCCACCCCAGTGATTTCGTTGCCCTCTTCCACACCTCTATCACAACCGCCGGCTGAGGGGGCAGGGTCTGGTTGCGTCTGGATTTAGAGTACAGGGCCGCCAGATATGAATCTTCTCCCAGGGCCATGCGGTCCACTCGATACGGTGGTTCCTCCAACGGGGCAAATACCCCGCTGTTTATGTTGACCAACTGTGTCGCCCAGTAGTAAAGGCGAATATCTGGCACCGCCAATCCACCCTCGTAAGGCCCTCTCTGCAGTTTTTTAAGCGCTATTCTAGGCTGCCCTCCACTCCACAATAAGGAGCGCTGCTCCCCCTCAACTGTTTTAAATATGTGCTCCGGGATCGGGAAAGGCGCGCTCTGCAGCGCGTAGAGCAATCGAGGCAGCGCCATCATTTTAAATAAGATGGCGCGGCCCATCAGGGAGACCAGGAGGGTCCTCCAGTGCGTCACGTCACTGTGTAGACGATCCAATTGTGTCTGCACATTTAACCGGAGGAATTCGGTGTCGGATGGCGTGATCCATAGCCCCAGGTACCGGAACTCATAACGCCAGGTTAGGCCCTCACAATCTTCTGTTGCTTGGGGCTGGGGGCCTGTCAGTACGTACCCCAGTGATTTACTCCAATAGATGCAGTACCTGGAGTATGTCCCGAATTCGCGTAATAAAGCCATCAACCTTCGGATGGACTCTGGGTGTACAGTAAGATATCGTCGGCGTATAACGATATGCGTTCCTCCCAGCCACCCCCCAGGTCTATACCCCGTACTGCTGGCCCGTACGTACCCAGTGCGCCAGGGGTTCAAGCGCAAGGGCAAAGAGGGTCGGAGAAAGGAGACAGCCCTGCCTCGTGCCACGCCCCAGTTGTTTTTGTTTAGTTTCCCCAGCCCGAGTTAGGCTCATCAGCAGGGGGACAGAATAGTGTCTGGGGCGGCAGCAGTGGGGGCTGGCAGGCAAACCCTAAGGGCTACACAGGTAGGTATTGGGGCCCTCTAAGGATCCCCCCCCTCCAGTACATGGTATCATGCAACTAACACTGGAATCGGTGTACTTGCATGATTCCAAAATGTTTGATACCAAACATGACTAGGTTCAGGGTAGCCATTATGTAGCTGGACAACTCGACTTGCCAGTGCCCAGTGCATACTTTAGAATGGCTGCCACGCAATTACAAAGCCCAGAGAACGGAGTTTGGGGTTTGTAGGGGTACCTCTGCTCGTGCAGGGGTATCCACTTCCTTAGAATCATGCACCCTGCTCTCTGACTGAAGGGCTTTCCTTAGGGTTTAAAGTGCAGTGACTGGGATATAAGGGAAACCTTATATCCAAAGTGAAAGGTGCATGCACCATTTCATACAGACTGTGATGGCAGCTCTTCAGACACAGTTTGCATGAGCTCCCCTGGATGGCATAATACATGCTGTAGCCCATGGGAGACCCCTGGTGTACCAATGCTCTGGGTACCTTAATACTATATACTAAGGACTTACAGGGGTACACAAGCATGCCAATTGTGAAGTGTAAATTTAGCATTACATTTAGAGAAGATATCACTGCCACTTCAGTCCTGGTTAGCAGGATCCCGTGAAGTACAGTCAAAACACACTGACACCAGGCAAAATGTGGGGTATCTATACCAGAAAGATCCTACTTTCCTACACTATACAGTACCTATTACCCTTCTCTTTTACTTGTTGATAGCACATATTAGCACCAGGGACCAAATAAGAGCTATAAACTCGACTGAGGTTCCTTCCTGTACCAAAATGGAGCACACTCTTTTATATACCTTAAGTTATTAAGAGCTCTTATTCCCAAGACAATATGGCAGCCCTAATCTCGAGAGATGTAGTAGTCTTGTGAGACTTTCTTTGTAACAGCCATATTTAGACTTCAGTATACAAGGAATTGTCCAGCCTTTTGTCAGTGCTTTCTAATCGCTCTGAAGGAATCTCTTTTTTTTTTTAAAGTCTTTTTATTAAAACATAACCTCTCCATTTCAATACACATCTAGCAGCAGTGGGAATTCATTGGCACATTTATAGTATACAAATCGAAAAATCATTAGACGAGTTCCGTGGTGGTCTACCCTCCTAGCGTGCCCTGTACAAGATGTAAAGTTCTCCAAAAGCGTTCCTAACCCTCTCTACTCAGACCCCCCCCCCATTTGGCCCAGAACCCCCCCTCCCCTCCTCCTCCCTCACCACAGGGCCATTCCCTTGTGTGCTTGCGGGTGGGTGGTCTTACAGACCATTGAGTTTCGAAAGAGCCCACAAGGGGTGTGTGTCAGGGAGTGGATTCCACGCGGGGCCCCGTTAAACCAGTGGTGAACCCTCAGGGGTGCTCAGCCAGTCTCCCCTGTAACGCCTCCACGCCCGTACCTTTTCCCATTTGTTGGGACAGCCCCGGCTGTCATAGATTACCTTCTCTGCTCTCTGGCACCAATCCAGGTCCCTCTCCCATCCTTCCACTGTTGGCACCAAGTCACTCCCCCAAAGTCGGGCTATGTTTCGCTTGGCCACCATACTGTCAAGGGCCAGCCACACCTTGTCTCCCTTGGGCCAGGTAACATCAGTTGTCACCCCTAAGATATGCCACCTTGCCTCTAGCGGTACCTCCGCCCCAATCACTTCTTCTATGATTTCCTGCAGTTTGACCCAGTAAGCGGGGATTTTGGGGCAATCCCAAAGGATGTGGAAGAAGGAGCCCTCTTCCCCGCAGCCCCGTAGACAGAACCGTGAAACTGCAAATCCCATCCTGTAGTGCAGCGTCCGTGAGGTGTAGGACCTATGAAGGATACGCAGCTGTACCAGCCTGAATCTAGCCCGGATCGCTACCTCTCTGGGACACTGCAAGGCCTCGTTCCAGTCGTCATCTTCCAATAGGCCAAGGTCTGACTCCCATTTCTCCCTAAGTGAGCCCAAGATGTATGGGAGATTATTGACCAGCTTTTTATAGGTGAGAGAGATAGCTTTGTCAATCATAGGGTCGAGCAATAGTCTGTCTTCAAGTGGAGCGTACTCGGGCAGCTGGTCCCCTCGCTTCATGTGTGTGTGAATGGCGTGCTTTAATTGTTGATAGTGAAGGAATTCCCTGTCGCCCATATGGAACTCCTTCTGCAAAGTTACGAAGTCCACCAAGTCTCCCTTTTGCCATACATCCCCCAGCGTGTCTATGCCTATCAGACTCCATTGGCGCAAGTCTCGCAGTTTCACTACCTCCCGAAGATAGTCACCTTTCCACAAGGGCGTCTGAGCTGTAAGTTTCGCATTCCACCCCAGTGATTTCGTTGCCCTCTTCCACACCTCTATCACAACCGCCGGCTGAGGGGGCAGGGTCTGGTTGCGTCTGGATTTAGAGTACAGGGCCGCCAGATATGAATCTTCTCCCAGGGCCATGCGGTCCACTCGATACGGTGGTTCCTCCAACGGGGCAAATACCCCGCTGTTTATGTTGACCAACTGTGTCGCCCAGTAGTAAAGGCGAATATCTGGCACCGCCAATCCACCCTCGTAAGGCCCTCTCTGCAGTTTTTTAAGCGCTATTCTAGGCTGCCCTCCACTCCACAATAAGGAGCGCTGCTCCGCCTCAACTGTTTTAAATATGTGCTCCGGGATCGGGAAAGGCGCGCTCTGCAGCGCGTAGAGCAATCGAGGCAGCGCCATCATTTTAAATAAGATGGCGCGGCCCATCAGGGAGACCAGGAGGGTCCTCCAGTGCGTCACGTCACTGTGTAGACGATCCAATTGTGTCTGCACATTTAACCGGAGGAATTCGGTGTCGGATGGCGTGATCCATAGCCCCAGGTACCGGAACTCATAACGCCAGGTTAGGCCCTCACAATCTTCTGTTGCTTGGGGCTGGGGGCCTGTCAGTACGTACCCCAGTGATTTACTCCAATAGATGCAGTACCTGGAGTATGTCCCGAATTCGCGTAATAAAGCCATCAACCTTCGGATGGACTCTGGGTGTACAGTAAGATATCGTCGGCGTATAACGATATGCGTTCCTCCCAGCCACCCCCCAGGTCTATACCCCGTACTGCTGGCCCGTACGTACCCAGTGCGCCAGGGGTTCAAGCGCAAGGGCAAAGAGGGTCGGAGAAAGGAGACAGCCCTGCCTCGTGCCACGCCCCAGTTGGAATTCATGCGACATGGCCCCATTGACTCGGACTCTCGCTGTTGGTGCAGAGTAAAGGAGCCTCACCCATGCTCGGCACTTATCTCCAAATCCTAGTTTCTCCAAGATGGCATATAGGTAGCCCCATTCGATGCTGTCAAACGCCATACGGAGGTCGAGAGATAGCAAGGCCGCCGGTACTCCCGGTCGTCTGGCTACTGCCTGCAGGACCCCAAACAGACGTCGCAGGTTGAGGCGCGTGCTCCTATGGGGCATAAAGCCCGACTGGTCCGGATGGACCAATGTTTGTATCACTGCACCCAGGCGCGTGGCTAGGATCTTCCCGAGGACCTTCGTCTCGAAGTTGAGGAGGGAGATAGGTCGGTAGGAGCTGCATGCTTCCCTCGGCTTACCCTCCCTTATGGATCACCACGATCGTTGCTTGTCGTAGATCTCACGGAAGCTGGCCATTCTCCCGCGCCTCGTGGAACATCGTGCACATGTGCGGTGCCATACAGCTTGCCACACACCCGTATGCTTCCGCCGGGAACCCGTTGGGACCCGGGGCCTTACCCCTCTGCAGATCACCCATGGCCTCTTCTACTTCGGTGACCGTAATATCAGCATCAAGAATATCCCTATCCGCAGGCTCCAGTAGGGGCAGCTGCATCGGGGCCAGGAAGTCACAATAATCCTGCTCCCCCTTAGAAGTCTGAGATCGGTAGACCTCCTCGTAGTAGCAGGCAAACTCTTCCGCAATCGCCACGCTTGTAGTGCTCACTGACCCCGTCCACGCGCTCTATACCTGGCACCCAGCTGTGCTCTCGATCTTTCTTTTCCAGCCAGGCGATCATTTTATTTGCCTTATCTCCCAGGTCGTATACCCGTAGCTGGGTGGCCAACGCATGGGACCGTGCCTGTTCCGTCGTAAGGTCCCTCAATTCTTTACTTAGAAGACGCGCTCTATGCTGCCTATCCTGCCCCTGTTCCTGGGCAGATCCCACCTCAGTCTCCAGTTCATGGAGCTCCAACTCTAACTTCTCAGCCTGCTCATATTTCTCCTTTCTCCGTCTCCCCACCTCCGCCTGCACGAAATTCCTGGCCACCGTCTTATATGCTTCCCAGACCACCCCGGGGGAGCTCACGACCCTACATTGTCCTCGAAATAATGTTCCACCCGTTCCCTGAATCTCTCCTGGAAATCCCTGTCTTTGAATAGGAAGGAATCAAGTCGAGGGGGGACACTCCGGTCTCGCCTAGGACCCACCATCTGAACCCCAACCGGTGAATGGTCTGATATCCCTCTGGCCTTGTGATGACTGCCCCTAAAGAGGCTCAGGCTATCATTACGTGTAAGCATGTAGTCAATCCTGGAAGATGAGCCATAGGCCACGGATATGTGGGTGTATTGTCTTGTCTGCGGGTTATATGCCCTCCAAAGGTCCACCAGACCCAGTGCATGCGCGAAGGCGCAGAGAAAATGTGCCCCTCTACCTCCCAATTTAGGCGGCAGTCGGTCCAACTCCCCTGCCATCACTTCATTCATGTCCCCTCCCGGGATCAGTGTCCCCGTGGGCATCTCTAACAGCACCTTACCAAGATCGGGGAGTGTAGTTGTGTGGAGCTTTGGGGAATGTAGAGGGATCAAAGGTTTAGCGTACGGCGTTCCCATTGGGCCGACAACGCTCGGTAGCGACCCTGGGGATCTAGCCAGCATCTCCCCAGGACCACCGGCAGAGAGTTTTTGATAAGGATCCCCGCACCCCTGGAACCCATAGTAAAGCCAGAATGGGCACGAAGGGTGTAGCCAAATCTGTCTAGGGCTTTACAGTGGTTTCCCAACAGGTGTGTCTCCTGTAGGAGCACAATGTCCGGGGTGTATCTATGGAGGTATTGGAGCACCACAGTGCGTTTAATTTTGTTTTGTAGACCATTAACATTCCAGGATACTATATCAATATGTTGTGCCCGCATCGTGTGTGACTCAGCCATCGATCCCGTCAATGATAATGAGTAAAGATCAAATCTCCCTTGTGCCCCCCTCCGTCCCGCCTACTGAATGTGTCAATGGAGTCAGAACAGTCGTGTGCAAAAACACATACAAACAATAACAACAAGAACTGGAGCAAGCCCCCATCATCAACGCCCTCCCTGCTACCCTGCTACTCCGGCCAAACGCGCCAGACATCCCCAACAAGCTGAGCGCCTGTAGCCCTAACAAAGATAAACGGTAAACTCAGGGGTGAGTGGTACGACCAAGAATGCTACCAGGGCACCCATCCTACCCCCTTTTTGCAGAACCTCATCGATACCATCAATGTCCTGCTGAGGAACAGCGTCCCATTGGAACAGAGTGCATTTCAGAGGGCCCCACCGAGGCCCACAGTCCCCGCAGTACACAAATGACCGCTATTTTACTCTAAAGCCTCAAGGCAGTCTCTAGCATAGCCCCCATCAGGTCTGAGGCCCCTCCCCCCCATGGCCCCATAAGATCAGTAGCCATTGTCCCCTTATACATTACGTGTCCATGGATTATGACAGTTCAGGCCAGTCTGGATTTTCATGTCACCCCAGCTCCGGCGACTCCGAGAGGCTGCGGGCCCTCCTCCTACCCTCCGGGTGCGGGCTTCTCGTCGCCATTGCGCACCCCCCACAGATCCCACCGAGGAAGCCGGGGACTGGGGCGCCTCACTTCTCCAGCTCCCCTCTCGCTCTGGACCTCTCTGTTGCTGGCCATGCTCTTCAAGCCAAGTATGAACCTCCTCTGGGGCGGTGAAGAAAAAGGATTTACCATAATCCAGGAGCTTGAGCCGCGCCGGGAAGAACATCATGTACTTATATCCACGTTCTCAAAGTCCTCTCTTGACGGCATCAAACGAGCGGCGCTCCTGCTGGACCTCAAGCTTGAAGTCCGGGAAGAAGCGGATCGTGGCGTTTTCCACCCGAATGTCCCCATGTTGCCGGGCCTGCAGAATTCCATCCCGATCCCTATAGTTGAGGATCCATGCGATAATTGTGCGCGGCGGCGCCCCTGGGCACGGCGGCGGGACGGGTGCCCGATTTGCCCGCTCCACAACAAAGAATTTAGACAGACGTTTAGGTTGTAGGCGGTTTAACACGAGATCCTCTAGAAACAATTCCACGCTGGCCCCTTCCATTTTCTCCGGAACCCCTACCACACGGAGGTTGTTTCTTCGGGCCCTCCCTTCTTGGTCCTCCAGCAGTGCAGCCATCTGCTTCTGCTGGTGTGTGAGCTGTTGGACCTGTTGCTGTAGCTGCTTGGCCGCGCCCTGTAGCTCCGCGACGGCAGCGGCATTCTGCGTGACCTTCTCGGACGTCTTATTCAGGTCCGCCCGTTGCAGCGTCAATTCTATAGACATTTTGTCAATTTTGGACTCCAGAGTTGTGTCCAGCGACTGCATGGCTTGCATTATAGAGGACAGAGATGGCTCACGAGGCTCCTCTGAAGTCCTGTGGTGGGGCCCGGTCCCCCCACCCCGCCCCCCTGTTCCGCCATGTAATTGTCTATCGCGTTGGATTGGGTCGCCGTTGTCTTCTTGGGTCTCATGTCAGTGTGGATAGTTGCTGACCGCCACTAGGCCCTGCGTTCTCCCTCCACACACCTCCCCGTCCAGGAGGAGCCGGGGCGGCCCAGGTCACCACCAGAGGTGGCAACCGGTAAGCTGGCCGTCTGGAACGCCGCCCAACAGGGGGAGGGGGCCCTCCGCCCCGCCCACCGACACACCGTCTACCTTCGCTCCCTGGCCTCGGCGTCACCTTCGCCAAAGGGATCTTCTCCGTGGGCAGTTGTGCAGGTCTGGTCACTCCCGCCGTCTTCTCTTTCAGGGGTCACCCGGCTGGCTGGCTGTGCAGGCCCCTCTGCCACCTCAGCGTACCACGTGGCTGGGGTCCCGTAACTACGGTCCCTGCTCCATGCTATCAGATTCAGGGGGGGGGAGACCAGACCTCCCTCCCACAGCTCCAAATCGGGGAGCCCGCCCCACCGGCACTCCCCAAGGGGGGGGGGAGGCCCCACACCAGAAGCAGCCGCCCCTTCCACGTCCCCGGGGGTCACCACAGCTCCACGACCCCCGCTGCACCCTCCTCAATTCCGCCGTCAGCTCTCCCCAGGGGGGCAGGAGGCGGGCGCCGGTCTAACTTCTTCGGGGGTCACCTCAGCTCCGCGACCCCCGCTGCACCATCCTCAGCTCCGCCGCCTCTCCTAACTCCCCGGGCGGCCCGTCAATCACGCGAGGCTGGTGCTCCACCGGCGGGCCCTCCTCACTTCGGCCGCAGCAGGCCCGCTATCGCGCTCCTCAGATCTCCGACTTCCGGACTCGGAGCAGCACAGGGAACACACCGCCAGGCATCGGAGGTCGTCAGCTCTCCAGCCCCGGTGGAGGACTCAGTGGCATCGCCGGATTTGTGCAGGATATCTGGGGGTCATCCGATCGCCGCCGGAGCGCCGCAGGATTATGCGGCCATCTTGGTCGACGCCAGGCCACACCCCCCCGAAGGAACCTCTTTTTGATTTTCCCAAATGTTTTTCCAGAACCTCAAGAACCCTATATCCAGGTACCCCTTGTCTTGCCTGTTTTTGGGTTCAGGGACTTTATTAAGACACTAACTTGTCTATGGATTTATGTCATGTGAGCATGTGAGTCAAAGATGTTATTGTTTTTTCAAATACTTGAGAAACTTGAAAAACATATATATATATATATATATATATATATATATACACAAAAAAATGGTTATAGGGATGTTGTTTGAAAATAGAATTTAAAAAACCCTTATAAATTCACAAAAAAAACAAACGGTTAGCAGGATGTGATAGCTAGGGTCAGATTTTACTCATACAAAACCAGAGAAATTCAGCCTTTATAGTTAGTTTGGTTAATTGTAACTCGAGCTGGGTGGAGTTTACCTAACCTCAAGATGGCCGCAATGTAATATCGTTCTTAACGACATCGATGCAATTGTGTAAATATCCGCAACACCCAGCTATTTCCCTTTTATGCCAAGACTGTTTTTGGGGTTCAGGGACTTTATTAAGACACTAACTTGTCTATATTTGGTTATGGATTTATGTCATGTGAGTCAAAGATATTATTGTTTTTTCAGATACTTGAGAAACCTGAAAAACAAACATATATATATGAAAAAAAACAATGGTTACAGGGATGTTGCAGTTAGCAAATAGAATTAAAAAAACCTTTACATTTTTTTTCAAAAAAAGGTTACCGGGATGTTATAGCTAGGGTCAGATTTTACTCATACAAAACCAGAGAAATTCAGAATTTATAGTTAGTTTGGTTAACTATAACTCCAGCTGGGCGGAGTTTGCCTGGCCTCAAGATGGCTGCAATGTAATATCCCTCCCAACGGCATCGCTGCAATTGTTTAAATATCCGCAACACAAAGGAATGTAAATTGTGGCAAAGAGGTGGAACCGATGGCACTTGGCATGGGCAGCGTCGTGGTACCTGTGGTTTTCAGATCGGAAGTTGCAGCAGGAATCTTCCCACCAAGAGCAGTCTTCAAGATTCAACATGGCAGAATCAGGTGGCAACCTGAAGGAGCTCTGGACAGCTGGACAGGGAGGTGGACAGTCTTCTGTCCTTTGTGTAGTTTTGCGACAGAGCGTGATCCAAGGACGCCTGAACTGGACAAAACTGGTTAATGCAAGGAGGGCACCAAATGTGCTGTTCAATGCAGTCTGGTGGCAATCGGAAGCTCCCCCACCCTACCCAATTCTAAGGGAGAGGTGGTCACACCTCTCCTTTTCAGGAAATCTTTTGTTCAGTTTCCCCTGCCTGAGTTAGGCTCATCAGCAGGGGGACAGAACAGTGTCTGGGGTCGGCAGCAGTGGGGGCTGGCAGGCAGACCCTAACCGCTACACAGGTAGGTATTGGGGACCACTAAGGAGCCCCCCCCCCTCCAGTACATGGTATCATGCAACTAACACTGGAATCGGTGTAGTTGCATGATTCCAAAATGTTTGATACCAAACATGACTAGGTTCGGGATAGCCATTATGTAGCTGGACATCTCGACTTGCCAGTGTTCAGTGCATACTTTAGAATACCTGCCACGCAATTACAAAGCCCAGAGAATGGAGTTTGGGGTTTGTAGGGGTACCTCTGCTCGTGCAGGGGTATCCCCTTACTTAGAATCATGCACCCTGCTCTCTGACTGAAGGGCTTTCCTTAGGGTTTAAAGTGCAGTGACTGAGATATAAGGGAAACCTTATATCCAAAGTGAAAGGTGCATGCACCATTTCACACAGACTGCGATGGCAGCTCTTCAGACACAGTTTGCATGAGCTCCCCTGGATGGCATAATACATGCTGTAGCCCATGGGAGACCCCTGGTGTACCAATGCTCTGGGTACCTTAGTACCATATACTAGGGACTTACAGGGGTACACAAGCATACCAATTGTGAAGTGTATATTTAGCATTACATTTAGAGAAGATATCACTACCACTTCAGTTCTGGTTAGCAGGATCCTGTGAAGTACAGTCAAAACACAGTGACACCAGGGAAAAGGTGGGGGGTATCTATGCCAGAAAGATCCTACTTTCCTACACTATACAGTACCTGTTACCCTTCTCTTTTTTTTGTTGATAGCACATATTAGCATCAGGGACCAAATAAGAGCTACAAACTCGACTGAGGTTCCTTCCTGTACCAAAATGGAGCACACTCTTTTATATACCTTAAGTTATTAAGAGCTCTTATTCCCAAGACAATATGGCAGCCATAATCTCGAGAGATTTAGTAGTCTTGTGAGACTTTCTTTGTAACAGCCATATTTAGACTTCAGTATACAAGGAATTGTCCAGCCTTTTGTCAGTGCTTTCCAATCGCTCTGAAGGAATCCCTTTTTGATTTTCCCCAACGTTTTCCAGAACCTCAAGAGCCCTATATCCAGGTACACCTTTGTTTTCAGTGATTTGTTCGATGTTATGAGAATGTTACCTCTAGAAAAAGAGTTACCTATGAGTGAATTGTGTTGTAATAATCTACATTAGGAAATTATTTTTAAACAACTTGAGGCCGTAACTGGATTTAACTGAAAAAATATCCTGGAGCATTTATGTACTGAGTTGCTGTGAGGAAACAGCAATTTCCCTTTAACCCTGCTTTTGGGTTCAGGGACTTTATTAAGACACTAACTTGTCTATGGATTTATGTCATGTGAATCAAAGATGTTATTGTTTTTTCAAATACTTGAGAAACTTGAAAAACAAATATATATATATATATATATATATATATATATATATATATATATATTTCTCTCCTCCTTGCCTCGGAAAATCGTCACCGCCTCCAGACCAACGGGTGTCTCGCCTGAATCAAAGACCTCCGATGCCGGGTCTTTTAAAATCACCACAAGCAAACGAGTAGAAAAACCACACGCTGGCGAGACCATGTACCAGACAAATTGATTTATTTGTCAACCCTCGGACGCGTTTCGCCTGACCCGCAGGCTTGTTCAT
Source organism: Lissotriton vulgaris (assembly GCF_964263255.1). Classification (NCBI taxonomy): domain Eukaryota; kingdom Metazoa; phylum Chordata; class Amphibia; order Caudata; family Salamandridae; genus Lissotriton; species Lissotriton vulgaris. The sequence continues at coordinate 539,811,999 of NC_141689.1, forward strand.
ATACATATATATATATATATATATATATATATAAATGGTTACAGGGATGTTGTTAGCAAATAGAATTTAAAAAACCCTTATAAATTCACAAAAAAACCAACGGTTACTAGGATGTGATAGCTAGGGTCAGATTTTACTCATACAAAACCAGAGAAATTCAGCCTTTATAGTTAGTTTGGTTAACTATAACTCGAGCTGGGTGGAGTTTACCTGGCCTCAAGATGGCCGCAATGTAATATCGCTCCCAACGACATTGATGCAATTGTGTAAATATCCGCAACACCCAGCTATTTCCCTTTTACGCAAGACTGTTTTTGGGTTCAGGGACTTTATTAAGACACTAACTTGTCTAAATTTGGTTATGGATTTATGTAATGTGAGTCAAAGATATTATTATTTTTTCAGATACTTGAGAAGCTTGAAAAACAAGCATATATATATATGAAAAAAATGGTTACAGGGATGTTGTAGTTAGCAAATAGAATTAAAAAAACCCTTAAAAATAAAAAAAATAAAAAAAAGTTTACTGGGATGTTATAGTTAGGGTCAGATTTTACTCATACAAAACCAGAGAAATTCAGTCTCTATAGTTAGTTTGGTTAACTATAACTCAAGCTGGGCGGAGTTTGCCTGGCCTCAAGATGGCCGCAATGTAATATCCCTCCCAACGACATCGCTGCAATCGTTTAAATATCCGCAACACAAAGGAATGTAAATTGTGGCAAAGAGGTGGAACCGATGGCGCTTGGCATGGGCAGCGCTGTGGTACCTGTGGTTTCCAGATCGGCGCACGTACTATACCTGAGGCAAACTTAATCCTGCTGTGGAGGTGAAGCCTAAATGGAGTCGGCTGCGGCCTGTGTTTCCAGTTATGCCCTTAGCCGGTGACGAGGCGAAGGCTGAGCAGAGTGGACCGTGGACTGCTGGTGAGGTGCTTCTCCCCACATCGCTGACCCCAATTGAGCTCCCCAGTTGCTGAGTGGCGAGGAGGGGGTGTACGCCATGGAAATCGGGTGGCTCTGCTCTGCGCCCAGACGCTAAACTGCAGTGAGTAGGGAAGGGGCCCTCAATCTGGCCGTGCCTCTATTAGATTGGGAGCGGCGCCACTGGCGCGCTCCTTGGCTAGGCAACTGACACGCTGTGCCCCCAGAGGACTCCTCAGAGGGGGGAGCGCCAGGTACTGTGCCATTTGTGCGTCACATGCAGGGGGTTGCGCCCCGCATTACCCAGCATCAGCATTCTGGCCAAGAGCGACCTCATTTGATCTCTGCTCCTTGAGCCAACCCGCGATCCTCCGCTGCGTGATAGTTCAATCAATCAATCAATCAGGGAATTATAAGAGCACTACTCACCCGTGAGGGTCTCAGGGTGCTGAAGGGGGTGGGGGGGGGTCCGCAGATCTGTGTAGCCGAAGAGCCAGGTCTTGAGGGTTTTCCTGAAGGTGTTCAGGTAGGGGAAGCGTCTGATGTCTGCTGGTAGCTCATTCCAGGTCTTTGCTGTAATGTGAGAAAAGAATCGTCCGCCTGCTCTGGCTCTGTGGATACGCAGAGTTTTGGCCAGTGCGAGGTTGGAGGATAGGAGGTTTTCTGTGGGTATGTGGAAGTTGATTCTGTCGTTGAGGTATTTAGGTCCGTTGTTGTGTAGGCATTTGTAGGCGTGAGTGAGGATTTTGAAAGTGACGTTTTTCTCCACGGGGAGCCAGTGGAGACTTCGTAAGTTTTGGCTGATGTGTTCGTGTCGGGGGATGCCGAGGACAAGTCTGGCGGTGGTGCTCTGTATTGTCTGGAGTTTGTGGAGTTGGGACTTGTTGATGTTGGCTTAGAGTGCGTTTCCATAGTCCAGTCTGCCGTCTGATGAGTGACTGTCTTCCTTGACTCAGGGGGGATCCACTTGAGGGTCTTGCGGAGGATGCCAAGGGTGTTGAAGCAGCTGAAGGTGACAGTGTTGACCTGTCGGTTCATGGTGAGTGATGAGTCAAGTACGATGCCGAGGTTCTTGGCATGGTCTGAGGTGGGCTTCCAAGGGCGGTCAGCCATGAGGTGCTGTTCCATGCAGAAGGGGTGGTACCGAGGACGAGGACTTCTGTCTTCTCAGCGTTGAGCATCAGGCAGCTGTTGGTCATCTAGACTGCGACGTCATGCATTCCTTTCTGGAAGCTGAGTTTGGCAGTGGTGGGGTCTTTGGTGAGGGAGAGGATGAGCTGGGTGTCGTCGGCATAGAAAACGATGTTGACACCCTGTTGTCGGATGATGGTTGCGAGGGGGGCCATGTAGATGTTGATGAGGGTGGGGCTCCAGGGTGAAGCATGTGGGACTCTGCAGGTGATTTTCGTGCGGTCGGAAAGGAAGGGTGGGAGTCTGATCCTTTGGCTTCTTCTGGTGAGGAATGATCAGATCCAGTCCAGGGCTGTTCCTTGTATGCCGCGTCGTGTAGTCTGGCGACTAGTGTGCTGTGGGAGATGGTGTCGAAAGCCGCTGATAGGTCAAGTAGGATGAGGGCTGCGGAGTGGCCTTGGTCCAGGTGGGTGCGGATGTTGTCTGTGGCAGTGAGTATGGTGGTCTCTGTGCTATGGTTGCTTCGGAATCTGGTCGAGGATGGCGTTCTCTTCACTGAATCATGTCAGTTTCCTGTTGACTGTTTTCTCTGCAACTTTGGCTGCGAAGGGGAGGAGCGAGATGGGCCGATAGTTCTTGAGGTCGGTGGGGTCAACTGTGGGCTTCTTGAGCGGGGGTCTGACTTCGCCGCGCTTCCAGTCATCTGAGAAGGTGCCTGTTTTGAAGGTGGTGTTGATGGTGCGTTGTAGTTCGGGTGTGATGGCGGCTGCGGCTTTGTGGTAGATGTGATGGGGACAGGGGTCGGTGGGGGCCTAAGTGGATGCTGTTCATGGTTGATGCGGTGTCTTCAGCCGTGATCGGTGTCCAGTTGGAGATGGTGGGCTGGCTGGTGTTTCTGGAGGTGGGGGGGGGGGGGCATCTGTGGCGGCAGGTGGATGGTCAATGAAGTTGTCGTAGAGGTTTTTGATCTTGAGGTGGAAATAGGTTCCAATCTTGTCGCAGAGGTCTTGTGATGGGGTGATGTCTGTGGCTTCGCTGCATGGGTTTGTGAATTCTTGAATGACACTGAAAAGTTCCTTGGAGTTGGTGGAGTTGGCCAGGATTTTGTTGTGGATGAAGTTCCTCTTGATGACTCTGATCTGGTTGTGGTTGTCCGTCATGGCGTCCTTGTAGGTGGTGTGGTTTTTGGTTGTCTTGGTGTTTCTCCAGTTCTTCTCCAGGCATCGCAGGTGCGCCTGGCTTCTTAGAGAGCGGTGGTGAACCAGGCAGCTTTCCTCGGGCGTTGCCTGTCGGGGTTGCGTAGCGGGCGAGCTCTTCTGCGCAGTTGAAGATCCAGGTGTGGAGTTCTCTAGCTGCGTTGTTTGCATCGGGTGCCTAGGTGTGGTTGTCTCGTGTAGTTAAGTTGCTGATAGGTAACCATGCTCCAGTTCCTTTGTGGTGGGCATGGGGCTGGTTTGGGTTTGTTGATGGCGAAGTGTACGCAGTGGTAGTCGGTCCATGCCAGCTGCGTTGTGTGGCTGAATTGGATGTTGTTTCCTGCCACAAAGATGGGGTTGAGGGTGTGTCCTGCTCTGTGGGTCTGAGTGTTGACGAGTTAAGTCCGATGCTAACGAGGTTGTCACGAAGGATAGTAGTGTTGGGGTCGCTGGGGTTGTCGAGGTGGAAGTTTAGGTCTCCAATGTGTATGTAGTTTGTTGAGGCGATGGTGTGGGGTGCGATGAAGTCAGTGATGGTGGAGGTGAAAGGTGTTTGGGGGCCAGGGAGTCTGTAGATGAGGGTTCTTCAGAGTGTGGCTTTGGGGGTGGTCTGGATCTGCAAGTGCAGGTTTTCGGAGGGGAAAGTTTCGCTGGAGGTGGTGAGGCAGAGGGTGCTCTTGTGGGCGATGGCGAGGCCCCCTCCTGGGTGGTTGGGGCGGTCTCTCCTCTGGATCTTGTATCCGTCTGGGATGGCGGTGCTGATGTCGGCCGGAAATTGCGATGGTCCAGGTTTCTCTGAAGAACCGACGAGTGTTATAGATTTTGTTTTAGTGTCAAGAAAATATGTTCATCTTGTTAAAGATTTCCAGATTCAGGCTAATCCCGCAAGTGATCATAATCCACTTGTTTTGACCCTGTGTCCTGCGTTTAAAAGCACACAGACTTCAGAACATCCAATTAAGTTTAGTCCGAATAAGGGGGTCACCTTAAGGTGGGATAAGGTTGACGCTAAACTCCTGGAGAAAGACATTTTTAAATTAAATAAACAAAGGCTCGAAGTCTGTTTAACGCTTTCAAGTGAGCCGAATCTAATAATTGATAATTTTGAAGCTCTTTTAACAAATGTGGCCTCCCATCTTTTGAAACCAATGGGGGGGAAAAAGGGTAACAATCATAAATGGTTTGATTCTGAATGTTCCAGAGCACAATCTAGTCTAACGAGGGCCCTACGTCAGGTGCCACGTGATAGGGCTTTGGTAAAAGTGGCAAGAAAAATTTATAGAGATGCCATCATTAAACGTAAAACTGAACTAAAAAGACAGGCATGGGACGACTTGGGCAGAGCTTCAGAATTAAAAGATAACCGACTTTTTTGGGAGGTTGTAAATCGTCCCTTTCTAAAAAGTGAGGAAAAGGAAACCTTGCAGATGCACATCCCAGGGAGCATATGGGAGGCACATTATGGGGGTATTTTTAATCCTAAGGGGGTTTCTTCTGTTACCTGTCTTGAAGAGCTCCCAGACACATGGAGGGAATCAGCAGACACGCTTAGTCTCTCACTGACTCTTCCAGAGGTCGAGGCTGCTCTTAGAAAGGGTGTAGCTTTAAAAGCCCCAGGACCGGACGCGGTGCCTCTGGACCTTTTTAAATATAATACAGATGTTTGGGAACCCCTCTTATTACTTTTGTTCAAAGCAGTTGTGGTTGGTCGTATCCCGACCTCATGGCAAGAAGCGGTATTGGTCCCGATATTTAAAAAAGGCAACAAATGTGATCCTAGTTGTTATATACCAATATCGCTAATAGACGCATCCTGAAAATTAATGGGCAGAGTGATTCTGGCTCGCTTAGAAACCTGGGCCGAATCCAATGGAATCATCTTCGAATCCCAATATGGGTTTAGGCGGGGTAAAGGCACAAATGAGCAGTGCCTAAATTTGGCGCTGATCATGGGTAAGTACGTGAGAGCCAAGCGTGGTTGTATACACCTGGCTTTCATGGACTTATCCAGTGCCTTTGATACTGTTTGCAGGGGAAAATTATGGCAAATAATGGAGTCTATGGGGTTTGAGGAGCCATTGGTCACATTACTTCGCAGACTCCACGCTGCCACTACAGTAAAGATCAGATTCGGCCCCACAGGGGAGATGACAAAGCCCATACCATCAACTGAGGGTGTTCGCCAGGGGTGCATATTGGCCCCTTTTCTGCTTCTGGTCTATACCAATGGTTTGGAAGCTTTTTTGTTAGAAAGTTGTGCTGATTTCCCCCAGGTAAATGGCAAACGCATACCGATGTTATCCTATGCGGATGACACAGTCTTAATGACCCTAACTGCAAATAGCATGCAAACTTGCTTAAATGCTTTTGAGACCTTTATGCAGGGGTTAGATCTAAGGGTCAACTTTGCCAAGTCTTTTGCTATGGTCTGCGGCCCGAAAGGGGTTAAATCTCAAAGGCTTGTGGTAAGGGACTCGACTATTGAGAAAGTTGATAATTTCAACTATCTGGGGAACTTATTCAACACAACCCTAAGTTGGGATCTGTTAATGTCAGCGCGTGTACAAAAAGCTACCCAAACTGTTGAAGCCATCTTTCGTTTTTCCAGTAAACTGGGGCAGAGGCCGGTTGCAGAATTGAAATCCCTATACAAAGCTAAATGCATCCCGGTTGTAACATACGGTGCAGGTGTATGGGGTACTCAATCCTGCAATAATATCCAAGTTATGGAAAATAAGTTTATAAAACGCCTCTTATGTGTCCCTCCAAGCACTTCTAATCTCTTTTGTCACACTGAATTAGGCTTGGAGTTTGTGAGTGACATTATCCATGTTTCCCCTTTGCTGCTCTGGATCAAGGTTTGGCGCTCTGATGACCTGAAAGTTACTAAGGAAATTCTACTAGATTGTCTTAACCTTGAACACTATGATAAGATCCCATGGTTATATGTTAGGGATATTTTCTTTAGAATAGGCTTGGGCCATATCTTCTCGAAAGTGGAGACTATTGGCGCTGAAACAAAGCAAGTAACCAAAGAGGCGTACCGTTTAGACTTAGGGATGTTGCGAAATAGCGAGAGTGCGGTCTACCATAGGGGTAGGCTGTATCCGCAACCTTACCTTTCACATATAGGGCAGACACAATGGCGTTTCTATTTAACTAGGTTTAGTCTGAACACATTACACTTTTTATTTGCATTCCCACAACAGGTGGGTTGGTGTGAGAGTTTACCCATGTGTGCTTGTAACAATCAAGTTTCTCAAAACACTCTTCATTTAATACTTTTTTGTTCCTTGTACAAAGATCCAAGGTATAGATTTATTAGACCAATTCTGTTATCGCTTGGATCCCGAAACTTTAAAGAAGGATATGAACATTTACTCTCATTATCAACTCCAGTAATATGCAATGCTGTTCTTAGTTTTATCAGAGTAGCACTCAGTATTAGAAACCGATATTAATGAACTACTGTTATGGACTATTGACCCTCATAAATGTAATTAGCTCATAGTTTGGCACTAATATTAATTCATTGTATTTGTATTGGAAAATTGTTTTTTAATATATATGTTCTTTCCTAAATCAACCTGTAAATGATGTATTGACTAAATTTATAATGGTCTGAAGTCATTATAGGTATTTTAAATTGCATACACAACAACATTTTTGAAGAGGGCCCTCAGTTGCGGATATTATTTCTAAAACCGCATTTGCACTTATCTTTTAACCTTAGGGACTGGGAGACACTAATAAATCCTTCATTTTCTACCCAGTTCACCTAATTTTATAATCACTCATCTTTCACCCTTTCCACTTTCCACTGCTTTTTTTCAGTCGCCACTAAATCATGTGATACTCTCCTCTCACATCTCCATCTCGGCAACGGTAACGTCTGACCGGCCGTTTTGTTTTGTCTCCTGGGCAAGGAGATCCCAAATGATGCAAAAGAGGGCAGTACAGTATGGCTTCTGATGGGAATTTTTCCAAATGTCCTTGAGCCCTGACTTGGCCAATTCTATATTTGAAAAACGTGCATGGTGTGTTCCCTTGGATGTTATTTGTGCTGCACTTACGTTGTGATTCCAGACGATTAACTCACTCTCTTGACTACTAGGTACCAATGGGTGTTTAAGTATTTTAAATTGTACAATACTATGCTATACTTTTATGATTCTGTTTTTACGAATCGAAATAAAGTTTCAGTGATGATGAGTGCATAAGTGGATGAGGAGTGCCAGGATGAGTGCATAAGTGGATGAGGAGTGCCAGGATGACTGACTAAGTATATAAGTAGCATCTGAGCTATTATAATAGTGCATTACTACTGCCTTTCTGATTGGAGGACTGCATGGGTAGTCTGAATACTGCCTGAGTGATTGGATGAATGCATCAGTACTGCCTGAGTGATTAAATGAGTGCACCAGTAGAGCCTGGGTAATTGTATGACTCCAAGGGTAGTGCCTGGTTGTTAGGATGAGAGTCTGGGTAGTACCAGTGTGATTGTATAATTGCATAAAAAGTATCTAGAAGATTGACTGAGTGCAGGTGCAGTGCCTGGGTGAAAGAATAACTACAAATATAGTGCCTGGGTAAATGGATGAGTGAAAGTGCATTGCCTAAATAAATAAATGAGTGCAATACAGTGCATAAATAATTGCATGACTGCTTGGGTAGTGCCTGGAGGATTGTATGAGTGTATAGTTTTTAAGTTAGGATCATCAGCTACACTACACATCTTAAACTACATGTACAAGGCAGTCTTTAATATTTGTGAGAGTACATTTTCAGTTTCAAAGCACAGACATTATATTCGACCTACTTGCAGTGTAGCTTTGCAGAGAGTTAGTTATATGTACTAATATAGTGGTTAATAACCTTTGGAAGAAATTTTAAACCTCATATTTCTCTTCCAGTTTGATTAGAAAGATAGAGGTGACAGTGCCAAGCCTAACCAAAAGCAAAGAAAAAGGCAAATACCAAAGGGCGTGTTACTTGGTCGGGAAACCCATTATATTTTGTTGAAGATCGGGCTAAAGCTACAGCAGACAGACAGAAGAAATTTCTAGACATGCGACCAGATCAGGCTAAAGCTACAGCAGACATACGCAAGAAATTTCTAGACATGCGACCTGCATTAAGTTCCCTTGGAGCCAGATTTGGTCTTTCCCGTCTGTGCTTCTTTTTTTTTTCACAACATATTTTTATTGTTGACATCCAATATAGTACAAGTGCCCCATATGGCACCTAATGCAAATATACATGATAGCAAATATATGAATCAACATTTCCAGTAATAATAAAGTATGAATTCCACAGAAGATATACTGCAAGAAAACCTGAAAATAAAAGAAATAAAGAGAAGGAAGAAACAACCAACTGTGCCACTTTGACTACCCTTGACAAGTATATTAATTCTCTATGGAGAGAGAAAATTCTGCCATTGATAATCAGAGCGATTACAAGCTCTACAGACACGTTGACTAAACAATATCATACTATTGCCTCGCCACCAAATAGGCGACGGCCAGCAAAGTGCATGTCCATAAGAGTGGATTGGACATCCCCTGAAAAACAGTCAACCTCAACCAGGCATAGCGTCAAAGAGCTACCGATATGGAAATAGTCCTGCTTAGTGAGTCAGCGGCATCCAGCCTACGCTGTGTCTCTCCCTTCAGCAACTGCCTGAGAGCACTGAGGTAGCACTTGTGCAACCGTGTTCCGCATGGAGTGGGTTTAATGGCCTAATAGACATGCAGTGTTTACCGACCGCAGTCCCAAGCTGGAGGAAGAAAATATCTTCTTCCCAAAATGGTCCAGCTTTTTGGATTCTTTATCAGGTGGAGCGGTAGGGAATGCACCATTAGAGGTGGAGGCTTGGACCACCGAGCACTCAGGGGTGGGGTGTTGGGAGAGGAAAGTGGGGTCGCCTAGGGCCGGGCGGTGGCTTCGGACAATCATCCCATCCACAGGAGCCCCTGTGTTGGGCCTGGACCAGGTGCCCAAAAGGATGTCTGTAAGTGCTTCATTAAACGGCGGCAGGGACTCCGAAGACCTCGCTGCCGGCTGAAGCACCTCTGTCAGGAGGTTAGTCCTGACTGTCACCGAAGGTAGCTCGAGGTAGAGAGCCTCGGCAGCCCTACACAACACCACTGCGTACGACGCTCCCTCATCCATAGTCACGGTAGGAGGAGACAACATGCCACGGTCTAGTGAGGTATCCAGACCACTGGCTTCCCACAGGTCCTCTCTTCAGTCCGGTTCATACACTAACTGGTCGGTTAAAGGGTCTCCAGACCCTTCCCAGCCCTCCTCACTCTCCTCTGTCCTGGGCAGAACAGAGGCACAAAAGTATCAGTTGGCGCCGGGTCCGGTGTCGGCCGGTGCCCATCTGGCTCCGTGTCTACCTCGAGGAGACCGGGGTCGGGTTGGCTAAGGACACAGCCGACGCCGGTTGCGGACGTGGTGCCTGTGGAATTGGCACCGGGGAAGGTGTCACAAGGTTGACCAGCACCAATCCGGATCCAGGCTTGGATCCAAGGGGGCCCTGCGGTGCCAAGGTTAGGAGCCGCCGGCGTTGAAAGCACAGGATCCCAGCCAAGTTTGCGGGGCCTGAAGGCGCGCCGGCAGAGTCGGGTTGCATAAAGATGGCATGGATCGCTTCGTAAAATTAACGAAACTGGGCAGGGGTCGCTTTGGGTCCCAGGAAGCGGCAGGAGGAGCACCACCCGCATCCCTCGTTGCGACGACCAACGGACAGGAAGAAGTCGAAGAGCGACGATGCTTCTTCAACTTCTTCTTGTGCTTTGACTTACCTGACCCTGAGTGCGAAGACTTGGATGAAGAGTGAGAATGGCTCCGCGACTGGTCCCCACACCTCTACGTGACTGCGACCTCGAACAGAGTCGACTGCCGGGCCTCGAGAAGCTTTTGGGATTGCTCCCACAAAGACTTCAGATTCTTGGCCCAGCAGTTGGAGCACGACTTGGGGTCGAGGTCGCGCTCCAGGCAGAAGATGCACCTGAGGTGCAGATCCGTCACCGACATCAGTCGGCTACCAAAACCGCAAGCCTTTAAGCCGGGCATCCCTCGTGCACCAGGAGTCAATAGACTCGAAAAAAGATGTCCACAAGAGTCCAGAAAAAGTCAGTCAAAAAGTAACTGGGAGTACCGCTCTCTCTCCGTATCTGCGCTTGCTGGCGAGGCAAAATAAAGAACTGACGTCAGCGCGCAAGGGTGGCATCTATGTAGCTACTGCGACGTCATCCCGGCGACCACGACGCAAATGACAAATGCGGAGTCGACCGACGCCATCTTCCGACGCACAGGGGTACTACTGACGAAAAAACTTTCCGGATCCAGTCTGACGCCTGGAGGTAATTCTAAGGTAAGGAATCTATAACTAACTGTTTCTTTCAGATGTCTATGTGCAATATCCCGGGCCACTGACTCAGGGTTAGCCCCAAGTATCTAATAAAACATCAAACAGGGCCTCCCCAAATGGAAGAATAGGCTCTTCCCGCGTCTGAAAAAAGACCTCAATCAAAGGGTCTGTGAGCCTTTGCATTGTAGGAAGTAACAAGCTAAAAATCATAGCCACTTTCCTTAGCATGTCTGCAAAGGAGGCACTTGCCTCCGTAGCAATGCCAGGTGGGGGAAGCAACCCTGAAGCTGGTGAAGAATCCAGGCCACTAGCCTCTTCCAGAGCAGTCAACTAGTTCTCCTCCACCTGAGGCACAAACATTTTGGAAACGGGCTGAAAGAGCCCTGCCTCAATCAACACAGGCTGTCATTCCACAACCTCTTCCTGAGAAGGAACCAAAACCTGCATATTCCTAGGCTTGAATAGTCGACTCCGTATCTGACGTTGTATGACTTCTACATGGAGGAGGAGAATCAACTGCGTCTGATGCTGCCAACGTCAGTTTTGGAGTCAGCTGATCGAAGTCCAGCTTCGTAGGCAGAGATCCAGAAGGACTGTGGACCTGCACCAAAGTGGCGCCAGCTGACATCGACTGGAGCCGCCTCATCGGCTCAACCATCACTAAGGACAAACCCTCAGACGGCACCCAACTCACCTCCCTGGGGCCTAAAGTCGCTCCAGAGGGAGATTGGGTTCCACAGATGAGGTGCAAGGAATTATAATGTTCCCTCATCTGATCCATCGACACCGGCTCCTGGAAACATGGGCAGACACGGTGCGGAGACGCCTACGACTTCCTCAACCGTCGAGCGGGAGGAGGCATGGGAGAAGGAGTTTCCACGCTGTGAAGTCTGAGAATGCCCCAACTTCAACCATCCCTTACCTTTTGACATCCCCGGAGAATGACGTCCTCCAGGCCGGCTTAGGCTCCAAGATCAACCCCACAACCTCTCTTCACTAGACGACGAAGATTGACGCTAGAAAGCCTCTGAGGATCATGACACATGCGCCGCCATCAACTTCTAAAACGCCACTCCTTGAGCAACTTTGGCTTCAGTTTCTGGCAGGAGCCGCAATCCTTGGCGTCGTGGTGCTTGCCCAAAGATCACATACAAATTGTATGCAAGTCTGTCACTGACATGAACACAGACAAATGCACACTGTTGCACCAACAACAAAGTATCACAGCAAGTCAAAAAATTGACTCGAGGAACCGCTTCTCCGGATAAACGTTACAGCACAGAAAAGAAGAAACTGACATCCATGCGCCGGAGGGGACTTATATGGCTCCACTGACGTCATGACGGGAGTCAACATCATCACTGAGCTCTTTGAAACCGTTCCCCGGCGTGCAGAGGTACTGCTGAAAAGTTTCCGAGCCAGACTGGATCCAGGGGAGAATTAAAAAGTTAAGGAATCTGTGGCTAGATGTCTCTATCAGAATGAAGCTCTTACGACTTGTCATGGGATCTACCAATAACATGGTGCACCTGGCTCCATATATTTCACCTGCTGCACCAAGGTGTACTGGGGATTGCTGCGATTGATCAAAAGGTGACACGTTATTCTAGAGATCTTTGAGGGCAACAAAGGGAAAGAGTCTGTGAGCGTGGAGTCCGGCACGAATGGAGGTGGGGAAACCTAGTGAGTTGCTTTATCTGCAGAAGAGAAGCAGCAGCAGACCCAGGGAGATGGTGACTTCCCTTCACTGTGTTCTTTGCTCTTGTTAACTCCAGAGCTCCAGTCGATCACAGCCTGTGCTTTCCCTGCATTGGGTGTACATAGGAGGCCTTCTGTTGAACCACAGTTAGTTGAGATTTGCAGTATCTCATATCTAGCGAGTCATCAGTGATTTCACTAGAGGAACAGTATATCAGCCAGGCCTAGGTGGAAAGGAGTGAGTGTGGGTGACATAGTATCTGGAAAGATGCAACAGTTAGCGGTTTATTTATACTGGGGTGCTGGGCTAGGTCTCACTGAAGTAGAAAAGCAATGTTTTCCATAAGAACAAGTTATTCACCTTCAGTAATGCTATTTCTGATCGATACTGTATCTAACTTTAAATTGCTTACCTTTTGAATTCCCACAGGTATCAGCCTGGATCTTGAAGCTTTTTACATCAATTGCTCCTGCATGCCGGTAGGTAGTGCCACAACGACCTAGCCCGACCACCGGTACTGACAGCAAAGCACTGTATAAAGTCACCAGCCCTGTGCACTGACACCAGTTTCCATTTAAGCTCTCTACGCCATGAGAAGTGGAGTGCAAACTATGACAGTGTGCAACATCAAACTTGGGATGTTATTAACACTTTAAAGGCCACTCCATATAATGGGGGGGGCTGGTGAGGAATCAAGGTTAGAGTATCCACCAGAAAGGGTGTTACTGGATGTAAGCAACTTGTTCTTCTGATTGATACATCAAACTACAGATTCATCACTTTTTAAACAGATATCAGATCAGTACTGTTGCATTATATTCTTTATGTTTCTTTCTGTCCCTTTAAAATCCCTGTATACTTTCAAACCTGGCACCTGCCACACTGTAGTTGCATTTCCAATTAGAATCGGAACTGTACAGCATTCCTATGGTCACTTGGCTCTAGGACCTGGACTGAACAGTACTGTGCCTATTTCATTAAAGTCCTCTTTTTTACTTACTTGGACTTGTGATTTATTATAATGGATTTTTACAAGTGCCTCAAAAAAGGCGGAGGGTCTGAGGAATGGACTTCACATCAAAATGGCCCTCCCTGTGATCCTTATAGTCAAGGCATTAAAGCCTTGTGAAGGTGTGGACCACTGCCCATGTAGCCACCAGGCAGCTGTCCAGTACAGCAACACTCCTGGACAAGGCCAAAGTGGCAGCCTGGGCTCTAGTTGGATGAGCCTGAAGGCTGTTAGAAGGCTCGTTTAGGCCAAGGCAGAGCCATCTTTATACAAAGGGATAAAGTTTGTTTCTGTACTTTCATTTCATAGCACCAGAGAATCCCACAAAAACGTTGGACATACACTCCATGCTCCTTTGTTTTACTAATGGGATTGATCTGAATATAGATTCTTTCATGCCCAAGTCCGCTCTGAAGAGCTTAAGAAAGGGTTCTGTGTCCATAATCAGTTTGGCAGGAGGCATTGTACTATGCCAGTCAAATCTGCGTCATCAGGTGGTGCAGGAGAGTAATATGGGGTACAAACCTCAGCCCTATTTAAATGGAATTTGCCACATAAGATTAGAAGGCAGATCCTATTGATGAGACTGGATCTGCTCCCTTTGCTTGTGATTACTAGTATTTGGGACAAAATTCTGAAGGACAGAAGATGTGAGTTGTGCTAGTTACATAATTAGGGCCATGGGGCAGGACTATCGGGGCTCTGGTGTATCATTGGTGTATGTTCAAAACTAATGTAATGTTTCCCCTAAATGATCCGATTACAGGCAGGTCGAGTGTAACAAGATCTTAATTTTTAAGACTTTCATTGTATTTCCATTAGGACTGTGGTTTTTCATATGTGGCAGTACATTTTCAATATTAATGTTCGTCTAGAATGCTTTGATGGAATGGGCCGGAAAATGCTTTTTCTGGTCATGTTTCTCAAACATGCATCACTGGTATTTTCTAATTTTGTGTATGTATTCTATTTGTTGAGGCTGCATTTATAAGAATGTATTATGAATTTTGTGTACTTCGCACGCTGTTATGTCTATTTTCCTATTATACTTCTCTTGTTCATCACCTCTCCTGTGAGTTTGGGATTAAGTGACCGTATACAGTGCTTCTAGGTTTTAGTGAATTGAAATGTGATGTTTGTACATTTCTTTTTATACTATGCATGATGATATTTTTAAGTGGTTGCACCCATAATGATATAGTATATTTTTTGTTCTGTTATACATGTCACTTTATAATGGACAGTTAATGTCATTTTTGGATGATGTATGTAACAAACTGGAGGTTTTATACTTTAGTTGCTGATCTTAATACATACTATGCATCATTGGTTTATGTTATGTGGATCTCCGTAGGAAACTTTATAAATAAATAAGATAAACTAAACCTACTGATGTAAAAGCGAAGGACGTTTGTTGTATTTAGCCTGTCTCTTTTTTGCCTGTGGATTTCACTGTCATTCACATGATGTCACCACTAGAACCTTTGGTGACATCATGGAGTGTTTGGGGCTTAGCCTGGTGACAACTGGTAGTTGGAACCAGGCAGGCTGAGTGGCAAGCTGGTCACTCCTGGTGGGTCTTCTTTATATCTTATCAACATCTTGAAGACTTGACTATAATGAATAAAGCAACCTAAATGATACCAGGCTCCAGGCTTCTATTTACAACATTTTTTGGCGACGAGGATGGGATGTGATAGTAACTGTTTGGGATGTGTTAGTAACTCTATCTTTGGAATGGGTGTTCTGTACTTTTAAATCCATTTGTACACTAATCTTAATAACCTATCTTTTAGAATGTACTGTGTACTTTTACATGGATGTGTACTCTCATGCTAATTTTATCTATTCTATTTTCATCTTGTTGATTTCCCTAAAGAAAGGAGATGTGTTGTATTTAGCCTGTCTCTTTTCTGCCTGGGGGATTTCACTGTTATTCACATGATGTCACCACTAGAACCTTTGGTGCCATCATGGAGTGTTTGGGGCTTAGCCTGGTGACAACTGGCAGTTGGAACCAGGCAGGCTGAGTGGCAAGCTGGTCACTCCTGGTGGGTCTTCTTTATATCTTATTATCAACATCTTGAAGACTTGACTATAATGAATAAAGCAACCTAAATGATACCAGGCTCCAGGCTTCTATTTACAACAACTTTCTTGGGCATCAACTTGTGAAGTCTTTCCTCCTCCGTAGGTAGATGTGGCAGAGAGAGAATATGGTGAGTGGAATGGACTGGCCCACATGGAAAGGCGATACAGCTTTGGAAGAAATTAAGCCTGAGTTCAAAGCACCAGATTGTCCGGAAACAGGGTGAAATATGGTGATTGCATTGACAGGTGCACGCCGTTCATCGCATTAGGAAGACAGTTTTAAGCCTTAGGAACCTCAAAGAACAGCTGGCTTGAAGGATGTGCACATTAAGAAGTTAAGAACTAAAGCTGAGCTCTCGATCAGCATCGGGTTCTCAAAAAAGTAGCTGAAGCTTAACCCAACCAAGACAGAATTCCTGTTTTCTGAACAAGCAAGAAAAACATAGTGCAAACCGGACTAAAGGACAGGAACCTTGAAGGCTCTGAAACCCAACTTTGACAGAATGCCAATCCACTTAAATTTCACCTTCAAGGAACACATTACCAAACAGACAAAGACTGCCTGGTACCACAATTCTCCTCTAAAGCAAGTGAAACCCCTTTCTTCTAGAAAGGGGCTTAGGAGCTGTAGTTCAAGTCTTCACTCTCTTGCACTCAGATGGTAACACCACTATGCTTCATGGACAACCAGACTCCACACTGCTACTCCTTAATTGCACGCTACACACTGTAGCACATTTCATCCCGTGCTGGATGAAATATGATCCTACACCCTAATCGAATTTAAATGTCTCGCCTGGCCAGCCAACACCATCTTCAAAACTGACTGCATCTTTTACAACGTCATTATGACCAGCACCCCTGCTCCTCTTAGGGACATCCTAACTATCTCTGGTAGCTCTCGCAACACCCACGTCAGGTCATTTTCAGAAGTTTAAGTAGTATAAAAAAACTAAAAAAACAAGGTAACAGGTCTTTTCCATCAATGCACCCATAATCCCGAACATCACTACTGTATCCATAAGGACTGCCCCAACACTACTTCAATTTAGGACAGAGCTCAGTATGAACCATTTTTAAGAACACTACATCACAATGCAGTAACAATCCGATATCCAGGAACCTCTCTTTTAACACCTTCTATGCGGGGCTAATTCCCCCGCGGTGCGGGGGGGGGGGGGGGAGGGGCTGCGAGATGGGGCGCGGTGCTCGTGACGAGCAAGCTCGTCATGCTGCACAGTGGAGCAGTGGTCATGACAAGCTGAGCTCGTCACGGCTCCGCCCACTCCCATGGAGCGCCCGCACAGGAGAGGAATTAGCCCCATGTGAGCGTTCTGTGGCAGTTATGACAAGCTCTGCTCATCATGAGCACAGCTCCACTGTGCCTCATGACGAGGAGCTCGTCATAAGCGTCGAAGAGGTTAACTTGTTGACTGTATGCTTGACTTTAACCCTGTACACTGCTTCCCTGCAAGGTCGGCTAGGTTTGCGCAATACAAATACCGCATACATGCAAGCATGAGTCAGCAGGTGGGGGCGTAAATATGCAGCTCTGCACTGGAACTTCGCAGGTCGCTGCGGATCTTGATGGCTCCACCTACTGGTTCTCTAGAGCAATTACTGGAAGTTGTTTCCGGATCTAGACTGGCACCCATTTGAATTCAAAAGGTGAAGAATCTGCAATTAGAACTGTCCATCAGAAAGGCTGGAGAAACTGTTTTACTAATCATGCTACTACTAACCCTGACGCGGTACAAAAGGGGGTGGTGATGGACGAAGCATCTGAATCAATCAAACACTCACAGCCAGTCAAAAGGTCTGGGTTTAATCCATCACCGTTCTTTAGCCCACTCCACCACCCCAGCTCAGACATGGCTATATGCAAATCAGTCTGACCCTGTGCCTCATGGGAACAGTCCAGCCCGAACTGCCAAGCCATGTCTTCCCTGGACCGGAAACAAGCTTCCGAGGACCGGTTTCTGGCATTCCAGCCGTCTTCAGCCCGGCCTGCCCGAATCCAGTGGCAAAGTGAGCAAGGGACTCACGTCTGAGCATACCCTGCCACACCTATGGCGGACAAAAGCGGTATAAAAGGGGGTGGTGATGGACGGAGCATCTGAATCAATCAAACACTCACACCCAGTCAAAAGATCTGGGTTTAATCCATCACCGTTCTTTAGCCCACTCCGCCACCCCAGTTCAGACATGGCTATATGCAAATCAGTCTGACCCTGTGCCTCATGGGAACAGTCCAGACCGAACTGCCAAGCCATGTCTTCCCTGGAACGGAAACAAGCTTCCGAGGACCGGTTTCTGGCATTCCAGCAGTCTTCAGCCCGGCCTGCCCGAATCCAGTGGCAAAGTGAGCAAGGGACTCACGTCTGAGCATACCCTGCCACACCTATGGCGGCCAAAAGCAGTACAAAAGGGTGTGGTGATGGACGGAGCATCTGAATCAATCAAACACTCACACCCAGTCATAAGATCTGGGTTTAATCCATCACCGTTCTTTAGCCCACTCCGCCACCCCAGTTCAGACATGGCTATATGCAAATCAGTCTGACCCTGTGCCTCATGTGAACAGTCCAGCCCGAACTGCCAAGCCATGTCTTCCCTGGACCGGAAACAAGCTTCAGAGGACCGGTTTCTGGCATTCCAGCCGTCTTCAGCCCGGCCTGCCCGAATCCAGTGGCAAAGTGAGCAAGGAACTCACGTCGGAGCATACCCTGCCACACCTATGGCGGCCAAAAGCGGTACAAAAGGGGGTGGTGCTGGACGGAGCATCTGAATCAATCAAACACTCACACCCAGTGAAAAGATCTGGGTTTAATCCATCACCGTTCTTTAGCCCACTCCGCCACCCCAATTCAGACATAGCCAAATGCAAATCAGTCTAACCCTGTGCCTCATGGGAACAGTCCAGCCCGAACTGCCAAGCCATGTCTTCCCTGGACCGGAAACAAGCTTCCGAGGACCGGTTTCTGGCATTCCAGCCGTCTTCAGCCCGGGCTGCCTGAATCCAGTGGCAAAGTCAGCAAGGGACTCACGTCTGAGCATACCCTGCCACACCTATGGCGGCCAAAAGCGGTACAAAAGGGGGTGGTGATGGACGGAGCATCTGAATCAATCAAACACTCGCACCTAGTCAAAAGATCTGGGTTTAATCCATCACCGTTCAGCTATCCAGGCTGAAGAAGGCTGATAGCCAGAAACCGGTCCTTGGATGCTTGATTCCGGTCTAGGAAAGACATGGCTTGGTAGTTCGGGCTGGACTGTTCCCATGAGGCACAGGGTCAAGGCTGATTTGCATATAGCCATTGTCTGACCTAGGGTGGTGTGGAGTGCAAAAAAACAATGGATTTAGGCCCACATCTTTGTACTGGGGTGAATGTAACACATTGTTCTGCATTCTGTCCATCAACTGTGTTTTTTGCAATTTTCACCCCGTGTGGGCTGGGTATGCTCAGACCTGAGTCCCAGGCTCTCCACATCACTGGAGTCAAGCTATCCAGGCTGAAAAAGGCTGATAGCCAGAAACCGGTCCTTGGATGCTTGATTCCGGTCTAGGAAAGACATGGCTTGGTAGTTCGGGCTGGACTGTTCCCATGAGGCACAGGGTCAAGGCTCATTTGCATATAGCCATTGTCTGACCTAGGGTGGTGTGGAGTGCAAAAAAACGATGGATTTAGGCCCAGATCTTTGTAATGGGGTGAATGTAAGACATTGTTCTGCATTCTGTCCATCAACTGTGTTTTTTGCAATTTTCACCCCGAGTGGGCTGGGTATGCTCAGACGTGAGTCCCAGGCTCTCCACATCACTGGAGTCAGGTTATCCAGGCTGAAGAAGGCTGATAGCCAGAAACCGGTCCTTGGATGCTTAATTCCGGTATAGGAAAGACATGGCTTGGTAGTTCAGGCTGGACTGTTCCCATGAGGCACAGGGTCAAGGCTGATTTGCATAGAGCCATTGTCTGACCTAGGGTGGTGTGGAGTGCAAAAAAACGATGGATTTAGGCCCAGATCTTTGTACTGGGGTGAATGTAAGACATTGTTCTGCATTCTGTCCATCAACTGTGTTTTTTGCAACTTTTCACCCCGAGTGGGCTGGGTATGCTCAGACGTGAGTCCCAGGCTCTCCACATCACTGGAGTCAAGCTATCTAGGCTGAAGAAGGCTGATAGCCAAAAACCGGTCCTTGGATGCTTGATTCCGGTCTAGGAAAGACATGGCTTGGTAGTTCGGGCTGGACTGTTCCCATGAGGCACAGGGTCAAGGCTAATTTGCATATAGCCATTGTCTGACCTAGGGTGGTGTGGAGTACAAAAAAAACAATGGATTTAGGCCCAGACCTTTGTACTGGGGTGAATGTAAGACATTGTTCTGCATTCTGTCCATCAACTGTGTTTTTTGCAACTTTTCACCCCGAGTGGGCTGGGTATGCTCAGACGTGAGTCCCAGGCTCTCCACATCACTGGAGTCAAGCTATCCAGGCTGAAGAAGGCTGATAGCCAGAAACCGGTCCTTGGATGCTTGATTCCGGTCTAGGAAAGACATAGCTTGGTAGTTCGGGCTGGACTGTTCCCATGAGGCACAGGGTCAAGGCTGATTTGCATATAGCCATTGTCTGACCTAGGGTGGTGTGGAGTGCAAATAAACGATGGATTTAGGCCCAGATCTTTGTATGGGGTGAATGTACGACATTGTTCTGCATTCTGTCCATCAACTGTGTGTTTTACTACTAACCCTGAGGCAGATATCCTGAGAAGCATGGCCGTCAAGGAGGTAGCAAGGGCAGTCATTACAATTTTCTCCAGTGATCATTTCCAAAAACTGTGCTATTCGAAACAAGATCACATTTAGTATTTTCATACAGGGCGATGAGGTGGAAGCAATTATGTGGATTAGCACTTCACCACCCAGGACTCTCCAAACTAATTGGTTGATTGAACGCTTCAACAAAACCCTAAATAGCATTATAGAGCTCTACCTGAGAATGTCAGGAGGAAAAGGTATCTCTTCCTACCATGTCTTGTTCGCCCACATGGAAATTTCACAGATGGATTTAAGATTTAGTCCTTTTGAGCTTCTGTTTGTGCATCCTGTCTTAGGCCCACTGAATTTAGTCAGAGAGGGCTGAGAAGGCACCTTAGAGTCCCAAAGTCATGAGGCGGTGGACTATGTTCTAGGCCTCTGAAAGGTGATGGCTCAGCTGATGAATAAGGTGAAAAAGAACATTCAGGACAGTCAAGAGCTGATTCAGTAGTGGTATGACAAGAAGGTGGTGCTGACTGGGCACTAAAAGCATCAAGAGGTATTCATGCCAAGCCAATTTGCCCTGGAACTTTGAAGGACTAATGCACAAGTTACTTACCTTCGGTAACGATATATCTGTAAGAAACAGTAGTTAGTGTTCGATTCCTTACCTTAGAATATCCCCAGGCATCAGGCTGGATCCGGAAAGTTTTCATCAGCAGTCCCCCTGCACATCGGTAGGCGTAGTCTTGTTAAATGGTAATCACTTGTCCTAACCTCAATCGTTTACAGTATATCATTCATCAATAGGTCTACTTTCATCTCAACCTTTATCTTTTAGAGTCGATTATTCAACAACAGGTCCATTCTTATTTCAATGTACGAAATATGTTTTTTTCACATATGTGTTGCTTGTTTCACTTTACACAAACATTTAAGTATATGTTCACTACAGCTACACCCATCGAATTTTTTTTCTGTATTTCTATGTTTGTTTAATCAACAGATTTATAACCTTTTACGATATAGTGTACAATCTAATGTGAATCAACTGAACCAGTGTTATATGTGCTGAAAGTTGTTTCTCTCAAAAGCTTATATATGCTTATTATATTATGTTTTTCAGTGCCCCTGACGAAGGGAAATATTCCCGAAATGCATTGGGACTGGATTATTTTTTCACTTCAATTGATTCTTTTTTTCGTTTAGAGAGCAAATTAAATGTCTAGAGTAAGACAGACAAATATTGATTGTTCATGCCCAATGTCTACACAGTATGTTTAAAAAGCTGAAATTTTGAAATGATTTGTTTCAATTACATTTTCGAAATATCATACAAGCGTTTGTAACTTGATAGATTACACAGGCAGATGGATTCCTGCCACAGGTAGTGCGGGTAGGGTCTAATGACGTCAGTCACTAGTATATATTCATTCTAATCTCCGTGGAGGGTGGCTCCTCCTTCCCACCCAGCACACCCCTCTAAAATTGAGAAAAAAGCAGTTTAAAGTCAAGAGTTGATAAAGGAGTGCACCACACAACCCCAGTCTAGCACTTCAAATTACTTTGCCATTGGTGTAGTAGCACCCACCAAGTACAAAATGTTGTTTGATTCAATCTCTAATATCAAGGACAACAAGGCAGAAACTAAAACGTATACTTCTGCTCAAGCCTCAGATATATATTCACTAATCACAGATATTCGTACATTCAGCACAAGAAGAGGTTCAGTTACCCAATCTCTACGACAACTAGAATTCATTTCCAGATGTGTATTAAATTAAAAGCTTCACACATCCACTTTAATACAGTACCATAAAGTCCAAAGAATTCCGCCTGGATTAAGGCTCTCAATCAAACCCATGCTCTACAAGTTTCAGTATAACAATCATTTTATGGACAAATGGTACTCTATATTAAATAAATGTTCACTAGACCTGATACTCTTAATGGTTGAAGAATTAGCTAAAACTATCAAAGAATTAGAAGAGGAAATTGATGTTCTATAGGAAGAAATCTCTAAACAAATGGCACAGGATGAATTAACAGCTACTCTGAAAGATTTAAATGACAAACTGGATAAATATGGAAAAGACACCCAAGAGATGAAACTTTGTAAATTCAAAAGAGATACGATTGATTATAAACTCAACGAAGTTTACACTTGGGCAGAAGTGTATGCGAGAAGAAAACCACCTCCAAAATTCGTATCATCACCACAAGAAGGCGTGGTGTCAGACAAAGATTTATCTGCAACTCGCCAACCAGTACCTGCACCAACTTCAGGAACTACGGTTGAAGGAGAACAAGCATCAACAAGCACAACATCTAAACAACAGAGTTTTTTAGACAAGGGTCGCCTTGCAGGAAAACCTCCGTAAACATCAGACAACGTAAGACCCGTCGCGGACAAGGGCACGATCAGTCAAAACTTGAGGAGCAAAAACAGAGTTTAGCTATAAATATTTCTTCAAAAAAATTGGGGAAACAACAACTAAGAATCTTGGAAAAAGGTACCGGATTTGTACCAACGTATCAAAGCAACAAATTGGAAACAGAAGTTTCTTTCTTCAAATTCATGAGTGTACTAAGACATTTCTTTGAAAACATAGTGCCTATGATGCCGGAATTTTCGCAACAAAAAGAGAAACCTGAATATAAGGAATTCAAAGAACCAAGCACATACATGGCACCAATATCGCACAAAATTTTGGACACCTTTGAGATCTTAGTCAAACAAGATTTTCAAAAAATTAATTGGCACCAACATTACAGATCCAATTTGAATAAACATGAACTCAACATACTCAAAAAATTGGCAGAGGATCCCATGATCACAATAAAAAAAGATGATAAGGGAGGAGCCCTTGTTATCATGTACACTGTCTTTTACAACACCAAGGTAGAGGCCCATATCCAAGATGAAACTACCTATTTGAAACTACCTCACAACCCCATTCCATTATTTCTGAACACACAATCCAGAGTCCTGAGAAAATTATAGTCAGTGCAAAATGCCGCAGCTCGCCTGATTTTCGGAATTCCTAAATATGTGTCCACCTCAGATGCCATCTCGCGACTTCACTGGCTGACGATCCAGAACCGGATCAAATTCAAGTCACTATGCATTGCCTATAAGACACTTAACGGACAGGGCCCACACTCACTGAGTGAGCAACTGATACCATATCAGCCTTCCCGTCAACTCAGGTCCTCCAACAGCAATCTCTTAGTGATTCCTCGCGTCAAAACAGTATCTTGGGGCGACCGTCGCTTTACGGTCGCGGCACCAAAACTGTGGAACACTCTCCCGTTGGACATTAGAACTTGTCCAACGCTGCTCCAATTTCGTAGGAGACTCAAAACGTGGCTGTTTACTCAATAACTCTACAAGGGTAAATTTAGAGAATTTTAACATCATCTAGACTTCTGCAAACAACCAGCGCCAAGACGCCTACGGGTATATGTCGCGCTTTACAAATAGCAATAAATAAATAAATAAATAAATTCAAGAGATAGCTAAAGCATTGGAGGAAATTTTAAACAGAGCCCTGGAAATGGGATGGATTAATGAAAACACTAAATAAAAAATATTTGACTGTCAAACATCCACGATGTCCGGAACTCTACATGCTCCCTAAAATCCATAAGAATGCCACTGATCCACCAATGAGACCCATAGTCAGTGGCTGTGGGTCTTTGTTTGAGCCTTTGGGAAAATACATCGATGAGTTTCTCCAAATTTTTGTGCAAAGGTTGACATCGTATGTAAGAGACACGGCCCATTTTCTACAATCTTTACAAACAGTTAAATTGGATGACAACAATATCACGTTATGTACTGTTGACGTAACCTCCTTATACACCTCAATTCCCCTAGAGGAAGGATTGGAAGCGTGTGAGTGGGCACTGTTACAAATGCCACAAATTGAAGCCAATAAAGTTTTCATTCTGGAATTACTCCAATTCGGTCTACGTCATTCTTACTTCAAGTGGAAAACCGATCACTTTCTACAAATTAGTTGAACATCTATGGGGTTTTCAGGGGCCCCATCCTTTGCCAACACCTTCATGGCTAAATTTGAAAACTATTTCATATTGACAGAGAACATCTGGAAAACACACACCATTTTTTATAAACGGTTTATTGATGATATATTTCTACTATGGAAGGGTCTCCATTCATTGCTGATTGATGAAATACAAGAACTAAATACACGAAACTCGCGAATTCAATTTACTTTCACCACCAACAGTCAAGAGGTACCGTACTTGGATGTAGTAGTGCAATTGCAAAACAGCAAGATAGAAACTGCAGTTTACCATAAACCTACAGACAGGAACAACACTTTAGCCTACAACAGTTTTCATCCAAGGAATCTTTTGCGTAACTTACCATACTCTCAACTAGTACGTATCAAACAGATTTCATCAAATGAACAAGCACTCAACGCAGAAACTACACGACAAAGACAAAGATTTGAAGCCCGAGGATACCCCAGAGAGGTCATACAAACAGCGGAAAAAAAAATATCTGCATTTTCAAGAGAAGAACTGATACAAACTAAAGCTAAGTCAAGAAAAGACCAACAAGTGTTTGTAAGCAAGTTCTCTATACAAGCTAATGCAATCAAAAAGATTATTAACACACAATGGGAACTATTGCAACAAGAGGAAGATTTTCAAGGAATATTTGCGAATAAACCACTTTTCGCACATATCAGAAACCCCAATCTTCATGAGTTGGTTACTCGCACAAAAAAGGAATCAGGATCAACTCAACTTAACCCAGGCATGAAAAAATGTTACAATTGCACTCACTGCAACAACGTGATAGAAGGACCTTTTTTATTACATCCTCAGAGTGGCAAAAAAATCAGACAACGGACTAATTGCAACTCATCATACGTCATTTACAGTATCAAATGCCCTTGTGGCAAACTGTACGTAGGAAAAACTGAGCGTAAAGTTAAAGTAAGGATTACAGAACACAAAAGCCGAATACGGAATAAAACCTTAACATCCAGTTTAGTTTCACACTGGACAGAAATGAAACACACCATTCCGCAACTCAGATTCCAGGTCTTAGTACAGATTCAAATTTTGCCAGCCCGAAACAATGAAAAACGTCTATCACAGAGAGAAATATGGCGGATAGATTTTTTACAAACCCAAGCACCAAAAGGTCTCAACGACAAAATAGATATGTCATGTTTCCTCTAAACTCCAAGACCGGTCAGAGATGTTTTCAGATGATCAGTTTCTAAGGGTAAAGAACATCCCTTTTATCAGAAAACCCAACATACATGAGGTTTCATCTCTTTATTGCAGACACCAAAAGCTTATTCATCTAACCTGCCTAAGATCCGAAACAGCAGAATAGAACCACAGTTTAAGATAGGATATTTTAAGTCTAGGGAGATCATTTCCAACCAAAACATATGCAGGTTTATGATGGAAGTGAATTTATAACACACTTGTTGTCTCTCACTGTTTATAGCATACGAAGCACTGTTAAAGATGTATACCTGTTTCTATTGTTATTATTTTAGCTAGATATGTCGGCATTCTTTTTGATCCTTTACACCTTCTGTTTTCATTTTTTATCTGGAGTATGCAGCCTCAGTTAATCACTTTTTAGGCACTTCGGCATAAATTCATTCACTGCCAATATGGCGTATAGCCACGTTTAGTTAGGTCTAAGTCCGTTTTCTATGTTGTCTACGATTCTTCACAGCATTTCTTAGGTGGTCCTTTCCACTAAAATCTACTCTTTAGTAATAGGTTGAGTATTCAGATTCTATGTCAGATGTAAAAGAAAAAGTCTGAATTCAGAATAGAGAGTTCTCACGCTACAGGCGTTTCGTATATTTTCTACAGTCTTTCGTCTATATCTATCACCTACACGACACCGGTAATATATAGACGACTTCCGCAGTCCGTTATTCACTGTTGGCTCGCGTCTCCACGCGGGCTAGCTTACTGATCTTCGCATCCTGAACGAGAGAACCAGACGCCAGTCACCGTTTCCTATCTTTATCTTAGAGGTATGCACCACGCTTTAGCAGATAAATAAGGGACTCTCAGTAGGACTCTTTTCTCAAGAATACCCACGTTCTATTAATTTATTCTCCAGGTTCCGGTTTCCTAAAAGAAGCTACACGCCACTCCGGGATTACTCCACAAGAAAACCTTTGGTCTCGTCTTAGTTGCACATACAAAAGGTAATTTGTGCTTTAAAGTTTAAACAGCCAGTTGAGACACCATTTTTAAATACTAGTAGTCCCGATATACAAATATTATCTGTTTGTTTACACTTCAGCTACCGAACCCATAAACCAGTCTCCACATCGCGAGTGGTTTTTACGGCACAGACTGTCAACTCCACTCAAGCTTCACAATCCAAGGTACGATCTATGAAACTTCTTAGCGAGTCCGCATTTATTAGCTTACGTTGTGTAAGTCGAAGGGTCTTAATCTACAATTTAGACTTTATTACTTTTTTGCTCCAATGTAGTCGGCTAAAAGTCCACTTCCAGTGGATTACTTCGGCATTTTTCCTCGCAAAGACTCATGGTTTAAAGTGTGCACATTTCGGAAACTAAGGTACGACACTCAGCATTTTCAGTTTATTACTTTCACAATATTACTGAAGGGCAACCACGATTCACCCTGACCTCACAACCATCCCTGGTGCCCTGATTCAGCATGACCAAATGCACTAAGGTCATAAAACCTTGTCCTCGTGACAAGACCCTGGAGCCACTTCTCGCCCTAAACACGTTTGTCCTTTCATCCTCCAGGCCCTTCTGATAACCCCCAACTACACCTGGCCACTCAATCCAGTCCCAGGCTGTAAACCAAGCCCTGCGGACATAATTTATTGCCCCCACAAAGCAGGACTTGTTGCAAGAACAGAAATGCTTGATCTTATCACTTGCATAACCCTTAGATATGACCGATCAAACACATTTGCAGATCCTGTCGGTATGTCTAGCTGCGAGATATCAATCACTAATTAAGACCCGGGTGGGGGACGACAAACTGTTGGGACTCTGTGAGAACCTGCTGGGGGCGAAAATTCCTAGGATGTTTGACCACCAATAAAGTTACAGTAAATTGTATAAAAAGGGGAGCAGCAAAGAAGTTGTTAGAACACCTCCTGAAGACATCCCTTGTGTCAGACCTGACGTGTTCTCCTCTGGAGCAATAAACCTGTTCTTGCTTTCCAGTTTCTAGCGCCTTTCTCTTTATTTTGATAACTATCAATATTGGGAATTAGAGGCGTCTTGCGCCAAACAGCCTGGGTATTCGTTAGAGATTGACTGCTTTTCCACAAATTGGTGTCCCAACGTGGCGCCCATCAGCAACACGAGGTCCGGTAGAGAGGTCCTAACGACAGAGTGAACGACTGCAACGAGCGGGAAAGTGCACCTGCCTGAAAGATACCCTCGTCTGGCAGCCGATCATCCGAACTTCACCGATTCCAAACGGATCTCTCGAGTGACTTACGGTCCCGACTGGGATCCCACAGGAGTGCCACAGCTAATACGGAGAAAAGAGGACGACCGGGCGCTGGACGTGGAAGACAAAGAACTGTCCATACGGTCCGGGTAAGGTTGTGAAAATGACTGCTGTCGAATGATTGATTGTATTGGAATTGTTTGGATTGAATACTAGTATTGCACTTTATTGGTTCATTTAACTTGTTAGCTATTTGGTACGTTGGTTCTTTTTGAGATATTCTCTGTTTGCAAACAATGAAGAATAGGAATATTCTCTCTCTTTGCAGGCAGCGAAGCATAGGTAGTGCGGACCTTTGTCCACAATTGTTTGAGATCTTTATTTGTCCGATTATACGTCATGCCTATCTTCTCCCCACTGATTGGTAATTGGTTCAGCCTAAACCGTTTATTAGAGGACAGTCATCCGGCTCCACCAGAGGACACCCCTAATAAGGACATGTATGTGAAATATGGAATAGCCGCTGTAGCTTATAGCAAACTATGGCACAAGCACACTAAGAAAGATCGAGGAAAGCAGTGGCCCCTTACGGGATCTTTTGATCCTGCTAAAATAGAAATGCTAGAAATAGCCTTACGCGAAAAGAAAACCACGCTGACTATGCTTGACAGCTTCGGCTTATGACGAAAAGAAACAACACAGCGAAATAAAAAGAGATGAAGCGAGAATAGAAAAGGAACTACGAAAATCAGCTCACCTAGCTGGCAAAAAGTTAGAAGAGGAAGTTAAAGAAAGAGAAAAAGCTAGGAAGGAGCAAGAGGCAGAGATCTCAGGTCAATACCCGGTTACAGCTCCCTGAACTCTTTACCCTGAGCTCCCATCGAAACAAAGGGTAGACGATGATCTACTCCTAGGTCCACCGATTATCTACATGCCATCTCCCTATGCCCCTACCCATCCTCTAGTGCAACAAAAAGGATCTCAGAATACAACTGAAGCTAGCGCCAGGGCCTCGGTATCCTCGGCCTCTGCGCCGACTGAGCCTCTAGCGCCTAATGCCTTGCCAGACGACACATCAGAAAAAATCGAAGTGAAAGGGCTGGTGAGAATCCCACGATTAATTAAAAATGAGCGAGCAGGCATCAATAGGATAGTTAAAACCCTAGTAGACAGGAAAGAAACAGAGGAATACATAACAGATATATGTAACTCCTACGCCGACAACCACAAACAAGACTTGTCGCGCGCTTGTTATTACACACTCACCTCACAGCGTATGAGGAAAATTATAGGAATAAAGGGCCCGACCGATTCGTGACCCTGTACAGAAAAGCAGATACAGGAGACGAGAGTGCGGAACTTTTTTCCTGTACATTAAAAGTCTTCCGCCACCTCATGGAGCAAGGGCAGGTAGACAAAAATTCAAGATCTGCAATGACGGAACCCCCGATAGAGAGAATAGAAAACAAAATGCCCATTAAGGAAGCTGCCCTCTATTGGGTCCCCCCTAGAGGACAAGGAACTCACGATGACATAAATCACCAAGACGCTAAGGGAAGGGTGGTCTATAATTGGGTATATGAGCCCTGGGATAGACAGGACATTCTGATGTTCCGAAAATCCCGGCCGGACTTACGAAAGAATCCTACAGCATTTTACACAGAGTTAGATACAGCCCTAGGGTCGACAATTATGACGCTAGCTGACATCGATTTGTTCTTTGGGCTATGTCTGCCAGCCGATGTGTGGAAGCAGATCAGGAAAGTAGACCACACAGACCTGTTCAGTCATACCTGGGGACAACTCGATGGGCTGGATAAACAGCAAAACCCTGGACAGAAACCCTTGAAAGCCATACTAGACCTACCTGACAAAATAGTGCAGAAGGTAAAGACCCTGATTCCCGAGAAAAAGATAGATTGGTCTATCGTAACAGCTTGCCACCAGAAACCTCAAGAAAATGCTTCGGAATTCTTCTCCCGGTTCGAGACCGTGTTCTCCGATTATAGTGGACAAGACATTTCCACTGCGACCTGACACCACTTGTTCATACAGAACTATGTAAAGGGACTGTTGCCAGAACTCTCACAGAAACTACAGACCAGTGAGAGCAGTTGGGTGGCCTCTAAACCAGCGTCCATCCTCCAGATAGCCCAGTACTATGAACACCAGAAAAATGAAAATGAAAGGGCCAATGAAAAGAAAAAGAAAGATTTGAAAGAAAGGGTCATGATAGCACAGCTACAGGGTGTAAATTCAGGAAGGGAACAGTACAAGGGAGGATATCAGCAAAATACCCCTAGAGCACCACCACCTAGAAATAACGTGCCTACCCCATACAACGGACGCCGAGACTTAGGGGAAGATCAGTGTGCATTTTGTAAGGGGTACGGACACTGGAAATCCCATTGCCCGATCCTGGCAGAAATAAAGAAAGAAAAAGGTACGAGAGAATTAGCAAATGGACCACGAGGTAGAGGACGAGGAAGAGGGTACGCAAACGACGTTAGTGAAGAGAGGCCAGGTAGGACAAATGCTTTTGACCGCCCTGACAGAACCAGTATCAGCAATCGGATTACGACAACAGGTACGACTTTGCATAGGACAGCCAAGGGCAAGGGAGGGATCCAGTCAAGCTCTATGTTGATCAGCAAGGCCCTTATGTTACCGCAAAGGTCCTGGGCACAGAGTCGCCATTTTTGGTAGACACAGGAACAACACGTAATGCACTATCCAAACTACTGATTCCAAGGGCACCCTTGTCTGGCTCACATGTGACCTCAATAGGATTTGATGGTGTGCCCTCCACTAACCCTTTGTCCAGGCCCATCCCTTTTAATCTAGAAAATAACATCATCGACACAACATTCCTTCTCTCTTCCAACACACCAGACGCTATTATGGATCTAGATTTACTGAAGCACTTCCGTGCAACTATTCGGTGTTCCCCGGACAGAGTGCGAGTCATCTTATATGACAACCACCAACACCAGAGAGATAGTCCACTCCAAAGCATGTATCCCATTTCCGAAGCAGACACATCCCTACTGGACACTTTACCATTGCACTTGTGGGCTAGGGCTGACTCAGACGTAGGACAAATGATGATTGACCCAGTGCATGTAACAATACGACAGGACGCGACTCTGCCAAAGATACCGCAGTACAAAATCTCACCAGAGGGAGAGAAATCACTCACAGACTTCATTCACTCACTCATAGAAGCAGGGGTGGTAGAAGAAGTGGTGAGCAACATTTGTAACAGTCCAATTCTGCGGATCATAAAGAAACAGGGAGAGGGAGACGGAAAAGCTTACAGCTTTATCATTGACCTAAGGGAGGTAAACAAGATCATCGTAGTGCCCCAATATCCAGTCGTTTCCGACATTACCACCATCCTGACCCTCATCCCATCCACTGCCACCGTTTTCACTGTTATCGATCTAAAAAATGCATTCTTTTCTATACCCATTCATGAGGATAGCCGCTATCTTTTTGGATTTACACTCAGATCCCGTTCATTCAGATTTTGTAGAGCACCCCAGGGGTACACAAAGTCTGAGCATCTATAGTCAGGCACTCAAAAGACAGCTGGGTGCCATACAATTGCCAGACGAAGTAGCACTGATACAATACGAAGACAACATCTTGCTAGCAGCAGACACCACTCCAATAGCGGTCACTGCCACCATTCAGTTACTTCATTTCCTCGCCAAGAATAGTCACAAGGTCTCCTGCAAGAAACTGCAATTCTGCCAACCGCAAGTGACGTATTTAGGACACCTTTTGTCAATGGAAGGGAGAACGCTCACACCAGACAGGATCCAGACCATTCTAGACACTCCTGTCCACAAAAACCAGAAACAAGTCCGCTTACTGACAGGCCTCACCTCATTCTGTGGACAATGGTTACCAAACTTCAGCCTCATCGTCAAACCCCTTCTCTCCCTCCTAGCCAAAGACACACCCTTTCAACTCCCTTGGACACCCGAATGCCAATCAGCATTCAAGGATTTACGAGATGTCCTTTGTTCAGCACCTGTTCTAGGGACTCCAGACTACTCCAAACCATTTTCCTTCTACACACACGAATGGGAGGGATGTGCATTTTCTGTCCTGACACAATCAATTGGCCACAAGCAACGCCCCTGTGCGTATTTCTCTGCCACCCTCGACCCAGTAGCTAGAGCACTGCCTGCGTGCTTGCGCGCTGTAGCAGCTGCAGCAGTCTCCATACGACAGAGCAAGGGAATAGTGCTCTCCAACCCCATCACAGTGCTAGTACCACACGTAGTCTACACATTACTAAACCAGACTAAGACGCAACATTTGACGAGTGCCTGACTGACTGGATACGAACTGACCATGTTAGCACCACACATTACGCTGAAACGATGTTCCACCCTCAATCCAGCCACATTGCTGCCTCTTCCAGAAAACGACCCTTATACAATTTCGCTACACGACTGCGTAACCCTCACTGACGATCAGACTAAAAGTAGAGTTGATCTCTGAGACACTGCCTTCCCAGAACAAGACTGGGAACTATGGGTAGAAGGCTCATGCCTCAAGCTCCCTGATGGCACTACCTGAGCAGCGTATGCCGTGACCACAGCAAAAGTTCCACGCCGTCTTTCACTCCCAATCAGCGGGCCTGGTGGAACGACACAATGCCACACTAAAATTAAAATTGGCAAAAATAGTCGCCACAACTGGGCTGAAATGGCCCGACGCACTCCCACTGGCATTGCTATCGATGCGTTCCACCCCAACCAAGCACAGACTGACCCCATACGAAGTGGTCTTTGGCAAGCCCATGAACATTTGGGCGGCACCGAAACCAACCACCATTAATGATGTCCCGGACATATTAATGTCTGATTACCTGTACAAGTTAATAAATGAATTAACGCTTATCCACCAACAGGTGCTGCATGCCATTCCGGACGTGTCCAGGGGCCCAGGACATACCAGACCTGGGGATTTAGTCTTGATCAGAAATTTCCAGAGGTCGAAGAGTCTGGAACCCAGGTGGACGGGCCCCTGGCAAGTCCTCATCACCACCCAAACTGCCCTTCGAGTGGAAGGAAAGAAAAATTGGCTGCACGCCCACCACTGTCGGAAGATCTCATCAACCCCGACAACCAGCAAGGAAGTGGACGTCCAAGAAGAGCTCCTGACCAAAGATCGACCAGCCTTGAACTGCTACCCACAGACAGAGACTCTAGAACTGGTAGAGTATCCCGACCCTACTGTACCTTCCAAGAAAGGGTACAACCTGAGGTCGACAAAAGGAGGGCATCTCGACACGCAGACCACTAAGTCAAAAGTCTCAGATCAGATCGGTAGCCAAACACTACAAAGGCTACCAGGAGATACGCTAGACGAGGTATGTGGTCCTGTGAGTCATCGAGCCCCTTGAAAATGATGGAAGATCCCAGACGACCGAAGAACCGCTGCAACAAGGCCAAGACTGCCAAAATTCACACAGTAAAGACAATCACACTCATAGCAGTATCTCTCACCAGCCTCTTGCTAATGGTCGCAATCTGGATCATCAAAGAGATTGCTCCTGCTTATCGAACATTGATGCCTACTGTGCAACCCACCACTGAAAAAGGACACTATCTGGTATCACTGTCACCACGCCTCCGAGAACGACGCAGAGAGTTCTGGAATAACTATTTTGTCCAACTGTTGCACCAGCACAATCTTGTTGCAAATGCTACAAACTGTTGGGTCTGTGGGCTGCTACCACATGCCACTGAACATTCTATTCCTTTCATCCCTTCACCTTCCTCTGTTCATGGGTCCTGCCTTTCTTGGTTAATGCTCCTACAAGAAAGCTACAAAGACAATGCCACATCCGATGGGACAATAAAACAATTCTATAACGAGTTCTGGCTGAACAAAACTGGAAGAACGGCAGCTCCCTTTTGTCCTCTCACTTCGAATACGACTTTCCCAATGAACATTCCTGCAAAAGAACAAGTGGAAATGCAAGTGTTCAATGATCCAGCCAGACCCACCTTCTCCTTTCTAATGAAAATAACAGCTGCAACCACAACAGTGGCCCTATATGTGGTGAACGTCTCAGGTCTTATCTGCATCGAAGGCCATGGGACAAAAATCGTGGGCCACAGTACTTGTCACATCACCAGGACTCTACACACTGCCGACCCCCCTTCATTTGTTGTGTCACCCAATATGTATGTCATCTGTGGTACTAAAGCCTACACCTGGCTCCCAAAAAGCTGGGGGGGGGGGGCACTTGCTACATTGCCTTTGTTCTGCCTCCGACCTACACTGCACCTGCTGGACATCACAGAGAAAAGCGGTCCGGAGACACAGACCAAGCAGATTCTACTGCATCCCAGTTTCTTGATACAGTTAAAGGCCTTGTTCCACTTTGGGGTCCGATGCGATGGCAAACAGCCGGGTCATTCGACACCTGTCTCAAGCAGTAGAGTCAGCTTTGAACGTAACAGCTGGCATCCTCACCAACAGCACTGCCGAGCGTCAAGCGGTCCGCCTGATGACTTTGCAAAACCGTCTCGTTTTAGACGTGGTACTAGCAGACTGTGGAGGAGCATGCCGTATCATCGGTGCCAGCTGTTGTACCTTTGTCCCTGACAGCTCGCCTTCTGTCTATAAGGCGATTGAACATCTGCACAGACTGGCATCGGAGATCCATCAAGAACAAGAGACTTGGGCACTTGGAAGCTGGTTTTGGGGTATATTAAAAGAATGGGGGTGGAAAATATTAACGGTCCTCTTGGTTCAGATTTTTATAATATGTGGCTGCTGTTTGGGGATACATTGCATACCACCCTTGTGTTCTCTATGTTTGAACTCTTTGTGCCCTAAGACTGTAGATTCTTGCATAGAACAAATTAATGTAATACATGACACAGAAATACAGAACATTATGGGGATCGAAATAGATTAGCAAGATGTCTTGGGAATGTTCAAAGGGAGGACTGTTAAATCGCAATTTACAAACGTGAACATCACCGGCGCCATCTTGCTAACAAGAGCCATTGTCCGCACGTAAACGGCATCCATTTTAGGTGCCGCTGCCATCTCGCGCTTTGCAAGTCACCCACGATTCACCCTGACCTCGCAACCCTCCCCGGTGCCCTGATTCAGCATGACCAAATGCACTAAGGTCATAAAACCTTGTCCTCGTGACAAGACCCTGGAGCCACTTCCCGCCCTAAACACGTTTGTCCTTTCATCCTCCAGGCCCTTCTGATAACCCCCAACTGCACCTGGACACTCGATCCCGTCCCAGGCTGTTAACCAAACCCTCCGGACGTAGTTTATTGCCCCCACACAGCAGGACTTGTTGCAAGAACAGAAATGCTTGATCTTATCACTTGCATAACCCTTAGATATGACCGATCACACACATTTGCAGATCCTGTCGGAAAGTCCATGTTAGGACTTAAACGACTGGATACCTGGACACTAGGAGAGTCAATCTACCCTTGAGCACCGAAATGCTCTCGTTACCTCACCCACGGGTGCATAGGTGTGAAAGTGTGTCGGGTTTCCGCGTTGAAGTCAATGGAGCCTTGAAGAAAGATGCTGCAGGCGACCAGGAGGAAGATGTCCGGAGCGATCCAACGGTGGATCGAGGAAGATGGAGACCTGAAAGCAGAGGGGACAATGTTCACAGTCACTAGCCAGTGACCGGAGTGGAACCAGGAAGGAACCAGATGCTGTCGTCGTGATCAGGTGAAGAGTGGACACTTGACTCTGCAGCCACGTGGACCAGGAGGTGTCTTCGACGACCAGGATGGAGGCACGAGCTGTCCCACGCAGGCTCTCGCTGTCGGCGGTGTCAGATCCGGATTCAGAGTCAGCAGGCCTTGGCAAAGGCAACCCACGTGGTGACTGGAGATGGCGTCTGGTGCGGACCAGGAGGGTCTGGGGTGCTTCTCTTTTGGAAGGAAGCAACAGCCAGTCTGGAGCAACCAGACCAGCGGTGTAGATTTCGTGGATCGTCGCCTAGGATGCTACTAGCCAGCCGGCAAGTGACCAGACAACGCGTTAAGCAGCAATCAAGCAAAAGGGCCCCAAGCTGATCTCATGGATGCTGGAGGGCTGATCTTCTGTGCAAGAGCTGCTCGGGGCTGAGGCTTCTCAATCCCCAAAGAACTTTCTCGAGGATGCCTCTGAAGTCGTGCTGGAAGCGAAGTGCAGTTTCTTCAAGATGGCTGGTCCCACGTGTCTTGTCGCACCCATGGATCTCAGCTGTGCTGCAGATGTAGGTAGAGGTCGGAGAGGTCTGGAAGTCCGGATCTCATCGGCTCTGAAGTCTGGTTCCGGCAGGAAGGACGACAAAGTGAACCTCTAGGACGCTTGATGGTGCTTGCTTGTGCAGGGTGGTCACTCCTTGGCCACAAGGGAGATTTCTTCAGTCTTCTGTGGAGCAGAACGTCGAAGTCCAGAGTTTCTTCTTGTAGTTTCAAATCAGGATTAATCTAATTTGGAATGGGACCAGCTCCTAACTTTATTCTCCTAAAGGGGGCTGTACTGTGACTAGGTCCCTCCTATGGGTGGGACCAGGAAGGGGGGTGGTTACACCCCCTATCCTTTGTCTGGTTTCGCGCCAGAGCTGGGGCTGGAGTGCCCCAGCAACTGCTTTGAACCGGGGTATGCACAGGGACACCTTGTGTGCCCCAGGCATGTCTCATTCCTTTCAGCCTGCGCTACCTCAATACACAAAATCCTGTCTGGGGTGGTGCTAGCACCTCCCAAGGCAGGAAACCCTTTGTCCAGGCCTCCCTCGCTGGAAGGACTCCCAGCAGCAGGAGGTCAGACTCGTGTCTATGGTGGCAGCATCCATTTTGTGATGCTGAGGCTCGAGTTAACTTTAACCAGGGTTCACAGTTACATACATGTCGTGTCCCTCTAAAAGGGTGGATTGCTACCCCCGTCGCCAGAATTGACGAGGGGGTAGTATTCCAATTCGTACAACACCTTACTTGACATGTTTTGATAATGCTATGCAAAAGTTAGCAATAACCGCGAGGATTATAATGCACTTAAGAGTATATGGTATAGTGTTATCATGGAAACAGCTAAAGGACTTGGTTCCGAAAGCTGCAGACAGGCTCAGCTCATGCTAGAGCACCATCTCACATAATTCCAAGCACTCTGCCTCCAGGATTGTTAAGGCCTGCCATAGGAGTGACTTATAGGAGTATATGTGTCCATTTTAGGGTTAAATATAGGTATACTATATCTAAAGCAAAGGGTGATTACACCACCTTGCCCCAGCTGTGTTACCAGCCAGTTGTGTCTCTTTAGATGGCCAGCCAGGGGTGGCACAAAACATGCTGCAGCCCCTGGTAGGCCTTGGGTGCACTTATGCCCTGGGTACCTATGGTACACTGTACAAGGATTTACAAGAGTGACCCAATACCTATTGGTAAATGCACCTAAAGTACAAGGATGCCAATTTAGAGAGAGAACAGCTAGGCTGTGGTTCTGATTAGCAGGCTCACAGCCAGGGAAAGTCGTAAACCAGTGAAGCAAAAAGCAAAAATCTTGGGTGACCATAGGATTGCAGACCCTACTCTCCTACAGTAACCACGTCCGTGACCGCGTTGAGACTGGTTCTGTGGCCTGTGACTGGCTGGACGTGTGGGGGCGCCCCTTCCCTGGCCACAAAAGGGGCAAAAAGCGGAAGCTTCTGGCGCTGGCCCAGGCCCAAGGACTTGGCCGTAGCCCTGGAGTCCTTAAAACGCTCTAGCGCACTATCCGCCTTGTCGCCATAGAGGCCTTGGCCATCGAAGGGCATGTCCATAAGTGTGGCCTGGACATCCCCCGAGAAGTTGGCAAACTGCGCCAGGCGTGGCTATGAATCAATACCGTCGTGGAAATCGCTCTGCCCAGCGTGTCCGGGGTGTCAAATCTATAAATCTAATCGAGTACCGTGCTGCATCGGGCCTCCTGCGGACACTGTGGCAGCACCTCTGCAACCGTCTCCCACAGAAAGCAGGTGTAATGGCCCAAAAGGCAGGCGGTGTTGACAGACCGCAGCCCCAAACTCAGAGAGGAGAACAGTTTCTTCCCAAACTGATCATACCTTTTGGATTCCCGATCCGGAGGAGCGGTCGGGAATGCGGTCTGGGAGGTAGAGGCCTGAATCACCAGGCTCTCGGGGGTGGGGTGAACGGACAGAAAGCATGGGTCGGCCGGAGCAAGGCAGTGGCGTCGGGCCACGTTCCGATCCACAAGGAGGCCTGTAGAGGGCTTGGACCAGGTGCCCATCAGAACGTCGTTGAGGGCTTCGTTAAACGGCAGTGAAGGCTCCGAGGAGCTTGCCTGCGGTTTGAGCACCTCAGTGAGGAGGTTAGTCTTCAAGGCCGCGACAGGGAGCTCAAGAGCCAAAGCCTTGGCCACCCTGTTCCACACTACGCTATAAGTAGACCCCTCCTCCGAAGCCACGGAGGGAGGAGAGATGAATCCAGTGTCAGGCGAAGTGTCTAAACCACTGGCCTCCCCAGCTCATCTGCCCAGTCCTGGCTTAACTGGCACTGCAGTGCCAGAGGGTCCTCAGACCCCTCCCAGTCCTCCTCATCATCCATCTCCTGGAAACCAGGCAAAAATGAGGGAGCCGGGTCGTAGGTGAATTGATCACCCATCGGCGTCGGAGACGGCGCAGAGCGGTGCAGTTCCGGCCACGCACCCGGACCGGGACTGAAACCGGGGCCGGTGTCGTCAGAGGACAGCACCGGGAGCGACACCCTCGGGGTCGGTGCCAGCGGAGGAGTCGTGAGGTCGACTGGCGACGACCCGGATCCAGGCCTGGCTCATGCAGGGCCCTGCGGCATCGGGACCGGAGTTTCCGACAGCGCCGAAGCACCTGACAGCGCCAAAGCACCCGACAGCGCCAAAGCACCCGACAGCGCCATATCACCCGACGGCGCTGAAGCACCCGACGGCGCCGAAATACCCCACTGTGCCGGAGCCGCCGGCCCGCTAGGGCTCCCAGTGGGACCCACGGGGCCCGAAGCCGCCTCGGCAGGTTCGGACGGAGGGAAGTGATTCCTCATGGCCACGAGAAAAGCACTTATCTCCTCCGGCGTCACGTGCAGCGCAGGGACCGGCGGGTATGGAGCTGGACTCAGTGTCTGCGGCTCCGGTAGTGTCGCCCGAACCCCCGGCCGCATCGGAGGGAGTCAGAGAAGCGATGATGCCTCTTCAACTTCTTTTTCGAATGCCTCGACTTACTGGAGGACCTGCAGCCCGACGAGTGGTGGTGACTCAACAAGCTGCGATGACTGTGGCTCTGCTACCGGTCCCTCGACTTCCTCCTTGACCGGGACCTCGAGCGGCGCAGAGCCGACTGCTGGAGCCACAGACGATGCCTACCAACGCGCAGGGGTACTGCTGATGAAATATTTTCGGATCCAGCCTGACGTCTCGGGATATTCTAAAGTAAGGAATCTAAAACTAACCTGTTTCTTTCAGATGGAGTGGCCAATACATGATGGTTTAAAAGATTTCTGATGTCATCTAGCTGGTTGTCACAGGTGCCATTCAGGAACACCAGATGATGTTCTAAATGAACCGGCTGATGGCCTACCTCAAGCGAAACTACACTTTTGTATCCCGGCAATGGCAGAAGAGGTCACTGCAGTAGGTGTCCATAACAGACACTAGGGTTAGTTTACCCACGAAGAGCAACCGTTACAAGATGTTTGGGCCAGGAGTACATTAAGGTAGTGTGGTGTCTAAGATGTTGGCATCAGTAGTGATTGAGTGCACTTATAGTTCATAGGCTGTTCTAGTGGTCATGGGCTGCTCTAGTGGTACAAGTTCCCAAGCAAGGGCTGACAGACCTTCACTTTTGCATGGACTCAGTTCTGTTATAAAGTTGGATGTCCATCTAAGTTCCATGCTGACGAGTTGGTAGACAGATTGGGTGCCAGTGTGCACCGTATTACTTATAATCTGACCATTGGCTACTGGCCGATTGCACTAGCACCAACAAAACTTAATTCTCCAAACTCTAGGGCATCTATTGTAGTTGCAGAGTATGTTCTTAACATTTTTCGGTGCCTAGTCATCTCGCCTACTTTTATGTGGTCTACTTGGACAACATTGCTGGGCACCATGCGGAGCTTAGAATGGCCAGCGCTATGGGGTACCTCTGCAAAAATCATAAAAGGAGCAGTTGGGCTGAAGTCGCTGGCGAGGTGGGCAGATATGCACAGGGCACATGCTGTGGACCTGCTCTCCTTGAACCACTCAAGAGAACCTTGTCCCCCAAAGAGGGGAGTCCCATCTAACAGCATTTCCATGAGGGACGACTGGACATCGCCTGAAAAAAATGGTGGAATGCAGCCAGGCAAGGCGGCGAATTGCAACACTGGTGCTAGTGGCCCGCCGAATAAGATTGGTGGTGTCCAAGCCACAATTAATGTTAAATTTGGCAGCATCTCTGACATCCTGAGTGGCCTGGGCAAGGGCAGGTCTGAGATCTTTGGGAACACCTACATGGGCTTGAGCCACAGAGTCCCAAAGGCCGTGAGAATAGCACCCCAGCAGGCAGCTGACATTCAATGACCCTAGTGTCAAGCTGGTGGATGAAAAAAGTTGTTGCCAATGGCTTAAGCATGTTTTGACTCTCCATCAGGAGAAGTAGTTAGGGTTAGTTTTGCGTTTTTGATGGGAGGTGCTGAGATAAAAAAGGCAACCTCGCATGGGGCAGGATGATGGCACTGTGAAATTAGAACTGCTAATTTCAGCCTCCGTTTGACTTAATGAGATTCGTATTAATTTTTGATGGCACTTCCTGGTTCCTCACTGATTCCACCACAGAGGCGCTATTTCTGGTTAGACGAGCTCTAGTGGCTGGAATTGGGCTTCATTGACTACTTAGGGCGGGCAATGCTATGGATACGCAGCAACTTATTTTGCTGTTGCCTGATTTTAAGCTCTGTTCTTTTTAACTTTATTTCTTTGTTGGTGGGTTGACAGGGGCATGGAGAGCTACTGATTTTAGCTTCAGTTCCTCTTAAAATGATTCTTCCTAATTTTTGATGGCACTACCTGGACCCTTACCAATACCACCACAGAGGCACTAGTTTCGGTTCGATGTGCTCTAGTGGCTGGAATCTGGCTTCTTCATTGACTACTTAAGGTGGGCAATTCCACTGGTGCGCCGAAGGCAATCCTGTCTGTGCTAACCCTGGACGTAGTTCGCGTAGTAGCGCTACGCGTAGCTACGCGAAGTGCACTTTGCACTACGCGAGCTAGGCGTAGCTACGCAAACTGCATAGTGCCAGATGCTTGTCCGCACTGTGCAATCAGTGCAAACCGCATCTTGCACAGTGCAAGTGGTCGTTTTCTACCGCTCGAGATTTCTACTCGAGCAGCAGCTTTGTCAACGCGGACTGATAGTGGGTCATCGCGAGCAGTCGCAAGCATACGTGACCACTCGCAATGAGAAACCTGACCTCCCCGCATTGAGAATCTCGCCGGGAGGTTTATTTTCCACGCTCGCGATCGGCAACTTGATATTGCTGATCGCGAACGAGGAAAAAATCTGGCCAGGATGTCATTCTGCTTGCTCACAAACTTGATGATGAGGACCGAGAGCAAGCAAAAAATGACCGCTACGCTATGCTATGCGTGTTTGCACTGTGGTACGTGCAATTCACGTAGTGTGAAGTAGCGTAAACTTTGCAAACTGTGCGAGCGTAGCGTAGTACTTCGCCCAGGGTTAGTCTGTGCCCGTCCGGATCACGTCAGGCACCAGCCATGCTGCCAGTGAGCCTAGCGGTCAGATATATCTGAGGGATGATTTGCTGCTTGTTCAAAAGTCTGTTGCTATTTCTCTGTGTGGCCACACATTTAACATTTGTGATGAATTTAGCAAGGGTTTTATGGCTAAATGTCTGTCCTGCTGCTAATATTATTTATTTGGACTGCGCCCTACGGGGTGCGATTGTGAATCTGTGAACGGGAGTCTGCATATTACTCTGCGGGGCACCACCATTCGCAGCGTGCTTGATTAATTAAAGATCCTTACCGCAGCATGTTTTTTAAATGTATAACCTGCTTGCAGAGGACAAGTGTGATCTTTTGTTTCTTACTGAAACATGGCTTACTAACACCTGTTCACCCCTATTGCCTTAGCAATCCCGCCTGGGTTCCTAACGCCACATATTAATACAACTGATAAAAAGGACAGTGGTGTGTGGCTGTAGTGTACGGGGTACTTTTGTGTGCACAATATCTAAACTGATGACTAATGGGACCATTAGAAGGCCTTTTCTTCTCTATTAGTATGGATCCCTCTTTTACGGTGTCAGAGGTCTTAATT
The DNA here is from genome assembly GCF_964263255.1 of Lissotriton vulgaris. NCBI lineage: Eukaryota > Metazoa > Chordata > Amphibia > Caudata > Salamandridae > Lissotriton > Lissotriton vulgaris. The sequence goes on from NC_141689.1 coordinate 539,853,992, forward strand.
TATAAACCACAAAAATTGTGCCAATGATTCCCTTATCTTACTTATGGATATGGTAGGCCAGCTTTCCATACTTCACTCACATATTTTAATGTTGGGATACTTTAACTTACACATAGATGATTTAAACTAAGCAGCCAAACAGTTTGACTATGTTAGAGAGATTTAATTTTGAACAGCGTGCACGGCCACACTCATATGGCCGGACGCACTTTGGATTGCTTTTTCTATCACACTCTGAATGTTCATATTAAATAGCCTAGCTCTCAAGCTGATTTGGTATGACCATTTCCTGATACCTTTTACCAAACTACATAAGTAGCATCAGATGCATTTCAGAAAGACTTCAGACCTTGGCACCAAATCTCGGAACCACTTCTATCTGAGGTTCTCCAATCTCTCTCTCAAATAATCAGGCTTGGTTGACTGATTTAGAAAATGTGAATAATTGGTTATCGGAAACCTTAGATCTTAGTACCCTGATAGGATCTGTATCTCAGAAGAGAACAAGACTGTCAGATACTTGATTTTTGGTTGCTTTAAAATAGTTAAAGTCGCAATATAAACCTCAATCATACTTTGAGGAAAACCTATGAAAGGGAGGCGAAAACTGTGTACAAGAGAGCCTTGATTAACTTTTGTAGATCTGGCACACCTGGAGTTTATCTCGACGTCAATTACCTCTGCCTCAAATAAAGCGCTGGAACTTTTCAAGATTGTTAATTCCTTTCTGTCCCCCAATCCAATTCAAAACAATCTTACTCCTTTAGCTAACTTATCTAAGGAGCTCTCCGACTAATTTTTTAATAAAATCAAAACTTTTTATGATCAGATTCCACTCAGGGGGAGCGGCCATCTATCTTGGATGAGAGTTTTTCTCCTGGCTATCTTTTGTCCAATTTTGAACCTATCTCCTTAGAGGATTTATCCTCTATATTGGCCAGCTGTAAAGCTGGTTCGCCGCTTGGCGAATGTCATCCTGACATTCTCAAATTGGTCACAATGCCGGTTAATCCCATTCTGAACAAGATGATGAATTCCTCCTTAGAGTCCGCCGTAGTCACAGATATTTGCTTGCAACAGTCACTATAGGGCTGAAAACCTGATGTTTTAGGGAGACACATTCCTTGCACACAATAGGAAATTTGGAGAAATATCGAGGTAAAGTGTTTCTGAGAGACGAGTGAGCTCTCTAGATCGGACTCTGGTGGCTCAGAAAAAATGAACTGATAGCATGCACTTATTTCCACTCCACACCTCATTTCCAGATGGGCACAGCACCACCTAACACTGCACAGAGGTCCTATTGAAACGTTTCCAGACCAGATACAGTCTGACGCCTGAGGAATGTTTAAAAGGTGTGGAATCTGCATTGTGAAGTCTCTATCAGATCCTGATACATAAGACAATCCTTCTGGTCCTCTTCTGTACTGATTTCTCCTTTTTCATCCTAGAGAAGCACACAGCGGATTCTCCATCCTGTGGTGTCCGATATTATTGATGTAGAAACGTTGGCCTCTCTTGGGGTTATGTGTAGTTGTAATCGTACTATCACCTGCAAGGGTATCCTGGCTCTTAGCAGGTGTGTGCGTCTAGCTCAGCCTTTGTAGGCTGGTTAATTGAGAAACTAGGTGTTCAGCTTCTGCGAAATTCGAGAAGAAGGTTCTGATGTGGAGTGGGAGGTCGTTCCATGCTTTTAGGAGGAATTTAAGAGAAAACATGTCTTCCTGATCTGGTTGTGCGTATGCATGGGCAGTGTGTGAGTAGGAGTCCTGTGGAGTGGAGATGCCTGGGTGATTGGTGGAAGGAATTGAGACTTATCAGGTAGGTGGGGCCTGATGTGAGTTTTGTGTGAAAGTTTGTCGTCTTCCAGTGCGTTGCTTGGTGATCCCATTGAAGAGGCTGTTCCCATAGTCCAACTTGCTGGTGACCAGGGCCTGGTTGTTTTTCTAGTGTTGCTTAGGAGCCATATTAAGATCTTCCTCAGCATATATAAGGTGTGGAAGCAGGATGCAGTGATGGCGCGGACTTGTGCAGTCAGGTCCAGTTTTCTGTCGATTATTCAGGGGTTCCTGGCCAGGGTTCTGTGAGTAGGAATAGGTTTGAGTCCAGCCGGCCACCAGTAGCATTCCCATGATGAGGTGTTCTTGCGATAGACCACTACTTCTGTCCTGTCAGTGTTGAGCTTAAGATAACGGACTTTCATCAATGTAGCGACTTTGGTCATGCAGGCAGTGTACTTATTTCTTGTGATGGGGTATTATCCGAAAGGGAGAGTATGAGTTGTCCGTCCTCTGCAGAGGAGAGGATGTTGAGGTCATGTGCACGGATGACTTTGTCCTGAAGGATCATGTATGTAGGAAAGTAGGATCTTTTAGACATAGATAGTTAGATAGATACCCCCGCTTTTTGCCTGGTATCAGTGTATTATGACTGTAGTTCACTTGGATCCTGCTAAACAGGACCCCAGTGGCAGTGTTCTCGTCTCTAAATGTAATGGTTAGTACCTTGTACACCCCACAACTGGCACAGGGCATTAGTACACCAGGGTCTCCCATGGGCTATAGCATGTATTATGCCACCCAGGGGAGCCCATGTAAACTGTGTCTGCAGAGCTGCCATCGTAGTCTGCATGCAAAGGGGTTTGCGTCTTTTACTTTAGATAGAAGGTTTCACTTATTTCCCGGTCACTTCACTTTAAACCTATATATCACTCAGTCCAAGGTCAGGGTGCATGGTCCTAAGTGTGTGGAAACACCTGCAATAGTGAAGGCACTCCTACAAACCCCGGATTCAATTCTCTGGGCTTTGTAAGTGCAGGGCAGCCATTTTAAGGTATGTAGCGGACACTGGCAAGTCCAGATGTCCAGCTACATAATGGCTGTTCCGAACCTAGTCATGTTTGGTATTAAACATGTTGGAATCATCCAATTACACAGATTCCAGTCTTATTTGCAAGATACCATGTAGTGGGGGCTCCTTAGAGGACTCCCCAAGACCTACCTGTGTAGCCTTACAAAGTCTGCCTTTCAGCTTGTGCTGCTGCTGACCCCACACACTGTTCTGCCCCCTGCTGATGAGCTTAACTCCAGCAGGGGAAGCTGAACAGAGGATTTCCTGCATAGGAGAGTTGTGAACACCTCTTCTTGAGAATTAGGTAGAGTGATGGTGCTTCAGATCACCACCAGACTGCATGAAAGGGCACATTAGGTGCCCTCCTAGCATAAACCAGTTTGGCCTAGTTGAGGAGCCCTTGGCTCCGGCTCTGAGGTGAAACTACACAAAGGACAGGGGAGTGTCCATCCCCCTGTCCTGCTACTCACTGTGGAGGTGCCCAGTGCTCCTCCAGGTGGCCACTTGATTTTGCCGTCTTGAATCTTGGCCCTTGGGAGCATCTGACTAGCTTGCACCCCTGACCTCCCCTGATAGGTGGGGCACCAAAGAAGATGTCCTTCTCCCTTTTAGTTAGTTAAGGGATCCCGTCTTTAGATTTGTCCTGGACTTCGTTAAGATTTGTCAAGATCTGTCGTCTGAAGACACTTCTGCTGTTGGACACTGGAACTCTGCTGCTGGAACGAGCCAGGACCAAAGAAAAGACTGCTCTTGGTCGGAAGACTCCTGCTGCAACTTTGCCTCAGTGGCCTTTCAAGTTTCTGCGACTCCGTAGCCGTGCATCCTCCGAGTCAGTAAGGACTCTGCAGGCATCCAAGGAAGAAGAAGGAATCTCCCTTGGAGTAAAGGAGTCACTTCTCTGCATCCACAGGCACCTCAACGTTGAAGCCAGATTTGATTATCTTGCTGTCCCGTGGACATATCCCAGCTCTGCAAAACAGGTGGTGGCTTGTTGGTTCCTGAGAGGCCTTACCAGTCTTCCCTGTAACTTGGGAGACTGTTGGCAAGGCTTGTTGACTCTCCTGCTTGAAGGTCTTTGAGTTCCAAGAAGCCCAGACCCCAGCATTGCTAGTTCCAAGAACAAGTCTTGGCCTGTCTGCATTCTCTGCACCAGGGGCCTCCATCTTCTGTGTGCTGTTGAGGCTTTACTGTGACTCCATGTACCTGATGCCAGAGGGTCCCCGAGGGGGCTCCAACAATTCCTGCTGGCTCCTGTGTGTTGAGTGCCGGCGCTGACTTACCCTTGCTGGGTTAGTCTCACAGACCTTGCTGGTCTGCAACCAAGCATCTTTTCTTCAAACTGACTGTTGCGGCTACCAAGGCATGTTGTGGTCCTGCCGGCTACTGACCCTCCTGCAGTCTTCAACCGTTAAGGGACAGCTCACGTATGGCTCCTGCAACGTCAGCTGGGGTCCACAGCTGCTTCATCAACACCATTGTGCTACAGCAAGTAACTCCGACAAGAGGTGGCATTGTGCTCCCTCTCCTCCTGGACACCTACGGGTGGTTTGGACTCTGTCCCCTCTGCTTTCAGGCAATTCTCCTCGTGAATCCACATTTGGATTTCACCGTCCCGGTCCACGAGTTGTCGTAGCTGGCAGAATTCCAAGATCCTCCATTGGCTTCAACCGGCGGTTCTGTTACCACTTCGCACCTCTGCGCCTACGCTGCCTTGTGTAGGTATCCTGATTCTCTGGGTATCCACTGGTAAGGTGACTCTACAACCTTCATTGATCCAATTGGTGTCCTTTGGGAAGGGTCCTGAAACAAGAAAATACCAACCACAACTGACCCTGCGATATCCTATGGACGTTTGAACCGGTGTAACCTCTCTGCATCCAGGCGCCTTTGGGTTCCTACCTACTCACCTCTGGTAGGTCAGTGCTTTACCTGGGTTTTTCCATCTGTGGTTATCAGTCTAGTTTTAATACTTAACTTACATACCACTTTTTGGTATATGGTTTGGCCCCCTCATAGGGGCCGTTTGTTTTTCTATGCTATACTCCAGTTTTTAAAGTATTTCTTGTGTGGATTAAGTTAGTTCTTAGTTTTGTGATAATAAATACTAAAAGGATTTTTATAAACACTTGTGTGGTTCTTTCTAGTGTATGCCAAGTTTTGGGTTGTATCAAAGTAAATATAAGTGAGAAGGGTGTGAGAGCAGACCCTCAACCCAAGAGGGGGAGCTGGTTTGATTCTGACTGCCAAGAGCTGAAGTGATTGGTGAGACAGAGAGCCAAGAGCACTAGGCACCAGTCAAGCTCTCTAGCCTCCCAGGAGTTGGCTAAGCTTAAACTTCAATATAAATCTCTAGTGCAGGCGAAAAAAGCCGCCTTCTGGCATAGTAAGAGCGAGCAGATGCAGGAAATCATCATTTTCAAGGATCAGCAAATGTTTTGTGCAAAATTCAACAAGTTTAGTGGTGCTCCAAGGGGGGCATGACCTCACATCATGGCCGGCTAGACCTGTCTCTGTGCTGCTCCTGCCCCAACGGACGAAATCCTGAGTAAACCTTGCGTGATGGTGTCCTTTTATACCAAGGGTTGATAGTGGACCTCCCCCCCCCTGAGTCTGTGGATCCCGGTGGTGCTTTGGGACATCGGCCTGCAACGACACGACGGGCTGCTGGAGACCCGTTGAAATCCTGCTCCCAGTGCATCGTGGCTGCCATGCTGCGTTGAAAGCTGGGGACTGCGTCAGACTGCCCCCCAGGCTGGCTGACGGGCGGTGGAGGTTCCCGTTGATCCAGGCAAGTCCCTTCATCATTATTTGACTGATGTGAGGCCCCAGACGGACGCGTATGGCCTGCTCGATAGGTCGCGGGCTGCCGGGAACGAGAACTAGGTGAGACCGGTGCAGTGGGGCCTGCTCGCCTCTGCCCAGAAGTGCCCCGAATTCCGGCGTGGTGGCCCTGGGTGACAGAGAAAGGACAGTCGTGAAATGCCTCGGGCCTCCTGGTGAGGAGGCCCGTGATCCTGGATGTGCCCCGCTGCCATTGCCAGACGAATGCAAGGCCACTGGAGGGGGTGAATGAGGAAAGCGGCACATGCCTACGTAGCGGCCTGCATTTAAAGGCAACAGTAGTGCCTGGAGAGACGTGGGAGACAGCACAGGGCCTGCATGACCGGTCATGCGCCTGAGTCCCATGGCTGTTGGCCTGGGACTGAGGCGCAAGTTTAGAAGGTAAGGTGAGCCCCCCGATGCTGACGGGGCCACGAGGCACCGTGGGGGGGGGGGGGGCCTGGAACACTTGCTCCTCTGGCCCAGGACGGAGGCTCAAGCTAGGGTGGGGAGGAGAACCCCCATAACACACGGGATCCCCTAGTGGGGGGGCCACGAGAAGCAAGAGAGGGTCTGAAACACCCGCTCCGCTGGCCTGGGACGGAGGCTCACGCTAAGGTGATAGGGGGACCCCCCCATAATACACAGGAACCCACAGTGCTGGAGGGACCGGGAGGCACAAGTGAGGGCCCGACACACTCGCTCCGTGGATCGGCAGATCTATAAACTAAACAGAGTGGCGGTCCGACCGGAGAGGACCGGTGGTGCAAAATAGCTGTCCTGGCCAGCGGAGGGTGTAACCTGGGCACTATCGCCAACACTGAGGCCCGGGGTTCTGGTTTGGCGGGTTGGGAGTACGCCTGAGGGGGACCCCTGTGGGACTACACACGGCATAACTGTTTGCCTGCCTAACAGGTCACTAGAAAGCATCATAAGAAGGCCATGCTGGACATGGGGAAAGACCGGCCCCTTAGAGGCACCCAAACAAATAAAATAATGCAATACACGGTTCCAGGCCAGACGGTGGCAGACCGCCACAGAACAGACCTAGAACAGCGAACACACCAGGACTCAGCGGCCTGAGACAAGGCCGACATACTGGAAGCAATTTGTGACTCCAGAATGGCGCTGGAAACCAAAATGGACGAGATGGCCATGGACAGCAACCATTTGTGCCTGGATCTCAGAAAGGTGGCTGATAGGGTTACCACAACAGAAGGTGACCTGAACGCTTTGCAGACAGAGGTCCATCAGCTACGGGAAACGGTAAAGGCCCTCCAGAACTACACGGCTAAGCTGGAAGATAGGGCGGACGATGCGGATGGGCGGTCAAGGAGGAACAATCTCCATTTTATGGGATTTCCGGAAAAGGCGGAAGGGCCGGCGGCAGACCTATTCCTGGAAGATTGGATTTGCACAACATTTCCAAACCTCAGACTCTCCAAACTGTTGGCTGTAGAGAGGGCTCATAGGTCTCTCGGGCCGCCGCCGAAGCCAGGATCCACGCCCAGAGCCATGATCGCTCGATTGTTCAACTTTAGAGAGCTAGACGCGATCCTGCAACATATTCGCACTAATGGTCCGCCCAGGTTCGAAAACCAGGACATTCACATCTACCCAGACTACAGGAAAAAGGTGCAGGATCTACTTAATGGCTTCCTGGGTGTAAACGCTGGCTGCAAAACCTCAACATTAAATATAGCTGAATATGTTCCCGGCCAGGCTCCGAATACAGTATGGCGACAAGGTGCACTATTATGGTAACCCGCCGGAGGCAAAGGACTGGATGGACTCGCTGAGCTTGGCCAGCCAGGACCAAAACCATGGATGTCAGGAATAGAGGAGGCGGAGTGGTTGACAGCGGAACCGCCAAAGACGCGATAAGTAACATCGGCCGGGAGCTGACGGACGGAGGATGTATCATGGTGGGACCAGATGCCACACTCCTTACGGAACTGGAGATGATTCCAACGCAAAACCAGTTCTCTCCAATATGCTTGGTACAAGAAACACAATCAGAGCTGGGGGTTGCCACCAGCCCGGGGGTTGGGGGTTCTGGCAATGGCTGAATGGCAGATCTGGAGCGGAGATCGAGGGGGTCTGGGTCATGGACACTGTGAGTACATGCTCTGCATCAAGGGGCACTGGACTTTACTGAGGGACTTGAGTGGGAGGGCCATGGGCCCGGGGATATGGCGGGGGGGTTCGGGAGAAAAGTTTTTGAGGAGGTTACACTATTTCACTCATATACCTTTTAGACTGGCCGGCTGTAGCATTCTGAGCTAACCCGGCTAGGCCATTGGTCGGGCGGGGCCACGCAGTGCCAGTCAGTCGGTTACATTTTGGAAGTTTAGAGGAGGGTTTCCTGATTTGGGAAAGTAAGTGCTTTTGTAATTGTTAATTCAAGCTGGGTGGGGTGAATCAGGGGGTGGGTGGAACTTTGGGGCCGGGTTCCGAGTCCTCAGACCAGGATTGGGTTGTGAGGATGAAGTGCTACTGCCTGTGGGTGGGGGGGTCTGGAGTTTACATTTTGGATTTATTTGGGTTGATGCCGGGTATGGTCTTTGTTGCACGGTTAGAGGTCAGAGAAGATCGTTTCATGACAGGTCACGCTGCAGCACGATAGGGGGTCCCCTAGAAGAACATTGGGCGCGACAGCTGCTGACTCATGCACTGTGACACACACAGGTATAAATTAATAACGTGGAACGTTCGGGGGTCAATAATAGGGTCAAACGGATCCGGGTGGCAACTTATCTTAGACGTATTGGATAAGTATAGCTCTGCTTCGAGAGACGCACCTATGAGGATACTGTCTTAAATATGTCCAGCGTAGATGGAGGGGTCAGTTTTTCGCTACTTCCTACTCGGGGTTTGCCAGCGGCACGCTTATATGGGTGGCACCAGGGGTTTCCTTTATGGCTTTACGCACTAAACAAGATCCTGAGGGGAGGTTTGTGACCGTGGAGGGGACGCTGGATGGGCATGGTGTATGTGTGGTGAATATATATGCCCCGAATAGTGATGATGGTGGGTTTTTAAGTCGAGTCTTGGGGCAGTTGGATCTGGCTCCAGACACAGAATTGATTGTGGCAAAAGATTTTAATTGTGCCCTTGATGGGGAATTAGACAGACAACCCCAGAGAAGCGATGTGCCAGATACTTCAAAACTATGGCTTATTACCCCATTGTGGAGCTCGGAGAAGCTGAGGAGTCTATGGAAGTCCAAGGGATTTGACAGATGGGACCTTATTGGGATCACGCAGATCAAAGATATCTGGGGGCAGGGCACAATACACGTGTTTAGCTCTCTTAAGGAACAGTATCGCCTTCATGACAATGAGCAATATCGCTACCTTCAGGTTAGGCATGCGCTGCTTACACATATCCCCAGAGACACAACACTTCCTGAGGCCTCCCCACTTGAAGACCGAGGGCTGGATGGTCACCTCCCAGGGAAGACTATTTCATTTATATATAAAAAGCTTATAAATTGCATGGAGGACCCACTAGTACTCGTTAGGACTCACTGGAATGCAGATTGGGTTGAGATGGATGACGAAGATTGGCAGGAGGCGGTTACCTCCCCACGGGTGGTGGTCCAGATGAGGCTTAGATTGGTACATCTAAAGATTCTTCACAGGATATGTCACTGTGCCTCTCCTGGTTCATATGGGTCGAGAGGACGGTGGGGAGTGTCGGAGGGGGTACGGAGAGATGGAAACTTTCATGCATATATTGTGGCATTGCTCTGTGGTGCAGGAATACTGGGTGAGACTCTATGACACACTGCGAGAAGTCCTGGGGGTTGAGTTGCGGCCGGAATCCAGCAGATGTCTTTTAAACGTTTCGGAGCCCACGGATTTGAACATGCCGCGTAGGAGACAATGGGTAACGTTGGCATGTATGTTAGCTAAGCGTAATATTGCTCAATTGTGGGGAGCCAGCCAGTCGCCCCGGGTCGAGAAACGGGTGGAAGATTTAGACTGGTGTATCTTTAGAGAGAGGTCGGTGTACGTGGCAAGGGGTTGTCCCGAGAAGTGGGAAAAGGTTTGGGGGGGACTGGACTCAATACCATGGAGATCTCTGTATACCCCCGATACGTGTGGGAGAAGTGGAGGTAAATGAGTCCCCTTGATCCACTATCTATATATTGTACTTGCTATTTTGAATGATATGAAATTTAAACTATGGCAATTATGAAAGTGTCTAATGTCACCTGATGTTTTTCTTTGTTGGTCGTTAATAAAAATATATATTTTTTAAACTATGGCTTATTGGATATATGGCGACACCCCAACCCAGATCGTCAAGTGTACTTGTGTCACAAACCTGCTGCCAATACCTATAGTAGACTAGATTACTTCTTTATCCAAAAGATGACGGCTCATCAGATAGCGGAGATGCAATATCTGGCCCGCTTTTTGTCCGACCACTCCCCACTCCTAATAACTACTAATAATCGCTGGGTTGACCGAGGTCTAAGATACCGCTATGGAGGTTCAAAACCAAAGCTTTTGGTGACCCGGTCCACAAGGAAATCATATCAAACGGGCTGGAGGCCTATTTCGAGATGAACTGGGGTTCTGCCAGCACCAGGGCCCATCGAATGGGATGCAATGAAGGTGGTGGTACGGGGATATGTATGTCTACTGAGGTGGGGGTTAAAAAGATGCTGGAGCACGACCTACGCCAGCATGAGGAACGCTTGGTGGCTCTGGAGAAGGAGCTTCCTACGAATAAGGAGGGGTCAGCTAAATGGGATGACATGCCACGGAAGATTGGTAACATATGGGACTCACTTGGCAAATTCAATAAAAACCCGAGCAGGCGTCGCTGGTATAGAGAGAGGGATAAGGCGGGTCGGTTGTTAGCGCGCCTGATTTGGGCAGACACTCGCCGTGCAAGATGGCCGCACTTACGTGAGGCTCCTGCAGTTCGGGCAAACATCCTCCTGAAATCCTAGCCATTCGGCCAAGCTGACATATGGAACTGGCCCTATAGACTCTGCGGACACATACAGAACTGCCTGGGCTAGAAATCGCGTCCATTCCCTACCTGAAGGCGCTCGTCGATAGCCATCGCTCCTGTGCTCACGCCGCTCAAAATGACGACGGCGCGGACTGCCTAAGGAGGAGATCCTGTGGAGAGGACCGCCGCTGCTGCTGGGCGATCCTCCAGAAGCTGTGGACGAACCGGAGGTTTTGCCTCTGTGCTCCCGCTCAGCCGGGCGGTGCTCCTCCAGTGTGCCTGGCGCCTGCAGACCTGACCGCGGCGTGGGACGCACGGCGGAGGGGAGCGGCTGCGCAAGGGCCGCGGAAGAAGAGACGGGCCCGGGAGGCCCATGCGAAGCCTGCAATACTTGAGAGGTGAGAGGCGGGACAGTATTCAGTCTGCTAGGCTCCGCTGGGCGAGGCCTCCCTCTCATGAGCTGCTGTCCCCTGCTTCTGGCTGTCCCAGATATTGAGCAACTGAGCCCCGATGCAGCGGAGGGGGAGCTGCGTGTAAGGAGCGGCGCGGAGGCTGGGAGCGGCCTGAAATAGAAGCCGCAGTGCTGGGCCGGATTGACCGCGCCTCGGAGGAGGAGAGCCTGCCTCTGTACCCGTCTGGTCCCTGCTGTGCTCACTGAGTGCAGCCCCCCCGCAGGGTTGAAGACTTGAGATTGTGCGTCAGATGGGCGGATAGGACCGCCATACAGGAACCGCCATAGGTGCGGATCACAACGGTGCATATTTAACAGCGCTACAGCGGGGGGGGTGGGGGTAACCGGGCTGAGGACTACTATCCAGCTGCCCTGCGACATCGTACATGGCCTGGCCCCTAGCCTGAGAGCTCGATGCTGCGGTCTTTCCAGACCTGCTTCTCTGCACCCTTTGTTAGTCCTACAGCACATCTGCACTCCGCAGGTGGGAGTGCTGTACAATCAAAGTCACACTGAGGCCCGCTATTGATCTGCTCGCCTTGGAGGAAGCGTCAATATCTGTAAAGTGGCTTTCTAGACCTTGCACCCACGCATTGTTTTTTTTTTTAAGTGTCCTTGAGACGGAACACTGAAAGAGGCCCACCTGTGAATACTGTGCTATGGGACACGATTACCTAAACATATCCTTCAACTAGACGGGTGCCGCCCACGTGGGCTATCCCTGGTGCTTCGCCCGCAGTAAAATGACGCCGGAGAGAGACTCGGGTCCTTTACTCTCTTACTAGTCTGCTAACCCGCCCCGTCGGTGGAAGATGGGAAAACCAAAGGGCAGACAGCCAAAACTCACCTTTGACACTAGAAAGACCCCCCGATCCCAGACACACCCGGATGAGGTACAGGCCGTCACCTATACTCCCTCAACTGCTGACTTAAAAGACCTTCTGATAGCGATGCAATCCAGCTTGACCTCAATAGAATCAAAAATGGACTCTATGTCGGCCAGGATGGACGTCTTGACGCATAGGGTGGAAAAACATGACAAGCGTTTGACGGAGGAGGAAAGGCGCATATCCGACATGGAGGACTCGTCTAATGCGTCAAACACCTGCACACTTGAAATGGACAGACTGCTGAAGGGGATAGCTGCTAAAAATGAAGAATTGGAATCGCGCTCGAGAAGAAACAACCTTCGTATTTTGGGGATAGCAGAATCCACTGCCACCGGACGCATGAAGGACTATGTAGAGCAACTGCTTATCACCTTATTTGTGAGAGAAGCATTCTCATCAGTCTTCGTAATCGAGAGCGCGCATTGGTCGCTGGCGAGCCGCCCTCCCCCCCGGAACTCCTCCTCGTCCCATTATAGCTAAGCTGCTAAACTATCGCGGCAGGGACACTGCCCTTCGCCTCTCCTGGAGAAAGGTTGACTATCTCACGAGGCATCAGAAATATCCATATACCCGGATTTTACTATGGCTGTCCAGGAACAGAGGCGCAAGTTTCTTCAAGTGAAAAAGAAGCTCCAGCAGCTTGGCCTCCCCTACGCCATGCTATACCCAGCTAAACTAAAAGTCACTGCTCAAGGGAAACAACACTTCTTTACTAACCCGCAACATGCTCAGGATTTCATCAAAACCCTCCCCCGACCATCCGGAGACCGACACTCGCCCACGAGACAAGAAGCAGCAGAGGGCGGCGCTTCGGACACTGAGTAAGTGGCCTACCCGAAATACGATGCTGGCTCTTTGTATCCGCTACCGGCTGGCTCTCCTACGGGGTAATTGACTCTGGGGTGCGGAGCCATGAGGTCGCACTCCCTCTTTAATGGATGAGCACGCCCCCCCTGTATAAGAAGCTGTAGACTTTATAATGATGGAAGCCCGGGTCCAATATTCTACATGAATGTGCCTTGTCATAGTGCCATGTCGGCACACCCTGAAATTGGCCCTTCATGCCTGCAATGTCCCCCAACTTTGGACACTACTTTTGGATACGGCATGGTTAGGGCCCCTGGTCGACCTACTCCCACTGTCTGATTCACCTAAGATTCTATGCCCAAACACCCTCGCAAAAGCGAGGTGTCCCCGGATTGCCCTCTAGACGCCACCAACCGGGTGAACCCTTACACGTAACTATGAGCAACGTGTTTGCAATGTTCTTAATTGTACCCCGTTGGGACTGTATTTTGAAGGGTTATGGGGATGGGGAGGGATGCTGCACAGCAAGTTGGGGAAGCTGTTGTGGGAGGGGGAGGGGGTAAGGACTGTTTTTTCATGTACATTTTTACTAAGGCATCGCGCTGCTCCACCATTTATTGCACTATTACGTAACTGCTCACACCATGGCCTGTTCCGGATTTCTTTACTATTGGCAGGACAGAGGCCCGACCCACGATGCTTAAATATAATTTTCTTTCATGGAATGTGCGTGGCTTGAGGGACCCCCGGAAACGTCGCCTCATCCTTGCATAACTGGACAGCCGCAATATTCACTGCGCTATGCTACAGGAAACGCATTTGCCTCCTAGGTCACCTCCCACTTTTGATGCCCGCTGGGCTGGCTGCAGGGGCTTCTCCTGCTATTTATCTTATGCTCGGGCACCTCTGTGTTGGAAAAACGTTCCTTTCCCTACACTCCTGTAGGTTCCTATGCTGACCCACAAGGGAGATATAACATACTGTTGAGAAGGCTAGCAGCGCGGTCAATCACAATGAGTCATGCTATGGACCAAATTCAGACGATCCAGAATTTTTTAGGGTGATGTGGGGTAAGATACAAGATGTAGACTATACACACCTGATATGGGGTGGAGATTTTAACGTCACGATTCACCCTAGCTTAAATAGGTCGCACCCGCAGCGGCACAACTACACAGCTGCACAGCGAACCCTTAGAGACATAGTAGAAGAACAGAGCTTAACTTACCCCTGGAGAATGCACCACTCGACTACACGACTGGGATCTTGTTACTCTTCTGTTCATGCTTCATGGTCGCGCATTGATTATTGGTTAGTTGATAGGGAGATGGCAACTTGGACAACACACACCTCTTACCTACCACGCACATACTCGGACCACTCCGCGGTGTTACTGACTCTCACCCCGCCGCATGAGGAGCCTCCATATTTGGCATGGCGCCTCAATCCGCAGTCTCTTTTAGATCCTGTGTTCAAAAATGAAGTGGAACAGGAGATCTTGGATTTCTTCCTCCGTAATGTCGGTTCCTTATCTCTTTACTCCACCATATGGGAGGCTTTTAAAGTCACCATAGCGGTATCTGCCTGGCGAAAAGCTGCGGAGGTTTGAAAGACATCCGAAATACGCTACACAACCTTGAGGTAAAAATCAAACAAGCTGAGACCGACCTCCAGTCAGCACCCTCCCACAAGTTGCAGGCTCACTTACGAACGCTGCTAGATGACTACCAGGACACTGCAGAGTGGGAATGCAAATTCAGGTGGAAATACCACAAAGCCCGGCAAAACAGGGAGGGTGAACGGCCGGGGAGAGCACTGGCCTCCACTATTCGTTCTCCACGCCATAACAATATTATGCTAGAAATAGAAGATGAGGATGGCCTGACACACAGGAACTCCTCGGACATATTGTCAGCTGTTAAACACTTTTATAAGAGGTTGTACTCTACTCAGCCACACGCTCCAGCAGACTTTGAATCCTTTTTTGACGATACCGCCATAGCCTGGCTGGGTGAAGGCCAGAGAGCCTTCATGCTAGCCCATCATGAAGGTGATGAGATCATATCGGCTATTATGCAACTGCAGTCTGGCAAGGCTCCGGGGCAGGATGGCCTTCCGGCAGAATTTTATACATTATATAAACACCGTATTATCCCGGTGCTTAGACACGTGCTTGAGGAAGCTCGCGAGAACAGAATTTTGCTGCGCACAATGCGAGAGGCTCTCATCATTTCTTTACCAAAACCCGGTAAGCTGCCCACACAGCTAGATTCGAACAGACCCCTTTCTCTCATCAACGTGGATGCAAAATTCCTTTCCAAACTGATCGCTTACTGTACCAGCCCTCTGATGCCTGTACTCGTCCTTCCTGAACAATCTGGATTTGTCCCGACTAGAAGCACAGCTCATAACCTGCAAACGCTGTTCGCTCTGCTCCATGATCTAGACCCTGAGGAAGACGCGGCTGCCATATTTCCCGACACCACTAAGGCTTTTGACTCACTGGAATGGGATTATCTCTCCTATGTATTGGTGTGCATGGGCTTCCCTCCCCCGTTTCTAGCATGGATCAATCTCCTATACACTGGGCTTCGAGCCACTGTTATGGTAAATGGCTTGCGCTCCTCCTCCTTCCCTCTGGTGAGAGGTATAGCAGACAGGGATGTCTCCTTTCCCCTCTTTTGTTTGCTTTGGCCATTGATCCCCTCGCTGCGAACATTAGGCAACACTACAGTGACCACGCCATCGTCTACCCTGAACGGCAGATTCTAATATCTCTGTACGCAGACGATATTATTCTATACTTGCGCTGCCCTGATATCAGCTTGAATCCTATATTGCGATTATTTATTATATTTGGGCAACTCTCTGGGGTCAATATCAACTGGACCAAATCCCAGATCTACCCTCTCACTGACTACACCTCGAGATGTACCCCGGATTTTCCCCTCAAATGGTGTGAAGACACTCTTACCTATTTAGGTATCAATGTGTCCAGAGATCGCGATGTACTTATGACCGCCAATTATGGACTTGCATTGGACTCCATTACTGACAAAATCACGAGATGGATAGCATTGCCCATTTCCATGGATGGGAGAGCAGCATTAATCAAGATGGTGATCCTGCCCAAACTATTATACTTATTTGCAAACATTCCATACGCTCCCAGCCGCCCCTTTTTTCTGCCTGTAATACTCGACTCATTCGATTGTTATGGGGAGGGAAACAAGCTAGGCTTAAATGGGACGTACTTACACACCCCTTTCACGCGGGCGGTTTCTCAGTACCAGACATCGAATTATATGTTAACTGCGCACAAGCCAACTATGCTGCATATTGGATGAAACCCCCACCTTTCATGCCTCACCTGGCGATTGAAAACGGTTACATGCGCCCCGATCCCAGTACAGCCTACCTCAGCGTACCGACGGTCCCCAGACACACTGCTTCTACTACTGTGCAATGCACCGTCAGTGCATGGCCTGGCCAAATTGACCCGTTGCACATTACTGTACTCTCCTCTCCTGCCCCTTTTCGGGAGACAGGATCTCCCGGTCACACAGGAAGGTGGCTGTTACCAGCTCCTCCGCAAGCTCTCTTTATACACCTGGGGAAGCCTGTATACCAAGGGGAAGTTTAGTACCAGCGATGAATTCTTTAAACACATTCCCCCCACTCCATTAGAACGCTTTTATTACATAAGACTCCGACAGGACACCAAAGCCGCCACATCCGCCTTTCCCCTGGAGCCTCCTGTGATGCTCCCGCTACACGCTTTGTTACAACAAGAGTCCTCTCGAAATGATACCGATCCGTACAGGCAAACAGAGAATATGAACCAACTGCGGCCCAGAGCAGGTGGGAGGAGTAGCTGGGTCATTCCATTACGGAGGAACAGTGGACATACTGTTATACACAAACTGGGGAAATCTCTGCTAGTAGTAGATTTCGAATTATACACTACAAATACATACATCATTTATATTACACACCTGTGCGGATGTTTAGGCTGAGACTGCGCGACAACGATCGCTGCGGATGGGAAGGGGCCGATTTCAGACACTTGGACTGGGACTGCCTGCCTATACAACGCTATTGGGCCGAAGTACTCGCCGCCCTAGGTCTCATGAACGGCCTCCACGTTCCCACGGACCCATTCACTGCCTTGCTAGGCTACACTGAACCTATTGCCGCAAAACTGCGTAAATACACCTCCATAGCGCTCCTGATCGCTAAAAGGAAAATAGCCTGCAAGTGGGGAAGAGTGAGGGCGTCCACATTTAAGGATTGGCTCCGGGTTCTCACATACTGTCAAGAACAGCTCCATATTTATGCAGAACGTCAACCTCCCTCGTCGCGCCTAAGAGACATTTGGAGCCCGCTGCAATCTTATTTACTGGAGCACGCTCAGATGACACTGTAGACGCCCCAGGCACTGCACCATCTGCGTCTTGATGAGCGCCCCCCCCTTAAGTCACGCAATTCCTGCCTACTGGGAATTACGGAATGGTATGGGTCATACACTCCTTTTATACAGCGGCCATGACTTCCCACCAACTGAGGATACTTTGTTTTACTTATTCCTTTCTTTATCACATACTATTTCAGAGGTGGAACTTGCACCATGTGTATGCTTTAGTTGTTTTGTTTAATGTTTAAAATGATGACCTTTAACTGCATTGCTATTTATGCCGACACAATTCAACACTCTACCTGACGCGGCCGGCCCGGCTGGGTTGTAGGCAGCTTGCTGTGTACTCCCCCTCCCCCCCTAATACAGCCAGTTTTTACACATTGGTATTGACGCTATGCCGGCACCACAGTGGTTGTAAGCAGTAAGTTGATTTGTAATTTGGATGATGATTCTTAATAAAGGTCTTTAAAAAAATAAAATAAAATGAAATCTCAGCTTTACGCAATTGGTTCGGAAAGTGATTGGGAGGGAGCCCAGGGCCAGGTGATGGAACTTCCATGGGCAGAGGACACACTCCGATATTTGGGGATATAGATCGGCAGGACTGAGGCCATTTTTTACCAGCATAACATGGGGAGGATAATCCGGGGCCTGCGGGGTAGTAGTGCCCTTTGGAACACACTTAACCCCTCCCTAATGGGGAAGATCGCCTTGATAAAGATGGTGATCCTGCCCAGATGTCTCTATACAAAGCAAGGTTCCTTTTTTGAACTTCCGCACAGAGTATTCAAAGAGTTGGATGCACTCCTGGTCCTATTATTTATTTATTTATTTTAATTTTTGGAAGACCTTTATTGACAGGAAGATATATATACAACCATATGCGCAGCCCGAAGGCTCAAGAGTGTAATACAAATCAATAAGGCAAGTCCATCAGGATCAAAAACAGGATCATTGTGGTCTAATTTTCAATTTAAATCTGAAGGATATTTAGCATCAAAAAACAGCACATTGGTTCCGCTCTCATGAAACAGGATTGATCAGAGTACTATGCAGAATATCGCCAGAACCATACCTAGCCGCAATTAGAAACCGTCTTGGAAGGGGCACGGATCAGGAGGTACATTGAACCACAAATAATACTCAGAAAAAAATAGTCCACAGTCAGGAGGCTAAAAATATAACCAGTCCGCATTAAGACACAGTGGATAAGACTTCCCGATCACGTAAAACCCAATCCCACTAAAGAAAGACATAAAAGAAAGAAAAAAGACAGAGAGAGGAGAAAAAGACAGAGGGCCATAGAACTAAGGTAACCTAAAGCATTCCCATCCCCGAATCCCACCCTGCATACCAGCGGAAGGCCACGGCCCACCCCCCCCCCAATAGGCATGCCTGTCGCCCCAAGAAGAACCCCAAAAGAGGGAAAGCGGAGGAGGGCCATAGCACCGGCCCCTTGTACACCCCAAGCTCAGAAGCAGAGGCCCACTCAAAAGGAACGTGGGCCCCAACCCACGGTCATCCCAGCCACAAACAGTCACCAGTACGAACGACAATCCACTTCGGCACCAAAGTCACAGGAAGGTAGTTCAGGTAATCAGGAATCAGCCCTGGCCAGTACGAAGAAAGGGCAGCAATCGATCCAACCGGCTTTCAGGTAGCAGCAACAAGGCAGCATTGGCAGGATGGGCCATCCCGGGTCGAGACAAAGACCAAAGCGACGTTGCAGGAGCAATGTCCCAGGACACGTCCAAGTTCCACAAGGAGGCAAGGCGACGGTAATACAGCAATCTATCCGCCGGCAGGTAAGTAGTTTTGGGAGCACAGTCACAGTTCGTATCAACTCGCTCCACGGCACCAGCTCCAAGTGTACAGCGCATCCGGGGGGTGACCATTGCAGCTACCGGGACAAAGGCAGAGTCTCGTTCTGTAGTGCACCCTGCTGCATCCTGTGGTGCCTCGGCAATAGAAGAGGTCTGCTGTAAGATGGGTGCAGCCGCCCGCAAACCCTGCACTTCAGCGCGCCAGTCTAGAAGAGCCAGCCAGACGTCCTTTATTGTGGGCGCCATCATCACACTTCCAGCACCTATGGACCCCGGGGCTCACACGGCGAGGAATCTATCACAGCAGCTGTTCAGCGGCAGTAAGCAACACGCTGCATAAACCGGAGCCCGGGGGACGCAGCACCACACGCCTCTTACCGAGTTGCGACACAATGTCTGCCGAGGCGAGCTGCTCCTCCGTCCGAGCCCCTTTTCAGATCGCAGACGCCAGCAGGGTGTCATACCACAGTGATCGATATCGCACTGCAGCGAGGAATCTAGGGAGCGACGTCGGGAGCAGTTTCGGTTTCGCTTCACGGGCACCAGTACCTGGCAGC
This sequence comes from Lissotriton vulgaris, assembly GCF_964263255.1. NCBI lineage: Eukaryota > Metazoa > Chordata > Amphibia > Caudata > Salamandridae > Lissotriton > Lissotriton vulgaris. The sequence goes on from NC_141689.1 coordinate 539,873,578, forward strand.
CGGGTGAGGCCGCTGTTGACGCGTTGCTGGGCGGCTGTTGTGCTACCCGAGGTCCCGGCGTGGCCAGCTGGGAAGGCCAGAAACTTGCAGGTGGCAGTGCGCGGCCATCTGAGGCGGTAGGATTGTCGGAGGAACGCGGTCGGGATCCACCACGATTCCGCTACAATAGTCCGTGGCTGGGGTGCAGGATATTTGCCAGGAGATTGCCGCAGCTGAGGGCGAGCTGCGGAGCCGGGCGTCTATGCGGCCATTTTGGCCGCCGTCTTGGCTCCTCCCCCCTGGTCCTATTATTGTGGAATAGGAAGAGATGTCAGGTTAGCCTTGAGATCATGAAGCGTATGTGAGGCAAAGGGGGTCTAGAGGTCCCAGATTTAGAAGTTTAATATTTTACATCGCAATTGCAACATGCTATATATAGCCTGTCTGGATACGGACTCCTCCTGGGAGAGGTCACTGCTAGAAGGCACATATGGGGACCAACAGTTAGTAGCGCGTCTCTGGCGGGTGGGGGGCAGCGGGATCAGTGTCCTCCATTGGTGTGACTCGTAGCGGCAATATGGAACCGGGTGGTACGACGACTGATTCGGGTCTGGCCGTTTGCCCCAGAGGCGGACTTTTGGCTAATGCCACCCTTTGGTCAAATAGACCAGATTATGTCCACGGATAAATGGAAAGCTGGGGACTGCCTGATGCTGTCTGACCTCTACCCGGAAAATAAATTCATTACTTATCAAGTGGCGGTGATCAATTTTGAGCTGGGATAGGGGAAGTTTCTGCAGTATGCTAAAATAGCTGCGATGCGTGGCACTTATGGCCCTCGTTCCCAGAGGCCCCAGGGCATACCCACACCATGGTCACTATGCTCTCCCTGCCTGGGGGGCGGAAGTTGGTTACTCACCTCTACAGGGCGTTGAGAGAAGATAAGAATAGCCCCTTAGAAGTAGAAGATAAATGGCAGCAGGTGTGTCCGCAGGAGATCACACCACGAGACTGGGAAAAGATACACAAAGGTGTGCGGAAGGTAAAAGTATGCAATCGCTTCAAACAAATTCAGTATAATATAATACATATGACTTATCTCTCACCCAGACGGCTTCAGGCCATCGATAATTCCAGGGACCCACATTGCTCCAGATGTAGTAGCACTCAGGCAGATTTCCCGCCCATGGTGTGGACGTGCCCAGCGATCCAGAAATATTGGCAGGCAGTCCTAGAGGACCTGACCAGGATAACGGGATGGACAATTGACCTGGAACCGCGCGCCCTTCTCTTGGGCTTGATTCTGCGGGATCCTAGGTGCAAGACAAGTAGGCGGTTCCTGGTTCTGGGCCTCATTATAGCCAAAAGGCGTATCGCGATTTATTGGTTAACCCAACAGGGGCCACTAGTGGCGAAGTGAAGAACAGATTTGAGGGAGTGGGTATTGGCAGAGGAAGTGCATATGCGTAACACCAGGAGAGATAAACTACCTGAAGTGATGCTGGCATGAGGAGTGATGATCTAAGAGATAGCGGGACAAACCTCACAATCCACACAAGAAAGCTCACAGCCGACGCTGAAGTACCGAAAATTATTTACGAACCCCCAATTATAGTTATTTCCATAACCAATCCCATTCCCATTACTAATAATCAGTCAGTTGGCAGTGTAGAAGGTCCAAGCATTTATTAGAACAAACAAACTCTGCCAGAGGAGCTCCTTGCGACCTAACCCCACGAGGTACGCCAAGAAGACTGCTGGCACACTGTCAGGACATCACATATATACAGTTACATTGGCGAAATCATGGCCCAACATGGAAAAATACAAGCTGGTACAGGTTGGTGCAGAAAGGAATGCCCATATTAGGAACACAAAGAACTCTTGGTTTAGCTCATCTCAGTTTAGCAAGGTCGAATGGGTGACTCCTTCTTCCGGCTCTGACACAGCCCACCCCGGTCCCTCCTGGAATGTGCTTATCGGGCCTTCCCCTGCTACCTACAACCTTGACAGGCCTAACGAGCTGAAGCAGCATTCTGCAACAGTTGGGTTATTTCTCAGGAGAACGCTGACGGAGGGAAAAGGATGAGTGCGGTCTGTTAGTGTAAGGCTTCCTGCGAGGCCACAAAATGGCGCTGGTCAGGCTAAGAAAGCGTAAAATGCGGGGAGTGGTGCAAGATGGAGTCCTAAAATATGACAGATGGTTTTATGCTTATGTTTACGTACATATAAGGTAGCATTTAGATACATCATGCTAATTATAGAATATCGATTATGCACATGGTATACATGAAAATAATTGCCAGTTCCTCAAACCCTCCTTTTATCGTGGTGTAGCTAAATACAAAGATCAGGCATGCTAATCCTCAAAAACATCTTCATTAATGGCCATTAGTTCGTGAATCTACTTCTGCAACATCTGAGTTTTGGGCGGAACTGGGGCAGGCACACAAATAGCGGTGATCCGGGAAGCACAATAAGAGCAACACGCCGGACCACATTGTATCAGAAGGCAGCAAGAGAAGATAATACCTGCTGCCCCGGCCAGAATCAACAATAACTTCCAACCCCAGGTGGATAAGAGCCCCCAAAACCACCCGGACAATGACCAAGACCCATTATCAGTATGCATTTCAGATGCAATGCGATGCAACTTTTGTATTGCCAGATGGACGGAGGGGGCGGAGTCTGGAATATACACGCAGCAAGAGCTGCCGATCACGCGGCATGCTCCACCGCGATCAGCTAAGACGACGTCTAAAACCATACGATTTTGAAGCGCAACGAGTCTCGTCGCCTGAAGCTCAACCGTTAGGTTAGTTAAAATATCAGTAGTGATATTAATGACATTTTCCACTATCCGGGACAATCTCCTGATTTCTCTGCTATTAAAAATGGGGCCCCAGAACGGCACTAAACCTTTGCTAAAATCTGTAAATTGTTGTAAAGAGGTGTCAGTTTGGTCGACCTCAGTCTTAATAAGCTGCCTGCGCGATCTTTGAGGTACCGCCGAAGAAAAGGGACCCACGGGGCGTGATTGATGTGTTCGATGATAATCGGAAGGTGCTATGTACACTGGTGGATAGAGGAAGGACATGTAACACCGCCCTGCCCAATTATGGGGTAACCAAGTGTATGCATTTTCACCGCAGACAAAATAGACGTTGGGCGGGGTGACCAATGGAGGGTAGATGCGCTTCTGCAGATGATAGGTGTAATTGCAAATACTATTTCCAACCTGTATACGTCCTTTCCCTTGCACACAAAATACTGAAGAAACATTCAAAATAGGAATTGGTACAACACGGTCTCTTGTAACATTGCGTTCAACAAAAAGCTGGAAATATCGGGAAGCATTGAAATTTCTAAAATCATACAGTTCTTCCTCTATCCAAGCTTCATCCCTAATTGCCAGATATCGCTGCATACAGGCCTGTGGGTCTATGGTTCCCCGCCCCCCCATTACCTGATTTATTGAAACCAAAGTGTGCATCGATATAATCCATAACCATGTTGTGCTCATGGTAATCAAAATCTCTACGCTGTTCACCCCAATGACGATATATGGCCGAGAACAGCCTAAACCATGCTTCACAGCTTCCTAAGTAAGTCAGAGGCAATGAGATGAATAAATCATGGTTATGAACCACCGAGGGTAGGAGCCCACATACCCAACAGTCAGTGGTATTAGCAACACTGTGCGTTTGGTGTAACATTTCAACAAAAGCATTTTTAGCATAAGTCTGGCGATGTCGCTCTTTATAGGGTGCTAACGTGTACAACAAGTGTTCAGACGGGGCAACAGTTGTTGGTAGGAATTTTTGCAGAGGGTACTCATGTTCCAGATATACAAATAACCCCAAAAAGACAGTTATTATAACAGCTATAACCACTACAAATATTACTTTGACCTCGGTGGTCCATGTAGAAAACATTGGCTCATAAAACGGTATAAAACGTGGTGCAATGGGAATTTCGTCGTCTCGAATAATGCGGCCAAAAGGGTACATTCCTAGCTAAAAGTCCAAAAAATAAACTCGGGCCTAGCAGTCCGTCCTGCCAGAGGGTTCTTCTCCTGTGTCCGTCAAAAGCCTCACAGGCAGGCTCCTTTCATATCCAAGAGAACCGAAAGTTGATGGTCAAAATTCTCACGTAGTACAACCTGGCCTTTTACTGACGTTAGTCTTTCTTTCTGAACAGAGCACAGTGATCAAAGTTTCAGCTCTCAACGATATAACCACTACAAATATTACTTTGACCTCGGTGGTCCATGTAGAAAACATTGGCTCATAAAACGGTATAAAACGTGGTGCAATGGGAATTTCGTCGTCTCGAATAATGCGGCCAAAAGGGTACATTCCTAGCTAAAAGTCCAAAAATAAACTCGGGCCTAGCAGTCCGTCCTGCCAGAGGGTTCTTCTCCTGTGTCCGTCAAAAGCCTCACAGGCAGGCTCCTTTCATATCCAAGAGAACCGAAAGTTGATGGTCAAAATTCTCACGTAGTACAACCTGGCCTTTTACTGACTTTAGTCTTTCTTTCTGAACAGAGCACAGTGATCAAAGTTTCAGCTCTCAACGAGTTCAGTCCAGTGTCTCGCTCAGCACCTCAGACCTACAAGCTAGCATGCCCTATCTATGCAATCGAGTCTTTCCTTATCTCCTGAGGTTGGGGTCTGAGGCGCCGTTTTTCTGCTTCCTTGGCCGCAGGTTGTATCGCACATTACCCGGCACTTCTTGATCAGAGAATAGTACACCAGGTACTTTTTGCACATGAAAATCTTCGTTTGCAGAGGTACTGAGAACAGAATTCAGAGAGCTTACAGATTCAGTAGAGACCAAGTCGTCTGGTCTCGCCACTCCCTCCTCTAGCCTTGTTTCGATCTCACAGGCGTCAGAAAAGGGCACAAATGCAGCAGCTCTCTCACTTTCCTGCGTCAGAATTCCCCCTGCGCGTTGCTGATCATAAGGAAGTGGGAATGGCAGCCTTTTCAGATGGGAGACATGTATCCAATGCTTTCTCCCATCCACTTTAACCGCCGTCCGGGTAGCAAGGAGGATCTGCCGGGCCTCAGACCACCTTGGAGCCAGGCTGGTGTCTCGGTCAAACTTCTTCACCAGTACCCACTGGCCGGGTTGTAGCCGATGTCCGGGGCCCTCTGGCAGTGGCTGCAGTACGGATGCTACCTGCTGATGAACAGAACGAAGGTCTTTAGTCAAAGCATAGAGGTAATCGATCAACATTGGATATTCAATATCAGACAAGGATCGTGGCCTGGGTACCCCCCATACATTTGCTGGTCTACCAAAAATAATTTCATATGGGGAAAGGCCAGATCGAGAGTGGGGGGTAACACATAGTGACATAAGGGCTAGAGGCAAGGTGTCAGGCCATTTTAACCCTGTGCTGTCCTGTATTTTGGCCATCTTGAGCTTGAGAATACCATTATATTTTTCCACGAGCCCTGCGGATTGTGGGTGCCGGGCTGCGTGGAACTTTTGCTTAATCTGCAGACCCTCACAGATGTGCTTGACGAGGGCCCCATGGAAGTGCCCCCCGTTGTCCGACCAGATCAAGCGGGGCAAACCGAAGCGGGGCACAAATTCTTTGAGAAGGGCTTTAGCTGTGGTCATGGCAGTATTTTCTTTAGTGGGGTAGGCCTCAACCCATTTGCTAAAAGCACAAACCACTACCAAAACATATTTCAAATTGTTGACGCGCTCCATATGGATATAATCCATTTGGAGTACTTCAAATGGCAGTGTCGGGGGTGCAAAATTCCCACTCAGGACATTCTTTCCCTTCCCCAGATTGTGCTGTAGACAAACCATGCAGTATTGGACCAACCGGACAGCCGTCCTTTGGATGTTAGGGTTGTTCCAAACTGGGTCCAGGAGCCCACAAATACCTTTTGCTCCTATGTGTGCCGGACCATGCGCCATCGTTACAACTGCCTGTACCAGAGCATTGGGCAGTAGCCATCTTTGCTTCTCTGTCAAATCAACCCAACAATTATTCTCATCCAATCTTCCTACCTCCTTTTCCCATCTCTCTAATTCTGCGGGTGTAGCTTCTTACTGTAACACTCGCACACTTTCCATAGTGTTATCGAACAATTCAGATTCCTCCACCCATCTTGCGGAAGAATTCACAAACATCGTTGACATTGGGGACTGAGCTGTCTGCTTGGCCACCTGGTCTGCAAAGGCATTTCCCTCCCCCACCTCGTCCACTATTGCTTTGTGTGCACTGCACTTGATGATGGCTAGTTTCTTTGGTAAAGTGAGGGCGTCTAGCAACCGCAAAACCAGGGGACCGTTCTGTATCTTTTGACCATGGGAAGTAAGAAAACCCCTCTACCTCCACAGCCGCCCAAAGCTATGGGCCACGCCAAAGGCGTACTGGCTGTCTGTGTATATGTTGACTTTGAGTCCTTCACTCAGCTCACAGGCTCTCAATAAAGCCATAAGTTCAGCAGCTTGGGCTGACCGGTGAGGGACTCGGAATGTTTCGTCCACTGTCTTCAAAGTCGTAATTGCATATGCAGCTGTTGTTGTTCCATCTGCTAGTTTAAAACATGACCCATCTACATATAACTTCCCTTGGGGTTCAGCTAGAGGAGTGTCTGTGAGATCAATCCTGCCTTTAGTCTCTTCTTCAGTGCGATAAATGCAATCATGTATGTCATCATTAAGTTCACTCGTAGGGAGTGGTAACAACGTGGCAGGATTCAATGTTGCACATCGGGTGATCGTAATATGTGGTGCAAATAATGTTAACTCATATCCAGTGAGACGTGCACTTGTGAGATGCTGTGTTTTCGTTTTGTTTAGCAATGTGTCCACGGCATGTGGCACCATCACTGTCAAATTAGAATTTAGGACGAGTCCTTCTGACTGCCGGATGGCCACCGCAACAGCTGCTGTGGCCCTCAGGCAGCTTGGAAGTGCTCTTGCGACATTATCCAATGTGGCTGACAGATACGCGCAGGGTCTTTGCTTACCACCAAAGTCCTGCGTTAACACTGAAAGCGAGCAACCGTCGACCTCATGCACATATAGTACAAAAGGTTTACGGTAGTCAGGAGTGCCCAAGACAGGGGCGGAACATAAAGCAGTTTTCAAAGAATCAAGAGTGCTGACATTCATCCGTCCAGGGGAGGGGTTCGTGCACGTCCTTAGTAGTCAGATGCAACAAGGGTTTAGCAAGAAGTGAAAAATTAGGTATCCATTGGCGACAGTAAGAGGTTATGCCAAGAAAAGCGCGAACTCCGCGTTGCGTGCAGGGAACAGACGTTTTAGCAATGGTAGTAATTCGTTTAGGTGTTAGTCGTCTACCCTCCTTCGATAGTAGATGACCGAGGTAGGTCACCTCCTGTCGACAGTATTGGAATTTGGACAAGGATACCTTATTACCCTTTGCATCCAAATGGTGCAGTAGTTTAACGGTCGCAGTTTTGCAACCGTATTCTGTGTCCGAGGCAATCAGTAAGTCATCCACGTATTGCAAGAGGACATTGCCCTCCGGCAAGTCCAGGTCATCCAACAGGGCCTTAAGGGCTTGACTATATATGCTCGGACTTTCAGTATAGCCTTGAGGTGCGCGACAGAAGCGGAAACTGCGCCCAGATAATGAGAATCCGAAAATCTGTCTGCTATCAGGATGAATGGGGATACTGAAGAAAGCATTTTTCAGATCGATGACCGAAAAGTATTTGTCAGTCGGCGGAATCATGGTAAGGATCGTGGTGATGTCTGTTACCACGGGATACTGGGGCACTACTATTTTGTTGACAGCTCTTAAGTCAATCACAAAACGATAAGCAGCATCCTGACCCTTTTCACCAGAACTTCTCTTCAAAATCGGGAGAATCGGGCTATTACAAACATTGGCAGCTATCTCCTCCACAACTCCCTTGTCGATCAAATCTTGAATGATTGACATCAAAGCTCGTTCCCCTGCGGGTGCTATTTTATACTGCGGGATGCGCGGCATTTTCGCACCCTGCTTCAGCGTGATGTGAACCGGGGGGATATCCAACTTACCCACATCAGCATCCCCCGTCGCCCAAAGTGTGGCTGGGATGCCATCGAACTCTGGGGGGAGGGGTTCATTTTTAGCAAAGCACTGTTTCATGTGGGCAGTGCTGGGTTGGATTGTCAAATAAACCCCATCAGCAGAACAGTGTATTGTCGCGTTTAATTTTTTCAACATGTCCAAACCCAGTAAGTTCTCTCCACAATGTGAAGTCAGCAAAAGAGGGGTGTCAGTGGCGGGACCAATCGAGAAGGGGAGAGGTCTGGAGATGGGACTTACTACTGGGACTCCCGAGAATCCCACCGAGACATTATTTTGCCCGGACAGAGCCGCCCCTGGAACCAATGATCGAGCAACAGAACTATTCATTGCTCCCGTGTCAATCAGGAAATTCTCAGAAGTCCCCATCACTTCCCGTCTTACATAGGGTCCCTTTTGATTGACCGGGATCGACACTTGGCCCCTACTCTGTCCCTGGCTGTCCTATGCTTGCACATAGGTATCCTGGTCTTCGTCTTCGTAATCGTCGTGATAGTGAGGAAATATAAATTTTATGGTCAAGTTGTGTTCCCTAGCGTGTACCCCACCGTCTCCATGTACCAGCTTAAAGTGCATGTAACTTCCCTCCTGTGCCAGCTATGAAGACGCAAATACATTTGCGTCCAACGTTAACATGTCCTCTTTCAAACCCACCCTGAATGGGTTGAATAGTCCGTTCCTAAGTATGCTATGCCAACGTCTTTTTGTAGTGTACTTTACACGTTTTTCAGCTCTGGCAAAGTAGGCCCTGAATTTCTGCCATCGAGCCTTTTTCTGGCTTCTGACTCTGAAAGCCTCAGCTCAGGCTGTCTCTGTACCCGTGAACTCTGACTTACTTCCAGCGCGGCCCACCGCGCTTAGCTCAGCCTGCTGCCTGCCAAGACTGACTACAACCTTCGAATTATCTGCTCCGCTCCTCGAAAATACATTCCTGCCTACTGGTTTCAGTAAACATCCCCCCAGCTGCAGAGCAGAAGGGCCGGCCTGTCTCCGTGCAAGTAATTCATAGCCTCTGTTACCATGCTCCCATGGAAGGCCCATGCCCCCACGCTTCTCATGCAGACACTTAGACGCTTATACACGCACTCACAGTCAGTATAGAATAGCTTCTGCCCCAGAGACCTTTTCCGTTCAGATAATATGGTTCCCAAACATCAGATATCAGATATGATAGAAGTACGAGTTGATCTGACATGCCAGACTTCTGTCTCTTTCCGCTAGTGTAAATGTCAAGTCCCCTGCACCCTCCAGTTTCACGTCAATCACACGTCATGCAGCTGCGCGCGCATCCAAGCCTCCGATTTCTGCTGACATTGCAACATTTCTGTTTTGTGCCACCCACTTATGACACCTACCCGTGACGTTTCTAGCGCACACCTCTAGTTCACGCCTAGTCCACGCCTTCTGATTACGTACTAGTAACACGTGGATGCTGTTATCTTGTCTTCTCTCAGCTGTTACGCCTACTATATTGCTTTCTATGATGTGAATTAAGTATATAAGCTATGTATTGTCAATAAAATATTGCTCTATCCCTTCCTGAACCCCTTGTGGTTGCAGGAACATGATATCCAGTTCCGGAACGATTCCTTTTTAAGGAATAAAACCCCTAAGAACTCTAACACCACGGACTCTGTTTCTTTCTTTCCGATTGAGTTATTATTGATTAAGTACTTACCTGCATAGAAATTAAGACGGTAAATTAAATATTTACGACATTTTGGCGCCCGAACAGGGACCCCTCCCCCACCCCACGCGCCGGTTGGTGCGTTGCAAGCTCTGTCCCCTGCCATCAGTTAGAAGGAAACTACGCGTACCGGCAGGATTTCCTGTATCTCCCTCTGGCCCACGGAGGTGACGAAGACTGCGATCAGCACCCAGACGAGGCGGTGAGGAGTGCGGAGGATCCCGACCAGAGCCTAGCCGAAAGAAGCAAGGTCCGAGGTGTCAAGAGGCCCACCAGTTTTCCGAAGTATCCACGTGTCGAGTCGAGTCCGGTCCAGTCCGGTCCAGTCCAGTCGAGTTTTCCGAGGCCTTCTGTTTTCCGTGCTTCCCGGTGAGTACCATTGCTGGGACGTATCTAGACGGGTTTGGGTACACAAGTCCGGTCTGCACTGTTTTAGACAGTGTATCTGTACTGTTTAGCAGTACATCAGTTATTAAAGTTTTTGCATTGTCTCCGACAGTGTATCTGTGCTGTTTAGCAGTACATCCGGTATAGGGGGTAGTCATATATGTCTCAAATGTCTTTTCATGTGATTAATGTCGTGGTATGAGTGTGACTGTTTTTAATGTGCATTATTGTGTTCTTGTATAACTAGCTGTATTCAGTATTAAGTAGCAAGGATTGAGCATTCAGTACTAAGTAAACAAGATGCCGTTTTTCAACAAGTTAAAGCAGATAGGAACTAGGAAAGGGATACTAGAGGAAGAAATTCCTATCCCCCCTAGGGACACTCCTGGAAATTTTATGTACCATAAGCATGGCTTAGATGCCATATTGTATCTAGACTTATGGGCCGATTATACTAAGCATCTAGACGAGAGACACAGATGGCCTGTTACCGGAACATGGGATGCCGAGTGCATCATGAAGGTAGAGGAAGCATTATGGAAAAAGAAAGCCAGACAATCTCAGAAAGACGCCATAGAGTTTTGGCGTAAGGAATCACATAAGCGTGCTGAAAAAGCACTACGTAGAGAAGACAGACTTAAAGAATCAGATCAAACTCAAGAAAATGAATTAGTTACTGAAGGGATCCGAGTAAAATCAGAGCAAATAGACCGCGCACGAAACAATCTCGTAAACGGTATGTATCTCGCGGCCGAGGGTTCGCCTGAGGCCATTTCAGAAATACCGAAAAATCTGCCGCCACCATTGGTTCCAACTAAAGTAACTCACAGGACCACTAAAGACATATTCCTGAATTCCTATCTAGAGGATGTAGCACCCGCTTACACCAATCTGCCTGTTCGCGTCCCGCCTACTGACGGTGACGGGGGTGTCAACCCGCCTCCAGACCAAATTCTGCCACAACTGCAACCAGGTTTCCCCGTTCGACCGACCATTCCTCTACCTCCACCACTTCCCGCACCTAAAGTTGATCTACCGAAACCGCTTCTACCTGACCCTACTAAAGGACAAATTCAAGTACAGATACAGACTCCACAGAGAGATAATGTCCAAGCTTCCGCCTCAGGAGGTGCGATGGGGGGTCTTCGGACCCCGCCATTAACACACAGAGTACACCTTAGGGATATGCAGAGTCCTTTCACGTTCAAATCACCCCGCCTCGACATACTCAAAGAACAACTTACAGTTTGCAGATATGATCCAGTACCCGGCAAAGACGATAGAATGATGATGGCATCACTACGGTTACGATCTGCTACTGATTTCCTGCTGTTATTTGCAGGAATGAAGGAGCGCCTAGATAGAATATATCACTTTGTCCAGACTGGGAAAGACCCTGACAGTATTAAGGATGCCATGGAGCATCAGAAAGTTGACACTCAAGCATATATACTACGCTTTTCATAAATTGTTTAATAAGAGAACGAGACAGGCCTGAGACAGATCAGGATGAATTAGATGAACTCAACAGGTGGGGCCAAAATATATCTGAAGGAAAACATGATAAGGGGACTTGCATAGTCAGTATGTACAAGAAAATAAGAAAAGCAGTGATAGAAATACACGAAAAAGAGAAAGAAAAGGCTTCCTCCGAGGGGGAAGAAGAACTTGAAGAACCAGAAAAGACTACAGATACTATAGCGTATGTAGGTAAGGGAACTTACCTTAGGAAAGGCATTCGCCCAGAAAGCAAGAGAGTTTTTCTCTCCAGCTTAACCAACCCGAATTCTCCTGAACATCGGTTTCAGGAGACTGATAAAAGGCTTCGAGACCGAATAGGGTACCATGTACTCAACTCTATGGATGAACAAGAACTAGCCCGGTCAGCAATATTATGGGCTGACAATCCAGACATATACAATGATGACACCGTAGCACAGACATTCCTGAACCTTTCCCCAGACGAGCAGAAATTAGCAGGTGTATACATGATTCAGCACCTCCTCACGTTAAACAGGAACCAACATTCTGATCCAGGTCCCTTACACGAAACATTAGAAGCACTACTCATGGATAGATGGAGAGGTCTAAGTACCAAGTTAATACAAATAATTCTAGAACAACGACATAGATATAACACTTTCGTAAGCTCCGAATATGTTCCCGCTCCGCCCCCAGAAAGGAAAATGTATCACATGGAACGTCTGCATGGCATTGAAAGTCAGAACCCCTTACGAGAAGTGCACCCAGTTATGGGTGAGGATCATACCTTGAAACGTGTGTATGTACACACGCCTCTGACTAAGTTAGAACTGTTAGAAATGAAGAAACTAGTACCCTGTCATGATAAAGACCCTGCAGGTTTTCACAGAGAGCTTAAAGACATGTTACTGATGGGGGATTACACATATGAAGATATCATGAAAATGTTAAAGGTACTGCTGCCCACGGGCATCTACGAGAAACTCAAGGAAAAGGAATGGGAGGTGGGAGAGAAAAAGATTGTTTGGGCAGAAATAGAAGACGAAGAGAACAAACGTGTCCCAGGGGTAGGCCTTGGGGAGAAAATTAAAGCATTACCAGGTTTGATAGTACAGGTTCTGCCAAGATTACTGACAACAAGAAAGGAAGACTGGGATGCAATCTCAGCATGTAAACAGAAACCCGACGAAGATACTAGTGACTTCTATTCAAGATTCGAGAAATGTTTTATTATTAACAGCGGTCTTAAACCAAGTAGCGAGTCGTACCCGCATCTTTTTGTATCAAAGTTAGTCGAGAATTCCCTGTTAGCAGTTAAAAACCGTGTATACAAGGTTGAGAGTACATGGCAAGCAAATACGCCATCACAGATGTTACAAATGTTACAATACCATCAGAACAGAATTAGAGAAGAACAGGATCAGGAACAGAAACGTATGAAAGACACGAAAATGAAAATGTTAGTAGCCCAATCAGTTCCAACCGACGGCCACAGAAAGGGTACGACCCAGACAGGTCACACCGCAGCTCCCGTTAAAGGGACATGCAACTATTGCAAGCAGCCAGGTCACTACGTACATGAATGTCCAGTTCTGAAACATAACATATCAACAGGTAAAACTAAAGAGAGGCCGCATCCACCAAGACAAGATCAGGCCCAGCAACAGACCTCACAGAACGTACAGCCCATGCAGAACACGCAGCCTATGCATGCTTCATCTCATACAGCACAGACAGTAGCGGTATCACAGCCACAGCCCATTGCCGCGACTCAACAAGTTTCCCAACAGATGTACCAGTATGCCCAAGCTGCTTACCCCGATTACCAACGATACGCATGAAACAGCCTAGAGAGGGAGTTGGGTTTGCCTCTTATTGAAATTCCTGTAGATCAAGAAGGTCCTTATGTACACAGTCAAGTATTGGGAAAAGACAGAAAGTTTTTAATTGACACAGGGGCAAGCCGCACCACAATAAGCCATGACGAAGTCCCAGGGGCACCCCTCTCAGGCTCACAGAATGTTTCCCTTGGTTTTTCAGGACAGCCCATTGTAAATGAAGTATCAGAACCAGTCCCCCTGGCTGTGGGTCCGTTATCACGTGTTACAGACTTGTTGCTTACGAAATCATGTCCAGAAAATCTGTTAGGAATAAAGACATTGAAGGCTCTAGGAGCCATAATATGCTGTTCCCCGGAGGGAGTTAGACTCTTTCTGCGGGATTTCAAGGGTCATTATGTATTACGAGAGTTTGATGTCAGATTGAGAAAGGTACCAGATCACTTGTGGGCAAAAGGCCCAACTGATGTAGGTTGTATGCATATCACACCATACCGTGTTACACTCAAGACAGGAGTTGTCTTACCCCGAATCAGACAATACAAGTTACCACCTGATGCTGTAGTGGCTTTACTGGAAATCATTGAAGAGCTCATTGCCCAAGGAGTGGTCGTAGAGACCGACTCCAATATCTGTAATTCACCCATCATTCCGATTCTTAAACGTACTGACCCCAATGCACCGCCAGTATATCGGCTGGTGATTGATCTGCGAGAACTGAATAGATGCATTGTACCACAGTACCCTGTGGTCCCCGATATCTCTTCCCTATTGACTGCTATTGATTCTGAAGCAACGTTCTTTACTGTAATTGACCTCAAGAACGCTTTCTTTAGTGTACCCATTGATCCAGAGAGCCAATACCTCTTCGGATTCAGTTTAAATGGACGAAGTTTCAAATTTTCCCGCGCACCTCAAGGATTCACAGAAAGCCCCAGCATCTATAGTCAAGCACTGAAAAGACAACTAGATTGTATCCAAATGCCAGTCAACACCGCTTTACTGCAATACGTCGATGATCTGCTGATCACCGCACGAAGTGAGCCCGAATGTGAACAAGCATCACTGACAGTTTTACATTTTCTGGCCGACAAGGGACACAAGGTGTCTCCTTCGAAGCTACAATTCTGTGTTCAGCAAGTTGTGTACTTGGGTCACTTGCTGTCCAAAGTGGGGAGACAGCTCACTCCCGATCGCATTCAGTTAATTGTAAATATGCCACAACCCCAGACACAAAAGGAAGTGCGGGCCTTCATAGGCCTCACCTCGTACTGTAGACAATGGATTCCTCAATATGCATTTCTAGCTAAACCACTCATCCAGTTAACGACACAGGAGGCAGCGACTTCGACTGTCCTTCCTTGGACTCAGGAACACACACAAGCCTTTGAGGAATTAAAGAAAGCATTATGTCGAGCACCAGTTTTAGCGACACCATGTTACAGTAAACCGTTTACACTTTTTGTTACAGAACGTGATGGCACAGCATTGTCTGTCCTCACTCAAGACCAAGCAGGTTCACATAAGCCTTGCGCTTATTTTTCAAGTACATTGGATTCAGTAGCCCAGGCACTCCCTGCGTGCTTAAAGTCAGTAGCAGCATTAGCAATCAGACAGAGCGATTCAATTGTTTTAGGCCATCAGTTAACAGTACAAGTTCCACATTCTGTAGAGGTTCTTTTAAACAGAACCCAGACTCAGCACTTGACTATAGCACGACTGACAGGTTACGAATTAACGCTATTCCAGCCACACATAGAAATCAGACGCTGCAGCATTCTGAACCCCGCAACACTGTTACCTACAATTATGACAGATCCAGCCCCGCATGATTGTATAGAGATCATTAATGCAGTAACAAAGCCTCGACGAGACTTAACAGATGTTCCATTGACAAATCCAGACCTGACACTTTATGTGGATGGTTCATGTATGAGAACAAGTACGGGAGAATTAGTGGCCGCGTATGCAGTGACCACTGAAACCGAAGTTAAATAAACACATCGTATTGACACACTGTCCGCTCAAGCGGCAGAGCTTATTGCTCTGACCCGAGCCTGTATACTAGCCAAGAACAGAAATGTCAACATATACACTGATTCCCGTTATGCGTTCGGAGTTGTACACGACTTCGGAATGTTATGGCAAGAACGAGGTTTTTTGACCTCTCATGGTGCCAAGATCCAACACGGTCCCCTCATTCAAGCACTGTTAGAAGCAATACATCTGCCTTCAGGCATATCCGTCATGAAGTGTAAAGCACATACTAAAGTTACAGATTCGGTTTCCCAGGGTAACGACCTGGCAGACCAGACAGCAAAACATACAGCATTGACTCAAACTCAGACAACTGACATGACAAAGACAATAGGACCGACAAATTGTATGACAGTCAGGGATCCCACACTAGATGTAATCGATATTCAGACACATGCTACCCCTGATGAAATAAAGAAATGGACTGAACTAGGAGGGATCCAGACAGATCAAGGTTGGATGACGAAGGGAAAATCTACATGGTTTCTCCCTGACTCTATGGTTCAAATCATGATCAATACAGCACATAGTCCAGCACATCTAGGAGAAAAAGCGATGTTAGACAGTTTACAAAATCTCTGGAGCAATAAACACTTACGAGCAGCAGCAAAACAGAAAGTGCGTACTTGCATGATCTGTTGTCAGTTCAATCCAGGTAAAAGCGTCCCTGTAGAGCAAGGTGGATTTCATCCTCCCGATCACCCTTTTGAAGTCCTCCAGATGGATTATATCCAGATGGACCGTTGTCGAGGATTCAAATATGTCCTCGTAATTGTCTGTGCACTTTCCCGTTGGACCGAAGCATATCCAGTCCCAGATTATACTGCTCCGACCACTGCCAGGCAGCTGGTTCGAGAATTCTTCCCACGGTACGGCTTGCCTCGTGTCGTGTACTCAGATAACGGACAGCCATTCTCATCCGAATTAATGAAAGAAGTTTCCTTGCTGCTAGGATATCAGTGGAAATTCCATTGTGTTCGACATCCCGAAGCCGCAGGCCTTGTAGAGAGGCATAATCAGACATTAAAGACCCGCCTTGGTAAAATATGTCAAGAGAAAGGGGTCGACTGGATAGTCGCCCTGCCAGTAGCATTATTCTATATGAGGATGGTTGCCCACTCGAGATCAGGACTATCCCCGTACGAAGTGGTCTTTGGTAGACCACCGAATATGTGGGGGACGTCCATTCCTAAGAAAATTACTGATGTTGATTGTAACATGTTGACAGATTACCTTGCCTCCTTGATGTCTGCACTCCAATCATGTCGTTCACAGGTTGCCGCAGCCTTCCCTGACAACACTGATGTAAAGCCGCATGATGTCCGTCCTGGGACCTGGTTTTAATAAGGAACTTCGACAGGAAAAGTCCGCTGGAGCCCCGCTGGAAAGCGCCGAAGACCGTCCTTCTTACTACGAGGACAGCAGTGAAGGTGGAGGGCAGAAAGGGGTGGATCCACACGAGCCATATTAAACGATTCCACGAACTGAAACCAGACCCAGACTCATCCACCCCTTCCAAAGACTGTATTGAGCCTAGTGACTTTAAAGTTTCCGAATGAGAGAAAACTCCCCAAGAGGAGTATAACCTAAAACTCCGATCTAGCAAGTCAGACAGTTTAATTGTTTAAGTCCTCCCCTAGGTGAATCGGTTAAATAGTTTCTGACATGTATCCCCTAGATCGAGATAGAGAGAGAGAGAGACAATTCAAGAAACGTACATATTGCAAATCACTGCGTAGTCACTGTATAGTGACATTATTAATTATGTTTTTTCTAAGTCTTCTGATTATTGTTGCAAGTATACTGCTTCCTATTTATTACCCTATTTTCAAGCGTGAACAATCTGCTTACAATGTTTCTGCTGAACATTCTTTTAGCGAGTTACCTCCACATGAACTTTCTTACAGACTTGCGCTGCGCAACAACACATTCATTAGTATGCTACATCATTCCCATCAGACTAATAATGCTACAAACTGCTGGATATGTGGCCGACTCCCTCCCTACCAGAATTACAAGGGAGCTCTGCCCCTCTTTCCGTACCCGTTCACTCACAATGGCTCCTGTGGTGCATGGTTTAAAATAATTAATTCCTTAGATCCTGATATTGCTGTTTTCAAAGGGAGCTGGGTTTGGGGAAACTTGAACTTAGTTCTGCTCGATGTCTGTTACCCTGATAAGGAGGGACTCCCCACTAGAATAGGAACTGATCTAGAAAATGAAGTATATGGATTAGGTAATTACACAATTAACCTTATGATTCTTACTGTTGAATCCGAAGCTGCACCAGTTCTGCCCGCTATGTCAGTATTACCAGTCACTGGTGAATTATGTGTCAGGAAGAAAGGTTCAGTACACTTAGGTCATAGTAAATGTACTACTGTGGTCGAATTCAGTGATCATGGTAAATCGTCCTTTAAAGCTATCCGTCATTCTTATTTTGTTTGTGGTCATACCGCATACATACGTTTACCTCCAGATTGGGATGGTACCTGTTATATTGCATTCCTTCTGCCACCTGTTTTTCTAGCCCCTCCTGATTATCACAGAAATACAAATCTAGTAAAGAATAGACTCAGAAGAGATCTCCCGCTTGTCGACTACACAGAAACGGCATGGGAACAATACACCGATTTTAATAAAGGATTCTTTTTCTTTTTAGGCCCTGTCCAAAATAGTAAACTAATACGCAGATTAACTAGAACACTTGAAGCAGTAGTGAATGAAACTGCCTCCGCCCTAGGTAACTTAACCGAAGAGCAGTCCGCCATGCGGGTTGTTGTCCTTCAGAATCGTCTTGTTATTGACGTCATCTTGGCAGATAGAGGTGGAGCCTGTAAGGTCATCGGGTCAAGTTGCTGTGTTTTCATTCCAGAAAACGCGCCATCTGTATACAAAGCTATTACACGTCTTCATAAAATTGCCAATCTGATACATCAGAATCCAGGCACCTGGACTTGGTCCGGTTGGTTCTGGACAACGTTAACCGCTTGGGGATGGAAGATCCTATCCTTCCTAGGCATTGGCCTAGTCCTAGTATTCAGTTGCTGCCTGTGCTTACAGTGTGGGCCAGCGATTTGTGGACTGTGTGCCACATCATGCATTGAACATTCCAGTTTTCTTTCAAGACGTGAAAGAAAGAAAGAAGAGCAAATGATGTTACAAGAACAAACTGATCGATTCATGAGGATCGATATATCATGAAGGGTCCGTAGGGAACAAGGAGGGAATGAGGAAATATAAATTTTATGGTCAAGTTGTGTTCCCTAGCGTGTACCCCACCGTCTCCATGTACCAGCTTAAAGTGCATGTAACTTCCCTCCTGTGCCAGCTATGAAGACGCAAATACATTTGCGTCCAACGTTAACATGTCCTCTTTCAAACCCACTCTGAATGGGTTGAATAGTCCGTTCCTAAGCATGCTATGCCAACGTCTTTTTGTAGTGTACTTTACACGTTTTTCAGCTCTGGCAAAGTAGGCCCTGAATTTCTGCCATCGAGCCTTTTTCTGGCTTCTGACTCTGAAAGCCTCAGCCCAGGCTGTCTCTGTACCCGTGAACTCTGACTTACTTCCAGCGCGGCCCACCGCGCTTAGCTCAGCCTGCTGCCTGCCAAGACTGACTACAACCTTCGAATTATCTGCTCCGCTCCTCGAAAATACATTCCTGCCTACTGGTTTCAGTAAACATCCCCCCAGCTGCAGAGCAGAAGGGCCGGCCTGTCTCCGTGCAAGTAATTCATAGCCTCTGTTACCATGCTCCCATGGAAGGCCCATGCCCCCACGCTTCTCATGCAGACACTTAGGCGCTTATACACGCACTCACAGTCAGTATAGAATAGCTTCTGCCCCAGAGACCTTTTCCGTTCAGATAATATGGTTCCCAAACATCAGATATCAGATATGATAGAAGTACGAGTTGATCTGACATGCCAGACTTCTGTCTCTTTCCGCTAGTGTAAATGTCAAGTCCCCTGCACCCTCCAGTTTCACGTCAATCACACGTCATGCAGCTGCGCGCGCATCCAAGCCTCCGATTTCTGCTGACATTGCAACATTTCTGTTTTGTGCCACCCACTTATGACACCTACCCGTGACGTTTCTAGCGCACACCTCTAGTTCACGCCTAGTCCACGCCTTCTGATTACGTACTAGTAACACGTGGATGCTGTTATCTTGTCTTCTCTCAGCTGTTACGCCTACTATATTGCTTTCTATGATGTGAATTAAGTATATAAGCTATGTATTGTCAATAAAATATTGCTCTATCCCTTCCTGAACCCCTTGTGGTTGCAGGAACATGATATCCAGTTCCGGAACGATTCCTTTTTAGGGAATAAAACCCCTAAGAACTCTAACACCACGGACTCTGTTTCTTTCTTTCCGATTGAGTTATTATTGATTAAGTACTTACCTGCATAGAAATTAAGACGGTAAATTAAATATTTACGACAATAGTACTGTTTGCTCTGATTATTATCGAAATGGTTACATTCAGACTTGCCTGGTCTTTCGTCTCTGCGCATATCATTCCTGTCGGGGCCTCCACGTCCACGTCATCGCCCTCGGACTGCTCCGTTCTGGGCAAGCAACAACGGACACTGTGCTTTCCAATGCCCCTCCTCTTTACAATAGGAGCACTGGTTCAGACCTACAGTCGGAACCCCGCCCGTGCCTCGGCCTGTACCCGCCCCTCTGGACATGGGCCCTCTAGTTCCTCTTCCCCCTCCTTGCCCCCGGACCACTTGCTGCAGCAATACGCGTGTTTTAAGGTCCTTGGCCTTCTTTTCCACCTTCTCCTTACATTCATTTTCCCTATGTTCATAATACTGAGCCGTGCTTAAAATTACGGAAGGGGTAGAGGTGGTCCAGGTACTTTTTGCTGCTTGTAAACGTGCGGAAATTTCCGGAGCCAGGTTTGTGACAAACCTGTTTACAACAGCCTAATTCCACCCTCCGTAGCCAAATCCTGCCCACTGAAGTCAATAAAAACTCCTTCAAACCTAGTGAAGAAGTCAGACACACTTTCGTCTTTCTTCTGTCGGCATGCAGTCAGTTTGTCCCAATCGACCTTCCTCAGAGGTATCAAAGAATGCATAAAGGCAATAATCCTTGCAGGCAAGGATGTTATTTCATTCCTAGGCTTGTCTCCTGGTTTACGATCACGGTCCCACCCTCGTAACTCTTCCCATGTCCCGCCCAGTTCAGCATGATCAGAGTCATGCACCTGCCGCCATATATCAACGGGCACAAGCAGTCCGAAGAATAGCTCGACATCTGCCAGTGTCATCACGGCAGAGGCCGCGGCTTCAGTCAACTCTTTGTAATAGGCGGTCAGGTTCTTTCTTGGGTCGGGCAGTTGGGATTTCAGGGAAAGGACCTCGCTCCTCTTCCATGGAGTATACACCCATTGCTCCTGGAATCGGGCATCTATTCGTGCTCGGGTGACTTGTTGTTGAGCATCGCGCTGTTCGGGGACTTCAGGATGATAAATAGGGTGGACCTCGCGCATAGGATGCTGCGAAGCCCACTGAGGCAGGGGGTTCTCCGTGGTCCATTGAGGACTCTTTAAGAACAATCTGCCTCGATACTGGACTAGAGTGACTACATTTTTATACACTTCTTGCGGGGTCAAATTAAATTTATAGGCCCAGTCCTGAATCTCGTCCAAAATCTGCGGAGCGCTGCCATTATGGAAGCTGGCCTCCCACGACCAAATGAGGGAATTAGACATTTGGTAAATCACATGTTGCTGCATTATAGGCTCTAAATCCTTCACTGTACTCCATATGTCTTCTACCGTATAAACGTCACTCCTTATCCATTTGACAGCCTGATCCGCTAAGACTTCCTTCTCGCCATATGCTATAGATGATCTTGTGAATAAAGTTTTTCTATCCAACCCTCCAGCAGCCCCTCTCGGGATCTGTTCTACCACACTAGGCGTAGTACTGGTTGACAGAGACCCCTACAGGGCTCGGGAGGCTCAACTGTACGCGAGGGGATGGTAGGGCCTGCCTAGGATCAAAGACGAGGGTGGCCAGGTCTGCCGTAGAGGGAGACGAACTGCCAGCCCCTGGTCTAGGGTCCACAAGGGCTTGGTCCTCTGGTGCGGAGGCTTGCAGTGCAGCCGTCGTTTGGACCGGGACCGCGGGATATATGCGTTGCGGGGCATATGGGGGAGGAGGTCTCTGATCTAACAGTTCCTCAATCTCATCTTCAGCTTCATTTCGAGTTACATAGCTTTTATCCACTTGTAGCCGAACCGGTCTATTTTCTTTTTCAATATTCTTTTCTGTTTTATTCTTGTCGTGGGCAATAGCTTTCTGTGTAAGCGTTTGCCCTTGTTGTATTTTAAGCAATTTTTCTGATCTAATACGTCTTCTCTTGGCCTCTTTCTGCCACTGGTTAAGAGTGTCAAACATGGACTGACGGCTGCGTTTGATAAATTTTTTTCTCATCAAAAGATCCAGTTTTCCGCCACTGTAGTTCCACATTCTCTTTCGTGTACTTATGCCACAAGGAATTAAAGAGAAGGGGGCCAATACCGTGTTTGCAATACATATCGTGACTGGGTGTTCCCTCCGGAGGGGCAGGCTGGCTTTCATCCAGTCTCGGGCCCCCTCGGTGAAAACAGCCAAAGCATAACTTGCTGAAGCACGGCATTTTTCTTTGTTGTTCTATCCCTAGTGAGCTGAAAAGGAAGCAAGTGTTATTAATTTAAGGACAATGATCTTCAATTTCACCAATCACAGTTCTCTCAGACACATGGCCATGTCTTCATTCAAAATCATTCCCACATTGCAAATGGGTCACTGAACACAAAACCAACAACACAGAAATCGTACAAACAGTAAACGAAAAATGCAAAGGAAAAGGTGGAGCCCGTCGACTCCCACCTTCGAGAACTCTTTAAGCAAAATTCCAACGCTGCAAAGAACCAACAGTCTTGTCCTTAGACTACCTGGAGATAGGCTACACAGGTTTTAAACCACGGACCAACCTACAGGCCATCCAACAGTATTCATGGTTCACCTCCCGGACTATGCTGGCTGAGCCCGGTTTCTCAAGCGCCGCTCCAGATCCGTCCGGGTGCTACCCAATCTCAACTGTGGGCGTTCCCGAGAACACTCCGGCCGAGCGAGAACCGCAGTTCCCCCAGGCGTATAGTCCCTATCTCCAGTTTTTCCACACCGAGCAAACGAGAGGCATCTGCACGTGCAATTTCGACACTGCCCCGTCAGACCCTCCTATCCAAAATATCTCAGTGACCACAGGCCACCAAATGCCAAACACTAAGTCCAGAATCCAACACAAGACAGGACA
Source organism: Lissotriton vulgaris (assembly GCF_964263255.1). Lineage (NCBI taxonomy): Eukaryota > Metazoa > Chordata > Amphibia > Caudata > Salamandridae > Lissotriton > Lissotriton vulgaris. The sequence continues at coordinate 539,896,386 of NC_141689.1, forward strand.
AAAACACTCACCTGGTGCACACAGGTCTGTTTGCACGTTCTTCACTGCCAACTCTCGGTAGGGCCAATGTGGCCGGTTCTCGGGTCACACCCGAAGGACTCCGGCGTGGTTTCACGAGCAGCTGAGGTCCTCGTAACCGGGAGGGTAGAGCAAAACCCCAAATCTTCGTTGGTCTATTCTGCAATTCCCCCCCGATCTAGAGCACCCCTTTCAATGTCCCGATTGATCTCTGAAATACAGAGGGACGACCCCAACGCGGATTCCCGGCGGAGTCGCCAACTGAAGTACCGAAAATTATTTACAAACTCCCAATTATAGTTATTTCCATAACCAATCCCATTCCCATTACCAATAATCAGTCAGTTGGCAGTGTAGAAGGTCCAAGCATTTATTAGAACAAACAAACTCTGCCAGAGGAGCTCCTTGCGACCTAACCCCACAAGGTACGCCAAGAAGACTGCTGGCACACTGTCAGGACATCACATATATACAGTTACATTGGCGAAATCATGGCCCAACATGGAAAAATACAAGCTGGTACAGGTTGGTGCCGAAAGGAATGCCCATATTAGGAACACAAAGAACTCTTGGTTTAGCTCATCTCAGTTTAGCAAGGTCGAATGGGTGACTCCCTTCTGCCGGCTCCGACACAGCCCACCCCGCTCCCTCCTGGAATGTGCTTATCGGGCCTTCCCCTGCTACCTACAACCTTGACAGGCCTAACGAGCTGAAGCAGCAATTCTGCAACAGTTGGGTTATTTCTCAGGAGAACGCGGACAGAGGGAAAAGGATGAGTGCGGTCTGTTAGTGTAAGGCTTCCTGCGAGGCCACAAAATGGCGCTGGTCAGGCTAAGAAAGCGTAAAATGCGGGGAGTTGTGCAAGATGGAGTCCTAAAATATGACAGATGGTTTTATGCTTATGTTTTAGTACATATAAGGTAGCATTTAGATACATCATGCTAATTATAGAATATCGATTATGCACATGGTATACATGAAAATAATTGCCAGTTCTTCTGCAGGGGGGGAAGGCCCCAGGTTCCAGGGGAAGGACACAAGGAGACCCAGCATAAAGGATACGATATATAGACCTCGAGTTATCCAGAACCGGCAAGGGGGGGGAGGGTATTTACGGGAGCGGGTTCAGGGGGGGTTGGAAGGGTAGGGGGGGGAGTTAACATACAGTTAAGTTCTGATGTTGTTCATAAAAATGAAAAAGAACAATGAAGATGGAGACTCCTCCACCGTTACAACCTTAGTACTAATTGATGACTTGTATCATTGTTAAAACGTGCTCCACCTTGGCTGAGGCAGAAGAGAATAATGATTGTTAATGTACATTGTCTGCTGATATGGAGAAACACCTAATAAAGAATTTTTTTTAAAAAAGTTTAGTGCTCCAAATAGGGGTACTGTTGTTTGTGTGATCCTGAAAGAGCAGTGGGCTACTTACTTGATAAACCTCTATGGGAGCTCTTCCGGCTCAGATGGATCTTAGAGAATTCTTGGGCAAAAACTCCCAGTTACTTGGTTTTCCATAAAGGAAGAAAAAGAGGTCATCGAAAGAGTAAAGCTCTCCTGAGCCGCTGTCCCCGATAACATAACAGCAGTAATAAAAAAGACGAATAGTGTTTGGTGGGCTACGGTTTATTCCTCTCTATTTAGTTGGATTGCCACGCCAGGCCTTTACCCCTTTTTTTTTAGGTTTCGACTGGGGAACGGAGCGTAAGCTCCGCCCCCAGAGAAATCTCTAGTCTTCAGTAAGGGACTCTTGGAATACGCCCTCTGTTTCATTGGCTAGCTCCATAAATGGAGGCTAGCCATTGGAACAGAGAGGCGTCCATCATGGCCGGACCAGATTCGGGGGCGTTCCCGAGAATTTTTGGCTTTTGGCTACGTCATGCTACGTCAGCCAAAAGCCGGGAACGCCCCCGAATCTGGTCCGGCCGGGCCGTGCTTGCTGCTGTCCCCCTCCGTGTCCCTCCTCCCGCCGCCCCCCCTCCCCTCGCTGTCCTGTGCACGTTTCCCGCCTCCCTCCGTGTCCTCTCCCGCCGTTCGTGTCCTCTCCCGCCCCCCTCGTCCTCTCCCGCCCCCTCCCGCCGTCCGTGCCTTCTTCCGCCGTTAGTGTCCTCTCCCGCTCCCCTCCCGCCGTCCGTGTCCTCTCCCGCCCCCCGTGTCCTCGTAGGTGCATGTTGATTTTGAGTCACAAAAGCAGAAGGAAAATGGCTAGGTTGCCGCCCGGTGTAAAGCGCTTCAACCCCTTGTCGGGCATAGTAAGCGCTATATAATTACTATTAGTTCACTCTGTGGGGCTTCACTAACAGATCGATCACTTACCCCCCACTACAAGTGCCCAGTCTATCCTGATGGAGCACGTAACGGAAGAAACTGGCACCACTGGAATGACGAGGGTACGTGCCACCCGCACCATCACACGGCCCCCTGACGGCGCAGACTCATTCACGCGTTAACTGCAGCCGCACAAAGATAATTAACACATTTCTGTGCCTTTCACCCCCATTTTTGAAACTATTTAAAGCATTATCGAAGAGGAGTAGCTCACACGTCACTGGCACGTGGCAATCTCACAATATATTTGTATCCTCCAAGCCCTGAAAGATTCTCCCACCTCAACATGGTTTATTCCAAAACATATTTTTTTTCTTGGAAAGCAAGCATTCCAAGCGTCCGTAACCTGCCCTTCACTCACAGCTGCTGAGACACTTGCTATTCACAAATGTTTTTTTTCTTGGCTGGCGTTTTTCAGTGCCAACAATAGGGGAGGCCCCGGCGGGGTCATCACCTCTCTTATTTAAATTCAGATCAGCTCCTGCCGCCGGGCCGCAGGTTTCCCACAATTCCGCTGCACCTCTCGCATCTGTGCAGCTCTCAGCGCCCCATTCATGCCCGGACATTCGTCATTCATTCGAAGGCCTCGCGCTCCCGGGCCTCAAAGGCGCGCGCCGGCTGCAATGACAGAAGCCTCGGCTATCATTAAAGACGAAAAGACGAGTATTAACGCTCTCCCGGTAAGTGAAATGCTGAGTGTCTAAGATTTGAAGGATATCCCTGTAAATTTTATTTCGTTTTGAAATTAGAAATAGACAACAACAATCCGGGGTGCTGACGCAACAAACAGGCAGAGGAGTGCTTAAGGCATAAAAAATTCGAATTGGATGATGTTTTTTTTTAGCTAGTACTTGCAGCTGGGGTTGTTAGGTCATACCATGTCGGCAAGACGCCATGTCGCTAGGCTTTGGTTTCCCCTTAAAAATCATTGTTATTAAATGTGTAAGTCGAATAGAAGGCTAAAAAATAACACAACAACTCCCAGACTGTGCTGATTTATTACAATAAAAGTCATTAATTGAAAGGTGGTGTCCTGTGGACTTGGATTCCAGTGCCGAACACCGCATAGTTTTCAGAGATCTCAAATTATTGCATTTCAGGAGGTGCAAACTGGCCCCTGCAGCCTTTAACTGAAAGAATTTGCATTCTGTGGTTTGCATGTACAAACTAATAAAAGGCAAAATAAAACTACAAGTCCTGGCATGTTGGCTGAAATGAAGGGAGTGGTCCGATTACTTACCAGTAAACTTGATTACTCTCGATAAGTTCAGGTCGATGAGAAGAAGACAGCCATACAAATGCACTCCATAAGAAGAATTGGAGACCAGTATCTGAAGAAAGGACAACAATAAGTCAGGTGGTAATAGCCAACGGTGTTTTCTGATTACATGTATCAGTAAACCCAAAAAAGTGTAAGCACATAACATTTTGTTCTTTTTTTTGTTAGCATTCCGGTGTTTGTAGTACTTGGTTTAGAATGCAAAGCACATCTAAATCATAGCTGTCTTATTTACTTATCGTCTTTACAAACTTACTTATTAAAGAAATAAAAACAAACACAAGCATCAGAAAGCAAAGAATAAACAGGACTAAGTGAACTACTTTCATCTGTCAAATGATCTATTTGCAGTCCGATAGCTTTCGTTTACAGACCTGTCACTGACAATACCAAGGCATTCTGTGATCTATAGTCCTGGTTTAGTTCAGTAGCGCCAATATGACTTTCGCACCTAAAAAAAATTATTTTATAAGAAAACAAGCATTTACAATGCAACGGTTTCGCCTTTGGAAAAGTTTGAGCTATTGGCATTGTAAATGACAAAATTTGTATTTATGTGTTGGTTTTGAAAACAGATAAATAAATGGCATTGTCATTTACATTGCCAATAGCTCTAACTTTTCCAAAGGCGAAACCGTTGCTTTGTAAATGCTTGTTTAGAAAGGGTCTATAGAAAAACCTATTTTTCAAAAAGAGAGTGGTACAGACCCAAAACGTTATAGGCTTATGGATATTTTGCTAAAGATCTTCTCTAAGATTATTTTATCCAAACTAGAATACTAGACTTCTGAAACTAAGAGAATACCAACAGAACAGAAGATACATTATTCAGAAGGCACTGGAGGTAAATCAAAGGCTGTGCTGTTTTGTAGACTTCAGCACAGCTTTCAAGTCAGTGGATAGGGATACCCCTAGGGGAAACCTGTTGTCTGGGAGCCTCCATTAAACCTCCTTAGTGTACTTTAATTGTTGCAATCTGATAATTGGGCTCAGGTAGAGCTAGACAAGTCGGACTCTGGCAAGGGTGAATTTTAGCAGTCTTTTTCACCTAAAGTCGAGAAATCTCACTAAACTGTCTGCTATATGGAGATGATCTGGTACTACTGGATTGTACTGCAATTGGTCTGCCGAGGAAATTAGACGCTTTAGCAACTTATAGTAAGCAAAATAAGCTTTGCATTAACCTGGAAAATACCAAAATCTTGTTTTTTGAGTAGAGAAATGTAGTTGGTACTCAGACACAAGGGAGGTGGAGCAAGTCAGCCAATATAAATACTTGGGTTTGACCTTTAGGAGGAACCTGAATTGGGACACGCATCTGCATATTAAGCAGAAGGCCCTATTGCAGGCCAGTTGTCTATCAAGATTTAATAGATTTGGGGGGCTTTTTCCATACTCCACTACTAAAGGCCTACGAAAAGAAGATTCACCCGTTGGGTTTGTTTGGGGGAGAGGTTTTTTCCCTTTATCCGTCATATGAATATAACAGATTAGAAGAGGCAGAGCCTAGAAGGCTTATCTCTCCCCCAAGGCACCATGGTTCCAGCTGTAAGGTGAGTGTGTAAGTTAGTCTCCTGGAACCGAATGGCCTTTACTCGGGCCCTAAGGTTGTTTAATACACTTTCTGAAGATGATGAGGTGTCCACAGTTTTCAAATTGTGTTGGGAAGAGATTCAATGTAGTGAAAGCAGGTGGGCAGATGTAAGAGCTAGATTAATTACTCTTAGGAACCTCAATACAGATTGTGGCACAATTACATCCAGGTCCCCCTTCCCAGGCAAGCATACATTGAAGGAATCTGTGGCTTTAGTGTCTGAATCCAATGACCTATTCTTCCTGAGCAAGAAACCATCTATCAGCTTCTCAATCTTTACTCTGAGCCAGGACACTGTCTTTCCCTACTCGTTACTGCTACCAGATCCTGGATTGCAAAGTGAAATATTAAGGGTCAGGGTGGGATTTAATCCAATCTACTCATACCGCTCATACTGGGCCATGGTCCAGGATAATAGTGGCCTCTGCCCTTGCCCCCTGAATTCAAAATGTTCCTTGCTGCATATATTAATGGACTGTGTCTTATCTCTCAAACAGAATTATGTTTTTAAGACCTCGGTTTTTAAATATGATACTCTCCATAAGAGGAAAGCTGTGGAGTTATCAGAAATGCTTTATTTAGACGTGGTAGATGGAATTACTCTGTTTTTACGGTGTGTTAAACTGAATTTTAATGATGAATGATAGTGGGAAGGGGTTGTCGGGTAGGAACTTGGGGCCATTTTATTGATTTAATTGTGAAATGTGTTTTTAGAATGTTTTATGGACAATTGTTTAAATAAACTTATTTTTTTACCTACCTTTCATAGCTGCTCTCCACAGCTACCGCTCGAGAGCTTTGTTTATCAGGTACTTAAACACTAAGTTCCCTGGACTCAGTACACAGTACCTCACCATAGGTGGACACAATATACTGAGCCTGCCTCCTACAAATTATGCGTTGAAGAGGGTGGGCCCGAGCGATGAACTGTTGTATGGAGTTTTAGGATCCGAGCGAAATTTCCCGATTCATGCCCTTAAATAGGTACTATTTACATTGCCCTTAAATAGGCATAGAAATCATAACCTTATTTAGACATAGCCCATGCAGTACAAATACAGGCATGGCTACTTCCACCCGTTCCAAAAAGCCACAACGGCTTCTTGGAAAAATCAGCTTAAGCAGTCAGGCACAACCCCTTGCTTAAATATTGATTGGTCCAAGAACTCATGGAGTTTTCAAAGAACTACCATTCCCTTGGGGTTCTTTGATGACGTTATTATGCCCGACTTTACGTCAAACTAGGCACCTTCAAGATATAAATATGCCTACACTTGCCTTAGCAAACACACGGTGGATCGGAGCAGTTCGACTATCTACTTGTCCGACGCAGCTCGCTACAGCAAGTGCTGAAGGAAGCCGACCCTCCAAGCTGACGCACTGATCGAGAAGCTGTCCTTTCTCTCACTGAGAATTCAGCTCCAGTGTTTCCAAGCTCCCCTTGCGAGGTGTTGGGAAATCGAGTCCCGAGACACAGATACCAGACCTCCTTCGTTCTAAAACCAAGGTACGGAGCGGATTAGACCCTAAGAGAAATCTTGGATAGATTCTTGGCAGAGAAAACTAAACCTATGCTACACCACACTTACTTCTTTCCTCGTACTAGACTTAGGTTAGGTACATTGGGGTAGGCGTATTTTAGAAGTACCAGTTGAGTACTTTTAGCTTTGTTATTTATGTATGTATTTATCTATGGTGCTGAAATCATACAATGCTTTTACAGTATTATTTTATAATACTCTTCTCGCTGTATGCATTATACTTTATAGCCTGTATTACGATTGTAGCAGTTCACTTTACTTGCAAGAGAAAGAAGACAGTTCAATAAACCTTTTATTGAAAAAGCCCGTCTCTCTATTTCTCTGCACCTCTGATGAAACGAAGCATGCACGATTGACTGAGTAAAATATTTATCTATTGTTTCCACAAATGCACAAGTTACTTACCTTCGGTAATGATATATCTGTAAGAAACAGTAGTTAGTATTAGATTCCTTACCTTAGAATATCCCCAGGCATCAGACTGGATCCGGAAACTTTTGCGTAGCAGTACCCTTGCGCGTCGGTAGGCGTCGTCTGCGGCTCTGCGTCAATCGTCGGTGCCGGGATGACGTCACCGGAGTACTTAGATGCGGCCCTCGCGCGCTTACGTCAGTTCTTATACACAGCTTTTCTGTGCCAGAAACGCAGAGCCATGATAAAAACCAACACTGGTGCCACGAAACTAGGGCCCTGAAAAGGGATGCCCTTAACCCTAGATATCGATTCGCAGAATGGGGAGGATGCGTGGGGTGGTAAGGAATCTAATACTAACTACTGTTTCTTACAGATATATCGTTACCGAAGGTAAGTAACTTGTGCATCTGAAAGAAACAGGTTAGTATTAGATTCCTTACTTTAGAATAGATACCCCAGGAATACCAACCCCGGTGGTGGGTCTGCGAACCAATAATCACACCAGAAAGTCCTGGAGAACGGAACGGCCAAATTAGCCATCCCTCCGGACTTCGCTGTCCAGGCAGTAGTGTCTTGCGAACGTGTGCAGCGAGGCCCAAGTAGCTGCCTGACAGATGTCCTGCAAGGGGACTCCGCGGCCCAGGGCAGTAGTAGCCACCGTGGCCCGAGTGGAATGGGCCCTCATCCCAACAGGAGGCTCCTTCTTAGCCAAAGAGTAGCATGCCTTGATACACAACACGACCCACCGAGAGATGGTACGTTTGTGCACCGCCCGTCCCTTCTTAGCGCCCACGTAACCAACAAAGAGTTGGTTATCCACCCGGAACTGGCGTGTGCGATCCAGATAGAATGAGAGCGCACGTTTTGGGTCCAGACGCTGGAGCTGCTCTTCCTCTTTAGAGGGATGCGTTGGCAGAAAGAAGGTGGGCAAAGTGATGGACTGCCCGATGTGGAAGGCTGTGACTACCATGGGCAGGAAAGAGGGTCTGTCCCGCAACACAACCTTGTCCGGATGGATGGAAAGGAAAGGAGGCTTGGAGGAAAGAGCCTGGAGCCCACTCACTCTCCTGGCAGAGGTGATGGCAACCAAGAAAGCAGTCTTAAGAGTAAGAAGACGGAGAGGACAGTTATGAAGTGGCTCAAAAGGAGCACACATCAGGTAAGTCAGAACCAGGTTCAAGTCCCACTGGGGCATCACGAAAGGAACAGGGGGAAACATATGAGTGATGCCCTTCAAGAACCTATTTACAATCGGGGACTTGAACAAAGAAGGCTGATCAGGTAGCCTTAAGAAGGCGGAAAGGGCAGAAAGGTAGCCCTTGATAGTGCCTAGAGCAGAGCCCTGCTGGGCAAGAGAAAGAAGGAAGAGGAGAACCTCAGAAATTGGGGGGCAGAGAGTGGATCCACAGCCTTTGCTGTGCACCATGCTACAAATCTGTTCCACCTGCAGGCGTATACCGACTTTGTGGAGGGACGCCGGCTGCCAGAATCACATTACAAACTTCAGGAGGCAAGTCAAATGGCCTCAACTGTCGCCGCTCAATCTCCAAGCATGGAGGTGGAGACTGGACGGGTTCGGGTTGATGACCGTCCCCTGCTGCTGCGACAGAAGGTCCTCCTGAAAAAGCAGATGAATTGGGGGATCGACAGACATGCTGAGCAGCTCGGGATACCAGTATCTTCGTGCCCAGTCCGGAGCCACAAGGATGACCTGGGCCCGGTCGTGCCTGATATTCTTCAGCAATCTGGTACAGAAGTGGTATAGGCAGAAAGGCGTACAACAAACCACAGCTCCACTCGGGACGAAAAGCGTCTCCGAGCGAGTGCCGCCTTGGAAATTCCAACGCGCAGAACTGATGACATTGCGCGTTCTCTTCTGTGACGAATAGATCTAACCAAGGCTCTCCCCACTGCTGAAAGAGGCCTGTTGCCACGTCCGAGTTCAGACGCCATTCGTGATCCATCATGCACCGACGGCTGAGTTCGTCCGCCCTGGCGTTCAGGGAACCTGCAAGGTGTTGAACCACACCAGGGTCACGCCCTGATGTTCCAGCCACTTCCAGAGGCGCAGAGCCTCGCGGCATAGGGTCCACAACCCCACCCCGTCCTGTTTGTTGCAGTACCACATGGCGGTGGTGTTGTCCATGAATACCTGCACTACACTCCCCCGGACAGAGGGGAGGAATGCCTTCAGTGCAAGCCAGATCGCCCGCAGCTCCAAAAGGTTGATGTGGACCCGGGACTACGCCGGAGTCCAGAGGCCTCTGATCTCCACCTCTTCCATGTGGCCCCCCAAGCCCTGGAGGGATGCGTCCGTCACACCTACATGCTCCGGTTGGGGTAGGGAGGGGGATCTGCTGCTGACCCAATCGCGGGCCGTGAGCCACCACTGCAACTGTCTTGCAGTGCCCTCTGAGATCAAGACATGGTCGGACAAGTTGCCCTGATGCTGGGCCCACTGAAACTTCAGGTCCCACTGCAGAGCCCGCATTCGCCACCTGGTGTGATGCACCAGAAGGATGCAGAAGACCATCAGCCCCAGAAGCCATAGTGTCAACCTGACCGAGACTCAAGATAACGGCTGTAAGATCGGAATCAGAGCCTGAATATCCCTAACCCGCTGTTCGGGAGGATAAACCCGAAACTGCACCGAGTCTAGAACCGCTCCGATGAAGAGCAGCTTCTGAGAGGGACACAGGTGTGACTTCGGCACATTGATGGAGAACCCCAGCAGGTGCAGGAGGTCGGCCGTAGTCTGGAGGTGGCTGTTGACTGTCTGGGGTGAGCCCGCCTTAAACAACCAGTCGTCGAGGTAGGGGAAGACTGAAACCTTTAACCAGCGCAGATGAGCTGCGACCACCCCCATCACTTTCGTGAACACCAGTGGGGCGCTGGTAAGGCCGAAGGGGAGCACGGTAAACTGAAAGTGCTTGTGGCCTACCGTGAACCGCAGGTAACGCCGGTGGGCCGGCAGGACGGGGATATGAAAATAAGCGTCCAGCAAATCCAACGCTGCCATCCAGTCTCCTGGGTCCAGGGCAGCTAAGACCTGAGCCAGTGTCAGCATCTTGAACTTCTCCTTCTGGAGAAAGCCGTTGACGTTCCGCAGGTCCAAGATAGGGCGTAGGCCCCCTTTGCCCTTCTTGGATACCAGAAAGTAGTGTGAGTAACAACCACACCCTACTTCTGGCCCAGGAACGCACTCGATGCCCCCCTTGGCCAAGAGGGCCGTAACTTCCTCTTGTAGAAGTTGCAAGTGGTCCCCCTGACACGCGGTGGTACTGCGGTGGCATGGCTCGAGGGGTCGCCTCAAAGGGGAGGGAGTAGCCCCTTCGGACAATTTACAGCACCCACCTGTCCGATGTGACAGTGCGCCAGTGGAGGTGGTGATGGCGAACCCTGCCCCCCACTGGCGTCACATGGGCCTGAAAGCTCGGACTAGGAGGGTTTTGAGGAGGATGCTGCAGGGGCAGGTGAGGACTGGCCTCGCCGTTGTCCCCGACCGCCGCCATGGGGGTTTCCACGTCCGCCACCGTGCTGGATCGTAGTCTGCGGCCCGTGGCTGGCAGGACGTGTGGGCGCCCCTTCCTTGGCCACAAAAGGAGCGAAGGGCAGCCGTTTGCTGGTGTGGTACTGAGTGCCCAAGAACTTGGTCGTAGCCCTGGAGTCCTTAAAGCGCTCAAGCGCATAGTCTGCCTTGTCGCCAAAGAGGCGACGGCCATCAAACGGCATGTCCATAAGGGTATTTTGGACATCAGCCGAAAAGTTGGCGGACCTCAACCAGGCGTGGCGACGAATCGCCACAGTCGTTGCCATCGCTCTACCCAGTGGCACGCGGTATTGACTGACCGCAACCCCAAACTCAGGGAGGAGAATACCTTTTTCCCGTATTGCTCATACCTCTTGGATTCCCGATCGGGGGAGCTGTCGGGAATGCGGGCTGGGAGTTAGAGGCCTGGATGACCAGGCTCTCGGGGGTGGGGTGGGTGGACAGGAAGCAAGGGTCGCCCGGAGCCGGCATCTGTCCATGTTCCTATCTACAGGCGGACCTGTAGCAGGCCTGCACCAAGTGCCCAGAAGAACGTCTGACAAGGCCTCATTAAACGGCAGTAGAGGCTCAGCCGAGCTTGCCTGCAGTTTAAGGACCTCAGTGAGGAAGTTAGTCCTCACGGCCGCGACGGGGAGCTCAAGGCCCAAGGCCTTGGCAGCCCGCATCAGCACCACACTATAGGCAGCCCCCTCCTCCGTAGCTACGGCAGCAGGGGAGACAAAACCAGTGTCGGGCGAAGTGTCCAGACCACTGGCCTCACCAAGCTCACCTGTCCAGTCCTGAGAAGACTGGCACTCACGTGGCAGAGGGTCCTCGGACCCGTCCTAATCCTCCTCGACACCCATCTCCTGATACGCAGGGTCAAAGGATGGGGCTGGGTCATAGAAATAGAAATCTCCCATCGGCGTCGAGAGCAGCGCCAAGCGGCTCCGCTCCGACGCCAGACACGAATCGAGGGTAGGACCAGGGACGACGTCGTCCTGGGACGGCGACGGAGGAGACACCCTGGGGGTCGGCGCCGGCGAGGTCGTAAGGTCGACCGGCGATCCGGAGCCGGATCCGGCGGGGCCCTGCGGCGTCGGGACCAAAGTCGTCGATGGCGCTGGGCCCGAAGGCGCCGCGGAACCCGACGGAGGAGTGAGTGATCTCATGGCCATGAGGAACGCCTCGATCTCCTCCGGCGTCGCGTTCTGCCCAGGGACCGGCGGGTATGGAGCAGACCGCGATGCCTGTGGCTCCGTGGAGCTGCGGTGTCGCCCGCACCCCCGCCCACGCCGTGCGAGCGTCAGGGGGAGTCAGAAGAGCGATGACGCCTCTTTGACTTCTTGTGCCTCTTACCTGAGGATTTCGAGCCTGAAGCATGGTGACGACTCCCGAAGCTATGATGACTCCGAAGCCACTGGCTTTCTGGAACTCTACAAATAGGTTTTCATCATCATAGGGTGCACTCATCATCGTTATCATCGCCATAATTGTGAACAGTTGCTATATCATTTCAGAGTATGGGTATAAGACCGGATTATTGACTCCTCTGGAATCAGTGCGGGCATAGACACTCAGGGTTGTGGCGTGGGCTCCGGCGCCGTAAATGGCATTAGTGTCTAGCTTACAGCCGGGGCTGACATCAGAATGAGGTCAAGTGGCACAGTCGGAAACGGAGAGTGATCTGCCGGCAGTGAATAGACAGGAGGACACCTAAGGTCCTTTGAGCCTGAAGGCATGCCAGAGGAATCCGATGAACCGATCCATAGCCTCCTTGCATTCTCCTAATTGTTGCAGCATCACTGTGGGTCAGGGAGGTCAGTTTGAATAAGGAGGGTCGTAATCGCTTCTGGGGTGGAAGACAGAGTTCACAGCATGGAGGTACCTGGGCACTTGTGAGACTTTTAATGGTGGGAGTAGAAGAACGCAAGGAAGCTGTGTTTAGACTTTTTACATTTTTTCAACTAATTGGACTTACCTGAAAATCTCTATTTTGATGACGTGTGTTCACCAGATCAGCCTTTGGAGGGACAGCACATATGCGACCTGGACTTTAACTGGGCCTACTTAGAGTTCTGGCAATGGTCTGTGACATACCAACTGCCTTGCGGTCCCGGGCGGCCTTCAAGTTCATCTTAGAGCATTTGCTGCACAATGTCAAATCATGCTAGGAGCCCAGACGAACAAGTTACTTACCTTCGGTAACGCTTTTTCTGGTGGATACAATATCTGCCTGTGGATTCTTCACCTTTTGAATACCCCCTGCGCCAGCATTCCACTGGAAATTCTTTCCTAGTTCTCCTACGTCGTCGAGGACATCAAAATAGACTGGCTCCGCTCGCTGCACCGTATGACGTCATCGGAGCCACAAAAGAACCCGGTCGGTGTGCTGACGTCAGTTCCACCCATTTTTTCCTTGCCACAGAGGCAAACGGGCGGACCGACACATTTTCAAATATATACATAGCATATCAAATATATACACATATGTAAAATCACAAATGCATAATCAATAAAGGCAAAGAGAAATAGCAAGGGAAAAGCATTTCTCATTATTAAACTATAAACATGATTAAAATAAAAAAACAATTTGTAGAAACAGGTGGACAACAGGGAGGCGGGTGGGGCCGTGAGGAATCCACAGGCAGCTTTTGTATCCACCAGAAAAAGCGTTACTTAAGGTAAGTAACTTGTTCTTCTGATTGATACTTCTGCCTGGGGATTCCTCACCTTTTGAATAGACTCCCAAAGCCGTACCTCTCCCAGAGAAGGGTGTCCACCTGGCTAGTCCAAAAAATCTTGCAAAACAGAAGCAAAATGGCTATCCCTCCTAACCTCAGAGTCAAAGCAATAATGCTTTGAAAAGGTGTGGTGGGAGGCCCAAGTTGCTGCTTTACAGATATCAAGAACAGGAACCCCTCTAGCCAAAGCAGAAGTAGACTTCGCTCTGGTGGAATGAGCTCCGATACCTTCAGGAGGGTCTTCTTGGCCAGGGAGTAGCAAATCTTGATGCACAAGATAATCCACCTGGAAAGATTCCTCTTGTGCACAGCCTTACCTTTCATCGTCGCAACATAGCCCACGAAGAGCTGATTGTCCAGCCTCAGATCTCTTGTCCGATCCAAATAAAAGCTGACAGCTCTTTTAGGGTCCAAACAATGTAGTTTCTCTTCCTCCTTAGAAGGGTGAGGGGGAGGATAGAAGTCACATATGAAACGGGGTAACCACCTTGGGAAGGAAAGCAGCCCTGGTCCTTAGAACCAACTTATCTGCATGAATGGTCAGGAAAGGAGGTTTTGAAGTAAGAGCCTGAAGCTCACTAACCCTCCTAGCCGAAGTAATGACAATCAAGAAAACCGTTTTAAAAGAAAGAAGCCTTAACGGGCAAGAACGAAGAGGCTCAAATGGAGAACCCATTAAAAAAGTAAGAACTAGATTAACATCCCACTGAGGCATAATGAAAAGAGTGGGAGGGAATTTATTTGTAGGGCCCTTAATGAACCTCATGGCAATGGGGGACTTAAATAAAGAAGGCTGGTCCTGCAAACATAGAAAGGCCGACAAAGCTGACAAATAGCCTTTGACAGTAGCCACAGCACAACCTTGCTGTAATAAAGAAAGTGAAAACTCCAAAATATTAGACAAACATGCCTTTAGAGGATCAATGTCTCTCTCTCCACACCACTTAACAGATCTGGACCATCTGGATGAGTAAACTGACTTAGTGGAGTGTCGCCTGGACGATAAAATAACATCCAGTATATCCGGCGGGAGAGAGAAGGAACTCAGGTTGCCCTGTTCAATCTCCAAGCATGAAGGTGCAAGCTCTGGAGGTGGGGGTGTAGAACCTGCCCCTGTGACTGCCAGAGGAGATCTGCCCTGAGAGGGAGAAGGAGCGGCGGGTTCAATGAGAGGTGAAGAAGATCTGTGTGATGGAGTGAGAATTCGCACATAAAGCGACTTGCTCCTTCTCATGAACCTCGTTAATTTGTAATAGTACTAAACAAACCTGTTCGTCATTAATATTGCACTTTTACAGCACACGCGGGTATCCTAGAGATGCTTGCATATGTGTTTACTAACTGTAACACCGCTTGCATATTACAGAATGGCCGCTTCGCAGAGATTCAGTCTGCGCATGCGTCGGTCATACCCATGTGATGTGACGCACTCGCAGATTTGGAGGGAGAAGTTCGCTCATGCGCATTGCAGTTGACATGGCCGCTTATTTCTAACCATGCGACCTGCTTGCCTACGCTGCTTTGCATTCCTATCTATTCCTGCATAATTATTAATCGCTATAGTTATTATGAAGTAAGGGGTGCAGTGCAGACTATCATGGTGTACAGTGCGTTCTATTTTTCTGTGTTATTAATTTGTTTTCGCTTACTTTTCATGTACCACGCATCCATGGGCCTGGGTGAGGGGATAAACTCCATATTGAAACCCGTTCCGACCCTGTCATGTGATGAGGGAAAACCCCCACTGCGCAGAAGCAGAACCAAGCCAGCTGGCTTCCGAAGCAAGATGCACCTGGGAACCCACCTTAGTCCTGGGAGAAGATGCTGAAGTCTACCAAAAATTGTTACATTTGTTTCTGTCCACTGTATACTCCATTGTTTTCTTCTACACGTATGCCTGGGAACAGGAATGTAAGGGGTGGGTATGAAAAATTAATATTCATCATGGGAACGTAGAATTTTAGGAGGTAATAATGATCTAATCGCCTCTCCTGACCAATCATAAGTTGGGAACCTGTCACTTGCAACATTTGTGGGTGGTCTGGGGACCCAAAAGGGTATAACTAGCCTAGTTAGTAAGGGAAAATTGTCCGACTTGTCTGAATAGCTGACCTGTCACCGACCCCACGACTCTATAGGTGATTAATACAGAGAGCTGCAGAGCGCTCTGTCCGAATTTTCCACAAACTCCAAGGGGTGGAAATAGTCTTAAGTGCTGGCGAAGCACTTTGCTGAGGGATTTGAGAACCCAATCTGGGTTATTTGCGGATTCCGTGCAGTGAGGGGGTAACGCAGGCGTTGCATCCGAAGCTGTAGGGGTTGGTCGTGCCCTTTGGAGAGCCCAGTCCTGACCCAAATCCTGAGGGGTATCCTGTCCTGGTTTTCCGTGAGCTGTACCTGCTCACCTACTGGCATCCTAAATCCTTGAGGGTCCTCGTCCTTTCCCGAAGCTGACCCGTGGCCAGGGTTAGTCCTCATTCCTATCCTAGGTAAATATACCTGTGGGTGTCCGTCTACTATCCTTTCCTCCTGCTCTTTAATAAAGCCTCTATGCCCATGATATTTCTCTCTGATCTCTCCACTGTTGCATTGCAAATTGCTTTATTAGCATGTTCCATTTTTCCCCTTCCCTGTAGGGCTTATTTGAAACTGTTTTTGGCTTGAATAAAGTGTGATGAATATTTAGGATCTAAGTTAGATAGACTAAGATTAGGGTTTGAATCACTTATAGGCTATAGAACTTTACCAACTAATGTGTTTTGAATTTACAGTCCTAGCTTTGAACCCAAACTGAATAGCATGTTCCCTGTTACCCTTACCCTATAGAAAATCAGTTGCCCTCAATGGTGTTGTCCCTCATCCATAGTTACATAATCTTTGTGATTCTGCTTATTGATGTTTTTATCAGCATTTGCCTTATACTTTTGTCACTTTAAATTTTACATTCCTATATAAAGATTTTAAAACGCCTCAGGTGTCTGTGGTCATTCCGAAAATTACAAAAGTAATGCTATATGAAATAAACTAAGTGTATAGAATTATCTTGTCGCCTGTTCTCAAACAGCTCCTGATCCATCAGGAAGAGCAAGTGCCTGTGGTAAGTCAGGTGCTATGGTAATAGTGTTACAGGAAACACACATAGAATACTGATAGTGGCGTGTAAAATCACCCGACTTACAAATTTGTATTTAGTAATCACGTCATGGGCCCAAGTGCGTGAAAATCTGGTAAACTCTGAGCCGGGTAGCAGAATGATGGTTAGGACTAGTTAGGATAGGTAGATAAGAGAGTTACTATTGAACCGTGAAAATTAAAATGTGCTGCTGATTTTTTTATATATATGCTGCTATAAAAAGGATTGTTGTTTCATTTTAAATGTCAAAGAATAAGCTTATTATATTTCATGCAATATTGAGTATATTACTAACCAATTGTGAGTAAGTGTTTCATGTTGTGGGGATCCCCGGGGAAAAGAAATAGCAAGTGGTGAGTAGAATCCACTTGGCTGTATGGTCACTGGCTACGGGAGAGATTAGTGCATGGTTAGGCAGAACTGGAAGCGCTAATCAGGTTTTCCTTCTTTTCAAAATTCATTTGAAGTGTAAATGTTAGCTACCAAAACCGTGGTGAAACTCTCGTTGTGATATCACCTAGTAAGGGTCACAGACGGCAGAAGTAATAGGTTCTTGTAGCTTGAGTGGCAGCAAGAGAGGACATTGGTGAAAATTGACTTAGTAAATAGCCCGGAAAGAAGTGGATTAGTCAAAAGAGTAGCAGGTTCTCTATTGCTTGTGTGAAAAGGATAGGCGGAAGGGATCTATCTGTAGTGAATGAAAAGTAGACAAAAGTGGTTTACTTGCAGTAAAAGAAAAACTCTTTCTTTCTAAAACCCTTAGGCACAGTGGCACACGTTTTACGTTACTAACAAAAATCTGCACTCGCACTTTAAGAAAAATTCAAAGTTTCCGTTACCTTGTAAAGGAGGGAGTTGGTCGCAAGGCTGCGCTGACGTCACTCCGTGCCGCGCTCGTATTGGTTGAGCCAGCGGGTGTGTAGCGAAGCCAGAGTTGTAAGGGAGGGGTGAGCGCCGCAGAGTGAGACCGCGTCTCACGAAGGGGCCGCGCACCCATTGGCTGACAGATTGTGAGATCTCAGTGCTGATTGGTTGCTGTGTATTAAAAGACGCACTGGCATTGGAAGCACAAAAGTAAACAAAATTAATCAATCCGAGCTTGAAGATAGTTTGGAGAGGTGTATGTGGTATCCCGAATTTTTACCTAATCCGCAAAACTTAGGTTTTCATAAGGAGCAGATGCTAAGAGGAAGACCTTGCACTATGTACGGGGGAAAAAGAAAACTGACCCTTGCCGAAAAGATCAAGAATTATTTCAAGAAAGACAAGCCCATTCGAACTAGAGAGGGAGTTATCATTCCCCCTCCTAATACTCCCGCCTCATTTATGATGTTTGATAAAGGGTACCATACTTGTGTGTGGTTAGAAAATTGGGTAAAATACACTGAAGATGATGGAGTCCTAGCTTTTCCCCTCGATGGTACTTTTAATGGTAGGATTTTGTTTAACTTGAGAACCCGAATGAATGAATTACACCCCCGACCCAGACTAACGCAGTATGAAGCTTTAGAGGAATGGGAAATTGAGGCTCTAGAGCGAGACAGACCCCGAATGGATAAGGGAGTGAGTAAATGGTATCCAAAATTACATCGGGAAACAAAGGAGCAGAAGATGAAGCAGTGGAGACAGAATATGATGGTTGAGGGACTGTTTCCGATGTTTGGGGTAACTGAACAAGCAGGTGGGAAAAAGACCGAGAATAGTCGACATTTAATGGCCATGGGGGATTCGGAGGATGAATATCTGGAGGATTTATTGATGAAAAATCCTCCTCCTTATGCTGAATTTTCAGGGACTCTAAGTTCGAAAAATCCTTTTCTCCACCATGCCAGAAGTAGAAGGGCAAGCGAGACAGATGTAGCTGGCATTTGTAGTAAACCCAGTAACAGCGATGATTTTTGCAGACCTAGTACAGCAGTCCCAAATTACCGACCTTTTGGTGAGGATAGACCAGGGTCAGCCATCCCCACTGCCCCGAATATATACCCTCCTTTGGTACCTCAAATACTGCATGATAACTCGTCAGAAAGAGTTTTACAAGAAAGGGAAAGAGATGCCCTGATTAAGCAACGAAATGATCTGATTCAGACTATAGCTCAGATACATCCTAGTCCTGATGCCCTGACAATCCCTGTAACTATCGGTCCTGCTATACCCCTTTATGGGGATAGGCAGGCTAGTCCTAAAACTCCAGTCATTACTCCCATGCCAGCACCCCCCAGAAAAGAGCCACTCATCGTTGATGACCAGGCGAGCGAATGTGAGTCCGTAATCTCCCTGATGGATTTACCCATAAGAGAGCCAAGTACCAGTGAATCTCGATCTGGGAGCCAGGCTAAGGCCAGGGAAGTCCTAATTGAAACAACATCAGGGATCTGGAGTGCCTCAGTGGTAACTCCAGAGGAACTAGATAGATGGACTAAAGAAATGGACCGAGAAACTTCCCCACCCAAACCTTTGGATATTTACAGGCTAAGGATAGAAATGGAGGAGTTAATGGCCGGAAATGTGGGATTGGACAGATTAAATACTCTTAGCGAAGAAGAGTTGCTGTTTATCAGCAAAAGTCTTACCCGGAATACTAGGGTGCTCCATGAAAAACTAATGGATGCAGCTGCAGACATGGGGATTGATGTGAGTCGATCCAAAGTCTTGCAGAAACCTTATAGGGCAGAATTTTCAGACAAGGATTTAGAAAACATGAATGTGTCAGGAAAGAAAACTCAAATAAAGGAATTGTTGAACATACTGCAGAAATGGGGAGATCTGGATAAGTGGAAAGCCAGGTGGGCAAAGAAAAAGGAAGACAGTAGAGCAAAACCAAAGGCTTCTGAATTTGTGTTAACAGAGGTAGATCAAGCAGACAAACTGTATCCCATGTACATGTCCCGTGGTCCCGGCATGACATTGTGTCGTTTACCAACGACTTCCCAAGATTAAGGGAGAAGCCAGTGGAGTGGTATAGGCAGGTGGAGCGGTTTGTGAAAGTCCAAAAATGTCTCCTGAAGGACCTGGATGGGTTCTTTGACATTGTAGTTCCTGTAGATTTATGGACTGATTGCAAGATAGCCATTAATTGGCCCAGTGAAGAATTACCAAGGGACACCCTAACTGGAACTCCTTCCCCTGATGTAATGAGAAAATATGACCAAGTCATACAATATCTGAAAGACAGGGTGCCAGCAAAGGAAACAGATTGGACTCGAATAGATAGAACTACCCAGGACCATAATGAAACGGTTCATTCTTATTATGAGAGGCTATTGCAGGTATTCAAGACTTACAGTGGCATCGATAATATTGAAATGAAGGACATGACTCATTTTATTTATCGATTCGTGCTGGGGTTAAGACCAGAAATATCCCAGTGGATCCGAGATAATAAAATCTGTTGGCAGGGAAAGCCCATAGATGATGTCCTCAAGTACGCCAAGTACTGCGAGGATGAAATGGAGAACAAAAAGAAGGCCCTGAAGGAGAAAGTAATGTATGCACAGGTAAAATTGGCTGAGCAACAAGAGAAGCAGTTAAGTAAAATGAATAGCAATGCTCCAAACACTAACTCTGGGGGGGGAGGGAAACCTCGAGTTAAAATGAGTAAAGAGGAGACTAAGAAGAAGTTCCCCTGTCACGGGTGCAGGCAGATAGGGCACTGGAGAGACGAGTGTCCACATTTACAGGCTGGTAATGCCCCCATAAATGGTTTAAATCCACAGGTGCAGAAAGAGGGGCCACGAAAGAATCAGCAACAGGTAAATCCACCTCCCTTGCCTAGAGCTCCTAGACCTAATTATAAGAATCAGGCTCAACAGAATGAGAGGGTTGAAGTGTGGGAAGGACAGAATGAGAGAAATCAGGCAACCTCACAGTTCCTGCTAAACGATACATTCCTCTGTGATGAACCATACTGACGGGGCCTGAGGGGGGAGGAAGGGGAGTGCGTGCTTGGCGCATCCCTACCGGTAGACCAGTCAGCCATACATTGAAGGAAAGGTTGAAGGAAATGATGTCACCTTTCTGTTGGACACTGGTGCTACCCGTTCGACTGTGAGAACAGCGGACGTTCCGAACCTACCCCTCTCGGGAGAAGCCATCCAAGTAGTGGGCGTATCAAATCAGATAATTAGCACTCCTGTAACTGAACCCATGGAGATTTCTATAGGAAATTTCAAAGAAATGCACAGATTTGTGGTCTGCGATTCCAGCCCAGTAAATCTACTGGGACGGGATTTGTTGTGTAAAATGAACTGTACCATCTTTTGCACCCCAAAGGGTGTTGAAATTCAGACCCCAGATGAAGATGGCCTGTACAAACTAATGTTGTTAAGGCCTGATACAGCAGTTAAAACTCTAACCATTCATGACTTACCTGAAGAACTCCAACAAAAGGTGATACCGGAAGTGTGGGATTTCACCGGGAGAGATGTAGGATTAATGGCAAATGTGGACTCAGTTAGAATAGCCATTAAACCCAATGCCATCTACCCGAAAACTAGACAGTATAAGATGAGTGCAGAAGTGAAAGCTGGAGTCGCACTTGAAATAAACAGATTATTGGAGGCAAACATAATACAGGAAGTAATGAGCAGTCCTTGCAATTCGCCTATAATTGGAATTAAAAAGCCTAGCGGAAAGTACAGGGTAGTGCAGGACCTGCGTAAGGTAAACCAGATTGTTGTACCTTCTTGTCCCATTGTGCCAAACCCTGCGGTGATCTTGTATCAGATCCCATGGAATGCGGAATGGTTTACTGTCATAGATCTGTGCCACGCATTCTTTTCCATCCCATTGCATCCAGACAGCAAATTTCTTTTCTCGTTTGAATTTGACAGTCATGTCTATGTCTGGAAGCGCGTCCCCCAGGGGTACACAGAAAGTCCCTCAATCTTTAATCAGATCCTAAAAAGATGCCTTGAATCCTTGGTCCTACCTAAGGAGTCTGTCCTGGTTCAGTACATAGACGACCTTCCAGTGGCGTCTAAAAGTCAAAGCGACTGTGTTACTGATACCATTGCCCTGCTGAATCATTTGGGCAGAGGAGGACAAAGTATCACCTGACAAATTGCAGTTTTGTAAGAACTCAGTAAAGTATCTGGGACACCAAATAGAGAAAGGAATCAGAAAGGTTACTTCAGAAAGAATTAGAATAATTCGAGATATGGAATTGCCAAGAACCCAGAAAGTGGATTGTGGGATTTGCTGTTCTAGCCAAACCTCTGATAAAAATGACCAAGAAAGGGGCAGACGATCCAGTTAGCTGGGATGATGAAAGCATGACAGCTTGGATAAAATTGTGAAACTGTCTGTGCTCTGCTCCTGCACTAGGAATGCCTGACTACTCCAAGAACTTTGAGTTATTCTGTGATACACGAGACAATTGTGCACTCTCAGTCCTAACTCAAGAACACGGCCCGACTAGACGTCCTGTGGCCTACTTTTCAGCCACTCTGGACCCAGTGGCTGCTGGGCTTCCCGGGTGTCTGAAGGCAGTAGCTGCCACATGCACGAGTCTGGAACAGAGTGAAAACATTGTCATGGGACATCCTCTAACGGTTTATGTTCCACATTCAGTTGTGATTCTGTTAACCCGAACCAAGACCCAGTATCTCACTCCTAGTCGGCTGACTAAGTATGAGAGAATTCTTATTGGTGCAGAGAATGTAATAATTTCCCATGCAAGATTTTAAACCCTGCAACACTGTTGCCCCTCACCCAAAATGCAGAAGTGGAGGGTGAGATTGAACATAATTGCATTGACCTAACTGAGTTTAGTACAAAACCTCGTCCTGATATAAAAGAAACGGCCCTCCCCATTGAGGACCTAGTGATGTTTGTGGATGGCTCCTGCTTGAGACATGAGGACGGTGGGTTGAGTGCTGCCTATGCTGTAGTCAGACTGGAAACGACCCTAGAGGCATCATATTTAAGTGAAGTTAAATCTGCCCAAGTGGCCGAGCTAATCGCATTGGCCAGAGCTTGCAAACAAGGGAAAAATAAACGAGTAACCGTATACACTGACAGTCAATATGGTTACGGGGTTGTTCATGACTTCGGCCAGCTATGGTTACAAAGAGAATTCATGACTTCCTCAGGTACCCCTATCAGAAATGGAAAAGTGGTGCAAACCCTACTGGAAGCAATCCAATTGCCCAAAGAATTGGCAGTAGTCAAATGTGCTGCTCACAAATCTGGTAATGACGAAGTGACAGCCGGAAACAGATACGCTGACCAAATTGCCCAATACTGCGCCCGATACAAAATGTCCCTGAAAATCCAATTATGGGGGGGCCGAAACAGCTGCCAACTTATGGTGTTTGAGAATGTATCTACCTGGAAGGAACTGAGAGAGTTGCAGCAGGCAGCGGATGAGGATGAAAGACACAGATGGGAGACTGAAAAATGCCAGCTCAGGGAAAGGGATGGTATCATGGTTGATAAGACCGGTGTGCCTGTGTTGCCAGATAGTATGGCTGCCCCAATGGTAAGGATGATTCATGGAGATACCCATATTGGAAGGGATGCAATGTGTTGTGTGTTTGACAAAGTGTTCTACAATTCAAGGTTCATAAATATCGCGGATATGCTCTGCCAGAGGTGCCTGGTGTGTCAGCAGTTCAATGCAGGAAAGAGGTCTGTGGTAGAGCAAAGCACCATTGGAAAGGCAGAAGGCCCCTTTGTCAGACTACAGGCAGATTTTATACAGTTGCCCATGTGTAAAGGATACAGATATGTCTTGTAATAGTTTGCCTATTCTCAAGGTGGGTGGAAGCATACCCAGCAAAGAAAAACGATGCCATTACAGTGGCTAAGTTGTTACTCAGAGAGCTAATACCTAGATTCGGTTTTCCAGAGACAATTGAAACAGACAGGGGTGGGCATTTTGCCAACGAAATCTTAAAGGAGCTCTATACAGCATTCAAGATTGAGCCTAAACTGCACTGTGCATATCGTCCAGAGGCTTCTGGAATAGTCAAACAAGTGAATGGCACTATAAAATCAAGATTGGCCAAAATGTGTGATTCCACAAAATTGAACTGGATAGAAGCTTTGCCCCTTGTCTTGATGGGATTGAGGAGCATCCCAAACCGAAAGACAGGCCTGAGCCCCCATGAAGTACTAATGGGAAGAGTGATGCGACAGGCATGGGTACCTGGACACAAACTGCTGAGTATTTCTGATGATTTGGTGCTAGAATACTGCAGGCAGCTGGGTGACCAAGTGCGTTCTATCTCTTACCAGATTGGAGAGACTGCTGACGAATGGCCCACCACTCCAGCCCATAAACTGAGACCTGGAGATTGGGTGGTGTTGAAGAAACACACCCGGAAGAGTTGCCTTGGACCAAAGTGGGGGAAACGGAGGCAAGTGATCCTTGTGACTACCACTGCGGTAAAGTGTGCTGGAGTACCGAAGTGGATTCATGCCAGCCATACCAAAAAGGTAGCTGAAGCAGAGGCGGCTGAGGCTGAAGGTGGTACAGCTGAGGAGACTCCAGACGAGGGTCCAGAGCTAGCTGACGTATTACTACCGAGCACCAGTCAAGAGGAGTGGTTTCCAGCCGACAACCTGATTCTTGATCCAATAAGAACCAGAAAATATTCTTACCTAGATAGAGAGTGGGATAGTGAGGGTGAGACAGGACTAGAAGAAGAAGGTCAGGTTAACGAGAATCACATCAGACCTGATCAGGAAATAGGCCAAGTAGGGACAGACCAAGCCATCGACACTCCCCCTGAGACTCCAGAAACTGGGAAGGGACAGATAGTAATTAAAGCTGAAGTTCATGCGGAAGAAAATCAAGGGGTCGAAGTGCATGAACAGGAACAGATAGAAATAGACGAACGTGTTCAGGAAGCAGAGTCCAAATTGGTTGAAAATCAAGATCAAATACAAAACATACCTGAACAAGGCCAGCTTAGAAACCAGGCAGAAGAAACAGATGAAAGACCTGGACCTAGTCAGACAGGAAGGGAAAAGGACACTGCCAAAACAATAGTGCCACAACGGAGTGAAAACAAGAGGGGTCACGAGGAAGGCCAAGTTTCCTCGACCACTAAAAGGCTCAAGAAAAAGGAAAGACCAAAATATATAAAGAGACTGAAACTAAGACTGAAAACTGTAGAAGAAAAACTAGAAGACCAAAAAAGAGCTGCTAGTGAAAGACAAAGAGACGGAGCTCAGAAAAATAGACGCAGTACCAGAGCGAAAAAGATCAACAAAAACTATCGGAGTCCTGAATGGACCTTTTTGGTGTTGGAAGAGATTGACGACCCTGAAGAAAGTGACAGAAGCGATCACGATTCGATCGAGGATCAGAGCTTTGAGGTAGAAGACCCACCCTGAAAGGTTAAACTGCGTGAGCCTCTTGTAAAAAGAAACAAAGAGAAGCCACCTAGAAGCAAAATGTCTGATTCAAATGTAAATGGAAGACTGAGAGGGAATTGTTGTAAGACTTGCTGTAAGATATGCTTATGCAGTGTAGCGATAGTTATAGTAATATGGATAGGACTAACAGTCTTTATACCTTTTATGATAAGTAAAGATACTAACCTGTACCCTACTAAACCAATGACCCCAGATTCAGAAGTTGTAAATACTGTAGAAACACCACAAAGTGTAGAAAGACGTGACGATGCAGTCAGCCTGAGACAAACACGACCTGACTTAGAAGCACCAGATGAGGAAGGACTACATTTTCACCACATGAGAAACCGATCACATTTAAATGTCTTTGCAAATCTTTTAGTGCATTACGTAGAAGCTATGGAAATAGAAGATTGTTATGTTTGCATGAAGCTACCCACTTCTGTAGCTGAAGGCGTAACCTACCATCACTTACCCCTGACCTATGGAATTTCCTGTAGTATATTAGCAAGCTTATTTTATAGAAGCACCTTACAGTACTATTATTCAAACACTGACGTGATTTTTTCTGAACTGCCTATTCGGGGACACCTGAACCTTGTGCATGTCAGAAGTGAGGTGACTCGTTACATGGGAGAATACTTTCTGACTATAGGTGACATAGATTTAAATGAAGCTCGAAGAGATAATTTGACTTGTTCATTACATGAGCAAGAGAAAATGTTCTTGAAAATGGCAGAAAAGAGAAAGGAGGGTTTCCAAAGAAAGGCCAATGATAAGAGACAGAAAACTCCTAAATGGGCTGAAAACATGGAAGGCACCTCAAATGGCGAAGCAAATTCTGCGCTGTTGTTGGATTTTGAACGAAAAGGGAAACTCTGTCTTCATAGGGAAAAGACTAGTTACTATAACAATGTATTCATCGGTTCCAGCGAATGCGAACATAATTACAAGGTAATTGAATGAATGAATGAAACTGTTCTTATATTGCGCTAACTTAGCCCAGCAGGCGTCAAGGCGCCTAAGTCAAATGCAGAAGCTAGCAGCCCCCCCCAGTCCTATTCTCTCATAGGTAGGCCCTCTTAAAGAAGCAGGTTTTGAGAGCCTTTTTAAACGACTCGATTGAAGGGAGAGTTTTTATTTCAATGGGGATGGAATTCCAGAGCTGCGGGGCAACCACGGAGAAAGCTCTGGCTCCCCATCTAACAAGTTTGACACGGGGAACAACCAGTTGACAGAGTCCCGCAGAGCGAAGGCTTCTTGTAGGGATATAACGCATTAGAAGAGAACCGATAGCACTGGAGGGACCTTCTTTTAATGCTCTGTAGGCCAGGCACAGAATTTTGAAAGAGATTCTGTGCTGCACAGGAAGGCAATGAAGGTCCTTCCTGGCTGAGGTGGCGGAAGAGGCTTTCGGAAGATCCAAGACAAAGCGTGCTGCAGCATTCTGCACAATCTGCAGTCGGTGTATCAGGCTTTTATTGGCTTCCATGTACAGGGAGTTGCAGTAATCTAGCCTCGAGCCCACCAGGGCGACTGCAACCTGTTTGCGCACCTGGGGGGAGAGATACCCGCTGATTTTATTAAGTATCCTGATCACACCCCAGCAGGTGGCCACGGTCCTGTTAACTTGTAGGGACATAGAAAGCGAGGTGTCAAATATTACACCAAGATTTCTGGCAGATTGGGAGGGAGTGGGGCAGATGCCAAGAGAGGAGGGCCACCACTCATTTGACCACACATCTTGGTCCTTCCCAAAGATCAACACCTCCGTTTTTTCGCCGTTCAGTTTGAGGGAATTTATAGTCATCCAGTCTGCCACATACTGCATGCAAACCCTGAAACTGGCGGCAGATGTGCTAACAGAGGTGTGAGCTAATGACACCATGATCTGGGTGTCATCTGCGTAGGACACCACCTCCATCCCCTGAGATCTTACTAGTCTTGCCAGGGGAGCCAGGTAGATGTTAAACAGGGTCGGACTTAAGGCCGACCCTTGTGGCACCCCACACTGCAATGACTTGGCAGGGGAGAGGTGGTTCCCAAGCATCATTCTCTGCTCCCTTTCAGTCAAGAAGGAATTTAGGAGACTCAGGGCCGGTCCCATGACACCAGCTTCCCTCAGCCGAGATGTAAGAATGGCGGGGGACAGGGTGTCGAACGTGGCCGTGAGGTCCAACAGAACCAAAACCGTAGTTTGGCCAGAGTCCACTTTGCGTCGGATGTTATTGACCACACAAGTGAGAGCGGACTCTGTGCTGTGCTGTTTTCTGAAGCCATGTTGTGTGTTATCGAGGTATTCAGAAGAGTCGAGGAAGGAGGACAGATGAAAGTTCAGATGCGCCTCAAGCATCTTAGCGGGAGCTGGGAGAAGGGACATGGCTGGATCAAGGGACGGTTTCTTAAGAAGAGGTTTCACAATTGCCTTCTTCCATACCGGGGGGAAAGATCCCTGGGTAATAGCCTTGTTCATAACCTCAAGCATAGGGGGAAGAAGGCTATTTCTGCATTCCTTCAGTTTTTTCAGAGGTATCGGATCAAGGGGAGAAGCCGATTTGGTCCTGTCCAGTAGTAGATTCAGTGCTTCCAGGGATAGAGATGGAAATTCCATGAGTAGGCGGGAGGGATCTTTGCCTAACGAATCGAGACTGGATATGACAGGTGGGATGTTTTGATCAAGAGCAAGGCAATGGGCTTCTAGAGAGACATGTATGTCATGAATTTTATTATGAAAGAAGTCAGAGATATTATTGCAAAGTTCTTGCGAGCTAACTACGGGATCAAGGAGTTGCAGGGAGCATAAGGTGTCGGCAATTTTAAAGAGCTCCCTAGAGGAGGAGAGAAAGCTGGTAAGATTAGAGAAGTATTCCTGCTTCTCTATTACCAATTCAATTCATAAGCTTTTATTCGATTTGAAGGTACAAATCATACAAGCGACATTAAAAATAACACCATATATATACAATTAATACTCAATATTCACATTAATGGTGCAAAAAAAGGCTAAGATAAAAGAAGCATATACATCAATCATTGGGCAGCAGCTAAATTTTTTAAAAAGGAAGCGATATAGGGATATATACAAATATGTACAGACAGGAAATCAGTAGATTTAACACACAGGTGGAGTTTCCTGGCAGCTGTACGTTAAAACAAACCAAGTCCAAACCGTTCTAATAACATTAAAAAAAAATAAAAAAAAGGGCAAATGTTTGAGGTGTAAAAAAAGGACCTTACAATGCATACTATGGGCATAAAACACAAGTGACCGTTCCAAAAGTCTTAGCTAATAAAATTTTTATGTACAGACAGGGATGCATAAAATAGTAACAACACTATACATTTCCTGGCAGCTGTACATCTCAAAGAATTACAGACAGGTAAGTATAAAGGTAAGTATAAAAGGTTACAATACTATACTTTTCCTGGCAGCTGTACATTTCAAAATATAGGTGGCCATAAAAAAACAAATATCCACATTCTCCATTGAGGATAATAGTGTTAATGCGGCCTTTGTGGTTCGAGTATTGTATTTTATAAAAATAGGCTTAAGGTATTTTAACCTAAGAAAGTAATAAAATTTACAAAAAAAAAAAAATGGCAACAACTCTGGCGTGAAATGTTATCACACGGACAGGGAGTCTCTGATCTGACTTTCTGAGTTGGAAACGCAACAAGGTGGTGGACGATTCCCAATCTGACCCGGGTTAAAACAAATTGGTGGGATGGGCGAGTCACAAATACAAGGTAAGATTGTAGCCCCGGAGTTAAATTCAGGTCTTTATAAAACTTCACGGTGGCTAATTTACCATGCTCCTGGTCCCGCTCCCCTTTTTTAAAGTTTAAGAATGTTAACTTAATTTCTTTTTTGGGGATGGCGACAGCCTGCTCTGGATCAAGCAGAACATCGGTGTCAAATAGAAGGTTATACCAGAAATGAATATATCGCATCCACTGTATGCGTAATGAATGGTCAAGACCTATACAATCAAGAATAACCTCTTGAGTGAATCGAGTCTCTGCCTTAGCCCAAATAGAACGCCACAATAAGAGTGGCCGGACGGCTGCTAAGTCAGATATAAACTCGATCCCTACCTCGTCATGGATCAATTGTACTGAGGCGGAGGGAGGAACACATAACAATCTCTTTAGGAATTTGTTTTCATCAGCTTGGAGCGAAGGACCTACACTGTGGCCCCATACACCTGCCCCATACAGTGCAGAAGATACACAGCGAGCGTTATAAATATTAATCATATCTGGTATACTTCTAGAACCAAGTTTAGAGGCAAATCGGAATATGCTGCTGGTGGACCGCAACATTTTCAATCTGATGTTGTCAAATTCAGAGATCCAGGACCCACTGTTGTTATAAGTAATACCCAGGTAACAGAAAGTTTTGACATGTGTCGTTTTATCTTTATCCAGAAAGAAGCTATGCTTGGTCTTATTTACAGCCTGCCCGCATGCCATGACATACGTCTTGGATTTATTCACACAGAGTCTCCTATTTTGAATGAACAGCATAAAACTATCAATTAGGCGCTGATGGCCGATCTGTGTGCGGGATAAAAGAACAGCGTCGTCCGCATAAAGTAAAAGTGGGATAGGTTTTCCTCCTATCAATGGGGCATCTGCAGGAATATCAACCAGGTTGCGGTCAACACCATTAATAAAAAGTGAAAATAAAAGAGGGGCCAAAACGCATCCCTGGCGAATTCCCCGTGAAACTTTGAAGAATGGTGTACATTCGCCTAGGGTGCCGTAACGGACCTTACATGAAAGCTTTTCATAAAGCCTGGCTAAGAAATGGACTATTTCCTTTGGTGCCCCAGATTCAATTAAAACCTCCCAAAGAATAGCATGGTTAACTAAATCAAACGCGCTGCTCAAATCAGCAAAACATAAAAAGAGGTTGCCTTTTTTGGCCACAGTATATTTGTTAATAATAAGGTCCAAGTTAACACATTGTTCCAGGGTGCCCATACCTTTACGGAACCCATATTGTACTTTAGTAAAAATATTCGAATCGGTTGCCCAGGTTTCTAGCCTTTTAAGCAGGATACGACTCATAACCTTAACCGAAGCATCCAACAAAGAGATTGGACGGTAGTTGGATGCCTCGGATTTACTGCCTTTTTTAAATAGGGGGATTAGAACTGATTGGCCCCAGGAAGGGGGGAAATTATCTACTGCCGCACAATTAAAGATCCGCACCAGGATGGGGGCCCACAAGTGAGGTTCGGCTTTTAGCAAGTCGATTGGGACCCCATCCGGGCCCGGGGCTTTTCCTCCTTTGCTATTATAGAGCCCATCATAGACTTCCTCCAGTGATACTCCCAAAGGTAAGGGTGTCCAAGATGTAACCTCGATAGTTAGTACCTCGAGCGGTATCCCATCGGGGTTAAAGATGTTGGTAAAATGGGTTATCCAGCCATTGCATGCGATATAGGAAGTTAGTTCCGGGATATCGTCTTTATTAAGAAAAGGGCTATTAATTGTTTCCCAGTATAATTTGCAGTTTTTGGTTTCTGCTGCTTCCTTTAACTTATCCCATGCCTCACATTGCATAAACTTTTTCCTGTTGGTGATGGCCGTTTTATAGTTGACCCTGAGGAGTTTTACACTGTCCCTGTCTCGTGGTTTGGTACCCAATGCCCTCTTCAATTCCCGGAGTGCAACCATGCAAGGTTTGTCAAACCAACCCTGCTTTGCCCCTCGGGCTGATGAGGGTGCCCTAGTAAAGATACTTTCGATGATAGAATTGATGTTAATGAAATTTGACAGTAGGGACTTGGGAATAACTGCATCGCTTAGACAATAGCTAATTTGGGTTTTACAGCTAATTATTATCTCCTTCTGTTTAGCCTTTGAATTTGTACCAGACCATCTGATCCTTGGACCATTAGGTCTGATGGGTGCTAGGTCTGTAGAGCACTTTTCTCCTGACTCTGATGATGGTATACCATGACCCAGAAGTGTAATACAAATACTATTGTGGTCACTGAGACTTTCTACTTTAATATATAAGTTGGTGAAGTCTCCAGTGCTGGACAGCAAGATGTGATCTATAAATGTCCCAGCATCCCTTCCTGTAAAAGTAGGACATATAACTGCCTGTGCATTTCTATTACAGTTTAACAGGTAAAGGTCTAGCTTATTTGACATTTTATTGAGCAGTGAGCCGTAATGGCAATGTGGGAAATGGGGGAATTCCTCCCTCTCTCCCAGTCCCCCCCATTGATCAGACATTACTACTCCTAGACCACAGGAGTTCCCATTGGACAAATGACATGGCTGTAGGTTAAAATCGCCTGCCCATAGGATCTCAGCCTTTCTATTCGAGATGCCCATGACCCTTTCAATCTCTTTTTCAAGGGGGTATAGAATGTTCCCTCTAGTGGCATCGAAGATATTGTTATAAAAATTAACAATAATCAAATCGATCCCCTTACTGCACTTAACCCTCACTACCTGGCTGTGAGTTCCCACAGTCGTACTGCTTCTAACTACCCAGTTATTCAACCTGTTAGACAGGAGCAGCAGGAGGCCCCCCTTAGCCCTGCCTGAACTGGATTTGGTAGCTTTGTGGCAATGGGATGAGTACCCTTCGATGTTAATTTGTTCCTGGCACCAGGTTTCCTGGAGGAGGATTAAATCGTAACCTTCCCCAATAAACCTGGTCCAAAAGGGTGAATCTAGTTTCCCTGCAATGCCAGCGATGTTCCAGGAGATAAGGGTAACACCAACTAGCTTGGTGGAATCCTGGGTGGCTCCAGGCTGTGTAACACAGGATATAGTTGAGATAGTTTCCGAAGGGCTGGCAACTAGACCTATTGTGGGGACGTCAATTGGTGTGTTCACATCGGGACTAATACAATGGGTACCCTTAAAGGGAGGAGTGTTTAGGTCATTACTAGAAACAGTGTGTGCTGTAGGTTGTACATTGGGACTACCCTCGTTTACCGTATTGAATCGTCTGCTCACCCGTTCAACAGCGGGTACGCAGTCCGACCTGCGGGATGTCATAACTTTAGCATAGACTGATACCTTAGTGGCAAGTTCGCTAGAGGGTGTTGGGGCACTACGTCAATCGACCATCTCCAGACAATCGAATCTGTTGCTAGTATGGATACCTTGCCATCCGTTCCCCATATGTTGGCCTTTATTGGGGTACCAGGGACGTGATAACCAATCCTTGTTTCTGCTTTTTTGCGTTACCCAGGAGCCTCCAAAATTCCATGGTTGTTCTTGAGGAATAACCCAATTAGGGGCTGGTATAGGAGCATGAAAATTAAATACAGATGGGTAGAAAAAGGAGAGCCGCTGAGTATCGATTCCCCCTTTCTTCTCCAACTCAGGCCAAGAACAAATATGGTTCACAGAGGATGCGTCTTCGCAAGTAACAATGATGCAATCCCCCTGAATGCTCTTTGGAGTCGCCCCCACCCATGGAACCCTACGAACAGAAGAAATTCTACAAGTATTAGTAGGCTGTAGTGGCCTGTTGATACTAAGCCATTGAAGGATTTTGTTCAAAAGGGACCAGGAAGGTTCATCAGTACCCACTGGAAGTTCCGGAACTCCTGTTAGGATAACCGTGAAGGGTGTAACCTCTGGTGGAAGGTGAACTGGGCGTTTAGACCTCGGCCCCCTCTTAGCATCCATATGATATGATTTTTGAGTGACTGGGGCTTTATCTTGGGACGGCTGCAGTGACCCCTGTGCAGCGGTGTTATTAGCAACAGGGGGTAAAACTGCAGGGGATTGTTGGGTAATGTTTTGTTGACTGATGGGATGTGGCTGCGATGCTGGTTGTGACTCAGGTTTGGCATTATTTTTGGCGGATACACTCTTATTTGGAGCAGGTACAGAGGTAGTTGGAAGCTCTTTGTTTTTGCCCTGAACTTTAGGCGTAACCGGCGGCCTAGCTGGGTTGGTTGGTATGGTCCCTGGGTTGGTGGTAATGAGTCCCCCTCCGGTTTTGGTAATACCCGCCCTGGTCTGATTAGGTAGTTTGGTGAGGAGTGTGGCAAGCTGTTTTTCTATTACCATAATACTCTTCTCCAGGGGTTGGAGGTGGGTTTTTAATATGTCCCTGAAGGCAGCAAGAAGTTGTGATGTGTCGCAGTCTGGCGAACTATGGCCGCCTTCTTGGACCTTGCCCAATTCAGGACATTGTAAGGTAGAAGGATCTGAAATAACAGAAGTTTTACTGGGAGAAGTATTCTTGGATGAGGCAGTAGTTGGCCCTTTCTTTTTACTGGTAGTAAGGGGGTTTGGCTTAGTATTCCTCTTTTTGTGCTGTACAGGCAGCTTTGGGACTGCGCCTTCCCTGGCCCCCCTAAGGTTGTTAGTTAGTACAGGGTCCTGAACCGGATCTACTGAAAGAATATGCTCAAGGTCAGGGGTGATCTCGAGATTCTCAGCCGAATCCAAATCTAAGTCCAGTGACAAATTAGTTGCTGACAAATCCACCGCACTGGGGATGGAGTGGACTTGTACTGTAGTGTCAGATTGTATTAGGATAGGAATTGGGGTTACTGAAGGTAATGGGGTTAGGGCAGTTGCTAAGGGACCCAATGAAGATCTCCGGGCAATTGCAAGGTCCTGTGAGACCCTGCGTTCTAGGACAGCAATATTCTGATTGATAGCCTCAGTTGTTTTAGAAATAAATAGGTCAATAGGACCTGTAAATGAGGCAGCTTTGAGGGCTGTTTTGCTTCTTAAACCCCTAGTCATAGTTATAATACTTTGAGGAGTTCACAGTCAATTAAACAAGTGTCCAATGTCAGTGTTTGGATAATCAGTACCTTTAGGCGGTGTCCATATAGAGATGTCGAAGGCAAGGGGGGTGGCCCAGCCCAGCCTGGAGCAGTCTGGAACGGGCTGAAACGGGCCCGCCCTTGGCCCGGGCTTCGCCCGGCGTCCCGCTCGCGTCCCGCGAGAGGGAACGGGGACGCCCTTTATGCGCCTCCTGGCGCGTCGTGAAGGGGGTGTGTCTGGAGACCTCGAGGGCTGCCGGGACTTGCAGGCAGCCCCTCGCCTCGCTCCACTCGGCGGCCCCGCTGTCAGGTGGAAACAGACTGCAGGACGGCGGGAGGGAGGCGGTGGGGGGTCTCGACAGCACAGGGACCCGGTGAGCTGGCAAAATCTTCCTCTCTCGTGGCGTTGCGCAGGTCAGAGTTTGCTGCGGGGCAGATGTGGCTTAACAGCGTGACACTACCTCCTGTAGCGGGGACGCCCTTTATGCGCCTCCTGGCGCGTCGTGAAGGGGGTGTGTCTGGAGACCTCGAGGGCTGCCGGGACTTGCAGGCAGCCCCTCGCCTCGCTCCACTCGGCGGCCCCGCTGTCAGGTGGAAACAGACTGCAGGACGGCGGGAGGGAGGCGGTGGGGGGTCTCGACAGCACAGGGACCCGGTGAGCTGGCAAAATCTTCCTCTCTCGTGGCGTTGCGCAGGTCAGAGTTTGCTGCGGGGCAGATGTGGCTTAACAGCGTGACACTACCTCCTGTAGCGGGGACGCCCTTTATGCGCCTCCTGGCGCGTCGTGAAGGGGGTGTGTCTGGAGACCTCGAGGGCTGCCGGGACTTGCAGGCAGCCCCTCGCCTCGCTCCACTCGGCGGCCCCGCTGTCAGGTGGAAACAGACTGCAGGACGGCGGGAGGGAGGCGGTGGGGGGTCTCGACAGCACAGGGACCCGGTGAGCTGGCAAAATCTTCCTCTCTCGTGGCGTTGCGCAGGTCAGAGTTTGCTGCGGGGCAGATGTGGCTTAACAGCGTGACACTACCTCCTGTAGCGGGGACGCCCTTTATGCGCCTCCTGGCGCGTCATGAAGGGGGTGTGTCTGGAGACCTCGAGGGCTGCCGGGACTTGCAGGCAGCCCCTCGCCTCGCTCCACTCGGCGGCCCCGCTGTCAGGTGGAAACAGATTGCAGGACGGCGGGAGGGAGGCGGTGGGGGGTCTCGACAGCACAGGGACCCGGTGAGCTGGCAAAATCTTCCTCTCTCGTGGCGTTGCGCAGGTCAGAGTTTGCTGCGGGGCAGATGTGGCTTAACAGCGTGACACTACCTCCTGTAGCGGGGACGCCCTTTATGCGCCTCCTGGCGCGTCGTGAAGGGGGTGTGTCTGGAGACCTCGAGGGCTGCCGGGACTTGCAGGCAGCCCCTCGCCTCGCTCCACTCGGCGGCCCCGCTGTCAGGTGGAAACAGACTGCAGGACGGCGGGAGGGAGGCGGTGGGGGGTCTCGACAGCACAGGGACCCGGTGAGCTGGCAAAATCTTCCTCTCTCGTGGCGTTGCGCAGGTCAGAGTTTGCTGCGGGGCAGATGTGGCTTAACAGCGTGACACTACCTCCTGTAGCGGGGACGCCCTTTATGCGCCTCCTGGCGCGTCGTGAAGGGGGTGTGTCTGGAGACCTCGAGGGCTGCCGGGACTTGCAGGCAGCCCCTCGCCTCGCTCCACTCGGCGGCCCCGCTGTCAGGTGGAAACAGACTGCAGGACGGCGGGAGGGAGGCGGTGGGGGGTCTCGACAGCACAGGGACCCGGTGAGCTGGCAAAATCTTCCTCTCTCGTGGCGTTGCGCAGGTCAGAGTTTGCTGCGGGGCAGATGTGGCTTAACAGCGTGACACTACCTCCTGTAGCGGGGACGCCCTTTATGCGCCTCCTGGCGCGTCGTGAAGGGGGTGTGTCTGGAGACCTCGAGGGCTGCCGGGACTTGCAGGCAGCCCCTCGCCTCGCTCCACTCGGCGGCCCCGCTGTCAGGTGGAAACAGACTGCAGGACGGCGGGAGGGAGGCGGTGGGGGGTCTCGACAGCACAGGGACCCGGTGAGCTGGCAAAATCTTCCTCTCTCGTGGCGTTGCGCAGGTCAGAGTTTGCTGCGGGGCAGATGTGGCTTAACAGCGTGACACTACCTCCTGTAGCGGGGACGCCCTTTATGCGCCTCCTGGCGCGTCATGAAGGGGGTGTGTCTGGAGACCTCGAGGGCTGCCGGGACTTGCAGGCAGCCCCTCGCCTCGCTCCACTCGGCGGCCCCGCTGTCAGGTGGAAACAGATTGCAGGACGGCGGGAGGGAGGCGGTGGGGGGTCTCGACAGCACAGGGACCCGGTGAGCTGGCAAAATCTTCCTCTCTCGTGGCGTTGCGCAGGTCAGAGTTTGCTGCGGGGCAGATGTGGCTTAACAGCGTGACCTATTACCAATTGGAGGCTGGGGTTTCAAAAATGGGTCAGAACCTGTGTTTCCCGGAATTTATTATATATGTGGAAACAAGGCTTATTTCAAATTGCCGGATCACTGGTATGGAAGCTGCTATTTTGGCATGGTCTTCCCGAAAAGATACCATGTGAATAACGCTGCTGGAAGCAATGAAAACACTAATGGCTGAGTGCGTAGTAGACGTGAGAGTGTAGGAGAAATTATAGGTGATATATTTAGTGCACTGATACCTGGAATGGGAGTGGTTCTGAATACTCACGGTATCTGCAAATTGTCTACAGTAGTGGATCGGTTGTCAACTCACACTGCTGCTGGATTCCTGCTGGTCAATACTGAAATGGTTGCGATCAGATCAATGGTCTTACAAAATCGCCTTGCTCTTGATACCTTATTGGCAAAAGAGGGCGGGGTCTGCAGAATGCTGAAGGTGCAACATTGTTGCACTTACATTCCTGATAAAAGTGTAGAAATTAAGAAATATGTGCAAAACATAACAAATTTGGAAAAAGAACTTAAACCATTGGAGGTTGATAGTGCCTGGAAAAGACTGACTGATGGTCTCTCTTCAGTAGGTAGTTGGTTTACTAACATAGGCCGCAGTTTAGTGGGAAAGATACTGATGCCAATAGCTGGAATAAGTCTGATTGTGTTCATTATAATAATTTGTTGTAAATGTCAAAAGTGTAGGAAGAAGTACACGGTGAATAAAAGAGGAGTCAAAATAAATATTGATTAACTCGAATTAGAGGAATTAAGGAACCAGATCTATAAGAAGGCTAAAGGTTCCCATCCCAATAAAGATGCTGAAAAACGGCTTAACAATAAATTTGTTGAGATAGAGATGAGTGAGATGTGAGAAAAATGAAGTTGGCATCTGTTTCCATTAATAGTGATGATAGTAAATATCATCAAATAGGGGATTGATGGAGTGAGAATTCGCACGTAAAGCGACTTGCTCCTTCTCATGAACCTCGTTAATTTGTAATAGTACTAAACAAACCTGTTCATC
Organism: Lissotriton vulgaris; assembly: GCF_964263255.1. Lineage (NCBI taxonomy): Eukaryota > Metazoa > Chordata > Amphibia > Caudata > Salamandridae > Lissotriton > Lissotriton vulgaris. Next base: position 539,933,556 of record NC_141689.1, read on the forward strand.
ATTAATATTGCACTTTTACAGCACACGCGGGTATCCTAGAGATGCTTGCATATGTGTTTACTAACTGTAACACCGCTTGCTTATTACAGAATGGCCGCTTCGCAGAAATTCAGTCTGCGCATGCGTCGGTCATACCCATGTGATGTGACTCACTCGCAGATTTGGAGGGAGAAGTTCGCTCATGCGCATTGCAGTTGACATGGCCGCTTATTTCTAACCATGCGACCTGCTTGCCTACGCTGCTTTGCATTCCTATCTATTCCTGCATAATTATTAATCGCTATAGTTATTATGAAGTAAGGGGTGCAGTGCAGATTATCATGGTGTACAGTGTGTTCTATTTTTCTGTGTTATTAATTTGTTTTCGCTTACTTTTCATGTACCACGCATCCATGGGCCTGGGTGAGGGGATAAACTCCATATTGAAACCCGTTCCGACCCTGTCATGTGATGAGGGAAAACCCCCACTGCGCAGAAGCAGAACCAAGCCAGCTGGCTTCCGAAGCAAGATGCGCCTGGGAACCCACCTTAGTCCTGGGAGAAGATGCTGAAGTCTACCAAAAATTGTTACATTTGTTTCTGTCCACTGTATGCTCCATTGTTTTCTTCTACACGTATGCCTGGGAACAGGAATGTAAGGGGCGGGTATGAAAAATTAATATTCATCATGGGAACGTAGAATTTTAGGAGGTAATAATGATCTAATCGCCTCTCCTGACCAATCATAAGTTGGGGACCTGTCACTTGCAACATTTGTGGGTGGTCTGGGGACCCAAAAGGGTATAACTAGCCTAGTTAGTAAGGGAAAATTGTCCGTCTTGTCTGAATAGCTGACCTGTCACCGACCCCACGACTCTATAGGTGATTAATACAGAGAGCTGCAGAGCGCTCTGTCCGAATTTTCCACAAACTCCAAGGGGTGGAAATAGTCTTAAGTGCTGGCGAAGCACTTTGCTGAGGGATTTGAGAACCCAATCTGGGTTATTGGCGGATTCCGTGCAGTGAGGGGGTAACGCAGGCGTTGCATCCGAAGCTGTAGGGGTTGGTCGTGCCCTTTGGAGAGCCCAGTCCTGACCCAAATCCTGAGGGGTATCCTGTCCTGGTTTTCCGTGAGCTGTACCTGCTCACCTACTGGCATCCTAAATCCTTGAGGGTCCTCGTCCTTTCCCGAAGCTGACCCGTGGCCAGGGTTAGTCCTCATTCCTATCCTAGGTAAATATACCTGTGGGTGTCCGTCTACTATCCTTTCCTCCTGCTCTTTAATAAAGCCTCTATGCCCATGATATTTCTCTCTGATCTCTCCACTGTTGCATTGCAAATTGCTTTATTAGCATGTTCCATTTTTCCCCTTCCCTGTAGGGCTTATTTGAAACTGTTTTTGGCTTGAATAAAGTGTGATGAATATTTAGGATCTAAGTTAGATAGACTAAGATTAGGGTTTGAATCACTTATAGGCTATAGAACTTTACCAACTAATGTGTTTTGAATTTACAGTCCTAGCTTTGAACCCAAACTGAATAGCATGTTCCCTGTTACCCTTACCCTATAGAAAATCAGTTGCCCTCAATGGTGTTGTCCCTCATCCATAGTTACATAATCTTTGTGATTCTGCTTATTGATGTTTTTATCAGCATTTGCCTTATACTTTTGTCACTTTAAATTTTACATTCCTATATAAAGATTTTAAAACGCCTCAGGTGTCTGTGGTCATTCCGAAAATTACAAAAGTAATGCTATATGAAATAAACTAAGTGTATAGAATTATCTTGTCGCCTGTTCTCAAACAGCTCCTGATCCATCAGGAAGAGCAAGTGCCTGTGGTAAGTCAGGTGCTATGGTAATAGTGTTACAGGAAACACACATAGAATACTGATAGTGGCGTGTAAAATCACCCGACTTACAAATTTGTATTTAGTAATCACGTCATGGGCCCAAGTGCGTGAAAATCTGGTAAACTCTGAGCCGGGTGACCTGCGCGCTCTATCATGTGTACCACACCCTTTTTGGCCAACCCAGTGCGATCAATATAACTTGGGCCCGGTCTTGGTGAATCTTCCTCAGAACCCGAGGAATCAAGGGTATGGGAGGAAACACGTAAAAGAGTTGTGAGCTCCAATCTACTCGAAACATGTCCCCCAACGCTCCCTGCATCGGATACTGGAGACTGCAGAACAGCACACATTCTCGTGAGTGGCAAACAGGTCCAACAGAGGAGACCCCCACATCTGGAAGATGTGATGGAACACCTCAGGATGAAGCCGTCACTTTTTGCAAACACACAAATCCGATGGTCCTGAACCCCGGACCAGAGTCGCAGAGCCTCTTGACAGAGAAAAAACGACCATACACCTCCCTGTTTGTTAATGTACTACATCGCGGTAGTGTTGTCCGGCAGGACCTGAATCGACTGACCGCGAAGGGAAGGAAGGAAGGAAAGAAGGCATTTAGTGCCAAACGTATCGCCCACAATTCTAGAAGGTTGATGTGAAGCAATCTTTCCTCTGGAGACCAAAAACCTTTGACCTCCAGATCCCCCAGATGAGCACCCCACCCTAGAGTGGAGGCACTCGTGATTACTGTGCCCACAGGCAGAGGAGCTGAAAGGGCTTTCCCTGAGACAGGTTGCCCTGCACACTCCAACAAGTCAGCTCCGCTGCAGCTTCTCTGGAGATTCTGATTGACTCCCTGAGATCTCCGTTGTTGATACCATTGCCTGAAGAGGCACCACTGGATTGCCCTCGTGCCAGCGGGCATGGTTGACCAACTTAATACAGGAAGCGAACCAACCGAGCAGGCGAAGAACCTTCAGGACTGGAACAACCGCTCCATCGTGAAATAAAGGAATCATTTCCTGAATGTCGAGAGTCTTCTGTGGAGGAGGGAAAGCTTGACACACGGAAGTGTTCAGTATTGCCCCTATGAACAGGCTGCGCTGAGAAGGCACCAGGTGAGATTTGGGTACATTTATCGAGAAACCCAATTTGAACAACAGATGAGCTGTTACCTGCAAGTGCCACAAAACCAACTCTGGGGACTCCGCTTTGAGCAGCCAGTCATCCAGGTAGGGGAAAACAGGAACCCACCTTTGGTTTTAATTGTTTTTTTTTTTATTGAGTTTGCATTGACATAGTACATACAAATAAAGACATGTAACATTTGTGGCAAATAGATCATATCGCTTATTCTTTTATAGAACATAAAAAACGTCATGAGCATTTTGTTTGTATTTGTTGGGTGGTTGGTTACATGTACCACTGGGCTAATTTTTTTCATGACAACGTTGTGACGGACCTGCGCTGTTGGCCCTGTGCTTATTCCTAAACATATAACATGAACATATAAATGTTGGCGTCTGGTTGAAGATCGGCGTGCATCACCGTGCCTGGTTATCGGTGCTTGTGTTGTCTATGGTGGCTTGAACGGATCTAGGGCGTTATTTAGTGGTGACCACATCTCTCTGTTGGGTTTCCTCCAGGGTGTGTATCTTAGTGCTGTGTTGTAGGCTCCTCTTAAGAACGTTACCTAGTTTAGCCCCCTTTTGAAGGTGGCCTTGGAGGTGTCTTTCCATTTGGCTAGTACAATCTTTGTGGCGCTCGTTAGGCGGAAGTCAAGAAGGTTTCTGTCTTGTTGTGTGTTGATATCGGTGTTAAGGTGTGCTGTTGGAGTGCAGAACTCTCTTTTGAGGGTGCAGCCTAGTGTCTGGTTGGGGAAGTTGAACACTTTCTCCCAACATTTTTTGACCTTGCTGCATTGGAAGATTAGATGTGCTAGGTCACCCGTTGCATTATTGCAGTTCCAACATTGGCTATTCTCTCTCAGGCCTAGTTTCGCTAGACGTTCGTCACAAAGACATCGTACACACCTTCAAGGAATTCTATAAGGAGCTGTACAACAAGGATGAGGGGCTAGACACAAAGGGAATGAAATCCTATCTAGAGAATCTAAAAATACTGAAAATAACGGCAGAAGAAGCAAAGGCGCTAGGCCAAGAATTTAAGACCCTTGAGGTCAAGACAGCCATTAAGTCACTAAAAGATAACAAGGCCCCAGGACCGCATGGATACACAGCGCATCGTTACAAATCCTTTCAAGAACAAATAGCACCGACCCTAACAAAAGCCTTCAATCACTGCGGAGGTGTAGGGGAAGAAACCGCAACAATGTCACAGGCCAACATTATAGTCATACCAAAGGAGGGTAAAGACCCACAATGACCAAAAAACTACCAACCAATATCACTCATAAACCTCGACTGCAAACTATATGCCAAAATATTAGCAACAAGGCTCAGCAGAGTGCTTCCACAGCTAATTGGCAACACACAGGTAGGGTAAATGAAAGGCCATATGTCCAGCGACACCACCAGACTCCTCTGCCAAGTCATAGAACACTGCTCAGACCGCCATCACCTTTGTAAAGACTCGAGGTGCGGAAGTACGTCCAAACGGAAGAACCGCAAACTGATAATGTTGCGACTCTACAGTGAACCGGAGATACTTCCGATGCGACTTCAAAATGGGAAGATGAAAATACGCATCCTGTAGATCGATGGACACCATCCAGTCTTCCTGTTGCAGCACAAGGTCAACATTTTGAACTTCTCCTGTCTGAGGTAAAGTTTCAAAAGCCTGAGGTCTAAGATTGGTCTTATGCGACCGTCCTTTTTGGGGATCAGGAAATACCGGGAGTAGCACCCATGACTCCTTTCCTGCTCTGGAACCACCTCTATCGCACCTTTCTGAAGCAAAGAAAGAACCTCCTGCTGTAAAAGCAGTAAGTGGTCCTCTGAGAACCAACCCTGGCAAGAGGGTAAGGAGGAGGAAACTCCAAAAAAGGAAGGGCATACCCATTCTCTACAAGATTTAAGGCCCAACAATCGGACTTGATCAGTCTCCAATCTTGTAGAAAGTGGGACACCCGACCTCCAACCTGACCAACATGTTCTAAGATGGGGGATCTAGAACTGCTTTCCTGTTGAACCAACGGTGGCGGGAGGGGAGGTAGAGGAAGAGGAGGATTGTTGTTGTATAGCTGCTCCCCTGAGGCCTCTTTTAGTCTTCCCTCTGTACGACTTGTACAAGAGATTCTGCTGTTGCTGACTCTGTTGAGATTGTTGGCGGCCATATAAGGAAGCAGACCTCCCAAATCCACTATACCTTTTGTAGCCGTATCCTCTAGATTGCACCAGGAGACCCAGAGACCTTGCAGTAGCCCTGCTGTCTTTAAAACGCTCTAAAGCGGAGTCCACCCTTGAACCAAAGAGTTTTGACCCATCAAAGGGCAAATGCAGCAAAGTCGCCTGAACATCAGAAGAGAAACCAGATGATCGAAGCCATGCCTGTCTCCTTGCAGCCACAGAAGACCCCATCAAACGAGCTACAGAGTCAGCAGTGTCCATGCCCGACTATATCACCTGACGTTCGGCAGCCTGCGAATCAGAAAGGACTTCTAAGAAATTAGCACAATCTTCTTCAGGTAACTTCGAAGCTAGGTGCATGACTGAGTCCATCAAAACATGGATATATCTCCCAAGAAGGCAAGTTGCATTAGTGGATTTAAGAGCCACACTTGCAGAAGAGAACACTTTCTTTGCCGTTTGCTCCATCTTTTTAGAATCCCTATCACCAAGAATGGTAGGGAAAGAACCAGAAGACTGCTTCGAACAATAAGCCTGGACAACCAAACTTTCCGGCATAGGATGTGATGATAAAAAAATCCGGATAGCCTGGAGTGGGCCTGTACCTTCTTGAGATGGAACAAAAAACCGCAGGGGCAGATAAATGGTTCTGCCACACCTCCAGGATTGGTTCTGTCAAAGCATCCATAAAGGGTAGCAACGGTTCAGAAGTTGAAGAAGATGTATTAAGAACTTCTGTAAGAATATTAGACTTCACCTCAGCTGAGGGAAGCTGAAGACCAAGTAAATCAGCCGCCTTTCTAATGACCACATGATAAGGAGCAATGTCTTGTACAACCCCTGCATTAGCAGATGGAAGATTATACTCAGGAGAAGTATCAAGGCCACTAGCCTCATGAAGGCCTTCAAACTCCCCCATAGAGTCAACAATTTCTCATTCCTCCTGATTCGGAGCATATTCCTCCTCTTCTGTGCCTCTCTCCTAGAGCGTGGTTTTGGGATAGGCGTCGGCGGAGCCACACGCGGCGCTGGTGAAGACATCAACGGCGTCGATGGAGAAGCCTCAGCTTCGAACCTTGACGTTGATCGAACTCGAGGCGGCGCAACTCAGCAGCCTATGGAGTCAGAGGAGCCGGAGTGGAGGACCTTGGCGCCAGGAAATGCCAAGTGGAGTCGACCGCAAGAATGGCATTAAGGGTGCCTGGGGATAGAATTGAGGAACACCCAGGTTAAAAGCTAAGGGACCCACTGGGCCCGAAGGCGCACTGGATGGAGCAGAGGCCCTGGCAAACATGCCAAACATCGCATTAAGAAAATGCGAAGAATCTGTACTAGGAGCAGGAACAGCAGGCTATGGATCCGTACCTTCCTGAAGAGGAGTCGCCTGGGGTCGAATCTGAGCCAGGGACGGCATCTGCACTGGTGAAGCCACCCGACCTGGAGAAGTCTCTCTCGGCACCGGAGATATCGCTGGAGCCGGTGAGTCTTCATGCAGCAAAGAGCTCTTCAAAGCCGGCGACTCCGGAACCGGAGATGGAACCGGCGTCACCCGAGGAGAAGTTGATGGAGAAACGAAGTCCTTCCTTAGAGGCCGCTCTGCCGGCGTCCACAACCTCGACACCCTGACTTTCGAGAACGGTGTCGAGAGCCATGTCTTCACTTAGTCTTCTTATGTTTCTTTGACTTCAAAGTATGGGATGAAGAAGACTTCACCCTCTTTCGACCTCTCTTCTCCTTTTTGGCTTTGGCCATGAAAAGCTTGGCTTCACGCTCCTTGACAGCCTTGGGATTCATTTTCCTGCAGCTTCGACACTCTTCGACGTCATGGTCCGAAGATAAGCACCAAAGGCAATCATCATGCGGGTCTGTAATCGACATATGCCCGCCACACTCTCTGCAGGGTTTAAATCCGGTCTTCTGGAAGTAGCCATCAGAAACAATTAAGAGATACAAAGTTTTCTTAGTTGAAAATGGAGAGCCCCTAGAAAAAGTGTTAAGCATCGATGGCGCGGAAAAAAGGGAACAGACTTCAGCACGCCGACGAGGTCCTTTTGTGGCTCCAATTACGTCATACAGTGCCGTGAGCGAAGCCTCTCTATTGACGTCCTCGGTGACGTGGGAGAGCTAGGAAAGAATGTCCTGTGGAATGCTGGCGCAGGGGGTATCCAAATGGTGAGGACTCCACAGGCAGAAGTATCCATCAGAAACCAAAGACAGCCCTCATCAGGGTCCATCACCAACATCTGTTGTGGCAGTCCTTACAAGGTTTGAACCCTGTCACTTAAGGAGTGGAAACATTCTGAGCACACTGGAAATATTTTGAGAAGAAATCCCTGCCAAGTCTGACAGACTCGAGGAAGCGAGCTTTGGATCCTCGTCAGGAGGCACGGAAAGAAACTAACTTATCTAAGTGCCTGGAGGTCGCACAGATACAGTGGCTTGGACATCACATCTGGGGCGGGATTGACCTGCACCTACAGACACACACGGGAGTTGCTATGAAAATCTTTTGGATCCAACCTGGCACTTAGGAAAATACGCAAAGTGAGGAATCAGCAGTTAGAAGTAGCCCTTAGAAACAGCATGTATCGCACTGCAATGGAATGGAATGCAATGGAAAGTGTGAGATGTTTCCAAGTGGGATGGGCAGTGGGTTTTTATACATAAAAGACTATGCCTATTTGGACCCAAATCTAGCACCCACTTGTTCAAAGTAATAGCTGATCATTGCTGTTAAAGGTGGAAATCCTCCCTTACGCCAGGCATGAAGGGGTATCTGGAGGATGTGGAGTATTGGGGGGACTACAGGTTGTTAAGGTCTGCGTGACCCATCTTGTTGCTTAGATTGGCTGCCACTCCTCTCCTAGGTCTAATTTTTGGAGTAAGAGGAAGGTGTGGAGTACTGAGCACGTAGCAAGTAATAGTGCCTATTATGCTCGTTGCTTCTGAAAACACTGTTAGTAAATCTCCCCTGTAGGAAGATAACCCTCTGACACACAGAAATGTCACATCTAATGCAGGAGCCCAAGAGACTGGGATATGTCAGTGTTGGACGTAGCAGATTACAGCCCTTACTCAACATGTCAGACAATTCGATTTTCACCATTAAATGGCAATATGCAGTGCTGGACCATTTGGAAAAAGGATGTGGGACATAGACAACTTTGGTGCTAAAAAACTGCTTGTCCAGCTTTTTGTTGTAAATCTGTAAAGGCCACGTCCAACAATCCATCAATCACCACAGCACAAACTTTCCCACCTTTTCATAGAATGGTCTTGGCCTTCTTGTTGTTCAGAAATCGATCCAGATAAGGGTAAATGACCGGCCACATTCTCTTATCTTAGTGTCACCTCCACCTCCCTCTCCACCTCCGGCAATCTCCGACATTGCCCCAGTTCAGGAAGGATCAGAAGACCAGGCTTTTAGGGTGATCCCAGCACTCAACATAGCCACTTCCCCTCTTGCCCCCAGCACCTTGAGACCCTCACGAGTTAGTAGTTGCGCTTTACCAACCCTGATTGATTGATTGAAGTGACAGTCAAAGCTTAAGTAACTTTGCCGAAGTATTCACCTAGTTAGAAAACTGCTTTATAAAACTATAATTTTTGCATTCCTACCAGTTTAGCTATAAGGCTTATTGCATGAAAGGGGCATTTTCAGGCGATTCAGCCATGAAGTCCAAATTAGAGATGTCTACTGCATTAAAATCCAGAGACAACCCTGAAAGAAGGGCTAATTGAGGTGAAAATCCCAATGGAGAAACCCACTGAAAAATCATTTTTTTAATCAACTACGATTCTGAACATTGAAGGAAATCCCTTCCTAGACGTTGGATGGTTGAGCTACTGCAGTACAATGGTTTCTGAATACTTTTTATTGAGAGTTTACCTTACTGCTCATACACAATCACTGTAGACTTCCACCATACCAATAGGGATTCAATGGAATATGTTAATCTAAGCAAGATTCGATACTGGAGAGATAGGCTAGGTGTAAACCCTTGGAGTTCCAATATAGACTAGTATATAGCTTCAGAAACAAATGTTATTTGCTTTCTGTAACAATCTTGATGGAGGATAGCCTGCCTTCATAATCTTCACCTTCTGAATAGGACCAGGGTTCAAATTATTTATTTATTTAAAATATTTATAAAGCGCGACTGTCACCTGGCAGGTATCCTGGCGCTGGTAGCTACTCTTGTGGTTTATTGACAGGGGTGGACTGGGACTGGCCGGTTTTTAAAGGGACAGGGGAAAGAGCCATGTTTTGATACGTTTCCTGAATGGGAGGAGATGAGGGATATGACGAATGTCGACAGGTAGACTGTTCCATAGCTTGGCTGCAGCTACTCTGAACGATCTTCCTCCCATCCTGGCCTTCTTACATCTGGGCACTCTCGCGAGGCAGGCAGTTGTGGACCTGAGTGTTCTGGTGGGGGTATACCAGGAGATCAGACGTTGAAGAGGTCTGGGCCCTATTCCATGTAGTGCCTTGAAGACCAGGCAAAGGGCCTTGAAGGCAATGCGTTGCCTCAAAGGCAAATTGGATCAGATAACGTTTGCAATTGCTGCCCTCTGCCAGTAAATTACATTAGCTCCATCTTACTGCACTACTGGAGCAAAATAGTGGAACGCCATTGCACAACATTAGTTCCTCCACCATTTTTGAGCCTTAGAGGTAGAGACAAGGGTGGTCATCGGATCAAGCGTGGATGTGCTGTGCAATAATTAACTTGGAACCTTCTTTATATCAGTGGCTCCCCTTACCACTTCTCAGAATGGGGATGTGGCCGGGATCGATGAGTAATCTGATGATAGATAGAATATCCATCAGACAGATCATTAGAAAAGACAAGTTACACCTTTCGATTCCTCACCCGCACACCGACATCAGTTGCTTTTGAGTGCCTCGCTCCCAGACAAAGCCACAAAAGTAAATTGGTGTGAACAGTGTGCAGATTCTTAGACTTGGAAACTTATTGGATAGAGTCCAATCACAGAATGGGGAGAATGGGAGGGTCGGTGAGGAATCTGCAGCTAGATTCTCTACCAGAAAGAACGTTAACAATGGTAACTTGTTCTGAAAGAGACTTATAGATGCAGATTCCGCACCATTTGAAAAGATACCAACGCAGTACCTATTTAGAGGTGGGTTTGTCAATGGCCCAAACCTGAAAATCCCGCAGGCCTGTGTGGGTAAAATGCCATCACTGCGAACTGACTTTCCAGCCAACAGTGCTTCACAAACGTATGGAGGGTGGTCCACGTACCTACTGGACAGATGTCCAGGACGGGGACTCTGCATGTCTATGGAGCGCAGCAGCTTTGGCCCTGGGAGAATGAGCATGGGCAATGCGTAGCATATCTTAACGCAGAGCACATTCCAGCAGGAATTCTCTTCTGTCCAGCCTTGGTTTTTTTTTGCTCCAGAGAACCATCACAATGAGATGACCGTCCACCCGGTAGGATCTATGTAAAAACTCAGTGCTCTCATGGGGTTCAAGCAATGGAGTGTTTACTCCTTCTCAGAGGGGTATGGCGGAGAATAGAATGCTGGCAAACTGATTTCTGATCAACGTGGATCAGCGTCAATACTTAAGGTGAGGAAGTTGCCTGTGTCCACAATACTAGCTTGTCTGGGAAGAAGGGGGTGTACCTTGGTTTAAACAGGGAGCTCAAAGCGCACTTACATGCTGTGTCGATTTAATGGAAACAAGGAACACTGCCTTGAGGGTGAGAAGGAGCAAACAGCAGCTGTGAAGAGGCTTGAAGGGAGTGCACACAAGAGAAGATAAATGTAAACTTTCACAAAGCACATAACTGGAGAAATACAATGAGGCATTATCAGGCAATCATAAAAAGGCCAGAAGGTAACCTTTAGCCGTGCGTACAGCAAAGTCTTGCTGGGCCAAGTAAAAAACATAAATAACAACAAAACATTAGTTAACTTGACCTGGAGAGGGTCAATCTTGAGTTTTCTGCACCAAGCCACAAATTGGTCTGAACAATCGTATACAGTTTTTTGTCGAGGGACACCTGGCTGTCAAGATGACATCAACCACCTCCGGAGTAAGGTCAAAGGTGTTCATTTGTTGCTGCTCAATCTCTAAGCATGCATGTGGGGATTGAGAAAGGCCGGGTGCAAAACACTGCCCTGCTGCTGTGAAAGTAGTTCCTATCAGAGGGGCAGCCTGATCGGAGTACATATCCTTATACCCAGGAGTTTTGGATACCATACTGTCCGAGCCCAATACAGAGCACTTAGGATGACTTGGGCCTAGTGGATGCTGATCTTTTGTAAAAGTATGGACAGGAGTGGTACTGGCAGAAAGGCATACATGAGTCCAGAGTTCCACTCAAGGAAAAATGCGTGAGCAAGAGACGCCTTGGAAACTCCAACGTGCAGAACTGATGACGTTCTGCATTCTCGCGATAGCAAAGAGATCGAGCCAAAGTTTTCCCAATTCGTGGATGAGACCTTGCGCCGCCTCTGGGTATAATTGCCACTCATGACCCTCTATGTGTAGATGACTGAGTTTGTTCATCTTGGCATTAAAATACCCTGTTAGATGGTTTACCACCAGGAAAATTCCTCGGTGGTCCAGATATTTCTTTAGCCCCAGGCAGGGCCAACTGGCACAGGATTTGTGACTCCGCCCCATTCTGGTTTGTTGCAGTACCACATTGCAAAGGTGTTGTCGGTGAGCACCTGCAGCCCCCCCCCCCCCCCCCTTGATGGATGGAAAGAAGTCTTTCAACACAAAGTGGATGGCTCTCATCTCTAGAAGGTTGAGCCGTAACTCCGCTGGATACCAGATGTCTCTAAAATCCACCTCACCCAGATGGCCACATCAACCCAGAACTGCCAGCTTTGGGTGGAAAAGGGTCTGCTGCTGACCCAATCACAGTCTAGTAACTCCCACTGCAGCTCTTTTGCAGTCCCCTCTGAAACCTGAATGTGGCCAGAGAGGTCCCTTTGATGCTGGGCCCAGAGTCTTCAGATTCCACTGCAGAGCCCTCGTATGCCTCTTGGTGTGCTCAACTAGAAGGATTCAGTAGGACTTTAGCCCCAGCAGCTTCAGAGTTGACCTCAAACACAGGACAGGAGCGGAACAACAAGTTACTTACCTATGATTCCTTACCCTAGAATTATCCCCTTGAGTTAAACTAGATGCTGAATTGTTTTTGTGAGCAGTAACCCTGTGCCCCAGTAAGTGGTGTAATTTGGCTCCGCTTGGCATCCGCGCCGGAAATGAATTTTGCGGTGCCTACATAGACGCCGCCCAGGTAAACTGACTTCAGTTACTTTTCTTCTGAAGTGGTGTGGAAAACTAGGGTCCTAAAAGGGAAAGCCATGTCCCTAGAAATCTGTTCGCAGAGCGAGGAGAATGAGTGAGTCGGTAAGGAATCTGCGGTTAGAGAGTCTCTTGTTCATTTGATAAGAGACTTCTATCTGCAGATTCCTAAACTGAAGATACCCAAGCAATACCTCCCAGGAAGTGGGTCTGCGGACCAATTTCACACGAGGAAGTCCTGCAGGAAGAAATGGCAATGTGCCCTTCCCTACGGACCCAACTGTCCAGGCAGTAGTGCTTGGTAAACAAGCTGAGAAGCAGATATCCAGGACTGGAACTCTGCAAGCTAAGACAGAAGTAGCAGCTTTAGCGCGGGGTGAATGAGCACGCAAAGGGAGTTGCTTCATAGCCAATAAGTAGCGATTTTAACACAGAAAATGAAATGGTCGTAAACCCGGAATTCTCGTGTGTGGTCAAGGTAGAACAACGCTCGTTTTGGGTCCACAGAGTAAAGCCGCTTCTCTTTCTTGGAGGAATGCGGCAGAGCAAAAAAGTAGGTAGAGTGATGGATTGGCCTATGCGAAATGGAGTCACCACTTTCGGAAGAAGAACAATAGTTACTTACCTGTAATCTGTGGTTCTCCAGTATTGGTGTCTTTCATAAATTCACATGCCTGAATCATTCCCCGTCGTCGGAGTCCCACGGTACATAAAAAAGCAATAATATGCCTATAGAAAACCCAAAACCTTGGTAATAACAAACCATGAAGTAAATTATACCTAAGCTGCAGTGCACAAAACTTCCACACTCATGACTATCCTAGTCATTTTGTATAGACCAAACTGCAGCCAATCCGGCGACAGCACCCACAGCCAATCCGGCGACAGCACCCACCAGAATGTTCTCCTCATAGGCTCAGGCTCTCAGATTTTCTCGCACAGGAGTGAAACCAAAATAATTGCCTGAGGGAGCCTCTGAGGGGAGGTGGGCTGGTGCATGTGAATCTATGAAAGACACCAATACTGTAGAACCACAGATTACAGGTAAGTAACTATTGTTCTTCTACAGTATTGGGGTGTCTTTCATAGATTCACATGCCTGAATCAGAGTAGATAGCAGTACAAAAGAACATCATGCTCATAGATGCTTTTTGTATCATAGGATAGATGCATAAATAGCCAAACAATAATAACATGTAAAAAGCGTCTAAAAGAGCATAGAGGAGGAGGGAAAACAGAGGCTCACCTTTTTGAAAAGATTGCGAAGAACTGCTCTTCCCACCGATGCATCTGCATCACTGGCCGAGTCCAAACAGTAGTGTCTGGTAAAAGTGTGCCTGCTGGACCAAGTTGCAGCTCTGCAGATCTGAAGAAGAGGCACACCTGCGAAAAGAGCGGTGGAAGAGGATACCGCTCTTGTAGAATGCGCTCTTGGTAAAGACTGCAAGGGTCTTCCTGCTTGTTGATGACAGAGTCCAATTGCAGAGGAAACCCATCGGGCTATAGTTTGTTTGGATACCGCGCATCCCTGGCGCAGTCTTCCATAGGACACAAACAGTTGGTCTGTATTGCAAATAGTGGCTGTTCTTTGAAGGTAGAACTTGAGACATCTCCTGATGTCTAAAGAGTGTAAAGCTCTTTCAGCCGCTGCTTGTGGATTTGGAAAAAATGTTTTGAGAATCACCGGCTCATTAAGATGAAAGTCAGATGGAACTTTGGGCATGTACCTAGGATTAGTACGTAGCACCACAGAATCTTAAGTAAATTGCAAGAAAGGAGATTTTGAAGTGAAAGCTTGAATGTCACTGACCCTCCTAGCTGACGTCAAAGCCAAGAGTAAAGAGACCTTCCATGAAAGGAATCTGAGATCAATTTTATGAATGGGCTCAAAGGGGTGACGCATGAGTTGAGCGAGCACCACATTCAAATGCCAAGATGGAGGTGGACGTCGAATTGGAGGAAACATACGGAATAGTCCTTTAAAAAATTGCTGCATTATCCTTGAAGAGAAGAGAGAGTTTGATCCGTCCTGATGGAATCTGGAAATGGCTGCCAGAAATACTTTTAGAGTTGAATGCGATAAACCTGATCTAGCCAGATGAAGGAAGAAAGGCAAGATCTGTTCTGGTCTAGAATGGATGGGATGCAGATCAGCAGAGCGACACCAGACACAAAAACGCTTCCATTTGAGCTTGTAGGTTTTAATCGTGGCTGGCGCTCTAGCATTGGCCAGAACTTCTTGACAATCTGCAGGGATGTCTAAGTGGGCAAACTCATTGTGTTGAGGAGCCAAGCTGATAATTTCAAGGAAGCTGGGTCCGGATGGTACACTTGGCCCCCTTGAGTGGTCAGGAGATTCTGTGGCGGTTGGATTGGACTGCACTCAGAGAGGAGGAGAAGTTCGGTGAACCAATACTGTCGGGCCACCTTGGAGCGATTAGAATTAGACGACATGGTTGTCTCTTCATCTTCCTGATGACCTTGGGTATTAAAGGAATTGGTGGAAAGGCGTATGCAAATATCCGAAACCAGTTAATCGAAAGGGCATCCCCGCATGAGTTCTTGTGGGGAATCCAGCTTGCACAGCGTGGGCATTTCCTGTTCTGATTATTCGCAAACAAATCCAGGTCGGGGAGACCCCACTCTCGAAATATTCGATCCAGGGCTGGCTGATGGATCTCCCATTCGTGATTGGTTACCGCAGACCTGCCGAGGGAGTCCACTAGCACATTAGACACACCTGGAACATGGATCGCTGGAAGATTGATGTTGTGATCCAGAGCCAAATTCCAGATCTCTTGTGCTTGACGAGATAACCGGGCCAACCTTGTGCCTCCCTGTTTGTTCAGGTAATGCATGCTGGTCGTATTGTCTGTTCGAATTAGACCCGTGGAACCTTCGATCATTTTTTGAAAGGACTTTAGAGTGAGAAAAATGGCTCATAGCTCTAGAAGGTTTATGTGCCACTTTTTCTGTTGTACGTTCCATTTCCCATTGATTGTCATTCCCTGGAGGTGTGCGCCCCAACCCTCCAGAGAAGCATCCGTGGTAACGATGAATCTGGGCACCTCTGTCAGGAATGCACATCCCACCTGCAGGTTGCACGTTTGCATCCACCATTGAATGGAGTTCCTCATCCGAGGAGTAATGCTGATTATGTCCTCGAATTATCCTACCACTTGCAACCACTGAAGACTGAGTTCTTCCTGCAAGGGCCTCATCCTTAGACAACAGTTGGGGATGAGAGGGATACAGGACGAGATCATCCCTAGAAAAGACTTGAACCTGCGAACAGAAATGCACTCTTTTTTTAGCAATATGGAAGCCATCCTGTGGATCTTGATCTGCCTTTCCTTTGAAACAAACACTCGGGCGAGTTGCGTGTCCAGCGTTGCTCCCAAGAAAGACTTCCTTTGGGATGGAGTCAGATGAGACGTTTAGAAATTTACTGAGAAACCCAGGCTCTGGAAAAGTGACAGGCACCTTTGAACGTGAGCTTCTGCTGTGTCTAGAGAAAAGGCTTTGATAAGGCAGTCACCCAAATATGGGTATATTTGAATTCCTTCCAATCGAAGATGAGCTGCTACCGGAGCTAACATCTTTGTAAAAACTCTGGGGTCTGAACGCAGTCCAAAAGGGAGAACTTTGAACTGAAAGTCCCTGCCAGCCACTCTGAACCTGAAAAACTTCCTGTGTCTGGGAAGAATGGGTACATGGAAGTATGTGTCCTGAAGGTCGAGTGTTGCCATGTGATCCCCTTCTAAGAGAAACTGGAGGATTTCTAGAAGTGTTAACATCCGGAAGGTAAATTATTTGAGGTATTTGTTGAGGTCACGCAGGTCGAAGATGGGCGCCATTCCCCCGACTTCTTGCGAATTAGGAAAAACCTCAAATAAAATCCTTTTCCTCTTTGCAATCAAGGTACTTTTTCGATTGCTCCTTTTCGAATCATGGTATATATATTTGGGAGAACAGCTCTTTGAGATGAGCTGGCGGTGGACCCTTTGGAGGAGAAATTGGAGGGGCTTTGACAAATTCTAGAATGTGGCCCCTGGACACAATGTCCAGGACCCATCTGTCCATATTAATCTTGGACCAATTTGATAAGAAGTGGGATATTCTTCCTCCAATTTGTATATTTTGCTTGGGTAGAGGTGGTGACAGGTTGTACTCCTCATTAGCTCTTGTTGTCTCTTTCTCGATAAGAGGATTTCCTTCTTGTTTGGGAATAAATTAAATATTTTCTTTCTGACTGTACGTCTGTTGTCTGTACGGTTGGTATCTTTGGTTACCCTGCGTGTTGTTATATGAACGCTGCTGCGAGTAACCTCCTCTGTTTGAGAAATTGCCTCTTCCTTTTGCACCACGAAAGGAAGACTTACGGAATTGTAGAGTTTCTAGTGATTGTGCTGTTTCCGTGTCCTTCTTTATGGCTTGTAAAGCCTCATCCACGTGTTACCCGAAAAGGAACTCTCCATCATAGGCCATGTCCATGATCTTAGACTGGACCTCCCAGCGAAAGGATGTAGATTTTAGCCATCCCTGTCTTCTCAGAACAGCTGCACCCGCCAGCTGCCTAAAACCTGTAGCCGCCACGTCCACTGCAGCATCAATTATTTCAGCCGATGCACATTCACCTTCATGCAAAATCCTTTTGGCCTCAGACTTCTCAGGCTCCGGAAGCTTCTCAATGTAAGGCGTTATGTCTGACCACATCTGCCTGTCATACCTCCAAAGTATTGCTAGGGTGTTCGCAGCGCGGACAGTAGTTGCCGCTATAGTCGAGACCTTCTTGCCTATTGAGTCGAGACGTCTTCCCTCACTATCCGGGGGAGCAGTGATTTGTGAAGAAGGATTTCTGGCCCTCCTCTGAGTCGCCTGGGCAACAACTGAATCAGCTTTAGCTTGACCAATAAGGCATGACGGTGAAGTGAGAGGCGCCGTATATTTTTTATCTACTCGAGGTAGAACTGCCGGCAGAGAGTTTGGCGTGGCCATTATCTTCAAACCCTCCTTCCAAATAAAGTCAATTATTGGGATGGTCTTCACTTGCCTTTGCGGTAGATCCTTAAAATCATATAGGAAGCATTCATCCTGTTTAGCCTCCATGGTGATAAGAAACCTTTTCGTTGCCCTGTCCATAATCTGATGAAAAGTCAGAATGTCTACCGGCAGGTGGACCAGCTGGAGAAGGAGTTTGCGCTTGATAGTCGTCCCACTCCGACAGTACTGACTTGTCGTCTACCTCGGCTTCTTCTCTTTCCTCATCAGAAGTAACATCATCCTGGGTGTGATGAGATGGTACTAACGAGGGAGGTATTGTAGGTTGTGTCTCCGAAGTTGGCAGCGGAGAAGATTGTCTTGGTGGTCTTAATGGTACCGTAGAGGTTTGTGGCATAGGCGTTGAGAGGCGTGAATCACCTGATTCTGAAGGTAGGAATTGGAGGTCATAATCCCTCAACATATACTGCAGATTATGTAGTAGATCCAACACAGGCGCCCAACCAGAAGGCTCAAGGAATTGTTCCTCTTCTTCAGGTTCTTCATCCTGGTATTTTATAAGCAGCTCAGATGGGCTTCTGGCTGAACGAAAACTTTCATCCTTGTAGGATTCCTCCTCTTCTTCTTCAGAGTCTAACAACTGCTCTGGCAATTTTAATGGAGATAGAGCTGTTATGGATGATCCACATCTCTCTAGCAATGAAGCTCTAGTAGACAGTGAAGGAATAGGAATTGAAGACGGCTTGGCTGACCACACTTGCAGTTCTGTACAAGTTGACAGAGGTGGCGTCGACGGTGCCACCGTCGTCTGTGTCGTGGACGGAGAAAAACCAGTATCCATCTGTGGAACTGCAACATTAGTCGACGGTGTGGCTGTCGACGATACCATCTTCGTCGATGATGACGTCGTCGACGGGAGTATCTTCGTCGACGATATCGTTGACGGTAGGGTGATCTTCGTCAAGGAGGGTGACGTCGACGGGCGAGTGATCGTCGACGATGAGCTCGTCGACGGTATGATGGTCATCGACACCTGTGTCGACGACGAAGTACTCGTCGACGGTACCTTTAGGATCTTTGTTGACAGAGGGGCGTCGACGGTGAGGAGGCTGAAGACATCACCATAGCTTGTCTTGGTGAGGAGAATGTCACCGTAGATGTTGAAGAAGCGCTGACGTGAAGAGATGTGGACGGTGGAGCTTTTGTCGATGCTGAAGTGGACAAAGTCTTACTCGGAGGTAAAATTTTATGAGAAGCTGTCTTGGAAGATGATGATTTTCCAGTTTTCCTTGGGGGCGACCAGGACCAGATTTTACAGGTGGAGAAGCCTTTTTTGAAGAAGAAGGCACGCCAGGATCCTGAGAGGATTTGGCTTTCTTCAACACCCTTGCCCCAGGAGAAGCCTTCTCAACCTCAGCATTCCTCTTTCTAGAGGACATAGTAGACCCCGAGGCTATACTCCCTACCTCAGAAACGGGGTTATCCTGGTCCTTGATCTTTTGGAGCCACATGAGAAGACAAATCTCTCTGTCCCTGAGGGTTTTCTGAGGAAAGGGTCTGCAGATTTTACATTCCTTTACCTCATGATCTGGATATAAACAATATATACATTTCTTGTGAGGATCCTCCTTAAAAAGCCTCAGCTTCCCACAAGAATCACAAGCCCTAAAGAGGGATCTTGAAGTAGACATCTTTAGAAGGTAAAAAACCCAACCAAAGTAGAAGAAACTGAGCAGAGCTCAGGGAGACTCCCTTCACACGACGTACGGTAGAAAATCTGAGAGCCTGAGCCTCTAAGGAGAACATTCTGGTGGGTGCTGTCGCCTGATTGGCTGCAGCTTGGTCTATACAAAATGACTAGGATAATCAAGAGTGTGGAAGTTTTGTACACTGTAGCTTAGGGCTACTTTACTTCCTGGTTTGTTATTACCAAGGTTTTGGTGTTTCTATAGGCATATTATTGCTTTTTTATGTACCGTGGGACTTCCACTCCGACGACGGGAATGATTCAGGCATGTGAATCTATGAAAGACACCCCAATACTGGAGAAAGGAAGCTCTTGTACGAAGCACCAGTTTTTCTGGGTAGATGGTAAGATAAGGAGGCTTGGATGACAAGATCTGAGCTCAGGGAGCCTTCTGGCAGATGTTATAGCCACAAGAAAGGCCATCTTGATGGTAAGAAGCCTGAGCAGACAATTATGCAGAGGCACAAACGAAGTGTACATAAGGAAAGTGAGGACGCGATTGAGGTCCCACTGGGGCATAACAAAAGGAGTGAGAGGAAACATAGGTTTTAAACTTTTCAAAAACCTATGTGCAAAAGGAAATTGGAAAAGGGATGGTTGGTCAGGCAACCGAAGAAAAGCAGAGATGGCAGAAAGATATCCTTTAACAGAGCCCAGCTAGGCAAGGGATAGAATAAACAGGAGAACCTGAGAAAGGGGGGCAGAAAGGGAATCAATATGTCCAGAGACGCAGGGCCTCTTGACAAAAGGCCCACAATCCCACCCATCCTGTTTATTGGGAAGGTTGGGAAAGGAGATTGGTCTTCCGCTGACCCATTGGCAGCTCGTAAGCGACCAATGCCGATCCTTCGTAGTTCCCTCTGAGATCTGGAGCATGTCGGAGAGATTTCCCTGATGCTGCACCCACTGGAAATTCATGTTCCACTGCTGAGCCAGCCTATGCCAACAGGAATGTGCCACAAGCAGGATGCAGGAGGCTATGAGATCCAGCAACCTCAGAGTCAGTTTCATTGAAATCCAAGATAGAGGCTGAAACATCAGTATCATAGCCTGAATATCCTGCACTTGTCGTTCAGGAGGATCAGCCTGAAACGGCACTGTGTCCAGAATAGCTGAGATGCAAGGGAGTGTCTGAGAGGAAGTCAGGTGTGACTTTGGCATGTTGATAGTGAAACCCAGCGAAGGCAGGAGGTCCGCCGTAGTCTGGAGGTGGGAAATGACAACCTGGGGCAAGCCCTTCTTCAACTGCCAGTCATCGAGATGGGGAAAGACTGGCACCCCTAATCTTTGCAGATGAACTGCAACCAACTCCATCACCTTGGTAAACACCCAAAGGGGCGCTGGTGATGCCAAAGGGAGCACAGCAAACTGAAAATGCTTGTGGTCCACCGTGAACCACATGTAACCCCTGTGGGCAGGCAGAATGGGAATGTGTAAATATGCATTCTACAAGTCCAACGCTACCATCCAGTCTCCCGGATCCAGGACAGACAGGACCTGAGCAAGAGTGAGTATTCTGATTTTTTCGTTTTTGAGGAAGAAATACAAAGTGCGCAGCTTGAAGATAATATGAAGGCCTACATCCTTCTTGGGCACCACAAAGTAACGGCAATAGCAACCACAACTTATGGCACCGGCATATCGCCTCTTTGGCCAAAGGAGCTATCACTTCCTGGCGAAGAAGACAAAGGTGGTACTCCTTTAGCCTGTAGTAAGTAGGTGGCCTGGAGGAAGGGGAAGCCTTGAAGTGGAGGGAGTAGCCCCATGCATAACCTGCACAACCCTCCTGTCTGATGTTATTGACTGCGAGCAGGGCAGGTGAAGGTGAATCCTGCCACCTTCTGGGTGCCCATGATGGTAAATGGGCAGATTAGGAGGGTTTGGAGCTCGCGGCTGCTGGGGTGGTGGTGGACTGACCCGAACACTAGCCACCCAACCCACTTGGCTTCTAAACACAGCATCCACAGCACGAAGAGGAGAGGATGGAAAGCTTGAGCACTGCAGTGGCTGGGCAGGTAAGGACGCAGATTTACCCCCCTTTTGTGGCCACGAAAGGAGTGAAAGGCAGACTGAGAATGACGAGGGGCCAGAGAAAGGCTCAAGGACCTGGCCATAGCCCAGTTGTCCTTAATGAGCTCAAGCGCTAAATCCGCCTTGTCTCTAAAGAGACATGAGCCATCAAAAGGCATGTCCATGAGTGAGGACTGGAAATCCCCAGTAGTCCTTAATCACGGGTGGCAACGCAAGGACACTCTCGAAACCACTTTGCCCAGTGAGTCGGTGGTGTCTAGTCCACAGCAAATGGTGAACTTAGCTGCATCCCTCTCATTGCCAAAATCCTTAGAGAGCACAGCCTGGGCGTCCGACAGGACTGTTGGCAGCATCTGCGCAACTGTATCCCAGATGGCGAGGGAAGAGCTACCCAAAAGGCAAGTGGTGTTCACAGACCGCAGTGCCTGGCTGGCGGAAGAAAACATCTTCCACAAATTATCCAGCCTCTTGAATTCCCTGTCCCTGGTGCGGTAGGGAATGCTGAGGATTTACATTGGACGCTGAGGCTTGGATCACCAAGCTCTCAGGATTAGGGTGTTGGGTGAGGAAGTTTGGGTCCCCTGGTGGGGGGCGGTGGCAGTGGGCAATCGTCCTATTTTGGGCTTGGACCAGGTCCCAAGTAGCACAACCATGAGGGATTTGCGGAACAGGAGTAGCGGTTCTGAGGGGTACACTCCCTGTTGCCGGACCTTTGTCGAGGCATTCGTCTCGACTGCCACAGAGGGTAGGCTTTGATCAAGGACTTCAGCCACCCTACTCTCCACATGGCGAATGATGCTCCTTCCTGCGTAGCCATTGTAGGGGAAGAAAGCATGTCAGTTCCAGTCCACTGGCTTCACCCAGATTCTCACACCAGTCCATGTTTCTTTCCTCATTAGGCTTGTATTCCTCAAGGTCCAGTGACACCCATTCCTCTCAGAGTTGTAGCCAATAGTAATAGGGCTCAGGCTCTGGCCTGGAGAGCATGGCTTCAACTGGAGCCGGCTTTGGAGGATGTCCCTCCAGCTCCGTTTCACAGCTTAGAATGGAAATGGCGCCACTGTTGGGTGCTGGGAGAGTCTGCCTAGGGGCTGGCGCAGGTCGGGATGGAAGACCGGTGCCAGAATAGATTCATCTGTGGATCTCTGGAACCCAACAGGTGCGGGAGCCACAGGCGTGAATCCTGCAGGAGCCCCTCCGGAACTCGGGGGTCCAAAGGTGCACTGGCTGGAATGCGCCGCCCGAATTTGAGATGCATGGCCTCAAAAAAAATTCTGAGTCTGAAGTGTGACTACAAATCCCAAGTACCTTCATTCCCGGAAGTCCGGGAGGTTTAAACAAGGCTCTGACGTGACACGCTCCAACTGCGTGCTTGTGGAAGTGGATCGCAAAGAGACTCGCAGCGTGAGTCAACTGAAGAACTTACAGGTAACTATCCGCCCGATTTGGACTGCCGCATTCAGGCTTTTATGCACAAATCGAAGACGAGTAATTGTCTTAACAAGCCTTCCCTCTCCCTCATTTTCCAACAACAGGTCTCCCATTCCCAACCTCATAAACCAAAGAATAGGACTCCAAAGAAGTAGAGCACTATAAGATGTAGCCTGTGAATGTGGTTAATGAATGTGAGAGTGTTTGAAAAGGTTGAATGAGTGATTGAATGGGAGAATTAGGAATATGAGCATGAAAATATTTTTGTGATGTAATATTGTCTTTGGTTGTGATTCTGAAAATTTAAATGTTGTGAAAATATGAAAATAAATGTTGATAAGAAAACTAATTAAAAAGAAAAAGATTGATTCAAGACAGAACTAGAAGTCCATGGCACATGTTGTTTTAATTGCAATATGCTCGCTCAAATGTAAATATAAATAAAGTAGCAGTTTTGGCATTCGTTTAGTTAAATAGAGGTCAGTGGCTTGGCCTTACTGTTGGGAGTCCAAACCCAGTAGTGGTAGCAGGTGGGATGACAACTAGGGCCTCGTCTTACGGCATCAACAGAGTGGCTAGCGGGGGGCGTGGCTAGGCGCCGGCAGTGATGGCCGCCTGATTAGACCGCTCCGACTACCCAAACTCCCAACATCCAGAAATCCGGCCTAAATCCGCTAGAAGCATAGCTCAGTTCACAGCTTCGGTGCCCCGGGTGGTAGCGGAACCTCCGGTCGAATTCTGGTCCCGCTACGAGGCACCACCGCGGAACACCGAGCCGGAGTGCGGCGGCCCAAGTGGAGGCCGGGACCGGCAGTGCACGGCCGCCGGCCACTCCTGCAGGAAAGTCCCCGGCTTGAGGCCTGGGTGCGGGACGGCACGACCTCGGGAGCCATACGCTGACGTGATGCCTCGGCGGGGGTCCAAGGCGACAGGGGAGGCCCTCCCTGCTGCTCCCACTGCTGGACTGCCATAGGGGGCGAGATTGGAGCCAGAGCTGAACGCCGGATTGACAAGTGACGGCCTGGGGTGGGCGCAGCTCGGCAGCGCACGGCCGCCGGCCGCCCCACTGGGAGAGTCCCTGGCTTGTGGCCTGGGTGCTTCACGGGCTGACCCCACGGACCACGGCGGACCGCGGCATATCGGCGGGGGACCGTCATTACACCAGAGGCCTAGGCCAATGCTCCCCTTTTCGGCCTTTACAGAGGGAGCACGTTTGGCGCCAAGACTGAGTGCCGGCCCCCTAGGCGGCGGCTGGGGTGGCCCGCATCGGCAGTGGAAGGCCACCGGCCACACCAGCAAGAGAGTCCCCGGCTTGCGGCCTACGATCCTGCTACAAGATCAGGTGGGCTATAAGAGAGTGCGAGGCCTCGGCGGGGGACCGCCACATCACAAGAGGCCCATAAAGCTTGCCACAATACCGGAGGGCAAACGAACAGTGTGCCTTAGCCGAGGTACTGGGGAGACCTCCCGCGCAGACGGTGGGCCCCACCCATCTAGGCTACAGGGGGCGCGGTGGGATCAAACAGCCCGCGCTCTGGCCTACACCCTGGTGATCAGTCTCCGCCCCACATACGGATAAACGTCTGAGTGCCACCTGGGACGGTGCTGCTGGGCTTCGTGCAACGTGCACCGCACGTTCAGAACGAGTGGGCCTTGTGGGAGATAGCCACGCTTTGAGCGCCATTACCGCGCCGCCAGGCAGGAGCCGGTTAAAAGTCACTGTGCCCAGGAACCACCACGACGTCAGGAATCCTACAGTCGCAGCCAAAGGGGGACAGAACGCCCCGGACGAGACCGCCTATCCGATACCGTGCCCTGGGGCAGACAGGGAGCAATCGCAGAATAGTCCTGAGCTCCTGGATCGCTTCATACGGGGCCCTGTGATAATAGTAGGCAGAGATGCGGCCTAAACAAGGAACTTCTACTCAGTCCAACAACATCGACAAATACACGGTCCAGAGGGGCGCACAGCGAACGGAAGTGCCAGCCAGTGACCCACAGGGCCAGAAAGAACCCTCCCTGACCAGAATCATGATGGCCATACAATCACTGGGGGCGACCCTGGAGACGAAGATAGACAAAATATCGATAGAAGTCAACCTCCTACACACGGACCTCAATAAGACGTCTGAAAAGACCAAAGTAAACGAGGGGGACATTGTAGAACTGCAGACGTCTACGAAACAGCTGGAAAAGCGGGTTGACGATCTGGTCCACGAGCACAGACAGATGAAGCTCCGGCTGGAGGATCAAGAAGGAAGGGCCCGAAGAAGCAACATAAGCCTAGTAGGCGTGCCGGAATAAATAGAGGGGCCCAGCACCGAACTCTTTGTGGAGGAACTGATCCTCAATCACCTCAAACCCAAGTGCCTGTCCAAAATATTTAGTGTCGAACAAGCACACAGGGCACCCATCCCTAAGCCAAAACCAGGGGCGCCTTCACGGACAATAATTGCTAAGATCCTTAACTATAGGGACAGCAACGCAATTCTTCAGGCGGCCAGGCAAACCGAGACCTGCACTACGAGAACACCGCAATACGTTTTTTTCCGGACTTCACCCTCCAGGTACAGAGAGAGAGGCAATCCTTCGCGGGAGTCAAGGCGGCGCTGAGAGACAGGGGCATCAAGTATATGATGTTCTTCCCGGCCAAACTCAAGGTCCTCTCCCGAGGAAAGTCCTTCTTTTTCACGACACCACAGGAGGTGCAAGACTGGATAGACAGAGTCGCCCGCAGGTGGAGAAGGGACAGAGGGTCGAGATTGGAGAGACACTCGTGGCGGATCTCCGGAATCAATGGCGGGGAGATCGGAACAGGACAGACAGAGTCAGCACTCCTGGAGATCCCGCTCAGCAAGCCCGAGATGGGACACTCAACGTGGTGCGGCTGGACGCGAGACTGAGGGGCCCCTCGTGAATGAGTGGTAAACTGCATTGGGGGTTTTCTGGAACACAATTGGGGGGACCACACAATAATGGGGTGGGGGCTCTGCTTAGAGACTATGAGGGGGACTGACTCCAGTCACACCGACCTGTAGATCTGATGCATAGACTACGTGCCTTATTGTTGGGGGGGAGGGATTCGGGCAGTGGGTGGGGCCTGACCAGCACACGCACCTGGAAGGTGGTACACCAGGAGGGAGGATGGGTCACTCAGACCCCTAGTTTCCTTTTCTGGGTAGTTTGAGGCGAAAGGCACTCTGCTAATTGGGAATGTGAGTAGTTTCAAACCTACGGAGCAGGGGAGCAGGGGGGGGGGGAAGGGGGGAGTTTGCCAGTTGGGGGGGTGGATCGAGACCGAGGTAGGGTGGAAGGTTGGAGGGAGGGGAAAGGGGAAGGGGGGGATGTCATGGCACTCTGACAATTCTGTTGTAGTTGTTTGTTCTCACTTGCGAGGCACAGACACTGGGGAATCACAATGGCAGGCACACAAGTCCTTTGGGAAAAAACTGGGAAAAAAGTCTCAAGGTACTAAGTTGGAATGTGAACGGGCTGGGGGATAAGCTTAAGCGAACTATGGTGCTGCAATTCATCAAGTGCCACCTCCCTGACGCGGTGTTGCTCCAAGAAACTCACCTGCTGGGCAACACCTGTCATGCACTGAATAGATAGGGATACACTCTGGTTGCCCACTCTGGCTTTACCTCCGGATCAAGGGGGGTGGGCATCCTCCTCCGGCATAACCTCTCCCTCCTGATCAGACACACAACAACGGACCCACAGGGTAGGTTTGCAACGCTCTCGGGCACATGGGAGGGCAGCGGGCTTACTTTGGTGTCAAGCTACATCCCACCGGGTCTTCAGTCTCAGGCTTACACTGACCTAGGAAAACTCCTTCTGTCCCTCCCGGAGGGGCGATTATTCATAGGGGGAGACTTTAATGCGGTTGTATCCGGTACATTAGACAGGCACCCACCAATGGGGACACCACAGGGGCAGAGATGGCTGGGTGACTTCCTAGACACGTTTGGCCTCACAGATGTGTGGCGCATGGCGCACCCTACGGACGAACAATACACATTCTTTTCGGGGCCGCACCGGTCCTTCTCCCGCCTAGACTACATCCTCACTCCGCTACACCGAGACACCGTGCTACAAGCAGCGACCCACCTGGCGAGGGGTATATCCGACCATTCACCGGTCATGGCCCACTTCACAATGGGGAACAAGCGAGAGGGGTGTGTGGCACCAATCAATGCCTGGCACCTCCGCGACGAAGACATACGTAACACACTGGCCAGCTCAATAGATAACTACTTCACAAGCAACGTCGGTTCAGTGGACTTGGCGACCACGCTCTGGGAGGCATTCAAGGCGGTCCTCAGGGGAGAGGCTCTCTCAGCAATTGCGGGTAGACGAAAAGGGAGGGAGGCACAACTGGTCGCGATCGAGACTGACCTAGCTGAACTGGATGAGGCCGTGCGCTCAGCGGACACGACGGGGACGCGTCACCGACTTGCCCTTAAAACGGCTGAATATCGGGACGTGGCAACTGATAAGGCAAAGAATATAGTAGCCTCTAAGGAGGCCAGGATTTACGACCAGGGAGACAAAGCGGGCAAGCTCCTCACCTGGCTCGATAAAAAGCAGCAAGCCAATAGAGTAGTAGCAGAATTGCGGTCGGGGACAGGCATGTTACTCACTGAACCGCAAGATATAGTAGCGGAATTCGCCCGTCACTTCCGCATGATCTACAGTAAAGGGTCAGACCGCCCGGAGGAAGACTCCATTGACCTATTGGCGGACCTAAAAATGCCCTCCCTCTCTGATACGTCACGCGACCTCCTAGATGGACCCCTCACCATGGAGGAACTGGAGCGTGCTATCAGGGATCTGCTCCCTGGGAAGGCACTCTGGCCAAATGGTCTCCCGATCGAGCTCTATAAGCTCAAACCGGAGGGCATCAGCCCTCATCTCAAACGTATGTTTGATGAAAGCAAGTCGGTCGGGACGCTGCCCAGGGACCAAAGGCTTGCGACGATCATCACAATTCCCAAAGAAGGCAAGCCCAGGGATTTGTGTACCTCATACAGGCCCATATGCCTGCTAATTGCGGAACCCAAAATCCTGGCGAAGGTCCTGGCGAACAGACTCCAGCCGGTCCTTCACACCTTGGTCCACCCGGACCAGTCGGGCTTCATGCCCCACCGAAATACGGCACTTAACCTCCGTAGACTCAACGGGGTCCTGGGGAGGTGCCACACCTTGACTGAAGACACGGTGGTCTCGCTCGATGCCACCATGGCCTTCGACACTCTCGAGTGGCCGTATATGATGGCGGTCCTCCGTAAACTCTGGTTCGGACCCAGTTTCATTGCCTGGGTTCGACTCCTTTACTCAGAACCGCTGGCACAGGTGGTCGTGAACAACAAGGTGTCGGAGACATTCGCGCTGGGAAGGGGGACGAGCCAGGGATGTCCGCTCTCGCCTCTCTTATTTGCCCTCTCTTTGGAACCTCTGGCCACCTGGATTAGACAGGATGTCTCCCTGAAAGGACTCCAGTGGACAGATGGCTGGGAGGATAGAATCTCCCTGTACGCCGACGACATCCTCCTTTACCTCTCCCGCCCCAGGAAATCACTAAGAGTGGCCCTAGACATCTTCACCAACTTTGGCAGAAACTCCGGGTACAGCATCAACTGGAGCAAATCTCACCTGTATGTTCTCCACGGAGACATCCCAACCCTGCTGCAAAACTGTCCTATACAGGTGGCACTCGAAGGTTTTACGTACCTGGGCATCTTCATGTCCAAGGATAAGGAGGCAATGTATGAACGCAATCTGCTCCCGCCCCTTCGGAGGCTCCAGCGCGACTCCGCCACCTGGCAGAAGCTCCCCGTGTCGCTGCTGGGCCGGGCGGCGCTATTTAAGATGATGGCACTGCCGCGATTTCTCTACGCCCTACAGAACTACCCAGACCTTGTCCCACCCACCTACTTCACTGCGGTGGAGGCAGCTCAGCGAACCCTCCTGTGGTCTGGGGCGCCTCGGATAGCGCTAACGAAATTGACACTGGGCTGGTACGACGGGCGTATAGCCTTGCCTGACATTCGTAGGTACTACTGGGCGGCGCACCTCTCGGCGATCAACCAGGGCACCTATAGTGACGGGAACGACCCGGGTTATGGGATGGATAGGTGGCTACTACCGGGGGGGGGGGGGGGGGGGGACTATGAAGAGGCGCTTTACTCACGACCGGGCAGGCACGCTCTGACGGGGCCCACACTTCACTCGGTGCAACTGTGGCACAGGGTCCAACGGAACATGGGATGGCACAACACACTCACCTTGGCCACCCCGCTTTGGGCCTCTGAACGACTGCCTCCTAGGTCGCTCTAAAGGGTTTAGAAACTGGGACCTGATCGTCATTTCCCGGGTGGGGGACCTTTGGGACTCTGGAGGGATCAGATCCTTTTCCTACCTACAGACCACTTATGAGCTTGCGGACACGGAATACTTCAGGTACCTTCAAATACGTCACGCCCTGCAACAGAATATCCCGCAGGGTACAGTGCCCCCCCAGGCCTCCCCCCTCGAAGACAGATTGTTGGATGGCCTAATACCAGAACACGCCATCTCACATATAAGAAGTTGATAAATAACCTTCCTGACTTGCTCGTGGGCCTTAAAGGGAGATGGGAGGCAGACGGCCTGGAAATAGACTAGGAGGAGTGGAGGAGCGCGTTAGCCTCCCCTAAGGAGGTGGCCATTTCGTCGTGGTTGCGACTCGTTCAACTCAAAATCCTCCACCGGGTGTATATATTGTGTACCAGGCTCCAGAGCATGGGTAGAAGTGAGAATGACCAGTGTAGGAAGGGGTGTGGCTCAGCTGGCACCTTCTTCCACATGCTGTGGGAGTGCCCACGGTTGCAAACATTCTGGGTGAGGGTGACCCACTGTATGCAGGAGGTGTGGGAGGTTGAGATACGCCCTGAGGCGAAGCGCTGTCTCCTCAACATTTGGGAGCCGACAGATTTACCGGCAAGGGGCAGGATCTGGGCAACGCTAGGCCAAATGGTGGCTAAACGCAACATAGCAAGACTCTGGGGGGCTGCCACACCACCGCGCCTCACAGAGTGGAAACGTGACATGGACTGGTGCATGCTGCATGAGAAGAGTGTGTATGTGACCCGGGGATGCCCCAATAAATGGAGGGAGATCTGGAACAATTGGAACGAGTACAGAGGAGGTATTTGTGAACCACCCCATCCCAGGCACCCCACACCTGAGACAGAGACATAATGTTCTTGAACACAGCTGCCATACTTCCTGTGCTGGTGCCGAACTGCAACTCCTTAGTTTGATCTACGGCGTGCTCCATGTGCCTGATGTGACCTGCATATGCATTGTTTTGGTTTGTTTGCTGAAAATAAAAAAGTAAAGACCTGGGTTTACCCAGAACACTCGCTAATAATCGTATAATCCTGTTGTACACTGCATGCAAATACACTACCTCATAAACGCCACCGGACCGGTGAGGGTGTCGGTAACTGGCCGTGTTAAATGATCCCTGCTCTAATGAAGACGCTGCCGGCCTCCGGGTTGTAGGCATCATGCCGTGTACTTAACCATGTGTAAATAAAGGTCTTAAAAAAAACAAAAAAACAGAGTGGCTAGCTGGAAACTGACATTGACCGTGGCGGATTTGAGAGCAGAGTCGGAGTTGACCCACATATGGGCTCAAAGGGTCCAGCTAGCACCAAGGGACAACCTGCCAGCAGTAACACAGGTGGAGATCCTCTTGGCTCAGTGGGGTCCGCAAGTGTGGCAGAGAGACCCAGTAGGATTCCGAAGAGCTGTAGCTTACCCAGGCAGAACTCTTTGATTACCTAACAGAGGCACACTTCCACTCTAAGTCTTTGTGCCGGAACAAGTAGCGGAATTAGCTCACTTTGATTTCTTGTGTTTTTTCTTCGACTTATCGGAAGATATGGATGTAAAGGAAAACCGACCCCTTGCAACAAATTTGGTGACTGTTGGATCTTGAATAGGACCAGGACGAATTTTCAACTTGGACTGGTCTCATTTTAGAGCCTTCAGGTGCCTGGCGGCAGAGTTTCACCTTTCTGTCTCATATGGCTTTTTGAATCATAGACCCCAGTCACTGGAGGCCTTAGAGTCGTGGCTACACCCTAGGCACCACAGGCAAATATGGTGAGGATCTGTCAGACATATCGTTCCATTGCACACTGAAAAGTTTGAATGAGGGTCTTAAAGAGGCATAAGATAGCTCCAGATTGACTTTTGGTGGCCCGGAAAGAAAGGAACTAACACCAGCGGTCAGGAGTTGTGCCTATATAGCTTCAGCACATCATTTCGGGAGAAGAACAATGTCAGTGCGGAACCGCACAGCACCACCTTCTGGCATGCAGAGGTTCTGCTGAAAAGCTATCGGATCCAGCGTCACGCCTGGGAATATTTAAAAGGCGAGGAATCTGCGGCTTGAAGTCTATCAGAAATAGTGCTCTGCAGAAGCATGAATGGAAGACCAAGTTGTCACATGACAGATCTCTGCCACGAGAACCCGCCTGGCAAATGCTCAAGTTGAAAACAACACTCTGGTGGAATGAGCACAGGTTCCTTCTTAGCAAGGGTAAAACACAGTTTGACAAACAGTACGATAAAGTATGAGAGAGGCCTCTTTTGGACTGCCTTGCCATTTTATGCTGCCTACATCCAAAACTGAGTTGGTCATCAGACCTAATCACCCTCATCCATTTGATTTAATAACCGACTGCCTGCCTAATCTCTCTTGTCCATTTGATTTAATAATTGACTGCCTCCTAGGGTTAGTTGACAGCCTCTCCTCCTCCTTATTGGGATTAGGAAAGGTAGGAAGGGTAGTGGATTGCCCCAGAAGCAAAGGGGTCACCAATTTAGACAGAAAAGCAGTTTTGCTAGTCAATGGAAGCTTGTCTGGGCAAACGCATTGTGAAGGGTGGGTGAGCACACAAAGCCTGAAATTTGCTGATACGTCTCACCAACATGATAGCCACAACCAAAACAGTCTTTAAAAACTAAGAATCTTAACTGGCAATTATGAAGGGGTTTAAAGCCCCCCTCATCGCCATGGGGACATAACAAAAAGGTGAAGGGGTAACAAATATGAGTCCCTTAACGAATCAGAGGACAACTTGGGATCTAAATAAGGAAGGCTGATACGAAAGGAGCAATGTAGCACCTGACAGTGTCCACTGTGCACTCCTGTTGGGCTTTCAAAAGGGTAAAGTGCAACTCTTGACAGATGCGCCTTCAATGAGTCCACATTTATTTCTGCACACATTGTGATAAACCAAATCCACCTCCCTAAGTAGACTAATTTGTGGATGGACGTGAGCAGACAGTATCATATCAACCACCTTTGGTAGCAGCAGAGTTCAGATGTCCCTGCTCCATCTCCAGGCATGAAATTGGCTCCTACAGATACTGGGTACTGCCCCTGCAACTGAGAGAGTAAGTCAGACCTTACAGCATGGCGAAGTGGGGGACCCTGGAAGAGTTGTGCTAAAGAAAGAGACAGGTTTTAGTGGGCAGGAAGTATTGGCGCTCAAGCACTATTAATGTTACAATCAGTGATAAGTATCCAGTATTAGGAATGGTGCTGACAGGGAGGGGAGACCCTCAAACCCCTCAATCCGTGTGGAGCAAGCCACGAAATCACAAATAAACTACAGTCATGCGCACTCAAAACAGAAAAACACAATGTGTAAGTAAAATGTTCTGGAGAGGAAGAAACCATCCAACGTCGGAGTATATTCTGGAGTATTTGTTCTCCCTTTTATTAGGTCATCAGGTATAGGTTATACACAGCCAGCTGACACGTGTTTCATTGTAGAAAAGGCAATGTTCTACAACTCCTCAGGGCTTAGTGGCTGAATCCAAAGTAAGATAGGCCCTATTCCGGTGATAATTCCAACCCGGAAGGGTAACCAAATTCTTGGTGATCAAAGGTAGGTGGAGGTCGAGTAAAAGCCTGTTGGCAATATCACCTAAATTATAAAGACGCTAGTTCTAAAACGAGTCCTGTGAAAATGTAAGAGCGTATCTTGTCCTGCACCTATGATGTAGTGTAGCAAGGTGTCACGAATGGAAAACCGGCTTGTCGCACACTAATCCGGGTTAGGACGCCAGATAGAGAGAGCGGAACTACGATTCTAGCCATAGACTCACATACTCATGCTTCACCAGGACCAAGCCGGTTTTCCATTAAGTAACCATTAAGAATAAAGAATAGATTTACAACATCCACTGGTCTGATCTTATAGCTCTCCAAGCCTGAAGAAAGGTAGACACCCTCCCTCCAACTGGCTGCACGTGGCCTGGAAAGGCAAGCTGACGCAGCTTTTCAGGCACTGAGGGAAGGAAGAGGAGGAAGGTTGCTGTATCTGATAGCCTCAGACAGCTTAACCATTTGCCCCTGCCCTTATACTGCCACAAAAGTTGGTTTAGCAACTGGACGGGCTGACACAGATGAAAAGCAAATCCTTTGGAGAAGCCAGGAAACTTCCTATACTTTCTGTAGTTTTAGGCTAGAGATTGTAGTCACAATGATCTCGCAGTGACTTTCCCTAGCTTGAACGTCTCTAAGGCTAAACTGGCTTAGCCTTCAAACCGGCATCTCATCCTAGGGCATATCCATTAGTGGTGCCTGAACATCAGTAGAAAATCCATTCAACTTTCCGAAGGGGTGCCTCATGACAACAATGACAGCAGTGAGCCAGCCAAATTACTGCCCCCTCCATCTTCGAACAGTGCTGATTATCTGGCATTTTAGAATGCCAGAGGACTAGACACATATCCTGAGATGGAAATGGGGTGTACCTCAGGTCTGATGCCCCTGGAAGTTGTTTCCTTCCATGTCTGCTTGGGGAAGGCAACAGATGGATTTTGGTGCTGCCTCTACAACAGTAGAAACCGATTGAACATATTGACAGGTAGTCCTAAAACGTTCTTCGGCAGTGCTAGAACCCTAATGAGGCACTACTCCATCCCAATTATGTCGCTTGGGACAAGCCCACTTCAACCCCCACAATGAACTTCTGATTGCAAGGAGAAATACGTGCTGGAGATAACTTGGAGCGCCGGAAAGGGCTCACGCTGAAATTTTAAAACTAAAGCACAAGGGTAAAATCGCTGCGGACGTCTCTTCGACTTCTTGTGCTTCTTACCTGACGACTTGGACCCGGAGGAGTGGTGCCGACTCCCGGAGCTGTGACGGCTCCGTCCCCGCGACCTGTCCCTCGACCTCTAGTGGGACCGGGACCTCACTCGGCACGAGTCGCCTGCGGGACCGCACCCGCCTGGCTTTCCTCGAGAGGGTCCGACAGTCGGGGCAGGCCTCGTCGTCGTGGTCGATGCCTAGACAAGTTAGGCACAGGCGGTGAGGGTCCGTGACCGACATCGTGCGGTCGCACTCCTCACAGTGCTTAAATCCGGGCATCCCTACGGCACCGATCGGAGTCGTTAGACTACGAGAAATGATCAAAAATTGATCCAAAAAGTTTGTCAAAAATTGACTTGGGTAACTGCGCTTTCCATATCTGCGCTGGCTGGCGCGGAAAAAAGAAGAACGGACGTCAGCACGCGGAGGCGGCGTCTAAGTACTCCGACAACGTCATCACGGCGCCCACGACGGACGCGGAGCCGCAGACGACGTCTACCGACGCGCAAGGGTACTGCTACGCAAAAGTTTCCGGATCCAGTCTGACGCCTGGGGATATTCTAAGGTAAGGAATCTATCACTAACGTGTCTCTTTCAGATAGCCCATTCTCCCCGGTCCACCGCCAATTGTTTGGTTTGTGTGGAGGGAGGTGGGACAAGGACCCGAGCTACAGGAAGTGATTCACAACTTCCTGGCCGGGTGACCAATCAGCTGCCTGCAGCTGTTAGCCCACCCACTATATCATCCCCTGCACTCCCAGATGCGAGTGGACGCGCTGGAGATAACTTGGAGCGCCGGAAAGGGCTCACGCTGAACTTTTAAAACTAAAGCACAAGGGTAAAATCGACGCTGTTTTTAAAAAGGCACTCACTGTATTATCACTGTCAGCCTATTCTCCCCGGTCCACCGCCAATTGTTTGGTTTGTGTGGAGGGAGGTGGGAAAAAGATCCGAGCTACAGGAAGTGATTCACAACTTCCTGGCCGGGCGACCAATCAGCTGCCTGCAGCTGTTAGCCCACCCACTATATCACCCCATGCACTCCCAGACGCGCAGCGTCGAAGGCACGCCTAAGGCAAGCCCGTCTGCACCCCATGCGCCTGTCCGTTGCCAGGAGCCAGGACCCCTGCTCATTTTAAACCTGACAATCCTGATAGCTCCTCTCAAGCCTTACCTATGCTCACCTATACTAGAGAATTCCTGTTGAAGCTTAGACCAGCCCTCCAATTATGTCCACTTGGAGGATGGCCCGGAGGACCTTTTTCTTGCTATAAGTGTAAGTACCCGCCTAACCCAGATCTGGGATTTTTTCACGGAAACCTGGATTAAACCATCTGTGGTTCCTACGATAGTTCTAGCTCTACCACCCAGCTTTCACATTCAAACTTGATAGGCTAGAACGAGCAGGCGGAGGTATAGCCATAATTCATAAAGAACATATACCAGTAACCATACTTGACCAGTTCTGTTCGAAATTCTTCGAATGTCTTATTTTTAAAATTGAACTACATCCCCAACAGAGTTGGAAAGGAGCACTGGTTTATAGGCCCCCTGGACCAATAAACTACTTTAATGGTCGCCTTTTAGAATTCATCGCCCCCCCATATTGCTGCTACCCGAAATTTCTTACTTCTAGGAGATTTTAATATTCATAGTGAGGACTTACACAACTTAGATGCAAAAACTTGTCTAGACGACTGGGCCTCACAGGGGCTTCTCAAGCTTAACAGTGATACCACTCATCTAGCAGGACACACCCTTGATTTAATTCTTTCAAACTCTCAATTCATTGAATATAGAGATACTCTACCGCTTACTTGGTCGGATCACTCTGTAGTTAATTTCCATCTGACAAGCCCCCCTATCTCATTTTCTTACCTACCCCTTACTGGTAAGGTGGTACAGACCTTGGCATAAAATCAAAGCTCATCACCTTGCCTCTTCTTTTTCGACATGGGACATTGACACCCGCAATTTCAATGTCGAACAAAAACTAAACCATTTTAACAACACTATCTCCAGCGTACTGGATGAAGCAGCACCATTAAAGCCCCCCACTCACCCCCCCCCCCCCAAAAGCTCTACGGCTACTACAGAATGGTACTCCCCGGCCCTACATATTGAAAAGAGTGAATGTAAAAAACTGGAGCACACCGGCGACTCACACACCGAGAACAAGATAGAACTAAATACAAATGCGCATTAGCAGTTTATCATAATAACATTAAAACAAACGCAAAATGCACATTACTCATCTATTGGAGAAGGCTGGATCCAATTCCAGGGAACTATTTAAAATAGTAAAAGCCTATTCTAGCCCATCAGCGTGTGACACTGTGTAATCCCTCTCACAGTCCATATGCAATGATGTCCCGGAGCATTTTATCCTCAAAATTGACGCCATTCACCAGAAAATCATTGCTGCTAACACTTCTTTCCTTCCCCCTATGGTCTGCCCTCCTGACACTTACACCACATCTGCCTAACTCCACACCTTTCCCCAGCTTCATATGAAGGAAGTGATATCCCTTATAGAAGCAATGAAATCTGGCTCACCCTTGGATACCATCCCAGCCAGGATTTATGCTAAATTTGCGGAACAACTAGCTCTCCCGATCTGCTTTATTCTGAAATGCTACCTTAGGGAGGGCCGCCTTCCATTGGCCTGGAAAGATGCGCAAATTAAACCCATACGTAAAAACCCCCAAGGCCCCAACCACCGAAATCAATAATTATCGACCCATACCTCTTTTACCTTTTCAGTCCAAACTCATTGAAAAGTACATCAATAGACACCTGTCTAATTATCTGGAAACTCACCAACTACTGGATATTTCTCAGTCTGGGTTTCGGGCTAAACATAGTACAGAGTCCGCCCTTATTGAGGTTACCGATAATATACGCATGGCTACGGACAACCGTCAAGCAGCACTTTTGGTGCTGCTTGACCTGTCAGCAGCATTTGACACCATTTCACATCACATCCTTCTGGAAAGGCTCCAAGACATAGGCATTCAGGGGCTAGCACTGGGGTGGATCACTAACTTTCTTACAGATAGAACTCAAATAGTTACCATGGGATTTTTTTACATCTGCCACTACCAAAGTGAGCAGGGATCCTGCCTAAGCCCTACCCTTTTTCAATATATATGCCACCCCCCTGGCCAGACTCATGAGATCCTTGGGGTTCACTCCAATCTCATACGCAGATGACACCCAGCTCCTTCTAACATCTGATAAAAAGACACCCAACACTGACCTATTGTTCTCCGAAGGCATGAAATCTATAGCTGCCTGGATGCGTAACAACTTTTTACAACTTAACGGGGGAAATCTGAAATCATGTTGTTTGGAGGAGCTACCACTCTCTGGTCACCTACTTGGTGGCCAGAAGAACTGGGAACCGCCCCCTCTCCCAAAGAAGTGGTTAAGAACCTAGGTGTCAAGATTGACCACAAACTCCCAAATAGCGCACATGCTAATACCACCGCAGGTTCCTGCTACTATGTTCTTGACCTTCTGCGTAGGATTTTTCCACTTTTACCCTCCTCTACAAAAGAAACACTCATGCAGGCCCTAATATTGAGCAGGCTTGACTATTGTAATGCCCTCCTGTTTTCGGCCAACGAAAGTGCCATTAATAAACTCCAAGTAGTGCAGAATACTGCTGCCCGACTCACCAACAATGCCCCATCTAGAACAGCCTCTGGACCCTTACTCAATCAACTTCACTGGCTCCTCATAAAGAAAAGGGTAAAGTTCAAAATAGGTTGTATTATTCACAAAGCCTGTAATGGCAAGGGCTCCATGTATCTCACCAACAAGCTCTACTCCTATATCCCGTCACGAACTCTCAGGTCTAGCACCGAACATTTGCTTACCATTATCAGAATCAACAAGCATTTACAATGCAATGGTCTCGGCAATATTATAGGTAGAGCTATTGGCATTGCTCATTATTTTTTTTGTATCCCTAAATAAATGGCATTGTCATTTATATTGGCAATAGCTTAATGGCTTGCATATGCAAGACCTATTGCATTAGCAGAGAGAGAGTGAGGTAGTGAGATAGAGAGAGATAGTGGGGTAGTGAGAGAGAGAGTGAGGTAGATAAAGAGTGAGGTAGTGAGGGAGAGGGATGTTCTGAGATAGTGCGATAGAAACAGAGTGAGGTTGTGAAGTAGTGAGATAGAGAGAGAGAGTGAGGTAGTGAAAGAGTGAAAGTGAGTTAGTGAGATAGAAAGAGAGAGAGTGAGGTAGTGAGATAGAGGGAGAGTGAGGTAGTGAGTTAGAGAGAGAGTAAAGTTGTGAGGTAGTGAGATAGAGAGTGAGGTAGTGATGTTTTGAGAGAGCAAGTCGTGAGATAGTGAGGTAGATAGAGTGGAGTAGTGAGGTAGAGAGAGTGAGGGAGTGAGAGAGTGAGTTAGTTAGAGAGAGTGAGTGAGGAAGTGAGAGAGAGAGTGAGGTAGTGAAAGTGAGAGTGAGGTAGTGAAAGTGAGAGTGAGGTAGTGAGATAGAAAGAGATAGAGTGAGGTAGTGAGATAGAAAGAGATAGAGTGAGGTAGTGAGATAGAGAGAGAGTGAGGTAGTGAGATAGAGCGTGAAGTTGTGAGGTAGTGAGATAGAGAGTGATGTAGTGAGAGAGTGAGGTAGGGAGAGATAGTGATGTAATGAGGTATTGAGAGAGATAGTTAGTGAGGTAGTGAGATAGTGATGTTGTGAGAGAGAGTTGAGTAGTGAGGTAGAGAGAGTGAGGTAGACAGAGAGTGAGTTAGTGAGAGAGAGAGTGAGGTAGTGAGAGAGAGAGAGGTAGTGAGAGAGAGAGAGAGGTAGTGAGAGAGAGTTAGTGAGAGAGAGAGTGAGGTAGAAACGCTATCTACCAACACATAAAAATGTAGCACTTACCTGTATATCTTAAACAAATAGCAATTATTTACTAGTGTCAGTCCCTAACACCCCCCCCCATATTACCATATTATTATTCGTTGCTCAAATCCCTTGTTGCAAGAAGACCTGTTCAACTATAACTGTAGGCCTGGCTATCAGGTAGTGCTGTTGTACTATGGAGTGCTCTAACACCTATGCGGTAGGGCAGCATCATATAAAAACCTCAATTGATGTATGCACTAATGCACACATATAGGAAGAAATGTCCTTTGAACTGAAGCACAGTGTCTTATTAACATCCTATTAATTCCTTGTTCCTTGTTGCTTTGATCTTACCCCTGTATGGAATGAGGACCTTTAATGAGATTCATGTCTACGCTGGAAAGCAGGAAGTCATGGTGAAAAGAGCAACATACAGCAACGTATATATTGCCCAGATATAGCTCTCAGCTAGGTGCAAACTATGCAAATACCATATACATAAATATAAATACACATGGATCTGTTGGAAACAAGATTCTCACCTTCGTTTAACCCCTCTCTCTTTCTAGCAGGTTCCTTCCTAAAACGCTCACATGCCACGTTCCAGCACAGGATTCATACTGGTCCTTTGTCTATTAAGCTCCCTCTACCCTTTCCTGATCTTTTGGCCTTTATTACCCGCTCCGCTCCACTGACTATATACACTGATCTTCTTTTTAATGGGACGTGTACTGAACACCTTTCACTTAAGCTGGAGACTCTGGTCTCCTGTCAAACCCCTTTCAAGTTCCCTCTTGACTCCCTAATGTTAATTCACATGCCCACTGCGTCGCCCCTGTAGAGCTTCTACAGCGGTCAGAATTAACCTACTGGCTGTGACGACAGTAGAGTTTCTTCATACCTACCCCAAATATATTCACATTTACATACATTGTCCTCACCTTCGCTCTTGTGAAGTACAACTTACTCCCTATAAGAGCCGGTGTTGTGTTAGCCTAAGCTTACAAATTTACATGACCCCAAAGGTTCATCAAACGGCTTTGACTAGAAGGGGGCTGCATGGCACCAGGGAAGTCTTCGTGATCCATCGAGAGTGCTTTGAAATACACACTGTCTGAGGTTCTAAGAAACCCCCAAGGAAAAAAAAAACAGGATTTTCTCTCTAAAGCGAAATCTTATTGAACAATTGTTGCCTGAAACTTGAGTACCTAAAATCTACCTGTGATCTATGACGCTTTCCTCTTGAAGGGTAGAACACAGCAAAAAGATGTTGAGAGCACAATATCATGGCAACGCTCTATGATGCATAGACCAACA
This sequence comes from Lissotriton vulgaris, assembly GCF_964263255.1. Lineage (NCBI taxonomy): Eukaryota > Metazoa > Chordata > Amphibia > Caudata > Salamandridae > Lissotriton > Lissotriton vulgaris. The sequence continues at coordinate 539,973,545 of NC_141689.1, forward strand.
ACAACCTTTTCTAGCAACAAAGGTAGTAGCTGACTGCATTAACCGGCTTAGAGAGCCCAACTTTTTAGCAAATGCATCTATGAACCCAGAAGTCACCGCCAACACTCTTAGCGAACACAAGTCATTCAACAGACATCTACATCTTGGGAGAGTCAGACCCTGCACTTTATTATCAGTTTCAGTTTTTAACGTCTTTATTTCAAATTTTTCTTCATAAAAGACAACAGATAAAATATATACAAAAATACTACATAGTTGATACAGATCTTAAAAAAAGGTACTATACAGCCAATCATTACTCTTTAAAAAAACGATTAAATAGCATCAAAAGACGTTTTTAGAAGTCAATAAGAGTTTACAATTCACAATTCATTCATTCAATAAACAACTAAGTGAGTGTGTTCCTACTTTTACAGTTATCTCATTTATCTCAGTTTTTCACCTAATAGGTGCCTAGCTCTGATGGTCCACGCCCATCCGAGGTATTTCGCCATACCTATGGACATCCACTCTGCTGTATTAGATCTTAATATTAGCAACGCTTCTTCACACACCCGTGTGTTGACCCTTCTGCAGATGGGTTTAAGCCATTTCCGACGTGGTGCGCAGTATGCTGAACAAGCAAAAAGAAAGTGGCCCATAGTTTCCTTTTGCTCACTACACCAGGGACAGTGCAAAGTCGATAGATTATGCCATTTGTTGGTAAACTCTCTTATTGGCAGCGTGCCAACTCTAAATTGGTGATAGAGTTTCCTGTCTGCACTTTTGGTAATATTGTCCCAATAGGTCTCAGTATGAGGAACCACTTTATAGAGCAGAAAAATGCCTGTCAGGTTGGGATTCTGTGAAAGCAAAACCAGATCTTCTTTTACAGTAGCCCAAAACAATAGTTTGAATTATTTTTTCGACGGGAATACCTGATTTCCCGGATCTGACCACTGCATATGAAGACCCATTCTGTAGAGTGTAGCCTTCACGTTTTTAAACCAAGATAGATTCCCTGACCCTAATATCGATCTCACATCCAGAATCTCATTAGCAAACATGGAAAGTTCTGGAGTGGACCAGATACGTCTCCATAAAGCTACCATCCTATATTGTGCCTGGTTTTTGATGGATTGGCAGCCCATGTCTAACATAAGGGGGAGTGATGGTGTCGAAAGTGGGACACCTACCAAACTACGGAAAAACTTATTCTGGATTTTATCTAGAGGGGCAAGATCTACATTACCCCATAGATCCGAGCCATAGAGGATGGCTGAGCTAATTTTTGCATTGTAAATTTTTAGCGCTGGCAGAACTCTTTTAGTTTGATAAACGGGCAAATTTTAAACAGAGTGCCTCGATCTGCTCCTTCCAGCGTAGCCTGTAGTCTATAACCACCCCTAGGTAGGTCATCACCCCTACTTGTTCCAAGATGGTACCGTTCATAGTTACTTGACCCCTTAGCGGTTTGTTCTTGGTCAGGACCATAAATTTGGTTTTTGATACGTTAATTTCAAGGTCATTTATTTTACAAAACTCCACAAACTTGTTTATTGCGGTCTGGAGACCCACCTGTGTTTTTGCCAAAATCAGAGTGTCAGCGGCAAAAATTAAAAGGGGGAACCTAGTCCCACCCAAAACTGGCGCATCTGTCGGGGTAGATGAAAGAAACTGCACTACTTGGTTAATAAAGAGTAAAAATAAGGTTGGTGCCAAGACACACCCTTGTCTTACTCCACGGGTCACTAGATAGGGCTCCGTCACCTGGCCCTGGCTGCCCCATCTAACTCTGGCAAAGTTTGATTCATGTAGCCTGATGGTAAGCTCAAGCAATTCGGGCGGCATTTCCATTCTCCTTAGGGCTACCCACATCTTCTCTCTGGGGACCAAGTCGAACGCAGAATTAAGATCCACGAACGCTGCGTATATAGTGCCTTCGCCTAAATGCACTGTCTTCCAATAGATCATAATAAATCTGAGCACTTGGTCGACAATGCTTGTACTGGCCCTGAAGTCAGCTTGCAGCGGGGGACAGGATATTTTCTTCACTCATCCAAAACTGAATTCTACCCAGCAACATTCTAGCAATTACTTTCTGCAGGGCGTCAATAAGGCTTATAGGGCGGTAGTTCCCCGCGAGGGTCTTATCACCTTTTTTAAATACAGGGAGGATTTCAGCCCCTTTCCAGGAATCTGGTACTCTGGCGATAGCATTAGCTAGGGTGGTTATATAAGGAACCCAATTTTCCATATCATGCTTAAAGAGATCCGCTGGGACGCAGTCCTTACCGGGTGCTTTGCCAGTTTGGACCTGCTTTAATGCATTCTCGGTCTCCTTTTCTTTAAAAACTATGCTCTCACAAATAGCTACAGGAGTGGGAGGCAGGTTATTCCCCCCTACATTAAGTCTTCCTGTCACCATGCCACTGAACTGGGCCGAGAAATACTCAACCCAGTCCTCGGCTGAAACGTGGTTAACTGGGGTTTGCAAATCCCATGACCCTCCCCACTTCACTACCTGCCAAAATTTAAGCTGGTTGGTAGACAGGCTAGCCTCATAAAGTTCCAGCCAGCGTTGGTCGTCCCATGCTGTCCTTGCTTGCTTTAATACTTTCTTGTATTTGGCCCTCTCTACTTTGATGTCCAGTGTTACCCTGGTTTTAATAACAGCTATCAGGGAACTATGTGCCTTACAACAGGTCTTGTCAAACCATTTGGCACCCAGGGGTTTCTTACCAGTTTTCGTCGAGCTACCCGGTCTTATAAAGAAAGATTTAAGTTTAGCAAAAAGGGACTCATGGATTGAGCTAATTTGCTCCAATGACCCCACATCATCCAGTAGTGGCATCACTTTTTTAGTCGCTGGTGCTACTTCTAATGATATTCTTTCAATGGTGCCAGGATCTTCCAAAACCCTACCCCAGCGTACCCTACGACAGTCGTTAGTGAGGACTGCCTCGGCTGTGATATAGTTGGTTGCATGTTTTCTGAGCAAGCCACCATCCTCTTTCAGGTTTATTGATAGGGGGTTGTGATCACTTTCTGGTCTTTCAATTATTTCCATATCCCCTAGTAGACTCCAAAACTCCATTTTAATTAGGAAATAATCTATGCGGCTGGTACTGTAGCCGTTATGAAAGGTGGCATTTTCCGCCTTATCAGACATAGACCTCCCGTTTACTGCCCTTAAGTCCCACTCCAAATATAAACCGAGCCACTGCAAAACGGCCTCAGTAACCTTTTTGACTGGTGATATGGCCAGGCTGGGAATATTCCATAGCTGGTCTGCCTCGCCATAGCAACTGTCTTTCAAAGTAGGTAGTGGTTCAAACGTACAGTTTAGATCCCCTGCCACTGTTACACACTTGTCTCTACCAATATTGTTTAATAGGAGATCTAAGTCCTCAATAATTCCGGGACTCTTACCTCCTGGTTGTCCCCTTGCATATATATTAATTAAATACAAATCCCGATAATTTGCTCTGCTAAGTTTGAGCCCCTGTATATCGGCATTTGGGATAGACAACTCATGGGTCCTGTAACATATTGATTGTCTAATCCAAATAACAAGCCCCCCAGACGGGCGTCCCTTTGGCCCTTTATGTGCTGGTTTATAAAAGTTCAAATAACCTAGACGAAAAACTGCGTCGGTTGACCAACTTTCTTGGAATACTACAATATCGTATTGCTCTATAAAGGCCCCCCATTCTGTCACCTCCATTTTCCCCTTCAGCCCCGCAATGTTCCAGGATAATATCCTAAGTGTATTTACAAGAACTACTGATATCTCTCCAAGTGAAGCAACATTCCCCCCACTTCTCTCATGTGATAAAGAGCTACTTTTATATTCATCTACCGGGTTTGTTGCATTAGGGCCATTTCTTATCTGATCCTCCAATAAAACTTCTGCGTTGTTTCTTGGGCTTTCGGTGCTACTGTCCATCACCCGAGTGCATAAGGAATGAGGGAACGTTACTCCAATAGACAATCTGAGCTCCCTATTATCATGTTCCACTAGCCCCCTATTGAGTCAGTCGACTCCGTCCAGCCCACATAATGGTGCAAAGCGATTCGAGAGGTGGGGCAAAAACATAGGGTATGTAGCCACTTCTGGGGGATATCTTCCTCAATCTATTGTTTTGGTTAGAATGGTTTTGTCGGGAATAATCTCTCACTAAACTAAGTTTAGGGTAGAAATAGTGCAGGGACAAAGTTTGGACGTCACCCACTCTTCCAAATCTTGGTTCCCTGCAGATAAAATCTGCTACCCATGGCTCCCTAAAACTAATGACAACACAGTCCCCTTCAAGGTCTTTTTTACTAAATCCCACCAAGTCCACTCTCCTGACATTAAGGATTTCTGTTTTAGACATTGGTGGAAGAGGTCGGTTCTTATTTAACCAGAAATGTACTTTGTTATGTAAATCTCTATGCGTTTCCACCTTTCCCTCTCCCAATGGAGCCACTCCAGTTAGAATTGCAGTATAGGGCAGTGACTCAGGGGGGAGATTCACACATTGTTTTCTAGGCTGAACAGTTTTCCTTGCCTGATTGTTTTGGTCTATTGGACGGGTAGGTTTGGGTAAACCTCTGGAGGTGGGTTGTGAATTGTTAACTAAATCTACCTTATGTGATATGGTCTTCTCAGATGTCTGCTTGTTTTTATCGGTGGCAGGCTTCTGCTGGGGGGCTCTCAAGGAAGATGATACAGGTTTGGCCATTTTCCCCTTATCCCCATTAATCAACAGTTTTTGCTGTGTGCACGTTAGTTCTGACCCCTTGGGGGTAGTAGATTGTTGTATCTTTTTCAAAATGCCCACATTTTCTCTTGCTAAGGTTTCCATAAGGTCCATTTTATCGTTTAATAGCCTAGTCCGTTCAAACAGGGGCAAAAGAAGAGATTTAATCAACAGCTCGATTTTATCCAAAAGAATACCTTCTGCATCATTTTCTGTGGTTTTATTATTCACTGGGGGGGGTTGGAAGCAGGACTGATGTGCTGTTTCGGGGAGGAGTTGTGTTATTGGTTCTCAGAACCTTTTTATTGCCCCCCTTCTGTGACGAATCTTCCAGTTTCCTTTTACTAGATTTATGTGTGTTCATGTTCTCCAAGATTGGGGGTCGGATTTCGGGCTCTGGGCTTAATACAATGCTAGAGGAAGCCGAAACATCGGTCTCAATGTTGACTAAGTTGTGATATAAAGAACTACCTTCCGATGTGGAATCTAGGGCGATATCATCAGCACCCCCCTCCAACTCCAACTCTTGGTCAACGGGTGCAGTATCTGTAGCTATAACATTACTAACAGTGGGAGCCAATTGTGTTAGGGGAACCGGGGAAACAGCCTCACAAATTTTCCCTAGAGAAGAGCGCTTACCCGTGACCAAATCAAACGATAAGCGTTTTTCTGCGAGTGCAATATCTTTTTCTAGAATACATGTAGTACGTTTAAAAAATTGATCAATGGTGCCTGTGAAAACTCCATTTGATACTTGGACCTGTCTTTCCTTACCAGAACGTAGGGGCATTTTGCTGATGTATACTTGCCCACCCTCCTGGCAGACAGAAAAATAATAAATCAATGTAAGATAAAACAAACAAACACTATTTACCCAAAGATCTTACTAGACCGGTCAACATAGAGGAAAAATAAAAAGGGGGTGGCCCGACCCGGCCTCAATCGGCCACAGATGGCCCCCCCCTGGTCCCGGGCTTCTCCCGGTCGCTCCCGCGCAGCGGGACTGGAGGAGTACAATTATAGGGACTGCGTAGGTGGGGAGGAGCAGGCAGGGAGAGCGGCCCAGGTGCTGTCAATTCGGGCTGGCGGGTGCTCCTGGGAATTGCAGTCCCGGACCCGCAGCTCGCTCGCAGCCCTGCTCGCTACACTTGCACCCACAGACCGTGTCCTCAGTTCCCTCAAGCAAAGTCCGCCGATGATGTAGAAAAAACCCCCACGAAGCGGGACCCGCGAAGCGGTTTCCGCAAGAAGTAGCAGGGGTGTACCAGGGTTGTCCAAGGCAATCCAAAGGCACAGAGTCCCAGCGTTATCAAGAGAGTTGTTATTATCAAAGTCGTGCATTTTAACAATTCAAAGTTTGAGAACAAAGGAGAGATTTATTTTTTTGGTGTGCAATGTGTGTGTGTGTGGGGGGGGGCAGAATGTGTGGAGGGGAGGGCCGGTGTATGAGTGTCTCTGTTTTCACACAACTAAGAAGATCAGAGGCGCAAATGCAGGCAGCAGGGCACCCATGGGCGACGGCGGGGCTGCTTCGGGCAAACAGTTCCAAAAATAGAAACTTCCCGAGCCATTTCCATACTAAGTGTCCCAGGGCAAGCCTATGCATCATGAGAAAGCCGGTTTTCTGAAACGACGGAAAGGTGTCAACTTTCCCTTCCTTTGAGGAGCAGCATTAAGCAGAATTGGTATGATTGGGCGGGGGGGGGGTGCGAGAGCGCAACGGAGGAGGGCAGAGGGAAGGGGGGGAGCCGAGCAGCTCCTGAAAGCGCTGTTTGCACAAGGTGCCAGAAGCAGTGCTACTGTGCACAAGTGTGGAGCTCTGTGGAAGTCGCAGTGAGCACACGAGGAGCCGGAGAATGAACCAGGAGCAGAGCCTGAGTCACTCACTGCAAAGAAATCGTTTGGCATAAGTGGGCACAAGGGAACTAAACACACTGGCAGCGATGGGCAAAAGGGATACTATCTAGCGACAACGTTTGGCATCAGTAGGCACAAGAGGTTACCATCTAGAGACAGCGCTTGGCATCGGTAGGCACAAGAGGATGCGATCTAAAGATATATTGGGGACGGGGAGACGGATACGGTGGGGGGTGAGGGTGAAGGAAGAGGGGGAGATAGAGAGACGTACGAGAGAGGCACAACGGATACTATCTAGAGACAGCGCTTGGCATCGGTAGGCACAAGAGGATGCTATCTAAAGACAGCGCTTGGCATCGGTTGGCACATGAGGACATTATCTAGTGCTTAGCATCGGTAGGCACTTACCCTGTGTTGACCTCCTGGTTCTGGTGGACGCCCCCTGCTGCTGCTTGTCTGGGTCTGGAATGCAGTGTGAAGTAATAACTCCTTTCCGATGCCTGCTGAACTCTGATTTCCCCCTCACTGCCCCCCATCCCCGCATTTTATCAAGAGATTGCGTCCGGGCTGCCTCTTTCCCCTGGACCACACCTTCCCACCTCACCCTGCTTATCCCCGCCCCTTCCCTCGGATCAGCACATCTCCGCTCTGCCGAGTCCTCCTGGCATGGGTCAGCCCTGTGAGGGCAGTGCCCGGCACCGGCTGTCATGGCGCTTTCCGTAGCGCCCTGGCACAAACCTCAGCCTTTAACTCACCTCTAGTCCAATGCACCTCTAGTCCATCTTTGATCCTCCATTTGCCAAAGTAGGTTGGTATTTGCGTTGCTGAAGTTACAGGCAAGTGGGTGGGCGTTGACCAGGATGCATTGCCTCACGTAATGCATTCTGGGACTTGTAGTGCACCATTTATTATCGTTGCAGATGCAGATATGAGCTCAATGAAAATTATGTCTGTTGATATCACCCGCGGCCACTTGGCACCCACTCAGGTGCGGTTTTTATTGAAGTTCTGGTGTGTATTATGCCGGTCTGTCTCTGTTACCAGAGTGTCCTCGCTCGACCTCTATTTAGTAGGTGGGTGATTGGTAGTTCAGGTAACTCTGTTGTAAAAGGCTGCATGGTACGGTTGTTTTGCTACACTTGCAACCTAAGTTATGTTTGTTAAGGAAGCTTGCGCTGTAACTTTTCGTGCATTGCAGCTGCTTTTGTTGTACATGCAGGTGTAAGCTGCCACATACGTGTGGAACAACGGCTGGTCTGCTGCTCCACCTTTTATAAATGTGTTCCTTGTAACATAAATTCTGTTTTCAGGAAAAGGAATAATTTCTTTTGCTGATCGTTCTACCCAACACAGAAACGAACTGCATTTCTGAATGATAATTTGCAAAATACACAAAGCAGACTTCCATTTCCTCCTGCAATGGTGCCATGGTGCACACAGAGTTCCTGCTTTCACGACTTTATTTCAGGTTGTCACAAGGTGGCAGCCCCTTAACCTCAGTGTACACCAGGCCCCCCCGTGGAGAGTCTGCCTCTTGCTCTGGAGTTGTTTTTGTCCCCAGAGGGCTCCCCGCCCCTTCTCACCTCTCCAAGAGCCAGACCCTCTACCTGCTGCCCCCCCCTCCCCCCGCTTCTTTGAACGGTTCACACCTTAGTGCGCAAGCTCGCATTTCCAGAAAGGGCCCCGGGGTCTCCATGACACCCCAAGACGAGGAGGAAGAGAGGGGGGCTGAGGAAGACTTGGTGGGGACGGGGAGACGGATACGGTGGGGAGTGAGGGTGAAGGAAGAGGGGGAGATAGAGAGACGTACGAGAGAGAACCAGTGTGGAAAGAGGCCGACAAGTTGGGAGAGAGGAGGGGCGTGGCTTGGACGCCGATCGGGATGGCGGCGTGAGCTTGCAGCTCCGCGCTGGGTCCCGCTATTTCTCCTGAAAACTACACCCGGGGAGACCCCTGACCGGCGCAACTGGCCAGCGAGGTGTTGGGGAACCACTGGAGAGCGGCTGAGAGCTCTTGGGAGACTGCTTGTGCCTCCGAGACTTTGAGTGACGAAGCCTGAGGTGTTGCCCGGAGTGAGAAGAAAATGGCGGCGGAGAGGGACGATGGTCTCTGAACCGAAACCGAGGTGGACTGGCGCCGGCCTGCGGGGTAGCCCGCCTTCTGCAAGATTGGAGTTACGGGGGCGTGTTGGCACGGAACTGTGGGCAAAGCTGGGGGACCGGAGGTCAGTGTTGGACTGGTGTACAATTTGAACGCACCTGTTTGTACCTCCCCCCTTCCCCCTCCCGCGACAGTGGAGCGGGCGGCCCTGGCACTCCTGGTTCTTTGAGTTGCCGGCACAGCAGAGGTACTCCACCACAATAACTGTTGGTGCGCACGTCCCCCGGGCAGAGGACACCGGGCTGTGGAGAAGACCGGGAGTGTCCGTGTGACGACGACAGAGGCACCTAAGATGGCGGCTGCAGGAGGGGCAGCCATTACGGAGCAGGGCCGGGAGGACTCAACCACGCTATCTCAGGTCGGTGAGGCCCGAGCCTCACCACTGATGATGGAACAGGAGCAGAGGCTGAACCAGCGCCTGGATACTATTTTGGAGGCCATCACCTCGACTAAGGAGGCATTGCAGCAGGACATTGCGCAGGTCACCACGGGGCTGGGTCTCCTGAGGGCGGATCATGCCAAGCTGGCGGACAAAGTAAAGGACCATGAGCAGCTGCTTCTAGATCCGAAACCGGCGGTGGTGACCGCGGAACATAAGATTACGGACATCCTCAACCGTTTGGACACACTGGAGAGACGAGCGGAGGATGCCGAAAGCCGTAATCGACGGAACAACGTACGGGTCGTAGGCCTGCCGGAGAGAATTGAAGGGGATGATGCAGTGGCCTACATGGAGAACTGGCTCCGGACGGTGGTGGCACAGGAGGGCCTCTCATCCTTCTTGTTGGAACGGGCACATAGGGTGCCGGCTCGCCCACCGGCGCTTGGGCGCCCTCCTAGACCGATGGTGGTGAAGCTCCTCCATTATAAAGATCGGGACCTGTTAATTCAGAAAGCTCGAGCATTGGGCCCATTTGAGGTGGAAAATAGTCTAGTCACGATTTTCCCGGACTATACGCAGGCAGTCCAGAAGAACAGGGCATCCTTCCTGGCGGTGAAAAAGGAGCTGAGGGAGGAGGGCATCCAGTACTCATTGCTCTTCCCGGCTAAGCTGAGAATAATCCTGGATGGGAACACTCAATTTTTCCAGACTCCTGATGAAGCGTGGTCATGGTTAGAATTGTATCGTGCCGGCACGGACAGGACTGGCAAAAGTCAGCGAGAGAGGCCTAAACCGCTTCAGGTAGGAAATCCCAACGGATCCGCTCACGTAACAAGCTTCAAAGAGCGAAACGGGAGGCTCAAATGGCTGCGGACAAAAGAGGGGCGCATCACACGGTCGCAACAGGAGAGTGACCTGGTTGTATCGGACTCTGGTGAGGACGGAGGCAGGACCGGAGAGGAATTATCGGAGGCGGAGAGCTCGAAGGGCCCGGCGGTCACCCCACAGACGTCCGATGGGATCTTTAATGGCTGACTCATATATGGGACTTGTGACACTGTACTTCTTGCAGAGAATTATTCGGTTGGTATTAGAAGGGCTGCCAGGTAGGGTGTGGCATCAGCACTGCGGGATGGAAGGCGCGGGGCGCGGGCTCTGCCTGCCCGGGGTCGGCGATAACTCACCCCCTCGGGGCCCTTAAGGCCTTCTGTGGTGGCGACCACAGATTAGTCTGATGTGTGTTGTGTTTAAGGTTTGGATCAGGGCTGAAATTGGGTTTGTAGGCTCTGTCCTGGGGAGTGGGGTTTGGGGAGTTTTTTCTATGATTTTTTTTGGGGGGGGGGGAAACTGCTACGATGTGGGTAATGAATGGCAGCACCTGAACTGGATCGTTATGCTTTGGCATGGGGACGTTACCTAACTTGAAATGCCTAACATGGAATGTCCGAGGACTGCGAACTATGGTCAAACGCCACAAAGTGCATGCTTATTTGGTGAGGCGGGGGGTCCAGATTGCAATGTTGCAGGAGACTCATTTAACTAAACAAAAATGCACTGCGTTACAGAAGAGATGGCGAGGTCAGGTCTTTGGAACCACTTATTCCGCGTTCGCTAGAGGGGTTCTGATATGGGTTCGAGCGGGGGTACCGTTCCAGATGTTGAATCAGCTGGTGGATCCGGAGGGTAGATATGTGGCGGTGGAGGGGAGGTTGTATGGCCGGGATGTGGTTTTGTGCTGTGTATATGCTCCGAATGTTGACCAGGCTCGCATCTTTGATGGCCTATCGTGTTCACTGGCCTCTTTCTTGGCGGGTCCTGTGCTTCTGGGAGGGGACTTTAACTCAATCACTGATGTGGCAATGGATAGGTCTCACCCACCACTGGTTGATTCCCCAGTACGTAGACTAGCTGCACACAGGAAGGATTGGCAGGAAAGGTGGGGACTTCTGGATGTGTGGCGGGAGCAACACCAGGGTAGTAGGGATTATTCCTTTTTCTCGGCCCTCCATGTTCTACACGTCAGGATCGACTCGGTCCTGTGCAGTGGTTCCCTAGCTACATTGGTCACTCATACGGAGTACCTGACCAGGACCATTTCGGATCATAATCCTTTGCTGGTGCACGTACAGTGGCAGCGTGCGAGATCCGCAATTCCAACATGGCGGCTTCGGCCCGACACCTTGGAAGACTCGGTGTTTAGTGACGCGGTCCAACGGGGCATAGACAAATACTTTGATGAAAATGAGAAGACAGCCAATAGTAGGTCCACTGAATGGGACGCGATGAAAGTGGTGGTGAGAGGAGTGTGCATGGGTAGGTTTTTGAATGCCCTAACGTCGGTGTTGAATGCGCTTGCTAGTGCGGAAGAGAGGTTGAGGGGTCTGGAACAGCGTAGACCGGACCGACCGGACTTACAAGCCCGGTTATTGGAAGCCAAGGAGGTAGTGGCTACCGAAACGGAACGGCTGCGGAGCTATGATTATAGACAATATGCCATCAAAGCACATGCTGAAAGGGATAAGGTAGGCACGTTACTGGCCAGGCTCGCTAATCCTGAACTCAGAGGCTGCCCAATCTTGAGCATAAAAAATGCATCGGGGGAGATGGTTTATTCACAAACAGCGGTGATGGAATGTTTTCGGACCTATTATGCTGAGTTGTATGAGTGTCAACTGGAGGTGGAGGCCTGGGAGATCATTGATTACTTGGAATCGATGCAGCTTCCGGTGCTGGATGACGACGATGCGAAGGATTTGGGAGGGCCTATCACGCTCGTCGAGATCAGGGCGGCCATTAAACATATGGCGAGGAACAAAACGCCCGGGGTGGATGGCCTGCCGATTGAATTTTACTAGAAGTACGTAGACAGTTTGGCGCCTAGATTACTGGTGGTGTACGGGGAGGCTCACAGGCTGGGGAGTCTGCCCAGATCGATGAGGGAGGCGTTGATAGTGCCATTGCTGAAACCCGGCAGAGAGGCATTCGATGTAAGGTCATATAAACCGATGTCCATGTTGACAGTGGACTACAAGATATTGAGCCGTATTCTAGCCACCAGGTTGGCCCCGCATATGACCAGGCTGGTGCACAGGGACCAAGCGGGGTTTATCCCTACGAGGAACACGGCGCTTAATATTCGTCGTCTGATTGGGATATTGGACGGCGCAACGGAAGCGGACGGTGACCCGGCGGTGTTATCTGTGGATATTGAGAAAGCCTTTGATAGCCTGGAGTGGATCTACTTAGAGGAAGTCCTGGTGAAGTTTGGCCTTGGCGAGGGGTTTCGTAGATGGACAAAGGTGTTGTATTCTTCGGCCACAGCGAGGGTACGCCTGGGCACTCTGGTATCAGCGGATTACCCAGTTTGTAGAGGGACGAGACAGGGGTGTTCGCTCTCCCCATTGCTGTTTGCACTGGCGATGGAACCGTTAGCAGCGCGCGCCAGGTCGGGAGCCATGTACGCGGGGATCGACAGAGGTGAGCAGTCGCATTATATATCTTTGTATGCAGACGATTTGCTGCTGTATATGGCGGATACGGAGCAGGCTCTGGAGGGGGCGATGGATATGTTGTCCGAGTTTGGTCGGTTGTCGGGCCTCAAGGTTAATTGGACGAAGACTTGTATCTTTCCGCTCAGGGCAGACACGCCGTGTCCCCCTCGTGCTATAGGGGTGGTCTGGGAGCCATCTTGCTTCACTTATTTAGGAGTCCGAATATACCACGAGGTCGCGAACTTACTGGAGGGTAACATTGGGCGATGTATAAGAGCACTGAGAGGCTGCATGTCCTTTTGGGCTTCCCTCCCACTGTCTGTGTTGGGTAGAGTAGCTCTACTGAAGATGGTGGCGCTCCCACGGTTACTTTATTACTTCTATTACTTTCGCCCGCTGCCCATTTGGATCCCTCAGAGGGTCTTTAAGGACCTGCGGACGATGATAATCGACTTCCTTTGGGGGCACGGTCGCCGTAGAGTGGCATTGAACACCTTGTTTCGACCCAAGCTTGAGGGGGGGATGGCGGTCCCCGACTTTGAGTTATACTACTTGGCCGCGCAGCTTCATGTTCTCACGCAGCACGTGGCTAGGGTATTCAGAGGGCCAGAACACGAGCGAGAGCACGGTATACAACGTCATGTCCTGGCTTACATTATCATGCAGCAGAGACTGGAGTTGCGAGGTCTCACCATGGAGGAGAGGACGCTCAGGTTGTGTTGGCAAAGGAGTTTGAAGAGAGTGAAGGCGTCCCGACCGTATGCGCCGGAGATACCGTTGGGAATGTTGACTGCGCTGCCGCATGGGGGCGATTGGTCTCCGCTACTGGAGTGGGAGAAGCTGGGACTGCAAGTGGTGGGTGATCTGTATATTGATGGCCCCCTTCCAGACGCTGCAGGAACAGTTTGGGCTGCCGGAGGGGAGCTTCCTCTTGCATGCGGCTGTGGTAGCAGCAATACAGAAGCACTGGAAAGGAGGGCTCCTTGAACCGGAAACGACTATGGCTTGCCAGTATGTCGTGATGGCCGCAGGTACATTTAAAGCGGTGACCTGCCTCCATAATAGGATGCTGCATGAGGGGTTGGATCCGCTCCTGGGCCTGAAGTCGAAGTGGGAACTTAGTATAGGTAGGCCCATTCCGGACTCGGTGTAGGGGTCACATCCTTAAGCGTACGTGGAAGGGTACAAGGAACGCACGCTTTCAGCAGGTACATTTTTACATTCTGCACAGGGCTTACCTGACCCCGGAGAAGATTAAACAGTATTTTCAGGTGCAGGAGGCGAGATGTCCGAGGTGCTTGGCACTGGAGGCTGATATAGATCATTTGTTATGGGGCTGTCCGAAGCTGGAGACTTACTGGGCGGAGGTTGGGGAACTCCTAAATGCAGTGACCGATCGGGAGGTGGATTTCGATATGGCGGCATGTTTGTTGCTCTGGTTCCCACACACGAAGAATACAAAAGTGACGAGTAAATTCATTGATCTGGGGCTGATACTGGCGCAGAGGGAGATCACTTGGCATTGGAAGTCCAGGGAGGGACCGTCAGTAAGGAGATGGGTGAATGAACTGCTGAGGTGGTCTGAATGTGAGAGTGTGCTCCGTATGAGACAGGCAGTCAAGCTTGACAACGACAAGAGCCTGGAAATGGCGAGAGCGTGGGAGATGATAGTCCAGGCGTTGCATGATTCCATGGTGGAGGACGAAGACTGAATTGCTTGTGTATGCGGGCTCCATGAGGCCTATGAGTATAGAGGTATCAATTGATCTGTAGCGAGACCCATAGTAGCGTCAGGAACATGCCCAACATCGTTAGCGGTTGCTGGGGGGGGGGGATGGGGGTTGTTGGGGGGGGGGGGTGGTGTTAGGCACCGGGACCCAGGTCGGGAGGCAGCAGTGATCCCCGGGGTTGGAACTGTCCCAGCGTGATGGGAGGGCTTGGATAGGCGGTGGGGTAGAGACAGGGACACATGGAACTGATATGATAAGGGCCCACCATCGAAAGGACGGGGGGTCAGGTTTGTGAGTATCACCTGTGTATTGGAATGTTAGTGCATGCTAGACGGTGTTGGGGGAGGGTTAGGTGTTTAGGGGGTAAAATGCAGATACACAAAGTGGTTATTGACCAATTGTCCCTCAGGGACGCTCACTGTGATGTTCTTGCTGGAGGTTTGGATTACTACGCCGCCCGGCCTCCGGGATACGGGCTGAATGGCTGTGTACGATCTATGGTTAATTTTATCCATGCGGGGGGACACCATGAGTGCGCTGGTTGATTTATTATATGCAATGGTTTCTAATTCTGCAATAAAAACAAATTTAAAAAAAAAAAAAAAAAGTTGGGAGAGAGGAATGAAAACGACGGAGCAAGTGTGTGTGTGTGTGTGGTGTGTTGGGGGGGTGGTGGGGGGGCAGAATGTGTGGAGGGGAGGGCCGGTGTATGAGTGTCTCTCTTTTCACACAACTAAGAAGATCAGAGGCGCAAATGCAGGCAGCAGGGCACCCATGGGCGCTGGCGGGGATGCTTCGGGCAAACAGTTCCAAAAATAGAAGCTTCCCGAGCCATTTTCATACTAAGTGTCCCAGGGCAAGCCTATGCATCATGAGAAAGCCTGTTTTCTGAAATGACGGAAAGGCGGCAACTTCCCCTCCTTTGAGGAGCAGCATTAAGCAGAATTGGTATGAATGGGGAGGGGGGGGTGCGAGAGCGCGACGGAGGAGGGCAGAGGGAAGGAGGGGAGGCGAGCGGACCCGAGCAGCTCCTGAAAGCGCTGTTTGCTCACCTTCACTGCGGTGCTGCGAGGAGGAGGCTCTCCTTTGCACCTTCACTGCGGGTGAAAAAAAAAATGGCGGCCGCAAGCTTCAGAATTTTTTGGAATCGGGGTGTAGTTTTGTGGTTCTGAGTGACAGACTACGTCACTGTCTAAAGAACAGCAAAACGTACGCCCCCAAATCCGAAAAAGACGGAGCCTATTCGGAGGGACAGCTCTCTCCTCCAATGGCTGGCCTCCGTTTAGGAAGCCAGCCAATGGGAGAGAGGCAAAAACAGAGGCGGGACAATAGTCCAACACTAAGAAACATTATATCTCGGACTTCCGGTCTGCCTTCGGCACACCGGATATTACCTCGACCTAAAAAGGCTCGCAGTGGTGTCAAGGCATTTTCTTATCTTGCCCCCCGATTCTGGAATAGCCTTCCTCCTCAGTTACGCTCAGGAAACAATCTGATTCAATTTAATAAGATGTTAAAAACCCACCTCTTCTAAATTTCTTCCCTCCTGTTCTGATGTTCTGCCGTCCCCAGCGCCGAGATACCCTCATGGGTGATTCAGCGCTATACAAACCAATAAATATCAAATAGACCAGCCCTTACCGACCCAACATTTTTCTCTGTCCATGTTTCACAAGTAAATTTGGTAGGCCAGACCTTGTCCTGTATGAAGTAAAATCCGTGTGCTTTCCCTACAGCCCCACCAGAGAGTCAACAAAATTAGGGCAGTAGGCAAAAAGGTGTTCTTGGCGGCTAGTTAAGCCCATAGATCAATTAATGCCACTTGCCAGATATACCCACTCTCTGTGGAACATGACAGCGATGGTGTTGCCACATTTACCAGATTAGCCCAAGGACTACTTTGCTGAAGCAGTAAAGGAAGGCCAGAACGCATCAAGGAAAATCATTAGGACAGATCTAGATACCACTGACTCTTTAGCTAGAGCCACAGGTTTTTTAGTAGGCCTGAGAAGACATGCATAGAGAAAGTTGAATGCTTGTTTCCGGTGCAGTGAGGACCAGGCCTGGCAGTTCGGGTTGGAATGCTCCCATGGGGAGCATGGTCAAGACTGATTTGCATGTGGCTGGGTCTAAACTGGAATGCCATGGTGAACAAATAAAAAGTATTTTGGCCCAGATCTCTGTAATGGGGGTGAATCTTTGACATTGTTCAGCATTCTGTCTATCAGTTGTTCTTTTTTCAAACCTGAGGACTTGGCAATGTGTGCTGGGCAATAAAATGCCTCAAACCTTTATTATGTTTGCCACATGCGAGATCCATGGACCACTGTAACTCCGCGAGGGATTAGCCAAGCTAACACGCCTAAGAAAACGCACAAGTTTTTTACCTTCGGTAATGATATATCTGTAAGAAACATTAGTTAGTGTTAGAATCCTTACCTCAGAATCTCCCCAGGCGTCAGACTGGATCCGGAAAGTTTTCGTCAGCAGTGCCCCTGGGCGTCGGTAGGCATCATCCTGTGGCTGCGCGTCAATCGTCGTGATCGCCGGAATGACGTCGCTGGAGTACTTGACGCTGCCCTCGCGCGCTGAAGTCAGTTCTGTACACAGCTTTCCGCGCCAGGAACGCAGAGCCATGCAAGAAATCAACACTGGTGCCATGAAACTAGGGCCCTGACAGGGAAATTCCTTAACGCTAGATATCAGTTCGCAGAAGGGGGAGGATGGGTGGGGCAGTAAGGAATCTAACACTAACTAATATTTCTTACAGATATATCGTTACCGAAGGTAAGTAACTTGTGCATCTGAAAGAAACACGTTAGTGTTAGATTCCTTACCTTAGAATAGATACCCCAGCAATACCAACATCGGTCTCCGAACTT
Organism: Lissotriton vulgaris; assembly: GCF_964263255.1. Taxonomy (NCBI): domain Eukaryota; kingdom Metazoa; phylum Chordata; class Amphibia; order Caudata; family Salamandridae; genus Lissotriton; species Lissotriton vulgaris. The sequence continues at coordinate 539,990,771 of NC_141689.1, forward strand.
AGATCACACCAGGAAGTCCTGGAGAACTGACCGGCCAAAGAAGCAGTCTCTCTCCAGACTTGGCTGTCCAGGTAGTAGTGCTAGGCAAACTTGTGCTGCAAGGCCCACGAAGCTGCCTGACAAATGTCCTGCAAAGGGGCTCCCCGACCCAAGGCAGTAGTAGCCTTCGTGGCCCGAGTGGAATGGGCGCGCAGCCCCACAGGAGGTTCCTTTTTAGCCAAGGAATAACAGATCTTAATGCACAAAACGACCCACCGAGGGACAGCAAGAGGATTCACAGCCTTTGCTGTGCACCATGCCACAAATTTGTTTCACCAGCAGGCGTATACCGTTTATGTGGCGGGACGCCTGGCTGCCAGAATGAAATCACAGACGTCAGGAGGCTAGTCAAATGGCATCAACTGTCGCCGCTCAATCTGCACGCATGTAGGTGGAGGCAGGGCAGGTTCGGGTGGAGGACCTTCCCCTGTTGCTGCGACAGAAGGTCCTCCTGAAGAGGCAGTTTTATCGGGGGATCTATTGACATACTGAGTAGCTCGGGATACCAGTATCTTCGTGCCCAATCCGGAGCCACAAGGATGACTTGGGCCCGGTCGCATAGGGTTTTCTTCAGCACTCTAGGCAGAAGTGGTATAGGTGGAAAGGCGTATAACTGACCACAGCTCCACTTGCAACAAAAAGCGTCGCAGAGCGAGTGCCGCCTTGGAAATTCCAACGTGCAGAACTGATGACATTGCGCGTTCTCTTCGGTGGCGAATAGATCTAACCAAGGCTCTCGCCACTGTTGAAAGAGACCTTGCGCCACGTCCGAGTTCAGATGCCATTTGTGATCCACCATGCACCGGCAGCTGAGTTTGTCCGCCCTGGCGTTCAGGGAACCTGCCAGGTGTTGAACTACCAGGGTGATGACTTGATGTTCCAGCCATGTCCAGAGGCGCAGAGCCTCCCGACATAGGGTCCACGACCCCACCCCGCCTTGCTTGTTCCAGTACCATATGGCAGTGGTGTTGTCTGCAAACACCTGCACTACACTTCCCCGGACAGAGGGAAGGAATGCTCTCAGTGCAAGTCGAATCGCCCGGAGCTCCAACATGTTGATGTATAGCCCGGACTCCGCCGGAGATCAGAGGCCTCTGATCTCCGCCTCTCCCATGTGGCCACCCCAACCCAGGAGGGACGCATCCGTCACCACTGTGTGCTCCTGTTGGGGAAGTGAGAGGGATCTGCCATGAACCGCTCCGATGAAGAGGAGCTTCTGAGAGGGAATCAGGTGCGACATCGGCATGTTGATGGAGAACCCCAGCAAATGCAGGAGGTCGGCGGTGGTCTGGAGGTGGGAGAGGACTGTCTGAGGCGAGTCCGCCTTCAACAACCAGCCACCGAGATAGGGGAAGACTGGAACACCTGATCTGCGCAGATGAGCTGAGACCACCGCCATCACTTTTGTGAACACACGAGGGGCACTGGTGAGGCCGAAGGGGAGCATGGTAAACTGAAAGTACTTGTGGTCTACCGTGAACTGCAGGTAGTGTTGGTGGGCCGGCAATATGGAAATAAGCGTCCTGCAAGTCAAACGCTACCAACCAGTCTCCAGGGTCTAAGGCCGCCAGAACCTGAGCTAAAGTCAGCATCTTGATCTTCTCTTTCCGGAAGAAGACTTTGATGCTCCTGAAGTCGAAGATAGGGCGCAGGCCCCCTTTGCCCTTCTTGGGAACCAGAAAGTAGTGGGAATAACAACAACGCCCTAGTTCTGGTCCAGGAACGCGCTCAATGGCCCCCTTGGCCAAGAGGGCGTGACTTCCTCCAGCAGACATTGCAAGTAATCCCCCGACATGCGGTGGTATTGCGGTGGCATTGCCGGAGGAGTCATCTCGAAGGGGAGGGAGTAGCCCCTTTGGACGATTTGCAGCACCCACCTGCCGGAAGTAATGGTACGCCAGTGGAGCAGGTGATGGCTGGATGACCGTGCAGGGCCCCCCCTTCCTTGGCCATGAAAGAGACGAAAAGCAGAAGTTTACTGGTGCTGGGCCGAAAGGCCCAAGGACTTGGCCGTAGCCCTGGAGTCCTTAAAGCGCTCGAGCACGTTATCTGCTTTGTCGCCAAAGAAGAGACGGCCATCAAAAGGCATGTCCATGAGAGTGCTCTGGACATCCCCATAAAAGTTGGTGGACCTCAGCCAGGCGTGACGACGAATCGCCACTGTCGTTGCAATCGCTCTGCCCAGCGAGTCTGTGGTGTCAAGTCCACATTGAATGGAGTATCGTGCTGCATCCCGCCCCTCTAATAAACAACAAAAATTGCCAATGCCGCTAATTTCTGAATAAGACAATTATTTAGTCAAAACATACGGATGAGACAGTATGTTTGTTGATTTTGATTACAATTCTTTTTATTTCTTTTTATTTTCTATTAACCACTTCTATTTAAATGAGTACTTTTTCAAATTGTTGTACAAATGTTAAAAACTGGTGTACACAACAAAAAATGATATGTATTATATCAAAAATCACAACTTGCTTATTTACAAAGATTACATCTTATTCACCATTCAATTCACATTCATTCATCACTCAAACCAATACAAACACCACAACAAAACAAATGATTCAATGAATGCTGGAATTGCAATATTCACAACAAAAAGCCAATATTTGTTTTTCAGCAAAAATGTGTATGTACAGTTAGATTTATCTTAATTACTAAATTGTTGATTTTGGCTTATAACAAAAAAAGAGTCTACGCGTTTCGAACTCCCGTCATTTCGGAGTTCTCATCAGGACCAATATCTCGCACTCATCAGAGAATAGCTGGTAATGTTCTTGAAACCAAAGTTTGTGAGTTTCTATAGCCTGTTGTCAACTGCCTGGCTCGCCGTTTCTGAAAGGGCGGGTCAGACGCGTTGTATACACTGTCGGTAGTTATAGTTGGTTTAGATTTTTTTAGAAGCGGACTACCCGGTGTCCAAGTCACACGACGTCCGAATGCTCGTCTGTTTGCATTCACTTCCTGGTCCGCATAGGATCTTGGGAACATCCCGCCCCTCAGCAAGAGCTTGGGCGAGCTGTGTCTTGGGCTCCTCCGGACACTGGGGCAGCACGTCCGCCACCGTATCCCACGGAGAGTGGGTGTAACGGCCTAAAAGGCATGCAGTATTAATGGACCACAACCCTGGACTGACAGAGGAAAATAGTTTCTTGCCAAACTGTTCCAGCCTTTTGGATTCCAGGTCCGGGGGTGCGGTAGGGAATGTGGTTTGGGACGTAGAGTCCTGGATAACCAGGCTCTCAGGGGTGGGATGGGTGGACAGAAAGCAGGGGTCACCAGGAGCTGGGCGGTGGCGCCGGACGACGTTCCGAACCACAGGGGGAACTGCGGTGGGCTTTGGACCAAGTGCCCATCAGAACGTCAGTAAGGGCCTCATTAAACTGCAGCAGAGGCTCCGAAGAGCTTACTGGCGGTTAAAGCACCTCAGTGAGGAGGTTAGTCCTCACGGCCGCTGCATGGAGCCCAAGGCCGTGGCCGTCCTGCGCAGCACCACAGCATAAGTTGCCCCCTCCTCCGTAGTCACTGAAGGAGGAGAGAGAAAACCAGTGTCAGGTGAAGTGTCTAGACCACTAGCCTCCCCCAGCTCATCTGCGCAGTCCTGACTTAACTGGCACTGCTGCGCCAGAGGGTCCTCAGGCCCCTCCCAGTCCTCCCCTTCATCCGTGTCCGGATAAACAGGCAAAAATGACGGAGCCGGGGCATAGGTGAAAAGTTCACCAGTCGGAGACTGCGCCGAGCGGCACCGCTCAGATGCCGAGCCCATGCCAGTGCTGCGACCGGGACGGCACCGGAGGTGGCACTGTGGTCGACGGTGCCAGCAGAGGAGTCGTAAGTTCAACTGGCGTATGCCGGGATCCAGGCTTGAATCCCACGAGGTCCTGAGGCGCGGGGACCAAAGCAGCTGGCAACACAGAGCAAGGACCTCCAGTCGGATCCGCGGGGCCCGAAGGCGCGCCAGCAGGTTTCGTCAGCAGGAAGAGAGTCCTCATGGCCACGAGGAAGTCCCTGATCGGCTCCAGAGTCGCCATGAGTCCAGGGACCAGAAGGTGTGGGACTGGATGCGACTGCGCTAGCCCCACCGGAGCGGCGTGGGAGGCGCCACCCGAACCCTCGGCCGAGTCGCGCGACCACCAAGGGGAAGTCGAAGAGCGATGCTTCATCGACTTCTTTTTGCCATGCCTCGACTTACCCGAGTGTGAAGACTTGCATCCAGACAATCGATGATGACTGCGGCTCCTCGACCGGTCCCTCAAACTCCTCCACCGGGACCTAGAGCAGCGCGGAGCAGACTGCCGGAGCACGTGGAGCTTACAGGAACGCTCCCGCCTAGCCTTCAACATTAAGGCCCGGCAGTCGGGGCACGACTCGTCATCGTGGTCGGCCCCCAAGAAGTAGAGACACAGGCGGTGGGGGGTCGGTAACAGACATCATTCGGTGATAGACGTCACACGGCTTGAAACCTGGACACCAGGAGTCAAGTCAACTCGAAAAAGATAGACAAAAATGTCCAAAAAGTTAGTTGAAAAATGACTAAGGGTACGTGCTCTTCCCGGATCTGCACTTGCTGGCGTGGAAAAAAGAACTGACGTCATCACGCGAGGGCGGCGTCTAAGTACTCCAGCGACACCATTCTGGCGATCACGACGCCGATGATGAGCCACAGGACGACGCCTACCGACACGCAGGGGTACTGCTGACGAAAACTTTCCGTATCCAGTCCGACACTTGGGGATATTCTAAGGTAAGGAGTCTAACACGAACGTGTTTCTTTCAGATAAAAAAAAACAATAATATATACTTTTACACCCACTTACATCCTCTGACATACCCATACAGACACTGTCACACCCACTGACTCACACCCACTAACATACCAATACGAACAGTCATACCCATTTGCATAACCTTAAACTCACACCCAGTCACATACCCATACAGACACTCTCACATCCAGCTACATCCATACACACACACTCTGACATACCCATACTGACATTCTTATGCGCACACACGCACTCTCGCATTCACTTTGACACCCATAGAGTCATTCTGACTTATCCAGACACTGTTCTACCCAGTTACATACCCATATAGACACGGCCACACCCATACGTACACCCATACACACTAGCACACCCACTCACAAACCTACATTTGCCTACCCTTACAGACATTCTCACACCCAGTGACATCAATACATTCACACCCAATTTTACACAAAGACATTCTCACACCCTCTGATATACCCATAAAGACAGGGTTAACCCCAAATTTTCACCCAGACTCTGTCACATCCACTCAGATACACATACAGGCACTCACACCAACACTTGCACCCATGCACTCTCACATACCTATACACTGTCACACCAGTTTGCATACCCATACACTCACATCCAGTACATACCCATAGAAACTCACACCCAGTAACATATTCAGATGCTATTCGACAAAAATGGTTCAGCACACCATATAATGTACAATGACAGTATCAATGAGGTCAAAAATATCAATACGCCATGGTGTATTCTTTTCTTGCTTTATTTCAAATCTTCACATACAAGTAGCCAACGCGTTTCGTCCGAAGGACTTCTTCAGGGCGAAAATGATAAGATACTGTTTTGTGTTCTGGACTTTAACAGTAAAAAGCAATCTCCAGCTACTGTAATGGCACCAGTCTCCAGGAACTTGGATGGCAAATATCGTTTTGTTCTGCGATGGACTGGTCAAGTTTTTGTGATAAATATATTCCAGTAAACTACCTTTCCGAGACGACGACCGAGGAGAACGCAGGAAACAGAGATATAGCGAAGGTGAATATTGACATCACCTTTCATGGATGTGTATTTTGACATCCTTTCTTTTTGCTGGAATATATTTATCACAAAAACTTGACCAGTCCATCACAGAACAAAAGGATATTTGCCATCCAAGTTCCTGGAGACTGGTGCCATTACAGTAGCTGGAGATTGCTTTTTACTGTTAAAGTCCAGAACACAAAACAGTATCTTATCATTTTCGCCCTGAAGAAGTCCTTCGGACGAAACGCGTTGGCTACTTGTATGTGAAGATTTGAAATAAAGCAAGAAAAGAATACATCATGGCTTATTGATATTTTTGACCTCATTGATACTGTCATTGTACATTATATGGTGTGCTGAACCATTTTTGTCGAATTGTATACAGTGCCCTTGGCATTGACTCTGGAGGCCTAGGGGTATATGGCCTCAGGTTCTTGGCACCCACAGATACAACCAGACCAAGATTTATTAGATTGAGTGCAGTCAAGTGTCTTACCCTGTACCCCTGTTCTAGCATCACAAACATATTCAGATGCTGTCACACACACACTTACACTCACATACTTCTACAGACATTGCCACATCCATTTGCATACTCAGACCCACAGAAACACCCATACACTCACATCCAGTTACACCCTACAGACACATCTACTAACATACCCATACTCTCACCCACTCAGATACCCATGCACTCACACCCAGACACTCACGCACACACCCATACAGACACTATCACACCCACTCACACACTTATACAGTCTTATTCATTTGCATACCCTTAAGACATCCACACCCAGGCACATACACACTCACATTCACTAACATCTACAGACATTGTCACATCCATTTGCATACTCATATACTCAGACCCACAGAAACACCCATACAGACCCTCACATCCAGTTACACCCTACAGACACATCTACTAACATACCCATACTCTCACCCACTCAGATACCCATGCACTCACACCCAGACACTCACACACACACCCATACAGACACTATCACACCCACTCACACACTTATACAGTCTTATTCATTTGCATACCCTTAAGACTTCCACACCCAGGCACATACACACTCACATTCACTAACATACCCATACACTCACAAGCAGTTACAACCATAGAGACACACATATCCTATGACATACCCATACTGACATACTCTCACAGGCACTCTTACACTCAGAGATATTCACACACCCTCTGACATACCCATAAAGACACAACTACTCCCCATGTACACCCAGACACTGTCACATCCACTCAGATACCCATACAGGCACTCTATCACCCACACTTGTACCCATACACTCTCACACCAACTCTTATACCTATACACACTGACAGACCAGTTTGTGTACCCATACAGCCACACTTCCATCCACAGGTAGACCCATAGATACTCACATACCCATACACTCACCCACTCACATACCCATTCAGATACTCTCACACCCACACTTACATTCATACATTCACACCCCTCACCTACCTATACAGCCAGACCCATTCAAATACCCATACAGACTCTCATACCCACTCACATACCCATAATCACACCTAGTTACACTAATACACTCACACCCACTTACATACCCATATAGTTACACCCACCTTTACCCTGAGACACTCTCACAAACCTAAACACTATCACATCCATTGAGATACCCATACACTCACACCCTGACATACCCATACAGACACACACAGCCATTCATACCCATAGTCACTCAGACACCCACTTACAGACCCATACAGCTACTCTCACACCCACTCACACTCATACAGTGAACACCCCCCCTCACAAAAGGTCAGATGTTATAGTTAGAAGTAACATTAAAATAATGTAGACATTCACTAAAAGAACAAAGGTTACAGGGACGTTATAATTTGGCTCAGATTCCACTCGTAAAAAACCATAGAAATTCAGCAGTTCTAGTTGTGTAAGGGAACTATAACTCACGCCCCCAATGCACTGCTTATGACCTCACATATTACATCACTCATGACATGGTTAGTGACATCACTCATTACATCTTAAATGACATCAATGATATCATCCAATGATTGTGAGTGTTTTTTGTAGACGTTTCTGAGTGTTATATACTGAGATACTAAAAAAGTGAAATTATTATACTGTGTGCACGACTGAATGAAACTTTCTAACACATATTATATGAGTGACTGTGTATCCATATCTGAGTAGAAGTCTGAGTGGCTCTATGGGTGTGTGAGTGGTTGTATGGGTGACTGTGGGTTTGTCAGTGGTGTATGGGTGAATGGGTATGTGAGGCGTATAGTTGAGTGATGGGGTGTGTGAGTGGGTGGGTGCATAAGTGGTGAATGTGTGGCTTTGTATGTGACTGTATGAGTAAGTGGATGTGAGAGTGGCTATATGGGTGAGTGGGTGCTTGTATTAGTGACTGCATAGTGAGTACATGTACATAGTGAGTATGTGAGTGGATCTGTAAGTGGCTGAATTGGTGAGTTAGTGGTTGTATGAGTGACTGGATTTGTGAGTGGCTCTATGAATCAGCAAGTGGGAGTACGAGTACTTCTATGGGTCTGTGAATGGGTTTGTGAATGGTTGTGTGGGAGTGGGTGTATGTGTAGCTGCATAGGGGTGTGAGTGATTCGATGGATGATGTCATCAGTGGTTATTTGAGATGTTATCAATTATGTCACTGACCATGTAATTAGTGATGTAATTTGTGAGGTCATAAGCAGTACATTGCGGGGGATTAAGTTATAGTTTGCGCAGGTAACTATAACATTTCATAATTTCTATGGTTTTGTATGAGTGATGTCTGCGTTTAACTAGAACGTCACTGTAACCTTTGTTTTTTTCAGTGAATTTCTATGGTTTTTTTAATTCCATTTCCTAACTATACTGTTCCTGTAACCTTTGTTTTTGTAAGTAAGTTTTTAAGGTTTTTAAAATTGTATTTCCTAAATGTAACCATTAACTTTTGACAGTGAGTGTGTGAGTGAGTGCGAGTGTCTTAATAAATCTTGAGTGGGTGTGTGAGTCCTTGAGTGGGTCTGTGAATAGGGGTGGGTGGTAAACCAGTGGAGTTTGCAGGGATCTTGTCACTCCGCGCTCTGCTTGGAACACGGAATTTGGCAAAAACTCTGGCAGAGGGGAGTTTACTGGCACGCTCAACCCTAGTCTCAGCAATCACACTGTGGGGGAACTTATTTGTGGCAACAACAGGGGTTATTGGCCACAACGACTCTACAGCCAAGGGTACTTTATCCCCTAACCTGTAGTGCGCCAGGAGGCCCCTTTGCAGAGTGGTACAGAAAGGGGGTGGGTCCTCTGAAGAGGTCTCAGCAATACCACTGTGGAAGATTACTTGTAGGAACAGTAGGGGTTCTTGGCCCCCAATGAATCTCAGCAACCAAGGGGACTTCATCCCCCAACCAGTAGTGCACCAAGAGGTCTCTTTGCAGAGTGGTTGAGAAAGGGGGCGGGCCTCCGATGAGATCTTAGCCTCTTTCTGCTTGTTTCTGACCTTCTTTGGGCTGGAAAGTTCCAATGTGGAACAGGCTCAAGACTGATTTGCATATGGCTGGGTCTAAACTGGGGTGGCGAAGTTAGCTAAAGAACGATGATTGATTCAACCTAGATTTGGGACTGGGGGAGAGTGTCTGAAAAGTTTCAGCGTTCCGTCCATAATCTCCTTGCGTTTGCTTAGTTCGCCCTAAGTTGGCAGGGTATGCCCAGATGTGGGCCCTTGCTCACTTTGCCAAAAGGTTTCAAGCTAGCCTGGCTGATGAGGGGCGTTTCCACAAAACAGTTCCCAGGAAGCTTTTTCTGGTCCAGGGAACACCTGGCTTGGCAGTTCGGCTGGACTGTTCCCATGAGGAACAGGGTCAAGACTGAATTGCATATAGCTGGGTTTGAATTGGGGTGGCAAATGAGCTAAAGAACGAAGATGCATTCAACCTAGATCTGTGACTGGGTGTGTCTGAAATGTTTCAGTGCTCCGTCCATCCCTCCCTGTTTTGTTTGACCTTTAGTCTGCCTCTTTCGGACCTTTATTCTGCATCTTCCTGCCAGTTCGACATATTTTATTTGCCTTTTTCAGCCTGTTTCTGACCTTTATTTTGCCTCTTTCTGCTCATTTCTCACCTTTTTGTTGCCTTTTTCTGCTCGATGCGGACCTCTGTTTTGCTTCCTTCTGCTCGTTACTGACTTTTATTCTACCCGTTTCTGCTCATTCCTCACCTGTATTCAGCCTCCTTCTGCTAGTTTCTGACCTTTATTCTACCCGTTTCAAGCCTTTATTCTGCCTCCTTCTGCTTGTTCCTCACTTTTATGTTGCTACTTGTTGCTGACCTTTATTTTGCCTCTTTCTATTAGTTTCTCACCTTAGTTTGCCTCTTGCTGTTGGCTTGTGACATCTATTTTGCCTCTTTCTGCTCGTCTCTCAACTTTTAAAACAAAATGCTTTTATGCCGTGGTGGTGGTCCAGGGGAATCCCAAGACCAAGGCTTGGGGGTCAGGCTATTTCTTTTAAAAAGTTTTTGGGGGGGACTCAACTGAAGCAGAGTCCCAAGATTGCTGCCAAAACTTCCTGGTTCCTGGCAGCCAATAAGAGCTCTGCATTTTCCTACACAAGCGCATCATTTTTTGCAATTATTCGCAAAGGATATACAGCCCTAGATATCATCATCATAATTCTCTTCTATTTCTCAACAACTACTGAACAGATTTACACCAAATAACTGAAAGCATGATCTGCATAACTATATCTACTTTTCTCTCAAATGTGTTGTAATTCCGTTCAGTGGTTCGGGATGTAGGCTCGACTAAAGGACCTATGGTAATTAACATGGGAACACACCTCTTATGACCCCCCCCCCCCCTCCTTTGCAGATCACCTTGAATTTTTCCATGCAGAACAAAACAACAAGATTCACAGGGCACTTTATTGGGGGGGGAAATGTCGTTAAGATTCATCAAACGTCCCCAAAGATATAGGCAAGTCAAAAAACGCTGGGGTCAGCTTGACAACAGGTTTGTTGGATATATAATGTGGAGTTATGAAACTATATTGCATTAATATGTTCAAGTATACTGCATAAAATGATATACACTTGTACGGATTAAACACAAACAAATGTGGAACAAAACTAGCAATAACATGCATTTAATTTACAGTAGTTCTAAAACTCGACCCTAGCCACAGTGGCAGCAGCTTTTTACGTATATCATTTTGATATAGCATTTGTTACACCAGCTGCCAATAACTAAATCTATGACTGTCATCATAACTTAGCATAGCTATAAAGGAACATGAGCTATTTTAGAAAGAGCCTGAAAATGTATGCTTTAAGGATATTTAGGATTTCTCTTATGGTTTCAGGGATCAGGTCTCATAGAAGCATTCAAACATTTTAAGGTTTCAGTTTTCTTTATTCTATCAGTGCCAAAAAGGGGGGTGGGATATTCATCCAAAGGCAAATAATCTAAAGCTAAACACATAGATGTAGCCAATGGAAGGCCAAAAAGGGACATCTGTTATTTGACTAATCTTTTGCTGTCAACACCACAGAAACCAAAATGCGAAAAGTATATTTAAAACAACTTTATTAACATAGTCAAGCAAAGATTAACATTCACATCTATTATGTCACATCATACAAATGTAAATACAAAAATTACTACAGTACAATATATATATTCTCTGCATGATCCAAAATATTTGGTGGCCCCAAAAAACTCTAAAATTCAGCAGCTTATCAAAAATTAAAATCATACTCTATTTAAAATGAAGTTTTGCTGGCACAGAGGCAAACTTCAAAAGTAGCATTCAAATTTAGTACAGCTTCTGAGGTTACAAGAAGATATGTTTGAAGGAAACATTATAACATTGTGGCAGGACAAGGAAACATCTGTTTTAAGTAAAACAAATCCAATACAACCTAAATTGTCAGCAGAAAGATCCTGTCACTTTGGCTGATTCTAAGCTTCAATACAATACAAATCTATGTTAAAATTCCTTTAAATCCAACTGTTAAGGAAGGGTTGAACAGAAAAGGTATGTAACACACACACACACACACTGTAATGCGTGCAACTCAGCACCATCAGTTTACATGTTTAAGTAGCTTCCTGCTGCCATTCAAACCAAATCAAGAAGGAATCCTCATCACAGTGTAAGAATCTTAATCAGTCATGGCTATCAATTCCAAATTGCTTGTGCCTGCACTTCCCTAAAGAGGAGAAATGTACATGTCTACTTAACTGGCTTATAGAAAAGAGTAAATCACATCTTAAATAACCTACATATTACGTCAGTTAAACACTGGTTTTCGGTTAAGACTTGCCTTTTTTTGCTAAAAATTATGGGTGCTTTCATTGTACAACTATATGGATTTTCCACTATTATAATTAACGGTCTAAATTCACTAATCTTTTCTTACATGGTCTCAGGTGAGGCCAAAATCTTTTTTGATTTAATAGCAGAAGAATCTTAAAAGGTATTCAACTTTACAAGAAGTAAATATGTGTAGCCCAAGTTTAACAGTAAAACTATGATTAGCAAGTTGAACAAAAGTGCGTTTTTCTCCAGCATAATGGCTACAATTAGACAAAAGATATACTCATTGCAGCTTATGGCTTGACTAAAGATTAGAAAATAACCTGTTTTGATATTTCGCTGGTCAAGAGTGTGTGGATGTTACATGGGTTATACATACAGGTACATTCGTTTATTATAGGCTCAAGAAAGGACACACATGGCAGTAGCAGTAATATGAAGGAGTGGCATAAATATTTTGCCTATTTTTGGAAATACGTTTTATCCAGTACTAGTAAATGCTATGTATACAACACAGGTTTATAAAACTGGATGTGTGCACTTGTATGTAGATGCAGTCTTCTCTAGGGAAGAATGTTCTTGCACCATATTTGCGATATTCAATATGAATTAAATAGCAGGTCTTGTCGTATGATGCCAAAATCATCATGATTCCACAGTGAAAGGACAATTTGGATTATTCAAACAGCCATTCTACAAAGCATATATACATATGAAAATATGTGAAAAGTGGAATTAAGACATCTTTGAAAATTATGTGCACTAAATAAGAAGGGGCACAACGTTAGTCACCTGAGATTCAACGATTATAGTATATTTTATTGGAATTGCAAGGCATATAAATTCAGGAAAGCCACTTAAATAATGAGCAGTATTCTGTGGTACAGTATGCACAGCTTAGTTATATCAGACAAGGGCACAAGAAACAACATCTGCAGCTCGGTTTACACAAATTGAGATTCATTTGCTATTTTACTTTCTTCTAAAATGTTAAACCATGCTTTGACAGATCAATCAATTTCTAGCTTTCCGAAAATGATCGAAAAACAAATATAAAGGTGCAGGATAGTATACATTTCATACAAGTACTTAACTACTCAAAGGAACCCACAAGAATATTTCATATTACTTATAATGGAAATGGTTCCTTCTGGTAAATGAGCACATCTAATTGAATGTGACAAGCCAATTTTACAACAGAAAAACCAAAGATAATTAATTGGTTTCTGTTCCCAACATAAGTTGTTCAGCCATATTTTTTCATTAGGTTCCTTCGTAGAGAAGCCAAACAGAAAAAAAGTCATATATAAAAACAGTAAACACAGACCTCCTGAGGTTCCTACAACAAAATATTTCAAGTAGAAAATTTACAAACATCAGTTAGCAGCGGTTATTTCTGTAGTATAGCACACTAACAGCACTTTATTCAGTGTGAAAAGCAGATGAATTAAGCAGTGCTTTTAGCATGCCAAGAGGCAGAAACACTGGAATGTAACAAGACAAAAAACACGCTTATAAACATTCAGTCAACATTCAACAATAATCAAGACTGCACCTCCGGAATAAATAGGCTTTATATATCCCAGGGTGGTAGTTTAAATTGTTACGGCTGAATTAAAGAGTTTATTACTTCAAATGTAAAACTATTTAATGTGGAACCTAGAAATTACGGATTGTTTTAAATCTTAATAGCACACTCAACAAAATCCCTCAAAACCTTTTTGACAGTACTAAACAAGGAGTTTACTTTTGATGGTTTATTGATTGCTGTTTAAAATCATGCCAGGTGCTAAATATATGTAATCATTTTGTGGAGCAAACACTTTTTCTTTACTACTAATAAATGTAGTTGTGAAACAACTGCATTAAAAATGCATGTAATGACCAATTTTACACCCACTGTGAAATGTCCAATGAACAGAAACAAAAAAAAAACATTGTTAGAGTTTTTACCTCACATAAAATTTGTCAAATTGTTTCATGTTTAAGCCTTCCCATCCACAGTTCCGTAAACAAAAAAAGTGCAATGTATACAATGTTGCTTGTAACATCTCATTTTTACTTAAAAGGTTGTACAATAAATGTATAATTACATATCTAATGGGGGATTATGACACTTTGCCAATGCTTGATTTTTACAAACAAGCCAAACATGTGGAAAGCAGTTTCGTAAGGAGAGGTAATTCAACATTTGGTACCCAACCATCAATTTAGCAAATATTCTTGCTACTTGAGTTCCAACGAGGGGGACTATAAAGTCCTAGAAGTGAGAATTTACTGATCTCCACAGTCGACTTGCATTCCTCAAACATGGTTAGCAGTAGGAAAAATAATGCTTACAGGAATATAAAGCAATTGCAGATTTACTTATAAAAGATTTTTGAGAGGACCTCATGCTTATACAGCAGTAAGTCTCCCAGACCCACTTATACTGTTTGACATCTCTGCTTCCGCTCTAAAATAGCAAACTCAGACTAATAATCTCACCCGCTGGAAATATAACCATCAACTAGCTTACCCATCTTTTTAAGAATACACTAGTGCAAGGCAACCAAGAATGGAAAAACAGAAAGGAACTTGAAAGAAATGGCAAGAGTGTATATTGCTTAGAAATACAACACTGTCTATTTAATGTCAGACCAGATGCAGAAAGACTAAGTTCTAAAAACCTTATTCTTCCCATCCAGCACTGAAGATCAAAGAAACTAAGTTTGATAGAGTGGGAGAATGGTATTTGAGAGAATTTTCAGGGGGAAGTCTAGTTAAAACAGACATGGGTAACTCCAGCCTTCCCATGCAGAATTTAATGAAGGTAATAAAACACAAACAATATGAGCTTCTATTGCCACCTAAAGAACACACCTGGTGAGTTCACTGCTAAGCAAAACCCATTAACCTAGTGAGTCTACATATGTATGAGTAGCTCTCTATGTGGCTTAAAGAAGCAGATTGTCAATCTGAAAGAAAGCTGGAGAAGGTAAGATCATAGTTACTCAGTCATGCTGACAAAGTGTCCATTAACTTGGCCAAGGGAACTCGCGTATACACAAACAGGTCAATCTTTTACAGTATCAAAAAGAAGAAAGCATGATGATATAGGAACATCTACTTAAACTATGAAATAGTGATAGTGATGTGTGCTCTGAAATATTGATGTGTAGATTATTCTGGTCTTGTGACCACAGAGGCTATTTAAGTCAATTTGCTGCAAATGGAACTTACTACAGTTTCCCAGAGTGTAGGGTTGCTGCAAAAAATTATCTGCGCTAAACCAAGCTCATAAGAGTACAGACAACACTTAAAGCAGGTCCATCAGGCGACCTGAATACTGCCTAATGGCGCAGAACCACCAACTGATGAGAACGCAAGCCTGGATTGACATACAATAAATATGCAAATGTCATTAGTGTTGCAGCAAGAGATCCAATGTAAGTGAAATCACCTTATGGAACAGGACTGCATCTAGGATGTGCTTGTTTATCCACTAGCAGGAAGGCATATATTATTCTTGTCCATGTGACAATTTGGGTCACAAAACAGACTAATGGTAAACTTTGACATCAAGTGAAAACTCCCAAACCAGCAAATAAAGTGCTGTGGGAAGTGAACTTTTGTCTATGCAGAGTAATAAAGCTAGTAAGTGAAGGTTGTTGAATGAATTTTTCCTACGTTGGTATACCCCTAAGTAACCAGATGCCAGATTCTTGGGGGACAAGTTATTTGTAAGAATTTTTAACTCCAAGTAAGATCTGAATAGGAGACCCTCCAAATGTATGCAATAAGAGAACAAAAGGCAAACTGTCTGCATCATACAGATTGCTATATTAATTTCGTCTAAGACAGAATTTCTGTACCAAAGATCATATGCATCATGACACTGATACAACATGCCTTTACTGACACCTTTAAGATCAAGGTGAGTCCAAATATAAGCATTTAGGCTCAGGCCTAGGCAGGAACTGAGCTTGAAACTTAAAGTTTCCCCCATCTTATGGGATAGATAATAGAAAGATTAATAAGGAAGCTTGTGAGGTGTCTTTAGTTACCATGTAAAATTGTGATGTAACATCAATTTAGTACATAGTAAAGAGAGACTTGGGTTCTGAGAAGAGTCCAAGGAAAGAACCAAAGACTAGCCTATTATTTCAGCCTGTTACCTTTTTAAAAGAGGCATCTAAAGGAGTGATATTTGGAGAGACATCAGAACAAAATATAGACAACCACACCAAAGCATGGTGTAGTGAAATCTCAATTGCCCTGATCTTGGAAATAGTTTACAGTGAGAAAACCCATTATGATAACTGATTTGCCTTCCTCGCCATAGTAATAGTAAAGGTATCCCAGGTAACATATGTAAGTACACTCAACAACTCCAAAATATGATGGCACCAGTTCGCTGGAATTAGGAAACACTATTGTACCGACATGACAATAAGAGATGCAATATTTTGCAACACATACATTTGCACAGTGGAAGTAAAGGTATTCTAAAGTATGACACTCTAGTAAGTGTCTAAAGGCAAAAAGGCCTCAGATTAGATGCTCAGACAGGAAGTTCGGTCTCTGACTTGGATAATGTTTTTTCACAACTTTATGACCAGTTAGTAAAGCAAAGGCAGACATTTTCTAATCTGGCAGAACTGCTGAAAAGTAGAATGGCCAAGTGTAAACAACAGATACAGCCAAAGATTTAGCAACCCCTCTTTAGGACTGGATTGCAACATAGTAAGGCAATTGAAAGAGTGCCATGGCGATACAGTAAGTCAGACACGAGTTGGACGGAGATAACTGGGCCCCTATTTTCTTTTAACACAGTGATTCCAGCTGTTATAAACCCCAAATCTTTACAGACTATTTAGTGTATTTAGTGCACAGAGTAGGTTTTTCTGAAAATTACGACAAGGTGGCAAAATCCGTTTTGTTGTCACCCATTGAAAAAGAACTTGGGGTGCTCAAATACTAAGATGGACTGTAGTTGGAAGACCACAATATAGTGATTGCAGCCACAGTGCCAAAGGGGGAGCGGCGTTACAGTTGCCACATTGCTCAGGACATTAAGGAACTGGATCTTGAAGGCAGCATGTTACTGAGCGGCCACAGAACGTAAGATTTCCAGCACCTTTATGGTTAGGAGCCTTTCTGGTTAAGTTCTACAACACATGAAATCTAGAGAACTGGCTGTAGGGATTTTGAAAAGGTGAACACTAACATCAGAGTTAGTCTGTTATATTAACTTTGATCAGGTGTTTGAATATCTTCTACTTTGTGACTATGGAGGGAGGTTAACAGTGATTTTTCTTTCCTTGTGTCTGCAAAAGGTCACACCAACAGTAAATGAAGTAATATTACTTTCATCTATCTACCTTGAGGGTAAACAACTCATGAAATCACTTGGTTGGTGGCCATGTAGAGTGGACAGAGCCCAGGCTGGTGTCTTGGGCCATACTGATTAATGGACAAAGGGTAGAAACTCAAATTCCATATGTTAATAGTCATAGCATTATCTAGAATTCAAAGCAGAAGCTAACACAAACAACTATTCCTAGAAAGGAACGTCTATCTTTCAGCAACATATATAACTGCAAATGAAAGGTGACATGAACTAAAAATGTGACTTAACAGTTTAATTGGCTTGTTATTCAATGGAACACAGCCTGTATTAATTGAAAACTATGGTGTCACATCTGACCAGCCAAATTCTAGCCGTTTTACTTCATCCTGTTCATCACCATCATGGGATACCCTTTGATGCAGTCTTAATTTAGACACAGACAATTACTATAACACATAACTGAGTGTACCATTTATGGTTTCACATTCACAGTACATAAGAAAATACACATGGAAGTAAAAGTAAGAGGTTAAATTAACAGGGGTTTATTCACAGGAATACATGTAACTATAGAAAGTAACATAATAACTAAACCAATGAAAATAAAGGGATCAAAACCAACTTTTGCTTTTAACCTGCACCACTGTGTACCTATTCAGGGCAATGCGGGCCACCAACATGCACCAGTACAGTGCAGGTACCCTGCTTCACATCCGCTAAACTTAACTTCTCTTTAAGATCATGCTTTGAACAAAGTATAGCAGATAGTTTGTTGGGTGGGAATAAACACTGTAATATAAAACAACTATGTTTTCATGTTCTACATTTGTCCTTTTGTGCCATCTAACATTTAAGTAGCCTTGTAACTGATTTAATTTTAAACATGTTAATCTTTAAGGTTCTTATATAACATACTAGCATATTAACCATGCAGAAAGCACATCACATTGATAGCACTGGCAGGAATTTGCACAGGTATATCAGCTTTCCACATTGTGCAGGTTACTCACAATACAATGACAGTCGTATTTCTATTGATCCTAATGTGATTTTTAAAGGCCTAGCTGAAGTCTACAGTATTTTATAATTCTATTCTTTAGCATAAAATCCACAGAACCTAAGAGGGTTTATTGTGAATGCAAGGCTATGATCGGTAATCTGCAATACAAATCTGGCACAACATGGGTAAATGAATACCAGTCTGGCCCGGTGCAATGCAAGCATGTCACTTAAAATAAATTGAGTTACTTCCAACCATTATGAGCAATAATGCATGTTTTGAAAACAATGCCCTGGCAAAAAATTAAAATACTACAACTAAATCACCTCCATTTGTTAATGTTTTAATGTCAAACTAAAATGTATTCATTCTTTAGCGGATTATGCCCCCCAACAAAGATGGCAACTTACTTAATGCTTCAATTTATGGCCGGTGAGCTCTACATTTTTGGGTGAAATGCTTTAAACTGCAGGTGACTGCTTCTCCTATGGACAGAAGGCTGCATTTTAAAATGCATTGACTTCATCTGTGTCGTTTATTATCAACATGCAAATACTCAGACATCCCATCAGTGGGATAAATTAAAGTAGAACCCTCACATAAAAATAAATTCCTTTTGCGGTTTTGTAACCCCTATTCTTAAGATTTCCTTTTTTGTGCACTATAGAATTTTTCCTGGCTTACATATAAGTCCTAGTTTGGTAAGTTTCATGGTAATAATCCAGAATGTGCTGCTTGGTGAATAAGATTTGCTCTTTTGCTTCTTCACATCCAGTGCAGAGTTGTAAAGGAGACATTTTCTACCCACAAAGGCTCCAGATGTTAAAACGCTTCCCAACATCGACTTAATACAGTGATGGCACACCTCCCACCCGGCCCTCCCGCCCCTCCCAGTAGGGTTGGGTTTGTACTGTATTCCCTACTGGTTTACCCTTCCCCCCAAGTAAAGGGTAACATTTGTCCTTGGGTGCAGAGGCTCCCTCATTGTCTCCCAGACTGAAGGACCTGTGGAGAAACAAAAACATAGGATAATTAAATTTGTGCTTTCAGGAAAGAGCGGATTCAAACTAAAGTCTTTTGAAACATACAAGTCATACATCAATAAATAAAATAACTTTACTTACCTTCAATAACGCTCTTTCTGGTAGAAACTAACAGTAAATTTCTCACCTTTTCAATATTCCTCAGGCGTCAGACTGAATCCTGAACTTTTTCAGCACTACCTACGAGCGCCGGTAGGTGGCACTGTTCGGCTCTGCACTGCCACTGTTCTGCTCTGGAAATGACATGTGGAGTCTATATCGGCACCATTCCTGCGCACCAACATCAGTTGCTTTCAAAGTGGCCCGTGCCCCCAGATGCAGATTGATGGTGATCAGACTGCAGATTCTTAGACTTGGGATCCTATTATTAGAAAGAGTCCAAATCAGAAAATGGAGAGGGTTGAGGGGAGGTGGGGTGGTGAGGCATATGCAATAAGAGTGTGAATGGACTCAAATCAAAGTCCTGTAGGCCATATGCCCCTCTTGACTGACATGGCTGTCCAGACAGTAATGCTTCATGAATGTATGGAGTGACAGCCACGGAGCTGCTTGGCTGATGCCCAGCACAGAACTCAGCATGCCAATGGAGTGGTAGCAGCTTTAGACCTGGTGGAATGAGGCTGTAGTGCTACCGGAAGCTGCGTCTTGGCCAATTTGTAGTAAATATTAATGCAGGGCATGATTCAGCGGGAGATTAAAGATTGTATCCTTTAATCCATGGCAATAAAGGAGAATTTGCATAATATTAGCCTCCGTGTCTTTAATAAAATCCAGATTTTCTGCCCAGCAGGCTGTGAAAAATCTAAATTGTATCCTTTAATGGAACCCAAAGCAAAGCCTTGCTGGGCTTTGCTCCCTAGGGCAAATACTTGCTGGGCTTTGCTCTGACAACAAAACGTCAGATACCTTTGCCGAAGATGGCCTATCTACCACGTGCCAACCAAGCAACAAATTTGTCACAAACACAGAAATATACGGTTTTTGTCAAGGGACTCCTGGCAGTCAAGTTAACATCAACCACCTTCGGGGGAAGATCAGGGGTGTCCAGCTGATGCCGCTCTGTCTCCAAGCATGAAGGCGGGGATTAGAGAAGGCCCTGGTGCAGAACTCTGACCCATTGCTGCGACAGCAATGCTCCATGAGGGGTAGCCTGATCGGACGACAGATGCTCATTCTGAATAGCTCTGGATATCATACTCTGTGCCCAATCCTGGACTACTAGGATGACTTGGCCTGGTTATTTCTGATCTTCTTCCAAACGCAACGCAGATCAAGCTTTGATGGAAAGGCATACAGGAGTTCCAACATAGGTGGAACGTGTCTCCTAGTGAGAAAGACCTTGGAACCTCCAATGTACTGAACTGTTGACATTGAGCCTTGTCAGTGGTGGCAAATCGATAGAAAAATGTTTGACCATTCACAGAAGAGTGAAACTGTACTGGATGCAACTACAATTCGTGATCGGTTAGGTGTTAATGGCGGAGTTCGTCCTGCAAGGTGGTTCACCACCAGCAAATTTCCTTAATTATCCAGCCAGTTCCAAAGGCACAAGACCTCCTGGGACAGAGTTTGTGACTCCACGTGCCCGGTTTGTTGCAGAAGTACATGATGCTGGTGTTGTTGGTAAGCACCTGTATCAGCCTCCCCTTGAAATGGAAGGAAGGCTTATAACACAAAGCAGATGGCCCTCCGCTACAGGAGTTATGGACCCGAGAGGCCTCCGAGCTCCACCTCTCCTAGATGGCTGCCCCATTCCAGAAGAAATGTAGTGGTCACCACTACCACTGACACACTCCAATAAGTAGCCACAACTGCAGATCTTTTGCCACCTCCTATAATATCTTTACATGGTCGGAGAGGTCTCAGGTCTCCTTGATGTTCGGCCAACTGAAACTTCGGATCCCTCTGCAGAGTCTACAAATGCCACCTGGGGTGCTTGACAAGAAGGATACGGGAAACCATGAATACCAGCTACCTTAAAATCAACCTCACTGAAATACAGGGCAGAGGCTGTAATATGAGGCTCATAGTCTGAATGTCCGGAACTCTCCTTTTCAGGGAAAAGGCACAAAACTGTACAATCTTTCGCAAAATCTGCAATTTTGGGCGACAAAGTATTTTTGAACACTAATGATATTTATGATGAATATAATCATAACCGCTGAATTAATAATGTTGCACTTGAAAGGATTTTATTCAGAGGTTTACAAGAGTGTTTATTAATATAATTTAGTTATGCCACATTTTTGTAGACACACTATTTTATTAAAATTAATGATTTATTTGGTGTTCTGTTCATCTTGCTCATGCTCATTACCCCTCCCAATCAATGTCCCCCTGCGTGTCTTCTCTTCCCACAGTGTTCGCAGAGCACAAGACACTGTTACGTAAGTGGTTATTTTCCTTAGCGAGAGTGTATTGTGAATTAAACTTTCTTGACGTACCCAAAGTATCATTCTGAAGGACATATTCATTGGAAATTCTCGTGTAGGCTTGTGAGATCACTGGTGTACGAGCCTTTGTTTGAAAAGTTTTCCTATTGTGTTGTACATGCCCGGACTGTGTTGTTGTGGAAGAAAATGGAAGATTTCATCTACCGTAGAAATGGGTTAGTGTTATAAATAATCATTTGTGTGATGATCATCCAATGTCTTATAGCTAGTAATGGCGTGCTGTGATTGCAGTTTTTCCCTAATTAAGAAGAAGAAAATGTGTATAAAAATCCCTTAGTTAGGGGGTGAGGCAGAGACTTTTCGTTTTCCTTATTGGACTCCATTTGGAGAGAGCCTTTCCTTTTTCCTCTAGGGATGATGTCTGCTTTAGCTGTGTACTTAGTAACTGAGCCTTCATATCATTTGAATTCTTAAGTATTGCTGATTTTGTAATTAAACCCTTTAACTTTTCATTGGTCTAGAACTGTGTTATTAAGCGGACCTAGTCATTTATCAAATTACTCTGCTATTTTGTTAGGCCTGATGACAAAGAGGGTGGTGACTTACATTAAGGGTGCCGAATTTTGGGATGATAAAAATATTGGGGTGCAGTAAAATATTGAAGTTTGCCCCCCAAAATGGTTGCGCAAGAGCACCTAATTTTTGTGGGGAACCCATTGAATAGTCCATAAATAATTTACTTTAGATTTCCACATCTTTAATGCCCAGGCCGAAGGAGAAAGACGTTTTTGTAACTCTGCCAAACGTTCTGTGTTGGAGACTCAGAAGAAGTGATTTGCTGAGCTGTACTGAAAGATCTGGAGAGTACGTATGAATAGGGTGAATTGATTTAGGAGTAGTAAATGTATTTGTGCTGTATGTTGGAGTATGTGTTTGTGAAGAATTATTTCTCTTTTTGATGTGAGTTATGCAATGACGATTGTGGGTTCATTTTAATATTTTATTGCTTCTATAGATTGGTTTGGTTATAGGATTCGTCGAAATCCAAGATCGAAAGATACTGGTTTTACACGTCTGCAATTGTGTGTAGTGTGAAGCGCCACTGACACATTGATAAGGATGCTGAACTAACGAGTTTTCCTTTTCTAGATTATGTGCTTAATTTGGGTTGGTGATTCTTACTCAGGGAGCAGGCGCATTGACTAGGGTGAATTAACACTGGATGGGAATCTACCAAGTGTGAACTGAAATACTTTGTAAAAGGGTTCTTTTGTATTCCTTATTTTTTTTCTTTTTTTACATTTTGTTCTTGTTTCTGAAGTTTCATGTTTTGTTTTACTTGATTTACTGACTTTCTCTTCCTCCTTTGGGAAAACAGACAAGGTTTACTTGTTTTTTGAGTAAAAAGAGTTTTTGTGATTCTTTTCCTATTCAAGGATAAGTTGTGCTGTTGATGAAGCGGACTTTAGAGATAAGTTTAGATTCAGTACACTGATTTAAACTCCCATACTTATTAATTTATTAACGAGTGTTGCATGTTTTCGTACTGATTCAACCTAGAATAATGTGCACCTACACAAACATATGGGACTAATTATATGTGCTTTTGTCATGTTTGTCAATACGTTTTTAATAATATATTTACCTTGTCTTTTGTTCTGTCAAACATTAATTGCGGCTGTTTTAATAATAGCATGTGCATTCTCTTAAATATGCTTTTGTTTATGTCGTGTCATTTTATGTGACTGTGTTTTGTTTGTCTTTTGTGCATTATGCTAGGTAACATAGACTAATGGGTTAACATTAGTAAAGGGGGTGGGTAACCGAATAATTATCATTTCTCGAATTAATTGATGTCTTGTGTTTCCTTGCATACTAGAGTCATGCTAAAAGAGGCCTGTGGCCTATTTCTAAATGGATGTCTGAAGTCCTGTCGAGTTGGGCCTTGCACAGCAGTTGATGAAAAGAAAATATTTTCTTCATAATTCTTTGAAAACACACGCGGAAGCAAGGCTGAGCAGAGCATTGATATTATCTTTGTATAAACTTTCATTGCCAAGGACAGGATGTGTAGCGGCGGAAAAGCTTGGACAGAGGAAGCAACAAACATTTTTTATTGAATGTTGCAAGCTTCGGAAGAGCCTGTGACACATGTAGTCAAAAGACAAAGCCGCTCTGAAAGAACGTGATTCTTACAATGTGAAAGGCGAATGACTTCATCGAGTGACATTTCTCGACCAATCATGCTTCGTGTTGCTCAGATATTTGTATTCTTTTAGTTAGTTTTAGATAGAGACAAGGTATAAAAATTGCCCCATTGGAAAGAGCACTGTTGGCTTGTTCCTGTGCTCGTGAGATGCTGTCGGACTTTCCTCTCACGTAAGATCTCCTTAGGTTCATTTTAGTATAGTTAGGGAAATCGGGTTTAGGGAATGAGTTCCTAAATGTTTAAGCATTTCTCATGCTGATTTTGATTTAAACTGACAGTCTAATGTGCCTTTCTAATAAAATAAATCTGCTTATTAAATGCAAATAAAAGAACTTAATTCTTAAATGCTCTTTGCCCTGATAATAAAGTTAATAAAATAGATTTTGAAATGACAAGCTGGTTTTGTTTGTTTCTTTGAGTTACCATTAGTTTATCCATTGCCTATGATATTGACTTAATTAAATGTTTATAAAGTGTTTTTGATTAATTAGGTCATATGATTCAGTTGGTCAATTCATGTCTCAGCTATTTATGGGCCTAGTGTTCGATTTATGAATTATGATGAGTATCGTGGTGTAGAGATGGTTATTTGAGACTGAATTTCCTTTGGCCCGCTGGATCAAATCTCTGGTAGCAGAGTTCGGTTACTATGGTAACTGACATGTTACATGGTAATTACATAGGATACATGTTTAACACATGTTAAGTTCTGTCTAGTTGTTATATGTTGTTGAAAGGTTTTTCCAGCAGTGAGAAAAATCTTATGTGCCGGCAGAGTAGTGTGACAGGTGAAGTTACACAGTTTATTTGTTCTGTTTCAAATTAGTGGTATGAAATATCACTAAGTGTTGTGGACGTACAACACAAGTTTAGGGATTTTTAGGTATGACAGGTTGTTTGTATAGTGAGGTTTACCTATGAAATCGTAGCTCTGAGTATAGGGACTAAGAGCCCGTTTTAAAACTCGTTGCGAAAAGAGTAATAGGATTTTTCCAAGCTTGTGTGAAGGGTGAGGTAGCGTCGTCTATTCTTACTGGCGTTTGTGGATTTTTATTGGTTGGTTAAAGTCCTGCCGAAGATTTCATGTATACATGAATAGATTTTCCCGTATGAATGTCTAAAACTGTTTTTGTGAAAATAGCGTTGTCTATTTCACAAGAGTGAAATCTTGAATGTCTGGTAAAACTAACACTTTGTTTAGCGAAACGGACAAATGGTTTGTTTTTCTGTAGTTATTAACTGAAATCCATTGAAAAGGATTGTTTTAAAATGGCGCTGTGAAAATATTTTGTAAAGCAGGGGTGAGTTTACGGAGTGACACTGACACGCGCAGCTTCGCTGCAGCGGCAGTATACGTCACAGGGTTCGCGCTGCGATTGGTCAACATACGTAACATCAAGCGCGCTGATTGGCTCACGTGACCAAAATGAGCTGTTAGCTGATTGGTCCTTTCTGAAAACAGGATTCTCATTCGTTGAGCAAGGTAGTGACGTGGCTTAACCCGATTGGCTTGTTGATGAGTTTTGGTTAGAGTAGCGGAACAACAGGAAATACTTACGATCTTTTCTAAATTGAACGTAATAGTTTTTAAAATCATGAGTTATTGGTATAAAGAAGAAAATAAGCCTTCATGGTTTCAGAAAATTAAAAATGTATTCAATCCTGACAAGAAAATAGAAGCGCATGGCGGAAAATTACTTCATAAGTACAAAACACCCGCAGCATATATGGAAGGAGAATATGGTTATCATACTGTTCTTTGGTTTGAAAATTGGATGCAATATACTAACAAGCATTTGCAATGCAATAGGTCTCGCATTAGGAAAGTTTGAGCTATTGGTATTGTAAATGACACATTTTTTATTATGTTTTGTTTTTGAAAATAGCGAAATTAGCTTTGTCATTTTCAATGCCAATAGTTATAACTTTCGCAAATGTGACACCTATAGCATTTGTAATGCAATATGTGTTGTATTTACGTGACTTACATGTATTGATATTACAAATAACAATGGCTTTTATTTTTTTTAAAATAATTAATACTTAAATAAAAGTTATTGTAATTTATAATGGCAATAGCTTAAAGTTGTGAAAAAATGTGAAATATAATCAGGAAGGAAGCTGCTGACATGGATTACCTTCATGTTTTTTTTAATTTAAGTGTCTAGAACGCAATCTGTGTTTTTTAATAAGATTAAGAACGGAATATAAGGAATGATAGGGTCCCGTTTCCCTGTCTTTTTTTTTTTTAATTACTAGCGGATGTGAGACCTGGACACACGCGGCCCACGCACTACACTGTTTCCCTTAATTAATAGTAGTGGCAGGGTTTTAAGTGGGCTGGGTCTCACTGGTGCTGAGCACCGGCAGTTTTTTTAAAGGGGGCCTCAAAACGGGTCTCTGTCAGGCTCAGTTTGCACAGGCGGTCGTTTTTTTCTGGACTGCACTGACAGCAGGGCACTTCATGGGCGCGTACTCACACTGCTCACTTCTCACTAGTAGAGAAGTTACAGCATGACGTCATGCCAGGTGAGCATTGTAGGGGAAGGGAATCCTTTCAAGAGTCATTTTCTCTCTGTGTTTCCCTTCTCTTTTTGAAACTGAGGAGCAGCAACATTGTCGTGGTGTCACTAGGGCTTTAAGTGAAAGCTTTTTCAATATCATATACAAGCCATAGTTGCTGCTTATTTATCTTATGAAACTAATAACCATTGACAAAGCCAATAGTCCTGACTTGTAGGTATGATATTATTTGATGTATCATATATCTGGATGCAATGACAGAAACAGCAAACTACAAGTCCGGCGGCACACAATGCTAGGCACAGATCTTACGTGTTTTAAGCCACGCCCTCAAATACATTGCAACCCCCCCCCCCAGTTTTTTCATCCCACTTTGGAGTCAGCTACTCGTACGTATAGTAAGACATATTTGTCCACAATATTTTGACATACAAACCAGAAAAAGTAGCAAAATGATTGTGCTACATTGTTGTCGCTTACAACATCTTTGTGCAATTAATAAAACATGCCAGCACAATCCATTGTAGGGACCGTCACCATGCAAACATGAAAGTTTTAACACTGTGTGATGTCCCAGGGAAAGATAGCCCTTATGTCGGTAATGACACTTTGTATAGGAGCAACAAAATGCATGTTTAACAGTGTTTCTGAAATATTTATAAGCCGTTGAGAACTCGCAGTTCAGAAATATAAAGTGCGCGCGCATCAAAAATGGCGCGGCCAGCGTTGGCTGCACTGGTACTTCCGCCTCGGTAATCGTTGTGACGGCGGTCCCCTTCCGCTGCCCTCCTGTATGGATGTCTGACATACACAGGGTTCCCACACCTCTGCGGCTGGCGTTTGTAGCCTGGCTGCTCTGCGCCACCCGCCCTCCCTTGATTTAACACACTCGCTGACAAATCTCTGCCCTGCATTAACCTCCTTTTTTGTGACGTGTTCAAGGAAAACTCTGATGGCTGGTGCTTGTTGGCACCGCTAACCCCGCTAACAGCCAATCAGATTTTAATCAAGCAGAAATGTCTGAGGCGGCGGAATAATCGCCCTGACACGCTGAGCTTGGAAGCGGGGCAGCTGGACAGACAGATGGGCCAGAAGCCCTTCCAGAGTGGGGGGTGAACCGGGTAGGCCCCTACGCCTCCGTTCCCTCCTCCGCCTCCATTCATGGGCTGACCCACGAAGGAATGGTGTAGGCCCCGAAACCAGGCCTAATCCATGTGACGGGGAGGCGGGGCCGTCCTCGGGGAGGTGTTTCAGCAGTGAACAGCGTCCTGGGAAAATGGTCTGGGGGCTCCTGCTGTCCTCTTCTCCTGTGCCCTGCCTAGCCTCGTTTACTGTCATTAGCGGGGCAATTTAATGGCCATTACTCTGCCAAAGCCGTTCAGAGGTAAATAACGTGCGGTGCAGAATGCTCATTTGGAGCTGCAACAATCTCTTTTGGATCATTTGTTGCAGGGTTGCATCTATACCACGCTTCCAGCAATGCGGGACACCAATCTGGAGAACTGGTTGTAAAACAAAACAAGGGGGAGGAGGAAGGGGAAGAGCATGAGTGAGCGCTCAATCTATGCGAAGTAATAGAGTGAAGGGGACGGAAACGCACACATGGTGTGTCCGTTTACCTGCTGGTTGGAGTCAATCCACAGCGCGATCGAGAATGCTGGTCGGCTGTTATCGGAGCCGAAGCAGTGTATACCGGCTCAACGAACCAAGTGACGCGGAAGCGAGCCCGCTCCGTGTGTGGTAATAGAAAACAGACTAGGGAGTGGAGAATAACTCATCCAGGGTGGGGGGCTGAAGGAATACATTAAAAGGTGCGTGTTAATACAGCAGCTATAAATCCATCAGTTGGAGTGCAAAATATATACATTGGGACATGGAACACTGGATGGTAAAGGCCTATCAGCATCTTGTATGGAAATAGCAAACGAGCCAGAATCAGCCGAGCGGGACCCTGCGGCCGATGATGAGTGGGAGGGCGGCGGCTGCCTGCGCATGCGCGCCACTCTGCAGTTTCGTTTTGCCGTGCGCGAGCCCGGAGACGAGAAGTGCCGCATGAAGTCCCGGGTCCCAGGAGGGGGCCAGGGTGAAGACCAGCGGGGAGAGATCCGCTTCTTTGTAGAGGAGCTCGAGTGTTCTGCGGGGCTCCCTTGGCAGATGGTGCGAGCCCGAGTCCGACTCCGGTGAGGTGAGGGGGGGAGGAGGGGAGGAGGGGGAGGGGGGGCTGTGTGATGTGTGCCGTGTGCCTGTATGTGTGTGCATGCGCGCGCCTGTGTGTGTGTGCGTGCATGCAGAGGGGTGGGGGCTGGCTGTGTCTGTGTGAGCAGGGGCTGTGAGTTACTCTGCGCATGCGCGTCTGAGAGGCGCGCTCCAGCGGTGAAATCTGGAAGGGAAAAGGTCCTGTTGTACCAGTTTTTGAGCAAAATGAAAATAGACATACTGTCGTAACGAATCCATTAAATGCAGAAATTCAAAAAGTGGCTGAAAAATTTTATTCAGAGTTAACAGAAATGCACAGGGATAAAACAATGCCAAATTTAACTTTAAATCAAAGTTTGTCAAATGTGTCACACCATCGGCTGCAGATTCGGATTCTGCTTCTTTAGAAAAGACCACAAATAAAACCGATTTCACACAGATTCCTCAATAAGTTCCTGAGTCTAAACAAGTTGATGTTGCAAAATTAAAAGCAGATTTAGAGGAATTAATTATTGGCACAATTGGTAGTGACTGTTTGAAGCAATATCAGGATGATGAATTGTTGTTCATTTGTAAGAGCATTCAGTGGAAAACTAAAAATAAACATGAGCAATTTAAAGAAGTAGCTGCTGAATTAGAAATAGATTTGAGTCGTCAGAAACAATTGCAAAAACATTACAGAGTGATTTTTCTGAGAAAGATATTGAGAATCTAAATACCACAGGCAGAATAACCCATGTAAAAGAATTAATTGTGTTTCTAAAAAGATTAGGTGATTTAAGTAAATGGAGAGTTAAATGGACAAAGAAAAGAGAAGAAGAAAAGAGAGAAAGAGAAGTCTTTGGCGAATTTCCTATGAGGGAAATAGCTGGTGGAGGTTATGTTCATGTTCCATGGACAAGACAGGACATTCTGCTCTTTACAAATGATTTTCCTCGGCTGAGAGAAAAGCCAGTAGAATACTATCGGATTGTTGACAGATTCATTAAGGTCTCAAAAGTTCTGTGGATTGATCTTGATGGTTTCTTTGATATTGTTGTCCCATCAGATCTTTGAACAGAATGTAAAATTTCTATTAGTTGGCCCAAAGAGGAACCGCCTCGACATAAAGAACTGGTGCTCCTTCAGATATTGTCATGGATTTCTATGACAAATTAATTGTCTGGCTGAAAGACAAAATTCCTGCTAAAGAAGTAGATTGGGTTAAAATAGACAGGACAAACCAAGAACCAAAGGAATCAGTTCATTACTTTTATGAAAGATTACTCCTGGTATTTAAACAATACAGTGGCTATGAAAAATTAAGTGAACTTCATTTACAGATTCGTTTATGGCCTGAGACCTGAAATAGTGGAAATTATTAGAAATGGGATTGTCGGTTGGCAATCACTTTCAGTTGACGACATCCTGAGGAAGGCAAAATACTGCAGTGATGAGTTAGATGCGAAACAGAAGAAACTCAAGGAGAAGGCAAAGTGGGAACAAGTAAATGTAGCTGAACAGCAGATAGCAACCTTGGAAAATAAACATTTCCAGCAGAATCCAGCAAAGTTCAAAGGGAACTTTACGAATAAGCCTAAATTTAATATAAATATTGAAGAGCTAAAACAAAAGCTACCTTGTTTTAATTGCGGCGAAATTGGACACTGGAAGCATGAGTGTAAAAATCCGCCCAGAAATTAAAAAAATTCATCGTTAAATCCACAGATGCAGAGTGAGATAAATCAGCAGCAACAGCTACAGCGACAGTTAAATGAAATAAGTCAGCAGCAACAGCTACAGCGACAGTTAGTGAATCAACAGAGCCAAATTCCACAGCCACCCTTGCCAAATTGCATGAATACGCAGAGATACAGTCCAGAGACGGGTTTCTGCGGAGCTGAACAGGTAAAAAGATCACAAAAAGTAAATGTGTCAAATGTCTCTCAACAATTTTGGCTAAAAGAAAATGAGAGCAGTGACTCAGAGGATTACTCATGACGGTGCCTGAGAGAGGAAAAAGAGTGTGTGCTCTTGAGGTAGATCAGTCAGGTCCATTTGTAAATGGTAAAGTGAATGACAAAGATATCACTTTTCTTGTGGACACTGGTGCTACCCGTTCTACTGTTAGATCAGTGGAAATTGAAAATCTTTCTCTCTCGGGTGAAACCATCCAGGTAGTTGGTGTAGCTAATCAGCAAATTAAAACTGATTTGACAAAACCAGTTGATGTAGAAATTGGAAACTACAAAGACAAGCACAGATTTGTTGTCTGTAACAGCAGTCCTGTTAATCTTTTAGGACGTGATCTGTTGTGCAAGATAAATTGCAAAATGTATTGCTCACCGAAAGGTATTGAGCTTCAAACTTTAGAAGAAGATGGTCTGTATAAATTAACATTGCTAATAGTTGACGAAGAAAATAAAATGTTCCCTGCTTTTGATAAAAACAACTTACCTGAAGAATTGAAAGAGGCAGTTAATCCGAAAATTTGGGATTTAACTGGTGATGAAATGGGTTTAATGAAACATGTGGACCCAGTAAAAATTACTGTGAGACAGGGAATAGATTTTCCAAACATTCCCCAGTACAAAATGAAACCTGAAACTATTGAGGGTGTCATTCCTGTGATTGAAAAATTCATTAAGCAAGGTGTTTTGAGAGTGATTGAAAGCAGCCCATGTAATTCACCGATTATGGGAATCAAAAAGCCAAACGGAACTTACAGGATAGTTCAGGACCTGAGAAAGGTTAATAAAATAGTCGTTCCTTGCTGTCCAGTTGTACCAAACCCAGCGGTAATTCTATATCAGATTTCGCATGATGCAGAATGGTACACGGTCATTGACCAATGTAATGCCTTCTTTACAGTTCCACTGCATCCAGATAGCCAACAAATTTTTGCGTTCCGGTTCCAGGATCGCATATTAGCATGGTGTCGTATTCCTCAAGGGTACACTGAGAGTCCATCCATCTTTAATCAGTTGTTAAAGAAATCCCTGGAAGATTTAAAATTGCCTGGAGAGTCAACATTGGTCCAGTACATAGATGCTCTCCTTATTGCAGGAAAAAGAATAGAAAATTGTGTAACTGACACCATTACAGTTTTGAATCGATTGGCAGATGAGGGACATAAAGTGTCACCTGCAAAACTACAGTTTTGCAAACAAGAGGTTAAATACCTTGGTCACATAATTGCAAAGGGAATCAGGCAAGTGACAACTGAAAGAATAAAAATGATAAGAGCAATACAACCACCGACAACACAAAGACAGATCAGGATGTTTCTAGGAATGGTTGGTTTATTTCGGTAATTGTAAAACCACTGTAAAGATTAACAAAGGCAGACATAAAAGACCCGATTATTTTGACAAAAACAGAATAGGAGGCTTTTGAAAAGCTAAAGAAAAGTCTCTGTGAAGCACCAGCATTGGGGATGCCTGATTACGACAATTAATTTGAGCTGTACTGCAGTGAAAGGGAAGGTTGTGCATTGTCAGTTCTCATTCAGAAACATGGAAAGATGAGAAAACCTATAGCATACTTTTCAGCTGTTCTTGATCCTGTTGCAAAAGCATTGCCAGGTTGCTTAAAAGCAGTGGCTGCAACAAGTGTAAGCCTTGAGCAGAGTGAAGGAATCATAATGGGGTTTCCAGTAAAAGTGTATGTACCTCATTCAGTTGAAACACTTCTTACCAGAAGTAAGACACAGCATCTGTCGAGTAACAGATTGACCAAATATGAAAAGGTTATTTTGGGATCAGATAATGTATCCATTGCGAGATGTGTTAATCTCAATCCCGCTACACTTTTACCAGATAGTGTGGTTTCTGAAATTGACAATGAAGCTGATGACGTTAATCATGAGTGTTTGGATGTTTTGGAATACTGTACTAAACCCAGAAAAGACATCAAAGATGTGCCTTTACCAGAGTCAGACATTGTTTACTTTGTTGATGGCGCCTGTTTAAGAACAGACGAAGGCATTCTGTCTGCACAGTTTCTGAAATAATTGAGGGTTCAACTCTTGAAGGAATTCGTTCAGCACAAGTGGCAGCATTAGTTGGTTTAATTCCTGCCTGTGAAAAAGCAGCAGGGAAAAAGGTTACCATAGTGACTGATAGCCAGTATGGATATGGCGTAGTTCATGACTATGGCCAGCTCTGGTCTCAAAGAGGTTATTTGACTTCTGCGGGAACTCCGATCAGGAACGCAAAATTAATCAAAAGATTTATCGATGGCATTCAGTTACCAGAAAAGATTGCTGTTGTCAAATGTGGAGCGCACAAAAAAAGAGAAGACTATATAACTAAAGGAAATACCTTTGCAGATGAAACTGCACGTTACTGTGCGAAAAATAATCTTTCACTTAATCGGGAAAAGGATAATGACCATATAATGAACTCTCTCATGCTAATATCTGTGGTAGAAACATGGCAGGGAGTAAAAGACTTACAAGATGAGGTAAATGATGATGAGAAAAACACATGGCTCAAAGAAGGTTGCAGACAGCCAGAGGAAGATGAGATTTGGGTTTACAAAGATGGCAGACTTGTTATGCCCAATTGCATGATTGCTGACATGGCACGGATGTACCATGGACCAGGTCATTTAGGAAGAGACACAATGATTCGACTGTTCAGGGAGACTTGGTATAATCCAAATTTAGGGTTATTGCAAAGTCACTTTGCCAGCGTTGTTTGATCTGCCAACAAATCCATCCAAACAGAAAAACAGTTGTAAGCATGGGAACCATAGGACGGGAGGGTGGTCCTTTTGCCAGATTGCAAATGGATTTCATTGACATGCCGCAACATAACAAGTTAAGATACGTCCTTGTTATTGTCTGTCTGTTTTCGAGATGGGTGGAAGCGTTCCCAACACGTCACAATGACTCAGTTACTGTGGCAAAATTGCTTTCAAGGGAGATCATACCTAGATATGGATTTCCAGTGACTATTGAAAGTGATCGTGGCACACACTTTGAAAACAGACTGCTTGAATTAATTTGTGAGGCTTTTGGCATAAAACAAAAATTGCACTGTGGTTACAGACCAGAAGCATCAGGTGTTGTCGAACAGATTAATGGCACAATTAAAAACAGAATTTCAAAAATGTGCTTAGCTATGGGAGTAAAGTGGACAGACGCACTTCCACTTGTTTTGATGTCTTTGAGAAGCACTCCAGATAAAAGAACAGGTCTTAGCCCTCATGACATACTCATGGGAAGGGTTATGAGACAGGCTTTTGTTCCAGTTGGAAAACTTGTTAGCAATAAATGATAGTGCAATTTTAGACTACTGTAAGCAGCTATCTGACGTGGTAACTTCTGTATTCCATCAGGTGGGAACAGATGTGATTTCAAAAGAAAAGGAGCAAACTCATGATCTATTGCCAGGAGACTGGGCCAGGACAAAGGTTCATCGGAGGAGGAACTGTTTAGTACCCAGGTGGCAAAAAGCAAGACAGGCGATACTAGTCACAACAAATGCTGTTAAGTGTAAGGGTCTGAAAAGGTGGGTGCATGCAAGTCACACCATTCGCGTACCACCTCCTGATAACCCTGATGAAGGTAGTGACAACACTACAGCTGATTCAGACTCAGAAGGAGAACCTGAAAATCCAGATTCTGAAGATCGACAGGGAAGTCGACGTCTGGAAAATTCTGATGCAGATCAAGCATCAAATGAAAAAGATCTAGACATTGTTGTTGTTGATTCAGAAAATGATGAAGATGTTCTAGAAAAAAGAACTGAAAAAGAAACTGCGTCAGAAGAGATTCAAGATCAGAAGAGTATTGAAAAGCAGATTGGAAGCTCTGAAAGCAGGAACGGAAATTCTGGAACTGGGAAGTTAGAAGTAATTCCAGAAGAAGAGGACGAATTGCCAAGTACCAGCTACAGAGATGTTGTTCCTAACGGAGTGAAGCTGCCGAGTAAAGAAGTTCCTTAATACAGTATTGAAATCTCTGAAACTGATTTGGATGACAGTGATGAAGAGTCTGAAATAAGAAAATTCAGAAAAAGGGCTTGGAAAGCTGAATGTAATGAAATCCAGCCTAAGAAAAAATTATTGAGAAAAGGTGATGTCTGGCCAAAAGTAGACTTGAAGTTCAAGTTGGTGAAAAAATCTAAAGAACAGATTAATGAGATATCAAGTCAGAAGAGTGAATCAGACAAAAAGGAGAAAGCTGGAAAGAAGATTGAAGTAATTAGCAGAAAAAGCAAAAGACCATTGAAGCCAAATCAGAAATATAAGTCGCCAGAGTGGGCTTATATAATAATCCCACCAGTAGTTGAGGTCAGCAGTAGCAGTCAGGAAGACTTGGAAGAAAATAGTGACAATGATTAGGTTTAGCTTTCTTTAAGTTGAGGTTTATTTTTGGCATAAGGCTGAAGAAATTGTGTTAGGTGACACAAGGTCGAAGAAATTGTGTTAGCTGGAAACACTTTTTATGGACGCAAGGTCGAAGAAAAGCTGTTAGAAGGTTACTAAAAAAAATAAATTTAAAAGGGAGGGTAGGGTATTATTTTAATTAAATACTAATTTTCAAAGTTTTGTTTTACATTTTTGTTTAAAGTAAAGAAGTAAAATGCCTAATTCTGACAATTCAAGGTGTGCTATCCTTAGAAGATGTTGTAAAATGTCTTCCATTTGTGTGATTCTAATCATTCTAGTTTGGTTAATTTTAGCAGTTATCTTTCCTCTTGGTATAAACAAAGAGGATTACAAAGTGTACATGACAAGCAAAGCTGAATCTAAACAAGCTGTTCATGATGTTGCAGGCAAAACTAACAGGATTATTGAGCATAAACCAGAAATCCATCAGGATAGATCTGTTGGTGATTTTTCTACTAATTCCTTTTCAAGACTCTTATCAGAGTATGTTAGAGTCATGGATGTCAAAGATTGTTATGTGTGTGTTAAGCTTCCTACTTCAGTTTCTGAAGGGGCCAAGTATAATATGCTTCCTCATGGAATAACATGCAGTGTTATATCTAGCTTGTTTTATCAAACAGGTCGTCTGGAGTACTATTACTCAGACTTCGATGAGATATTCGCTAACCTAAAGGTTGTGCATAGTCTTAACAAAGTTAGGCCTGCCAAACAGATGAGGGAATTCTTCTTGGTAACTAATGAACTCACATACGAATATGCTTACAAAAATAATCTAACCTGCAAAATGAGAGATGAAGAAAGATCTTTTCTCAATTTGGTTGAGGAGAGGAGGGCGATTTACAAAAGAAATGAAATGCTGAAACAGACTAAATCTAAGTTTTGGCAGCTCGAAGATGAGAAGCTTAATGGTGAAAATAGATTTTCTGCTATTCATATAGATGATCCAGTTAGTGGAAAGTTCTGCATTAGAAGAGATAACACGCTTTACGACAATTATTTTGTCGGTGCAAGCCAATGTGAGGACACTTATCGAATTGTAGAGGGTTGGGGATTTAAAGGTGGTAAGGACCCAATTTTCCCAGAACTTATTTTGTCTGTGGGAACAAAGCATATTTTAGTCTCCCCGACCATTGGTATGGTACATGTTACCTTGGTCTAGTTTTCCCTAAAATTTTTCATGTTGACAGAAATGGGTAAGGTTCATTTGAAATTGGCAAACACCTGAATAGATATAAAAGAGAAAGTTTCTCTGAGATCATGGGAGATATATTTGGTGCGATAATTCCTATGGTAGGAATAACTCTGAATGCAATCAAAATCAGAAAGGTTTCCACAATTGTTGACAGGTTATCCACTGATACTGCAAGTGGTTTCCAATTGGTCAATACTGAGCTCATTGCCACCAGAAGCATGGTTATGCAGAATAGGCTTGTGTTAGACATTCTCCTAGCAAAAGAGGGAGGAGTCTGTGGAATTTTGCATGCTCAGCACTGCTGCACATATATCCCAGACAAGAGTCAGAACATAGAATTGCTGATTAAGAATATCACTGAATTTCACTCTGAAATGGAACCCATAGAAAGTGACAGTTTTCCTGAACATTTGGGTAAAAGATTTGGGGCAATCAGGGAATGGTTTGCTGAAATTGGCAGTTCGATCATTGGCAAAGTGCTTTATCCTGTAATAATCATTGTTATAGTGACACTTTTGTTAAAAATCAGTTGCATGATTCACAAGAGAAAGAAGCATGTGAGGGAAAAGAAGCGTATATACAAACTCAGAAAAGCTCAGGAGAAGGAGATAGAAATGGATGAATTTCGCAGGGCTCAATTTGAGCGTTCCCGACAGTAAATCTAAACTCCTGTTTCATCAGCCTAACACAGAGAGAGATCATTATATGACATTTCTAAAAGTAAAATTTTAAGTACATTTTTGGGTTTTGTTAGGTGATTTAAAAATCACCAGATGAGGGAGTTGATGAAGCGGACTTTAGAGATAAGTTTAGATTCAGTACGCTGATTTAAACTCCCATAATTATTAATTTATTAACGAGTGTTGCATGTTTTCGTACTGATACGATGTGTATAATGTGCACCTACACAAACATATGGGACTAATTATATGTGCTTTTGTCATGTTTGTCAATACGTTTTTAATAATATATTTACTTTGTCTTTTGTTCTGTCAAACATTAATTGCGGCTGTTTTAATAATAGCATGCGCATTCTCTTAAATGTGCTTTTGTTTATGTCGTGTCATTTTATGTGACTGTGTTTTGTTTGTCTTTTGTGCATTATGCTAGGTAACATAGACTAATGGGTTAACATTAGTAAAGGGGGTGGGTAACAGAATAATTATAAATTCTCGAATTAATTGATGTCTTGTGTTTCCTTGCATACTAGAGTCATGCTAAAAGAGGCCTGTGGCCTATTTCTAAATGGATGTCTGAAGTCCTGTCGAGTTGGGCCTTGCACAGCAGTTGATGAAAAGAAAATATTTTCTTCATAATTCTTTGAAAACACACGCGGAAGCAAGGCTGAGCAGAGCATTGAGATTACCTTTGTATAAACTTTCATTGCCAAGGACAGGATGTGTAGCGGCGGAAAAGCTTGGACGGAGGAAGCAACAAACATTTTTTATTAAATGTTGCAAGCTTCGGAAGAGCCTGTGACATACGTAGTCAAAGGACAAAGCCGCTCTGAAAGGACGTGATTCTTACAATGTGAAAGGCAAATGACTTCATCGAGTGACATTTCTCGACCAATCATGCTTCGTGTTGCTCAGATATTTGTATTCTTTTAGTTAGTTTTAGATAGAGAAAAGGTATAAAAATTGTCCCCTTGGAAAGAGCACTGTTGGCTGGTTCCTGTGCTCGGGAGATGCTGTCGGACTTTCCTCTCACGTAAGACTTCTATACTTAACTTTTTCTCCTTAGGTTCATTTTAGTATAGTTAGGGAAATCGGGTTTAGGGAATGAGTTCCTAAATGTTTAAGCATTTCTCATGCTGATTTTGATTTAAACTGACAGTCTAATGTGCCTTTCTAATAAAATAAAGCTGCTTATTAAATGCAAATAAAAGAACTTACTTCTTAAATGCTCTTTGCCCTGATAATAAAGTTAATAAAATAGATTTTGAAATGACAAGCTGGTCTTGTTTGTTTCTTTGAGTTACCATTATCCATTGCCTATGATATTGACTTAATTAAATGTTTATAAAGTTTTTTTGATTAATTTGGTCATATGATTCAGTTGGTCAATTCATGTCTCAGCTATTTATGGGCCTAGTGTTAGATTTATGAAATATGATGAGTATCGTGGTGTAGAGATTTTCATTTGAGATTGAATTTCCTTCGGCCCGCTGGATCACTGTGATAGGTTAGTAAGCTGGGGAGTCATGCTGGGATTGGTAATACTTCATCACAAATCAGTGCTCTGACTGGTTGCTTACTGACGTAGCTGCACTGTAATAGGTTAACCTGTGACAGAGCAGCGCTGTGATTGGTTGTTTGTTTGTCATGATTTTGTTAGCTTGTTTTGAGTAGAAATAATGGGACGTTTGTTAGAAAAACTTAAGGCTACTCTGGTCCTTATGGAAAGTCAAATTATCAGCAGCAGGAACGCCAACTTATGGAATAATAGATTTAATACTATATGTGTGCCTGGTTTACAGATTGGACTAAATATACTGCTCATGAAGGTTTACAATTTACATTAGAGGGTACCTTATTTTTTAAAAATGTTTTTATTGATTTTAACAAAATTATTCCCCCCCCCTTCCGGACAGGTATACATTCTGTACATTAACAACATGAACTTTACGTTGTGTTTTGTCATGTTTAAATATACATTATAGAGAATTTACAAAATATATTCCAAGCATCACGAAAAACCAATTAAAGCAATAACATAAATACATTACAGCATTGATAATAAATCAGTTTTGTAGATCTCGCCAGTGTGTGAGAGGAGTCCAGATTTTCATGCCTCTTTCGCGTCGCCGTCTGCCTTTCCGCTTATATATAGCTATCTCGATATTATGCACAGCTAAAAGCCTGGCTAGCCACTGTTGAAAAGTGGGCGGTAGCGGGTCTAGCCAAGCCGAGGCTAGACATAGCCTCCAAACGGCCATAGCAACAAATATAAAATCGTGACCGCTCTCAAGATTATCTGAATCTTCCACCCCAAGTACCATTACCTCTGGTGACAAGGCGACCTTTCTGTGAAGAACAAAAGTTAAGAACCTCTCTATATTTTGTATCAAAGGTATTAACACCGGGCAAGAGGCAGAGATATGGATGCAGTCTGCTTTAGATAGGTTGCATCTCGGGCAGCAAGTCCCCTTACCGGTTCCCCATTTTGCAATCTTATCGGGTGTATAGTAAAGAAAAAAACAGGTTTTGTAAAATTGTGCCTGGAGTTTGGTAGAAATAAGAATGGTTTGGGCTAGCTGATACGAGTATAAGAATCCTTCTTTAGAGATCTTGAGTTTACTTTGCCACCTCGTTGCCGTTTTATCTAAATCGTCAGGGAACCTGTCCAGCAATGACACAAACTCCACCTATTGTATGTTTCTTAGAATGTATAATTGTCTCTACTACAGTAGATTCTTCCCCGAGTGTCCTTGCTCCAGATTTGTGAATTAGGAAGTCCCTAATTTGGAGATATTTAAAAAAATCCTGCCAGTCTAGACCAAATTCTCCCTTCAGAGCATCAAAAGATTTAATCCCCTGGTTAGTATAAAAATCTCCTAAATTATACCATTTATTAACACAGTTATCTTTAAAGATTGTTGGTGGAAGAATTGGGTTGTTTAGTACCGGAGTGTAATATGAGAATCGTCCTATTCCTGGTACTTTTTTTTACAGCCTTCTAAACCTTAAAACTATAAAGAGTCTTGAATTTGACCTTTTTGTGGTAACTGTCGTGTATGTGTCTCCAAAAATAGCCATAACAGGAATTCCCCACCAATAGCTGATAGATTGAAGCGGTATGTACCTCTGTTTTGTTCCCCCTTGTAACAATTCCTTACTGTAGAGTAATTCACATGACCAGTAGTATCTCTTTAAATTGGGAAGTGCCAACCCACCTCTGTCCTTAGGAAGGGTAAGATATTTATATGCCCGTCGGGGTTGAGTGTATGACCATATAAATCTAGAAAAAGTACGTTCCATTACTGTAAACCACTGATTAGAAAACTCTAGACAAACTGCCCTGAATAAATATAATATTTTGAGAAAGTACACCATTTTAATTGCATTTGCTCTTCCAAAAATGGACAGGTGAAGGTTGTCTAACCGTCGTAGATCCTTTTGTATCGTATTCAGCATTGGCTTAAGATTTATGTCCACAACTTCCTCTAACTTTGAAGGAATTGTGACACCCAAGTATGTCGCTTCCTTCACCACCCTAGGATCATCCATCACAATTTTTTGATTTAGGACAATTTGTGCCTTTCCTTGATTTAGCGCGTAGCCAGAGACCAGCCCAAATTTCCTGCCCTCGGCCTCAATGATCAGCATTGCTACTGTGGGATCTGTGGTAACTATAGCAATATCATCAGCGTATGCTAATGTTTTAGTCGGATACCCCTGTGATATAATGGGGGTTATATGATTGTTTTTCTCCAAATAGCGAAAAAAAGAATCTATATATATATTGCAAAGAGCAATGGCGAGCAAGGGCACCCCTGGCGAGTTCCCCTGGAGCCGGCGATTTCCTTAGTTAGGCTTCCATTGACAGATACAACAGCCCTAGGATTATTATACATTTTTTGTATCGCCTGAATAAGCTTGATTCGAAATCCCATCATCGCCATTGCTTTCCAAAGAAACCGCCAGGAGACCCTATCAAAGGCCTTCTCTGCATCCAAAAGGATCAGGGCCATAGGGTCTCCTGTAGTTTCTGTTCCGTCAAAAAGTGTAATAACCCTCTGGATATGATTTATCGTTGACCTTCCAGGGACAAAACCGTGCTGACTTGACGATTACTTTGTGTATTATAGGTGCAATTCGGTTTGCCAAGATTTTGGAGTATATTTTAGAATCAGCGTTTTTAAGGGTTATAGGGCGATATGATCCTAAATGTTCTGGGGGTTTCCTCTTTTTAGCGAAAATCACAATTTTGGCCCTAGACGAGGAACTGGGAGGTTCCCCCCCCCCCGGAAAAAATATGAATAATCAAATCCCTAAATATGTGTTTAATTTCGTCTATAAATGTGCCATAGAACTCCGAAGGGATGCTGTCCAGACCTGTTGCCTTTCCTTTAGGGAGGCTCTTGACCGCGGTCAATACCTCTTCCATGTTCGGAGTTTCCTCTAGAGCCAGCTGCGTATTTACCTCAAGCTTTACGGCTTCACAATTCTCTAAGTACCTTTCTATTTCTGTGGCGTCTCCATTGCCGTTATCCGTATGTAGTTCCTTATAAAACCTACAAAATGCTTGCTTAATCAACTCTGGGTCTTTTAACTGGCCTTCTACTGGGTCAATAATCTCCCTTATTAGATTAGCATTGACCTGATGTCGCAATCGCACTGCCAATTGATGCCCCACTTGCTCATTGAATTCATATATTAATTCTTTTGGTGCCGTGGCTTTCCGGATGGCCTTATCTGAAAACACATTCGTGATTGCTGCCTTGGCAACCGCTACTTGGGCTAAGGTGTTAGAGATGTCCCCAGTTGTGTCTCTATTGCTAGTGACACTAATGAGTCCTACTTCTGCTGACATAAGCTCATCCTGCAGCCTCTGCATCTCCTCTTTCTCAGGCCTGTTTGCTCTGAGGGAATATGACATAGTCTCACCCCGGACCCCTGCTTTCAACGTGTCCCAAATAACCTCTATTGATGTACTATTAATGTTTTCTGCTAGGAACTTGGGTATCCAGTCTTTCATGTGGATACAATACTGAGGGTCGTTGAGTAATGCTTTTTCAAATGACCACAGGCTAGGCTCTGATTTAACTAGCCTAATAGTCAGTGTACAGAAAAGGGGGTTGTGGTCAGATAGTACACGAGGCAATTTAACAGTTTGGGAATTCCTGACTAGTGAATTTGAGAGTAAAATATAGTCAATTCTGGCATGCGTGCGGTGTGGATTTGAATAAAAGGTATAGCCAAGGTCACCGGTGTTGGTGTTTGAAATCTGCCAGCTATCCACAAGTCCATGTATAAGACACAAGTCTTTAAGAGAGCGGAATACTTTGGGTTTACGTCCTTTATAGACCCAGTCATCGTTTAAGGACCAGTTGGCCGGGAGGTTTATATTGAAGTCCCCACAGACCAACACCGGAAGAGGCCAGTTTGATAGTTCGTTAGAGACCTCATCGAAAACCCCGGGGTCATTTGTATTGCTCCCATAAATAGCACAAATTGCCATTTTTTGCCCTGTTTGATAGCTGCATTCGGTGATAGCCCAACGGCCAAACTTATCAGTTTTAGATTTGTTAAACACCAATCCACTACCTTTAGCCAGAATAGCAACTCCTCGAATTTTAACACCTTGTGAGGTAGCACACACCAATTAATATCCTAGTGTATTTAACAGCTGGCTCTGGGACCCTTCAATATGAGTTTCCTGCATACATACAACATTGGCTCCCCAGTTTTGTAGGCCAATTGCAACCATTTGACTTTTTTTAAGATCGTTCAGACCACAAATATTCAGAGATATCATTTTTATCCCAGCCATGCTGCTAAAGAGTGCCATATTCTATATCCCAGACATTCTGGTTTCCTGTGATCCCTTTAAGTATTTCCATATTTCTTTTTGACATAAATTTACTTCCCTGTATGTCTAACCTGTCCGGCCTTCCCCCCTCCCCCCCCCTCCCACCACCATCTTTGAAGGTTACCTGGGCCTGTCTGGACCAGGGGTGCGACATCCGCGCAAGCGGGCTCTGCGAGCTGGGCTAGTTTGTTAATATAGGTAGTATGCTTATCTTTTATAGTTGACCCTAAGCCTACATTTCCTAATAATTTTCAGACTTAATTTCCCTAAACCATTCTGCCATTCCGCTAAAAGTCCACGCTTCCCCAATATATACCTTCTACTTGATACAAATTGCAATAGTTAATTCATCTTATATATTCCTTTTACTACAAGTCTTTAAATCGGATTTGGATTATTTCCCTGGATTTCGAGAAGCTGTCTCTGAGATTTCTTTAAGATAGTCTTCCGCCTGTATTTCGCTGTTAAAGCTTCTTGTTGCACCTTTAAATATAATTTTCAGGCGTGCCGGATTTTGCAAGAATACTTTTGCTCCTGCT
This sequence comes from Lissotriton vulgaris, assembly GCF_964263255.1. Taxonomy (NCBI): domain Eukaryota; kingdom Metazoa; phylum Chordata; class Amphibia; order Caudata; family Salamandridae; genus Lissotriton; species Lissotriton vulgaris. The sequence continues at coordinate 540,034,295 of NC_141689.1, forward strand.
TTTTCAAAGGGTCCAAATAGCTGACGCATTTTCCATCTTCGCTCCAAAGTGGCGTGAGCGAAGTCCGGTCTGACAAAAAATTTGAACCCCTTATGCTCTATTTGGGTGGTAGGTCTTGCAAGGCCGTAGATTTTTTCCCGGAGGAGAAAATTCCCAAAGCAGACCAGCATTGCCCTGGGATATTGATTTTGCTTGTTAAGGTTTTTTGATAGCATTAGGGGGAAGCGATGGGCTCGCTGGACTTCCCTTTCCATATCCCAGGCTTCCAATTCCGGAAATGATGTTTTGAGTATGTTAACCATTGCCTCTCTAGCATCTCTTACCTCAAAATTCTCCGGAATTCCAAGAAACCTTAAATTGTTCCTTCTGGATCTGTTTTCATGATCTTCCACTTTGGCCATAAGATACCTTATTATTCCGTCTTTTTCTGTTTCCTTTTTTTGAAGCGTCGCGACATCGGTTTCAAGATTCTCGGTACGAGTTTCCACCATGGCCATTCTTTCAGAAATCTCGGAGCAGATACTGCCCACTTTCTTCACAGCGCCTTGTAGTTTTTCAATGGCCATGCGGTTCTTTTGGCTGTCTTTTTTCACATCCTCGTGGAAGTGTTTTCTTGAGCTAAGCACCTGGCTCAACGTGGGCTACGTAGTTTTTAGGTGTCTATCTTTATTTTCTTGTACGTTCGGAGTTTGACGTGGTATTTCTCCTGCTGATTCAATCCTTGGGCTTCTTCTGGGGGGATTAGGTCTACTTTTGACATAGTCCGTATTATTTCCAGGGTCTGTGGTTTCCTCATTCAATACGTTTCGTTCTCTTTTGTGTTTTGACCTTTTTCCCCCCGCTCCTTTTTTTCCTGATGTTGATTTTGCTAGATAATCTTGAGTCATTGGAGCCAGAGATCTCCAGAGATATGGCGCCCCTTCGAGCGCAAGGACTTGATTCTCTTGAATTGCTCAGTTGACTTGTATCACTAGAGATAGACATCCCTGTTTTGTATACCTCGGATTCGGAATCTTCATCCGAGAGAGAGTGATTCGCTGGGTGTGATTCTTTCCGCACTGGAAGATCGTGCGAATTGGGAGAATTGGGAAAAGGGATCAGGTCCTTCGTTTCCTGGTGCACTTTTTTTTAATTAAATTGCTCCATTTGCTCTCTCTGATTTGATGTTGCTGCGTCTATCTCTATAGATGCCCTTGTCTCTTGCTGGGACACCTTTGAGTCAGCATTCCAAGTTCCTTCGCCAGTGCCTATAGTTCCGCTTTCCTCCAAGTTGGTTGGAGGCATAAGTTGAACATCCTTGCAGCTTCCATTCCACTACTCAGAGTTCTTGTTCTGCATTTGGATCTGTATTTTTTCCCCATTATTTGGTGCATCGCTCTGGCAATCCTTATGCAGAGGGCTGAATATATTAGAGATTCTTGGTTGGGATGACTCAATTATGCCAGTATTTTTTGCAATTGCCTTTACATTTTTAATAGTCTGTAATCTCTGCGCTTTTTTTTGACCATTAGTTCCAGTTTGGCATCTTCCTCTGTTTCACCCTTTTTCTCCTTCTTGTTGCCAGCCTCTTTCTCCTTTTCTTTCTCTTTCTCCTTTCGTTTGGTTTTTTCTCTTTCTTTTTCCAGCTTTTTTTCCATATTTTTATCTTTAATTTTTCCTTTTTCTTGAACCTCATTTCTTGCCAGGTCTTTTACCGGGTCTTTTGCCAGGTCTTTCTCCTTTGCTCTGGTTCCTCTGGTCTCAGGGCCTTTATGTCTGTTAGTTGTATGTTGGGCAGGTGTCAGCACAGTTTCTGCATTCTCAAGGTCTTGTAGGGTAGATATCGCTCCCTGTAGAAGCTCACCTATTTCATTCTCTTTTTCCTTGTTAAGAGCGGCGTTATTTGCTGCCCCTGTTTGTATTTTCTGGCCATTTTGCTCCTTTTGCAGGGTGAGCCCCTCCCCTCTGTCCTCCTGGTCTTCCCTGTTCTCCCCGGTATTCCTTTCCATATCTAAAGCTTTATAGGGCTTATAGGGCGTCACAATCCATTTTTGATCATTTACTGACGTCAGTACACCCCACTGACCTCCTCCCTACAATTTTCTCTTGTGCCTGTAAAAGGGTTGCTTCAAGACAGTATTGCGTCTCTTTTGAGCTTTCAGACAAGTTTTCAGCTCTCTCTGTAAGGAGGTAGTATTGAGAGGGTAGCTCTTCCCTATTTGAAGTTTTACTTGAGGTTTTGCTGATATACCAGATAAAGATATAAACACAGATATTAATACAGAAATAGTATAATCAGAGTTTCAGTCCCAAATAAAAACAATAAGGCAGATGTGACAGATGGACCAACATAAGTTCCAGTTCCAGCTGCAGCTTCAATTGCAGAGAGCGATTGAGGAATAAACCGCCTCTCCTTTGTTTTAAATCCGATTCTCCTGCTTCTATTCCTAAGCACCATACTTTTCCCAGCCCTTTTTCAACGCAGGGCAGAGCGTCTCCCTGGCAACGGGACACGTGGGGCGTGCTCAAACACGCCGCACGCGTGAGATTTAAAGCCCGATATTCCCCCGTCTGCAGATGACGTCTGGGACCCCAGGGAGGAGGACGGGGGAGAAGCTCCGGCGTCTGGAAGGACGGTAAGAGTGATATGGGCCAGTTACTGCAAGTTACAGTAGTCAGTGGAGTGAAGTTTGAAATGTATGAAAGATCAATGCTTTGACACAAGAGCGACGGACTGGAAATTAGTAGGCACAAGTAATATTTGACGGCAGATCACTGATAGAAAATCAACACTGTTACACTGAGGCTACCTTTAATCTTAGGAAGCTGGATTTCTTGAGGCAAACCATGTACGGCATGAAGCTGCTGCCTAGAGCTATATTGTTTGAAGCTCTTAATAAACGGGACTGCATGGCAAAAGAAAAAAGAAAGCAGCAAAGAAGGTGCAAATCTAATTTAAGCATTGGCTTGAGAGTAAAGTGGATCAACAGGAAAAGAGCTGGAGGGAGGCTAGGATTGAGTATGTAAAAACATTCCCTGCTATAGTTAATAAGAATCATGGCAAACACAAGATGAATAATAAATAACATTATTCTGATGGATACATTTTTTAATGAGCTCCTGAATTCTAGGCCTCTTTCCTACATGGCAAAATCAGTGAAAACGAGGGGGGTTAGCTCAGATCTGGATATGTGTGTTGGGAGAGGCGGTGGTACGGTTATGCAGTGTTCTACTAATATTGTAGCATTAGAGTGCACCAGCAGAGACAGTGATGACTGCTGTGCCTAGCACAAGTGAGAATACACAATTGGGAGTGCAGATTCAGGCTGCTACACCTCTAAGAACAGTGGTGGTTGAAGAAGCTCCTAAGCAAATTAATATTCTTTTCGATTTGAATTTGGTGAGGTGCTGCAGGGAAATATTGAATCAAATAGACTGCTAACTTACAATACAGATACAATTAGATATGTGATTAAAGAAGCAACCAATGAGCAAAAGAAGCACACAAATGAGAAGAATTAGATGACAAATTAGTGATTGACATCTGCAAGATAAATAATGCAAAACGAAATTATAAAATAAAGTTGACATGATGAAAATGAAGAGACAGGTTTAATTACATTGAGAGCCTATATTAAAGATTTAATTGAGAAAACAAGGGATTGGAATGATTTGAAGAAATATCAAGAAAGATATCACATAAAAAGAGAATGAAAGGAACTAAAAGGTAGGGCAAGAGGTGCTGCAAGTTATTTGGAAGTTGTGACAGGAGAGGTTTTGGAGCTTTCTTTGAGAAAGGTTCATGGAGGGAATTTTGTGCATGTGCCATGGACTCGAGCGGATTTTTATGCATTTGCTGATAATTTTCGCAAGTTGAGAGGAGCCAGGAAAATGGTATGAAGAGATGCATCAATGGACACACATTTCCCAGATGCTGTGGGCTAATCTAAATACAGTATTTGAGATTGTGGTTTCTAGTTATTTGTGGGTTGAGTGCAAGACTGTTGTTGACAAACCTACACAAGAATAAGCAAGGATTATTCCTAGTGGTGCTCCTTCTGAAGAGGTAGCTACTAAATACAATAATCTGATTAAATATTTGAAAAATCGAGTTCCTGAAAAGGATGTAAATGCGAATAAAATCTTCAGAACTTCACACAAGTCTAAAAAGTTGGTGCATGCATTTTATGAGAGGTTAATGCAGATTTTCACGAGACAAAGTCGAGCCGTAGACCCCAAAAGGGATAGGGCTAGTGGACTCGTATCAGCTTTCCTGAATGGTTTAAGGCCAGGGATTAGTAATCACAATCAGCCAAGTGAACTTTGTTGGCAGACAAAGTATTGATGACTTTTTGGAATTGGTGAATTGTAGGAGTGACCATCTTGAACTGTAGCAGAAACATTTAAAAGAAAAGTTGTTGATTGTGCAAACAAAACAACTGGAGAAAGAATCTAGAAATCAGATGAGTTCAAATGCAAATATGAATTTTCTTTAGACTGGAGTGAATGCAATAAACCAGATGTAGATGCAAAATAGTGGTAGAGGTGATGATATTAATATGTGTTGAAATGATGAAAACAAATACAGCTTGTCGCTTTTGTAGAAGGGCCAGGCACTGGTTTCAAAGGAATATGGAACATTATTTCACAGATGAAGAGTAATAATGTGGTTCTGAATATGCAAAATACTTAACAAAAAGTGCAAAGTCAGAAGTCATTTTGAATGACGTTGCCTACAGCCCCAGTAATACAGCAAAACATGAGGGACAGTATGCCCTATAGTGTAGGGTGCCAGTGGAATTAATTGATTCTGAGTGATGAGTTGCCAGGAGTAGTTTCACAATGATGGTGCCGGAGGGGGAGTAGGATTGGCTGCTTGAAGCATTCCTAGAGGTAGACCAAATAGGCCAATACGTTGACAGAGAAGTCAATGGCCATCCCGTTTCATTTTTTATGGGATACAGGTGCTACCCGTTTTACAGTAAGTTCTGTGGGAGTCCAAAGCCTACTCTTCCTCTTGGGAGGAGAAGTCCAAGTTGTAGGGATCACTAAGAAACAAATTATTAATCAGGCTACAGCAGATGTTCTAGTTATGGTCAGATGGAGAAGAACCACCAATATAATTTGTGGGATTTGAGTCCTGTGAACTTGTTGAGAAGGGACTTGCTCTGCCAAATGAATTATGTCTTTTATTGCACACCACATGGTGCTGCGATAGATATACAAGTTGAGGATTCTATGTTCAAAATAAATTCTTCAGATTCAATAGTTGAGTTAGTCCCAGTTTTAAAATCTATTTGCTTTTCAATTTTTGAATATAATTCTCGTGTGGTGCAGAATTCCACATGGGTACATGGAAATTCCTTCAAATTTTTGCCAAATCCTGGAGAAATCGGGAAGGTTAGATGTTGCCATTTAATTTAGTGGATATGTAATATTTTGCAAAAAGACAAAATAGGACTACAAACTTGATACAATTGCCTTGTAAAATCATCTAGCTGAAAATGATAAAGTTTTCCCAACTAAAATGCATTTCTGTAGAAAGTCACCTATCTTGGACACCATATTGAAAAAGGTGTGATGGTGATCTCAAAAGAACGCATTTTTACAATTCTTTAATTGAGTCAGCTGACCACCCAGGAGGAGGTTTGGATGTTTCTTGGGATTGTTGGATACGGTCGTCAATGGATCCCAAACTTTTCCTTGAAAGGAAAGCCTTTAGTAAGGCTGACATTTAGCAGTGTCCAAGATCAGATACCATTTGATGAATGCATTGACAGATTTAAGAAATTTAAAAAGTTTGACTCTTGTGCCGGCACTCTAGATGTTTGGTTACAATTTAATATTTTTTCTGGTCTGTCACAAGAGAACTGGGTGTGCACTTTTGTTTCTTACACAGAAATCTGGAGGTTTCATAAGCCCAATGGCATATTTTTCTGCTGTGCAGGGCCCAGTAGCTCTAAGTCTTACAGGTTGCTTGAAATCTGATGTAGCGGTTTGCATCACTTTTGAATAAAGTGAAGGGATTGTCATGGGCGGTACTCAGATTGTAAATGTCCCACATTCAGTCGAAGTCCTTTTTGACAAGAACGAGAACCCAACATATAACAAAAAAATGAACTGATTCGTTATGTAAAGCACATACTTGTATCAGAAAATATCTCTATTTGGAGATGCAATGTCTTGAACCCAGCAATGATGTCTCCTATTCAGAGTTGTCACGACAAGGAAAATGATGGGACTGATGACGAATCAGACCATGCCTACATTGAGGAGAATGAGTTATATATACAACCAATACCAGATATTAAAGTAACCCCTTTGGAAATTGCTGATCTGAAATTGTTGATGGTCCTTGCTTGAGAGACCAATGTGGAGCCTTAAGAGCTGCCTATGTAGCCTATTCCATTTCTGTGACAATAGAAGCATTTTCTCTGCCAAACATAACTTCAGCACGAGTGGCAGAACTGGTTGCCTTAACAAGAGCTTATCCTACTGCCATAAAAAGTCCACCTGTGAGGGAAAGGAAGAGGAGACTGAATACTAGGTGCCAACAGACTGACATAAAAGATCGCCTGTGCCCAATCAGGGTCAACTGTGCCAGATCCTCCCACACCTTCTGCAGGACCGTTGACAAACGCAAATGGATGAAAATGCTACTGAAAGCCCTTAGACCAGCAGAATCTGAAGGTATCCCTAGGACACATTCAGAGAGAAGAGGCTTCGCAAAGAGATCCTGGTATTGACAACCTAATGTGGTGAAGATCAGCTCAGTCTCTTTGGGGTGTAGTTTCCACTTGTCTCTCCAGTGAGACGTGTCTGAGAGCATCCGCTCTTATGCGGAGGAAACCTACAAGATAAGCAGCTACCTGGAGAATTCCCCATTAATGCATCCATCAACATGTGAATCACCTCCCAACAAAGGATCTACATAGGCACACCATCCTGTTGATGACAATGGACATTGGTAGTGTCTATTGATAATCTAAAAGGCAAATACTGAGATAGGAGGCAAACATTTTTCAAGGAAAGAAGTATTGCCTGCAGCTCCAGGACATTTCTGTCCAGGTACTGCTTGGACGGATGACCAAAGGTCTAGTGCCATCATGTCAGCCAGATGGGCCCTCAAGCCCAATGAGGAGATGCCTCTGGAGGGCTGAAAGTTGGACCTAACAAAGGGTCCTTCCACTAGTGTAGCTCAGAGAGGACAGTTCTTAGCATCTACACCCAAGCCGAAAGGCTCCACAGACACGGCATTCTCTGCTGTTGCAGGATTCACCAGAGTATCTTTATCTGCCATCTGGCAAGGAGCAACAGTGTAATACATGATGCACGAGGCCAAGTCGATCTAAGACCTGACGAAACAGCAGTTGCTGCTGAATTTCAGAACCACCTCCTCAAAAATAAAGAACCTTCAGATAGGAGATGAAAGCTTTCATGTGAGTTGTGTAAAGAGACACTCCTACAAAGGTTAACCTTTGCAATAGAGTAAGGCGAGACTTTTAGACAACAAGTAAAGCCAAGTTGTGAAGGAGTGACACTGTGTTGAATGTATTACAGTACCACTACAATACTCTTTAACAAACAAGTCAGTTAAATAGAGAAATTCAGAGTTTCAGTGACCAACAAAGTGAAGGTGCCACAACTGCCAGCACTTTTGAAAAAACATGCGGTGCTAATGTCAGCCTAAATCGGCAAAATTAAACTGCTTGTGCTGGGGATCTAACAGTGAACCTTTAGGCAACATCTGAGGTGGAGGCGCATTGAAAGATAAAATGTGAACAGCCACAAAACCATGTCTCGCAGGAAGACTGGGTTAAGCCCTTTAAACCACAATATGCCCTAAGTCCTATTGAGTTAAAAATAGATGTATCCAGCCATGTGTTTTATGTGGAAGATGTTTTTAATAGTAAAGATGTTACGCTAGCTCTTGAGGCAGTGGTGGGTGGCAGTACGCCGGGCCCAGATGGCGTCCCAGTCGACCTGTTTTTACATGATAAAACTACTTGGGGCAGATATATAGTCCTACCGGCCAACACAGTTGCAAAAGGTGCCCCAATACCAAAGTCCTGGAAAGGAGCCGAAATAATCCCCGTATATAAGAAGGGAGATAAATCATTGCCGGGGAACTATTGATTAATTAGCCTGATAGACTCCCTGCAAAAGATTCTGGGGAGGTTGACCCGTAATAAGATCCAGGAGTGGATAGAAGAGCATAGTATACTATCCTCCCTCCAGGCGGTTTTTATGGCTTACACCAGTACCATCGACCAGGTGTTTAGTTTTATTCCATTACACTGGAAGACAGTGGCTCTGGGTAAAGGCAGCTTACATGCTGCCTTTGTTGACTTAAAGTCAGCATTTGATTTTGTTCCCCGCTCCAGCCTGTGGGTGATTTTGCAGGATATGGGGTTGCCCATAGAACTCCTTACACTCATTATGAGATTGCATGAGGATATTTATGTCAAAATCCGGTGGGGTTCCCAGGGCAAGGTTACTGGCAAATTTCCGATAGAGAGAGGGGTGCACCAGAGTTGTGTAATGGCACCCACACTATTTTCATTGTTTATCAATGGTATAGTTGACTGAATGACATCTGTGAATATTGATGCCCCGATTTAATCTGGTGAAAAAATTCCCATTTTAATGTTCGGGGATGACGCACAAGTTACTACTTGTGTAACGATATATCTGTAAGAGACATTAGTTAGTGATAGTTTCCTTACCTTAGAATATCCCCAGGCGTCAGACTGGATCCGTAAATTTTTGCTTAGATATACCCCTACACGTCGGTAGGCGTCGTCCGCGTCCGGCGTCGGCGTCATTACATGGGATGACGTCGTCGGAGTACTTAGACGCCGCCCATGCGCGCTGACGTCAGTTCTGATACACAGCTTTTCCGCGCCAGATACGCAGAGCCATGATAGAACCAACACTGGTGCAATGAAACTAGGGCCCTGAAAGGGGATAACCTTAACCCTAGATATCGGTTCGCAGAACGGTGAGGATGGGTGGGTCAGTAAGGAATCTATCCATAACTAATGTCTCTTGCACATATATGGTTACACAAGTAGTAACTTGTGCATCTGAAAGAGACACGTTAGTGATAGATTCCTTACCTTAGAATAGATACCCTAGCAATACCAACCCCAGTGGTGGGTCTGCGAACAAATAATCACACCAGAAAGTCCTGGAGGACGGAACGGCCAAAGAAGCCATCCCTCCGGACTTGGCTGTCCAGGCAGTAGTGTCGTGCAAACGTGTGCAGCGAGGCCCACGTAGCTGCCTGGCAAATGTCCTGCAAGGGCACTCCTCGGCCCAGAGCAGTTGTAGTCGCCGTGGCCCGAGTAGAATGAGACCGCAATCCAGCAGGGGGCTCCTTTTTGGCCATGGGGTAACATGCCTGGATACACAAGATGATCCACCGCGAGATGGTCCTCTTGTGCACCGCCTTTCCCTTCTTAGCGCCCACGTAACCAACGAAGAGTTGGTCATCCACCCGGAACTGGCCTGTGCGATCTAGATAATAAGAGAGCGCACGTTTTGGGTCCAGACGGTGGAGCCTCTCTTCCTCTTTCGAGGGATGCGGAGGCGGAAAGAAGGTGGGCAAAGTAATGGACTGCCCGATGTGGAAGGCCGTGACAACCTTGGGCAAGAAGGAAGGTCTTGTTCGCAACACAACCTTGTCCGGATGAACAGAGAGGAAAGGAGGTGTAGAAGAGCCTGGAGCTCACTCACTCTCCTGGCAGAGGTGATGGCAACCAGGAAAGCAGTCTTCAGAGTAAGAAGACGGAGAGGACAGTTATGGAGCAGCTCAAAGGGAGCACACATGAGGTAAGTAAGCACAAGATTCAAGTCCCACTGGGGCATCACGAAGGGAACAGGAGGGAACATGTGTGTGATGCCCTTCAAAAACCTATTTACAATGGGGGACTTGAACAAGGAAGGCTGATCAGGTAGCCGTAAGAAGGAGGAAAGGACAGAAAGGTACCCCTTGAGAGTGCCCAGCGCAGAGCCCTGCTGGGCAAGAGAAAGAAGAAAGAGGAGAACCTCAGAAAAAGGTGCAGAGAGTGGGTCCACAGCCTTTGCTGTGCACCATGCCACAAATCTGTTCCACCTGCAGGCGTATACCGACTTTGTGGAGGGACGCCTGGCTGCCAGAATGATATCACAGACTTCGGGAGGCAAGTCAAATGGCCTCAACTGCCGCCGCTCAATCGCCAAGCTTGTAGGTGGAGACTGGACAGGTTCGGGTGCAGAACCATCCCCTGCTGCTGCGACAGAAGGTCCTCCTGAAGAGGCAGACGAATCGGGGGATCGACATGCTGAGTCGCTCAGGATACCAGTATCTTCGTACCCAGTCCGGAGCTACAAGGATAACCAGGGCCCGGTCGCGCCTGATCTTCTTCAGCACTCTGGGCAGAAGTGGTATAGGCGGAAAGGCGTACAATAGACCGCACCTCCATTCGCGATGAAAAGCGTCTCTGAGCGAGTGCCGCCTTGGAAATTCCAACGCGCAGAACTGATGACATTGCGCGTATTCTTCTGTGGCGAATAGATCTAAACAAGGCTCTCCCCATTGCTGAAAGAGGCCTTGCGCCCACTGTTCCCTGTAACCTGCGCGGCTGCGCTCGCGCGCACCTCAGTTCTCCTGAGCGCGCAGTGCTGTGTGTAAAGCGCGCACACACAGCATATCCCGATAGAGCGTTCCTGCCCCGTAAGGAATAAAATGCTACTGCACCGGCTGCCTTTCTATTCTAAATAGTGTGCAGTTGTAATGCTGATTGTGGGCCTTTTGAAAGTATTTATGTTAATCACAGTGCCCATCAAGGGCTGCATTTAACAGAAATACTTTCAAAAAGCAAACAATCAGCCCCACAGCTGCGCTCTATTTAGAAAAGAAATGCAGCAAGTTTACAATCAATCATCTGACCACACAAGTTCGTGTTTTCAAACTTGCTGCATTTCTTTTCTAAATAGAGCGAAGCTGTGGGGCTGATTGTTTGCCTTTTGAAAGTATTTCCGTTAAATGCAACCCTTGATGGGCGCTGTGATAAACATAAATACTTTCAAAAGGCCCATGTTCAGCAGAAATCACTTACTGTTCTACAAGCTTCTCACACCCATTCGCATCACTCCTTGAACCTGGTACTTAATTGACCATCCGTTCCCTCCCAGGTTTCCACGCGCTCACTTTAAGGACTGCAGTGTCTCACAGGCGCATTCCACCAAATACATGCAATTAACTGTGTTCATACCCAGTAAGTGTACCTTTATCACTTGTCATCGTGCTTTGTCCTCGCGCCTTACATGCTCTCATTTCTTGATTAGAGTTCATAACTGCTTCCATATCAGCGCAGCTGCGTTCAGAATTTTCCTGTCACCCCCCTTCCAATGATTTTAGATTCAGCTTGCTCACCAATGTTTGTCCTGATGATGAACTCAAATAAATGAGTTCAAAACACTGTCGACCCCCAACAACATGAACTCCTTTTACTTTGTATAACTTTTCGAAGGAGTTCGCACTACTGTTGGCAATGCGATGTTTTATTTTAATTTCACCTTCACTTTTCACACCACGCTGCTTGTCACTTATTATGTGAGCTCCTGAATACTATTGTTTTTGAAAAAAATCCTGTATATACTTGACCCTACGATTTCCTTTGTATATTACTTATCACTCCCTTTCCAATAATTAATTTCCCACATTCAATTGTTAGTGCCCCCCAGAGGGTCACTCCTGAATGGACCTTTAGGCATCATCAGAACCATTGTTTCCATAAACAGCGTAGACAGATGAGGTGCATTGTTGGTGAGTGGTGGTGAGGGAATTCATGTAGGAGGAGGAAATGGGGGAGGGGGGCCACTGTTGCATAGTGTGGATCAGTGCTTGGGCCAGCCTTGGCTGGGAGTGTTAGCCCCCCTGAAGTTCGGGTCTAGTTGGTCCCCCTGATCACAGCATCCGTCATGGGCTGCATTTAACATAAGTGCTTTCAAAAGACAGCCCTGCATTTAGAAAAGAAATGCAGCAAGTTTTATATAGGGCGAACTCAATCCAAAGGCATTGGAGCAATTTACATGATTTTTTATATTTATTTGGCCCTTAGACTCAAAACCCCTCTCTTAAGACGGCAGCTCGAGTATTAAGCCACAACCTCTACCACAAGAGCAGAAGCATTTTCAATATTCTATACAGCTTTATGCCACAAACAACCATTGACAAAGCCAATAGTCCTGGCTTCTGGTAGGTGTAATGTTACTTGTATTATATATCTGGATGCAATGACAGAAGAAGCTAAATATCAGTCTGGTAGCACACTATGCTAAGCACGGATTTTTAGCTTAATTGCTTTTTAAGCCACGCCATTAATTGAATTGGTCACGCCTCTTTGAGAGACCCCCATTTTTTTCATCCTACTTATTTATTTATATAGTTTTATAGAGCACAAACTTGATCCCGGAGGATATCAGCCCTGTTCCACAAGCAGGGTCGGGCTCTTGGCGCACATAGCCTCTGCTGCAGTGCACAGAGACCTTACTCTGCCGCACACAGGGGGAAAAAAGTTAGAGGGAACATTGCTTGCGCCACGTCCGAGTTCAGACGCCATTTGTGATCCATCATGCACCAACGGCTGAGTTCGTCCGCCCTGGCATTCAGAGAGCCTGCCCGGTGTTCAACCACCAGAGTCACGCCTTGATGTTCCAGCCACTGCCAGAGGCGCTGCGCCTCCGGCATAGGGTCCACGACCCCCACCCGCCCGGTTTGTTGCAGTACCACATGGCGGTGGTGTTGTCCGTGAACACCTGCACTACACTCCCCCGGACAGAGGGGAGGAATGCCTTCAGTGCTAGACTAATCGCCCGCAGCTCCAAAAGGTTGATATGGAGCCGGGACTCCGCCGGAGACCAGAGGCCTCTGATCTCCGCCTCTCCCATGTGGCCTCCCCAGCCCTGGAGTGACGCGTCCGTCACAACCACGTGCTCCGGGTGGGGTAGGGAGAGGGATCTGCCACTGACCCAATCGTGGTCCGTAGGCCACCACCGCAGTTGTCTCGCAGTGCCCTCCGAGATCAAGACATGATAGGAGAAGCTGCCCTGATGCTGGGCCCACTGAAGCTTCAGGTCCCACTGCAGAGCCCGCATCCGGCACCGGGCGTGATGTACCAGAAGGATGCAGGAGGCCATCAGCCCCAGAAGCTGCAGCGTCAACCTGACCGAGTCTCGGGATAAAGGCTGGAAGATAGGAATCAGGGCCTGTATATCCTGAATCCGCTGTTCGGGTGGATAAACCCGAAAATGCGCCGAGTCCAGAACCGCTAAGACGAAGAGGAGCTTCTGAGAGGGACACCGGTGCGACTTCGGCACGTTGATGGAGAACCCCAGCAAGTGCAGGAGGTCGGCCGTAGTCTGGAGGTGGCTGATAACTGTCTGGGGCGAGCCCGCCTTCAACAACCAGTCGTGGAGGTAGGGGAAGACTGACACCCCTAACCTGCACAGATGAGCTGCGACCACCGCCAACACCTTCGTGAACACCCGTGGGGCGCTGGTAAGGCCAAAGGGGAGCACAGTGAACTGAAAATGCTCGAGGCCTACCGTGAACCGCAGGTAACGTCGGTGTGCCGGCAGGACGGGGATGTGAAAGTAGGCGTCCTGCAAGTCCAACGCCACCATCCAGTCTTGCGGGTCTAAGGCAGCCAAGACTTGAGCTAAAGTCAACATTTTGAACTTCTCCTTCCGGAGGAAGCCGTTGACGCTCCGTAGGTCCAAGATAGGGCGTAGGCCCCCTTTGCCCTTCTTAGGTACCAGAAAGTAGTGGGAGTAGCAACCACACCCTACTTCTGGCCCAGGAACGCGCTCGATGACCCCCTTGGCCAAGAGGTCCGTAACTTCCTCCTGCAGAAGTTGCAAGTGGTCCCCCGACACGCGGTGGTACTGCGGTGGCATGGCTGGAGGGGTCGACTCGAAGGGGAAAGAGTAGCCCCTTCGGACGATTTGCAGCACCCACCTGTCCGATGTGTCTGTGCGCCAGTGGAAGAGGTGATGGCGGACCCTACCCCCCACTGGCGTCACATGGGCCTGAAAACTGGGACTAGGAAGTTTTTGAGGCGGGGCTGCGGGAGCGGGTGCGGACTGGCCTCGCCTTGGATCCCGACCGCCTCCCCGGCGGTTCCCACGGCCGCCACCGCGCTAGACATTCTGCTGCGGCGTGTGGCTGACGGACCGTGTGGGGGCGCCCCTTCCTTGGCCTCGAAAGGCACCCATTTGCTGGCGCAGGGCCGAGAGGCCCAAGGACTTAGCCGTAGCCCTGGAGTCCTTAAAGCGCTCAAGCGCGTGGTCTGCCTGGTCGCCAAACAGGCGACGGCCATCAAACGGCATGTCCAGAAGCGTGGCCTGGACATCGGCCGAAAAATTGGCGCACCGTAGCCAGGCGTGGCGTCTGACCGCCACTGTCGTGGCCATTGCTCTGCCTAGCGTATCGGTGGTATCCAATCCGCACCGGATAGAGTACCGTGCCGCATCTCGACCCTCCGCCAGGGCTTGGGCGAGTTTAGCCCTGACCTCCTCAGGGCATTGTGGCAGCATGTCCGCAACCGTGTCCCACAGGGTGTGGGTGTAGCGGCCCAAGAGGCATGCGGTGTTAACTGACCGCAGTCCCAGACTAAGGGACGAGAACACATTCTTGCCAAATTGTTCAAACCTCTTGGATACCCTGTCGGGAGGGGTCGACGGGAACGCGGTCTGGGAGTTAGAGGCCTGGATAACCAGGCTCTCGGGGGTGGGATGGGTCGACAGGAAGCTTGGGTCACCCGGAGCCGGGCGGTAGCGTCTGGCCACGTTCCTGTCCACCGGCTGTCCTGAGGCGGGATTGGACCAGGTGCCCAGCAGAACGTCACATAAGGCCTCATTGAACGGCAGCAGAGGCTCGACCGAGCTTGACTGCGGTTTGAGGACCTCAGTGAGGAGATTAGTCCTCACGGCCGCTGCCCGCATCAGAACTACGCTATAGGCTGCCCCCTCCTCCGTAGCCACGGTTGGAGGGGTGACAAAACCAGTGTCCGGAGAGAGATCCAGGCCGCTGGCTTCCCCAAGCTCCTCTGTCCAGTCCGCTTGGTCCTGACACTCCTGTGTCAGAGGGTCCTCAGAGCCCTCCCAGTCCTCTTCATCACCCAATGCCTGGTAGCCAGGATCAACAATTGGGGCCCGTTCATTAAAGTAGAATGTACCCAAAGCCGTCTCGTACGGCGCCCAACGGGGCCGTGTCGACGGCTGAATGGGATTGACAGAAGAACTGGGGCCGGCGTCGGCCGAAGTCGGCGCCGGTGGTGACACCCTTGGGGGCGGCGCCAGTGAGGTCGTAAGGTCGACCGGCGTCGACCCGGATCCGGATCCGGCCGGGGCCTGCGGCACCGGGGCCGAAGCAGTCTGCGGCGTCGGTGCCTAAGCACGCCACCCGCCAGGCCCCGGAGCCGGACCCACTGGGCCCGAAGGCCCCGTGGGTCCGGTGGAGAAGAGAGCGACCTCATGGCCATGAGGTACCGCTCGATCTCCTCCGGCGTCACACCCTGTTCAGGGACCCGAAGGTGTGGGGCAGGATGCGGCGCTAGCGACTGCTGCGGAGCCGCGTGGGTGGTGCCACCCAAAACCCCGGCCGCGTCGGACGAGCGCAGGGGGCGGTCGGAGGAGCGATGACGCCGCTCCGACCTCTCATGCCTCTTACCTGAGGAGGAACCAGAAGACCGATGCCGACTTCCAGAGCTGCGAGGGCTCCGTCCCCGCGACCGATCCCTCGACCTCCCATGGGACTGTAACCTCGAATGCCGCGGGGCCGACTGTCGGAGCTCGAGCCGCTTGCGGGACCGCTCCCGCCTAGCCTTCGACGTCAGAGCTCGACAGTCGGAGCAGGAACGGTCGTCGTGGTCGAGGCCTAGGCACTGCAGACACCAGCGATGGGGGTCGGTACTCGACATCAGTCGACTACACTTCGAGCAGGGTTTGAACCCGGGCATCCCTACCGGCACCTGAAGAGTCGAGAGCGACTCGAAGAAGATCAAAAATGATCAAAAAAGTTTTAGTCAAAAAGTGACTAAGGGGTAGAGCTTCTCCGGATCTGCGCTAGCTGGCGCGGAAAAAAGAAGAACTGACGTCAGCGCGCATGGGCGGCGTCTAAGTACTCCGACGTCATTCCGGTGCAGACGACGCAGACGACGGACGCGGAGCCAGAGACGACGCGCAGGGGTATTGCTACGCAAACATTCTCGGATCCAGTCTGACGCCTGGGGATATTCTAAGGTAAGGAATCTAATACTAACGTGTTTCTTTCAGATAAAAAGTTCAGACATCAAACAGGATTGTATTGCATTAGGTGCTCTCCACTCATCTTACCATGATTTTTCTTACCAGCTGGGAACTCGGGTGATGTCATTATCAGTCGCTGACAATTCAGGAAGGTGGGGTAGTTTTGTCATGGGTGTACTTTCCTCGTTCACCTTCAATATTATTTTTGCATCCACACAACTTCAGATGCAATGACAACAATTGAACTATGCCAAACTGATAGTTTCCTTAAAGCACCATTCTGGTTTATTAAGGTTCTTTTACATTTCACAGAGTAAGAGCAAATAGTTGCCAATGTATGTACTGCAATGACTTACCCCTAATGATGACACTGCAGCTACAGCATAAGAGCTTAAACTCCATAGTACGCTGCAAGACGTTCTTTGAGGGGAGGTGGAAATTGATCTGAGAAGCGCCTCCAATTGTCATCCCCTACTTGGTCCTTAAATCCGTGAAGAATCTGCAAACACAAAAGACACCCAAGACTTGAGCAACAAGAAATAATCTTGCCAAATCAAATTACTTTCTCAACATATCTTCAATATCATAATATCTTCAGGCAATATACATGCTTTGAAATTTCATAGCAGACCTCTCCAACGGCTGGATTCAGGGACTTAAGATACTGTATAAGATATTTGTAGCAATGTAAATATGGGTAATAGCATAAATTAGACATCATTTACTACCACTCAATCAACAACTGCCTAGTTCTCCAAACTTCCATTCAATCATCATGTGCATTCTGGGACGCTATGGCTTAGGATGCTCTATATGTCATTTAATTGAGTCGGACAGCATTAAGATACCTCATCAGGTAAGGTAGCCTATCTGTCACCTGCACATCTCTATGTTAGATTCCTCTAAGAACTTGTATCTGTATTAGATCCACGCTTCAAAAGAAAACCTCCAGTCACACATGTTTTATTACAGGTTTGTGTAAAGCTCTAGTTTTGCATGTGTTCCAGGCAGCCTCTTCAAGAGGCAAACATGTTGAAAAACATACATGTGCTGTGTGAATGAGACTGACTGAAAAAACAATCCAATTAAAAGATTTACCTACAAACCGCAGAAGTTACTCAATACCATGGCTCATCACAGTTATCTTCATTAAAATAGGGAAAGCCAAATACTTCTGCCTGCTTGTGGAATCCTGCAGCACTTAAAAATGTATCAAAACATCTCTCAAAATAAGACAAATAAAATACACACGTACAGGTAAAAACTGCTATTCATAATAAACATGAGCAATTAGAATATGTAATCGGTAATAAGGAGTGAATGTAATGTAATGTAAATGTAAATTGATACTAGTATAGCGAACTACTCACCCGCAAGGGTCTCAAGGCGCTTGTACGAATACCGCTGTGGAACCCATCCTGGCTTTCCCTGTGAGGCGTCCACTCCTGGGCACCCCCAAGGTGGAGGCCAGGCATCCTTAGCGTTGTGGGGGCCGTCGTGGCGATTAAGCAAGCTATTGCCTAGAGTTGCAGAGTGGGACTCCATGATTGGAATAGGTACCGAGGCGAGAATAATCAGGTCCGTGGAATTTTGAGCCCAAGACCCGCCGAGGCGGGGAATTGAACCCTGGTCGCGGGCTAGACCTCTGCATCAGGGTCTGCCGCTCTAACCATTGAGCCACACTTCTCCACTAAATCAATGGGGTGGATAATGTGTAGGATAAGGAACTGAAAACCGTAAGAGAAAAATGTATACAAAAGCCACAACGCATCTGAACCTTATCTGACCCTAAGAATCTTAAGGCTGAAACATTTATGACCGAATTTAAGGGAAAGCGTAGTGAGTAGTAGATACAAAGGAATCGCTGATGGTATTAAAAAAGTGTCCACTAAGCTAAATTTGCAAATGAGTGATTTTGAGGCTGTAAGATTTCTTTGAAGATAATTCAGAATGTCCTTTAGCCTTGAACAGGACAGAGATGGCACTGATCATAACGTGGCTATTTACTTGGTGGAGTTAGAAAGTGAGAGATGTTGAAGCTTTAAGCATCGGTCCGGTTTACCTCTCCATACCATTTGAAGATAAATGCATGTAACGAGAAATGCTACTCAATTAGAATCTGGTTCAGTTTTTTAATATCACAAACACGTCAATTATGGCCAAACACAATCATTTGACCAATAAAAGGTAGTGAATACTGCCTGCAGTCATTTGGACATTCAAGTCTATAATGCTTCAGTCATTATATATGGTTCTCTGCAACTGGTATTCATTATTTGATCCTCACGATCTTGACAGACCAAGCACTTTAAAGAAATCAGGAGAAAAAGCATAGAGTTGACTGCAGGGTTCTGGTATTTCACTTTGCTTTGACTGAGGAAACAATGCTAGGAGAGGAGTAAGAACGATGAACAAGTTATTTACTTTTGATAACACTGTTTCTGGTGGGTAATCTAACCACAGAGTGCTCACCTTGTGAATACCTCCAGGCAGCAGAATGGATTAGGAGATTTTTTTCTTGGCAATTCCTTTAACACCAGTAGGTGGCATCGAGGGGGTTAACGTCAGGTCTGTTCCCCCTTAGAAGTGTCATGGAGCCACAATATAACCATCTCTTCCACGTGACGTCAGATTCTTTCTGATAACCATCAGCGCCGTCAGATGTGGAGCCTTTAGTAATCGGATTATGTCACTGCACAGATCTGTACTTTGGAAACTGTTTAGCCTTGACCAAAAGGGTGAAGGTGGGTGGTCAGTGAGAAATCTCTGGTTTGAGTATCAACCAGAAAGAGCATTATTGAAGGTGAATAACTTGTTTTTCTGATGGATACTTCTCACCACAGATTCCTCACTTACGAGCAGGTCTGTGGAACGGCTCAGACTAGGAAGTCATGCATTACAGAACAGGCACAGAGCCCGTCCCACCGGACCTGGTTATCCAGGCAGTACTGTTTTATGAAAGTGTAAACTGATGCCTACATCGCAGCCTGGTATATGTCACTTACAGGTACTCCACATGCTAATGCTGTGGTAAC
Organism: Lissotriton vulgaris; assembly: GCF_964263255.1. Classification (NCBI taxonomy): domain Eukaryota; kingdom Metazoa; phylum Chordata; class Amphibia; order Caudata; family Salamandridae; genus Lissotriton; species Lissotriton vulgaris. The sequence continues at coordinate 540,053,605 of NC_141689.1, forward strand.
TGGTGGGCCTTCGGAGGCTGCTTCTTAGCCAGTCTGTCGCAGATCTTTATACAAAGGACAATCCACCTGGAGATGGTTTGCTTCAGAGGAGGGGCGATGCAACCCCTTATCTCTGGAAGTATCCATCCCACTGACATTTTATAGAGCCATATAAAAATGGTCATCGTCAGAATGGGGAGAAAACAACACTAAAAAAGCTAGTTGGTTCTGGTCAGAGGCCAACTCAAGCGGCTTCGGTTAAGAACTAAAGGTTTGATTACCTCCTCCCGTTTTAGTGCCTGCAACGATTCGGCAGAAATTGGCATATATCGTGCTGCCGGGTATGGAATCGGCACAGAAGCAGGCGCTGAACTCGAAGCAAGGAAGGAAGTGGATGAGTCGGAAGGAACCCAGTTGGAGACCTCAGAAGATCCATGAGTCCTGAAGGTGCGCCAAAGGGAGCGGATAAGTGCAGAAAATGCAAACCATTACCTCCTTAAACACCTTAATTTGTTGTGGATTCATCGACGAACAGGGAACTCAGGGTGCATTGCGATCAAGAGGAATCTGCTCCTCATTAGGTGACCTGGAGGGAGACCACAAGGCAATGCAGTGCACTATGTCAACTAGAACATGACGTCTAGGCAAAGAAGACTTCCTTGCACCATGTGTGTGAGAAGTTGGCCTGATATATGATGTTCACTAGTTCTAGTGACCACCTTGTATCAGTCCAAATAACCCTTATGGTGATTGGTTGTAAGTCAACCTTATAGACCAGCTATCCTAGTAGCGTGGACAAAAGCAGTCTTTAGGCTAAACTCTTTATGGCATGTGAAGCCAGCTGTTTTACCACATATAACCTTTAAATAACAAATGAAAAGGACACCACACAGGTAGTTATAAAAATAAACAGTTATTTATTATCTAACATACACCTCTGAACTCTTTTATGAGGTCAGAGGGCTAAGCCCATGACAAACTCTTAGGAAAAATACGTTTAAGTTGCACGATTTACAATGTTGCCCTAGGGGCACGACAAACCATATACTAAATAAATGGAATGCGAAAGTCAATTAAAGGAATGGAGCTGTCCAGAGATTGTAGGATCGCTGGGACCACGCTATACTAACTTGAGGTAAGTAATAGGAGGCCCACGGAGCGCGTGTGCAGAGTGTGAACTCACACGCGAGATGCGTACAAACATCTATGGACAGTACAGTTTAAAGAAAAGGTGAGTACGGACGTTCCTGACTAGATAGGACTGAAACGACAATGGAACTGGACACTAGGATAGTCAAGCTACCCTTGAGCACCGAAATGCTCGCGTTACCTCACCCACAGGCTGCGGGTGCATAGGTGCGAAGTCGAGTCGGGTTTCCACGTCGAAGTCTATGGAGCCTTGAAGAAAAATGCTGCAGGCGACCAGGAGGAAGATGTCCGGTGCAATCCAAGGATGGATTGGTTAAGAGAGGAACCTGAAAGCAGAGGGGACAATGTTCAAAGTCACTAGCCAGTGACTGGAGTGGAACCAGGAGTGGAACCAGATGTCGTCGTCGCGATCAGGTGAAGGTGGACGCTTGTCTCTGCAGCCACGTGGACCAGGTGGTGTCTTCGACGACCAGGATGGAGGCACGAGCTGTCCCACGCAGGGTCTCGCTGTCGGCAGTGTCGTCTCCGGATTCGGGTTCAACAGGCCTTGGCAAAGGCAACCCACGCGGTGAGTGGAAACGGCGTCTGGAGTGGACCAGGAGGGTCCGGGGTGCTCCGCTTTTGGAAGGGAGCAAGGGCCAGTCTGGAGCAACCAGACCAGCAGCAAAGTTGTCGGTGTTCGTCGTCTAGGAGGTCACTAGCCAGCCGGCAAGTGACCAGACAACGCGTCGAGCAGCAAACAGGCAGAAGGGCCCCACGCAGATCTCGTGGATGCTGGAGGGCTGATCTTCGATGCAGGAGCTGCTCGGGGCCGGGGCTTCTCAGTCCCCAAAGCACTTGGACGAGGAGGCCTCGGAAGTTGTGCTGGAGCGAAGTGCTGCTTCTTTCAAGATGGCCGGTCCCACGTGTCTCGTCGCACCCACGGGTCTCAGCTCGGCTGCAGATGTGGGTTGAGGTCGGAGAGGTCTGGGAATCCGGGTCTCGTCGGGCTCTGAAGTCTGGATCCTTTGCAGGAAGACGACAAAGGGAAGTCGCGGTACGCTGATGGTGCCTGCAGATGCAGGGTGGACACTCCTTGCCCACAAGGGAGATTCCTTCTGTCTTCTGTGGAGCAGAACGTCGAGGTCCAGAGTTTCTTCTTGTGAAGTTGATCAGGATAATCTAATTTGGAATGGGACCAGCTCCTACCTTTATCCGGCTAAAGGGGGCTGCACTACGACTAGGTCCCTCCTCTGGGTGGGACCAGGAAGGGGGGTGGTTACACCCCCTTTCCTTTGTCCGGTCCTGCGACAACTCTGGGGCTGGGGTGCCCCAGGAACTGGTTTGGACCGGCATATGCACAGGGACACCTTGTGTGCCCCAGGCATGTCTCATTCCTTTCAGCCCTGTCCTACCTAATACACAAAATCCTGTCTGGGGTGGTGCTAGCACCTCCCAAGGCAGAAAACCCTTTGTCCAAGCCTCCCTCGCTGGAAGGACTCCCAGCAGCAGGAGGTCAGACTTGTGTCTGTGGTGGCAGCATCCATTTTGTGGAGCTGAGGCTTCGTTTAACTTTAACCAGGGTTCACAGTTACATACATGTCGTGTCCCTCTAGAAGGGTGGAATGCTAATCCCGTCGCCAGAATTGGCGAGGGGTTAGTATTCCAATTCGTATGACACCTTACTCGACATGTTTTGATAAAGCGATACCAAAGTTAGCAAATAACCGCGAGGATTATAATGCACTTAAGAGTATATGGTACGCGTTATCATGTAGCAGCTATTAGGACTTGGTTCCGCAAGCTGCAAACTGGCTCAGCTCATGCCAGAGCACCATCTCACTTACAGCCAGATTCATGAAGCTACCATTCTGCGATTAGCAAATAGCGAAAAATTGCGATTCGCTTTTTGAGAATCGCAGAATGGCATTCATGAACAAATGCGAGGAAAAAAAGCGAATCGCAATCGATCGCAATTGGCGATTGCAATCTTGCCGCAATCGCTAAATAATCGCAGAATCGGCAATTTCCCATGCCGAAATTGCGATATCGCTAATAGCGATATCGTAAAGTTCGATCTCGCTAACTGCGAGATTGCAAAAACGGGAAGTCGCATTTCGAGCCCACTGATGACATCACAACCAGGAAGTAGGCTCACCACACCCACAAACAGAACACAGAGCTAGGGAGTGGCAGCAGGAAAGTTAGGAGCACCAAAAGCAACACCCCAGCCTGAAGGAAAGTTTACAAAGATGTCCCAGGAAGCAGCAGGGAGCAGTGGGCAGGAGAGGAAAAGGAAACTTAAATTTTCTGAAGCTGAATTGGAGCACGTAATTGAGGGGGTGTGCAAGGACTATGGCAAGCTATTTGGGAAAGACTCCCGGAGGGTGCCAGAGCCCGAGAAGCGCAGGATCTGGCAGCGCATCCGCGCCAAGGTCAATTCTGTCGGTGTCACCCAGCGCTCCATTGATGACATCAAAAAGCGCTGGTACGACCTGAGAGGACGTTCCAAGGAGCGGATTGCTGTGAGGCTTGGGGATCAACTGGGCACCGGTGGAGGGGAACATTTAGCCACACCTAACACCCCATTGGAGGACCTGATCGAGGACACCATAGCGCCAGCAGCCTGCGTGGGGGTCCTTCAGCTGGACTCTTCTCGACCCAGCCAACAACAAACTGAAGGCAAGTGCCTTGCGACTGCGACCCAGTCCCCTAACAATGCCCTTAAGTACTGAACTAGCAACGACATCCCCAACAATGCAGACCATGCTCACCAAAAAAGCCCAATTGCATTGTGGTAGTTGTAGTGTAATCATTTGCCCGCAGTCAGCCCAACACTGCCAGAGCACTCAATGCAAAGTCAAACCAAAAGCCAGTCAGGGAAAGCAAGGCTGCATATGCATGTATCAACATTGCCTGCGCAAGACACATCACTTTAATCATGCACCCTTTCACATTACAGGTGCAGGTGATCAAGCCAGCACGGACAGCGAGGCGCTACACATCGCTGAGAGCCAGGAGGACACTGAGGGTGAGGGCCAGTCCTCCCAACAACCCGGCACATCCCAGCCACTAGCAGTGCAGCCACCACCACCACCCCGTGCCGACAGGGCCACCCCTGCAGCCACTGCAGTGCAGCCACCACCACCACCCCGTGCCGACAGGGCCACCCCTGCAGCCACTGCAGTGCAGCCACCACCACCAACACCACCACCACCCCGTGTCGACAGGGCCACCCCTGCAGCCACAGCAGTGGTACAGGCTCCACCACCAGCGCCTCGGAGGCAGACAAGGCGCACACCTGGTGCCAGGTCACAGACCAGCGCACTGAGGCGCCAGCAGCGCCAGGGCCCAGCAGGCACCGCCAGGGCACTAGAAACACCCGACCCAGGCCTGGCCATCGAACGCCGCATGCTAGCGGTGCATCGCACGCAGGCACGCCACATGGCAGCAATGCTTGCACAGATGCAGGCAAACGGCCAACATATTGCCCAGATGACAGCAGCTGTGAGAGAAAACAACCAGCTGCTTGTATCCCAGCATATTCAGAAAAGGGGGTGGTGATGAACAGAGTGTCTGAGTTAAGCAGACCACTCTTACCCAGTCCAAAGATCAGGGCTTGATCCATCACCGTTTTTTAGCTCACTGCACCATCCCAGCTCAGAACCTGGCTATATGTAAATTAGTCTGTCCCTGGCCCAGTGCATCATGGGAACAGGGCAGACCAAACTACCAAGCCAATTCTTCACTGGGAAGGAAACAAGCTTCCGGGGACCGGTTTCTGGTATTTCAGCCGTCTTCGGCCCGGCTTGCTTGAATCCTGATGGTGCAATGAGCAAGGGACTTGTAGGAAGGTGGATATCTGACTATGGTTACCCCCAACTTTTTGCCTGGTGTTTTGCTGGTTTTTTCGACTTAGTTGACCTGGGACCCTGCTATTCAGGGCCCCAGGCCCACTGCTCTCTGTAAAATGGATTCCATGTACCTTAGGTACATATCTAATTGGATACCGAGTCACCTTATCAGTCCCTGTACAGCGTACCTTAGGTACCCAGGGCATAGGTGCACCCAGGGCCTACCAGGGGCTGCAGCATGTATTATGCCACCCCTGGCTGGCCATCCAAATCTGACACAACTGGCTGCACGACAGCTGGGGCAAGGTGGTGTAATCACCCTTTGCTTTAGATATAGTATCCCTATATCTAACCCTAAAATGGACACATGTATTCCTTTCAGTCACTCCTATGGCAGGCCTTATCAATCCTGAAGGCAGAGTGCTTGGAATTATGTGAGATGGTGCTCTGGCATGAGCTGAGCCCGTTTGCAGCTTTCGGAACCAAGTCCTAATAGCTGTTCCATGATAACGCGTACCATATACTCTTAAGTTCATTATAATCCTCACGGTTATTTGCTATCTTTAGTATCGCTTTATCAAAACATGTCGAGTAAGGTGTCATACGAATTGGAATACTAACCCCTCGCCAATTCTGGCGACGGGGTTAGCATTCCACCCTTCTAGAGGGACACGACATGTATGTAACTGTGAACCCCGGTTAAAGTTAAACGAAGCCTCAGCTCCACAAAATGGATGCTGCCACCACAGACACAAGTCTGACCTCCTGCTGCTGGGAGTCCTTCCAGCGAGGAGAGCTTGGACAAAGGGTTTCCTGTCAGGGGCGGTGCTAGCACCATCCCAGACAGGGTTTTGTGTATCCCAGGTAGGCAGGGCTGAGAGGAAGGTGACTGCAAGTGGCACCCCGGTGCTCAATGTGCATAAGCCGGCTCAAACCAGTTCCAGGGGCACACCAGCCCCTGAGCTGGGGAAAGTCCGGACAAGGGAGAGGGGTGTAACCACCCCCCTCCTGGTCCCACCCATGGGCAGGACCTAGTCGCGTGCAAGCCCCTTTTTCTTAGGATAAAGGCAGGAGCAGGCCCCCTTCCCAAATTAGATAGTTCTGAATCTTGAACTACTTTCCACAAAAGGATCTCTTGATACTTTCTGAAGACTCTCCCTTGTGGCTAAGGAGTAGCCACCCTGCACCCGCAGGCACCATCTAAGCATCGCGGTTTGCTGTAAGTCCATCCTCCGGATCAAGACTGCCCAGATCGACGAGACCCGGATTCCCTGGCATCTCTGACCTCTACCTGCATCATCAGCCCAGCTGAGATTCGTGGGTGTGACGAGACCTGAGGGACCGGCCATCTTCTGAAACTGCACGACGCTTAACCAGCACGACCGCCGAGGGATCCTCAAGTGAGTGCTTTGGGGTTTGAGAAGCCCTAACCCTGAGCAGCTCCAGCACCGAAGTCCAGCCTCCCAGCATCCACGAGATCTGAGTGGGACCCTTCTGCTCTTTGCTGCTCACCGCGTTGTCCGGTCACTTGCCCGTTGGCTAGTGGCCTTCCCGACGACGTACCATGATGATTACACCGCTGGTTTGGTTGCTACAGACTGGCCCTTGCTCCCTTCCAAAGGAGGAGCACCCCGGACCCTCCTGGTCCACTCCAGACGCCATCTTGACTCCACCGCGTGGGCTTGCCTTTGCCAAGGCTTGTTGTTCCAATCCTGGGTCCAGCATCACCGACAGCAGAGACCTGCGTGGGACAGCTCGCACCTCCAGCCTGGTCGCCGACAACGCCTCCTAGCCCTTGTGACTGCAGAGTCCAGCGTCGCCCACTCACCTGGTCGAGGTGACTTCATCCGGTGCCATCCTGGTGCCCACACAATCACTGGCTAGTGATTAAGAACTGAGTCCCCTCTGCTTTCAGGTCGTCTCCATCACCGATCCAGGCTTGGATCACACCGAACTTCTTCACTGATCGCCTGCCAGCAACAACTTCTTTCAGGCTCCATAGACTACAATAAGGATTCCCGACGTCTTTTGAAACCTATGCAGCCGCAGCCCCTGGGCTAGGTAACCCGAGCATTTCGGTGCTTCAACGTAGGTTCACTATCTAAGTGTCCAGATCCTTTTTCGTTTTTAGTCTACCTAGTCTGATTCGTCCGGAAACAGTGACTTTAGAAATACTAGCCTCCATAGACTTTGTCCCACATCCCGCGTGAGAGTGCACACTCTGCACCCGATTTCCCTAGGCCTCCTGCTCCTAACCTTAGGGTCCAGTAGTGTAGTCCTAGCGACCCTGAAGCCTCTGGATCCTGTTACTTACCTGCTAGTATTTCGCATTCCACTTTTAGAGTATATGGTTTTTCGTGCCCCTCGGGCATTTGTGTAAATTGTGCAACTTGATGTATTTTCGTAAGATCGAAACAGCAGATCGAACAGGTCAATAAAATAAATTCCAGTGGATCAGATAGGAGACTGCCTTAGCACACCCTTGTAAGTCTTAAAGCTCTCAAAGGAAACTATTTTGTGGCTTGAGGCACATTTCATGTTGAGGTGAAAATGGGGAAAAGGGAGAGTCTGATCTATGCCATGTAATAGTTTATGCTAATTTAATTATTTGGCAGTACGCAACTCCAGGATTACACTTCTTTTTCTGAAACACAGCATCCAAGGAAATCCAGTACAAACATTAATAATCTATATTCCCCAAAACACTTATTTACTTCAGAAACATGTGACACTGAAGGTCCAACCACAATTGACGCGCTCAGTCTTGGCTTATTTTTGTGCCGCTTTTGCAGTCAAATAAGCAAATATTTTTCTCCACTCAGAATGGCCATTTCTGTCATATGTTTCATTGAATATTTTTAAGAACCGATCTGACTTGATGTGAATTTATGATGAACTGTACTGGCAGTACAGATTTTCACTTTATGGCTTTTCCAGTGTTGAAGTAAGTTGTGTAATTTCAGAAATTCCACATTACTCCTATTATTCGAAATTCCTGAAATTACTCCATGTTGCATAATTACGTGCCATTAGAGGCAAAATGTATTGCAAGTGCTTAAGAATAGCAAACGGCCAGAGCATGAGCAGCTGTCGCACACGCCATTTGCACATTTTTCTATATTTCACCTTAAAACATAGCTCTAAATAACGGATTTTCATTTTGTGTAATTTTCTCAAAATTTCAGATAATTACACAATGTTTCAACCATCCCTAGTGTCTCAGTACTTTGGAGGTCGCTATGGTTATCTCTGGCAGGACGAGCCTGTTCCTAGAACTGTCAGGGATGGTTGTTCTCTGAGCGTTAAGAACTTTTTGAGGTGGCACTCCAACGCTGGAAATTGCAAACCTTTTTTGGTGACTGCTGCATCATGATCTGGCATTTAAAAAATAGGGCCATATAGTAGGGATGTTTTGAATATCAGCTGTGGAAACAGCTAGGTTCCTCCAGAGATGAACAGCAGCTTTTACCTCACCAGCCATCTCTAAGAACTATGGCGCCTAATGCTCGCCCCTCCACTGATGGGGATCAGAGTGAGTTGCCAAGAGAACTAAAAGAGTTCCTGCCGACCCAGGCTTGGTCATGTGGACCACAAGCTGCCATTCAACATATGTCCCTCTGCCTTCTCACAATCCGGAAATAACAGACCATACAGCCAAAATTTTCTTTCACATCTTTAGCCCTTCAGCTCACCCAACAACTACTTGGTAGAAAAGACGTTCAAGCGGTTTCGTCCTGTCATGACCATGATGTAATTAAGCACCGGGACACATACTAACAATCTAAGATAAAGATTATCTATTAACTTTTTTTTTTTTTGAAGGAAGGACATTTTATTGTCTGGATAGACTTGAAGGAATTAAAATTCTATCTTACAACTGCGATTTGGCATTTACATTACAATAAGCACACTAAATCTTCAGTTAGTCTGAAAAGGCATTGTGTGGTTCGACCCAACAGCACCCTAGTATTACACAATTCTAGAGACAACAGTGGTGGTGTTCCTAAGGAAAGTTAAATATCCACTGTGAGAAGTTGGCCTCATATATGATGCTCACTAGTTCTAGTGATCACCTTGTATCAGTCCAAACAACCCTTATGGTGATTGGTTGTAAGTCAACCTTATAGACCAGCTATCCTAATGGTAGCATGGACAAAGCAGTCTTAGGCTAAACTCTATTGGCATGTGAAGCCAGCTGTTTTACCAAATATAACCCCTTGAATACCACATGAAAGGACCCCACACAGGTAGTTATGAAAATAAACAAGTATTTATTAACTAACAACACCTCTGAACTCTTTATGAGGTCAGAGGGCTAAGCACATGACAAACTCTTCGGAAAAATACACTTAAGTTGCACGATTTACAATGGTGCCCTAGGGGCACGACAAACCATATACTAGGAACAATGGAATGCGAGGAAAGAAAGTACTGTAAGGAGATCCAGAGGCTGGAGGATCGCTGGGACTACGCTACTAACTAGGTAAGTAAGGAGCAGGAGGCCCATGGGACTCACGTGCAGAGTGGAAACTCTCACGCGGGATGCGTACCAACGTCTATGGATGCTACAGTTTACAAAGTTACGGATTCCGGACGAACCCGGCTGGATGGAGGGAAAACAGTGGACCTGAACACTAGGATAGTGAACACTGACTTCAGCACCTAGAAGCTTTAGTTACCTAACCCAAAGGCTGCGGGTGCATAGGGCTGAAGTGGTGTCGGGTTTGCTACGTTAATCCCGGTGAAGCCTGAAACAAGGAGTTGCTGGCAGGCGACCAGATGGAGGAGTCCGGTGGTTCCAAGGATGGAACTAGGAAGAAGGAGTCCTGAAAGGGAAGGGGACAGAGTCTCGGTCACTAGCCAGTGACGGTGCTGGAACCAGGAGAGAACCAGATGCTGTCGCCGCAGTCAGGTGGAGGACAGGACACTTCTCTCTGTAGCTGCGCGGACCAGGAGCTGTTCTCGGCGACCAGGCTGGAGGCACGAGCTCTCCCACGTAGTCTGCTGCTGTTGGCGGTGTTGGATCGTCGATCTGGACAACAGGCTTTGGCAAGTGCAAGCCACGCGGTGGAACAAAGATGGCGTCTGGTGCGGACCAGGAGGGTCCGGGGTGCTTCTCGTTTACAGGGAAGCAAGGGCCAGTCTGGCGAACCGGACTAGCAGTGGTGAATTCTTCGGGTCGTCGTCTAAGAGGTCACTAGCCAGCCGGCAAGTGACCAGACAACAGGACAAGCAGCAACCAGGCAAAAGGGCCCCACGCAGATCTCGTGGATGCTGGGGGGCTGGTCTTTGGTGCAGGAGCTGCGTCGGTGTGGGGCTTCTCAGACCCCAGTGCACTCACTCGAGGATCCCTCGGCGGTCGTGCTGGAAGCGCTGTGCAGGTTTCTTCAAGATGGCCGCCAAGTTGCTCGTCGCACCCACGGGTCTCAGCTGTACTGTGGATGTGGGTAGAGGTCAGAGGAGTCTGGAGGTCCGGGTCTCGTCGAGCTGGGTCGTCAGGGAGGTTCCAGGAAGGAAGGACTTGCAGCAAACCGCACAAGAGCTTGATGGTACCTGCGAAGCAGGATGGTAACTCCCTGACCATAGGGGAGATTCTTCAGTCTTCTGATGTTCAGGAGGTCGAAGGTCAAGAGTTCTTCGTGGAAGTTGTCAAGATTAATCTAATCTGGAATGGGACCAGCTCCTACCTTTATTCAGCTAAAGGGGGCTGCACTATGACTAGGTCCCTCCCCTGGGTGGGACCAGGAAGGGGGGTGGTTACACCCCCTATCCTCTGTCCGGTCTTGCGCCAGCTCTGAGGCTGGAGTGCTCCAGGAACTGGTTTAGACCGGAGTATGCACAGGGACACCTTGTGTGCCCCAGGCATGTCTCATTCCTTTCAGCCCTGTCCTACCTAATACACAAAATCCTGTCTGGGGTGGTGCTAGCACCTCCCAAGGCAGGAAACCCTTTGTCCAAGCCTCCCTCGCTGGAAGGACTCCCAGCAGCAGGAGGTCAGACTTGTGTCTGTGGTGGCAGCATCCATTTTGTGATGCTGAGGCTCGAGTTAACTTTAACCGGGGTTCACAGTTACATACATGTCGCGTCCCTCTAGAAGGGTGGAATGCTACCCCCGTCGCCAGAATTGGCGAGGGGGTAGTATTCCAATTCGTATGACACCTTACTCGACATGTTTTGATAATGCTATAGTCAAGTCAAGTCATAAAATTTGTATAGCGCACTACATACCCAGAGGGTTTCAAGGCGCTTAGGAAGGGGAGGGGGATTATTTGTCAAATATCCACGTTTTAAGCTGCTTTCTGAACGCTAGGTGATTCTGGGTGAGGCGAAGGTAAGCGGGGAGTGAGTTCCATGTTTTGGCAGCCAGGTATGAAAAGGATCTGCCTCCCATGGTGGTCTTGTTGATGCGAGGTACAGTGGCGAAGGCTTGACTGGAGGAGCGAAGTTGGCGGGAGGGGGTGTAGAAGGACAGTCGAGAGTTGAGGCAATCTGGTCCGATGTCGTAGAGTGATTTGTGTGCGTGGGTAAGCAGTCGGAGAGTGATCCTCTTATTGACGGGTAGCCAGTGGAGGTCTTTAAGGTGACCAGAAATGTGTTCGTTGCGTGGGATGTCTAGTATGAGCCTGGCTGAGGCGTTTTGGATTCGTTGTAGTTTCTTCTGGAGTTTAGCGGTGGTGCCTGCGTATAGGGTGTTTCCGTAGTCCAGTCGGCTCGTGACTAGAGCGTGGGTGACTGTTTTTCTTGTTTCAGAGGGGATCCAGCGAAATGTTTTTCTGAGCATGCGAAGAATGTTAAAGCAGGAAGAGGATACGGCGTTGACTTGTCTGTTCATGGAGAGTGAGGAGTCCAGGATGACGCCAAGGTTCCGTGCGTGGTCTGTCGGGATGGGTGCTTTTCCGAGGGCTTCCGGCCACCAGGAGTCGTCCCATGCAGAGGGGGATGTACCTAAGATGAGGACTTCTGTTTTGTCTGAATTCAGTTTCAGACGGCTTTGTTTCATCCATTCGGCGACTTCTTTCATTCCTTCGTGTAGGTTAGTTTTGGCGGTGCTGGGGTCCTTGGTGAGAGAGAGGATCAGTTGAGTGTCGTCCGCGTAGGAGATGATGTTCAGGTTGTGTTGGCGGGCGATGGTCGCGAGGGGGCTCATGTATACGTTGAAGAGGGTGGGACTGAGTGAGGATCCTTGAGGTACGCCACAAATGATTTCAGAGGCCTCGGACTTGAATGGTGGGAGGCGGACTCTCTGGGTTCTTCCGGTGAGGAACGAGGTGATCCATTCCAGTGCTTTTCCTTGGATACCGATGTTTCTGAGGCGTTGTAAAAGGGTGCTGTGGCAGACAGTGTCGAAGGCTGCAGAGAGGTCGAGGAGGATGAGGGCGACTGTGTCTCCATTGTCCAGTAGAGTTCGAATGTCGTCTGTTGCTGCGATGAGGGCGGTCTCAGTGCTGTGTTTGGCTCGGAAGCCAGATTGTGAGGGGTCGAGGGATTTGTTGGCTTCGAGGAAGGCGGCGAGCTGGTTGTTGACGGCTTTCTCGATGACTTTGGCCGGGAATGGAAGAAGCGAGATGGGGCGGTAGTTTTTGAGTTCGGTGGGGTCTGCTGTTGGTTTTTTCAGAAGGGCGGTGAGTTCAGCGTGTTTCCAGTCTTCTGGGAAGGTAGCGGAGTTGAAGGAGCAGTTGATGACGTCTCGGAGGTGCGGGGCTATGACGGAGTCTGCTTTGTTGAAGATGTGGTGAGGGCATGGGTCTGTGGGGGATCCGGAGTGGATGGAATTCATCAGGCGGATGGTGTCCTCAGTGGAGATTAGGTTCCAGGCGTTAAGGGTGTTTACGGGGGGAAGATGGTCAGCAGATGGTAGGGTGGGTTGGCTTCCGGGTTGGTTGTCAAAGCTGTTGTGGATGTCAGCAATCTTGTTGTGGAAAAAAGAGGCTAGGGAGTCGCAGAGGGTTTGAGATGGGGTGATGTCGTTGGAGTTGGCCGCGGGGTTGGAGAATTCCTTGACGATGTTGAATAGTTCCTTGCTGTTGTGGGCGTTGTTGTCAAGTCGATCCTTGAATGCTGTTTTCTTGGCTTTTCGGATCAGTTGGTGGTGAGTGCGGGTGGCGCTTTTGAAGGCGTCCTTGGTGCTGGTGGATGGGTCTTTTTTCCAGGCCTTTTCAAGGGAGCGGCACAGTTTCTTGGACTTCTTGAGATCATCGTTGAACCATGAGGCCTTCTTGTTGCCAAGTTTGTGTTGACGTTTTTTCAGTGGTGCTAAGGTGTCGGCGGTGTTGGATAACCAAAGGGTGAGGTTGGAGGCGGCTTCGTTGGCGTTGGAAGAGAGGGCTGGGGAGGTTCGAAGGAGCGATGTGGAGATCTGATCCGTGGTGATTTTGTTCCAGTTTCTTTGTAGAGTTGGTTGGAGGTGGATGATGGGTTTCGGTTTGTTGTAGGTGAAGTGAACGCAGCTGTGGTCAGTCCAGATGAGATTCGTAGTGTGGCTGAAGGAGACATGGTTGCTGGATGTGAAGATGGGGTCGAGTGTGTGACCTGCGATGTGGGTGGGGGAAGTGACCAGTTGTTTAAGTCCGAGGTTGGCGAGGTTGTCCAAGAGGGTGGCGGTGTTGCGGTCGTTGATCTTTTCAAGGTGGAAGTTGAGGTCTCCCAGAAGGATGTAGTCTTTGGAGGGGAGCGCGTGTGGGGTGATGAAGTCCGTGATGTCTTCACTGAATTTTGCGCGGGGTCCTGGTGGTCTGTAGAGGAGGGTGCCTCTGAGAGTTGTCTTGGGGTCGATGTGGATCTGGAAGTGAAGGTGTTCGGAGTTAGCGAGGTTGGCGTCGGAGCTGGTAGAGATGCGGATGGATTTCTTATGGATGATAGCGATTCCTCCTCCTGTATGGTCGGTGCGGTCCTTGCGTGTGATCTTATAGTCATCAGGGATAGCGATGGCGATGTCAGGGGCGGAGGAGGCGTTCATCCATGTTTCCGTTAGGAAGGCGACGTCAGGAGAGATGGTGTCTAGGAGGTTCCAAAGGTCAATGGCGTGCCTGTGGACCGAACAGGTGTTGAGAAGGATGCATTGTAGGTGGTTGGGGTCTGGAATCTGTGGTGTGGTCGTAGCGGGGATGTTGTCGGTGCCGCTAAATTTGCAGGAGAGGCAGGAGAACGGTCCATGGGTGCGTCCAGGAGCGGCATGGACGCAGTTGGGTGCGCGACCAGGGTTAAGGGCTAGGAGGGTGGCGGCATCGTAGGTAATGCGGGAGGGCTGGGCGGCGCTAGGGGTCTGGCGCTGGGCGCGGTCCAGGCGCGGACGGGCGTAGACGGGCTTACCTTTGGCGCACCTTCGGCGCGGGTTGGGCGCGGTCGCTGCGCGTGAACGCTGCGCGCGGGAACTACTGTCATATATGGATAGTGGAGGGGGAGGGGCGAGGGCTGCTCAGCTGGGAGGCAAAACAAGATACAACCAGCCATGGGAGATGTCCACGAGGAGACAAAACTACAAAAACTAGATACCTCATCAGTCATAAACCTTTCCAACAGAGCTTTATCCTCGTCTGAAAAAAGTTTATTGGAAAAGGGACTGTCATTTGTCCCTTCAAAACCTCCAGACTTCGTTAGACTTAAACTGGAATTCATTGAATTCTGCCGAAAGATACGTCTGATTGCTTTTTTCTCAGGCAAACAACTAATGTCGCAAACAGAAACTACGGGTTTAAAGAGAAAATCAACCTTTTGCCCACCAGCATTTAAAATACCGAAAGAAATAACTTATTTTGAAAAAACTGTTTTGTCAGCTATTTCTTCAGAAGAGAAAAAGAACAAGTTTTTTACCAAACATAATCTAACAAAGAAAGAAAAAGAAGCTCTACACTCTCTCAGAAATGATGAGAATATAATTGTCAAACAAGCCGACAAAGGCGGATCGATCGTCATTTGGGGTACTAACGAATATATAGTAGAAGCTAATCGGCAGCTATTAGACACCGAATGCTATCGGAAATTACGATCTGATCCGACGACAGATTTCCAAAAGGAACTTGAAAAAACCTTACAGTATGGCTTTGAACAGGGCTTCTTGGGTAAACAAGAATTTGGTTATCTAGTAAACAAACACCCAAGAACGCCATTATTCTATGTACTCCCCAAAGTACATAAGAATGCCAAATTACCACCGGGCCGCCCCATAATTTCTGGGTGCGAATCATTGTTTGAACCCATCTCCAAGTTCATCGACTTTTTCCTCAAACCTTTCACACTAACAGTACAATCTTTCTTGAGAGACACGTCAGATTTTCTGGGCAAATTACAACAATTACCATTCTCTGAAGGCCACGACTTATTAGTAAGTATGGATATAGTTTCTCTATACACTCAGATCCCCCAAGACCAGGCTCTAGAAGTGGTTGAAATTTTCCTGGAAAAAAGAGATCGTCCGATGCGTATTCCCACGGACTTCATTTTGGAACTGGCGAGGATGGCCCTATCCAAGAACTATTTTAAATTTCAAAATGACTTTTTTCTCCAAATAAAGGGAGTAGCCATGGGCTGCCCCTTCGCCCCGGAGTTGGCTATACTCTTCATGAGTGTATATGAGGACAAATACATATACAATGATAATCCCTTCTCACAGTGGATCGGAGGATGGGTCCGTTTCATCGATGACATTTTTTTCACGTGGTCTGGAACAGTGGAACAATTAATGGATTTCCATAGATGGCTCAATGACCGCACAAGAGATATCAAATTCAGCATCGAATCATCGCCAACAAGACTTTCCTTTCTAGATGTCGAAATATATTGCACAAACGGCCAGCTGGCCACTACTCTTTTCAGAAAAGAGACTGACCGCAATAAGTCCCTGCATTTCTCCAGCAACCACCCGCGTAGTCTAAAAGAGAATCTACCAATAGGTCAATTTCTCCGTATACGCCGAAATTGTTCATTCAAAGACGAGTACATGCACCATGCCAATGTGCTCATGGAGAGACTTTTGGACCGGGGGTATCCATCCAAATTGGTTAAACAAGCAATCAAACGCGCTTGGTGGACACCACGAGAAGAGCTGCTGAGTAAAAAAGAAAAGAAAAAACTGGAACGGACTGTTTGTGTCACTACTTTTGGGGCATCATCTAACTTCCTAAAAAAGGTCATCAACCAAAATTGGCACCTTATAAAGGACGTCGATGCGCAGTTGAATGCAAGACCACTGTTTGCGTTTAGAAAAGACAAGAGCATCGCGAACCAGATTGTCAGGGCCGCAGTCCCGACTAAAAAAATTACCACAATACGTGAATATGTTAACTTACCTCCGGTTATAGGCCACAAGAAGTGCGGCACATGTTTGTGTTGTAACTCTACGATTGAGGGGAACGTATTCCAACATGATGGAGTCTCATGGAAGCACAATACGTTTTCAAACTGTAAGTCAAAAAATTTGATCTATGCCATCCTATGCCCCTGTTCCAAACTGTACATAGGCAAAACAAACCAAGAAATAAGACAGAGAATTTCCCAACATAAATCCAGAATAAAGAAAAAGATCACCACAGCACCCCTGGTTCAACACTGGATTGACGAGTCTCACGGGGATCTGGACTTCAGATGGACGGTCATTTCGAAACTTGAGCATGACCAGAGGGGCGGAGACCTAGAGGCCAAACTAAAACAAAGAGAAGCTATGCTGATCCTTAAATTCAATTCGGCCACGCAAGGCTTGAACGAAATGTCAGAACTCTACAATCTATAAAGCTACTTGGCGCATTCATAGTTATAATACAGTGAATTCATGGGCAAATAACAAACGTAAAATCTATCCAAAACCCGACTTTTGCAAAAGATTCACATCGGCTTTTGTTTTAAAATAGGTTGCCCCACAAGGCTCCCACTGCCTCTTCGAGACGGACATGCAATAACTGTGAATTTTTGACTTCAGAAAGAACATGCGGACTACGCCTCCCACAATCCTTCGAGGCAAGTATGAGGCACTTATACAACCGGGTCAACCGGCAGTAAACAAACGCGCCGCATCAATTAACGGAGCCGCGTATTGAGGAGACACGAAAGAATCCTACCGGTAAGGGTCCTCGCGCTTAGACCCAGCGCCGCAATAAACATTAGGTTTTGATCGGGTCCCACCACCAGCAGGTCGAACAAACCTACCGCCCGTCCTTAGCGACCTCAGCCCACCTGTATTTAAACACGAACGCACCTGGCACGCGTCACTCCGTGACCGTTTTATTAAAACTTTCCTGTTCTTCTTCCACAGGAGCACTCGAAATAACCCAAAATAATTGTTGACCGACGGTCAGCGCGACCACATCGCCCATACATGTAAGTTCCATTCAACCAATTTCCACTCTATTTGCCCTTGCGCCATCAGGCAACTCCATTAATCATGCTCATTTAATCCCCATAGAAATTGTTTCATGAGCAACCACCCAAGCCAAGCGAACGATCATTAACAATACAGGTATGACATAAGAGTGTGTGTGTGACTGCCTGAAGTCGAGTGTCCTATGGATGACTGATAGCATGTTTTATTTTATTTTCCACTTTTCTAGATCATATCCTCACGGTCCTGATGAGAATCCCTGGCCTACAAGGGATTCGAAACGCGTCGACCTCGAACCTTGTCCTTAGACGCTAGAACTCCATTTTCTCGATAGACCAATCGTTTCTAAAACAAGAACTGAAAGTTTGAATTACTAGATGGTCTATCATTCATTCATTTTGTTAAATTGGCGGAAAGCTATTTCGTCCTAATCACGAGTACCCGCACCTGTTCATAGAATTTCTCATGCAATACGGGGCGTGTATCCTGATATTTGAATAAGCTTATTTGTGAACACGTTGTCTAAATGTCTAGTCTTGTCTAGTCCTGTCTCTAAGTGCACTTAATGTTACTTGTTGATTGTATATTGTGTCCACTGATTGTTTTGTTGCAAAGTATTATACACTGAATTTGTATTTCATTGAGATTGTTCTTTTGTATATCATTCTAAGTCTCCTTTTGTACAGAATATGTTTTGAAAAATAAGGTTAAACAAAACAAAGGAAAAAAAACAACTAAATATTAAAAAGAAATATTGAATAACAATTAGACTATAAGACTGTCCTTTCGCAATTGAGGAGTACCACTCAATTAGTTGTAAAGTAGTTTATCCAAGTGCAGCACTGGCATTTCTTCGTTGACTCTTATATTGGCACAGCCTTGCTGCATCACAGCCAGAACCCTCATTGTTACCTCAGCTGGGAGGCGGGGCGGGCTCTAGGGATCACAACAACAACAAAATGGAGGCGGAGGGGGGAGCACAGCGTCGCGCTAGTCAGAGCGCTCAAATAAAGTGAAAAGCGGCACTATGAATTAATTAAATAGCGAGGGAACAACTCGGCAGGCAGGCACGCAGCAGGCAAATGTAATAGGCACAAAAACAATGGCAGAAGCAGCACAACGATACCGAGTGCGGTGAAAGCGGCACGTTTAATTAAATTAATTAACTTGTACAGCAGCTCGGCAGGCAGGCACACAGCAGGCAAATGTAATAAGGCACAAAAACAATGGCAGAAGCAGCACAACGATACCGAGTGTCACGAGGGGACACTGGGGAGCGACCACTCAGCCAGAGGGACAGGAGCGAGTCACGGCGCTCTAAGGTTCTGCGGCGCTGATGAGGTCTGTGGGAGGGCTGCTCAGCTGGGAGGCGGGGCGGGCTCTAGGGATCACAACAACAACAAAATGGAGGCGGAGGGGGGAGCACAGCGTCGCGCTAGTCAGAGCGCTCAAATAAAGTGAAAAGCGGCACTATGAATTAATTAAATAGCGAGGGAACAACTCGGCAGGCAGGCACGCAGCAGGCAAATGTAATAGGCACAAAAACAATGGCAGAAGCAGCACAACGATACCGAGTGCGGTGAAAGCGGCACGTTTAATTAAATTAATTAACTTGTACAGCAGCTCGGCAGGCAGGCACACAGCAGGCAAATGTAATAAGGCACAAAAACAATGGCAGAAGCAGCACAACGATACCGAGTGTCACGAGGGGACACTGGGGAGCGACCACTCAGCCAGAGGGACAGGAGCGAGTCACGGCGCTCTAAGGTTCTGCGGCGCTGATGAGGTCTGTGGGAGGGCTGCTCAGCTGGGAGGCGGGGCGGGCTCTAGGGATCACAACAACAACAAAATGGAGGCGGAGAGGGGAACACAGCGTCGCGCTAGTCAGAGCGCTCAAATAAAGTGAAAAGCGGCACTATGAATTAATTAAATAGCGAGGGAACAACTCGGCAGGCAGGCACGCAGCAGGCAAATGTAATAGGCACAAAAACAATGGCAGAAGCAGCACAACGATACCGAGTGCGGTGAAAGCGGCACGTTTAATTAAATTAATTAACTTGTACAGCAGCTCGGCAGGCAGGCACACAGCAGGCAAATGTAATAAGGCACAAAAACAATGGCAGAAGCAGCACAACGATACCGAGTGTCACGAGGGGACACTGGGGAGCGACCACTCAGCCAGAGGGACAGGAGCGAGTTAGCATTTGACCGCGAGGTTCATAATGCACTTAAGAGTATATGGTATAGCGTTATCATGGAACAGCTATTAGGACTTGGTTCCGCAAGCTGCAAACGGGCTCAGCTCATGCCAGAGCACCATCTTACATAATTCCAAGCACTCTGCCTTCAGGATTGTTAAGGCCTGCCATAGGAGTGACTGATAGGAATATATGTGTCTATTTTAGGTTTAGATATAGGGATACTATATCTAAAGCAAAGGGTGATTACACCACCTTGCCCCAGCTGTCGTGCAGCCAGTTGTGTCTGTTTAGATGGCCAGCCAGGGGTGGCATAATACATGCTTCAGCCCCTGGTAGGCCCTGGGTACACCTATGCCCTGGATACCTAAGGTATGCTGTACAGGGACTGATAAGGTGGCCCAGTACCAATTGGTAAATGCACCTAAGGTACATGGTTGTCAATTTAGAGAGAGAACAGCTAGGCTGTGGGTCTGATTAGCAGGCCCACAGCCAGGGAAAGTCGTAAACCAGTGAAGCAAAAAGCAAAAAATCGGGGGTGACTATAGGATTGCAGACCCTACTCTCCTACATCCACGATCATCTATCTCAACATGATCTACATTTTGTAGGACCTGGATGGCTTGAGGGCACAGGTTAAAGTGGTGATGGACAACCTAATGAACCCCAAAACTTGTGAAGCGGTTTGATCCCTTATCTATTAGTCCAGGGTACTCAAGAGCACACTGGAGATCCTAGGTTTCTAGAAACAACTATGCTACACTTTCCAAAGCAAAATATGTACATAAAGAAGGCGCTGAGAAGGGTTTTGGGAGCAGAACTTTATCGAATATTAAGCATTTTTGCTTGTTTTTAAGCAATTTTGCCAGGTCCGCTACACCATCGAACTAAGCAATGTCTGAAGATCAAAGACATCCAAAATAGTCTGAGGTATTGTGAGAAAAGAGCCTTCTCCTAAAGAAGACAGGATGGAGATCCAACGGCTGTTGAATTACAAAGAGTGCTGGAATGTAATTACTACCTTAGTTCGTTGCTGGACATAATGAAAGTCTGAATCCAACAGACCTGAGGCAAGTGGTTCTAAGAAGACCTATTGTTGCTTATCAACTGTCTGGAGTTCCTGGAAGGCTTATTTGCAAGCGTGGAGCTCTTAAAAGAACATAATGAGTATCCTTTTACTGAGAAGAATTGTTCTAGTAGTAAGAGGTACCAGGTCTAAGCTTTTAGTAGGCATTGCAAAGGCTTTTGACATTTCTGCATGAACTATGACAATTTTCTCAGGGAAGAAAATATGCCAGGAAAATCCACATTGGTTGCAGATTAAAACTCATGATTTCTGAGAGACTCCTGCAAATGAAGTTTGAGCGGTGTGCCACAGACCTATTTTCTTTGCTACTGAGGTGCTAATCTTCAGTTTGTGACTAGGCAGTATTACACATAGAGCACACTGCCCCACTCTGCATCTCACATGTGTGTGCATTGGATGCTGAGTAGGACAATGCACTGAATTATCACAAATGAGCTGATCTGAGTATGGGCACAAACCTACACCTGTCCTGCAAACCGCACACTAGGAAAAGCTGCACCAACTGAAGATGCAGATTCACTTTTCACTGTGCAGGATACAACATGACAGGCTTCTGAAAGGTAGACAGAAATCCCCCTGCAGGCGCAACTGCATCAGCAGGACCCAATGAAGGGCTCTCATTCTTCATTGGCCTGATGACACTAATAGGATGCATAAAGCTCTCAAAGTTAACAAGTGTAAGGCTTGCAGAAACTAGAATCTGTGCCCGAGCCAGAAACATGTCAATCACAAACTAAAATAAATCAATAATTCTCTAAGGAGGAGGAAAGGCCATCATAAGTATTGCATGATGCAAAGCTTGTATGAAAGCCAGTCTCTGTGTGCTACAACGTTGGACTTTTTTGTGAGGGTTGTGAAGAAGTGTCACAGTGCGTTGAAAATGTTCTGCAACCAGCACAGGGACTATGCCATCATCAACTAGTTGTCCAAAAACAGAAACACATGGATTCCTGACCATTGCTGCGACAGCTACCACGACAATTAACGCTGTAATACTCACTGAGCCATTGCCAGTCCAAATACCAGAATTGAAAACTGGTACTGCTAAGGACACCATGGTCAACTGCAGTTAGAGTTTGTGACATGATCTGTAGAGTGAAAAAGACGTCCTGGAGGTCTATGGACTTCAGCCAGTCTCTGCATTGAGGACTATTAAGACCTGGATTAGGGACATCATCTTGCACTTGTCCTGCCAAATGAAAGTTTCAAGAGGTGGAGGTCCATGATGGGTGTCAGAGAAGTTCTTCTTGGTGAACAAGAAATGTAAGGAGTACAACAGGGGGAAGGGATTTTGATGCAGCAGACATAGTGGAGGACGAAGATGACTGGATAACTGCAAATGGTTACAAGTCTACTAAGTGACAATTCTTGTGTTGGAGGTAGAGGAGTTTACTGATCACTTGAGGACAGATGTGATACCAATCACATTCCCACCCATATATTACACATTTATATGAAAGGAATACTATATAGTTAACTATTTTAGTTCAGCTTTTTCATCTGGACACCCACTTACAGCAGGGTTGGCTGTTCGAAAACAGTCTTCAGTGTGCTAACTCATTAGCTGTACCATACCGACATGGCCACTAAAGAGCATGAACATTCAGTTTTGCGATATGAATACAGTTTGGTCCCTCATTTTGAAGTGAGACCATAACAAGGAACTTGCAGGGAAAGAGCTGTTAGCAAAATTAGCAAAATTAGCCAGCAAGGAATGGAGGGGCTAGAAAGAAGTTATTTATTAAGACATCTTTTGAAAACAATTCAGGCTAGAATTGTTGGATTGGTCGTGCACAAAGCAGGCTTAGATATTTCCATATTTGTTGCTCATTCATTCAGAAGAGCAATTGCGTCAAAGGTTTTCTTTGGATGGCAGCATGGAGGACATTAAAACTGTAGGTGTGAGACCTGGTTACCCCTGGCCCATGGGTAAACACAGGTTACTGGGTTTTAACTGTGACAAATGGAAGATATTTGCCACTGGTGTGCTGGGCCCACAGTAGTACTGGACCCTAATTGGATTAGCAAGTACTCCCTGTTATCAGCTGACTCGGAGTACCAGGCCAAGGTTTACTCAGAGAAGGGATGACATTTAGATACCCAGAACCCAGTAAGATATAACAACTCTTAATAATCTAATGGTCATCCAGTGTTTAACTTTATAAAAAAGAGCATTACTTTAATATACATAAAAATAAACTAAGTAAATTAAATCAAAAAGAAAACCAGTATGCTCTAGCTAATTCCTAACCGAAGCTCAGGCCCCTCAGGGCATTCGAAGTATCATGCTCAAAGTACAAACGTTTTTGTTGCCTAGTGGGAACTTGATGATCAATAGCTGGAATTTGCAAGCACTGAAACACGCCGTAGGACCCATGACAACTAAGGTGTGAAGGAGAGAGCATGTTCGTGATCTGCAGTCCCTACGGCCAGTACAACCTGAACACTAGCTGGCTTCATAGTCTTATATAAGCTACGCTTCAAAGGGTAACACTTTAATATGGTACTTTTCAGAGGGAAATGTATCTTCTTGGTTTGTAAAGCATTGGGTTTCAGGTGCTGGTGTAAACATTTTATGAGGTTCGGTGCACCTTCCACAAAACCGTCCATGCCCAAACTAGTGGCCACAACCTGTACAAAATGGCCAGAAGTAGGCCACACTAGAAGGGCAGCCTGCAACGGTGACTGACTGTTGGGGCAATGCCCAGTACCTGGTGGCCAGGCACAGTCTTTGGGAGTCTCACTAGTTCACAGGCCAATTGCAGAAAAATAGCGAAAAAGCATAGATTACATGAGTCCTGTAACTGGAAAATCTTTCAAGTTACGGTTTTAAAAGGCATGGGGTACCCACTTCAGCAACGTTCTCCAGCAAAGGAAAGGAAGGGGCGACGGACTGGGGTTTCAAATGTCAATATCTCTGGAAGGTTTTACATATATAGATGCAGTAAGCAGTTCCAGAGAGGGAACTCCCCCAACTTTCTAGCTGCACACACAAGTTTCCTTGCAGTGCAGACAGGGTCTGGGATGAATGAGCTCACCCTTAGCAGAAGTAGATGGTGACTGCTCTTCTCCTGGACTGGATCTCAGACGATACAGACATATGTATAGTCATGTCCTCAAGCAGAGTGAAGTAACCTTGGGCTCTTTTTGGTACAGCAATCCAATAACAGCAGCTTCCATGGGCCTCATTGGTAGAGCGGAGACTGGAAATTCCAGGCACATGAGCATGTTTCCTGAAAAGACACAGTCCAGACTCACCCTCTCCCAAGAATATGTATTCCCCAAGGAAGTCAGATACAGCAACTCTCCTCTGGTGTTTGTTGGGTCTAAGTTAGTCCAAGTCTGGAAAGGAAGGTAGTCACCAGCAGGCTGCGACCCCTGGAACACAAGTAAACAGCTACAGTGGTTTGCAGCTACATCTTGGAATACAGAGAAATACTTAGGCCACTTAGAATAGATACAAAGCGAGCAGTCAAAATACCATCTACCACATCTGATGGCAGACCAAATCCATTCATGATTAGAGGATCTGAATAACACTTTCAGGAGAATCTGGGGTTATCACGATGAGCTGTGTTTTGTCACACCTAACCTTCTTCAGAACATGGGCAATCAGAGACTGGGAGACCAGATAGATGAGACCAGAGTTCCACTGAGACAGAAAGCATATCCCACAGGGCCCTTAGGAGATAATTTTGAAGTGGAAGACGTTTGACACTGCGTATTCTCAGCTGTAGCGAAAAGATCTACCCAACCCACACCCCGCTGGAAGATGCTGTGAACCACCGCTGGGTGTAAAGATCATTCTTGTCGGCAAGATGATGCCTGCTGAGCTGGTCTCCATGGATGCTGAGAGATTCTACCACGTGACTGGCAAGATACACCCGGTAAAGATTTGCCACCTAGATAGTCTCAGAGCCTTCAGGAACAGAGCACAAGACCCTACACCACCCTGTCTGTAGCAGCAGTATGCCAGTCATAATGCCCATCAGAACCTGAAGTTACTGGCTTCTATGAATGACAAGAGCCTGAGGGCTAGATGTATAGTGAGCATTTTCAGAAGTGTGGTGGTGCAGCTTCATCAGAGTGACCTCTTCATTTCAAAGTTCAAGCGTTAGTCACCACAGGGAGGGCATAATGGGCCTGGAGAACAGTCTACCAAACATCCAGCAGGCATATGATATCCACAACTGAAGGTCCCGGGCTGACTTATCTTAATCAGGGATGCTCTCCGAGGTATCACCAATGTTGGACCCACTGAAGTCAGAGGCTTTAGTACAGAGCCCGATGTAGCACCTCAGATGAAGAACTAACAGGATGCCAGAAGACCAAGAAGACTCTGAACAGTACCGGCCAGAGTACTGCTGCAAGACTTAAACTTCAGGATAATAGCCTGAGTGTCCTGGGCCTGCTGGGGGATAAAATCCAAGATGTCCATTATGGCTCCTTTAAAGAGAATTATATGCACTGGCTGAAGCGTGGTTTTCAGCTTGCTAATGAGAAACTCCTGGGTAGCTAGTAACAATGAGTTGGCCACGACTGACGGCAGCCCTCCTTGAACAGCCACATGTACAGAATACATGAATCCGTGACCTGCAAAGATAGGCCGAGAACACCGCCATCACATTTGTGAACACCAGGGGTCAGTCGTCAATTCAAAGTGTTTTGA
This sequence comes from Lissotriton vulgaris, assembly GCF_964263255.1. Classification (NCBI taxonomy): domain Eukaryota; kingdom Metazoa; phylum Chordata; class Amphibia; order Caudata; family Salamandridae; genus Lissotriton; species Lissotriton vulgaris. The sequence continues at coordinate 540,078,830 of NC_141689.1, forward strand.
TCAGATGACAAATCAGAGGAGAGCCTGTGGGGCTACAGAACAAGCACATGAAAGGACATATCCTGCAAGTCCAAGCACACCATCCAGCCCCAGGACTACAGACCAGCTTGGACACGTGGGCCAAAGTAAGCATCATGAACTTGTCCTTTATGAGGAAGGTGTTTAGAACCCTGAGATCTAACACAGGCACTAAGCCCTGGCCTTCTTAGGCAGTAACAAGTAGTGGGGGCAGCACCTTTTGCCCATCTCTGCATGAGGGATTCTATTGCCCATTAGGAACGTAGAATCTGAACCAGTATAGTGCCATAGGTCTTTGATATGTGAGCACTAATTGGAGGAAAGTAGGAGGGATAAACAGAAATGGGTGAAGCAGGCAAAATGGACAAAATGCTGCACCCACTGATCTGAGGTACCTGTGAGCCAGTTGTGCAGAAAATCAAATTCTGACCCCTAACGGCTCCATATGACCATCAGAGGGGGAACGAAAGTGGCGGCAGCAACAAGAGAAGAGAAGAGAAGGACGACTGCGGGATCTGTTGATGGCCATGCCTCCTGCTTCAGCCTCTAACTCTGAACTCACAAAAAGGGTGGGCAGGCCAATGGATGGACTGGAGTGTTGCCTTTGTCAACAAGCAAGGCAATGAGGTCAGTCCAGGAATTGGTGCGTGGGAGACAGTAATCCTAAAGAGAATGCCTTCGACTGGCTCCCCTTGAAACTCTCCAATGCAGACTGAGATTTCTATTGAAAGAGCCTGGAGCCGTAAATTGACATGGCCATCAGGGACCCCTGAATGTCCCCTGAAAATCCAGTTGGTGGTATCCATGCAGGGTGGTGAACCACAACACTGATACCCATAGCACCCCCAACAGTCCGGGTGTACAGCCTTCTCTTTAAGTTGGACTTAGCCATGACCTGACCATCACGCAAAACTGTTTTTGGAAAGCTGGCAGGATCTTGCATGCTATGACCCAGAGGGCATGCGTGAAACGTCCCAAAAGAAACTCCTGATTCAGGGATCTGCAGGCAAGAATGGCAAAGGCAAACATACTCTTTCAAAAGCATCAATGAGTGTTGATTCCCTGTCTGGGGTAGCACTAAGGAAGGGACGGAAGGAAAATCTTTCTTGCAGACGCCTCCATGACTAGGCCACAGATGTTGGGTGCTTTGTCACTTAGGCTGGATTCTCAAAGCAATGCTTGTCATTCAGCAATGCTTAGCTCAAGTTGCCATCAAGGCCACCATCAGTACCTCATTATGAGGTGCCAAAATAAGATGAAAGGACATAGCTGCAACATTTTAGTGACAAATTGAGTTGCATTTGTCAGCAGAGTAGTCAACTGCAACTCCAAAGTCTTGAAGCCCTGTGAACCACTACCACAATAAAGGAGCCTTCCTCAATAGGGTACAATTCTTTCTCAGGCTAAGAACTCTGGCTACGAATCGTATGAGATAAAAATATAGCCCGACATCAGTCTAGAAAGGGGGAAGCAAATTGACTACCTCCTCGTCTTGATCATCATCATCCCTGTTACGTAAAACATGTTGAATACAACTTTGATGGTAGAGTCAGAATGAATAAAACTTCCTATCGATGTATGCAACACTGGCACAGGGACACTGTAGGGGAGCCCACTCAAACAATGTATTGTTTCTTTGTAATCTTGTGTGACACAGGCGGAGATCTAGCTGGACTCAGGATCGAATCTGAAGCTGGTGTCTCTGGAACCACGACCAGCACCAAGCTGGAGTGGTGTGCAGCAAAAGAGTTGAGGAAGTGCATGGTGCCAGCCAAGAGCCGGCTAAATCAGAGTGCGGTCAATTGGTGCCAGACAAGGCCTTCAACTGGAGGCACCAAATCACCAATGGGGCCTTACCAGAACTGACTAGAAGAAATAACTTCTTTGAAGGCCTAAATTTGTTGAAGAGTTAACAATGGTCTGAAAATTCGGGGTGCATCTGCTCCTGTCATGGAAGGAATTATGAATTGGATGACACTGGCAGAGTCATGTGTTCTTATTGCCAACTGCACAACTTCTTCCAGGAGCATGAGTAGAGGGAAGGGGTGAAATCCTATTTGGATTCCTTGTGTTTGGTACAAGAGTTGTCTTTCGAATTTGTCTTGAACTTACCAGAAGCTGGCGACTGGCACCAAGAACTGAAAAGGACCTGTGAAATTTGATTTTTTGGGGTGTGTAGAGTGAATGTAAAATTGTATTGTTATTCCATTTATAAATGTAGACTGTTCGATATACCTTCGTGACAATATGTAGTTTGTATTACTTGAAGCATTCTTACATCCCAGAACTAAGACAAACCTTAATGTAAAAGTTAGTTACCTTTGGTAATGTAATATTGGTAGAGAAAGCCTAGCCGAAGATTCTTTAACTTAAACTCCAGAAGAATCAACGAAACAAAGAGCTACGTGAAACCCTGCACCCTGGTGAATAACTCATGAAAGGGCAGGAAAACCTTACACTCTATAGACCATTCATCAATGGTAATAAATGGCATGGTAATAACAAAACAAAACCTATAACAACAACACCAAGCTGTTTGTTTAATCACACCATTATGTAACATATTGATAGTGCCAATACAAGGTACGATGATACAAAACAAAGGAATCAATACTGCCCACTGGTGTCTGATCCAGTGTAAAGGAGAATACAGCCTGCTGTTGCGTACAAATGTTCTGTCAATGGGGTAAAGTCAGCGCCAGGACACACTCAGGAGTAGCCGCACGCTCTACAAATCCCCTGTACCATAACATAACATAACACCCTACCAACCACACACATTTGGAAATGGATGGTATGGCAACATCTAAACAAAAAATATGTGGCCAGGCCAAGTGTCCTGTTGAGCCCCAACATAAGTTGAGCTGCTAGTGATCCCCAGTACACAAAACCAGTACTGAAAAGGGTATAACCCTTACATCATAGGTCGTTCGCAGAGTGGAGAAGATGGGCAGTTAGTTAATGAATCTGTGGCTAGAGTCTAGACTGTGTCTCTACCAGATATTACGTTACCGAAGGTAAGTAACTTTTACATCTGATAGAGACTTCTAATTAAATACCATAGCTATCCCCCCCTGGAGGTGGGTCTGCAAACTAATCCTACTAATGTTCACAAAGAGAACCAGCTGGTTATAACTAACAACTGACCAAATGTACATAGGAATAGCAGAACAAGAGCTTGCCTCTTAATAGAATCCATGACCACTGTCACAGAACATATAAATATTAACCCTACAGCCCCGAAAAAATACTTTCTTTAAGGAAAAGGGGAAAAACCCCTTGAAGAACCATCTGTCAGTTATCAGACATTATCCTCTATCCCCCAAAGGGAAAAAGAACTCTGACTAAAATAGCAGAGTGCAAAATAAAAGTCATGTAATCTGCATTCTTCACAATAATAAAGACATATCAGAGAAAAAACGGTCCTGATAAAACCCAAAGAAGGACTCTCAGAACTGATTTTATTATACCAAGATGAATGAACACTAAAAGAAAGATGAACAATAATACCTCCATGTTATAAAGAATTTTGTTTGGAAAAAATGACCACTCGAAGGTTACACAATGCACTGTAAAGAAACTAAAATAACACCAAATAGATTTGAATCTAACATAGATATTCATCAATTAAGCCAGCTGTATAAAATTGCCACAAAGAAGTATATTTTATGGACGTATACATAATACATATCACATTTTGTCACAATAAACTCTGAGTGACCCGGCAACCCATACAATTTTGTTGGCCAATATTTACTGCTGAATCACAAGTATCCACAAAGCTTGCACAAGCATGACCTACAGTGTCATGGTCCGACAGTCTGAACATGACTCCGAGCCATGGGCATGCTCAAAGTACCAAGGCAAGAAAGAAAAGATAAGCAACCACATCTTCACATTAAACCTCTTTCTGTTCTCTCTTTTTTTTTAAAACGAAGACCAACTATGTATATTTCAAAAAGGAACGCACCTATTAGTGCATTATCAAAATATGACATTAGGAAAAATCAAAACATTTAAAGGAAATCACACATAATATGAATTCTTGTTAGAAACAAGCGAATGCGACAACACTTGTGATCCGAAACAAAATTTGATCGCAAGTCTGTCTCAAAGAAGCTACAGCCATGATTTCTCAAGGACTGTGAAGCACAGAAAAATAGATACATACCCCAAGAGAGGACAGGTAATATATGACCTCTAGACAGATGCAAAAAGCATTGTAGTAGAATAACAAAGAGCTTCCTGTAAAGCCTAAAAACTCCTACCATGAAATGTATGACCGAAAAACAAGTAAGGAATCTGAAACAATCTGATTGAGACTTCTAGCTGCAGACACTGCCTTTCACACAGTGTAAGATACAGAGTTTACACCGTCATGTTCCAAGGTTAAACTAATACCTATCTCCTTCCAAAAAGGAGAGGCCATAACTCGTGTATTACGAAGAATACATCATAAACTCTAAATTAACTCACACAACTCTTCAAAATGTAAGCACTTATTATAAATATGCAGGCAGCTCAGAAAGAGAAAAGTATCTGCACCATTAAACGCATAGCCAAAAATATTTTAATGAAGGAGGAATCACAAGAGCATGTATTCAAAAGAATACAAAACATAATCCCTGAATCCACCAGCGCCATAAAAAATAAGCACACCACTAGAGTAGTGAGGACATACTATGCTGATTACTCTAACAAGTAAGAACCAGAGTGTCCCTATATACCAGACTTACAACTGGCATACCAACATGTCCCTATGAGAGACAACTAAAGTTCGAAACCATGGATATTTTAGCATACTGAACTGCTTCAAAGAAGCCTGTGACTGAAAATCTTCCATACAGGAAGACACGTCTCCTGACAATAACCTGTAGAGCACAAAGCTCTTGCTCAGAGGCTAAGGGACAAAGGGAAACTTCCTTTGGTCATCTACATCAACTAAAACAAGCATTTGCAATGCAATAGGTCTCGCATTAGGAAAGTTTGAGCTATTGGTTTTGTAAATGTCAATTTTTTTTATTATTATTATTAATGTGTTGGTTTTGAAAAAAGCGAAATTAATAGCTTTGTCCTTGAAAATGCCAATAGTTCTAACTTTCGCAAATGTGACACCTATAGCATTTGTACTGCAATATGGGACTTAGATGTATTGATATTACAAATAACAATGGCTTTTAATTTTTTTTAAAATAATGAATACTTAAATGGAAGTTATTGTAATTTATAATGGCAATAGCTTAAACTTTTGTAAATGACTTTTGTGAAGATTATGTTCAGTGTATTTTATTGTGACGAAAATCCAAGAACAGAAGTAAAATATTAACTTATTTTTGTGACAATTGTAATAAAGCTTGAAACATTGAGAGAACAAATTTGAACTAGTTGTGGTTGAATGGTTGCACAGATTGATGCTGTGGTAGCGCTGAGTGATGCTGTGGATTTCAGTGATGCTGTGGTAGCGCATAGTGATGTTGTGGTTGTGCTGAGGGAGGGCGATAGATAGAGGGAGGGCGATAGAGGGAGGGCGATAGATAGAGGGAGGGCGATAGATAGAGGGAGGGCGATAGATAGAGGGAGGGCGATAGATAGAGGGAGGGCGATAGCTAGAGGGAGGGCGATAGATAGAGGGAGGGCGATAGATAGAGGGAGGGCGATAGATTGCACAGATTGATGCTGTGGTGGCGCTGAGTGATGCTGTGGTAGCACATAGTGATGTTGTGGTTGTGCTGAGGGAGGGCGATAGAGGGGGGTGTTGCGAGAGGGGGGGTGTTGCGAGGGGGGGTGTTGCGAGAGGGGGGGTGTTGCGAGAGGGGGGGTGTTGCGAGAGGGGGGGTGTTGCGAGAGGGGGGGTGTTGCGAGAGGGGGGGTGTTGCGAGAGGGGGGGTGTTGCGAGAGGGGGGGTGTTGCGAGAGGGGGGGTGTTGCGAGAGGGGGGGTGTTGCGAGAGGGGGGGTGTTGCGAGAGGGGGGGGTGTTGCGAGAGGGGGGGGTGTTGCGAGAGGGGGGGGGTGTTGCGAGAGGGGGGGGTGTTGCGAGAGGGGGGGGTGTTGCGAGAGGGGGGGGTGTTGCGAGGGGGGGGTGTTGCGAGAGGGGGGGGTGTTGCGAGAGGGGGGGGTGTTGCGAGAGGGGGGGTGTTGCGAGAGGGGGGGGTGTTGCGAGGGGGGGGGGTGTTGCGAGGGGGGGGGGTGTTGCGAGGGGGGGGGGGTGTTGCGAGGGGGGGGGGTGTTGCGAGGGGGGGGGTGTTACGAGAGGGGGGGGGTGTTGCGAGAGGGGGGGTGTTGCGAGAGGGGGGGTGTTGCGAGAGGGGGGGTGTTGAGAGGGGGGGGTGTTGCGAGAGGGGGGGGTGTTGCGAGAGGGGGGGTGTTGCGAGAGGGGGGTGTTGGCGAGAGGGGGGTGTTGGCGAGAGGGGGGTGTTGCGAGAGGGGGGTGTTGCGAGAGGGGGGTGTTGCGAGAGGGGGGTGTTGCGAGAGGGGGGTGTTGCGAGAGGGGGGTGTTGCGAGAGGGGGGTGTTGCGAGAGGGGGGTGTTGCGAGAGGGGGGTGTTGCGAGAGGGGGGGTGTTGCGAGAGGGGGGGTGTTGCGAGAGGGGGGGTGTTGCGAGAGGGGGGGTGTTGCGAGAGGGGGGGTGTTGCGAGAGGGGGGGTGTTGCGAGAGGGGGGGTGTTGCGAGAGGGGGGGTGTTGCGAGAGGGGGGGTGTTGCGAGAGGGGGGGTGTTGCGAGAGGGGGGGTGTTGCGAGAGGGGGGGGTGTTGCGAGAGGGGGGGGTGTTGCGAGAGGGGGGGTGTTGCGAGAGGGGGGGGGTGTTGCGAGGGGGGGGTGTTACGAGAGGGGGGGGTGTTGCGAGAGGGGGGGTGTTGCGAGAGGGGGGGTGTTGCGAGAGGGGGGGTGTTGCGAGAGGGGGGGTGTTGCGAGAGGGGGGGTGTTGCGAGAGGGGGGGTGTTGCGAGAGGGGGGGTGTTGCGAGAGGGGGGTGTTGCGAGAGGGGGGGTGTTGCGAGAGGGGGGGGTGTTGCGAGAGGGGGGGGTGTTGCGAGAGGGGGGTGTTGCGAGAGGGGGGGTGTTGGCGAGAGGGGGGGTGTTGGCGAGAGGGGGGTGTTGGCGAGAGGAGGGGGGCGTTGCGAGAGGGGGGCGTTGCGAGAGGGGGGCGTTGCGAGAGGGGGGTGTTGCGAGAGGGGGGTGTTGCGAGAGGGGGGTGTTGCGAGAGGGGGGTGTTGCGAGAGGGGGGTGTTGCGAGAGGGGGGTGTTGCGAGAGGGGGGTGTTGCGAGAGGGGGGTGTTGCGAGAGGGGGGTGTTGCGAGAGGGGGGTGTTGCGAGAGGGGGGTGTTGCGAGAGGGGGGTGTTGCGAGAGGGGGGGTGTTGCGAGAGGGGGGGTGTTGCGAGAGGGGGGGGTGTTGCGAGAGGGGGGGGTGTTGCGAGAGGGGGGGTGTTGGCGAGAGGGGGGGTGTTGGCGAGAGGGGGGGTGTTGGCGAGAGGGGGGGTGTTGGCGAGAGGGGGGGTGTTGGCGAGAGGAGGGGGGTGTTGGCGAGAGGGGGGTGTTGCGAGAGGGGGGTGTTGCGAGAGGGGGGTGTTGCGAGAGGGGGGTGTTGCGAGAGGGGGGTGTTGCGAGAGGGGGGTGTTGCGAGAGGGGGGTGTTGCGAGAGGGGGGTGTTGCGAGAGGGGGGTGTTGCGAGAGGGGGGTGTTGCGAGAGGGGGGTGTTGCGAGAGGGGGGTGTTGCGAGAGGGGGGTGTTGCGAGAGGGGGGTGTTGCGAGAGGGGGGTGTTGCGAGAGGGGGGTGTTGCGAGAGGGGGGTGTTGCGAGAGGGGGGTGTTGCGAGAGGGGGGGTGTTGCGAGAGGGGGGTGTTGCGAGAGGGGGGTGTTGCGAGAGGGGGGGTGTTGCGAGAGGGGGGGTGTTGCGAGAGGGGGGGTGTTGCGAGAGGGGGGGTGTTGCGAGAGGGGGGGTGTTGCGAGAGGGGGGGTGTTGCGAGAGGGGGGGTGTTGCGAGAGGGGGGGTGTTGCGAGAGGGGGGGTGTTGCGAGAGGGGGGTGTTGCGAGAGGGGGGTGTTGCGAGAGGGGGGGTGTTGCGAGAGGGGGGGTGTTGCGAGAGGGGGGGTGTTGCGAGAGGGGGGGTGTTGCGAGAGGGGGGGTGTTGCGAGAGGGGGGTGTTGCGAGAGGGGGGTGTTGCGAGAGGGGGGTGTTGCGAGAGGGGGGTGTTGCGAGAGGGGGGTGTTGCGAGAGGGGGGGTGTTGCGAGAGGGGGGGTGTTGCGAGAGGGGGGGTGTTGCGAGAGGGGGGGTGTTGCGAGAGGGGGGGTGTTGCGAGAGGGGGGGTGTTGCGAGAGGGGGGTGTTGCGAGAGGGGGGTGTTGCGAGAGGGGGGGTGTTGCGAGAGGGGGGTGTTGCGAGAGGGGGGTGTTGCGTGAGGGGGGTGTTGCGAGAGGGGGGTGTTGCAAGAGGGGTGTAGAGAACTAGTAGGGTAGAGAGCAAGGGGGGTGTAGAGAGAGTGGGGTAGAGAGCGAGGGGGGTGTAGAGAGTGGGGTAGAGAGCGAGGGGGGTGTAGAGAGTGGGGTAGAGAGCGAGGGGGGTGTAGAGAGTGGGGTAGAGAGCGAGGGGGTGTAGAGAGAGGGGTGTAGAGAGAGGGAGTAGAGAGAGAGGGGTGTAGAGAGAGGGAGAGGGGTGTAGAGAGAGAGGGTGTAGAGAGAGGGGTGTAGAGAGAGGGGTGTAAAGAGAGGGGTGTAAAGAGAGCGAGGGGTGTAGAGAGAGAGGGGTGTAGAGAGAGAGGGGTGTAGAGAGAGAGGGGTGTAGAGAGAGAGGGGTGTAGAGAGAGGGGTGTAGAGAGAGAGGGGTGTAGAGAGAGGGGTGTAGAGAGAGGGGTGTAGAGAGAGGGGTGTAGAGAGAGGGGTGTAGAGAGAGTGGGGTAGAGAGAGTGGGGTAGAGAGCGAGGGGGGAGTAGAGAGGGGTGTAGAGAGCGAGGGGGTGTAGAGAGTGGTGTGGAGAGGGGGGTGTAGAGAGGGGGATGTAGAGAGGGGGGTGTAGAGAGGGGGGTGTAGAGAGGGGGGTGTAGAGAGGGGGGTGTAGAGAGGGGGGTGTAGAGAGGGGGGTGTAGAGAGGGGGGTGTAGAGAGGGGGTGTAGAGAGGGGGTGTAGAGAGAGGGGGTGTAGAGAGAGGGGGTGTAGAGAGAGGGGGTGTAGAGAGAGGGGGTGTAGAGAGAGGGGGTGTAGAGAGAGGGGGTGTAGAGAGAGGGGGTGTAGAGAGAGGGGGTGTAGAGAGAGGGGGTGTAGAGAGAGGGGGTGTAGAGAGATGGGGGTGTAGAGAGAGGGGGGTGTAGAGAGAGGGGGGTCTAGATAGAGAGAGGGGGTGTAGATAGAGAGAGAGGGGGGTGTAGAGAGAGGGGGGTGTAGAGAGAGGGGGGTGTAGAGAGAGGGGGGTCTAGATAGAGAGAGGGGGTGTAGATAGAGAGAGGGGGGTGTAGATTGAGAGAGGGGGTGTAGAGAGAGGGGGTGTAGAGAGAGGGGGTGTAGAGAGAGGGGGTGTAGAGAGAGGGGGGTGTAGAGAGAGGGGGGTGTAGAGAGAGGGGGTTGTAGAGAGAGGGGGTGTAGAAAGCGGGGGTGTAGAGAGAGGGGGTATAGAGAGAGGGGGTGTAGAGAGAGAGGGCTGTAGAGAGAGAGGGCTGTAGAGAGAGAGGGCTGTAGAGAGAGAGGGGTGTAGAGAGAGGAGGGTGTAGAGAGAGGAGGGTGTAGAGAGAGGAGGGTGTAGAGAGAGGAGGGTGTAGAGAGAGGAGGGTGTAGAGCGAGTTAAGGAGGTCCTTCATCTAAGATGACTTATTCATTACCCTTCCTTAATTCACCAAGAAAATGCGAGAATATATCTTCACATTACCACACATTGAAAACGTTTTAAAGTATGTGCTTGCAACAAAGTGTAAACAGATCAGTTTGCTCACACTACAGATTTTACGTTTATTCCGGATCAAAAGCAGCTGGGGTGTTGTGTGTAAACAACAAGCTCTTGGCATTGCACGGAGGGAGCGAATTCCTTTGAAGTGTGAGAATTCCTTTGAAGTGTGAGTGTGTAGAGAGGCTCACAGGCTGCTTTTCGATGTGCATGCGCCTTCACACATGCACTGTAGCCAATCTGCCTACTAGGTAGCATTTTTGAATGCCCTTTTACAACTCGCTGAGACCCTATGCGTGTTATCTCAGCAAAACCTAAAGAGAAAGAAAGAGGAACAAAATGATAAATGATAGGAAGGGTAGATTTGAAGTCATGAGAAATAAGAAGGGCTGATAAAATACGAACATATAAGGGAAGGGACGAGAAGTGAGTCACAGAGGGGTAACCGGAGAATGTAGTGCGGAAGACAAGACACCGAGAGCAGAAGGAAGCGGATAAGTAGGAGCTGAAAAGGAAAGCGAGGCAAAAAGGTCTCAAAATGAGATAAGGAGGAAAGGTGCTGCAAAAGAATGTCAAAGTACAGCGAAGTTAGAGATGTGAAGGGGGAGACAGAGGAAGAGAGGAATAAATTACAAAATAGGAAAGAGACTAAAGGAAAAGTGAATGAAAAAGAACGAGGATGTCGAAAAGGAAAGAAGTGGTTAAATTCAGTCAAATGTGATAGAGAAATGTGAAAGTGGAAAAAAGTGCAGGATAATGATATAGGGATAAAATGAAGAGACTAAGACAGGACAGGAAATGATGATATGAAAAGATTAGGGAAATTCACAAAAAGGGAAAAAGCAAAAGAGAGGGAAAGAAAGTCAAAAGCGAAGGGAAGAGACGGGTAAAAGAAAAGAATAGGTGAAACTGGCGAGAGAAGAGTGAAAGGGATAAGAGGGGCTAAGACACGGGAAAGTGGGGATTAATGTTACTATAAGGTAGAGTCAATAGAATGCAAAGAATGGGAATGTGAGGGAAAGTAATATGAAGATAAAGGCGAGTGGAGAAAGAGATGGACGATAACGGTGAAATAAAGAGAAAGCAGAACGTGAAAGACATGAATTGCGAGAAGTAGAGAAGGGGTGATGCGAGGGAAAGATACGGAAAGAGAAAGGCGAGAGAACAGAATGCTGAGCACGAGATGGAGTGAAAGTGGAAGGGCATCGGAAGAGAAAGCGGAGACACGGTTAGAGAGAAAAAGAAAAGAAGAGAATGGAGATGAATTGAAAAATGGGAAATAATGCAAGCAGACTATTAAAAGGGCATAGAAAGAACGCAACCACAGAGTCGGCGGGCAAGCGAGAGAGAAAAAAAATCTATAAATTGTAGGCCAAAAAAATTTGTATTTATTTTTGTAGCAATGGTGGTATGTTGCGCTTTAGATGAATATGTTTAAAAGTAAAGTGCACCATACTGTGATTACTACAATAGTTAATTGTGGATGCGTTATCAAATGATGTGTGCACTGATGGCTGGTGGTGTGTGTGCCTGTAGAAATTGTGCACTGATGGTTGGTGGTGTGTGTGCCTGGTGGAAGTGTGCACTGCTGGCTGGTGGTGTGTGTGCCTGGTGAAAGCGTGCACTGACGGCTGGTGGTGTGTGTGAGCCTGGAGAAAGTGTGCACTGACGTCTGGTGGTGTGAGCCTGGAGAAAGCGTGCACTGACGTCTGGGGGTGTGTGTTTCTGGTGGAAGTGTGCACTGCCGGCTGGTGTGTGTGTGTGCCTGGTGAAAGCGTGCATTGACTGCTGGTGGTGTGTGTGTGCCTGGTGAAAGCGTGCACTGATGTCTGGTGGTGTGTGCCTGGTGGAAGGGTGCACTGACGGCTGGTGGTGTTTGTGCCCAGTGAAAGTGTGCACTGACAGCTGATGGTGTTTGTGCTGATGATAGTGTGACTGACGACTGATGGTGTCTGTGCCTGGTGAAAAAGTGCACTGACTGTGTGGTTGTGTGTATGGGGTTGTATGTCTGGTTGTATGTGTGGTTGTGTTTGTCTGTGTGGTTGTGTGGGTTGTTGACACGTTCAGGTAATGTTTGCGCTATATAAAATTGCATTAAATAAAACCAGCCCGTGACATAAGACAAGCCGCCGTGCGGTGCCAAAAACTGAAAAGTATCACAGCAACCACAAGCTGGGGACCACTGGTCAGACGGGAGTGGGTTTTCATTCTGGCTCGTGGGTAATATTAGCGCTTTACAAACTGCGCCAATGTGCATTCTGCGTAGTTTGTGTCAGCGCTTTACCATAACGAGGCATTAGGAATACAAACCTTAGGGAGGCGCTTTAGATACAGTGCCTGTGTCGGACCTGTTGGCTTCGCTGCTGGTCTGCGAGGGGTGTGACGGTGTTTCAGGTACTGTCTGACTTCCAGCATGTGAGGGGAGTGAGAGGATGTTAGTGGTGTGAGAGTGCTTCCGGTAGTGCAGGACTTAGTTTGGGAGGCGTGTGAGACTGTTAGTCTATGAAGGGTGTGCGAGTGTTGTACGTAGTGTGAACGTGTGAGAGTGCTGTTAGTGGGAGACTGCTACTCTATGACGAGTGTGCAAGTGTTGTTGGTAGTGTAGGACTGCTAGTTTGTGAGGGATATGGCTGTTGTGGGTATTGTGGAACTACTAGTGTGGAAGAGCTGTGAGTGGCTAGTGATAGTAGGGGGATAAGAGTGGTGAAAGTAGCGTGGGGCTACTACTTTACACTGTTTTACACTCACCACCAAGCCAAACCGGCTGTCACCATCCAACTGCTGCTGCAGTCATTCGCTGAGGGTGTGCATGTTTATTTTGGACAGATGTCTCACTCACATTACCGGTACGAAATCATGTAGTAGGTCATTGCTAGAAGTACACAGCTGAAAGTACATTTTAGTACAGAAACTGCCTAAACTGAAAGCACGATAAAAACAAGTAACATGAAGACATTGTCGTAATGCCTTCATTGTAAAAGCATCTCGCTGTTCATCCTTCGTTATAAAGGTTGTTTCCCCTGATATTATCACAATCATTGGCTGCAGAAAGCATACATGCATGCAGTCTCAAACATGTTCAAAACTGCCCCGGGTTGTTTGAAGACAAGTCTACTGTTTTAGGTATGTAATTCACTAAAGGGCCCAATCTGACCCCGCCCAACTTTTACCTGCAGTAGATACCAAAGTGAAGGTGTGCAGCACGCTATTGCAGGAGTGGTACAAAAGATTCATTTGGAGAGGATGTGGCGGAAAGGTCAGAGCTCCCTACATAAATATGAATCTGTCCTTATATAATATAACTGGGGCTCATGTAAAGCAATCCTAAACCTGTAGGTCGCATTTGCGCTTTATAAAAACTACAAAACAAAATACAAGATTGGTCAGTGTCGGACTCACTAACCAAACGGGGCAAAACTGTGAATAGACTTGATAGGAAAAAATATACATATACAAAACGGAGTTTGACGTAAAGCATTAGGAGACGAAGGAATGAAGTAAGAAGAGAAAATTAAGTGGCCACACAAGACAACTGTGGAGAGAGCACGGGTATACAGATAGGAGCACACAAAAGGGCACTACGACGAACGTTACCTTCATAGACTGACTTCTCCAAAGATCCGTGCCTGATGACCCAGTGGCCAGTAATTCTGCTTTGTGTATGAGAAATGTATGGCATCTACTTAATGCAGGTTTTGTTCATGAAGAATACTCTAACCTGCAGCAAAGTTACGGAAACCGATAGCGTGCTTTACCCTGCCACACTGATCATTGGTGTCGGGGCATGTAATTGCAGTAGCAAGCTAGGGGTGTGGCGGTGAGCGTTCGGGGAGGGGAGCCCATGTCAAGGGTGGAAAGCAATCGCGGCACAAGGGCACGTGCATTCACAGGGCAGTAGTAACAAACATTGACAAAGCCAATAGTTCTGGCTGTTAGGTATAATATTACTTGCTGTATTACATTTCTAGGTGCAATGACAAACATCAAAAATAAAAGTCGGGCAGCACACTATGGTAAGAACGGGTTTTAGCTTAGGTGTTTTAAGCCACGCCTTTAATTATATAGACCACGCCACATTAAGACACCCCCCAGTTTTTTCATTCCACTTAAAGCCCTGTGAATGGAGTAATTTATAGGCCTTTGTTTTTGTGCAGCGCACACCTCGTGCTGATGTATTAAAAGGTGCTGGCATGTAATGAAGAAAGAAAAGAACCACTGTGGAAACAAGGAGGGCGCGGGCGGCACAGGAAGAGTACAACGTGGGCACAACCTGCAGAAACTGGAGTGCAGACAGTGGTGCAGGCTGCTGAAAAGGAGGCGGGGAACAGGCGACGGAGAAAGAAGGCACAGGCTGCAACAGAAGAGGGGTGCAGGCAGCAGCGGAGGAGTGTGGGACGGGCTGCAGAAGAGGTTGGGGTGCGGTTGAACTTGTAATGAATAAGAAGGGTGCATGAAAAGGGGGGCTTAAAAACAATGAGGAGAGGACAGGGAGAGAAGAGATAGGAGCAACAAACAAGCTCTCGGAATTGCTGTGGCAGGGGAGGCATTCCTTTGAAGTCTGATGGGGGAGCCTTTGAAGTGATGCGAGGCACAAATGGTGGTGGGCGAGTGGGGGATGGGAGCAGGGGAGCGAGCGAGTGGGAGGGAACAAGCATGAGGTGTGAGTGAGAAGTGAGGCCGAGCGCGCGCTAGTGAGCTTGAATGCCTCACATGCATTGGGGAGAATCCGCAATCCAAAACCTCTTGTAGCCCTCAATATGTCTCGACAGCGATGCACAAGCGCATTGGCAGGTCGAGACCTAAAATGGAACTGAGAATAAAAAATCTGCCCGGGGGGAATGCACCAAGTGGACAAACCAAAAGCCGACATAGAATGCTGTAACAAAGCTTAATCTAAAAATTGTTTGCATCTCAAGAATAAAGACCAGTTACACCAGTAACAGAAAATGAAAAAGCTATGACTCTGAAGACCCCCGGTTATCACAGAAGCGTCTTAACGCTGCATCAGCTTTACTCCCAAAAAGAAGGGCACCATCAAATGGCATGTCGAACAAAGTTGACTGGTCAGCCTCCGAGAAACTCAAAGTTGCCAACTAAGCCGACGCCTTAATGCCACTGCCGATGACATGGCCCGACCTACAGAATCTGTAGTCTCCATACCACATATTATGGCAAGCATGGCAGCCTGCTGACCATCTCTAATCAAATCACCAATTTCCGAGCGGAGGTTATCCGGAAGAGATGGCAACATTCTGTAGCAAATCCCATAAAGCATGGGAATATCGCCCCAGCCCACAAGATGGGTTCGTGGATCTCAAGGCTGAGCTAGCAGAAGCAAAAACGTGTTTACTCCTTACATCATGACTCCTAATCTCCTTACCCACTGGTGTCTTCGGTATAGAATCTACATCCTGTGAAGAAGTCAAAACCCAAGTCACCAAGCTATGAATGGAAGGAGGTCTATGAATACAAACTGGGTCCCCAGGCGCAGGCAGGTGCCTGCGTGCAATATACCGGTCTACTGAGGGCCACGACTCAGGCTTTGCTCAAGTACATAATTAAACAGGGCTTCCCCAAAAAGAAGAACAGGCACTTCCCCTGTCTGTCACTAAAAGAGGACCTCAAACAAAGGGTCTGTGGGCCTTTGCACTGTAGGAAGTGACAAGCTTAAAACCGTAGCTACTTTCTTTAGCATGTCTGCTAAGGAGGAACTTGCCGCCGTAGCAAGGCCAGGGGGAGAAAGCAACCCTAAAGCTGGTGTGGAATCCAGGCCACTAGCCTCACCTAGAGCAGACAACTAGCTCTCCTTCACCTGAGGCACATTAATGTTGGGAACGGGCTGAAATAGCCCTGCCTCAATCGACACAGGCTGTCTTTCCACAACTTCTTCCTGAGAAGGAACCAAAACCTGCATATTCCCCTCAACTTGAATAGTTGACTCCGCATCCGACATTGTAGGACGCCTACACTAAGGAGGAGAAGCAACTTCAACGGACGTCCGTGTCGGAGTCGGCTGATCGAAGTCTGGTGTCGTAGAACCAGATACCGAAAGACTGTGCCAAATTGGCACCAGCCGAAGTCGACGGGTGCCAACCCACAGACTCCAACGACTCAACTGTCACAGAGGTCAAACCCTTTGACAGCGCTACACTCACCTCCTTGGGGCCTAAAGGCGCTTCAGAGGGAGATGCTGCCCAAAAGATGAGGTGCAAGGAATCATAATATTCCCTCACAGGGCTCGAAAAATCCACTCGCTTTGACGAGCAAGATTTATTCAGGATGAGCTATTTTTAGGGCCTACTCTCCCTTTCTGACCTCTGTCTCTGAAAGCGGAGCAAATGTAATAAGATACCAAGATTTAAAGGCATTTTTATTGCCCAAAAAGTGGATGAGCAATAAAGATGACTTTAAATCTTGTTATCTTGTCACATTTGCTCGGCTTTCAGAGACCGAAATCAAGTACATTACAGGTAGGTCGAGGAGATTTTTTTCAAGTTACTACACCTGCAAGTCTAGTACAACTTTAGGATTTTTGAAGCCCTGCTTCATCTGAGCCATCGATGCCGGGCTCCCGGAAACGTGGGGAGATGCGGAGTCATAAGCCCTCCTCAACTCGAGCGGGAGGATTCAAAAGTTAAGGAATCCAGCAAGATTTCTATATCAGATAAAAATATTCAACTAAGCAAGGCATTTTAATAAATAAAAAAAGCTTCAATTTTGGCATTTGGGTTTTTCAAACCACAGAAGGAAAAACAAACTGCCACTGTCTGCATTCCAAAGCAGCAGAGTTCCTTCTAAAGCAAAAGTTTCAGTCTTCTGCCTTGTGAAATTGCAAGCCTATAAAAACAGCTCAATTTCCTCTTTTCTATAACAAGGGAAAACATATAAAAGATTTATGAACAATGCTACTTCATGCGCTTTTTATTTTAAAGTTGGTTATGTAGGTGTTATTGTATTATAACTGAAAATCGTAAATCTTCCCCTTATATAAGCATTTCTAAAGAAAATTAGAAACATTTATCAGATTCATATCGTTTGGTGTTAATCGTTTTACCTGCTATAGGCTGACACTACTGAATATTACCACAATATAAATAAATTTAAAAAAAAATCAAACTGGTTTTCAAACCATTCTACTACAAAAGAGAATATCTTCTTTTTTTGCCACCCTGTTGTTTCTACTTCAGATACCCCAGCCTCAAGCCGCGCATGCATGTCACTTATGACATTTTCCACAAGGCAGTCTGGCATTTCTTAAACTCATAAAATCAAAGTTCTTGCATATATACTCAATGGTGAAAAACTGAGTGTGAGGAGCAATCTTAAATTCTGTCGGACACATTTTACGCAGTGACATGGAGTCAGTGGCAGTGTCGACAAACATCAGATGATTCTTTAAAATATAAAAACTGCAAACAGAACAGATTTTAAATAATGAAAAGTTTGCGATCCTTTAAAAACAAGTAATGCTTGAAAAATAGGAAACGGCAGGCACTAAGACAGAAAAAATTAGAGTAATAACCAGAGGTACACTGAAATGTTTTGGCCATGACAACTACTATGATTTGAAAAGTAGTTTAACAAGAGCTTCTTAAAGCAGTATTCTAATAAGGCACATATTTAGGACATGGCAAAATGAACAAGATGCTTACCTTCGGTAACACCTTTTCTGGTAGAGACTTAAATGTGAGTTTCCCAGGTACCAGACAGGGTCTGGAAATGTTAATACAATTCCCTTGTGCATCAGTAAACGCGTTGAGCGGCTCCATCTTCCCTTGGAGAACAAGTTACTTACCTTCAGTAATGATATATCTGTAAGAAACTGTAGTTAGTATTAGATTCCTTACCTTAGAATATCCCCAGACGTCAGACTGGATCCGGAAACTTTTGCGTAGCAATACCCCTGCGCGTCGGTAGGCGTTGTCCGCGGCTCCGCGTGCGTCGTTAGCGCCGGAATGACGTCGCCGGAGTACTTAAGACACCGCCCTCGCGCGCGTACCTCAGTTCTTATACACAGCTTTTCCCCGCCAGATACGCAGAGCCATGATAGAACCAACACTGGTGCCATGAAACTAGGGCCCTGAAAGAAGATGACCTTAACCCTAGATATCGGTTCGCAGAACGGGGAGGATGGGTGGGTCGGTAAGGAATCTAATACTAACTACTGTTTCTTCCAGATATATCGTTACCGAAGGTAAGTAACTTGTTCATCTGAAAGAAACAGGTTAGTATTAGATTCCTTACCTTAGAATAGATACCCCAGCAATACCAACCCCGGTGGTGGGTCTGCGAACAAATAATCACACCAGAAAGTCCTGGAGGACGGAACGGCCAAAAAGCCATCCCTCCGGACTTGGCTGTCCAGGCAGTAGTGTCTTGCAAACGTGTGCAGCGAGGCCCACGTAGCTGCCTGACAGATGTCATGCAAGGGGACTCCCCGACCCAGGGCAGTAGTAGCCGCTGTGACTCCGAGTGGAATGGGCCCGCAGCCCAACAGGATGTTCCTTTTTAGCCAAGGAGTAGCATGTCTTGATGCACAAAACGACCCACCGAGAGATGATCTGTTTCTGCACCGCCCGTCCCTTCTTAGCTCCCACGTAACCAACAAAGAGTTGGTCATCCACCCGGAACTGGTGTGTGCGATCCAGACAGAAGGAAAGTGCACGTTTTGGGTCCAGACGGTGGAGCCGCTTTTCCTCTTTAGAGGGAGGCGGAAAGAAGGTGTGCAAGGTGATGGACTGCCCAATATGGAAGGCTGTGACTACCTTGGGCAGGAAAGAGGGTCTTGTCGGCAACACAACTTTGTCCGGATGGACAGAGAGGAAAGGAGGTTTGGAAGAAAGAGCCTGGAGCTTACTCACTCTCCTGGCAGAGGTGATGGCAACCAGGAAAGCAGCCTTAAGGGTAAGAAGACTGATAGGACAGTTGTGAAGTGGCTCGAAGGGAGCGCACATCAGATAAGTTAGTACAAGGTTCAAGTCCCACTGAGGCATCACGAAAGGAACAGGGGAGAACATATGAGTGATGCCCTTTAAGAACCTATTTACAATGGGGGACTTGAACAAAAATGGCTGATCAGGTAGCCTTAAGAAGGCTGAAAGGGCAGAAAGGTAGCCCTTGATAGTGCACAGAGCAGAGCCATGCTGGGCAAGAGAAAGAAGGAAGAGGAGAACCTCAGAAAGAGGGGCATTGAGAGGATCCACAGCCTTTGCTGTGCACCATGCCACAAATCTGTTCCACCTGCAGGCATATACCGACTTTGTGGAGGGACGCCTGGCTGCCAGAATCACAGTACAGACTTCAGGAGGCAAGTCAAACGGCCTCAACTCTCTCCGCTCAATCTCCACGCATGGAGGTTGAGACTGGACAGGTTCGGGTGGAGGACCATCCCCTGCTGCTGCGACAGAAGGTCCTCCTGAAGAGGCAGACGAATCGGGGGATCGACTGACATACTGAGTAGCTCGGGATACCAGTACTTTTGCGCCCAGTCCGGAGCCACAAGGATGACTTGGGCCCGATCGCGCTTGATTTTCTTCAGCACTCTGGCAGAAGTGGTATAGGCGGAAAGGCGTACAACAGACCGCAACTCCACTCGCGACGAAAAGCGTTCCTGAGCGAGTGCCGCCTTGGAAATTCCAACGTGCAGATCTGATGACATTGCGCGTTCTCTTCGGTGGCAAATAGATCTAACCAAGGTTCTCCCCACTGCAGAAAGAGGCCTTGCACCAAGTCAGAGTTCAGACGCCATTCGTGATCCATCATGCACCTTCGGCTGAGCTCGTCCGCCCTGGCGTTCAGAGAACCTGCCAGGTGTTGAACCACCAGGGTCACCCCTGATGTTCCAGCCACTGCCAGAGGCGCAGAGCCTCCTGGCAGAGGGTCCACGACCCCACCCCGCCCTGTTTGTTGCAGTACCACATGGCGGTGGTGTTGTCCGTGAACACCTGCGCTACACTCCCCCAGACAGAGGGGAGGAATGCTTTCAGTGCTAGACGAATCGCCCGCAGCTCCAGAAGGTTGATATGGAGCCGGGACTCCGCCGGAGACCAGAGGCCGCTGATCTCCGCCTTTCCCATGTGGCCACCCCAGCCCTGGAGAGACAGGTGCGTCACAACAACGTGCTCCGGTTGGGGAAGAGAGAGGGATCTGCCGCTGACCCAATCGCGGTCCGTGTGCCACCACTGCAGCTGTCTCGCAGTGCCCTCCGAGATCAGGACATGGTTGGACAGGTTGCCCTGATGATGGGCCCACTGAAACTTCAGGTCCCACTGCAGAGCCCACATCCGCCACTGGGCGTGATGCACCAGAAGGATGCAGGAGGCCATCAGCCCCAGAAGCCACAGCGTCAACCTGACCGAGACCCGGGATAAAGGCTGACTTGAACTGAAGCCGTGTTTAACTCAAATTCAGAAAAGATTGTATTTATTTGTGTAAACCCTTCCTTAATTGTTTTTTATTTGTCCGTCTGAGAATTGACTATTATTTATTAGCTATGGTAAACTGCTTTTTGTAATATTTTTAAAGACACTGGAAATTATGTACAACAAAATTTTGATTATTCTGTTTAAATCTGCCTGTGATATCCATTAATAAAAAGGTTAAAAAAAAAAAAAGGAATCAGAGCCTGAATATCCCGGACCCGCTGTTCGGGAGGATAAACCCGAAACTGCGCCGAGTCAAGGACCGCTTCGATGACGAGGAGCTTCTGAGAGGGGCACAGGTGTGACTTCGGCACATTGATGGAAAACCCCAGCTGGTGCAGGGGGTCCGCCATTGTCTGGAGGTGGCGGACGACTGACTGGGGCGAGCCCGCCTTCAACAACCAGTCGTCGAGGTAGGGGAAGACTGAAATCCCTATCCTGCGCAGATGAGCTGCGACCACCGCCATCACTTAGGTGAACACCCGTGGGGCGCTGGTAAGGCCGAAGGGGAGCACGGTAAACTGATAGTGTTTGTGGCCTACCGTGAACCGCAGGTAGCGCCGGTGGGCCGGCAGGACAGAGATGTGGAAATAAGCATCCTGAATGTCCAACGCTACCATCCTGGGTCCAGGGCAGCTAAGACTTGAGCCAATGTCAGCATTTTGTTCTCCTCCTTCCGGAGCAAGCCGCTGATGTTCCGTAGGTCCAAGATAGGGCGCAGGCCCCCCTTGCCCTTCTTGGATACCAGAAAGTAGTGGGAGTAACAACCACACCCTACTTCCGGCCCAGGAACGCGCTCTATGGCCCCCTTGGCCAAGAGGGCCGTAACTTCCTCTTGCAGAAGTTGCAAGTGTTCCCCGACACGCTGTGGTATTGCGGTGGTATGGCTGGAGGGGTTGCCTCGAAGGGGAGGGAGTAGCCCCTTCGGGCGATTTGCAGCACCAACATGTCCGACGTGACAGTGCGCCAGTGGAAGTGGTGATGGCGAACCCTGCCCCCCACTGGCATCATAAGGGCCTGAAAGCACGGACTAGGAGGGTTTTGAGGCGGATGCTGCAGGGGAAGGTGTGGACTGGCCTCGCCGTTGTCCCCGACCGCCGCCACAGCGGTTTCCACGGCCGCCACCGTGCTGTGTATTAGTCTGCGGTGCGTGGCTGGCAACACGTTTGGGAGTGCCCCTTCCTTGGCCACGAAAGGAGCGAAAGGCACCCGTTTGCTGGCGTGGGGTAGAGAGACCCAAGGACCTGGCCGTAGCCCTGGAGTCCTTAAAACGCTCAAGCGCATGGTCTGCCTTGTCGCCAAAGAGGCGACGGCCATCAAACGGCATGTCCAGAAGGGTGGCCTGGACATCAGCCGAAAAGTTGGCAGTCCTCAACCAGGCGTGGCGTCGAACCGCCACCGTCGTTGTCATCGCTCTGCCTAGTGAGTCGGTGGTATCCAGCCCACACCGGATGGAATAGCGTGCCGCATCTCGACCCTTCGCAAGGGCTTGGGCGAGTTTAGTCCAAACCCCCTCCGGACATTGTGGCAGCACGTCCGCGACGGTGTCCCACAGAGTGTGGGTGTAGCGGCCCAAGAGGCGTGCAGTCCAAAACTCAGGGACGAGAACACCTTCTTACCGAATTGCTCGTACCTCTTAGATTCCCGATCGGGCGGAGCCGTTGGGAATGCAGTCTGGGAAGTAGAGGCCTGGATAACCAGGCTCTCAGGGGTTAGGTGGGTGGAAAAGAAGCAAGGGTTGCCCAGAGCAGGGCGGTAGCGTCTGGCCATGTTCCTATCTACAAGAGGACCTGTAGCGGACCTGTAGCGGGCTTGGACCAAGTGCCCAAAAGAACGTCACACAAGGCCTCATTAAACGGCAGCAGAGGCTCAGCTGAGCTTGCCTGCGGTTTAAGGACCTCAGTGAGGAGGTTAGTCCTCACGGCCGAGACCGGGATCTCTAGGCCCAATGCCTTGGCCGCCCGCATCAACACTACACTGTAGGCAGCCCCCTCCTCCGTAGCCACGGTTGGAGGGGAGACAAAACAAGTGTCTGGCGAGGTGTCCAGTCCACTGGCATCCCCAAGCTCACATGTCCAGTCGTGTTGAGACTGGCACTCCTGTGCCAGAGGGTCCACAGACCCCTCCCATATCTCCCTCATCACCCATCACCTGAAATTCAGGTTCAAAGGATGGGGCCGATTCATTGAAGTAAAAATCTCCAAGCGACGTCGAGAGCGGCGCCGCCGGAACCGAATCGAGGGTAGGATCAGGGACACCCTAGGGGCCGGCGCCGGCAAGGTCGTGTGGTCGACCGGCGACGACCCGGATCCGGATCCAGCGGGGGCCTGCGGCACCGGGACTGAAGTCCCCGGCGGCGTCCGGCCGAAGCACCAGACCCGCCAGGCCCCCCAGTCGAGGCCGCTGTGCCCGAAGGCGCCGCGGAACCCGACGAGGAGGGAGCGACCTCATGGCCATGAGGTAGCGCTTGATCTCCTCCGGCGTCGTGTCATGCCCAGGGACCGGAAGGTATGGGGCAGGCCGCGGCGCCATAAGGCATGCAGTAATTATGGACTGCAACCCTAGACTGACAGAGGAAAACAGTTTCTTGCCAAATTGTTCCAGCCTTCTGGATTCCCGGTCCGGGGGTGCGGTAGGGACGTGGAGGCCTGGATAACCATGCTCTCAGGGGAGAGATGGGTGGACAGAAAGCAGGGGTTGACCGGAGCTGGGCGGTGGCGCCGGGCCACGTTCCGGTCCACAGGGGGAACTGTGATGGGCTTGGACCAAGTGCCCGTCAGAACGTCAATGAGGGCTTCATTAAACTGCAGCAGAGGCTCCGAAGAGCTTACTGGCAGTTTAAGCACCTCGGTGAGGAGGTTAGTCCATACAGCCGCTGCAGGGATCTCAAAGCCCAGGGCCGTGGCCGCCCTGCGCAGCACCACAGTATAGGTTGCCCCCTCCTCCGTAGCCACGGAAGGAGGAGAGGGAAAACCAGTGTCAGGCGAAGTGTCTAGACCACTGGCCTCCCTCAGCTCCTCTGCAGAGTCCTGACATAACTGGCACTGCTGTGCCAGAGGGCCCTCAGACCCCTCCCAGTCCTCCCCTTCATCCCTTTCCTGATAAACAGGCAAAAATGACAGAGCCGGGGCATAGTTGAAAAGTTCACCAGTCAGCATCGGAGAGGGCGCCGGGAGACGCAGCTCTGACGCCGGGCCGGGGCTGAAACCGGGGACGACGTCGTCTGAGGACGGCACCAGAGGTGGTACTGTGAGGGTCGTGCCAGCGGAGGAGTCTTAAGGTCAACTGGCGCAACCAGGATCCAGGCCTGGATCACACAAGGTCCTGCGGTGCCCGGACCGAAGTCGCCGGCGGCGCCGAGACGGAAGCCGAAGACACCGGCAACACAGGGCAAGGAACTTAAGTCGGACCTGCGGGCCCGAAGGCGGGTCTTGATGGCAGGAAGAGAGTCCTCATGGCCACAAGGAAGTCTCAGATCTGTTCCGGAGTCGCATTGAGTCCAGGGACCGGAGGGTGTGGGACCGGATGAGACTGCGTGGGCCCCGCCGGAGCGGCGTGGGTGGCGCCTCCGAACCCTCGGCTGAGTCGCGCGACTGACGAGGGGAAGTCAAAGAGCTAATCTTCTTCAACTTTTTAGCCATGCCTCGACTTACCTGAGTGCTAGGACTTGGATCCAGACGATCGATGATGACTGCGGCTCCGCGACCGATCCCTCAACCTCCTCCTCTACCGGGACCTCGAGCGGCACTGAGCCGACTGCCAGAGCTCGAGGAGCTTACGGCAACGCTCCCGCCTAGCCTTCGACGTCAAGGCCTGGCAGTCAGGGCAAGACTCGTCATCGTGGTCGGCCCCCAAGCAGTAGAGACACCGGCGTTGGGGGTCGGTAACCGACATCATTCGGTGACAGGCGTCACACGGCTTGAAACCGGGCATCTCTACTGGCACCAGGAGTTGAGTCGACTCGAAAAAGATAGACAAAAATGTCCAAAAAGTTAGTCTAAAAATGACTAAGGGTACGTGCTCTTCCCGGATCTGCGCTAGTTGGTACGGAAAAAAGAAGAAGAACTGACGTCAGCGTGCGAGGGAGGCATCTAAGTACTTCAGAGACGTCATTCCGGCGATCAAGATGCCACAGGACTATGCCTACCGACGCGCAGGGGTACTAACGTGTTTCTTTCAGATGTCATGGTCACTGACGGGTCCAAAAGCTGTGCAAGCTGCAGTGGCCTCCTGAGGAAGGCTCTGCATTATTTAATTTTTTATACAAATTAAGCACTTTCTGAGCTTTTTCTTGCCTAGCCCATAACAGATCTTCATGCATAGCACAATCAATCTTCAGATGGTCCCTTCCTACACTGCTTTGCCATTTTTAACCCTAGAGAAACTGACAAAGTTGCTAATCCTGTTCGTAGTCTATAGTTCGGTTCAGGTAGAAACTAAGTACCCACTCAGGGTTAAGGCAAGGAAGCGGTGGTTCTTCCTTGGCGGGAAGTGGTGTTGCAAAGAAAGCTGGCAATGTGGTGGACTGCCCTTAATGGAAGGGCATTGCTACCTTTCGCAGGAATGCTGCTTCAGTCAAGAGGACTAATTTGTCCAGGAACAGAAATGTATACACCGAGTTCCCTCACTCACCTGGTAGATGTTATGGTGAGGAATGCAATCTTGATGGCAAAGAAGGTGAAGAGAGCAACTGTGCACGGGTGATAGCACTGTGATAGCATGAATGATCTTCGTCGCATGTGTTGAGCACAACAATCATGATTTTATTTTGTTGTGTAGTGGGGTTTCAGTGATTTTTACTATATATTGGGTTAGGTTTTCCAAGGTGTTAGATGCCTTTGGTGACACAAGTGCACTCATTAGCGGTGTGTATGTTGCTTCTTTTTCTTGGATGTTAGAAAGGGTCCTTTGGTCGCCATTGCAGTTTTGATTTAAGGGGAGATTTGTATACATATCCCTAAGAGTACAGAATACGACAGTCACTATATATATATATATATATATATATATATATATATATATATATATATATATATATATATATTTTTTTTAAGGCTGCCTCAGGGTATTCTTGATTATTGTTACATTTTTCATTTTCAGCTCTTTTGCTGAAGAAAGGCTCTGTGATGGCTAAAATGCACTGGAACATTTTGTTGTTGCACTTTCAGATACAAGACCGTAAAAGTCTCTGTAAAGCATCGGACAAATTGTTTTATATTTCTGGATTTATCATCGAAAGTTAGAACTTTATGTTTACACTGACTGCATTAGACTTACACTTTCAAAGAACTTTCTTTTGTTTCTGATAAGATGATGTTTTTTGGGTGGGGTCATCCCCAAGTTGAGTGTGCAGCAAGTATTTACACCAGTCAGATATACAAAATCTAATAAAATTACAGAACTCAAGCCCTCATGCTGCCCTGCTTGTTGCAATACTACATGGCAGTTGTGTTGATCATGAGATCCATGTTAGGGAGGAACGCCTAAAGTGCCAAGCAAATCAACTGCAGTTCCAGCAGGTTGATGTGGAAGCAAGCTTCTGTCAGAGAGCAGAGTTCCCCGATCTAAACCTCATAGCTGACCTCTTCAGCCCAGCAACGATGCATATGTCAGGAACTTTAGCTTTGGATATCTGTCACCAACCCAATTGAGGTCAAGTAGCTACCACTGCAGATCTTTTGCAGACTCCTTCGACACCTGGATGAACTTTGCCAGGCCTCATTGGTGCTGAGCTCACTGAGACTTCAAATCCTACTGCCAGAGCTCACATGTGGCCCCTGGTGTGGTCCACAAGCAGGACCATAAGTCTTAGAGTAGCTTTCACCGATATGCAGGTTAGAGGTTGAAACATTTGGATAATAGCCTGAATGTCCTTAATTCGCCGAGACTCAAAAGAGTATTGTTTTCAGAATAACTCCAATAAAATGGAGCCATTGTGTAGAAGTCAGGTGTGACTTTGGCACATTGATGGAAAGTCCAAACAATGTCTGTAGATTGTAGGTGGTCTGGAGGTGGGCCTACGACAGCTTGAGGCGAGCCCATCTTCACTTGCTAGTCCTCTCTGTATGGAAAGACTGGTATTTCCAACCTCCGCAGTCAGGCTGCAACCACCATCATCACCTTGGAAAAACACAAGGTGCACCAACAAGGCCAAAAGGAGCATAGTAAACTGAAAGTGCTTGTGGCAAACACCTATCAGACTGTTAGAAGGAGATGTGAAAATATGCATCCTGCAAGTCCAGCACCACCTTTCAGTCACCTGGGTCTAGGGCAAACAGGAATTGGGCCAATGTGTGAGCATTTTGAATATTTATTTGCGGAGGAAGAAGTCCAGAGGGCGACGATCCAGCCAGGGTGAAGGCCTTCATCTTTATCAACAGTAGAAGTTAACTAGAGTAACAACCAGTCCTGATTTCTGATGCCAGCACCCTCTCAATTACTCCTTTGGCCAAGAGTCCTTGTACTTTTCAAAGGAGTAAAGACAAGTTGTCCTTGGGTAGGTAGGCATGTCTGGAGAGCAGGATAGCAAGAGTAGGGAGTATCCTAGTTCGAAGATCTGGAGCACCCATTTGTCGCCTGTGATGTTTTGCCTTAGTCAGAGGGGGAAGGTAACCTGATACTCAATATGATTGTGCACAACCAATGACATATTAAGGTGTTCAGTGGCGGATGCTGGGCTGGGGCTTAGGCAGTGTGTTGCTCCTTGGGGTCTACACACTGTCAGCCGGCAACCCAACATCTCCTGAAAAACGACTAGGAGGCCTACTGCTGTTGAGGCACGTATTGCTGTTACCTTTGTTGGAAACCCTTACCAAAGCCTTAAAAGGGAAGCTGTTTTTTGAAGGGGGGTGGTACTGCTGATCACACTGACCTAGGCTAAGAGAGCAGCCATTGGCCTTGCTCTCTTTAAATCTCTCCAAGGCCAAATCAACCTTCACTCCAAACAGTCTAGAGCAGTTCCATTACGGACTGTTGGACGTTTGAGTTAAACACTGTAGAGCAAATCCATGCATGTGGCTGCAGCACAGTACTAGTTCGAACTGCCCTATCCAAGCAGTCAGTAGTTTGCAGGCCAAAATGCATTGTGTACATCGCCACATCTCAGCCTTAAGAAGTGAGAAACTGTAGGGTCGGTCTGATGTCTTCTGGACAGCTGGGAAGATGCCAGTCACCCTGCACCACAAAATGTGCAGTACCTACCCAGGAGGCAAGAGATGTTGAGAGACTTAAGGCGCAAGAATGGCAGTGAAAAACATTTGTTTTCAAATGCTTCCATTATTTTGTATTCTCTTTCAGGCAGGGTTGTAGGGGTTCTGGTGGCTGGTGGACACCTACACAACAAAGATCTCCGAGGTAGGTTGCAGAAGGAGGAAACCCAGGTCCCCTGGAGAAGGACTATGTTGAAGTGCCACCTGCCTATTCACTGGGGGGGCAAGATCCCAGTTTTGCCCAGGTGCCCACCAGGACATCAATGAGGACCTCAAAAAAGGTCAATAGAGGTTCTTTATTGGTCTGAGCTGGGTTCAGACCCTCAGTGAGAACATCTGTTTTGACCTCTTGCATGGGTCGGTTGAGATCTAGTACCTTTGCTGTTCTCCTGATCAGTGTGGTGAAGGAGGCAGAGCCTTCTGTAGCCATTGCTGGGTTTAGGGAGGATAACTCAATGTCAGGTGAAAAATTTAAACCGCTAGCGTCCTAAAAGTCCTCAAAAAGGTTTCCTTCCTCAGATGTCAGAGGGTGGGGGCAGAGCTTCTGAATCAGACAAAAACGGATCCATGTTCAGCATCGGGGATGCGGTATTGGAGTTGAGGAGATTGGCTACGATTGTAGTACAGAGAACGCCGTTGGACTTTGCACCATGGCTGGAGCTGCTGTGCTCAAGTAAGGGCTGTATGTGGTCCCTTGGATTTTGGGTTCCAAAGGCACTCCAATTGGAATTGATGGAGTAAAAAGATTTTCTCTGCAGCCTCTCTCAGCTGCCTGAGTTCATCCACTGTTGCAGTCTGCTTGAGGGGAAGTGAAAAAGACACTTCGGCAGTCTGTTCCACAAAATCTTCAGGCCTGAAGAAAGGACACCTGCCCTTCCTTGATCCTACAAGGGCAAGCTAGAGCTGATTTCCAGGTGGGGCTGGGGATGGGATGTTGGGGTGGAGAGGTAGCTACCTGGTTGATAACATGACCTTTGCCTAGCTACTAGCTCGGCAGTGTCCAAAACAGGGGTTTCGAGATGGCTGGACTTTGAAGAAAATCAAAGCCACATAACAAATAAAAAAATCTGTGGTATAGCTGGTAGTCCCTTCCGCGGTGATTGTCAAAAGAATGAGTTCTGGCTCTGGCTGCTTTAAAGTTTTCTAGAGCAGAGTCTGCTTTGTTTCCAAAATGTTGCTTGCCGATGCAGGGACAAAGAGTACCACTTTGCTCTCATGGATAAATCTGTAGTGCCCAGTCAGACTTTTATTATGCACCTACACACATCTTGTTCTTCCTTTACCACCTCTGCATAATGCTATATATATGAAGTGGTCTGTTAGCTAGGGGAGCACTATATGCACCATATCCCTCAAAGCATGGATGTACCATCTCAGGAGACAAGGGCATTCAAGGGTCCCAGCTGAAAATACCTTCCACCTGGCCACCACGTGTTTTGGACTACTAGTCTGTAGGTGAAGTTGGAAAGCCTCCAGAGACTTGCTTAGGGCTACATGGTGCCTGTGACCAAGTTCTCCAGGGACAGACTGGTCTTCCAGGCTGGT
This sequence comes from Lissotriton vulgaris, assembly GCF_964263255.1. Lineage (NCBI taxonomy): Eukaryota > Metazoa > Chordata > Amphibia > Caudata > Salamandridae > Lissotriton > Lissotriton vulgaris. Next base: position 540,107,886 of record NC_141689.1, read on the forward strand.
TCTAGGAGTGCTTCACTAAATGGCAGCAAGGGCTCAAAGATTGCTCTGCTGGCTTCAAGCCCTACATCAAGAGGTCGGAATTGTCTCCGTCCTATGATTAACAAGTACAAGGCAACTACCTCAGGAAAAAGGGACTCCGAAGAAGGAAATCCATCTATGTTCCCCAGGATGTGTTTATGCCACTTGCATTCCAGACAGCAGGAAAATCATGTGTGTAGGAGGGTAGTGGAGGTAATGAGAAATCCACCTCACTATTCTCAACGGTGTTATAGGGAATGACTTCAAGCATGTCCCTGAATCAGACTTTGGTTATGCACAGTATTCCAATACTGCTCACGAGAGCCCTTAGACTGCTCTTTCCGTCCAAGAGATGTTGAGATTACTCCTGAAGTACTTTATATCCTTGGAGGAAGGTTGATCATCTGACTAGCCCAGTGGCAAATGATCAACCTCAATGGCCTGTAATGGCACCAGAGAACTTGGAAGGGACTCTTACCATGGATAAGCCAGAGAAAAAGCAGATGTTGGTAAGACCTTTTGCCTGAGAAGTCAAGGGTCTGAACAGCGGCAGGGAAGGAACCAGCACCATCCTAAAGGGTCCCACAGGGTGATCCAGAGGAGACTGCCAACTGAAAATTCCAGATCAACATTTGGGGTGGTAAACTCAGGACACGGCGGAGGAGGCAAAGTTAGTGTGTAGGAGCAGTCAGGGGCATTGCGATCGGGTCAGAAGGTAGTCCTGGGCATGGAGAAGGGACCAGTGGCAACGCCATCGCCAGATCTAGAGGTGGAATCATGACTAGCTCTAGTTCTGATGAAGAATCCTAATGAGTGAGACGTGTTGTGGTGAATTTCCTTTGGGGGAAGAGCACTACTGCTTCTTCCTCTTTTTGTGTGTGTGTGGTGCTTCTCCCTAGATGACTTTGAAGATGGAGAGGAGGTAGAGTTGTATCTCATCCAGGATTGGTGCCGAGCCTGGGCCACAAACAGTTTTGACACATGCTCCTTGATCACCTAGGGATGCATTCTGAGGCAGGAGTCAAATGGCCCACAAGCAAATGTTATGTGGTCCTTAATGGACATATGTCTATCACCATACCAGTAAGACTTGAACCCATAACGTTTAGGGAGCCACATACCCAGCAGTGCACAAAACTTCTGTCAGAAAACAGTGAGGAAAAATGGACGGAAGAAAGCAAGATCTGCATCCATGTCGAGAAGGTGCTTAAAACAGGAAATGGACATCAGGATGCCGGAGTTGGTGCTTTATCACTCCAGTGATGTCACAGTGGTGTTGTTTCTGCACCAACATGGAGCCTGCACCCCTTATCTCGTGGAACAGCTAATGAAAGTTTCTGAATCCAGTCTGGCACGACTGGGATATTTGAAACGCAAGGAACTTGCAGGTAGAACTATCCATTAGAAGTTTTCAATTTAAAAGCTTTGAAAAGTCCCATGCAAATACTTCAAATGGAATTAAAGCAACATAAGACCAGCAAAACAACCTTTAATACAAGTGTTCATTAGACACCAATGGCTTAATTCAGACTCAAATTAGAGAAGATTTTTTTTTACAAAGGAAACCACAAAAAAAATCTTACCTTACAGAACATGTCACGAAGATCATCTTTCGGGCTAATCCAGGATGCAACAGCATCACAAAAAAATATAAAGTCCTGCAAAGTAGAAGTTATGATTTTTAAAATAACATTTTTATGCAAAGGAAACTGTTGCAAAGAATGGTAGCATATTGGAAACACTGGAGTATTTAGTTCAATTACAGTTAAATGTAATGTTCTAAAATATTATACAGCATCAATGAATTGATTTCGATATCAATGGTTCATCATATTTAATGTCCCATCTGGCTGAGTGACCATTACTGAATTTACTGTAGAGACAGAGTATAAATTGGACCAAGGTAATAGTGTACAGGGATGTGGAATTCCTATAGCCCGACGCCCAGGACATGTTCTTTGGGGTCAAGGGAAACAAGTTTTTATGTTTATTTTGTCCTTGGGACAAGTCAGCCCAACCCCCAGTACCACATTATGGATCAGGGAAGGAGACTATCTGCAGTTAAGGTAATATTTTTGCCCATATGTTACTGCTGTTCAAACTTGTATTCATGGTTCATTAATTAAAATCCTTTATTATTAGGGTGAGCACTCAAGTGTTGACTACACTGCTGACAGTGGTTCCAGTACAAAAATGTTTGCACACGTTTTCAAAGTTTAGCAAAATGAAGCTATGTATAATGCTCCCAGAATGCTCTCTGATTTGATGCAAATATTTGCAAAAGCCTGAAATCAAAATTGATGATTCTTTGCTTTCAAAATAAAATGTTCATTAAAAAAAATGAAAGCAGTGAAAAAAAAACATTTAGCTAAACTACTGTAAAGTTTCAGGTACCCTTTCTTTGCATCATCATTTAGTAACATGTGTTGATGCATGCTAGTGTTTCCCAAAAATATTCATAACGGAAAATCAGTGTAACCAGTTTCAATATGATTATGGGAAACAAAAACAAACGAGCATTGGCTAAGCCAGTGGGTCTGAAATTAGTGGTCAGCTTTTTAGTTATGTCAATGTGTGACTTGTTTATGCATTGTTTTTGTTAAACCTTATTAGGGTGTAAGCTGCTAGGCCCTCACCATTATAACAAACATTGGCAAAAGCAAAAATAGTTTATTGGTCTCAAAAAGCACACACTGCCACAGTAGTTACTGGCAATGAACAAAAACACTTTGTGTGCCAATATGCTCTTTGTGAAAGAACAGAATGCTGTCAACTCACAATGAAGCCAGCCAAAACAGAACTTTAAGAAACACAAAAGGTCACGGTCAATGCCAGACCATATTAAGGGCCCAATTATTAAATAAAGTCCCAAAAGTGCACCCAAGGTACATGCCTTGCATTAAGGGTAGTTATGCAGCTTTCGTGAATTACCAATAGTTTACAGAAGTAGGACAATAAATAGAACTCACCCTGGAACTATTGCTTACCACTACCTTCAGCCCCAATATGCAGATCTGCGGAAACGTGGAAACATAAGGGGATTGCAAGTATTCAAACACTACTATGGTATGAGCCCTGGCATAATCAAGGAGGCTATATCAGAACTCTTATATAATGAGATTGCGGCCATAATTTGTCGCTGCAGTACATGGCGCCAAGCGGGCAAGTGGATTTTGTTACAGGACAAGTAGATTTATGAAGCAAATTGCCCCATGGACAAGTAGATATTTTATTAACTTCCACACCCCTGCACAGTGTAACTACGATGATACAGTGGCTAGATTTTAAAGATGACCTATGATGCACACAACCTCATATTAGGAGGTTTGGGTGCATTTTTTAGTAACTCGGACCACAGATTTAAAAAAAAGTTTTATTCCCAGTAAAATAACGAAGTAGTAATATCTGAGTGACATTTGTTCTGCTTATGTACCCCTCCTTTACATTTCATATATACACTTTACTGCACATTATTTAATTATAAAAGCATATTGTATTTAGTATTGTTAGAATAAATATACTGTTTGTCTCAGTACGATATGATAGTTCGGCAACTGCTTATATGTGAAATTCCAACAAACAGTGTTACATACTGTTTAATGTTTATTTCAGAAATGGTTTATTTAGGAAATGCAAATAGTCAATGTTTCATAGTAGCACAAGTAGGTTAAGGTACATGATGACTGTTGTTTTTGACACCTTTCCGCAATTGGTTCATTTTTAGATATAGAAGCGTAACAAAGGGTAGAGATAAAGTAAGATATTAAGAGTTTAGAGGCGTGGGGAAGTAAGAGGTTTTTTTTTTTTATAATTCAGAGACTTGTTGAGGTAAAGGGCATAAGGCCTTTTTAGGGTTCCGTTGTGGGTAGAGGTAAAGTGAGGTAAGATTTTTAGGGATCAGGAGATGGTAGAGGTAAAGGGGGTTAAGGAGTTCTCTGGGTTCAGAGGAGGGTAGAGGTAAAGGGAAGTAAAGAGTTTGTAAGAGTTCAGGGGAGGTAAAGGGAGGTTAGTGGAATAATATAAAGAAAAAAAGGGTTTGCAGGGGTCACCCCCAGAAACACACAAATGATAAAAAAATACACATTTAGATATGGAAGAATATCAGATTTTACAAAAGCACTGCAGGGTAAAGATTTGAGTTCAAAAGTCCTGCGTGGTATTAAAACACATTGTAAAGGCCAACACGTTTGAATGCCAGCGATATAAAGGCATGCAGGGTAAAGCCCTGTGTTGAAATATCTGATGTACTTATGGGTTACAATCCAAGGGTTCTCTGTCCTAAATTGATATGTTGACTAAGTCTGCGCTGCCAGAGGGTCTGGAGATTCCTATGTTCTGGCCGAATTCTAAATAAGTTTCTGAAACAGTATCAGGAGGTACCCGGTGCAGCTCTATCTACACCACGGAAGAACAGACAGCACTTGAAGGTGTCCTGCATCACAAAATCTACTTTCTCAATCAATCAATCAAGAAAGTTTAAAGCGCGCTACTCACCTGCAAGGGTCTTAAGGTGTGTGGGGTGGCTGGAGGAGCATGTACGGTCAGTCGAAGAGTCAGGTCTTGAGGGTCTTCCTGAAGATGTGTAGGGTGGGGGCACGTTTGATGTTGATCGGCAGCTCGTTTCAGGTCTTGCTACGATGTAGGAGAAGGTTCTTCCCCCGTTCTCGCTCTGCCTAGGCTCGGGGGTTCGGTGAGGGCGGCGGAACGAAGGTTCCTCTTGGGTACGTGGAAGGAGATTCTGTTAAGGTATCAGGGTCCGGTGTTGTGTAGGCATTTGTGAGTATCTTGAAGGTTACTCTTTTCTTGACGGGGAGCCAATGAAGGTTACGCAGGTGCTGGGTGATTTGTTTGTGTCGAGGGATGCCGAGGACACGTCTGGCTGCGGTGTTCTGTATGATCTGAAGTTTGCGGAACAGAGATTTGTTAATCCCGGCATAGAGGGTGTTTCCGTAGTCCAGTATGCTGGTTATGAGTGCGTGGGTGATGGTCTTCCTTGATTCGGGGGGATCCATTTAAAGGTCTTTTTCGGAGGTTACAGAGGTGTTGAAGCAGGTGGAGGTGACTGCGTTGACCTGTTGGGTCATGGAGATGGAGGAGTCGAGTACGATGCAGAGGTTTCGGAGGGGTCCGTGGAGGTGGGGAGGTTGCCGAGGGTGGCTGATGATGGCTCATTAGCCAAAAACCGGTCCCAGGATGCTTGTTTCCGGTCCAGGGAAGACATGGCTTGGCAGTTCGGGCTGGACTGTTCCCATGAGGCACAGGGTCAGACTGATTTGGATATGGCCATGTCTGAACTGGGGTGGCGGAGTGAGCTAAAGAATGATGATGGATTAAACCCAGATCAGTTGGCTGGGGGTGAGTGCTTGCAATGTTCAACACTCTGTTATCTGAAAAGACAGAAATTTAGGAACATGAATTACAGGTGGACCCAAACTGACAACAGAGAGTACTGAATAGGGATTAACAATACACACAATAGCATGTAGCTAAAAGATGCTTTATTTAATTGTATTATTATAGATCTAACCTTCTAACATTCATTGATTTAAATCCAACAATTATACTCATGTTGTGCACTTTGTAATTGTTATATGTCACAATACATTACTGTTTAGATATACAGTTCATTAGTAAATCAAAAAGATACAAAAATTGTAAATATTGACCAGAATACATGGCTAAAAATAGATTATAGTTGCTACGCGCGTTTCGGCTAGTAGCCTTGAAGCACTAGATACTTGGAACCTTCACCCATTGCAAACTTCTTTGATGCATCAATTTATTGCTCTAGGGAATAGGACCCCTTCTCTAGCTTCTATGTATTTTGAATTAGAGAAAAGAATAATGCACATAACACACTGTAATTAAATATAGGAGTACAAGATTAGATAAGTGAGTACAAGATTCAAGTCCCACTGGGGCATCACGAAGGGAACAGGAGGGAACAGGTGTGTGATGCCCTTCAGAAATCTACTTACAATGGGGGACTTGAATAAGAAAGGCTGATAAGGTAGCCTTAAGAAGGCTGAAAGGTAGCCCTTGATAGTGCACAGAGTAGAGCCCTGCTGGGCAAGAGAAAGAAGGAAGAGGAGAACCTCAGAAAGAGGGGCATTGAGAGGATCCACAGCCTGTGCTGTGCACCATGCCACAAATCTGTTCCACCTGCAGGCGTATACCAACTTTGTGGAGGGACGCCTGGCTGCCAGAATGATATCACAGACTTCGGGAGGCAAGTCAAATGGCCTCAACTGCCCCCGCTCAATCTCCAAGTTTACGACTTTCTCTGGCTGTGGGCCTGCCAATCAGACCCACAGCCTGGCTGTTCTCTTTCTAAATTACAACATGTACCCTAGGTGCATTTACCAATTGGTACTGGGCCACCTTATCAGACCCTGTAACTCAGGGCATAGGTGTACCCAGGGCTGCCAGGGGCTGCAGCATGTATTATGCCACCCCTGGCTGGCCTCCTAAATTTGACACAACTGGCTGCATGACAGCTGGGGCAAAGTCGTGTAATCAACCTTTGCTGTAGGTGTAGTATACCTATACCTAACCCTAAAATGGACACACAGATTCCTATCAGTCACTCCTATGGCAGGCCTTGACAATCCTGAAGGCAGAGTGCTTGGAATCGTGTGAGATGGTGCTCTGGCATGAGCTGAGCCTGTCTGCAGCTTGCGGAACCAAGTCCTAATAGCTGTTCCATGATATCGCATACCATATACTCTTAAGTGCATTATAATCCTCGCGGTTAAATGCCAACTTTGGTATTGCTTTATCAAAACATGTCGAGTAAGGTGTCATACGAATTGGAATACTAACCCCTCGCCAATTCTGGCGACGGGGTTAGCATTCCACCCTTCTAGAGGGACACGACATGTATGTAACTGTGAACCCCGGTTAAAGTTAACTGAAGCCTCAGCTCCACAAAATGGATGCTGCCACCACAGACACGAGTCTGACCCCCTGCAGCTGGGAGTCCTTCCAGCGAGGGAGGCTTGGACAAAGGGTTTCCTGTCCGGGGCGGTGCTAGCACCGTCCCAGACATGGTTTTGTGTATCCTGGGTAGGCAGGGCTTTTCAGGAAGGTGACTGCTGAGTGGCACCCCGGTGCTCACTACGCATAGGCCGGTCAGAACCAGTTCCAGGGGCACACCAGCCCCTGGCCTGGGGGAAGTCCGGCATGGCAGAGGGGTGTAACCACCCCCCTCCTCGTCCCACCCATAGGCAGGACCTAGTCACCGGGTCAGCCCCCTTTTTTAGTATAAAGATGGGAGCGGGCCCCCTGTTCAAATTAGATCATCTTTGGAATCAAGACACGACTTTCTGCGAAAGGACTTCAAGATCTCCTTCTTCAAGATTCTCCCTTGTGGCTAAGGAGTAGTCACCCTGCATCCGCAGGCACCATCCTAAGAACACTGCGGTCTGCTGCACAGTCCTTCTTCACGAATCCGACGACCCAGCTCGACGAGACCCGGCTTCCCTGGCACCTCTGACCTCTACTCACCTCTACAGCAAAGCTGAGAACCGTGAGTGCGACGAGACCTCGAGGGACCGACGATCGCCAAGACTGCACGACTTCTTTGCAACAAGCCCACCGAGTCTTCCATTGGTGAGTGCTTTGGGGTCCGAGAAGCCCCAACCCTGAGCAGCTCCAGCACCGAAGATCAGCCCTCCAGCATCTCCACGATCTGCGTGGGGCCCTTCTGCTTTTGCGTGCTCACCGCGCTGTGTGGCTACTAGCCGGCTGGCTTGTGGCCTTCTTCACGACGCCCGACGACATCACTGCTGCTGGTCTGGTTGCTCCAGACTGGCCCTTGCTTCCTTCTTCAAGAGAGGCACCCCGGACCCTCCTGGTCCACTCCAGACGCCATTTTGAGTCCACCGCGTGGGCTTGAATTTGCCAAGGCTTTGTTGCCCAATCCTGGGTCCAGCGACGCCGACAGCTTCATCCATCGTGGGACAGATCGCTCCTCCATCCTGGTCGCCGACAACGCCTCTTGGTCCGTGAGATCTGCGATCACAGCGTCACCCACTCACCTAGTCGAGGTGGCTACCATCCTGTGCCCTCCTGGTGCCCACTGACTACTGGCTAGTAGTCTCGAACTTGGTCCCCTCTGCTTTCAGGTGTCATCTTCCTTCGATCCAGGCTTGGATCCATCGAACTTTCTTCACTGGTCGCCTGCCAGCAACTTCTTTCTTCCAGGCTCCTGGTCCGTCTACGAGGATCCCCGACGTCTTTTGTGACCTATGCAGCTGCAGCCCCTGGGCTAGGTAACTTCGGCATTTCGGTGCCCCAGCATAGTCTCACTATCCAAGGGTCAGGATCCACTTTCGTTTTCCTCCTACCAGGTCGGGTTCGCCCGAGAACACTAACTTTGTCATTACTAGCTACCATAGACTTTGTCCCGCATCACGCGTGAGAGTGCACACTCTGCACCCGAGTCCCCTAGGCCTCCTGTAAGTAATCTGAAGGTTCTATAGTCAAGTCCTAGCGATTCCTAAGCCTATTAGTACTGTACTTACCTGCTAGTAATTTCGCATTCCACTTTCAGAGTATATGGTTTTCCGTGCCCCTCGGGCATTTGTATATACTGTGCTAACTTAAGTATTTTCGTAAGAGTTTTGTTTTGTGCTTAGTACCCTGTCCTCATAAAGAGTACAGGGCTGTTGTGATTCTTAATAAATATCCTGTTTATTTTCATAACACTTGTGTGGTGTCCTTTCACTGGGTATTCAAGGGGTATATGTGTGGTAAACAGCTGGCTTAACACGCCCTCTCGAGTCTTTAGCCTTAGACTGCTCGTATCCACGCTACTAGGATAGCTGGCCTATAAGGTTGACTTACAACCAATCATCAATAAGGGTTGCTGGACTGATACATAGTGTTCACTAGAATAGTGAGCACTGTATATCAGGCCACCTTCTCACAGTCGCCTCGAAGGAGAGGGAGTAGCCCCTTCGGACGATCTGCAGCACCCACCTGTCCAAAGTGATAGTGCTGTGATAATCAAAAATGGGAATGGACAGTGGTATCTACAATAACCATTGGTTATGTTTTGAGAACCCTCATAGATGCTTTGATTTTGATGTTGCAGTGTATCTTTTTATCCGCCCCTTGTCTAGTGTCATGGCATAGTCATCGGGTTATCAAATAACGTGCTATATGCCTGCCTCACCCGAGGCAACCTCTGGTAAGTGTAGAAGTGTCCAGAAATTATAGGGACAACTACAGAGGGATAGTGTGTAGAGCAATCAAAAAAATTATTATTAAAAGGCAGTGTCGCACCAAAAACAAAATTTATTATAAAGAGGTGGGCACTGTAAGTTAAAACTTGAATAGTGGTATATTAGGTAATCGAGTTACTGGATTACCATACGTCTATAGATAGGTCGACATGTTTCATACTGAGATTCCTGTATTGTGGGAACAAAATTAACATTACGTTTCTCAATGTAACATTAACTATAGCATATAGCGCGCATACAAACAGTCTTTGTAATCAGCAAGAAAATAAATGGTCATTTTAACTCGCAAGCATTTATTTCCATGTAGCGTGCACAGCACAGTGAGCACTAGGAGGGAAAATAGAGCTAGGAAGAGGAGAATAATTAGATAGGTCGGTTCACTGTCGGTAGGCATTGCACAGAGGTGTATATACACATAGCGTTCCTTGTGGTCACTAGGACTAAAACATTTTGTGCGGCATGTGTTGCTCTCTATGTGTATCATTAGGGTGTGTTGTTAATGTTTTTTTTTTTTTTTTTTTTAAACCTTTATTTTGTGAAATGCACAATACACAGCGTCTGCCTACAACCCCTCGAGGCCGGCCGCTATGACATATTAGAAAAGGATATAAGAAAAAACCAATAGGCAGAACGCCGTTAAAGCAATCTCTGAGTGAGAAGTGTCGGGTAGAACATAGAACAATAATGTCAGGATAGGAAAAGGTTTAATTTTATAATTTTGTCGAGTACTTGTAGTAAACTACGAAAAGAGTCGAAGCAGATCACTGACCAGGATAGACATACCGTTCAAGGAGCACCCAGAAGGAGGCGATATAGAGGAAGGCATTTGTAAGGAAATAGGAGGCCGCCATCCAGGAACTAAGAGCAAACGCTATACCACAGAATGATAGAACACAATAAACTCCCTACTAACACTGGACCCCGACCCCAAGGAACATAGAAGAGAAAGAAACCGAAGAAGAGGAGAGAAAGAAAGAGAAAGAGGGCCATAGACACAAAGAAAAGACACAGAACACATCCCATCCCCCCACCCTGCATACCAGCGGAAGGCCACGGCCCACCCCCCCCAATAGGCATGCCTGTCGCCCCAAGAGAACCCCAAGTGAGAAAAGAGAGTCTGGCGAGTGGGAAAGAACATCCCAGTCGCTGACTCCCAGAAAAGGCAGGAGGAGGAAAATATAGCATACTCCCGGTCACCACCAGCCCCGTAAGTATCCCCCACCCTGAGTATCATCGGCACAAATGAAGTAGCAAGTAAGCAGCAGGTGGGGAGACTCAAATCCAAATGTGCGAATAAATCCGATAAAAAGCAGTCCCATCCTAGTCCCCGCCCGCCAATACGTACAGCACACTAAAGGAAATCGCCCAGTCCTGGCCCGATCTTAGGTGGCCCCACATATCCACCCCCGCAATCTACAATAGCGGATTACACGCATGCGGCACATCAAAAACATCGACAAGTATTCAAGTCCGGGTCATGCCAGGCGGTCCGGCAGGATCATCAAGGGAGGCAACATCAGCCCTGGCCTGAACGCTGAAACCCCTCCAAGCATGGCCACCGCTGGGAATGTACTTCAGGCAGAACAAAGGAGCAAGATGGCCGCTCCCGGCATAGAAGAAGCAGAGGAAGAAGAAGCGAGAGTTCCCAATCATCGACCATCACCACGTCCAAAGTGACAAACACCTTTTCCCCCCACAGAACGGCACACACTCCGGCGATGTTGAGGAAGCCGTGGCAACACTTGCAGAGGCAGAGTCTCAGCTTTTAGAGTGGAAGGGAACTTTGTATCTGCAGCTTTGTCATGAAAAGAACACTCGACACTGTAGCCAGGGAGAGGACGTTCCACAGTATCCCCCTGTCGCCACATTGTATCCACCTCGAATGGGTTGAGAGGCATTGGGGGGTCAGACAATCGCAATAGTTCCCTGGATGACATAGCGACATCAATCTTCCGCTCCAGTTCCCGAGTGTTTTGCCACCATGTCGCCCTCAAGTCTTCCAGGGCTAGAAGGATATCACCATAGGTCAGGACAGCTCCCCGCTTTAGCATGGCAGCAGTATGCAAAGGCGCCACCGGGGCACCCTCCAGCTCGACGGTAGGCAGGGCAGCTTGCGTCAGGGATATGGAGGCTTCCGTCTTTTCGGCGAGGTAGACCGGCGCCGGCACCATCTCTGCAGTAGGCACACATCGGAGGGGGGATGGCGACTCCATAGGGCGGAGGGAGAATATTTAAGGCAAAAAGAGATACTGCTCGCAATAAGGGGCTCGCACGATGTGAGAGCCCCCGGCTGTACAGCAATGCGGGTGGTAGGCGCTTCAAAATGGATACCGCTCTGACCGCTGGTAGCATGGCAAAGGAGATATCGCCAGCCCGGATCCAACCACACAGGTATCTTCTCCGTCGCTAAGAGGGCTCCGCCGAGCCGCCCATTCCACAGCCGGTAACATTTCCCCAGACGCCGGTCCTGCCCCAGGTCGTATCACCGTACGTGATCAGCGGTGTCCGGTGGCGGTGGTCGGGCCAGAGTGTGTGTTGTTAATGTTAATCACCCTATGTCATTATTAGCAAATCTCACCAGCGCGGGGTGAAATTTCTTACAGTTATCGCGCAAAAGCTAGTACGGACTAGTAAATGCATTAGACAGCTTTTCCAATGTTGACACTACACGTTACAGACAAAAACAGATATATTTCTTGTAACAAGTATGTTAGGTTTGGGCGAGTTTAGCCCGGACCTCCTCCGGGCATTGTGGCAGCACCTCCGCAACCGTGTCCCCCAGAGTGTGGATGTAGCGGCCCAAGAGACAGGCGGTATTTACAGACCGCAGCCCTAAGCTGACAGACGAGAACACCTTCTTCCCGAACTTTTCGTATCTCTTGGATTCCCGGTCGGGCGGGGCCGACGGGAATGCGGTCTGGGAATTGGAGGCCTGGATGAATAGGCTCTCGGGGGTGGGATGGGTGGACAAAAAGCATGGGTTGCCCGGGGCCGGGCGGCAGCGTCTGGCAACGTTCCTATCCACAGGCGGGCTTGGACCAAGTGCCCACAAGAACGTCACATAAGGCCTCATTGAACGCTGGAGCTTGACTGCGGTTTGAGGACATCAGTGAGGAGGTTAGTCCTCACGGCCGCGACGGGGAGCTCAAGGTGTAAGGCTTTGGCTGCCTTCGTCAACACTACACTATATGTAGACCCCTCCTCCGAAGCCACAGTCGGAAGGGAGGCAAATCCAGTGTCTGGCGATGTGTCAAGACCACTGGCCTCCCCAAGCTCATATGTCCAGTCCTGTTGAGACTGGCACTCCAGTGCCAGAGGGTCTTCAGACCCCTCCCAATCATCCTCGTCACCCGTTACCTGTAAAACAGGATTAGTAGACCGGGCCTCCTCGTGGAAATAAAAATCTCCATAGGCCGTCTGAAGCGGCGCTCAGCGGCGCCGTTCCGGCACCAGAGTCGAAGGGAACATTGGGGACGGTGTCCACAGCGGGCGCCGGGGGCGACAACCATGGGGCCGGTGAGGTCGACCGGCGACGACCCGGAAGCGGATCCAGTGAGGTCCTGTGGTGCCGGGACCGAAGTCGCCGTCGGCGTCCGGCCGAAGCACCCGGCGGCGTCTGGGCCGAAGCACCCGACCCGCTAGGGCCTCCAGTCGGGACCGTTGGGCCCGAAGGCGCCACGGAACCAGACTGAGGAGGGAGGGACCTCATGGCCACGAGGTACCGCTCGATCTCCTCCGGCGTTGTGCCGTGCCCAGGGACCCAAAGGTGTGGGGCAGGTGGCGACGCTTGCGACTCCCGCGGAGCCGCGTGGGCGGTGTCGCCCGAGCCCCCGGCCGCATCGTGCGAGCATCGGGGTGGGTCGGAGGAACGATGACGTCTCTCCGACCTCTCATGCCTCTTACCTGAGGACTTGGAGCCTGACGACCGGTGTCCACTCCCGGAGCTGCGATGACTCCGACCTCGCGACCTGTCCCTCGACCTCCCGTGGGGCCGGGGCCGGGACCTGGAGTGGCGCGGGCCGACTGCCGGAGCTCGAGCCGCTTGTGGGACTGCTCCCGCCTAGCCTTCGACGTCAGGGCCCGGCAGTCGGAGCAGGTGCAGTCGTCGTGATCGAGGCCTAGGCACTTCAGGCACCGGCGATGGGGGTCCGTGACCGACATCAGTGGGTCGCACTTCGAGCAGGGTTTGAACCGGGCATCCCTACCGGCACCGATAGAGTCGAAGACTCAAAGAAAAAGAATGATCAAAAAGATCAAAAGTTTAGTCAAAAAATGACTAGGGGTAGAGCTTCTCCGGATATGCGCTAGCTGGCGCGGAAAAAGAACTGACGTCAGCGCGCATGGGCAGCGTCCAAGTACTCTGACGACGTCATTCCGGCGCTAACGACGCCGACGACGGACGCGGAGCCGCAGAGGTCTGTCACTCTGTCACAAGGATGGGGTAATAAGTGATGTCATGGGTGATGTCACCGTCGATGTCATGAGTGATGTATTATGTGAAGTCATCAGCAGTGCATTGCAGGCGCGCTTGTTATAGTGAGTCCAACTAACTATAACGTTGGAATTTCTATGGTTTTATGTCAGTAAAATTTCCAGCTAACTATAACTGGTGTGAAACCTAAGGTTTTTTTCAGTGAATATTATATATATATATATATTTTTATTTATTTGTACCATGAATTGCCGGTCTCTTACCATGACGATGAATGTTGATCTACACACTATAAATCCCTTAAAGTTGTTGCTGTGGTATGTGAGTTTATTTGTATAATATGCTACTATTCTCATTTTTAGTCACTAAATTGAGATCCAAGCACCTTTTTCCTTTCGAATAGAAGTTACCAAAGATTTTTATTGCAGATGTTTTTAATATTTCAGCTTTTATTGTATGTTTATATATGTGTATCTTTTATGATCTGCCTTTGGAAGATCGAATAAAAACAAAGAATGAATGACTACTCTATAGAAAGCTAGTGAGGATATCGTTGGCTATACTTACTTCCCCTGATGAATAATCATGTTTTTCCTGAGTTTTGGATTTTTTTTTAAATGCCATTACTGAATGTCCTGATATGTATTACTGGGCTAATGCTGATTATAATCTGATAAGTTTATGCATAGAACATTCTACAATGTAATCTTTCGTATCTGATTAAGCCTAAGTGTTTTGAAAATGTCATATATCTAGATTATTCTTTCAGACAGTGAAAGTTTAGTTAAAAGATATTTCCATAGGCCAGGCGGTCTAACATGGCAGACGCGGCGTAGCGCAGCTCCCTGTAGCCCGATCGAAATCCTGCCCTTATCCTGCTAATCCCAATACCCTGACCCAGACCCTACATTGGGGGGACCTTGTGGCCCCCAGTCGGCATACTCAGTGGGTTCCAGCGCTGCACTTCGAGTCCCTAACAGACGCCGTGGGATCGAGTAATGTGCGGCCTACGTGAACAGGGCCAGTGGCCTTGCCAGTGGGAATGCTGGTGAGCCGGGACCCGCCCGACGGCTTGGAGAGATAACCGGATTCAAGGCTGCGACAGCGGTCACCAAGGTAGGATGAGACCTGGATTCATTGATTTGAGCAGGAGCGTTGAACTTAATAAAATATCTACTTGTCCGTGGGGCCGGTTGCTTCATAAATCTACTTATCCTGTAACAAAATCTACTTGTCCCTTTTGTGCCATGTAATGCGGTGACAAATTATGTCAGCAATCTCATTATATAAGAGCTCTGAAATAGCCTCTCGGATTATGCCAGGGCTCCTTCCATAGTAAAGATTGAATAGTAGCAATTCTCCTTTGTTGCCACGTTTCCCCAGATCTACATACTGGGGCAAAAAGGTAATGGTAAGCAACAGTTCCAGGGTTGGAATGCCCTTTTAAGTCTGAGCAAACCTACTAACTTGCTTGTTTTAAAGGTTTTCACCAACTCTTCTCTAATCATTTCCCATACTGAGAAATGTTGTCAATTTACTCCTGATCATGGCAGACATAAAACTTCTTCCAGGGTTGAGAAAAAGGTGGTTGGAGGGAGAGTGAACTTGCAAACACTCAGATTTTCGTATGAGCAAATCTACGCCTGCATATTTGCTCATGATAAAATGCAGTTCACAAATATTTTCTATGAGTACCATTTCTTGGCCTACTTCTTTAAAGTCTTGTGAATTCACAAAAGCTGTATATTTGCACTTAATGCAAGGACATGGGTGCACTTATGAGACTATTTAATAATTGGGTCCCCAAATAGGTCTGTCGTAACCATGACCTTTTGTGTTTAATAAAATGCTGTCTGTCTCTATCTATTGGCTAGCTTCACTATGAGTGACAGCGCATTCTGTTATTTCACAAGGAGCTTATTGACACACAGTCAGTGCCAGGAACTACAGTGGCAATGTGTGCTTTTTGAGACCAAAACAATTTTTGCATTTGCCAATGTTTGTTATAATGGTGAGGGCCCTGCAGCTCCCACACCAGTAACCTTTTACAAAAACCATGCCAAAACAAGTCACAAGTTAAAAAAGCCAAAAGGCTGACCAACAATTTCAGACCCACTGGCTTTACCGATGCTTGTTTATTTTTATGTTTCCCATAATCTTGTTAAAACTGGTTACACTGATTTTCCATTATGAATATTTTTGGGAAATACTAGCATACAGCAACACATTTTACAAAATGATTCTGCAAAGAAATGGCACATTAAATTTTACAGTGCTTTAGCACAATGGTATTGCATTTTTGTGTGAACATTTTATTTTGAAAGCAAAGAATCATCAATCTTGCTTGCAAGCTTCTGCAAATATTTGCATCTAATCAGAGAGCATTCTGGGAGCATTATACATAGCCTCATATTGCTAAACATTGAAAACGTGTGTATACATTGTTATACTGGAACCACTGTCAGTAGTGCAGTCTGAGCTTACAACATTTACTAAGAGTGCTCACCCTAAAAACAAGCATTTGCAAGCAATAGGTCTCGCATTAGGAAAGTTTGAGCTATTGGTATTGTAAATGACATTTTTTATTTATGTGCTGGTTTTGAAAATAGCGAAATTAATAGTTTTTTCATTTACAATGCCAATAGTTTCAAATTTAGCAAATGTGAAACCTATAGCATTTGTAATGCAATATGTGTTGTATTTACGTGACTTAGATGTATTGATATTACAAATAACAATGGTTTTTACATTTTTTAATTAATACTTAAATAAAAGTTATTGTAATTTATAATGGCAATAGCTTAAACTTTTGTAAATAATTTGTGAAGATTTTGTTAATTGTATTTTATTGTGACGAAAATCCAAGCACAGAAGTGAAATAACATCTTCTTGTGACATTTGTAATAAAGCTTGAAATTGAGAGAACATATTTGAACCAGTTGTTGTTGATTGGTTGCACAGATTGATGCTGTGGCGTTCAGTGATGCTGTGGTAGCGCCTAGTAATGTTGTATTTCCCCAGAGTGATGCTATGGTGGTGCTGAGTGATGCTGTGGTGGTGCTGAGTGATGCTGTGGTGGTGCTGAGTGATGCTGTGGTGAAGCGAAAGATAGAGTGAGTGCGATAGATAGAGTGAGGGCGATAGATAGAGTGAGGGCGATAGATAGATAGAGTGAGGGCGATAGATCGATAGAGTGAGGGCGATAGATCGATAGAGTGAGGGCGATAGATCGATAGAGTGAGGGCGATAGATCAATAGATAGAGTGAGGGCGATAGATCAATAGAGTGAGGGCGATAGATAGAGTGAGTGAGGGCGATAGATAGAGTGAGTGAGGGCGATAGATAGAGTGAGTTAGGGCGATAGATAGAGTGAGTGAGGGCGGATAGAGTGAGTGAGGGAGATAGATAGAGTGAGTGAGGGCGATAGATAGATAGAGTGAATTAGGGCGATAGAGTGAGTGAGTGCGAAGGTAGGGGCGCCCTGTTCACGGAAGCGGCTGGACTAGGTTCAGTGCGGGTTGTGGATCCGGTAGACCCCCCTGGCCGTCCCCCCGCCCCAAGTGACTGAGTGAGGGGAGAGCGGAGTGCCTACAGCCTGTGCTAGACTGTACCGTGGACTCACAGGGCTCTGTTGCAGGAGTGCCACGTCCGATTATCCCTGCAGCATGGCCAATGATAAACCAACTGGATCAGCGTCCAAACAGAGCACGATGGACAGGTTCACCTGGGCTGTGTCCAAGGGGCCTGGCCAAGGTGATAATGATGCTGCTACACCCAACAATGCAGCACTACTTGCGTAGCTTACGCAGTCCCGGGAAACTCTTGAGGCCAAGATTGGGGTAGTTGGCTCAGACGTCGTGCTCCTTCGACAGGATCTCAGAAATGCCACGCAGCAGATAAGAGATGGAATCCCAGATCTCCACTGTGAAGGACAAGGTGACCGGTCTTCAAAAGAAAGTATCCACCCTCGAAACACTAACGAAAGGCCTGGCGATGAGAGTTGAAGACGCAGAGGGGATTGCTTGCTGAAACAATCTCCATTTCGTTGGGCTCCCCAAGGGCTGCAATGTTGAGGACTTTCTGGCTAAATGGCTACGGGACTGGCCCCTTCCTGACAAGGTCTCCATGCTTCATAATCGAGCATGCACATTGGGCGCTAATGCAAAAAACGCCGCCCGGTTCACGTCCTCTACCGATTATCGCGCTGCTTCTTCATTATAAAGACCGAGATACTATACTACCACAGGCTCGATTAAAGAACACTCACACGTTCGCTCCTCAGCACATTATGATTTTCCTGGATTTCACCAGAACGGTACAGCAGCGCAGGCAGCCGTTAGTAGAGGCAAAGGCGCGTCTTCGTGGCCTTAAGATCCAATACTTTCTGCTCTTCCCAGCTCACCTTAAAGTGATTTACCAGTCGCGAACACATTTCTTTGAAACACCTGAAGGGTTATTCCTCTGGACTGATGAGACTGTCAAGCCAAAATTGCACACACCTCCTAGATTCGACTCGGATTCTTCCTCCAGGGGCTGTGGGCAAGATTCTCTGGGAGGAGGGGCAGAAAAGCAGCGCCACGGTTCACGCTCTAAGAAGCCCTCCAAGACTCGTAGTAAATCTCGACTGCGCCTAACGGAAGACCAACCAGAACCTGCGGTGTCCTGACTGGTGCCTCGCTGTGATCTATCTACGAGTGAACTCTCCTTGGGATGACGCTACTACTTGGGCTACTATGTGTATGTATACCTCAGACACAAAACACTAATATGTACAGGGGATCCATCGGCTACATGTTACCTGTTACCATCCCCCCGTTGGGGGTCGGCAGCACGGTATGATACTTCTATGTTTATGAGGCATGGGGGTGGGTGGTTTCTTGAACAGTTTATGGAGTTATCATTTTGGGGTAGTGCCTTTGTGATCAACATGTACGAGGTCTGAGACAGGTAGTTATTATTTATTGCACAAATCTCTTTGTGGGGCTTCTATGCCAGACGCCGTATGTAGTCCGGCGATGTCCAACAGCCAGGAACTCAGAATTGTTAGCTTGAATATACGTGGTCTCCTAGACAAAATTACGCGGGGCAGTGCTAGGACAAGCAAAACAATATAGAGCAGATATCCTACTCCTACAGGAGACCCTATTATTGGGCACTAAGACGCTGTGCTTGGCGCCCTTTGGATTCGTACAGACCTTCCAATCTGTGTTCACTAGGGGCTCCCAAGGAGTGGCGATCCTTGTTCATCACGGCATTCCCTTTGTACACAGTAAGTCATGGTCCAACCCCCAGGGTTGATATATAGTGGTTTCCGGAACGTTGCATGGGGAATCTATTGTCCCTGGCTGTATATACACCCCCCCCTCCCAGCATGGAACCTGATTGCGCAATTGACAGCGCTGAGGACAGATTCCATCGGGATTGAGGGTAGTGGGAGGGGACTGGAACAATGTTTTGTGCCTGACACAGGAGAGATGGCATAGTGAAAGGAGACCGTCGACAGTACGAGATTCTAAACTGCTGCCCATGATTCAGGGGATGGTTGGACTGACTTCTGGGGTGCGCTGCATCCCACTAAACACGAATACACATACTTTTCTGGAGTGCAGGAGTCTTTTTCTCGCATCAATTATTTATTCATATCTGAAACTCATACTCATAGATTAAAGTCAGCTGAGACATTACTGCGGCCTGTACACTTGATGTTGGGCCTGAAGCACTACTTTAGTTGATGGCTCTCTTCTTGGCTCCTACAAGATGAGCAATATCGCTGCCTATCCACACATCTATTACTGACTACCTTTCATTCAATACCAGGACTGTTTCATCCCCTATAACACTGTGGGAGGCTCTAAAGACTACGTTTCAGGAGATAGATATCGCCTTTTGCGCAGCAAGACTGACAGCATCAGGAGAAACTACTACAGGCCGAGGACAGACTGATGGATCTGGAGCGTACCAGTAGGGGGTCGTGGAGGCGCTGCACATAGACAGCTGCTTAGTGCCCAACAAACATATGCCAGCGAGCTATTGGACAAGACTATACTCTACTCTACTGGCTCGCGACGCGCAGCCGGATATACCAGTGGGGCAATAAGTCGAGTGCCATGCTGCATCGGCTGTGTCAACGGACGCTGCGTCTCCAGGTCGCCCCGACTATACAGGACCCTGAGGGGTGACTCTTACAGATCCACTGCACATAGCAGCTAGCTTCGCCTCTTACTTCGTAACCCTATATACCCCCCAGGAAACCGTACCTGGGGACATTAATAAATTCATTGATGATCTCCCCCCGCAGACTCTCTCCGACACGGCACAGGAAGTCTTGGAGGCCCGTTGTAGATTGAGGAGTTGTAAACAGCCTAAACAGACTTGAATTCAGGTAAGGCGCCCGGTCCTAATGGCTTTCCTTGCGTATTTCTCAAATATAATCAATTCCAGCTAATGGAGACCTACCTCGCAACCCACAGCGTGGCAGCTGAGGACAGCAGCCTCCCACAAGATTGTAGACATGCTGAAATAGTAGTTTTCCGCAAACTGGGCCGACCACCGGAACTCCATTCGTCCTATCGCCCGATCTTGCTCCTCAATGTTGAGGCGAAACTCCTGGCTGAAGTGATTGCAAATCGCCTAGTCTTATACATTTCTGATCTTATCCACCCTGATCAGGTGGGATTTATACTCAGCCGTGTTACTCGTCATAACATACGCAGAGTACATAACGCTACTATAGCCGTGGACAAGCTGGAGGAGCATGCAGCACTACTCCTGGTCGATATGGATAAGGCTTTCGACTCGCTCAGCCGGGTCTACCTCTTCGCTTTGCTTAGTCGCCTAAACATTGGCCCCCGCCTGCTAACCTTTATACGTCTCCTGTATACTGACATTTCAGCATCTGTCAGGGTCATGGACTCCACTTCAGGCTGCTTTGCTATAGGGCGGGGTACTCGCCAGGGCTGCCCCCTCTCCTCATACTTGTTCAACTTGGCCATGGAGCAGTTGGCGGCTGGGTGAGGATTGATACCCAGATCCGTGGATTTGAGTGGTCGCGAGAGATCTCAGACCGGCTCGCGTTATATGCGGATGATATGTTGTTCTTCCTCACTCAACCTGATAAGACCGCCCTTCGCCTTCTCAGGATTATGCAGATCTTCGGGGAGAGCTCTGGCCTATACATGAACAGAAGTAAATTGTATTTGTGGCCTCTACGTAGTGGAGATCAGCTGGGTACATGGTCTCGAGAGGTAAACGTAGTTCCTCATGGTTTTAAATATTTGGGGTGTTTCTATCTACAACTCAATCTATTGAATGGTACAGAAACTTAAACCCCAGCAGGCTCAGACAGGAGAACAACTCCCTGTTTGGCCTCACCTACCCCTTTACCTGCTCGGCAGATGCCATATTTAAAATGGTATCCTTGCCTCGCTTACTATACCAGCTTCAAAACCACCCTTATCCTATACGGTCAACCTGTTCCGGCAAATCAACGCGGTCCTGGCTTGTTTCCTTTGGTGTGGAGGAGCGGCACGTGTGGCACTGAGGACTTGTTTCCAATCCACCTACTGTTGAGGCATTGCCACCCCAGATGTTCCGGCCTATCATGCAGCCTCACACATACTAGTCCTTAACAACTGGTGGTACAGAGACCGGAGGGATCCAGTGTACATAGTGGAGCGCTCGCTGATGAGGGCCCTGTCGCTGCACATGGTCCTGTATTCTGGCCCGCTGCTAAAGGTGTTGCAGCCGGCAACCAGGACGGTCTTTGAGGTATGGAAACGATCGTGTGCAAGATGTGTTGGTGGGGAAAACTGATGAAGGAAACCCCCTTTGGAAAAATGGTCAGCTACCACAATTGGTGCAGTTGTCTGAGGTTGTCAGGGAGGCCATTGGAATAGATACCGTGGGGGCAGTTATGAATGAAAGGAGCATGAAGTCTTTCCGGGAACTTCGGACAGAATACAATATTCCCCACACACAATTCTATAGGTACTTACAATTACGACATGCCTTTTCCCCACATCTGAACGGGGGTGGCAGAGTGGGCTAAAGAACGGTGATGGATTAAACACAGATCTTTTGACTGGGTGTAAGTGTTTGATTGATTCAGATGCTCCGTCCATCACCACCCCCTTTTGTACCGTTTCCCCCACATCTGGCGCAATAAGATGATCTATCTGATTTCAACCCTATCGAGGCCAAGATCTTTATCAGAGACCTGGGAAACATAAGATCACCAAAATATATTGTACACTCTTAAATAATACCCCCACTATACTATATAAAACACTAGCAGCTTGGCAGCTGGACCTAGGACCCCTTGATATGGACTGGGTGGAGGCGCTCGAATCCACACGAGGAGCGGCGATCGCCGCCTGCCTGCAGCTGATTCAACTCAAATACCTGCATCGGGTATATTTCACCAGGTATATGTTGTGGCGGGCAGGGCTGATCACGTCCCCTCACTGCTTGCGCTGTGGGGCAGATGAGGGTACTTTTTTTCACACAAAATAGCAGTGTGGGTCCCTGTCGCGATTTTGGAGAGGCGTCATGCCTCTCAGAGGTCCTGGGATGTGATATTCATCCTTTGTCTCGATTGTTTATGCTTCATATAGCTGAGGGACTGGGTCGCAATAGATATAAGAGCCACTTTCTTTTTCTAGGCCTTACACTGGCTAAGCACGATGTCACCAGGGTTTAGAAGAGTGAGTCTTCGCTATCGGTTGCAGCAGTGAAGAAAAGCCTTGACTTTTGCACGGGTCTAGAGATCCAGTCTTTGCAGAGAAAGGGTGCCTCCAGAAATATTATAATATATGGAAGAGGTGGGGGAATTAGACTTGGCGGTTCCCCCCGCCCCCCGCTTTTGCTATTGAAGAGTTGATGAGATGATTGTGCTGTGCTGCATATATAGACGTAGACCCTACTTGCATGTATACAGAATTGATCCAACCTACATGTTCTAGATCGCTGGACGCATCCAGTGATCTTGTTAAGGCACTATCTTTTGTTGTTATGACTTCTTTTCTAATGTGGTTAATATATCAACACAGATATGTTATGTTTGAAAATGTTGAAATCAATTCAGCTTGTCATTGTATATTGCTTAGGATCCATGTGACACTCAAACTATCAGCTTTCAACAATAAAATTGAGTTGTGAAAAAATAAAATCTTTCCATGCTAGCTTCAAAGATTCACTTTAGACAAAGACTTCAGACATAGCTGGAGGAGTTTGACAGGGGTATACTTATGGATTTATGATAATCTCCAATGCATATTTACATTAATTTTACCAATTTCTTTGGGGAATTAAAAAAAATGCTAAATTGAGTGAGAATTTCCAGTCAAAACTCAGTGTTGCCAACAAAGAACTCACCAGAGGAAAGCCCACAGCCCAGAAGGTGACAGTTCAGGTTCTACTTGAATGTAAGGAATATGTTACTTACCCAGTAAGCATCTATTTGTGTCATATAGTGCCATAGAATCATATGCTCAGCATTATCCTGCCATCTAAAGTTATGCTCGGCCGATTACAAGTTGTCACTCTTGCTTGTCGATTAGTGAGTACATCAACACAATAATGCTAAATGAATGTATATGGGTTATTCTATACAGTTGCTTTTCAAAAAATTTCTATAGGAATATTTCCTAAAAAAGCACCCTTTTCATAGCAAATTTGAATACATCTGACTATCCATCTAGCAATTTCTGCTTTGGATATTAGTCCCCCTTGATGTGGTTTGTTAAAAGCAACAAACATCTGTCGTGTTTGTCCTAAATGAACTGGTTCTGTCAAGATGGAACATAATGAACTTTAAACCATCCAATGTATGAAAAGCCCTTTCTGATACTGTGTCAGGGTTTGGTAAAAACACTGGTAACTATGGTTTGGCTTGTATGAAAAGCTAACATCACTTTGAGCAAAAATTTGGCGTTGGTTGTTAGAACTACCTTATTCACATAAACCTGAAAGAACGATTCTTGCAAAGCGAATGCTTACAATTCACTTATTCTTCTGAGAGATAGGATTGCTACTAGAAAAGCCATCTTTTAAGTTAAAAACTGAAGTTGACATGAATGCAGTGGTTCCAATGGCAGCCCGATATGCCAAGTTAATTGTAAAGTGTGACTCCTCACCGTAAGGGTCTCAAGGTGCTAGGGGAGGGAGAGGAGGACTGCTGATCCATAGTAGGCACTGGAGTTCAGTTGAAGAGCCACATCTTGAAGTCCTTCCTGAATTGAGGCAGTGACGTTGATTGCCTGAGGTGGAGAGGTAGGGGGTTCCAGGTCTTTGCTGCGGGGTAGAAGGATCTTCCTCCGGCAGTGGCGGCCAGGATTAGTTAGGCAAAGGTCTCAGGTAGGTGCTTGGAATATGAGGCGGCGGTTCTTGTACACAGGTCCTGCATTGTGCAGGGCTCTGTAGGCATGTGTGAGGAGCTTGAAGTTCATTCTTTTGTTGACTGGGAGCCAGTGGAGGTCTCTCAGGTGGCGGTGATGTGGCTATGGCAGGGGTCATTGAGGATAAGTCCGACAGAGGCATTCTGAATGTTCTGTCGTTTATTGAGGAGTTTCTGGGTGATGCAGGCGTACAGTGCATTGACGTAGTTGGTGGGGATCCACTTGAAGATCCTTCGGAGCATGTGGAAGCAGGATGAGAGGTGGTTCATGGAGACACTAGGATGAAGTTTTGTGCATGGTCTGTGGGTTGGGGGGATATACAAGATCTGCAGGGCATCAAGAGTCATCCCAGGCAGTGGGGTGGAGCCCAGGATGAGGACTTCAGTCTTTTCTGAGTTTCGCTTGAGGCAGCTGTCCTTCATCCAGGTGGCGACAGCCTGTATTCTTTCATGGAAGTTGTTCTTGGCGACTGTGGGTTCATTGGTGAGGGAGCGGATCAGTTGTATGTCGTAGGCGTACGAAACGATGTTGAGTCCATGGTTCCTGATGACAGCTGCGAGTGGATCCCTGTAGATGCTGAAGAGAGTGGGGCTCAGACAGGAGCCCTGAGGCACGCCGCAGCTGATTTCTCAGTGTTAGTTTGACTGTGTTCGGCTGGTGAGGAAGGAGCGGATCCATTCCAGGGCTTTGCAGCACACGTCTGCATTGTTGAGTCTTATGCATAGGGTGCAGTGGGAGACTATGTCTAAGGTTGCTTAGAGGTCCAGGAGGATGAAGGATGCAGTTTTGCGTGGGCAAGGAGTGCAGACATCAACCGTGGCGACAAAGAGGTGGTCTCTGTGTTGTGGTTTCTGCAGGACCAGAATTGGGAGAGGTCCAGGACGTGCCTCGCTTCGATGAACTAGGAAAATTGGGCGTTGATGGCCTTCACAATGACCTTGGCTGGGAAGGGGAACAGAGAGATGGGATCTGACGTTCTTGAGGTACTTTGTGCTGGCACAAATTTTCTTCAGCAAGGAGTTGATTGCTGCGTGTTTCCAGTGTTCCAGACAGGTGGTGGAGATGATGTGCCAGTTGAATGTGCGGCAGAGTTCAGTGGGCGGTGGAGGTGCCGGGTTTGTTGAAGATGTGGTGCAGAAAAGAGTCAGAGGGTTCTCCGGAGTGGATGCTCTTCATGATCTTGAGGGAGTCATCAGCGGTGAGTCAAGCTGAGCAGGGTCTACTGGGGTCCGGTGTCGTTTTGTGCGGTGGTTGTGAGTGGGGTGAAAAAGTCTTGGGTGTTGAGGCTGTCGTAGATCTCTTGCAGTGGAAGGAGGTGCTGAGGTAGTTGCAGAGGTCTTGGGAGGGTATGATGTCTGCTATCACTGTGCAGGGTTTGGAAAATTCTTTGACCACAGCAAAACTTTTATGTGCTATTTAGTGCACTTGTGTTCTTGTAGGGCCGCTTTCTTTGTTGTTCTAATGAGGTGGTGGCGTGCGGTGACAGTGGTTTTGAAGTTTGAGCAGTCTTCCAGGGTCTTGCTGCTCCTCCATCTCTTCTCGCGCTTTCTATAGGAGATTCTGGATTCATGAAGGGCGGGAGAGAACCAGCTGCTTTTTTGAAGTGTGTTTCTTGATGGGGAGTCATTGTGTTGGCGCAGTTGGAGATCCATCGGTGGAGGTTGCGTGCTGAGGTATTGGCATCCGCGGAAGTTGGAGGTGGGGTTTTGCTGAACATGGTGGTGAGCTGTTCTACGTTGACCAAACTTCTGCGAGGGTAGCGGTGGGCATGTTGGGGTACGGTGGTTTTGGTAAAGAGGAAGTGGATGCAGTGGTGGTCGGTCCAAAGCAGCTCAGAGGTGTGGCTGAAGGTAATGTCACTGGCAGGGAAGATGGGGTTGAGCATGTGACCTGCTGAGGGGTTTGGGGAAGTGACCCGTTGTTTGAGTCCAACGGTGGCGAGATTCTCCCGATGTGTTCTTGTCATTGGGATTGTGCAGGTGAAAGTTGAGGTCGCCGAAGAGGATGTAGTCAGAGGAGGCGAGAGCATGGGGTACGATGAAGATGCAAATGGAGTCACTGAAGGGTGGATAGGGTCCAGGGGGGCTGTAGATGAGGCCTGGTAAGTACAATATTCAAGTTCCAGGTTTGGGCCGGTGGAGTGAAAGGTGGTATAGCTCTTTTTAGCTCTTCCATGAATGCTTTAATGACTGGTATTTTAAATATAGGCCTATGCTGTCTGTTTTGCATGTATGCTGCTGGTGCTGCTAAGTGTAGCCTAATAGATGTGTAAACAAGCCCTGTTTGCTGCAGATTGAAAAGATAGCTATAATATCTTGTACAGTAAATGATAAAGGTTATACTTATCTCTACAAAAACAAATCATAAAACGTTTACATTTATCTGCATAACACTAGTTGTAAGCCTACAATCTTGTTTAAGAATATCCATACATTCTTGTGGTAGCTTTAAATGTCAATATTCTAAGGCTTCAGGAGCCAAATTGCTAGATTGAGCTGTTTGGGATTGGGGTGTAGGACCTTCCATTGATCTTGAGTTAGCAGGTGTGGCCAAAAAGGTAGTGTCTCTTATGGAACTAGAGATAGTTGCAGCAGGGTTGTGAACCATGGCTGCAGTGCCCATGTTGCGGCTATTAGTAGTAGAGTCAGAGAGGTTTGTGTTAACTTCTGAACTACATATGGAATGAGTGGGAGAAAAGGAAAAGTGTAAGTAAATACTCCTGAACAATTCATCCATAGGGCATTACTCTTGGATAGCGGGAGAGGAAACCTGGATGCGAAGCTTTGGCATTTGGCGTTTAGGTGAGTGGCAAATCTGTTTATTTCCAGTGTCCCCCATCTTTTGAAGAACGAGTGAAGTAGTGTCTGATCAATTTCCCACTTGTGCATCTGTTGTTGGGTGCTGCTGAGCATATCTGCGAAGTTGTTGCCCACCCCAAGTTGTTATTCTGCTAGGAGGTGGATTTTGTGGTACATTGCCCAGTGCAATTCACAAAGGAGCCAAGAGGGAAATAAGGGTACCTACGGGATAGCCCTCCACTCAACAGACGTCAAGTATACTATTGGTGTGTCTGCTGATTTTAATCACTTTTAGGGATGTGTCGAGTTGAATTCCTTTCAGAATCTCCCTTTTTAGCTACAAACAATGGTTTGATTTGGACAGCTAGGCAGAGATAGAATATACCCAACTACATATAGAGAGGGTGCAAGACTGGATCTAAATAGTATAGTTTTTTCCAGAAAATAGTAATTGGATGCCTATTAGATGAATGCTAATGTCCAGGGTACAGGGATATTTTTTTGATATTGACGTACATTGCCCAGTGCCAGATTCTCTCTGAGATGAGAGAGAGCCGTGAGGGATGCCACCCCTGTTTTTTTATATAATGCATTGCAGTCATATTATCGGTTCATATGAGCACTATTTTGTTGTACAAGTGATTGCAAAAAGGTTTGCGGGACAGCTGACTTGCTAGCAACTCCAGATGGTTGATATGCAGTTGTGTTTTAGCCACTGTCCGCAGACCACAAACTGTATGATCTTTTATATCTGTTCACCATCCCTGATGGAATGTTTTTGTAGTAATGGTGATTTATGGAATTAGGGCTTTGAAATGTTGATCCTGCAACAAGGTGTTGCTGTTCCACCACTGCAGAGAGCGATGAGTTGCTGGCCCCACAACACTAGATCTTGAAGACCCCCATTCGCTGGAGACCATTGAGATTGCAGAGTACGTTGAAGGGACGCATATTTAGATGAGCATGTGAGACTATGGCTATGAATGAGGCCATCATCCTAAATAGCCCTGTAGGAAGGTGGATACCTGACTATGGTTGCCCCCAACTTTTTGCCGGGTTTTTTGCTCGTTTTCCGACTTAGTTGACCTGGGGCCCTGCCAATCAGGACCCCAGGCCTACTGCTCTCTCTCTAAAATGGATTCCATGTACCTTAGGTACATTTCCAATTGGTACTGGGCCACCTTATCAGACCCTGTAGCTCAGGGCATAGGGGTACCCAGGGCCTACCAGGGGCTGAAGCATGTATTATGCCACCCCTGGATGGCCATCTAAATCTGACACAACTGGCTGCACGACAGCTGGGGCAAGGTGGTGTAATCACCCTTTGCTGTAGATATAGTATACCTATATCTAACCCTAAAAATGGACACACAGATTCCTGTCAGTCACTCCTATGGCAGGCCTTGACAATCCTGAAGGCAGAGTGCTTGGGATCGTGTGAAATGGTGCTCTGGCATGAGCTGAGCCCGTTTGCAGCTTGCGGAACCAAGTCCTAATAGCTGTTCCATGATAACGCATACCATATACTCTTAAGTGCATTATAATCCTTGTGGTTAAATGCTATCTCTGGTATCGCTTTATCAAAACATGTCGAGTAAGGTGTCATACGAATTGGAATACTAACCCCTCGCCAATTCTGGCGACGGGGTTAGCATTCCACCCTTCTAGAGGGACACGACATGTATGTAACTGTGAACCCCGGTTAAAGTTAACTGAAGCCTCAGCTCCACAAAATGGATGCTGCCACCACAGACACGAGTCTGACCTCCTGCTGCTGGGAGTCCTTCCAGCGAGGAGAGCTTGGACAAAGGGTTTCCCGTCAGGGGCGGTGCTAGCACCATCCCAGACAGGGTTTTGTGTATCCTGGGTAGGCAGGGCTTTACAGGAAGGTGACGGTAGAGTGGCACCCCGCTCACTACGCATCTGCCGGCTAGAACCAGTTCCAGGGGCACACCAGCCCCTGGCCTGGGGAAAGTCCGGCATGGGAGAGGGGTGTAACCACCCCCCTTCCTGGTCCCACCCCTAGGGCAGGACCTAGTCGCGTACCCACCCCTTTCTTTAGGATAAAGGCAGGAGCGGGGACCCTTCCAAATTAGATCATCTTTGAATCAAGAAACGACTTTCTACGAAAGGACTTCAAGACTCTTCTCAAGATTTCTCCCTTGTGACTAAGGAGTAGTCACCCTGCATCCGCAGGCACCATCTAAGAACTCTGCGGTTTGCTGCACGTCCTTCCTCAGGAATCCGACCGACCAGCACAACGAGACCCGGCTTCCCTGGCACCTCTGACCTCTACCTACCTCTACAGCTAAGCTGAGAACCGTAGGTGCGACGAGACCTCGAGGGACCGGCCATCATCTGAACTGCACAGCTCTTGTCCAGCACGACCGCCGAGGGATCCTCTGGTGAGTGCTTTGGGGTCCGAGAAGCCCCGACCCTGAGCAGCTCCAGCACCGAAGTCCAGCCTCCCAGCATCTCCACGATCTGCGTGGGGCCCTTCTGCTTTTTGCTTCTCACCGCGTTGTTTGGCTACTAGCCCGCTGGCTTGTGACCTTCTGAACGACGCCCGACGACATCACTGCTGCTGGTCTGGTTGCTCCAGACTGGCCCTTGCTCCCTTCCAAAAGAGGAGCACCCCGGACCCTCCTGGTCCACTCCAGACGCCATTTTGAGTCCACCGCGTGGGCTTGAATTAGCCAAGACTTGTTGCCCCAATCTTGGGTCCAGCGACGTCGACAGCTTCATCCATCGTGGGACAGCTCGCACCTCCATCCTGGTCGCCGACAACGCCTCCTGGTCCGTGAGATCTGCAGAGCACAGCGTCGCCCACTCACCTAGTCGAGGTGACTACCATCCGGTGCCCTCCTGATGCCACCTGACTACTGGCTAGTAGTCACGAACTTGGTCCCCTCTGCTTTCAGGTGTCATCCATCTTCGATCCAGGCTTGGATCACTCGAACTATCTTCACTGGTCGCCTGCCAGCATCTTCTTTCTTCAGGCTCCTGGTTCGTCTACGAGGATTCCCGACGTCTTTTGAGACATATGCAGCTGCAGCCCCTGGGCTAGGTAAACTCGGCATTTCGGTGCCCCAGCATAGCCTCACTATCCAAGGGTCAGGATCCACTGTCGTTTTCGATCTACCTTATCCGGTTCGCCCGAGAACACTAACTTTGTGAAATCTAGCTACCATAGCCTTTGTCCCGCATCCCGCGTGAGAGTGCATACTCTGCACCAGAGTCCCCTAGGCCTCCTACTAGTAATCTGAAGGTTCAGTAACGTAGTCCTAGCGATTCCAAAGCCTATTAGAACAGTACTTACCTGCTAGTAATTTCGCATTCCACTTTTGTAGTATATGGTTTTTCGTGCCCCTCGGGCATTTGTGTAAATTGTGCAACTTGAAGTATTTTCATAAGAGTTTTGTTGTGTGCTTAGTACCCTGTCCTCATAAAGAGTACAGGGCTGTTGTGATTCTAATAAATACACTGTTTATTTTCATAACACTTGTGTGGTGTCCTTTCACTTGGTGTTCAAGGGGTATATGTGATGGTTTAATAGCTGGCTTAACACGCCCTCTAGAGTTTAGCCCGAAGACTGCTCGTATCCACGCTACTAGGATAGCTGTTCTAAGGTTGACTTACAACCAATCACCATAAGGGTCGTTTGGACTGATGCATAGTGATCACTAGAATAGTGAGCACTGCATATCAGGCCAACTTCTCACAAGCCCCATCATATGTATACTGTGACGTGAACCTGCCTGTGGCTGAAACAGAGGTAATGTTTGAAATAAATATTTCTCTTTTTGCGCTGTGATATGCTTAGGTTGTTACTGAGTTGAGAGCTGCACCTAGAAAAGTCTGAATTTGTCTGGGTTGCAAATGGGACTTTTGTTATTTAGTAAAATCTCAGTTTGTGTAGAAATCTTATTACATGTTGAGTATGCTTAAAGCATGTATGTTTAAAGCATGGATAGTGTGTTAGACTTTGGTAAGCCAATCGTCTAGATATGGGAAAACATGTATTTCTTCTCTTCTGAGATGAGCCGGCCCTACTGCTAGACATTTTGTGAAAACCCTTATCCCAATAGAATAAGCCCTTAGTCCCTCTGGAAGCAGATTCATGGCCAATCCGTAGCATTTCTTAATGCAAAGGACTATCCACCTGGACAAAGTTGT
This sequence comes from Lissotriton vulgaris, assembly GCF_964263255.1. NCBI lineage: Eukaryota > Metazoa > Chordata > Amphibia > Caudata > Salamandridae > Lissotriton > Lissotriton vulgaris. The sequence continues at coordinate 540,138,952 of NC_141689.1, forward strand.
TTACCTTACCTTTCTTTGCCCCAAATAACCCCAAAATAGCTGATGGTATTTGGTGCATCCAATATAAAAAAGCTCATGGCTCTTTTGGGGTCCAGGCATTGCAGACTCTCCTCTTTTTATTGATGTGGCAAGAAAGGTTTGAAATGCAATGGACTTCCAAACTTAAAAAGGCATCAAACATTAGGCAAAAAATCTGCCCTACACAACAGTTTGTCTGGGAAAAAGGTGGTATAGGGTGGCTGCAACAAGGGGGCCTGGAACTCACTCATGCAATGCGCTGAATTGATCACAATGAGGAAGACAGTTTTGAGACACTGTACATTGGTTTGAAAGGGGTACAGGTGAGGAACACCAGGACCAAATGAAGAACCCAATGTGGCATCACAAATAGGGTAGGAGGGAATAAATGTCAAGCCTTTTAAAAAAATCACAATAGGTGATGTAAACAAGGATGGTTGGTACAGCAAGCATAAAAACTCTGAAAGGGGCGACAACTAACCTTGTTTGGTGCACACATCAGGTCCATGCTGGCTAAAGATACATCAAACAACAAAACATCTGACAGTTTGGCTTGAGGGGGAGGGTCGGTTGCAGACTTCACACCAAGCCACAAATTTGTCCCAGCAGCCTGCATAAATAAATTTTGTAGAGGGACGCCTGACTGCGAGGATGATATCCACAACTTTAGGAGGTAGATCAAATGCAGCAACTGCCACTACTCAATCTCCATGCACGGAGGTAATGATTGCAGTGGTTTGGGTTCAGAATCCTGTCTTGCTGATGCAACAAAAGATCCTTCCAAAGTGATAGCCCGTTTGGAGGACAGTTCTGGGTACCACACTCTCCTGGCCCAGCCAGAGCGACTAGTAGGACCTGGGCCTTGTGGACACTGATCTTCTTCAGAACTCTGGGCAGGAGAGGCCGGAAGTCACTTGCTTCACTGCAGTCTGAATAGTCTCAGAGGGAATTTTCTTGGCAACTCCACTGCACAGGTGTTTAAACATTGCGCATTCAATGGTGGCCAACAGATCCAGCCATGGCTCTCCCCCACCCCCTGTCCGAAGATGTCTTAAGCCACCTCTGGAAGCAACCTCCATTTGTGATTTGGTCTGCCACTGGTCAGGTTGCGGTCTAGCAGCCACTACAGCATATCTCCAGAAGTCTCCTCTCAAACCTGATGGCATCCGAAAAGTTTCCTTGGTGACCACAAACTTCAGATCCCACTACAGAACTCGCATATGCCACCTGGCGAAGTGGACAAGCAGGAAGCATAGCATGATCCCAGCAGGCCATAAAGCCTCAGAGTTGTCCTCATCGAAATCCAGGCCAGAGGTAGAGGCCAAATTTCCTGCACTCATTGCCACAGCGGAAAAACCAGGAGCTGTTAGAAATGCGTTACTTACCTGTAACTGCAGTTATCCAGTATTGGTATCTTTCATAGATTCACAGGCCTGAATCATTCCCCGTCGTCTGGGTGGGAGTCCCCGGCACATAAATAAAGTAATGTCATATAGACATATATACATAGTAATGGGCCAGAGGCCTCTCATTAGTAACATATACATGTCCTTTTGTGAAAAGGATCAAACTTTGGCCAGCTATCACCACCCTCTAGAACCTTCCTGGAAGGAGCTCTGGTCCCTCAGATGTTCGTGAGCACAGTGCTAAGTCGTATATTACTGAGAGAACCAAGGTGAGCCCTTCCAGGGGAGGTGGGTGGGTTGCATGTGAATCTATGAAAGATACCAATACTGGATAACTGCAGTTACAGGTAAGTAACGCATTTCTTATCCAGTATTATGGGTATCTTTCATAGATTCACATGCCTGAATCAGAGTAGCGAGTAATAGGAATTGTACAACAGCAAATCTCACTAGATAATAACATATCAATTGTGAAATACAAAAGGTACCAAAAAGCAATAGTAGAGAGAAATGTGCAAGTAGACAGTAGGAAGGTGGGATGAAAGAGAAGGCTCACCTCTAGTGAAATAGATGATGGAGCACAGCTTGTCCCATTGCTGCATCTTTCATAAGTTCAGTATCCAAGCAGTAGTGCCTGGTGAACATATGAGGCGTCTTCCATGTCTCCGCTCTGCAGATGTCAATGATGGGCACTCCCGCAAAGAGCACCATGGAGGTTGAGACTGCTCTAGTGGAATGAGCACGAACCTTGGAATGCAGAGGATGTCCTGCTTGTTGATGACAGAAAGCAATAGCTGCAGAGATCCAACGTGAAATGCTCTGCTTAGTCAATGGAAGACCTTTCCTAGGTCTGCGAAGGGCAACAAAGAGTTGGTTAGATTTTAGAAATGTCTCTGTTCTGTGGATGTAGAACTTCAGACAGCGTTTGAGATCAAGAGAGTGGGGAGACCTCTCTGCTGCAGAATGAGGATTCGGGAAGAAAGACCGCAGTAATATAGGCTCATTAAGGTGAAAGTCAGATGGGACCTTTGGAATGAATTTAGGATTAGTCCTCAGAAGCACTCTGTCCTGCCTGAATTGGAGGAAAGGGTCTTGAATTGAAAAGGCTTGGAGTTCCCTTACTCTTCTCACTGAGGAAAGCGCCAATAGAAGAGCCGTTTTCCAGGAAAGATATTTGATATCAGCTTTGTGTATTGGCTCAAAGGGATGTTTCATTAATTGAGCAAGCACAATGTTCAGCTGCCAGGCGGGCGGTAAAGACTTCACCGGAGGAAATGTCCTGAACAAGCCTTTAAGGAATTGTTTGATGAGTCTGCTGGACCAGAGGAAGTACCAGCTGAGGAACGTCTGAAACGAGATATGGCAGCCAGGTGAACTTTTATTGAAGCATGAGCCAGACCTGAGTTTGCCAAACGAAGAAGGTAAGGTAAGATCTGTGCAGGTGATGAAGAAAAGGTCTGTATTTTCTTCGATTCACACCACATGCAGAACCTTTTCCATTTTAGGGAATATGTTTTGTTGGTACTGTCGGCCCGAGCCCGGGCTAGAAAAGCTCTGCAATCTGGCGGAATGTTTAAGTTCTGGAATGCCAGGCCAGACAGTGATTTCCTCTTGGCAGCACACTACACTCCTTTACAACCCTTTACCTTTGGACAATTAGCTGTGCGAGTTCCCTCCCACTTCAGTTATCACTTTTCGTCTGTCCTTGGATCTCAGCACGCCGTAATAATGAATTTCGATTCGGTCTCTGGTATGACCGATCAAAAGGCGAGTACATTTGCCTACACCACTGAGGACGCAGATAAAATATATGGTTTGATACAAGATGAAATCACCACTACTGGTAACACTCGCAGCGTGGAGAGTAACATCAGACAATTACTCTACTTGCTCAAGAAAGAATCGAATCAGAAACTGCACGCTAGCACCCTGATACGGTACCATCGTGCCCAACGGATCCCACGGGGCCTACGGGTCCCTTTGAAACCTCTACTCTGCAAAAACAACGCTAAATTTGTTGAACGATGGTATTCCATCCTCAACAAGTGCTCTCTCGACCTGATCCTCCTGATCGTGGAAGAATTATCTAAAACTTTGGAAGAACTGTCCCATGAGATCACTGGCGTAAAAAAAGAGCTGAACGAAGCCATGTCCATTGAAGAACTCAATAAAATGTTGGAGGACGTGAACACCCAACTGGATAAGCACACACGTGAAACACAAGAAAGAAAATTTCGGAAATTCAAGAGAGATACCATTGATTATAAGCTCGGCGAGGTGTACACTTGGGCAGAGGTGTACGCCCGCCGACGCCCAAACAAACCTTATAATCCTTTTTCCGCCAACGAAACATCATCTTCCGAAGAAGATAACAGACAAAGACCGACCCGCGCTACACCTAATGCTGAATCACAGACACCAAGCACCTCTACCGACTCCACGGTTCATTTTTTAGAATCAGGCCCAGATCAACAAAAAGATCCCGGGGGGGAAAAACCCGCCGAGGAAACAGAAAAAACTCCACCAACAACCAAGAGCAAAAAGACCAAAGAAAGACGATGAACCTGGATGACAACCTCGTTATTAACATATCTTCAACTGTTTTATCTACTGAAGAAATCAACACCTTGCAGAAGGGTCAATCATTTGTCCCCACCACCAGAACCAACACCTTGGAACTAGAAGTCAGTGCCTTCAAATTGGTACGGAACATCTGACTCAGACATTATTTTCAAAACATCTGTCCGGCCCTCACACAAGAAGAAGATATGCTCCGGGGACTGCGTCCTCACAGTTCTTTTCTGGCACCCCAAAGCCACAAAATCATCGACGCTTTCGAGAACCTAATCAAACAGGAAATACTGAACTTACCTTTTCAACAACCCATGAAATATGGGAATCTGACTAAGAAGGAGAGAAACATTTTACAAAAGCTAGCTGACAATCCCACCATCACTTGTCAAAATGCTGATAAAGGCGGCGCCCTGGTGATCATGGACACTACTTTTTATGAACAACAAATTGAGGCGCACATCAGTGATTCTAACACATATGATGTCCTTCCGGGGGACCCCACTCAGGAGTTCCCCAAAAACTTTATCCAAATCATCAATATGGCATTTGAAAATGGTACCATCAATGATAAAACCAGAAGATATCTGATACCCATCAATCCGAAACCTCCTGTGCTTTATGTGCTACCTAAAATGCATAAACATACTACCAAACCTCCCTTTCGACCCATTGTGTCCACCAGAGGTAGCATTCATGAGAACGTGGGTAAATTTCTAGACAAATATCTCCAACCATTTGTCCTTGAAACTGAGTTGCACGTACGAGACACCACCGACTTCCTTTTGAAGCGGGAACCTATCATGAACGAAATGAGAAACGTTCAACTAATCATGTGCACAGTGGACGTGTGTTCACTCTACACCTCCATCCCTCATGATGGAGGAATTGAAGCCATCGAACAAGTACTAGCTTCATCCGATTTGGATCCGGATTTAAAAGTGTTTTTGATGCAACTCACTATTTTCACCCTCTATCACAGCTATTTCACGGTGCTGGACAAATGGATATTGCAATTGAATGGCACGGCCATGGGAAATTCGGCAGCTCCTTGCTACTCCAACATTTACATGAAACAATTTGAGGAGTCACACATTTTATGCCAAAACAGCTGGCGGGAACATGGAAAACTATACCTTCGTTACATAGACGATATTTTTCTACTATGGGATGGAACCATAGATACCCTCATCACCTTCCTTGGAACTTGGAATAACATCAATCAGAGAATCCAATTCACCTGGGAATACAGTGACAAATGTGTCCATTATCTGGACGTTGAAATACACAGAGGATTGGAAGATTGGTCTACCTCAATCTTCCGTAAACCCACAGATAGAAACTCCACCTTACATTACAAAAGCTTCCACCGCGTTGGCTTAAAGAACAACTTATCTTATGCCCAACTCCTCCGAGTCAAACGGATTGTCTCCAATGAAGAAGAAAGTAAGAAAGAGATCATGATCACATTGGATCGATTAAAGGCACGGGGATACCCTACCCCCATACTTGACCTGGCAGTTGAGAGATGTGAGAAGAGTATTAGGACTGCTTTACTGCAACCCAAACCGAAGAAACATTCTGACAGCATGGTTGTGGTCTCCAAATACTCCAAGACATCTAATCGCTTTCAACATATCATTCGCAAACACTGGCCCATGTTGACCATGGAACCTGACTTCAAGGGACTGTTTAACCAACCTCCCATATTTGCTTTCACCAGAGGCAGGAATTTGAAAGAAATCTTAAGCCAACCCAGTAAACTTGACACACATCACCTACACGGGTTTAAAACCTTGTTTCAACTGCAGTAACTGCAACAATTGTATTCTTGGTAACACCACTAATCACCCGATGAAAGGACATCCGATCAAACTTCGGGTGAATGCAACCTGCAACAGTAGCAATGTCATCTATTTATTGAAATGTCCCTGCGGCAAATGTTACATCGACCACACTGAAAGAAAGATCCGTGTCAGGATCTTAGAACATAAGAGTAACATTCGTACCCAAAACCTCAAATCCACTGTAGCTACTCATTTCCTTGAGAACTGACACACTGTGGCACAGTTAAAATACCAAATATTGGAGCAAGTCAAAGTTACTTCCAACAACAAGAACACCCTATTAAAAAGAGAGAACTTTTGGATCCGTTTCATGTCCACGATGATGCCCCATGGGCTCAATGACCGCATGGAATTTCTTTGCTACCTGTAACCATTATCATGATTTTCCTTTCTCATTCTTTCATGTATCTTGCCTTCACTACTTTTTTCATTACCATGTTTTGAAAACGTTTGTCTCTCTGTTTCCTTCTGCATGAACTTTGCCTCCTTTTGACCCACTCCAATATGGCGAACCATTACTCGGCTTACTCACCCTCCACTCTTTCTATGAGCATTTACCTTTTAGTCCTCTTTCCATGTCTACTCTCGCTGGACGCTTTTAACCCTGTCGACCAGCGGTTCACTTGGTTGATCTTTTCCCGCTCGGAACTCCGCGGAGTTTGAGCGTAGTCACGCTGATGTAAGTACCCTACCTGGGGACGCTTTTTGAATCCGTTACCTGTGCATGTTTTACCTCGTCTTTGCCCTCACTTACTTGACCACTTCCGTCACGTCACCGTCATTTTAATGTGTAAACGCTCCTACTCATTTTCCATTTTTCTGCTACCGCTTGTATATCACGGAACTTTGTTTCTGTCTCACGATGGCTGCATACACTGGGTGATTCCGGGCTAACTCGGGATACAGCTGATTTCATTGACTCTACCCGCACTTCTCTCTTATGCTCATTCCTTATGATCTTATGTTGATTTTTGTCCTTTTTATCATGTTAATTTAAAAATGCTTAAAGATTTAGCATGTTATTAGCCGTTTGTAACAGGAACAGTTAGTGAGTGATTTTTTCTGATTTTCTTGTAGAGTAATCCCCTGACGAAGAGCGGAGCCCGAAATGCATCGGGAGGTATGATTTATTTGTTACAACATGTCAATGACCAAGACATTCTATGAACTCAGTTAATTCAATGATTTAAATGAAAGTATGCACTGAATACCAACCTAATAAATCTTGAAAGATGGATGAATAATTTTGTCGCTGTCGCATGAACTTTTGATCAATCTTCGTGTTATGGAATAAGACCTGTTGGTCCCCCCTTGTTGTGCTCAGAGGTGCTCTCTCCCCAAAAGGGGGAGCTTTGTATTAGTTCCTTTGGATGTTTCACTGCCAGGCCAGACAGTGATTTCCTCTTGGCAGCAAACTACACTCCTTTACAACCCTTTACCTTTGGACAATTAGCTGTGCGAGTTCCCTCCTAAGTTCTGGAATTCTCTGAACTCAGGAGCCAAGCCGATAATTTGAGAGATGCTGGATACGGATGCTGGACTTGTCCGTGGTTCAGTGTGAGTAGATTGGGGCACGGCTTCAATGGGATCGGCGGTTCCAGCAATAGGAGATGAAGCTCCGTGAACCAGTGTTTTGATGCGGCCACCCTGGAGCTATCAAGATCAGGGTACAATGTTCCGCCTTCAGCTTCCTGAGGACCCTGGGAATCAGGGGAAATGGAGGAAATGCGTACGCAAAGACGTTGAACCATGCAATCGAAAATGCATTCCCTAGAGACCCTTTCTGGTGACGCGAGCTTGCGTAATGTTGGCATTTAGCATGGTGTCTGGTTGCGAACAGATCCAGGGGAGGCCTGCCCCATCGGGAGAAGATGGGACTGAGAAGTTGGTGGTCCAGCTCCCACTCGTGGCACACAGAGCGCTGTCTGCTCAGCGAGTCTGCAAGGACATTGTCCGTTCCAGGGACGTATTATGCCAGATGGGAAATGATGTTAAGAAGTAGCCAGTTCCAGATCTTTTGAGATTCGCGAGACAACGTCAGAGACTGAGTCTCCCCTTGTTTGTTGATATAGTGCAATGTGGTGGAATAGTCCGTCCGCACAAGCACTGGGGAGTTTTTGATCCGAGGCAGGAACGCTCGAAGCGCCAGGTAAACTGCTCTTATATCGAGAAGGTTTATGTGCAGTTGTCTTTCGGCAGGGGACCACTGTCCGTTGATTTTGAGTTCTTGGAGGAACGCCCCACAACCTTCCAGGGACACATCTGGTATAATATGCGGCGAAACCGGAAGCAGGAACGGCATACCTCGCATGAGGTTCTGTGGGTAAATCCACCCCTGTAGAGCTTTTACCATGGGAGGAGTAACACGGACTACATCTTCAAATGATCCAGTACACTGGATCAATTGAGTGGATAGCGCTTCCTGAAGAGGACGCATATGAAAACGGCAGTGTGGAACTAACAGGATGCAAGAAGACATCATCCCTAGCAGGGACTTGTAAAGGCGCACCGTGAGGGTTCTTCTGGTTTGTACACGGGCCGCCAAGGATGCCAGCTTGGATGGACGCTCTTGTGAAGGGAAAGCTTTCTTCTGAGCCGTATCTAGGACAGCGCCTAGGAAAGTGAGATGCTGGGAAGGCTGAAGGACGGATTTGTCTCGATTGAGAGTAAGGCACAAGTCGTTGAAAAGTTGAAGACAAGCGTTGGAGGACTTGGTCACGCCTGCAAAAGAAGGTGCCTTGACAAGCCAGTCGTCTAAGTATGGGAAGACTTGGTGATGCTGTTGCCGGAGGTACGCTGCTACTGGAGACAGGCATTTTGTAAAAATGCGTGGGGCCGACTTCAGGCCGAAGGGTAACACCCGAAACTGGTAGTGTTTGCCTGCCACAGCGAACATGAGGTATTGCTTGTGATTTCTGTGGATAGGCACGTGAAAATAAGTGTCTTGAAGATCTAGAGACACCATGAAGTTGTTCGCATTGAGGAGTTGTAGCACCTCCTGAATGGACACGATACGGAATGACTGCTTCTTGAGATACTTGTTTAGGTTTCTTAAGTCCAATAAAGGTCTCCATTTTTTCTCTTTCTTCCGAATTAAGAAGAATCGGGAGTAGAACCCCTTGCCTTTCTGATCGCGGGGGACTCTTTCTATGGCACCTTCCTTTGTGAGAGCTCCAATTGCAGCAGATGTAAATTCTTGCGGAGCATTGGGCGAGGAGGAGTTTGAGGCCGAGTTTCTATGAACTTCAGAGAGTGTCCGAATTGAACTAGTTGGAGGACCCATCGATCCGTAGTGATTTTTCTCCAATTTTGTAGGAAAGATGAAACTCTTCCTCCAACTTTGCATGGCAGAGAAGTAGTGGAGACCCGTGGCAGAGAGAAGTCATTGTCTTCTGGCTGTGTCCTCCTTTCCTCCTCTACCACGAAAGAAATACTTCGTGTAGGACGACTGTTGTTGTCTTTGCGGATATTGGGGTTTGTACTGCTGATTTGAGCTGTACGAGGACCGGTAACCTTGAAAATCTCTTATTGAAGATTGGCCTCTCCCTCTGGAGCCCCGAAAGGGAGGATTTTTAAACTGGAGGGTACCCAGTGCCTTCGCTGTATCGGTATCTTTTTTAATACCTTGAAGTGCCTCATCTATGTGTGCTCCAAATAGAAGTTGGCCATCGTAAGGCATGTCGAGCACCTTAGTTTGCACTTCCGGCCGGAAGGTAGTTGCTTTGAGCCAGCCTTGATGTCTCAGCACCGCAGCCCCAGCTAGCTGGCGGAAACCCGTCGATGCGACATCCATCACACAGTCAATCATCTCTGAGGCGGAGCACTCACCTTCTAAGAGAATCTTTTTTGCCTCCTCTTTATCTTCCTCCGACAATGATCCCAAATATGGGGCGATATCAGCCCACATTTGACGGTTGTAACGTCCTAACAGTGCCATGGAGTTTGCAGCTCGCACTGTCAACCGCTTCCCAAAATTGTCCAGTTTTTGTCCCTCCTTATCCGGTGGTGCAGTTAGAGCAGCAGAAGGATTTTTTGATTTGCGCTGCGCTGCTTGGGTAATGACAGAGTCCGGCTTGGGATGGCCAGTAAGGCAAGCTGGAGCAGTGTCTGGAGCCCTATATTTCTTGTCCAGTCTGGGCAGAACTGGGGGCAAGGAAGAAGGATTTTGCATGATCTTAACCCCTTCGTCTCAAATGTAGTCTATGATAGGTATGGACCTAACAGCCTTTTTGAACGGTTCCTTGAAATCATAAAGGAAGCAGTCTTGTTGTTGGGTAGTTATGGGAATCTTGAAATGCAAAGCCGCCCTTTCTAGGATATTATGGAATCCCCCAATGTCCTCCGGGGGCGAATCGGCTTGCGTTGGCACAGGAGATGCTGGACCTGGAATGACGTAATCATCCCACTCGTCATGCGAGTCCTGGAGTTCCCCTTCCTCCTGCTGTTGCTCCTCTTCTTCATCATCCGAGGATGGAGGATGCTGTGCAGGAGCAGGATCCGGGTGAAGCACTAGAGGCGGAGGTCGAGGTCTAGGCGAACTGCAGATCCGCGACTATGGATGCAGGAAGACACACCATAGGTTGAGGAGGAGGAGGAGGAGGAGGTTGTAATTCCTCCTGGTAATCCACTTGTTCGTCCTGCTCTTGTTCTTCATAATCTGAACTCTTGTGATATTTTACGTGCAGCTGAGATGGGCTAGTAGCTGTCTGGAACATAGAACCCTCATCAGAGTCTTCTTTATCCAGAAGATGCGCAGATGGTAAAGCTTGGACTCTGCTCGGAGAGGTTAGATCCGGTGTCAAAGTGCGCCTAGTAAATTTTAAGTGAACATATATGCACTTTTCAAGGCAGGTTCCTGTGTCGTTGTTGAGCCCGCCGACAGGGTGGTGGTCGACGGAGGAATGTCGACGACTGATCCAGAAGGTATCGAAGACAGTGTCGTCGAGGAAGACGATGTCGTTGACGGCTGCGGCGTCAACAGTGATTTCTTCGTTGACGGTCTAGTCGTCGACGACTTTGTCGACGTTGATGAAGCCTTCGTCGACGACGATGGAGCTTTTGTCGACGACGATGATGCGGACTTTGTCGAAGTGGAAGCGCTCGTCGATGACTATGTCTTTATCTTTATAATAGATGGAACGGACCTACCCGTCGATGATGAGTATGTTGCAGACGTTGACGTGGACAATGAAGAGGACGCCACAGAAGTGGAGATGGTCGTCGTCGATGCTGTCACAGGCAGAGCTGGAAGGTGGAAGCAGAACCCTGAAGACAAACCTTCGCAGGCAAGACCTTAGAATGACATCACTGTAAACAGGTTGTTCCTTCAATGGCCCTGCATTACACAGTTGGTATACATCCAATTATTGAAGTTAGGTGACAAAGAGATTCTAAACACTGATTATTCAAAAATATATATACTTTATTTTTCTTTTTTCTTTTCGTATACTTTTTTTACTTGAAAAATTATTTCATAAAAAGTTCATTTTTTCAGAAGAGAAGAATATTTTTTCTAAATACATATAAACATTTATAACAAAAATATTATAAATATATACAAAATTAATAAACACACAATATATATAAGAAACACATCACCTGATATCTAACATACACTGCAAAATGCATACATACTCGCACCCACACCACAGTCAAACCACATCCACAAAAGAACAGGGAGGAACTAGGTTATAGACCTTAGAATGAACCTCTGAAGACTTCAGCGTCTTCTTTTGAGGTGGCTCTGAAGACGGTCCTGGGGATGTCACTCTAGGTCTTTTAGGAGAGGAATGTGGACTCCTGAAGGAACACTCACTCTCACCTGAAGAGACTGCCTGGTCTTTATCCTTCAGTCTCTGTAGCCATATCAACAGGCGCCCCTCTCTGTCCTTGAAGGTCTTTGTTGAAAAGGTCCGACAGACCTTACAATCCTTAGAAGAGTGGTCTGGGTAGAGACAATAAAAGCAATCCTTATGCTTGTCATCTACATGAAGCCTCTTCTTGCCACAAGAGGCACAAGGTCTAAAAAGTCCTTTTTAGGAGTATCAGCCATGGCAAACTGAAAAGCCACACAACTGAAGAAATTATGTGAGAAAAGTGCTGGAAAATCCAGAGAAGTAAGGAAAACGGAGCAGAGCTCAGTGGAGACCCCCTTAGCACAAAGTGCGGTAGAAAAAATCTGAGGGACCAGAGCTCCTTCCAGGAAGGTTCTAGAGGGTGGTGATAGCTGATTGGCTCTTGGCCAAAGTTTGGTCCTTTTCACAAAAGGACATGGATATGTTACTAATGAGAGGCCTCTGGCCAATTACTATGTACATATGTCTATATGACATTACTTTATTTATGTACCGGGACTCCCACCCCGACGAGGGGGAATGATTCAGGCATGTGAATCTATGAAAGATACCCATAATACTGGATAATTGAAGTAAACCTCAGCAAAAGAATCGATGTGACTTCCACTTGATCAAGAACTCCAAGGATGTTAGATAGTTATCCGTCATCTGGAGGTGATCCGCAACAGACTGTGGCGAGACCACTTTTGACAACCAGTTGCGAAGGTAGGGGGAGACTGGTATAAGCAACTAAGGTAAGGGTTTTAGTGCTTATGAAGTATTGGCGCTCAGCAAATTTACGTTCAGTGTATATGGGTAAACTGGTGAGTATGGCGCTAACCAGGAAGGGGAGACCCTTGTAACCCCTCGATGTGTGTAGGGAAGACCCTACAGCAAGGCAGTATAGTTCTATCCTGTGCACACATAGATAATAAAACACGTTGTACAATTGTGTACGTAAGCAATATGTACAGAGCCCTGAAGAAGTCGTGGGACTACTTTTCGCTGATGAAAAACGTGTCGGTTGGTTACGTTTTTCACCAATATAAAGAATATACAGCATCACTCCAGAACTCTGTACATGGTGCTTACGTCAACACTTGTATCAACTTGTTTTATTATGTATGTGTGCACAGGATATAGCTATCCTGGGCAAGACTGGTATGCCTAACCTCCAAAGGTCTGCAATGACCACCCCATTTCGTGAACATCGGAGGGTTACCGGTAAGGCAGAATGGAGCACGGCAAACTGAAAATGCCCATTGTCGATTTTTAACTGCAGGTAAAATCAGTGAGTTTCCATGAAAGCATGCGTCCTTCAGGTCCACGGCAACCTTTCAGTCGTACAGATCCACGGCAGACCTAATTTGGGCCAGAGGGAGCATTTTGAATTTGTCCTTCTGTAGGAACCCTTTGTGAGAGTGAAGATCTAAAATAGGATGAAGGCCTCTGACCTTCTTCGGCACAAGGAAACAGAGGGAATAAGAACTCAACCCTACTTCCGAGGCCAGAATCTTTCCAATGGTACATTTAGCCATTAGAGCCTCATCTCTTTCAGAAAGATGGATAGATGCTCCTCTGAAAGCTGCTCTAATATTGGTGTAAGTTGAGGTGGGTCAGGAAGATGTGGAAGGGCACAGCCTTGCTGGACTCATCTGGAGGACCCATCTGTAAGACGGGGATGGCTTGTCACCCTGGAAGAAAATATCTGTTCCAGCCTCCCACAAAGTGGCTGGATACAGCTAAACACAAAGAAAAGAGGCCTGAGTGGGACAAGGTCTCTGGTGACCTGTAAGATGTCTGCTTGATTCAGGTCACTGGGCATGAAACGACTCGGGTAACTGCTAGATGGTACCTATGCACCAGTCCAATAAAGTAGCCTTGAAAGGGTCAGAGCAGAGGAAGAAACTGTAGGGCAGGGTTTGAGGGACCAAGGAACATGATGTGGCCCACTTTCCTTTAAATTGTTCAAGGGCAGAGTCTGCCTTTTCACCGAAGAGGATTGCAACCATTTAAAGGTATATTCGTTAAAGACTCTTACATGTTCCAAGAAAAGCCACTAGATCACATTGATGTGTGGTAACAGCTCATCACACTAATGCCCATGAAATGTTCCAAAAGGTCAGTAGTACCCAGGCCAGCTCGGATAACAATTTGATGCATCCTGGCCGCTGTGAATGGTTTGAGCCCAAGAGCCTAAAACTCCACTGGGACTGCTGGCAAAATGCTGCTGGCCATGCCTCAGAGGCATGCGTGTAACAGCCTAACAGGCAGATCGCATGGACTAACTTCAACACCAAGCTGGCGGAAGAGAACATCCGCTTATTCAAATACCTCAATCCTTTTCGACGCTCAATGGAGGGACTGTGGGGAGCGCATCAGGATTGACTTTGTTAATGGAAGCTTGAACTACCAAACTCTCAGGAGTCGGCTACTGCATAAAAAAAAGTCTGCGTCATCTGGTGTCACTATGTGGCACCTGCCTGTTTATCGGGAGTTGAGAGTAAAGTTTTGCCCAGGTGCCCATAAAGGGGTCAGTCAGAGCTTCAGTAAATGGAAGTAAAGGATTCAGATGAGGCTGGCCCCTTGTGCAAAACCTCAGTAAGTACATTTGCTTTGACTTTAACTGAAGACAGTTGTAGGTCCAGGACCTAAGCTCCAGGTCTAATCACCATAGCATATTATGCTTTTCCTCCATTGGGGGTCCAGGGGCGAAACCAACCTTGTGCAAGGGGAGGCATCCAGCCTTCTCGCCTTCAGCAAATCTATGTAACTATAATAGTTTGGTGGTAAATCATCCCCATCATGATTAATGTTGTTGATCACAGACCAAGTCAAAATGGTGATGAAGCCTCTGAGGAAGGCCTCATGGAAGAGTTTTGTCAGTTGCTCTGGTATGGAGTTAAGGCACGACCTCTATCTGAGTCAATGCAAATTCAACACAAGGTTGCACACTGGAGTTGGCAGAGGTTCAGCCTCCAATGACATAGGGAAAGGAGTCAGTGGAGCCGCAATAGAAGCCTGCACCGTAGTCATGCACAGCCAGAAGGATCTAGGGGCACACACAGCACAGAAGACAGGCCGCCAGCGGTAACCCGACTGGAAGACCCTGCAGATTCTTAGTGTCAAAAATTAAAAGGATAGCCTCCTTAAAAGCCCGATGTGCTGCAGCATCACCTATGGCCCAGGAACTTTTGGGCACGATAGGACCAGTTGTGGAAAATCCTCCATAATTGAGGTTTGGGAGTGAGAGAGTGGTACCCTGATGTCCTCCTGACTTCTCTTTGGACAGAGAGTGGCTGGATGTGGTTGAGTCCTACTTCATATGGTTTCTCTTGGATTTAGATTTCTACTAACTGGGCGACTATGAAGAGGGCCTGTGGTAAAACTGGCCTTGAGAGAATTAAATAGTTTGGGCCCTGGACTTGAAGCAGGACTTCCTTAAGATCTGAGATATCTGTTGGTGATATACAGCTTCACTTCCCGGTCCTGGATCGCCTTTGGATGCACGAGGGCACATTCTTCATACAACTTTGTGCCCAGAGTCCAAACACCAGTGGCACACCTTTTGCAGGTCTATCACCAAAATCTGATCATGTCAAGGCATTATTAAAACCCTGTATTCTTCTGTGTGGACATTTTTTCCTTGCACACTGGAAAATATTTCAGAAGGAATCAGTCAATCAATATAGTGCGGTGCTCGTAGTTCCCACTAACAGGAAAGGAAGGAAAGTAAATGACATCGGCTCGCAGGGAAGCGATTATATGGTCAATGCAGCGCCACACAAAGCCATTTAACAGTGCATGGGAGCACTGCTATGAAAATCTCCAGATCAAGTCTTGCAAGTGAGGTATCCATCAGAAACCTGATGGTGTTTCTGGCATTCCACGGTGTTAAGAGTTATTAGTGGTGAAATCAGAAGAGGATAAGCTGTATCAATGGCTTTGGGTCTAGCCCGAGTTAATCAGTTCTAAAGTAGAATCATCCAGCTGTCTTTTGTGGTAAAGTAAGAGTTTCTGATATTGTATCACAGTCAAAGATACAAATAGTAAGCAAGAACTGGGAAGGATAAGTTACTTACCTGTAATCCTAGTTCTCTTCCAGGGGTATCCTCATCAAAGTCATAAGCACTGAATATTCCCACCCATGTGCGGGAACCCGGAAATAATATAAAAATTATATATGGAAATCATATATATCTAGCTCCACATATATGTATGTACATATATAATTTTTTCTCACACCAATGCAGCCACTAAACTGAGGCTAAACAATGTAATTACCTATAAAGAGACTGTATTTGCAAGTATATATAACACACATTAGGTCAAATAGCACTTGAACTCTGTTTTAATGAGCAAAACACACAAATATCATGAAAATTGCAAATAAACTAGACATTATTAGCACACAGGCTGCATTGTAAAAACAATAGCATGGAACATTAAAGCATTTTCAACAAAAACTGGCACCGTGCCTTTAAGGCAGCCATGACCCTTGGTTTCCCATCATGCCTCAGGGGTGACAGTTAGGTCAGTTCTTCCCATAACCCTGAAAGTCAGGGCTCGACAACAAAACTATAAACACTGTGACATCATCTCATTTTCCTGGGGAGGCGGCTGGGTTGCTTATGACTTTGATGAGGATACCCCTGGAAGAGAACTAGGATTACAGGTAAGTAACTTATCCTTCTCTTCTAGGGAATCTGCATCAATAGTCATAAGCACTGAATAGAATAGCAAGCCCATCAACCACCTGCAGGTAAATGAGAATCGTATGACCCAACCAAAGACTGTAACAGCTGAGATTGGCCGTTAAACAGATTCCGCAGGGAGGCCTGGCCTACTTGGGTATCTGCTTTAGTGTCTGAATCTAGACAGTAGTGTCTGGTAAATGTATGGACGGACCTCCAGGTTGCCGCCTTACAAATCTCAGACATAGGCACATTATGAAGAAAAGCTGTAGTAGCCGTTTTTCCTCTGGTGGAATGTGCTTTGGGAGAAAACCCCAGGGTCTTCTGCGCCAATTGGTAGTCAAGTTTGATACATGAAACTATCCACCTGGAGATGGAACGTTTCGAAGCTGCATAACCAGATCTGATCGATCCATAGTTGACAAACAGTTGATCAGATTTTCGTATAGATTTGGACCGATCTAGATAGAATTTTAAAACCCTTTTCAGGTCGAAAGAATGCAAGGCCCTCTCAGCTGGAGTGGAGGGATTGTGAAAAAGGTGGGTAGAGAGATGGTCTGGTTCATATGGAAATCTGACACCACCTTAGGCAGAAAAAATGGAGGTGTTTTCAACACCACCCTATTTAGATGAAACACAGTTTATGGCTCTTTGGAACAGAGAGCTTGAATCTCGCTCACCCTGCGAGTGGACGCGATCGCTACCAAAAAAGCAGCCTTCCAGAAAACATGCTGCAAGGTTGCTTTATGAGTGGGTTCGAAGGGAGGACCCGTCAATTTCGATAGCACCAGGTTCAACTCCTAGGGGGGTGACTGAGGACGTACCGGAGGGCAGACCTTCAAGCCCTACAGAAAATCTTTCACAGCTTGTAACGGGAAAAAAGAAGGTTGGGAAGGTGAGCGCCTATAAGTTGTTATAGCTGCTAAATGCACCTTAATTGAATTAAATTTCAAGCCTGCTTTAGCCAGATATAATAGGTAAGAGAGAATGACCTCTCCTGACCTTTATAGGATGACAATTGTTCTGAATACACCACATGTAGAAACGCTTCCACTTGCATGTATAGGAATGCCTTATGGAAGGACATCTTGCTTCTTTCAAAATGGACATGCAGTCCTGTGGCAGTCCTAGGTGGCCGTATTGTATGACCTCAGGAGCCATGCTGCCAAATTCAGTGACCGAAGGATGGGATGATGAATCCTCCCGTTCATCTTGGATAGACGGTCCGGCCTGCATGTCAGCTTCCTGTGAGGACACTCTGACAGATGTAGAAGGTCCGTGCACCACAACTGTCTCGGCCAGTCGGGGGCAATGAGAATCATCTTTGTGTACGAGTGAGCTAGCTTGCTCAACACCTGCGGGATCAGCGGAATGGGTGGTAAGGCGTAAACAAATTCCCCTGACCAGTCTATTCAAAAGGGCATTCCCTTTCGATCCTGTTCGGTAGAATCTTGAGGCGAAGTCTCTGCATTTGGTGTTTTCGTCGTCCGCGAAGAGATCGATGGTGGGACGACCCCATGACTGGGAGACGTTTTCGACTACCTCGTAGTTGAGAACCCAGTCCTCTCTGTCTTCGAAATGCCGGCTTTGAGTGTCTGCTCTTACGTTCTGTTCTCCTGGGAGATGGACTGCTGAGACTGACAGATTCGGAGCCAGGAGCCAATGCCACAGATTTTGTGCCTCAAGGGAAAGGGTGCGTGAACGTGTTCCTCCCGGTTTGTTCAAGTAGTATATTTTGTGGTGTTGTCTGTTTGTTCTAACACTGATGATGCTTGAATCGAGGGCAGGAAAGCTTTGAGGGCTAGATGGACTGCCCTCAGCTCTAACATGTTGATGTGGTAGGATCGATCTTTGGGAGACCACAGTCCTTGCGTCTGGAGATGACCCATGTGTACCCCCCAACCCTGTAGAGAGGCATCTGTGATCAGCGTCTGGGCATGTGGAGGTTGATGGAACGGAATCCCGACTTGCATATTTCGCCTTTTCATCCACTAAGGTATGGACGCTCGCGCTGTGTTTGACAAAGCTATCTTGTCTTCCCAGCGAGCGGACTGCTGGTCTCACTTGTCCTCCAGATCCTGCTGGAGAGGACGCATCCGTAGTCTGGCATTGGGGACCAGAAAAATGCAGGATGCCATCGACCTTAGCAGGGAGGCAATCCTTCGTACCATTAGATCCTTGTTTCGTAGAACCACTTGGAATTTCTGAGTGATGGAACACTGTCTCTCCTCCGAATGAAACACTTTTCCTGCCTCGGAGTCTAGCAGAGCTCCCAGGAAATGTATTTTCTTTGTCGGCTGTGGACTTGTTGAAATTCACATGTAGACCCAACCGATAGAATAGATCGATGCAGCTCAGAAAGTGATTCCTTACACTGTCTGGGGAAGGACCCTTCAACAGCCAGTCGTCCAGATATGGCTACACAAAGACACCCCTGCGGCGTAGAGCAGCTGCTACCACTGCGATGCACTTCGTGAACACTCGGGGGCTGACTTCAAACCGAATGGGAGGACTTTGAACTGGTAATGAGAGGTCCCCACCCGGAACCGGATTAATTTCCTGTGACTGTGAGCTATCGGGACATGAAAGTATGCATCTTGCAGGTCCAGCGAACACATCTAATCCCCCTGCCTGAGATGTGGATATATTTGATGAAGTGCCAATATGCTAAACTTTTCTTTTCTGACAAAGATTGAGTGGCCGCAAGTCCAGAATGGGTGTGTACTCTGCTTTCTGGCCCTTTTTCTTGACCAGGAAGTATCTTGAATAAACTCCTTTCTATCTTTGAGATCTCGGTACCCTCTCGATAGCTGATTTTGTGAGAAGGGTGGCCACCTCTTTTTGTAGGAGTTTTAACATGGAGTGATGTTGGCATTGGAGGGATAGAAAGAGGTTGATGTTTAAAGCAAAGAGAGTAACCATTCTGAAGCGTAGCTAACACCCAGCGATCTTTTGTGATGGCACGCCACTCTTCCATATGATACGCGATGCTTCCCCCCACTGGAGTGGTCAACGGCGCTGGGGGAAGGAAGAACTCATGGTTTGGATTGCGCCTTGTTGGAATTGTTGCCTTGACGCTGATTTACTCCGCCTGTTGAGGAACGCCTGCCTCTGGATTTTTGCTGCCCCCGTTGGTCTTGATTCTTCTGCCACTGAGGGGTTTGAACCCTCTGTTGGGAAGATCGCTTATTGTAGGGACGGAACCTTTTACGGAATTCTTTTTTCTTTTCAAGCCCCACGGCCTTTAGAGTGTCCAATTCTGTCTGCATACGCTGCATTTCTTCATCAGTGTGTGAACCGAATAAAGATGATCCAGAGACATGCAGGTTTATTATACATGACTGAGCTTCTGGCTTTAGGGCGGTAAGACACAACCAAGAAGACCACCTTGCGCATACCCCGTGGGCATATCCATGCGCCGAAAGGGTAGCTCTGTCCGCTGCAGCGCTAATGATCTGATTGGAGACCTGGCTGCCCTCCGTAAGGATTTTTTCGAAATCCCTGTGATCTTAGTGAGAGAGTTTCTCAATGAAGCGCTGTAGGGAATCCCATAGGGAACTATCATAGCGGCCCAATAGCGCCTCCGTATTGGATACCTTCAGCAAGGAGGCCGAGGTGCCACATACCTTTCGTCCCCAGGAGTCTTGCGTCTTGTTATCCTTGTCAGGTGGTACAGTGGAGGAAGATGCCACAGCATGGGTCTTTCTCGCCGTTGGGAATCAATGAATCCGCTGAAGGGTCGGCTCTGAGGAAGACAGGATCCTTCTCTGGTGAACGATATTTTTGGAGAATCCTCGCTGGAACGGATTTTATCGTCGCAGGCTTGAGAAATAGGTCCATGACTGGTTCTATTATACCCGGAACCAAGGGAAGCAGAGGTTTGGCCGCTGTCTTGTGATGCAGTGTTTCGAAAATCACTGAAGACTTGGTCTGGTGAGCTGTCATGGGAATCCCCAGCTTAAGTGCCCCTCTGCCTAAAATGTCTTGGAAAGTGAAGATATTGGCCACTGGAGAGATTCTCGACGGTGGACTGTCGGTTAGTGTTGGAGAATAGTCTCTATGTGAGTGAGTAGAAGTTGAGGAAGAAGTAGGAGATCTGTGTTCTCTTCTCCTGCTCCTTGACCTGGATCTCCGTCTGCTTGAGCACACCGGGTTGCACGTTCGCTCTCTGGGCCTGGAAGGAGGTCGATCCCGATCCAACTGCTGTGTTAACCGAGCTGCTGTATCTTTGTCGGGAGCCCAGTGATGTAATGGCCTGTACCATCTAGGTGACAACCTGATGGAAGGCGACTTCTGTCTCTCTCGCTCTCCTCTCAGGGGAACGTGCTGGAGGAGATGGGTTCGCCTCTTCATGCAGTGATCTTGCTGGTGAATGTCCTGAAACTGCAATGTCAGAAGAATAGATTACCACCTCCGGGGACATAGATGTTGATACAAAGTGAGAATTATGAGAGCCTGGTCGACGACGGAGCGCTGTGCCTCGACGTTGATCACTGCGGCGACGACGACAGAGTGATCTGCCCCGACTTCGTATGCCTACCTAGCGACGACGGAGACCTGCCTCTCGACGTTGAACGCCGCCTGGTTGACGTCAACGGAGGTATCGGAGCTCTCGACGTCGAAGTCTTCGCCGTCGAAGGATGATGAGCTGTCTTTGGAGATGTTTTCGTCGTCGCCGGCAGCTTCTACGCCGATCCAGACGCTGAAGGAGGACAGGTCAGGACTTCTCTCGACGTCGACCGCGCTGTCTTCCGCTGCCTTTTAGGAGACCTACCTCGTTCAGAGAGGCCATAAATCCGAATTCTCTCTCTGTCTTTGGGGGTTCTCCTTGACAAGT
This sequence comes from Lissotriton vulgaris, assembly GCF_964263255.1. Taxonomy (NCBI): domain Eukaryota; kingdom Metazoa; phylum Chordata; class Amphibia; order Caudata; family Salamandridae; genus Lissotriton; species Lissotriton vulgaris. Next base: position 540,160,159 of record NC_141689.1, read on the forward strand.
TCTTACAGTGTTGACAGCTGTCTGAAGAATGTGTCTCAGGGAGACAGAGGAAACACACAGGGTGTGTGTCAGTCCTGACCTTTTTGCCACAGGAGGGGCAAGGATCGAAAAGGGAAGGTATTTTGACAAAAATAAACCTTTTTTGAAAAACACAAAAGGCATCACTAGCACTCTAAAGTCAAAAGACGTCGAGTGAAAGTGAAAATCATCAAGATATTTTTGACAGATAGTCAAAAAAGGTAGGAGCTGTAAAAACCAGGGTCCTGACTGAAGGAGCCGGAAAGAACAACTGACCTAACTGTCACCCCTGAGGCATGATGGAAAGCCAGGGGTCATGGCTGCCTTAAAGGCACGGTGCCAGTTTTTTGTTGAAAATGCTTTCATTTTCCATGCTATTGTTTTACAATGCAGCCTGTGGGCTAACTATGTCTAGTTTATTTGCAATTTTCATGATATATAAGTGTTTTGCTCATTAAAACACAGAGTTCAAGTGCTATTTGACCTAATGTGTGTTTTATATACTTGCAAATACAGTCTCTTTATATGTAATTACATTGGTTAGCCTCAGTTTTGGGGCTGCATTGGTGTGAGAAAAAATGATATATGTACATACATATATGTGAAGCTAGATATATATATTTTCCATATATAATTTTTATATTATTTCCGGGGTCCCCGCACATGGGCGGGAATATTCAGTGCTTATGACTATTGATGATGATCCCCTGGAAGAGAACCCATCTTTCTTACAACAAATACTCTTGCCATAAAGGAAGTCCTAGACTATTTGCTGGTGTTGGGAGAGCAGCAGCCAGTTGAGGGTGTGTTTCTGGTTCCTGACAATAACTAACATGGATTCCTGAAAGGCCCATATCCTCCCTAAGGAAGGAAGCCTTGTCTCTCTTTTGATGCGGGTATCAGTACTAATCAGAGGATTTAATTTTCTAAGTGTTCTACTGATCCCTTAGATGAGGATAACAAGTGTATGTGTTTACTGTGGTGATGCTTTCATGAGGTGATCCCTATGCTGTGCTCCAGTGATGGGAACAATAACTTGATTGTTACATTGACAGAACCCTGTGCAATGTCATAAAAACAGGGTCTACCTGTGATGGATGACATTTGGGTGTAGCAGAGAAGAGGTCACACAAGACTGTTGCATAAATATGTGCTTTGTGTATACACATCCAGGCTCTCACAATGAGGGTACATCATAAATATTTGTCTGCAACAGAGGAAAAGAGGACTAAACACTGACTGCTGCAATGGGGGACAGAAATCAAAGAAGCATCCCTTCAAAAAGAAAAGAACAGAGGCCCAAAGGGTCACCTATCGCATCTCAGTTTGAATTGTGTCAGAATCACCTCAAGAAGAGGTCATGATGCTTAATCTGCAGGAAGGCTTATGCATTGAAAAGTAAAGTTAACAGTACAATTACATTGTTTTTACTCTTTATGGGGTGGGGAACTTTCATTGAGCAAAGACATTTGGACATGCGTTAAAAATCTTACCTGCACTACTCCACCAGGGTTAACAGTGATCATGGTGCAAATGCCACGGAATGCAGAGTCTTTCTCTTCATTGTCCCGTATATTACGTAGAGAGGTGCACCTAATAAATTCCAGAACCAAGTTATCACATTACTGTCCAATTTGAAATATTTTCTTAGAGTGGTTGATGACATTTGATGGAATATGTAAGCTAACTTTGTACAACAGTAATGTATTACAAAATTGGATGTTTGGTAACCTTTCTCTAGAGATTTGTACCTAGGTATTTCATAAAATTAATAAATACTAAATGAGTTTATATGATCTTTTATTATTTTACTTGAAGACTTGAACGAAGTAAACCTTGTTTCCTTCTTATAGGACAGATGGACATCTTTTTGAAAGGATCCTATTTCCGACCCAAAACATATACTGTAATCTATATTGCACTCAATAAGATTACACATTTGCATGTGTTCTTGTCAACATACAATGTACGAAGTACACACTAGAATCCACTTTCAATGTGAAAATAATGGTTAAGGTGATTTATTATTAACCAGAATTAACCAATATTTTATACAGACTATCTCAATGGGTGCTTATTACAATTTATAGTATAGATATATATGTCTAAATGCTTTACTTTGTACATAACATTCTATTTCTGATAGCACTGGCATGCATCTAGTTTCATTCTTGTCGATTTTTTTAAATGCAATTATACCGTCAGGATTTTTATTACAGCAAGCATGTGACAACCTTATCCTGTGCATCAATTAGTCATTAGGCACAACTAACAAAATAAATCTACATGAAGGAGCTACTGAAGAACTCACAAACCTCATAGGACAAGATTAGTCACATAGTTGGCAATGATTAAGGGTTTGTGATTTTGTAACCAACTGAAATTATATCTAAAAGATGGGATAGAAAGAAAGACATGAAGAAAAATGAATTAAAATAAAGATTGAATAATACACACCAGGGTCTTATAAACTGCTGTAGCATGGGGGCCACCTCTTGAGGACAAACGTAACCAAGACGACCAATTGTTATTGCTAAGGTAACGCAATCACGGTTATACACCACCAAACGCCAACCAAGACATGAGCAAATGAGGGGGAAGGAGAAAAAATAAAGAAAAAACAACAAATAACTCAGAAACAGAAACCAACAGAATCTGTGTATGATAATAAACATAAGATATTCACTAGTGTGGTTTATCACTACCCCTAAATGGGGCAGCAACATACAAGGCATACTCTTGAGAGGGCATAGACAGAGAGGAGTGTTTAAACAAAAACAACAAGAGAACACCAAGAACACCATTTACAAACTTCTTACTATACAGGGCCTGCAATTACCTTTTAATTAAGCCAACATAATATGTTTAAAAACTTTAGAAACTTTCATTCTTAGACTTGTTAATTTGTTTTTTGAGGGACAATATCATTCTGGTTTAATTTTCTGCAAAGCAAATTTTTTGGACGGTTCCCCTGGTTGTTATCACAGGGAGGGGGAGAGTAATGGACTCTACCACGGAGGAGCAGGGAGGCCGACTTAACCCACAAAGGCATAAGAAAAACAAGAATCGGGTAGAAACCAGAATAAGCAATCTACCCTATCATATTGGCCTTGTAGATATGAATACAACATATTTGTGATTCCGAATTGACAAAGGGATCCTGAACCTTTGAAATTGACCCGATAATTTATTCCGGTGGCTCCTCCGTGTAGAAATCAATTTATGTAATTACCTCATTCAAGGTACCACATATTCCTAAACAACAGATGTATACAAGTCTTCCAGTTGTTATAGAAGCCTTCTAAATTTAAACGGAAGCTTCAAATAATTCAGATTGTCAGTCAAAATGTCCTGATGAAGGTGTGAATATTGTAACACGAACACCGAAACGCTGTGTCGACTCTTTCTTTTGACTTTTTAGTATATTCTTTCACTATGTGGAAAATGGATTTTAACGTATTTTAATAATTTAGATTGTAAACCTTAAGGGCGGTATTATAATAAACTGTATTTTTTGATACACATTTTTTTTATCTTTGGTGGATTTGTTTATCCGAAAATTTTTTTGTTAGATATGATAAGTGTTCTATTCATTTGCCATAATAATATACAAACTACTACTGCCCTAAGACCTGTCTGCCCCCACACTGCTGGACTTTAACCAATGTCTAGAACTCCATTTATTAATAGTAATCTACAGGGTCTCCTTTTTTTGGCATTAATTTTCTGCAAAACATCTATCTGATAAGGATGGTAGATCTGGGAAATACATACTTCAAATTTGATCACACAAGACTTTCCTTTTTAAGAAACCATTGTCTCTTCAACAGATTACAGGAACAGTTTCATCCAAATGAATACATACTCTTTTTTTTAAATGTCTGACTTTGACAATAAAAAGTATCTACTCTACACTACCTTCAATTACAGACAAACTATATATGAAAGAAGTTGTTATATAGCACATATTCCATATCTTCATGGGGTTTTAAAAATATAAATGTCTTTTATTCAATTATTCCTATTAGAAACCATCTTTGCTTAGCCCATTTTGTTTTATAAATCATAATTGTCCATTTAGTAAAACGTATGACACCCAATATATTTTTTAAACGTCAAAAAAGTTGTAAAGGAGGAGGTAGATCAGAAGTGTTGCCAATGTTTATTGGTAACAGGTGTTCCTTCCAGGGAAAAGAAATATGAACACCTCTTGGCCACAACAATCAGATGTGCATTGAGCCAAGACAGAAAAAGGGCAGTGTTCATGTAGAGGTAAAAACCAAAAGGGATTAAGCATCTAGCAAATATTTATGTAAAGAGCGAATTTTGTATTAATGGTGTTCTCTTATTTAATCACATTTGTTTCAGATAAAGGATAGACAGGGAGGAAATGTTCAAAGATTATTTGAAGCAAAATGCACAAATACTAAAAATTTAGCAGATTTAAATGAAGCAGGAAAAGAAAGACTGTTTAAAAGAGACAAACTATGCAACATTCTCATAGCAGGCATTTATGAACAATCTGATGAAACATGCAATAAAGCACAAGATGCTCTTTCGATAAAAAGTTCAGTGCAGGATGAATACATTGAAATTCAGAAATTGTAACAAAAGCAGTTTTTTTTAATTCGACATGCATGAAAATAGACTACATAAATTTGCAGTGGCATTTTCATTTTATTTTGGGACAGGTATTTCTTTAAGAGTCGATAATGCCAAGTCAATATCACCATTTTATTTTAAAATGGTCTCTCACTAAACATACGTGAAAGCCAAAATAGTAGGTCACTGGTATCCCACAGTAAACTGATTAACAAATTACATCACAATCAACATTAATTGGTAACAATGCATCTATTAACACAAACTGAAATGAACATTTTCAATTATAGAGCTTCAGTCTAGTCACAAAAATGTAAGTTGTTGCAAAGTATCCAGGTAATGCCTGATTACCCTAATGAAAAAGGTTGGTTCACAAGCATGTTGTTTAGAAGAGAATTAACAAAAACAAATAAATGCCCCACCACCTCCTATGCAAAATGTGATACCTGCATATGAAAAAGTCAACAAGTTTTACAAGAAAAAAAGTAATAATCCTAAACCTTTTAATCTGTAAAAGTAAAACATTTTCATCTCATAACATGCACATTAACCAATGCTGAAAAATGTCACGCTATGTTACCACGTTTTGGCATGCCATAGATTGTCAAATACAAATGTATCATCTGATGTGTCCCCAAAATTTGTAGTTTGTAACAAAAATAGCAACTAGCTGCAATCTGTATATGTAGTAAAACCAATTTAAATTGATACTACAGAATATTTATTACAAATTAAATTCATAGTGTGAGATGAAAAGAATGTTGTTAGCATACAAACAATGCATATTATTTCTCTTAGTTTAGAGTATCACAAAACCTAAATAACTGCTGCTGCTCCAACAATTAAATATTGTCCTCAATGATCATTTAACCACTGAAAAGGGGTGTGTTACATACCATGTAAGCATCTACTCGTAGCATGTAGTGTAGCAGATTCACTTGCTATGCATACTCCTTCCATCTAGTGTTAGGCCTGGACTCTGCAAGTTGTTTTTCCATCGAGGACGTTTTATGATCGGCGCCATGTGTCGTCTCTCCTACCCCTCGAGGTATTGCGCATGTTCAACGGCTCCTATGTTAGATAATGTTTTTTCCCCATGCCATATAGGAAGTAAGGTAAGTTAGCTTTGCTGTTGAACATGCTGTATTTATGTATATATCTGTCACCATATAATACCTGCCAGGGACGTGTGTGGTTGCATGTCAATCAATAAAGCAGTACCTCTCTCCTGGTGGCTTTAGGCATGAGATGAATGAACGGTTTAATTTGATAACACGCACGATTCACCGCAACCGGGGTACCTTGCCACACCGTTAGTTCAGAAAGGCAAAAAATACATTTAAAACAATGCAGTTGAAGTGCTTTCCGAAATGTGTTATAGTCCAGACAGGTTCTGACAGAATATGGCAATTTGTTCCAGAGGGTGGGGGCCAAATAAGAAAAAGATGGTGCGTTTGTTTGAAATCACGTTTGAAGGACTGTTTGTCCAACTAGAGCCTGTTGTCTGGAGTTTACATGCACAGAATAGTATTTTGTAAAAGTATGTGGGTTTATCCATGTTGCTGCTTTGCAAATGTAAGTGAGAGGGACTTTACCGAGAAATGCCATTGTTGCTCCTTTGTTCCTTTTTGAATGACCCCTTGGCATGGTTATTAATGTTCATTTTCCCTTATTATAGCAAGTCGATATACATTTAACTATTCATTGTGCTATTCCTGATTTTGAGATAGCCTTACCTTTACGTGTACTTGATTACGTGTACTTGCGAAAGATACAAACAGTTGCTGTGCTTTTCTTACGGGTTTTGTGTGTTCCAAATAGTACAGAAGTGCATGTTTATCAAGTGTATGCAAAACACGTTCTGCTACAAGTTCTGGTTTTAGAAAGAAAACCGGTAACTCTAAAGTTTGATTTAAATGGAAAGTTGATATAATTTTGGTAGGAACTTTAGGATTGTGCGTAAACGCACTATCTTGCAGACACTTGAAAATATGGTTCTTCAACAGTGAGCGCATGTATTTCGCTGACCATTCGTAGGGAGGTTATTGCTACAAGGAAAGAAACTTTCCATGTTAAGAATAGTATTTGACAGTTATGAAGTGGTTCAAATGGTGGTCCCATGAGTCTTGTTAAAATAATATTTAGGTTCCATGTAGGTATAGGTGGTATACAAGGTGGAATGACTCTTTAAGCATTCCATGAATGCTCTGCTGACAGGAATGGGAAAAGGAATTGATGCCTCCTGTTTTGTAGATACGCTGCAATAGCTGCTAAATGTAGGTGTATGGAAGTAAATGCTAAATGCGTTTTTTGTAAATGTAACAAGTAAACTAGTTGTTCCGTGGTAGAGGATGGATTCACAGTTTTGTGACTCACAACAGTGAACAAAAAGTTTCCATTTAGCAGCATAGCATGCCCTTGTGGTTGGTCTTCTGGCCTCTTGAAATAGTCATGCATTCTGGGGATAGATTTAAATATCTAAACTCTATGACTTCGAGAGCCAGATGGCAAGATTGAGCTGTTGAGTGTTGGGATGTTTCACCCTTCCCCCGCTGTGAGGTAGAAGATTTGGATAGCTGGGTAGCTCCTCGTGAGGTACTAGTGATAGCTCTAGTAGTGTGATACACCATGGGTTTCAAGCCCATGTGGGAGTTATGAGTATCAAGGTTAAGGAAGTCTGTCTGAATTTCCTGACCACGCATGGAATGAGTGGGAGAGGCGGAAAGGCTTATGCAAATATCCTTGATTAGTTCATGCATAGTGCGTTCCACTTCGATTGCAGGTGTGGGTGTCTGGATGCAAAACTTTGGCATTTTGAGTTTTCGACAGTGACAAACAGATCTATTGTTGGGGTTCCCCACCACTGGAAATATTGTAATTGTGTATTTCCCTCTCGTGTACTTGTAGCTGTGTCCTGTCCTTGGGTGTTTTGTGGTAGGAGGTGGACCTTGTGACTGTTTTCTCATTTCCATTTGCACAAGTTACTACTTGTGTAACGATATATCTGTAAGAGACATTAGTTAGTGATAGATTCCTTACCTTAGAATATCCCCAGGCGTCAGACTGGATCCGGACATTTTTGCGTAACAGTACCCTTGCGCGTCGGAAGGCGTCGTCTGCGGCTCCGCGTCCGTCGTCGCGCCGTGATGACGTCGTCTGAGTACGTAGACGCGGCCTCCGCGTGCTGACGTCAGTTCTTAGACACAGCTTTTCCGCGCCAGAAATGCAGAGCTATGCTAAAAACCAACACTGGTGCCATTGAAACTAGGGCCCTGAAAGGGGATGACCTTAACCCTAGATATCGGTTCGCAGAACGGGGAGGATGGGTGAGTCTGGGAGTTTGATGCCTGGATGACCAGGCTCTCAGGGGTGGGGTGGGTGGACAGGAAACATGGGTCGCCCGGGGCCAGGTGGTGGCGTCTGGCCACGTTCCTATATACGGGCGAACCCGTAGCTCAAGGCCCAAGGCCTTGGCTGCCCTCATCAACACCACGCTGTAGGATGCCCCCTCCTCCGTAGCCACGGTAAGCGGTGAGACAAAACCAGTGTCTGGTGATGTGTCCAGACCACTGGCAGCCCCAAGTCCACCTGTCCAGTCCTCTTGAGACTGACACTCTCGGGTCAGAGGGTCCTCAGACCCCTTCCAATACTCCTCTTCACCCATCCCCTGATAGTCAGGGTTGTCAAACGATGAGGCCGGTTCATAGAAGCTAAACCCCCCAAGCGGCGTCGAAAGTGGCGCCCAACGGCGCCATTCCGACGCCGGAACCGGAGCGAGGGAGGCACCGGACGGCGCCAGAGGTGACACCTGAGGGACCAGCGCCGGTGAGGTTGTTAGGTCAACCGGCGACGACCCGGATCCCGAAGCGGGTCTAGTGGGGCCCTGCGGCGCCGGCGTCGGAGCCTAAGCACCCGACGGCGTCTGGGCCGAAGCCCCCGACCCACTAGGGGCCCCAGACGGGTCCGCTGGGCCCGAAGGCACCGCGGAACCCGTCGGGGAAGAGAGGTTCCTCATGGCCATGAGGAAGCGCTCGATCTACCCCGGCGTCGCGTCTTGCCCAGGGACCGGAGGGTGTGGAGCAGGCCGCGAAAACCGCGACTCCGACGGAGCCGCGTGGGCGGTATCCGCCGAACCCCCGGCCCCGTCGCGTGAGCATAGGGGGAGTCAGAAAAGCAATGAAGTCTCTTTGACTTCTTGTGCTTACCTGACGACGACTTCGACCCAGAGGAGTGATGCCGACTCTCGGAGCTGTGATGGCTCCGACCCCGCGACCTGTCCCTCGACCTCCTGTGGGACCGGGACCTCGCGGGGCCTACTGCCGGAGTTCGAGTCGCTTGCGGGACCGCTCCCGCCTAGCTTTCGAAGTCAGGGCCCGGCAGTCGGGGCAGGCCTTGTCGTCGTGGTCGACGCCGAGACAGTGGAGACACCGACGATGAGGGTCGTGACCAACATCAGACGGTCGCAATCCTCACAAGGCTTGAAACCAGGCATCCCCATCAGCACCTTCCGGAGTCGCAAGACTCAAGAAAAATGATCAAAAAAGTTTAGTCAAAAAGTGACTAAATGTACTGCTTTTTCCAGATCTGCGCTGCTGGCGCGGAAAAAAGAAGAACTAACGTCAGCACGCGGAGGCGGCATCTAAGTACTCCAACGACGTCATCACGGCGCCCACGACGGACGCGGAGCCGCAGACGACGCCTACCGACGCGCAAGGGTACTGCTACGCAAAAATTTCCGGATCCAGTCTGACGCCTGGGGATATTCTAAGGTAAGGAATCTATCACTAACGTGTCTCTTTCAGATGGTTTATGCTAGTGTTGAACTGTAATTAAAATGACCCACGAGACTCCATTTTGTGTTGCCATGCTCTCGGCAACAACTGGTGAAGAATTGCTTTCCACGTCCCTGTTGAAACTTGCCCAACCCTCCTTCCTCCTTGTGGTCGAGCCAATTCCGAGAAGCTGCCTGTGTACCTCACCCCCCAGTTGTGTCAGAGACTTAGCCACATCCTGCCCACCGTTGGTAACTCAGCCTGTCATAACCAACTCCTGTGCCACGTGACCACACCATCTGGTCAAGGAAGCACGAGGCTGTGATCGGTGACCACACCATCTGAACAAGGAAGCACGAGGCTGCACCCTGTGACCACACAATTGATCAAGGAAGCACGAGGCTGTGTACATTGTGCAATCAGAGACAGATGTCCCCATGCCACAATTTCACCACAAGACTTATTAAGAACTTAACAGATGAGGAACTATGTATTGTGCAAATGGGCGTGGCTAGTACTACAAGTATGTGCGCGCTGCGGATTAAAGAAGCAGTCTCCGTAGAATTGTCTTTGTACCATTCTGGGACCCTGTCCTTAGCTCGAGCTAATACCTTACGTCCCTCAACTGCTGGTTGTCCTAGTCTCTTTGGTAATGTATGATTTAAGCAAGAAGAACCCGTAGATTCTAGGTGTCCCCTGCACCTCTGGCTTTGATGTTTGATTCTTTTCGTGTTTGGCGCAAGGAGTCCAAACAGAAAAAAATCAAACTAAAAAAGAACAAAGCTAAAATAATGTGTATGAGTGGGATTCCGAAAGCCCAGAATCATGATAATCAGAGAATATAAGCGGGTATAGTAATACAGGATAGATTAAATAGAATGCAGGTAGATGGATGTTACATTACAAAGAAGGTTCCCGAAAAGGTCCGGGACAAGGAGTATGACCCTCTAATGACCTCCATGTTGAACACCCCTAAACCCTATACTCCCGCCATGTATTCGGCCCTTGATCCCCGCCCAATTGACCCCCACTACTGCTCCAGTTGTTGCCCCTGCCCATGCCCTGGTTTATCCGATTCCTCAGCCACTTGTTCCCAACGCCCCATTAGTTCAGGCCACTGTACCAATGCAAGTCCACCCTTCTTTTCCTCTTGTTGCACCTTCTACTGGTCAAGTCAAGTCAAGTCAAGTCATAGAATGTATATAGCGCACTACATACCCGGAGGGTTTCAAGGCGCTTGGGAAGGGGAGGAGGATTACTTGTCAAATATCCACGTTTTAAGTTGCTTTCTGAATGCTAGGTGGTTCTGGGTAAGGCGAAGGTAAGCGGGGAGTGAGTTCCATGTTTTAGCAGCCAGGTATGAAAAGGATCTGCCTCCCATGGTGGTCTTGTTGATGCGGGGTACAGTGGCGAGGGCTTGGCTGGAAGAACGTAGTTGGCGGGAGGGGGTGTAGAAGGACAATCGAGAGTTGAGGCATTCTGGACCGATGTCGTAGAGTGATTTGTGTGCGTGGGTAAGCAGTCGGAAAGTGATCCTCTTATTGACGGGTAGCCAGTGGAGGTCTTTAAGGTGACCAGAGATGTGTTCGTTGCGTGGGATGTCTAATATGAGTCTGGCTGAGGCGTTTTGGATTCGTTGGAGTTTCTTCTGGAGTTTTGCGGTAGTACCTGCGTAGAGGGTGTTTCCGTAGTCCAGTCGGCTCGTGACCAGAGCGTGGGTGACTGTTTTCCTTGTTTCGGAGGGGATCCAGCGAAATGTTTTTCTGAGCATGCGAAGAATGTTGAAGCAGGAAGAGGATACGGCGCTGACTTGTCTGTTCATTGAGAGTGAAGAATCCAGGATGACGCCTAGGTTCCGTGCGTGGTCTGTCGGGATGGGTGCTTTTCCGAGGGCTTCCGGCCACCAGGAGTCGTCCCATGCAGAGGGGGATGTACCTAAGATGAGGACTTCTGTTTTGTCTGAGTTCAGTTTCAGACGGCTTTGTTTCATCCATTCGGCAACTTCTTTCATTCCTTCGTGTAGGTTGGTTTTGGTGGTGCTGCGGTCATTGGTGAGGGAAAGGATCAGTTGAGTGTCATCCGCGTACGAGATGATGTTGAGGTTGTGTTGGCGTGCGATGGCCGCGAGGGGGCTCATGTATACGTTGAAGAGGGTGGGACTGAGTGAGGATCCTTGTGGTACGCCGCAGATGACTTCAGAGGCCTCGGACTTGAATGGTGGAAGGCGGACTCTCTGGGTTCTTCCGGTGAGGAACGAGGTGATCCATTCAAGTGCTTTTCCTTGTATTCCGATGTTATTGAGGCGTTGTAAAAGGGTGCTGTGGCAGACTGTGTCGAATGCTGCAGAAAGGTCGAGGAGGATGAGGGCGACTGTGTCTCCATTGTCCAGTAGAGTTCGAATGTCGTCTGTTGCTGCGATGAGGGCGGTCTCAGTGCTGTGTTTTGCTCGGAAGCCAGATTGTGAGGGGTCGAGGGATTTGTTGGCTTTGAGGAAGGCGGCGAGCTGGTTATTGACAGCTTTCTCGATGACTTTGGCCGGGAATGGAAGAAGCGAGATGGGGCGGTAATTTTTGAGTTCGGTGGGTCCGCTGTGGGTTTTTTCAGAAGGGCGGTGAGTTCAGCGTGTTTCCAGTCTTCCGGGAAGGTGGCGGAGTTGAAGGAACAGTTGATGACGTCTCGGAGGTGCGGTGCTATGACGGAGTCTGCTTTGTTGAAGATGTGGTGAGGACATGGGTCTGTGGGGGATCCTGAGTGGATGGAATTCATCAGGCGGATGGTGTCCTCAGTGGAGATTGGGTTCCAGTCGTTAAGGGTGTTCACGGGGGGAAGATGATCAGCAAATGGTAGGGTGGGTTGGTTTCCGGGTTGGTTGTCAAAGCTGTTGTGGATGTCTGCAATCTTGTTGTGGAAAAATGAGGCTAGGGAGTCGCAGAGGGTTTGAGAGGGGGTGATGTCGTTGGAGTTGGCCGAGGGATTGGAAAATTCCTTGACGATGTTGAAAAGTTCCTTGCTGTTGTGAGCGTTGTTGTCAAGTCGATCCTTGAATGCTGTTTTCTTGGCTTTTCGGATTAGTTGGTGGTGAGTGCGGGTGGCGTTTTTGAAGGCATCCTTGGTGCTGGTGGTTGGGTCTTTTTTCCAGGCCTTTTCAAGGGAGCGGCAGAGTTTCTTGGACTTCTTGAGATCATCGTTGAACCATGAGGCCTTCTTGCTGCCAGGTTTGTTTTGACGTTTTTTCAGTGGTGCTAAGGTGTCAGCGGTGTTGGATAACCATAGGGTGAGGTTGGCGGCGGCTTCGTTAGCGTTAGAAGAGAGGGCTGGGGTGTTTTGAAGGAGCGATGCGGAGATTTGGTCCGTGGTGATTTTGTTCCAGTTCCTTTGTAGGGTAGGTTGGAGGTGGATGCTGGGTTTTGGTTTGTTGTAGGTGAAGTGAACGCAGCTGTGGTCAGTCCAGAGGAGGTCCGTAGTGTGGCTGAAGGAGACATGGTTGCTGGATGTGAAGATGGGGTCGAGTGTGTGACCTGCGATGTGGGTGGGGGAAGTGACTAGTTGTTTAAGTCCGAGGTTGGCGAGGTTGTCCACGAGGGTGGCGGTGTTGCGGTCGTTGATCTTTTCGAGGTGAAAGTTGAGGTCTCCCAGAAGGATGTAGTCTTTGGAGGGGAGCGCGTGTGAGGTGATGAAGTCCGTGATGTCTTCACTGAATTTTGCGCGGGGTCCTGGTGGTCTGTAGAGGAGGGTGCCTCTGAGTGTGGTTTTGGGGTCGATGTGGATCTGGAAGTGAAGGTGTTCGGAGTTGGCGAGGTTGGCGTCAGAGCTGGTTGAGATGCGGATTGATTTCTTATGGACGATAGCGATTCCTCCTCCTGTGTGGCTGGTACGGTCTTTGCGAGTGATTTTATAGTCTTCAGGGATGGCAATGGTGATGTCTGGTGCGGAGGAAGCATTCATCCATGGTTCCGTAAGGAAGGCGATGTCCGGAGAAATGGTGTCTAGTAGATTCCATAGGTCAATGGCGTGCCTGTGGACTGATCGGGTGTTGAGAAGGATGCATTGTAGGTGGTTGGGGTTGGGAATCTGTGGTGTGGTCGTAGCGGAGATGTTGTCGGTGCCGCTGAATTTGCAGGAGAAGCAGGAGAAAGGTCCATGGTCCTGTACCTGTCCAACCTAATATGCCTTCAACTCCAGTTGCAACCAACCAATTCCTTGTTGACAGTCATCAGACACCTTCCCCCAGTGCAGGGCTATTAGCAAATGCCTGGTCGTTGGTCCATGATTATATTCCTTATGCAACTCCGCATAGATCACCCACTCCCAGACGACGCACCTTGCGCAGACTGATAGGTAGTACACAGGAACAACTCGCTATGAGTCAACAAGCTTGTATGTGGATGGAAAATAACACTATGTACACCGCTCAGGATATATGGATGACAATGGATCAGTGGACACGCATTCAACAGATTGACATTTTTGTGAAATGTGTGACATACTGATCCAAATGTGAGAGGATTTTGTAGAATCAGGTCCACCCCCAGGTCTGTCTGACCTTCGCCATAAGGTTGAAAAAGAGGATGTACAGGGCCCAGCACTATTATGCGATCTAATCACACTGGTAGCCTACAGAGACTCCTTATCTGGTGTTACGTTGAATAAGGGTTTTCCAATGAGGGAGGTACAGCCTGTTTGGAGAGACCGTGTTGTTGACATAGATGGCAACTCTGACACACCGGCATGTTTAGACAAATGTGGGTCCATGTCCCTTGGAAAAGGTCTGACGTCCTCCAACTTAAAAGCCAATTGCCTGACCCGTGTAAAAATCCAGCAGGTTATTCTAGGGAATTGACTCAGACACTCCAATCCTGCGTAATGACTTTAGCAGATATAGATATGTTAATGGGACAGGTAGTACCGACTGAATTATGGTCCAAAATACGCCATAATGATCAGACAGAATTTGGACATACGTGGAAGGAATTTGAGGAAGCTGACAGAGCTTGAACTGGTGGTAGGAAACCCGATCCCATGATCTTAGCCCTTCCGGTCCAGATACTTACTGCCATGAAAAAGATGTTGACACCTCACCGTATCAATTGGGATATATTAGCTGCTTCCAAGCAGAAGAAAGATGAAAGTGTCTCTCACTTTTTCACGCCATTCGAAAAGCACATTCACCGACTATAGTGGACAGGACATGACTTTAGAAGGGGGACAGAGACAGTTTGTGCATAAAACTGTGTCCAATCTGTTACCAGAGCTTGGGACTAAGCTAAAAATTTCAGAAAGTGCATGGCCCATCTCCACCCCGTCTGGTATTTTGACAATGACCCAGTACTATGAGTATAGGGAGAATGAAGAGCGAGATAGAACGGATAAATAGACTAAAGACTTATAGACAAAGGTATTACTCCAACAAGCATACCAGACACATACCCAAAACAGAGGTGCCCCTAAGTTTCAACGAATAGCTCAGAGACCTGCCCCTGTGACTGCTCGCCCACCACTGGGACCCAACCAGTGCGCTTATTGTCGCCAGGAGGGTCATTGGCGCGACGAGTGTCCCTTGTTGGCCCAGAACAACTCTGCCACCACTGACCGCTTCACAGGACAACGTCCCCAGAGAGGATGAGGGCGAGGCGGACCTAGCACGCAGTTACAGGACAGGAGCCCCCTTATGCAGGAGAATAGATCTGATTCCGCTAATTATGAGGACCGCAATTATTTTAATGAGGATTATGAGCCTGAAGAAGAGACCTGTGCCTATTCCTGTTGACCAAAAGGGACCGTATGTTCATATTACAACACTGGGCTCTACGGAAAAATTCTTGGTCGGCACTGGTGCAACCAAAAGTTCAATTGCTAGGTGTAAAGTCCCTGGGGCCCCCTTGTCTGGCGCAAATAACATATCTGTAGGGTTTTCTGGCACCCCAGTATTTAGCCCCGTTTCACAACCACTGGAACCAACTATAGGACCCTACACAGTTGATTCCCCTTTGGTTTTGACTTCCACATGAAGTGAAAATTTGTTGGGTTTAGATCTTTTAAAAAGATTACATGCAACCATATACTGTTCTCCTGATGGGGTTTACATCACTATGGGTCTCCCTACCACACACCCAGTAAATTTAGCCTCCTCAGATCCCATTCCCCAGGAACTTCAGAATGTCCCTCTTGCTCTTTGGGCCCAAGGTGATACTTATGTCGGCCTTTTGTCCATACCTCCCTTTTCTGTTACACTGAAGGAAAATGCTCGCCCTCCCCAACTTCCCCAATACAAAATACCCAAAGAAGGGGAAAGAGCATTACTCCAGATCATTTCGTAACTCGTTGACAAGGGTGTGGTTGATGAGACAAGAAGAAACGTGAGCAATAGCCCAATTTTGCCTGTCCTAAAACGCACCGATCCTTCCAAGCCCCCTGTTATCGTTTTGTCATTGATTTGCGCGAGATAAACAAAATAGAGGTACCCCAGTTTCCTGTGGTCCCAGATATCACCACTCTACTGGTTTGCCTGTCTGCATGTTTCTTCTCGGTCATTGACTTAAACGCCTTCTTTAGTACACCCTTTGATGAACAGAGTAGGGACCTTTTTGGATTCTCATTGGCAACACGTAGTTTCTGGTTCTGCAGAGCTCCACAAGGATATACAGAGAGCCCTTCAATTTATAGCCAGACCCTCAAGGGCCAACTTGATTCCCTGTCCCTACCTCAAGGTACAGCACTACTCCAGCACGTTGATGATTTACTTATAGCGGCAGACACCAAGGCGTTATGTAAAGAAGCTACCATGAAATTGCTCCTGCATCTGGCACAGTTCAATCACGAAGTTTCCTGCTCCAAACTCCAATATTGTCGACATGAGAGGTGACCTACTTAGGTCATCTCCTGTCGGAGGAGGGACGCCGCCTCACCCCTGAACGAATACAAACAATCAGTAAGATGCCCACACCAAAAACGCGGAAAGAGGTACGTGCTTTTATTGGTATCATCTCCTACTGCCGCCAGTGGATACCCAATTTTTCTTTACTCATTAAACCTTTATTGAGTCTCACACTTAAAGATGTTCCCTACCCACTCCCTTGGACACATGAGTGCCAGCATGCATTTGAAGAACTGAAAACAGCCTTGTGTTCGGCCCCGGTGCTAGGCACCCCTAGTTATCAGAAACCCATTTACTCTTTGTACACAAGCATGATGGTTGCATATTGTCAGTGCTAACACAGCGCTTTGGCGACAGACAACGCCCCTGTGCATATTTTTCTGCAGTTCTAGATCCCGTGGCCCGCGCACTACCCAGTTCCTTGAGAGCAGCAGCTGCTGTATCCATTCGTCAATCTGCTGGCCAGGTCCTTCATACTGCACTTACAGTTATGGTTCCTCACGCAGTTGACACTTTATTAAATAGGACAAAAACTCAACACCTTACTAGTGCACGTTTGTCCGGATAAGAATTGACTCTCTTAGCCAGTCATATCACCATCCGCCGCTGCACTACGCTAAATCCAGCCACATTGCTACCCTTTGTTGATAGTGACACTAGTTCGGATCCACATGATTGTGTCCTCAGGATGGAGGAAGAGACTAAAGGCCGTATGGATTTGACTGACACACCCCTCACTGACCCTGATGGTACCCTGTATGTGGACGGTTCTTGCTTTAAACTTCCTGATGGTAGCACAACTGCTGCCTCTGGTATCACCACGTTACATACAGTAGTGGAAAGTGAGAGAATACCTTACCAATCAGCACAGGCTGCCAAGTTAGTAGCACTAATAAGAGCCTGTGAACTGAGTACAGGGATGGCTGTCAACATCTACACTGATAGCCAATACGCCTTTGGAGTGGCCCATAATTTTGGGCGACTATGGACTGAGAGGGGATTTTTACTTCTCACGGTACTAAGATACAGCATGGTCAACTGGTCAGCAGGCTGTTAGAAGCATTGACTCTTCCTTAAAAGATAGCTGTGGTCAAATGTAGCGCCCACAGGAAAGTAACTGATGACATAGGAAAGGGTAATGCATTTACTGGCCAGACTGCAAAGGCAACAGCTAAAGATATCTCTACTAGTAAGTATGTAGCTGGCCCCTCAAACTGGGTACCGGAGAAAGGGAGGCACGAGGATACTATTGAGAATTTGAAGGAAATACAGGCAGAGGCGACTAGAGAGGAAAAGGCTCTCTGGGAAGAGCAAACAGGCCTATTAAATGAGAATGGCCGTTGGACGGATCTGTCTGAACAACAGCGATGGTTGTTACCCGATGCTTAGGTTTTGCCAGTGTTCACTATGGCTCATGGCCCAGCTCACATTAGTGCAAAAGGTATTTGCAAATAGCTAGCTCCGGTATGGCAAAACAAACACATCCCAAAATATGCTGAGAGGTTAGTCAGGAATTGCATGATTTGTTTGATGCATAACCCGGGAAAAGGCACACCAAGACCTGCCTTGGAATTTTGCACCCCCATCTTACCCCTTCGAAGTGCTCCAAATAGATAACATACAGATGGAAAGATGCAACAATCTCTGATATGTCCTGGTAGTTGTGTGTGCCTTTAGTTAGTGGATCGAAGCCTACCCCCTTAAGGACAACACTGCTATAAGCACTGCCAAAATACTGTTGAAGGAATTTTTTCCCAGATTTGGGATGCCCAGAATTATCTGGAGCGACAACTGAAGCCACTTTACAGGGGAAATAATGAAGAAAGTGTGTATAGGGATAGGGATCAGACAGAAATTCCATGCCGCCAATCACCCACAGTCAGCAGGTTTGGTTGAGCGCCACAATGGAACGCTGAAATTAAAAATGGCAAAAATCCAGGCTGACGCAGGACTGTCTTGGCCGGACGCCCTGCCCTTTGCCCTCCTATCAACTAGAGCCACGGCACATTCCCGTACCGGACTATTCCCGTATGAGATAGTGTTTGGTCGACCAGCAAATGTTTGGGGAGTACCCCGCCCAAACAAATATTCCGACATTGAATACCCATTGTTGATAGATTATTTACATGAATTGACCACTAAACTACGTCTGATTCATCGTCAGGTACAAGATATCCTGCCACCCAAACCAGAGGGCCCTGGTTACACCATCCAGCCAGCTGACTAGGTCTGCATCCGAAATTTCCAGAGAACAAAGAACTTGGAGCCGAGGTGGAAGCCGCCCCAGCAAGTGTTGCTGGCTACCAGGTCTGCAGTGAAGGTGGCAGGAAGAAAAAACTGGGTCCACGGAGTGCATTGCAAGAAGGTGCCTCTACCACTACCATACGACCAGTGGGTCAAGGAAGGCCTGGGAGACGACGAATGTGAGAAAGTCCCATGCTTTGTACCCTTTAGTGACGCCAACATTGCCTGGGCTTCATCTGAACGAGAGGACGACGACATCCTGCAATCTGCCATTCCTTCGCATCTGAGGTTGCGGAACACTAAACAGCCAGAGCCTTTGTTTCCTGATCAAACAACGCCCAGGTCCACCCGTTACAACCTCCGACCCAGAAAAAAAGGACTGAAGAGACAAAGGTCTCTGCCCTCTGCTTGACATGGTCCGACAAATCGCTGCAGGGCTGTGATACACCGGCGTATTTTTTACTAGATCCGGTACAGCTGACCGGAACGTGCCAATAGGACCGTCGGAATCACTGACCGGTGAAGCAACCACCAATCACAGGCAGCAACTAGGGAAGACCAAGTGAAGCAGAAGATGAACAAAATGAACACTGAAAGCTTGAAGAGCAAAGAAATAAAGAAACAAGAGTACATAAAGACAATAAGTGGCCGGTACTCGATCTGTCTAATTGTACTAATGACTATTTCACTGGGACTGGCCTGCCTCGGACGGGTAATACACACTGCCCTTGCAGCACCTGAACCTCCTACCTCTACAGAATCGCCTCATCAACATGTGTCATTACCCACCCATGCGAAGATAAGGACAGGTTTCTTTAAAAACACTTTCATTCACATGTTACACCAGCACCAGCTTGTGGTGAACAAAACAAACTATTGGGTATGTGGGTTGCTGCCCCATACTGCAAGCACTGGGATGTCCCTGATTACTGCTCCTTTTTCTCGAGCTTGTTCGGCCTACGGCTGGTACACTGTGTTCTTTGATGCATTCTATTCAGGTGACACATCCACACGATCCCTGAGGAAGAACAGTAGCAGACAAGCATTCAGCCACATCATGGCTGCGGAGTGGCCAAGCATGGATAAAGATACAGCAGAAAAGAATGAATATGAGAACAATCATGGGTCTTTTTATCCATCGAACATCTACAATGGTGGGGGAAAGAAAAGACTGCCACCTCTCAGGGATCTCCCAGTCTACCCACGTCCCGGAAAATACTGCATGAAAAGCGATGGAACAGTATGGGTGGGGAAAAGTGACTGCGCTCGAGCTCAATGGTTCGACTCCCCCAGCTCTGGTGTCTTCACTAAATACCTACTTTGTGTGTGGGAACAAGGCCTACACCTGGCTGCCCAACTCTTGGGCAGGCACCTGTTACATTGCTTGGTGGCTCCCCCCCACCTACACAGCCAATGCAAAACACCACACCCAGAAGAGAGGTGTGGTTGATACTGAAGACACAGCTGGCCAAGAATTTGGTGACTATGCTAAAGGGTTCCTCCCCTTTTGGGGCCCTATGGTCAATACGGTAAAGGAAATGTAGGGAGGGTCAATAAGGCATGTTTACCGACCAGAGCTATTTGTGCCCTAACTACAACTAGCAAAAAAGAAGAAATAGCCTGGTCTAGATAACTGTAGGTGTGCCGTGTTGAATCCAGAACACGGAAACCATTAGTAGCACTAGAGTGATAGCACTGGGCTGGGAAAAATTCCCATCAGCCCACCCGTCTGGTGGAGGTTCGTCACTTGGGAGATGTATCATCAATCCAGATCTCAACCAATGCACCTATTGATTGTGCAGAGATGGATTATACGATGTAAACTCAGACCACAGTGCTTCACTGGTGATGCTAATGGGGTGCAGTGCAAATGAAAAATCAATATGTGAAAAAAGTGAGGATAAAATTGACTCCTAGGACCAAAAACAAGTTTAATAGGTATGGTGCTAAGGTCAAAATTAAAATGCCAAAAACTAGTTTTAAAAAATAACTATATGAAGGCAGAGTTAGTGAAGGTCGACATGTTTCAGCTAGATGGACTCTCTGATCCAAGCTTTCGTCAGGACCAAGTGAAAAATGCGACTGCAAAACAAAAAAGTGACTGTGCACACTATATATTGGATAAATCCTACCAGCTCCTCTGAGCCCAGATGTATACTGGTGGTACTCCAAATCTTGTTTTGTCGCATTTTTCACTTGGTCCTGACGAAAGCTTGGATCAGAGAGTCCATCTAGGATTGATGATACATCTCCCAAGTGACGAACCTCCACCAGACGGGTGGGCTGATGGGAATTTTTCCCAGCCCAGTGCTATCACTCTAGTGCTACTAATGGTTTCCGGGTTCTGGATTCAACACGGCACACCTACAGTTATCTAGACCAGGCTATTTCTTCTTTTTTGCCCTATGGTCAATAGTTACAATCCCTGACATCTCACCAGGGTGGTAGAGGCCACCATCAACGTGACTGCCGGTGCCCTCAGTAACATCATGGCTGAACTTCAAGCAGACCGCCTCATGACTTTACAGAATAGAATGGGGCTTGACATAATACTGGCGGATCGTGGAGGAGTCTACACATTGATCAAAACAAGTTGCTGTATTTACATCCCTGATAATGCACCGACAGTTTATCAAGCAATCCAGAAGCTCCATAAGATTGTTTCCGACATCCATCAGGATGAGGGTTCATGGTCCCTAACAGGCTAGTTTTGGACCATGGTATCTCAGTGGAGATGGAAGATAATGATTTTCATTGCCATCATTGCAGCCGCATCGTTCTCTTACTGCCTCTGTGTCCAATGCATGCCCTTGCTGTGTAGGCTCTGTGCCACCTCTTTGGCACACAAACAAGTGAATTCACACCATCACAATGCCATGATGATGATCGAGAAAGAGGTCCAGGAGAGGATGGACATTGACCTGTATTATTCTTTTTCCCACAGATCCCTGACGAAGGGTCCTTGCTATAGACCCGAAATGCATTGGGTATTGAAAAAAACGTTAATTGATCAAGCTACGAATTGACTTTGATGCAATGTGAATTGAAACATTGGAACAAATTTTGAAATAATTTCTGGATTACTATTGGATTACTGCACATGAATTTTGTGTTGAACTGTCATATGGTTTCCAGTATATCTGAGCGCACACCCTTATGAGAAGTTTCCCTTCCCACTCCACGTTTACCATTGTTGAAGGCACGGCTTGACTACGTGCGCCGGATGTGGCGCCTACCCTAAACTCTGTTCACAATCTGAATATTCGTTTCAACCATTGAGTGAATCAGGATACCACAGTTTGAGAGTCCTATGGCTTTGAACCATAATGTCCTTCATATGAGTGATGCATCGGTTGTTATTGTTGTGAGAAGTTGGCCCGATATGCAGCGTTCGCTATTCTAGCGACCACTATGTATCGTTCCAAACGACCCTTATGGTGATTGGTTGTAAGTCAACCTTAGACCAGCTATCCTAGTAGCGTGGATACGAGCAGTCTTCGGGCTAAACTCTAGAGGGCGTGTTAAGCCAGCTGTTATACCATCACATACCCCTTGAACACCAAGTGAAAGGACACCACACAAGTGTTATGAAAATAAACAGTATATTTATTAAGAATCACAACAGCCTTGGACTCTTTATGAGGACAGGGTACTAAGCACAGAACAAAAGCTCTTAGAAAATACTTCAAGTGCACAGGGGCACGGAAAGTTCTAATGGTCTCGGGCGGACCCGATAAGGCAAGTCGGAAGCGAGGGACTCGGGACCCTAGAGTAAGGAGGCTATGCAGGCACCGAAATGCCGAAGTTACCTAGCCACCAGGGCTGCGGCTGCACAAGTCTTACAGGCGTCGGGGTCTTCGCTGACGATCCAGGAGCCGGAAGAAAAGGAGTTGCTGGCCGGCGACCAGTGATGAATAGTTTGTAGAGATCCAAGCCTGGATCAGTGATCGTTGATACCTGAAAGCAGAGGGGACCAAGTTCGTACTACTAGCCAGTAGTCCGAGGGTACCAGGAAGGCACCGGATGGCCGTCACCTCGACTAGGTGAGTGGGCGACGCTAGGCTCTGCAGTCTCACGGACCAGGAGGCGTTGTCGGCGACCAGGATGGAGGTGCGAGCTGTCCCACGGAGGTTGATGCTGTCGGCGTCGCTGGGCCCAGGATTGGGGCAACAAACCTTGGCAGATTTCAGGGCCACGTGGTGGGCCTAAAATGGCATCTTGAGTGGACCAGGAGGGTCCGGAGTGCTTCTCTCAAAGTAGGAAGCAAAGGCCAGTCTGGAGCGACCAGCAGCGTTGGTTGTCGGATGTCGTCCAAGAAGGGCACAAGCCAGCGGCTAGTGACCAGACAACGTGCTGAGCAGCGAGCAGAAGGGCCCCACGCAGATCGTGGAGATGCTGGGAGACTGCACTTCGGTGCTGGAGCTGCTCAGGGTCGGGGCTTCTCGGACCCCAGAGCACTCACCAGAGAATTGCTTCGATGG
Organism: Lissotriton vulgaris; assembly: GCF_964263255.1. NCBI lineage: Eukaryota > Metazoa > Chordata > Amphibia > Caudata > Salamandridae > Lissotriton > Lissotriton vulgaris. Next base: position 540,183,150 of record NC_141689.1, read on the forward strand.
TCGTGCTGTTTAAGAAAGCGTGCAGGTTTTGATGATGGCCGGTCCCTCGAGGTCTCGTCGCACCCACAGATCTCAGCTGAGCTGACGACGTGGGTAGAGGTCAGAGGTGCCAGGGAAGCCGGGTCTTCGTCGAGCTGGGCCGTCGGATCCTTGAGGAAGGACTTGCAGCAAACCGCAGAGTTCTTAGATGGTGCCCGCTGGTGCAGGGTGACTACTCCTTAGTCACAAGGGAGAAATCTTGAGAAGAGTCTCGAAGTCCTTTCGTAGAAAGTATTCTTGATTCAAAGATGATCTCATTTGGAAGGGTCCCCGCTCCGGCCTTTATCCTAAAGAAAGGGGTGGGTACATGACTAGGTCCTGCCCTAAGGGTGGGACCAGGAAGGGGGGTAGTTACACCCCTCTCCCCCTGCTGGACTTTCCCCAGGTCAGGGGCTGCGCGCCCCTGGAACTGGTTCTAGCCGGCAGATGCGTAGTGAGCACCGGGGTGCCACCCCGCAGTCACCTTCTTGTAAAGCCCTACCTACCCAGAATACACAAACCCTGTCTGGGACGGTGCGAACACCGCCCTTGACAGGAAACCCTTTGTCCAAGCTCTCCTCGCTGGAAGGACTCCCAGCAGCAGGAGGTCAGACTCGTGTCTGTGGTGGCAGCATCCATTTTGTGGAGCTGAGGCTTCAGTTAACTTTAACCGGGGTTCACAGTTACATACATGTCGTGTCCCTCTAGAAGGGCGGAATGCCAACCTCGTCGCCAGAATTGGTGAGGGGGCAGCATCCCGATTCGCATGACACCTTACTCGACATGTCTTGATAACGCGATACCGAAGTTACCAATGTGATACGCGTTATCATGGAACAGCTATTGGGTCTTGGTTCCGCAAGCTGCAACCAGGCTCGGCTCGTGCCAGAGCCCAATTCACACGGTTCCATGCACTCTGCCTTCAGGATTGTCAAGGCCTGCCATAGGAGTGACTGAGAGGAACTCTGGTGTCCATTTTAAGATTAGGTATAGGGATACTACACCTATAGCAACGGGCGAGTACGCCACGTGGCCCCAGCTGTCGTGCAGCCAGTTGTGTCAGATTTAGATGGCCATCCAGGGGTGGCATAATACATGCTTCAGCCCCTGGTAGGCCCTGGGTACACCGATGCCCTGAGTTACAGGGTCTGACAGGGTGGCCCAGTTCCAATTGGGTAATGCACCTAAGGTACACGCATCAATTTAGTGAGAGAACAGCTAGGCTGTGGGTCTGATTGGCAGGCCCACAGCCCGAGAAAGTCGTAAACCAGTGAAACAAAAGCAAAAAGTCCGGGTGATCATAGGATTGCAGACCCTACTCTCCTACAATTGTCACTTGTGGGATTAAGTCCTTGTAGGCTCTTTCTTTCAGAATGTTTTAGGTGTCCCATCATTGTAGTACCTGATGGACCTTGAGTGAAACCAACACTAGATCATCCATGTTGCTTGCTTGTGTCGCTAAGAATACTAAGAGGCTGCATGTGAAGTCTTGCATAAGGCACTATTGCTATGCATGAAGCTATCATCCCTAGAATGTGCATCATTGTTTTGGCTGGTGAGGAAGAACCCGACAAGAGAATGCCATAATATTCCCACTCTCACCAAAGGTGATAATTCAAATTTCTATAAAACACAGGTGATTCTAGCCAAGCATTCGTCTAGAATAAAAGCATAGAAGTAAGTAATGATTGATTTAGGAGTAGGGAAACGTAAGAAGTCAGAAGAAGGGGTAAAATCTAAAATACTGTCTCTCACTGAAAGAAAAAAAGGACAAAAAGGTTTAGTACAGGTGGAGTCAACTAGGGCCAATTCGGAGGGAGAGGGTGGGGTACATTGTGCACTAGAGAAGATTTATGAGAATTTGAGTTCTCATAGCAGATGCTGTAAAACCCAACATGACTAGTTTGGGGAACATTGAAGATCAGCTTTCACTAGTAGAGGTCTCTATCAAAATTAGACTTAGCTTAATCAACACCCAGTAGGGCCCTGTACAACACGCAAATGATACAGGCAAAGGAAATAAAACTTGCCCATTACCACTGGTGTGAGAAGTTGGCCTGATATATGATGTTCACAAGTTCTAGTGATCACCTTGTATCAGTCCAAACAACCCTTATGGTGATTGGTTGTAAGTCAACCTTATAGACCAGCTATCCTAGTGGTAGCATGGACAAAGCAGTCTTAGGCTAAACTCTTTTGGCATGTAAAGCCAGCTGTTTTACCACATATAACCCCTTGAATACCAAGTGAAAGGACACTACACAGGTTGGTATGAAAATAAACAAGTATTTATTAACTAACATACACCTCTGAACTCTCTATGAGGTCAGAGGGCTAAGCACATGACAATCTCTTAGGAAAAATACGTTCAAGTTGCACAAATTACAATGGTGCCCTAGGGGCACGACAAACCATATACTAAGTAAGTGGAATGTGAAAGTCGATAATAGGAATGGAGCTGTCCAGAGGCTGTAGGATCGCTGGGACCAAGCTATACTAACTCTAGGTAGGTAATAGGAGGCCCACGGAACGTGTGTGCAGAGTGCGAACTCACACGCGAGATGCGTAACAGTGTCTATGGACAGTACAGTTCAAGAAAAAGGTGAGTACGGACAATCCTGACTAGGTAGAACTAAAACGACTATGGAACTGGACACTAGGAGAGTCAAGCTACCCTTGAGCACCGAAATGCTCGTATTACCTCACCCACGGGCTGCGGGTGCATAGGTGCCAAGTCGTGTCGGGTTCCGGCGTTGAAGTCTATGGAGCCTGGAGGAAAAGATGCTGCAGGCGTTCAGGAGGAAGATGTCCGGTGTGATCCGAGGGTGGATCAGTGAAGAGAAGAACCTGAAAGCAGAGGGGACAATGTTCAAAGTCACTAGTCAGTGATTGGAGTGGAACCAGATGTCGTAGTCGCGATCAGGTGAAGGTGGACGCTGGTCTCTGCAGCCACGTGGACCAGGTGGTGTCTTCGATGACCAGGATGGAGGCACGAGCTGTCCCACGCAGGCTCTCGCTGTCGGCTTCGGAGTCAACAGGCCTTGGCAAAGGCAACCCACGCGGTGAGTGGAAACGGCGTCTGGAGTGGACCAGGGGGCCCCTCTTTTGGAAGGGAGCAAGGGCCAGCTGGAGCAACCAGACCAGCAGTGAAGATTTCGGAGTTCGTCGTCTAGGAGGTCACTAGCCAGCCGGCAAGTGACCAGACAACGCGTCGAGCAGCAAACAGGCAGAAGGGCCCCACGCAGATCTCGTGGATGCGGGAGGGCTGGTCTTTGGTGCAGGAGCTGCTCGGGGTCGGGGCTTCTCAGTCCCCAAAGCACTTGGACGAGGATGCCTCTGAAGTCGTGCTGGAGCGAAGTGCTGCTTCTTTCAAGATGGCCGGTCCCACGTGTCTCGTCGCACCCACGGATCTCAGCTGTGCTGAAGATGTAGGTAGAGGTCTGGGAATCCGGGTCTCCTCGGGCTCTGAAGTCTAGATCCTTGCAGGAAGACAACAAAGGGAAGCCGCTGGACGCTGATGGTGCCTGCTTGTGCAGGGTGGACACTCCTTGCCCACAAGGAAGATTTCTTCAGTCTTCTGTGGAGCAGAACGTCGAAGTCCAGAGTTTCTTCTTGTAAAGTTGTTCAGGACAATCTAATCTGGAATGGGACCAGCTCCTACCTTTATCCGGCTAAAGGGGGCTGTACTACGACTAGGTCCCTCATCTGGGTGGGACCAGATGAGGGACCTATCCTTTGTCCGGTCTTGCGCCAGCTCTGGGGCTGGAGTGCCCCAGGAACTGGTTTAGACCGGAGTATGCACAGGGACACCTTGTGTGCCCCAGGCATGTCTCATTCCTTTCAGCCCTGTCCTACCTAATACACAAAATCCTGTCTGGGGTGGTGCTAGCACCTCCCAAGGCAGGAAACCCTTTGTCCAAGCCTCCCTCGCTGGAAGGACTCCCAGCAGCAGGAGGTCAGACTTGTGTCTGTGGTGGCAGCATCCATTTTGTGATGCTGAGGCTCGAGTTAACTTTAACTGGGGTACACAGTTACATACATGTCGTGTCCCTCTAGAAGGGTGGAATGCTACCCCCGTCGCCAGAATTGGCGAGGGGGTAGTATTCCAATTCGTATGACTCCTTACACGACATGTTTTGATAATGTTATACCAAAGTTGGCAATAACCGCGAGGATTATAATGCACTTAAGAGTATATGGTATATCGTTATCATGGAAACAGCTAAAGGACTTGATACCGAAAGCTGCAGACAGGCTCAGCTCACGCTAGAGCACCATCTCACATAATTCCAAGCACTCTGCCTCCAGGATTGAGAAGGCCTGCCATAGGAGTGACTGATAGGAGGATATGTGTCCATTTTAGGTTTAGATATAGGGATACTATATCTAAAGCAAAGGGTGACTACACCACCTTGCCCCAGCTGATTGATCAGCCAATTGTGTCAGATTTGGATGGCCAGCCAGGGGTGGCATAATACATGCTGCAGCCCCTGGTAGGCCCTGGGTGCACCTATGCCCTGGGTACCTAAGGTACACTGTACAGGGACTGATAAGGTAACTCAGTATCCAATTAGATATGCACCTAAGGTACATGGTTGTCAATTTAGAGAGAGCACAGCTAGGCTGTGGGTCTGATTAGCAGGCCCACAGCCAAGGAAAGTCGTAAACCAGTGAAACAAAAATCAAAAATCGGGGGTGACCATAGGATTGCAGACCCTACTCTCCTACATAACCCCCCCCCCCCCCAAACTTAGGGACATTAAACTAACCTTGACCAGGTGAGTCTTCTTGTTCTAAGTGGAAGTACCTGGAGAGACCATCTGCATTGCCATGGTCAGTCCCTGGTCTGTGTTCCACTGTAAAGTCCATCCCCTGTAGGGAAATGGACCACCTAAGCAGTTTGGGGTTTTCACCCTTCATCTGATTTAGCCATAAGAGGGGCTTATGGTCGGTCTGAATCTTGAAGTGAGTACCAAACAAGTATGGCCTCAACTTCTTCAGGGCCCAAACCACAGCAAAGGCTTCCCTCTCAATAGCTGACCAACGTTTCTCTCTAGGGGTCAGCCTTCTACTTATAAAAGCAATGGGCTGGTCATGACCATCAATATTCAGTTGAGATAGAACTGCTCCCACACCCAACTCAGAAGCATCTGTTTGGACAATGAAAGGTTTGGAGTAGTCTGGACTCTTGAAAATAGGTGCAGTGCACATGGCCTGCTTTAGGTCATCAAATGCCTTTTGACAGCTAACTGTCCACTGAACTTTCTTTGCCATTTTCTTACTTGTCAGGTCATTAAGTGGAGTCACAATGGTTCCATAATTTCTGACAAATTTCCTATAGTAACCAGACAGGCCCAAGAAAGCTCTGACCTGTGTCTGGGTGGTTGGAGGAGCCCAGTCCTTTATGGCCTGTATCTTGCTCTGCAAAGGTTGAACCTGGCCTCCACCTACAAGGTGGCCCAGATATACAACTTGACTCTGCCCTATCTGGCACTTAGTAGCCTTGATAGTGAGGCCTGCCTTTTGCAGGGCCTCCAAAGCTTTCCTCAGGTGGATCAGGTGATCCTCCCAGGTGGAGCTAAAGACAGCAATATCATCTAGATATGCTGCACAGAAGTCATCCAGCCCAGTGAGAACTTGGTTCACCAACCTTTGAAAAATGGCAGGTGCATTTTTCAAACCAAAGGGCATCACCACAAATTGGTAATGACCTCCTGGGGTAGAAAATGCTGTTTTGGCCTTGGCATCCTCAGCTAACCTGATTTGCCAATAACCAGCTGTCAGGTCAAATGTACTCAAGAATTTGGCAGAAGCCAATTATGAGTATAACTGCTCTTGGTATTGGATGGGCATCTGTCTTAGTGACAGCATTGAGACCCCTGAAGTCTACACAAAACCTCATCTCTCTCTTACCATCCTGGGTGTGAGGTTTAGGCACTAGAACTACAGGACTAGCCCAAGGGCTCTCTGAGAGTTCAATGACTCCCAATTCCAACATCTTTTGTACTTCTTGTTTTATGCAGTCCCTGACGTGGTCAGGTTGCCTGTAGATTTTACTCTTTATAGGCAGACTGTCACCAGTGTCCACCTCATGGGTGCACCAGTTTGTCTGACTAGGTGTCAGAGAGAACATTTGTCTGGAGGACTGAAGAACTTGTTTGCAATCCTTTTGCTGATGTTCAGAGAGGCTGTCAGAAAAGCCCACACCATCTACTGACCCATCATCAGGGTTCTGAGTGAGCAGGTCTGGGAGAGGGTCACTCTCTTCCTCCTGTCACTCATCTGTAGCCATGAGCAAGCCCATGTCTTCCCTGTTGACAAATGCCTTGAGCCTGTTCACATGAAGTACTCTGTGAGGGCTCCTGGGAGTTCCAAGGTCTACCAGGTAGGTGACCTCTCCCTTCTGTTCAATGATAGTATGGGGTCCCGACCATTTGTCTTGGAGAGCTGCTGGGGCCACTGGCTCCAACACCCACACCTTCTGTCCAGGCTGGTAAACAGTAAGGACAGCCGTTTGGTAATGCCAAGCTTTTTGCAGTTCTTGGCTGGCCTCAAGGTTTTTAGATGCCTTCTCCATGTACTCTGCCATCCTGGAGCGGAGACCAAGTACATAGTGCACCATGTCTTGCTTAGGCTTTTTGGGAGGTAACTCCCATCCTTCCTTCACAAGACACAGGGGTCCTCTTACAGGATGCCCAAATAGAAGCTCAAAAGGGCTGTAGCCACCCCCTTTTGTGGGACCTCTCTGTAAGCAAACAAAAGGCAGGGTAAAAGGATGTCCCATCTTCGCCTAAGCTTTTCTGGTAACCCTTTTATCATCCCTTTGAGGGTCTTGTTAAATCTCTCCACAAGCCCATTGCACTGTGGGTGATAGGGGGTGGTGAATTTGTAATTGACACCACACTCCTTCCACATTGCAGTCAAGTATCCTGACAAAGTTTGCACCTCTGTCAGAGACAAACTCCTTAGGAAACCTCACTCTGGAGAAAACTCCAAGTAGGGCCCTGGCCACAACAGGAGCTGTAGTGGTCCTAAGGGGAATAGCTTCTGGACACCTGGTGGCATGATCCACTACCACCATATAAATCTGTGTCTAGATGCTGTTGGGGGGTCCATTGGCCCAACAATGTCAATCCCCACTCTTTCAAAGGGTACCCCCACCACAGGTAGTGGTATAAGGGGGGCCTTTGTGGTGCCACCTGATTTGCCACTGGCTTGGCAGGTGACACATGAGCGACAAAACTCTTTTGTGTCTTCAGACATATGAGGCCAGTGAAAGTGAGGGACAAGCCTGTCCCAAGTCTTGTTCTGGCCTAAGTGACCTGCAAGGGGAATCTCATGGGCCAAGGTAAGAAGGAAACCTCTCAGAGACAAGGGGATGACCAGCCTCCTGGTAGCACCAGGCTTGGGGTCTCTTGCCTCAGAGTAAAGGAGTCCATCATCCCAGTACACCTTGTGGGTACCTGTGGCATTCCCTCCAGCCGCAGCAGCAGCAGCCTGCTGTCTGAGGGGTTCAAGAGAGGAACAGTCTAACTGTGCCTGCCTCAAGTCTGCCGGGGAAGGTCCCCCTGTCCCAAGAAACTCACCTGTTCAGGCTCAAGCTCCTCTAGGACAGTTCCTTCTGGGGTCTTTGGGTTAGCCTCCTGAGAGAGCTGATCCTCACCTTGAGGCAGGGGGGAAGGCTCTGCCTTAACCCTACTGCTCTTTCTCTTGGGAAGTGTCTGGTCCATTGTTCCAGGATCCAGCACTTGTTCAGCTGGGCATTTTTTGGCCTGTGACCTAGTCACAGCAAGGACATGTGCTGACAAACCTAACATTTCCACACGAGTCCTATACTCCACATCTGACCATAAGGAGGATTCCAAATCATTGCCCAAAGACAGTCCACTGGGAGGTCTGAACTAACTACAACCCTTTTGAGGCCATTTACCCCTCCCCAGGAGAAATTAACAAGTGCCATACACTATGGTTGGTAGTGACATTGCTAGCATTGGTCACTAGGTAGTCTGAACCTAGTATTACCTGTCCAGGGTCAACAAATGCTGGTGTCACCGTAGTGACACTGGCACAGGTGTCCCTGTAGGCCTGAGACATCTTTCCATTGATTAAAGGCATTTGTCTGTACTTGCCCAGAGTACACTGGGACTTATTGTAGGGGTCATATCCATGTCCCCAGTACAAACAAGAACAGCCTGAGTAGGTACTATGACTAAGTCAGAGCCTGCCTCGGATAGCAACGTTAACCCCACTATAGCCTTGAGAGGAGCACTACCACTACTAACTGTACTAGGGGGTGCAGGTGCCTTAGGGGCAGTAGTGGTAGGAGCTAGGCCTTTCTTGGTGCACTCACTAAACCAGTGAGTTTTACTTGTACAGTATTGGCACCATGGTTTCCTCTGACCATCATTATTCTTCTTTTGGGAGTTCTGGGACCCACCCTCCTTAGATTGTTGGGGCCCTGTTGAAGACTTCTGGTCATTTTGCTTATTCTCATTACCCTTTTGGTCTGCTTTCTTCTGGCCACCACCCTGGTTCTGGTTCTGCTGCTTGACCCTTGTCCTGACCCATCTGTCTGTCTTCTTTCCCAATTCTTGGGGAGAGGTCAGATCTGAGTCAATAAGGTGCTGATGCAACAACTGATTCTGACAATTACTTAAGATTTGCTCTCTCATAATTAGATTATACAATCCTGTGTAATCAGTAACTTTACTTCCCAGTAACCTGCCTTCAAAAGCCTTAGTGGCACAATCAACAAAGTCAGCCCAATCCTGAGACTGAATTTTCTGGGTGTCTCTGAACAGCAACCTGTACTGCTCAGTTGTTAAGCCAAACCCATCAATCAGTGTATTCTTCAGGACTTGGTCATTGTTAGCATCCTCAGCTCTAGTAGTGAGGAGCTTATCTCTACCTTTACCTTCAAAGGAGATCCACAATATAGCTGCCCACTGACTCTGGGGGATGCACTGGACAGTGCTGGCCCTCTCCAGAGCAGTCATCCATTTGTGGATGCCATCCCCTTGCTTAAAGGGGGGCACTATTTTACTCAGGTGTCTAGTATCAAAACTCCTGCCTTTGTCTCTAGGGATAATGCTGCCACCAGTGGGGCCTGCCCCACTCAATCTCTGCTCTGTGGCAAAGGCAAGTCTTTCTTTGGCAAGGGCAAGTTCTTCCCTCTCAATCCTCAGATTGACTTCCCTCATCTTAGCTTCATGCTCTCTTCTCTGAGGGTATGTCATCCCTCCCTGAGAAGATGCCTGAGAGACATGGGTGCGAATAGACCTGTTAGAGCCTCTGGAGTGAGACCTAACTCGTCTATTCCCAAGGTTAAGCCTGCCTGAGGATGGGCCTGGGGCTCCCCCAGTTCCATTCCCATGCATGCTTAAGATGGCCCTGGTAAGTCTGCTGACTACGCCCGGACCATGGTTTACCTCAGATGAGTCTCCATCTTCCTCCACTCCATCAGTTTCAGGGAGATTAGAGCCCTCCTCTACTGGGAGTATGGTTCCCTCTGTAGGGTCAGATGGGCCTGGATTAGAAGCCCTTCTGGCATCAAATGTCTCTAAGAGACCTATCAAAAAAGGAATTGTAGGGTTAGAAACCTGTTTTAGTTTCCTGGAGGTACACAATTGTCTAATCTCCTGGAAGCTAAGGGCTGCATATCTTGACATGACCTGTGGAGGGTCAATATCACCAAGGGGAGCCACTGTGTTCTCTCCTGTGGTAGACATGCTTTTCTAGTGAGGTGTAAGTGGTGCACTTACCTACACTATGGGTTTACCTACTGATCCCTTGCTAAGAGTTGTAGTCACGGTGTGCTACTCCCTTTCTACTACAACAGCTGGTTCAGTAGAACTCAGAGTATTTCTAAGCTTGTTATATGTACCTATGGTACCTTATGTGATCTTTAAAATGATATCTCAAGATTATGTTTGGTAAAAACAACAGCAAGCTCAAATCCCAACCGCTGCACACCAATGTGAGAAGTTGGCCTGATATATGATGTTCACTAGTTCTAGTGATCACCTTGTATCAGTCCAAACAACCCTTATGGTGATTGGTTGTAAGTCAACCTTATAGACCAGCTATCCTAGTGGTAGCATGGACAAAGCAGTCTTAGGCTAAACTCTTTTGGCATGTGAAGCCAGCTGTTTTACCACATATAACCCCTTGAATACGAAGTGAAAGGACACCACACAGGTTGTTATGAAAATAAACAAGATATTTATTAACTAACATACACCTCTGAACTCTTTATGAGGTCAGAGGGCTAAGCACACGACAATCTCTTAGGAAAAATACGTTCAAGTTGCACAAATTACAATGGTGCCCTAGGGGCACGACAAACCATATACTAAGTAAGTGGAATGTGAAAGTCGATAATAGGAATGGAGCGGTCCAGAGGCTGTAGGATCGCTGGGACCACGCTATACTAACTCTAGGTAGGTAATAGGAGGCCCACGGAACGCGTGTGCAGAGTGCGAACTCACACGCGAGATGCGTAACAGTGTCTATGGACAGTACAGTTCAAGAAAAAGTTGAGTACGGACGATCCTGACTAGGTAGAACTAAAACGACTGTGGAACTGGACACTAGGAGAGTCAAGCTACCCTTGAGCACCGAAATGCTCGTGTTACCTCACCCACGGGCTGCGGGTGCATAGGTGCCAAGTCGTGTCGGGTTCCGGCGTTGAAGTCTACGGAGCCTGGAGGAAAAGATGCTGCAGGCGGTCAGGAGGAAGATGTCCGGTGTGATCCGAGGGTGGATCAGTGAAGAGAAGAACCTGAAAGCAGAGGGGACAATGTTCAAAGTCACTAGCCAGTGACTGGAGTGGAACCAGGAGTGGAACCAGATGTCGTCGTCGCGATCAGGTGAAGGTGGACGCTTGTCCCTGCAGCCACGTGGACCAGGTGGTGTCTTCGACGACCAGGATGGAAGCACGAGCTGTCCCACGCAGGCTCTCGCTGTCGGCGGTGTCTGCTTCGGATTCGGAGTCAACAGGCCTTGGCAAAGGCAACCCACACGGTGAGTGGAAACGGCGTCTGGAGTGGACCAGGAGGGTCCGGGGTGCTCCTCTTTTGGAAGGGAGCAAGGGCCAGTCTGGAGCAACCAGACCAGCAGTGAAGATTTCATAGTTCGTCGTCTAGGAGGTCACCAGCCAGCCGGCAAGTGACCAGACAACGCGTCAAGCAGCAAACAGGCAGAAGGGCCCCACGCAGATCTCGTGGATGCTGGAGGGCTGGTCTTCGGTGCAGGAGCTGCTCGGGGTCGGGGCTTCTCAGTCCCCAAAGCACTTGGACGAGGATGCCTCTGAAGTCGTGCTGGAGCGAAGTGCTGCTTCTTTCAAGATGGCCGGTCCCACGTGTCTCGACGCACCCACGGATCTCAGCTGTGCTGCAGATGTAGGTAGAGGTCGGAGAGGTCTGGGAATCTGGGTCTCGTCAGGCTCTGAAGTCTGGATCCTTGCAGGAAGACGACAAAGGGAAGCCGCTGGACGCTGATGGTGCCAGCTTGTGCAGGGTGGACACTCCTTGCCCACAAGGGAGATTTCTTCAGTCTTCTGTGGAGCAGAACGTCGAAGTCCAGAGTTTCTTCTTGTAAAGTTGTTCAGGGTAATCTAATCTGGAATGGGACCAGCTCCTACCTTTATCTGGCTAAAGGGGGCTGTACTACGACTAGGTCCCTTCTCTGGGTGGGACCAGGAAGGGGGGTGGTTACACCCCCTATCCTATGTCCGGTCTTGCGCCAGCTCTGGGGCTGGAGTGCTCAAGGAACTGGTTTAGACCGGAGTATGCACAGGGACACCTTGTGTGCCCCAGGCATGTCTCATTCCTTTCAGCCCTGTCCTACCTAATACACAAAATCCTGTCTGGGGTGGTGCTAGCAACTCCCAAGGCAGGAAACCCTTTGTCCAAGCCTCCCTCGCTGGAAGGACTTCCAGCAGCAGGAGGTCAGACTTGTGTCTGTGGTGGCAGCATCCATTTTGTGATGCTGAGGCTCGAGTTAACTTTAACCGGAGTTCACAGTTACATACATGCCGTGTCCCTCTAGAAGGGTGGAATGCTACCTCCGTCGCCAGAATTGGCGAGGGGGTAGTACTCCAATTCGTATGACACCTTACTTGACATGTTTTGATAATGTTATACCAAAGTTGGCAATAACCGCGAGGATTATAATGCAATTAAGAGTATATGGTATAGCGTTATCATGGAAACAGCTAAAGGACTTGTTTCCGAAAGCTGCAGACAGGTTCAGCTCACGCTAGAGCACCATCTCACATAATTACAAGCACTCTGCCTTCAGGATTGATAAGGCCTGCCATAGGAGTGACTGATAGGAGGATATGTGTCCATTTTAGGTTTAGATATAGAGATACTATATCTAAAGCAAAGGGTGATTACACCACCTTGCCCCAGCTGATTGATCAGCCAGTTGTGTCAGATTTGGATGGCCAGCCAGGGGTGGCATAATACATGCTGCAGCCCCTAGTAGGCCCTGGGTGCACCTATGCCCTGTGGTACCTAAGGTACACTGTACAGGGACTGATAAGGTAACTCAGTATCCAATTAGATATGCACCTAAGGTACATGGTTGTCAATTTAGAGAGAGCACAGCTAGGCTGTGGGTCTGATTAACAGGCCCACAGCCAGGGAAAGTCGTAAACCAGTGAAGCAAAAAGCAAAAATCGGGGGTGACCATAGGATTGCAGACCCTACTCTCCTACAACTGGCAAGTGGAGGTCCCACTCAAGACTCCTCCCAACAGCTAAGCCATGACACCCCTAAGATACCTTTGTCCCTAGATGCACAGGGTAGGGAAGTGATTGAAGTCTTAAGGCTACCGCAACTACCCTTTCACATCCCTCAGTCAGCTAAATCAAAGCGGTGTAATGAAGATTGGGTTTCATTTCTATCCAAATCTGACTTAATTTACTTTTAGGAGTCATGGTCAGTAGTTGACTTTCAAATAAATGGGTACCACTCATTCTGTACACCAGCGATTCAAGCAATATCAGGAAGGACTAAGGGAGGATTGGCAATGTTAGTCTCTGTTAAACATACAGCAAAACAATTTTGAATTATCTGCTCCTCCACATGGTACCAAATAGTGTTACTGTGCAAATTAGGCCCTGTAGACCTCTTAATTATACATCTCTTATCATAATGTTTTTTTTGCGCAGCGCAATCCCCATGTAGCAGATAACTTGCAAAAGGAAATTAGTAAAGTAACCACTATGACATACCGAACATGTATTATGTGGAACGGAAACTTTTATTGCACTATGTGTATATTTAGTGGCTCTCGAGTGTGTGGGATGGCAAATATCGAGGGGCAGTCGAGGTCTTGTTTTACACACTTAATATATGGGCGATGTGTTAAATGGAATTGTGGCAATAAATGATATACTTTTTTTAAAGGATTATGTTAATGACAGTAGTGGACAATGCCCGACATATGTTGGGGGAGGTCATGCAAGTGATATGGATTATATGCTATGATCTAGTAGTTTTCTTAATTTGTTAGAGGCTCACAAGGTCGTATCACACTGGTACAGCAATCATAATCCCCTAACAGCATCCTTAAAATTATATAATGCCAAAATTAAATTGCTTGATATTCCAATTAAATATGATACAAATTAGGGAATAAGGCTAAAATGGGAAGGGTAAGCACTAGGGCTTTTGAGTACAAACTCATCCTTGAGAAGCTGGATCTTATCTTATAATCAGCTGTTAAATATTCAGTGGTGCACCCTATCATTGCATGTGGTCTAGTTTGCTGATTTAATAGAGCTTGTTCAAAAGCGCACAAAGATCTAAAAGGTGCTGTTCAGGCCTCCTCTCAGGATAAAAGCCTAGTGAAGGTCTTGAGAAAGAATTATAAAGCTATGTAAGAACAGATGAAGGGTGAGTTGAGGACAGAGGCAAGATTTAGAGGCAGCAAGTGCGCTTTTATGATTTATTTAAATCGAATAAAGCTTGTTGGACTGACTTGCAGGTGATGATGTGGCCGAAAAAGATCCAGTTGGCTCTGCAGCTTGAGAACCCTTTGTGGTTTGGGACACGTTGTCCCAGATACTGAACTGAGTATTACTCCGAGATAGGGTTGTATCTGGAGCGGTTGAAGATGGGATTTTGTTGTATGGATTGTGAAGCCCAATTTGTGAATGAGGTTTTGGCCTTGTTTGGACCCTTGATCAGTCAATTGTCCAGATAGGGAAAGACAGGTATGTTTGTCTTCGTAATTTTGCTGCTACTACAGCTTGACATTTTGTGAACAAACTGGTGGCTATTGTTACTCCGAATAGTAGCACTATGAAATGATAGTGCGGAGACGCACTGTTCTTAGTGTATTCAGGCGCTTAATACATTTTTTTTAGTATAGTGATTTCCACTTACCACAAACCGGAGGTACTAGCGATGAGCTGGGTGGATTGAGATGTGGAAGTATGCGCCCATCAGGTCTAACGCAGTCATGAAATCGCCTTTTTGTAGTCGCGATATCAAGTCCTGCAATGTCACCATATGTATTCGGATAGTATGTATTGATTGAGTGGACGTAGTTCAAGGATTGGCCATAGGGAGCAATCCTTTTTTGGTATGAGGAAATAAAGGGACTAGACTCCCTTATTGAGATGTTTCTTTGGGACAGAATGTATGGCCCCTTTAAGTAATAACTCCTGTACTTCTTCCTTCGGCATATGTAGATGCTGTGGATTTAGTATGTGTCTTTTTGGCAGGATATTTGGTGGCTGTTAGTTCCAAGCAATATCTTGCCTAACAATTTGTAGTACCAATTGGTCTGATGTTATGTTTGGCTACTACTGGTGAAATTGTTGCAGCCTTCCGTAGACTGCTATTTTGTGATCGGGGGAAAGTCACTGTTTGGGTGTAGAGGCCTCCTTATTGGGTGCGCTGCTACCTCTGCCTCTGTTTTTATACCCATCTCTACAGGAATTACAGGATTGCTGGTGGTACTGTTGTTGCTGGCGCGGATACAAGATGTTGCCACTGGCAGAGGGCTTTGAGGCTCTTGGTAATGCCGAAAAGGCTGTTACTTTTGAGACATTATCTGCAAGGCACCCATTGATTTGGTGGTAATGATGTAGGCTGTTACTTTTGAGACGTTATCTGCAAGGCACCCATTGATTTGGTGGTACGGATGTAGTTTTATTTTTCAAGCATTGTAACCACTGCAGGTCCAAAGAGGTTCTCCCCATCAAAGGGGACGTTTAGAAGATGTTGCTAGACTTCTGGTTTAAAGCCAGAAATGCGTAACCACACATTTACGCAGCATGATGTAGCTATTGATGCCCCTCGCAGCAGTATACGCCTCACCTAGTGCACATTTGATTGCGGCATTGGATATTTGCCTGCCCTGGTTTACAAAATCTTCTCCTCACCTTTTATATTCGTCTGGGAGATGTTGCATGAATTCACGCACATCATCCAAGGTCACTCAGTTATAACGGAGAGCAGCCCCACTGAGATGGCAATCTTTCAATGGTTAGCATGCCCTGTTGCCACCCATTTACCTGCAACATCAATTCTCTTTTATTTATTTGTCTGGTGCTTCTCCAGTGTCCTGTGCTGCAGCTCGTTTCCTTGCAGGTGTGACAACTAGGCAATCTGGTGAGGGTAACCACTAATGTATACTGGCTGAATTGATGACTATTTTTTTTTTTCAATTCAAGGTGCTAAGAACCTGGATTTGCCAGCTTCTTTTAAGATGCCTTTGCATACATTCAGTAGAGATCCTATCATGGGAAGGTACTGCACCATGCACTTAGAGCGCAAAATCAGTTTGCTCCTCGGTTGTGTGCATTGAGAGCTTGTGGTACTCTGCCGCCGTCTGAATGACACTGATATGAAGAGGTGTCATCTGTGACGCATTTGTCGAAACTGGTGGGTCTATGTCTGTGACAGGAGGAGCCACGTCGTCTGTGTGTCTTTGTACCCACAGGTGTCCAGAAGTTTGGCCATGTTGTTTTTATGTCCTCGGAACCAAGGCCTGCTTCGATTCAGAGATGCTCGATCCCAAGTGTTTCTTCGGAGCCAATGTGGGGTTAAAGTTTGTTTGGTAGCTTTCGGTGCCGATGTGCTTGTTGGTGCTGACTTGTGCTGGAGCCATCCTCCTGATGTGGCCTGGTCGCCGGATCGAGCACATTCTTGTCCCTTTTCAGCTCCAAGGAATGCTTGTGTTGTCGACCTGAGCCTGAGGGCTGTGACACGGTGGGGAAGGTGTTTGCAAGATTTTCTTGGCACGTGATAACAGTACTCACGGTATTTGGAGTCGTATTTGTCCTCGTTCCCAACAGAGGAATCAGTGGCGGCGACGTGGGACCCTCGATGTTTATCAGAGTCTTTATCACCTGAAGCAAATCGTGGGGGTTGGTGATGACCGCCTCAACTCCTGTTGGTGCACTGGCCTCGAATTCTTCTTCGCTATCTTGCGAGAACTCCGCCTTGGCTGCCAGCTTCATGGTGGGAGCCAAACATTGATTCTTTCGGGACCGAAGCGTCTTTGTTTTCAAACAATACGCAGGCTGCGCACTAGTCATCTTTCTACTCTAGCGCGAAGTACAAATTACACGCTTTGTGAGTGCCAGTGTGTGTGTACTATGCCCCACACCAAGGTCACCATCGGAAAGGGTCTTTCTTCGTATCCATCACACGGAGGCAGGCATTCAACAGAAGTGTATGTTATTCGCCGGGTACTCACTTCCCAGCATCTTGGATTCATTGGGCGTGGTTTAACGATCTCCGGTTGATTTTTCTGTACCGTAGGCCACATAGGTGTCCAATCTTCAAGAGCTCTGATGCAGTTCCTCCGAGCCTTAAGGCAGAAAGAAAAAAACTTTCTAACAAAGGAGTTGTTAAACATGCACAATACTTCGAGGGGGAGGAGAGAATATGCACGACATCCGTCAAAGAAATTTCTTGAGGAAAAACAACTTGCAGAGTCCAGGCCCAACACTAGATGACAGGAGTATCTGCAGCCAACACATGCTACAAATTTATATTTTATCTTAATTTCTTGAGCTCATCTGATCAAATCAAAACGTGTACAAATGAAAATAGATGGAACTAGATTACATTTGTGTGAGTTAAAGATAGTCACATTCTGCTGAAAGAAATAACGGTCATGTTTGGGTTAATATCAGATGACCAGACCCGCCCGTGGATGGACGCAAGATTCAATGTACACATATTCTGAATGTGCAGCACTACTATATTTTCAGTGCGTAGACACATTTTGACTGTACGAAAATTATCAAATTCCTTTATAGTACAATTAAGCAACATATAATATGAATTCAAATTTAAACCTCATGGAATGGCTAAGTCACCATGGATGCTGAAAGAAAAGAGACCTATGAAGCCTCTAAGCCAGTAATAAGTTGTTTTTGTTTAGTGCCCAATCCAAATACACTATAGCAGGTTTTTGAATATAAATTAAAAGAACATTTTTTACATTCCTCATTATCCTAATCAGTTCTGTAGAATGGTACCTGTATTCTCTAAAAGTGTCTTTGGCGTATTTGGCCTGTTAATAATTTCAACCAGCTGATGCAATACCACCGGTACATAAGGCTGCATTTCAATACCTGCAAAGAAAAAACCCCAAAAAGAGTTAGCAGTGGAAGCTTAGGTTTAGTGTTTATCCGATTAAGGTCACTGCTGGAAAGTATACAGCGAACATTTTCAACTGAATGAAAAAGTTACTTACTTTCAGTAATGTTCTTTGTGATGGCATCAAGAGAGATTCACTCTAGGAGTCTGTAGGGGTTGGTATCTATTAGACATCTGTATTTCTTGCAGATCATTAAGATGGGCATTTCCAGAATCTCTCACCAGGATATCAGATGTACCCAGTTCTGCACTGATGAAACTGCTGTCACTAGATGAGACAATTGGTTCCCACTTGCAGCGTGTTCATGTCCACCCTGTTGAAATTATTCCTTCCACTGGAATGAATATCATTCACAGGATAAACTTCTTGAGAGGGTGAGTGGAGGTGGTAAATAATACTAGAGTATATATAAAAAGTAGGTGAATATGAATTTCTTTATTTTCTTTAATAAGAAAACGCCCACTAAAGCACTATTCTCGACATTTTAAACATTCCTGTAGTGGTAGCAACTGACTCCTTAACTCTAGCATGGTGTATCATAGGTGGTACTGCCACTGGGCCTTACCCTGGTCTCTCAAAAGGCATGCTCATCCTCATTAGGGGCTTGAGCACAGCTCCCATGAGTCAGCCTGAAATAATACATTTGCAGCTGATGGCAGTCGGGAGAACATGTTGGAATCTGTGAACATCCATTTTCATGCCTCATGGCCCTAGAATGAACTATCCCCATTCAAGTATTTTGCTCTGGTTTCACAATGCACTGTCCTTCAAGGGTCTTTCATTTTATTACTCTATGTTGGCATGCACAGCAGCCATGCATGCTATTCATTATCTCGTCTATATACGTACCACATAGATACCTAGCTATTGAACCCATCTACATATACTGGCCAAAAGAGACAGTCTTAATAATCACATACAGCCTGACATGCCACACCCTAAGACACAGCTGAAGATTTTTTCTCAGCTCTGCAGCCACCCTGTGTCCCTTTTCCCCTTTGAACTATATATGAGGTGGAAAGCAATCCCTAGTCTCCAACATCAGTTGCATTTACCAGGGTACATCATAGACAACAATGTTTAAATCCACTGCTTGAAGTGTCAAGGCCTAAATATTATGTTTAGATCTTGTCTATATATTGGTATCCCAGCTCAGTTCTATGATGCGTTGAGTGCCTTCTAGAAGTCAATGAGGCTATTGCAGGCCACTTGGCATCAGCTATTTTGCAGTAGATTCCTATATTAAATCAACCATTCTAGGCACCATTTAGCTCCTCCAAAGATCAGCTCCACTATCTTGTGTGGCACCAGTTCACCCGCAATCTCTGGGTTGAATTCCAAATAGTACAGCCGGAACCTCAAGGATGAGTCCTCTAGTAGATCTACAACCTACCCCAAGGCCATTTTCTCAGACGAGGCCATGCTGCAGACCAGAAGAAAGAGGCCAATTCAAAAGAACAAAGGGGCCAGCCCCGAACAAAGTAGTAGTACTGAGTTAAGGCTGGTAAACTGAACACTGGCATGCTGACTAGGGAATGATGGTATCAAAGCGGTATTAATACCCCATTAAAGCTGCACTCGTCGTGGAGTATCAGATTCTCATTACTAACTTGAAAACAAGGAGAGGGGAAACCTAGTTTTACCACGGTTCTCAACCAAACCCAAGGTCTGAAATAAAGCCAGCTACACACAGCCTACGGACCAAAAAGACTGGGCATGCAAGGACAACCCTATCTTTGTCACTTGGAATCCTGCAGATCATTTTGTTGAAGTGACAGTAGCTTAACTTAAAAACGGTGACCCCGAGGTCAGTGCAGGAATCTGGGGTCCAGAAGCAGAGACTGACTGTTATGCCAGGTGCGTCATTTCCACCCCGAGGCTCAGCTATGCTAGAAATGTCACCCCACCTCGGACACGCACAGGCACTCTCTCGTCCCAATCGTGCCTTTCGGTGAGAGAGTAAGTCACAATAAACACCCCTTTTATACTCCCGACCCCCTCGCCCATCACTCTCCCTGGTATCTCATTCACGCTCACTTCTGCTGTGCTTTATTTTTCTGTCTCTTTCGCTCTCTCTGTTTCACACTTGTTCTCTCCCTCTCTTTTTTGCCTCTGCCAATCTCTCTCTCGCCCTGGTATCTCACTCAAACGCAATTCTGATGATGGGCCAGAGGACCTGACAAGCCGGGGCATCTGAGCGGCCAGTCCCCCCCCGTCCCCCCCCCCGAAATGTGAGCACCCCCCTCTGAAGGGCCGGTACCTCTGATGGGTCTGTGTCCCTCCCCTCCCCCCAATTGGGCAGCTCCCCCTCCCCGCTCTGATGGGCTGGTTTACCCCTCTGACGGGTGAGAGCCCCAGTCAGACGGGTGAGTGCCCCAACCACCCCCCCCCTTGATGGGCCGCTCCCCACCCCCCACAGTTTTAACTTTGAGCCCACAAGCATTTCTCACACCTTAAGTCCTATAGTTGTGAGAATTGCTTGTGGGCTAAAAGTAAAAACTATGGGGGTGCCAAAATGATGGAAAATGGGCCTCCCACAGTGTTTGTGAATGGGTCTCCTTTCAATTGAAGGGAGCGTCTCCCTCCCTTATGTGTCCAGATACCATCCCTGAGAGGCCAAGGGAGGGGGGCCCATCCATTTCAAAGAAAGGTGACACCTTTCTTTGAAATGGATCGCCAGGGAACCGACAGGACACATCACCAGTGCTTGGCCCCATGCTGGTGCGAGGCCCTGGGCAGCTGCACACGCTGCCCATACCTAGCGCTGGCCCCGATTGCATGTCAGCTAAACTATTATTATTGACGTTAATGTTATTATGCTGAACGTTATCGTACTGCTGCACTTGACCAAACTGTGTGCTCCTGAGCAAATCACGTGATTTTATGGGAGCAGAGGGTAAATTTAGCTGTCAGCTAACGCCATGCCTCGGCTTATCCATCTGACAAATTTGGGAGCCATTACACCAGGGTAACCTCGGATTCAGAGATGGTTGGAGGTGAGCAACGTTTCCGAGCTGAACGTGCCTTAAAACTCACTTTAGAGGGACCCAGTGGCTGCTGAGATCACCGCTGGGGGCGTGGCTAGCAGCTGAGTATGGCGGCAGCCTAAAAGAAGAGCTCCGTAGATCGGACGGCTTCTCCTAATATCCGACCACTTATCCGTGCAGGAAAGATGCTCTAACGGAAGGTCCCAAAGCCTAGGACTGGGCGGAACCCAGGGCAGCAACTTTGAAAACTGTACGACACCGGAGGCGAAACTCATGTCGTGGCGACCCTGAGGCCTGAACGATCACAACAAGCCGGGACCTATCCTGAATGATCGACCGAGAAGGAGTGGGGGCAACCCGGTTCGACCCCACTGGAAACGCACGGCAGCGGTCCACAAAGTTGGTTGTGAGCTCGATAACAGAGAGGATTGCTCGAGCAGTCTTAATTGGACTCTGCCACATATAAGAGGAAAAACTAAATGCGATCAGAAAAGAATTCTTTCAGACGACGGACAGGTGAAACCAAAACCAAAGAAGATCAAAGGGTCGGTCCGCCATTTTAACACGTAGTGTTCAGTGCATCAACCGCCTTTGAACACCATCGCCACAGTACCAAGATCCACCTTCTGAAAGTGGGACCTCTGGCCTTATAGTACCTGCTCCCAACTCGCTCAGGAACTTGCAGAGCCACACACTGCGAGAACCTGCGCGTAACGGGAGGTATGGGCCTACTGTCCATGCAAAGAGAAAGGTGAAGACCAGTTGCACGCCAGAATCCGTGGAACTCCGGAAGACTGGGAGACATAACCTGCAAGAATCTTGGGGTGCGTAGGGGCAAGGATGTCTGGGAAAAACACAAGTGGAGGCACTACGCAGACCGGTATTGATAGATTTGCCAGCGGTGGAGCGTCATCCTCCCCGTCGGCCCCAGCCGGCAAGATGGCGGAAGGGACGAACACGCAGAAAACTACGCTGGAAGACCTCATGAGAGCGCTAACTCAAGTACAGGCCACGGTGGGCTCAATATCCACTGAAATCACATTGATCCGTGCAGACTTTCAAAAAATGTCAGAAAAAGTGAAATCGATGGAGGTGGTCATGAAGTCCCTAGTGGAAGACGTCTCCGAGCTTCAAACGGCAATGCAACAAATGGCGGTGGAGAACAAAGCACTACGTGAGAAACTAGACGATCAGGAAGGTCGCTCGAGAAGGAATAACATTAGAATTCTTGGCGTGCCGGAATCTGAAGGCAATAGAGCAACAGACCTATATGTGGAGGACCTGATTAAAAAAGAGCTCCAACCAAAGGGACTATCTGCCTTTTTCTCTGTGGAAAGAGCGCATCGAGTACCGGGGGGTAAACCTAAGCAAGGAGCGACACCGAGACCCATCTTGGCCAGTCTCTTCAACTTCCGGGACAGGGACGCCATTTTGCAGGCGGCTAGAGTGTCCCCTCCGGTGAAGATCCTCAACTCCACACTGGCCTTTTTTCCAGACTATACGGCAGAAGTTGCGTGCCGCAGGAGGCCGTTTCTGGAGGTCAAGAAGGAACTAAGAGCGAGAGAGATCCCTTACTCCATGCTTTTTCCGGCTAGGCTGAAAGTGGTATCAGACAATAAGACTTGGTTCTTTGACACTCCTGAACTAGCGAGAGACTGGCTCGATGGATGGAGACCGGCGACACAGCCCCGCAGATCGAACAGATCAAAAAAGGACAAAAATACGGGACTTCCGGAGGGCTCACAAACGTCTCACAGAACGGAGGAAGAACTCTCACAAGACGGGGATATAGTGGTCGATGGCGCCAGCAAGGAACACTAACCTCCTGGAGGACAATTAAAGACTTGACCTTGCATTTTGCGATCTGCCTGAAGGTCGGCTATAGGACACTGGGCTGAGGGCTTCCGAGGAGAGCATGAGGGGCCGCCGGCTCCGGAGGACCTTCACCCCAGCGAGCAAGTATTTGGTGTGGGGAATGGGACAAGCACTCTGCTAAGTTGGGGGGCGGGCGGTTTTATGTCCGTATAGCAGGGGGGCAGGGAGGGGGGCTGCTCGGGATTTAGGGGCGGTTTCTTATTGTTTGTTTTGTTTGACTCAAGGAAACAATGTGCAGCACGACGAATTGGAAACTCAGATGGGTATATACCCAACACTATGGCAAATAGACACTGAGGTGAACAAGCTAGACCTAGTAGGTATGCAATGGCACACAACATACAATCAGCCACTCTAAATGGGAACGCGTACACAGGTCCGGTAGCTCCACTACAATTGATGTCCTGGAATGTGAGGGGCCTAGGAGACAAGATAGAGAGAGGGTTGGTCCTACAGGGTATTAAAAGACTAAATCTGGATCTAATCCTTCTTCAGGAGACACACCTAGTGGGGACAGCGAGCAAAGCACTGGACAGACGTGGATATAGTATGGTAGTACACTCTGACTTTACCTCCGGGTCTCGTGGAACGGGCATTTTAATGAGAAAAGCGTCTCGCTTTATACTGCATTCCACGAGAACCGATGAGTATGGCCGTTTTGCAGTGGCAATAGGGCAATGGGAAGGCAAACCACTCAACATTGTCTCTGTATATTCCTCCAGCATTGCATGCGACTACTCTTCCCGAGTTGGGAAAATTACTGTTAGATCTCCCGGAAGGTGACCTAGTAGTGGGAGGGGATTTCAACACAGTGGCGTACAACACACAAGATAGATTCCCGACCCGAACACACACACTTGGCCCGTCCCGTTTTCACGACTTCATGGAGGCGCAAGGGCTGTTGGATGTTTGGCGGCACCTCAACCCCGAGGGCCGCCAGTACACTTACTACTCTGCAACTCATAATAGTCTGTCCCGCATAGATTACTTTCTCACATTAGGGGACGGTCACCTGACAATTAGTGATGTACAGATTAGGCCCAGGGGTATCTCGGACCATTACCCCCTCTCGATTTCGGGTAGGGTTCGCAAAAGGCTGTACCCTATCTATCCGGGGTATATTAAGGTACCACATGTTCGGAAAGAATTGAAAAAGGCGACCCGGCATTACTTTGCAGAAAATACTGGCTCGGTATCATCCCCCACTACCCTATGGGAAGCATACAAAACAGTTCTGAGAGGTCATGCCATTACAACGATAACAGGGCATAAGCGCACACAGCAACGGGAATTGCGTGAGCTGGAACTGAACCTTGAAGCAGCGAACGCGGCACACATGGCGCACCCAACAGAGGACGCACTACACACACTTAATCTATGCCAACAAGCACATAATGATCATGGGCGGCGGCAAACGATTGAGAATATTACAGCGACGGCGAATAGAGTATACGATATAGGGGACAAGACCAGTAAACCACTGGCATGGCTGGATAAAAAAAAAAAATAAAGAGG
This sequence comes from Lissotriton vulgaris, assembly GCF_964263255.1. NCBI lineage: Eukaryota > Metazoa > Chordata > Amphibia > Caudata > Salamandridae > Lissotriton > Lissotriton vulgaris. The sequence goes on from NC_141689.1 coordinate 540,207,176, forward strand.
GTAGCAGGACCATACTACAGTTGGCAGACCCGAGTGGGAAGATGCATTCACACCCATCAGAAATAACTGATATCCTCGCGGACCACTTTCAGGGAGTATATACACCGGACAGGGAAGTCACGACGAGTACTGCGGCGCTGGCCCTCCAAACGGTGCACACCCTGACTTTACCCCAAGACGCGGTGGATGAACTGGAGGCGGACCTGACGGTACAAGAGATACAGGCAGCAATCAACACACTACACACAGGGAAAGCGGTAGACCTCAACGGTAGCCCGGTTGAATGGTACCAAACGATGGCAGACACACTAAGTGGGCCGTTGCTGGCCATGCTCAAGGATAGCTTGGAGCGAGGGATCCTGCCTCTGGATCAACGGATGGCAATTGTTGTTGCCATCCCGAAACCGGGTAAGCCTCCCGCCGAGTGTACATCGTACCGCCCAATCTCGCTACTCAATGCGGAAGCCAAGATATTGGCGAAAACATTGGCTACCAGATTGATGCCCCACCTATCCCGCCTGATCCATCCAGACCAATCCGGTTTTATGCCCCACAGGAGAACGGCACTGAACCTCCGACGTGTACATGGCGCACTGGCGCGGGCCCCCCTATGGACGGAACCAGCAGTCATTCTATCGTTAGACGCCAGGATGGCGTTCGACTTGGTGGAGTGACCGTACCTCTTCGCAGGGCTTCGGCCCTAAATTTATCGCATGGATAAAACTCATATACACAGAACCTGTCGCGCATGTGGCGGCCAATGGACACATTTCACGAGAAATACCGTTGGCCAGAGGAACGAGACAGGGTTGCTCGCTCTCCCCCTTGCTGTTTGCATTAGTTCTGGAGGCACTAGGAACTGTCATTAGAGACACCCCATTACTGAAAGGGGTGAGTTGGGGGAGCACTGGGAAGACAGAGTTTCCCTCTACGCTGATGACATGTTAATATACCTGTCCGACCCAACCGCTGGCATCCCTATATTACTAGATTTATGCAATACACATGGTATCAACTCTGGTTACACCATAAATTGGTCAAAATCGGTCATTTATGAACTGAAGGGTTCTCTGCCACATCTACCCAGCGAATGCCCGTTGACAATTGCAGACTCCTCGTTTAAATACTTGGGAATCTACGTCGCCCGAGACGCCTCGATCCATTTTACTCAAAACCTGTTACCTCCACTCACTCGCTTAAAGGCAGATGCAAGGTACTGGAAAAATTTACCATTGACACTTTTAGGTAGAGCGGCTCTGTTTAAAATGAAGTTTTATCCAGTTTAGTGGTTTGGTATAGGCTAACTGGTGCCACTTAGACAGTCTCACAGTTTTATTCAGGTGCAAATGTTTATCTCTCACGGTGCTACAAGGTAGAAGGAACCACCTAATCCTTCCAATAACGAGCATACGCTTCAAACAGAAACAAACTCCTTAGCACACGTATATCACAATATAGTTCTATATTGGTGTTGCCACCCAATTGACACAATTGCAATACGTAGTCCTTGGTAATACAGGTATTCAATTTATTCTTGAATGTTGCAAGTTCTCCACACAGCCGACACGTGTTTCGTCGTGACCGGGAGTATAACCCAACGACTTTTTCAAGGCTGTAGAAGTTCAAAATAAACAAATATATGTTGCCATTTCATGTACACTTCCTTTAACATACGTTATACTGTTAGACCAAAATTGCAAAGGTCATGTGGCCCTTGTCATGCAAAATTCTGCTATCAAGTGTCCAGTTTGATACCTTACAAGCCGTATTATACACATTTTTTTCTCCACAGTGAATAAGAGTGATCCACATCTTGATAAGGTGTCACATTGACAATGTCCATGTATCCACATATCTTTGGTATGAAGTCATTTTTTGTTTGAGTATCATTTGAATATTAATTAACACATAAAGTACCTCATTATCTTTATAGAGGTCTATGATCCCGTATGGTCTGGAGAGATCTGATATCTAAAACCTTATTAAGGCGTGGGTTTCGTTTCTAAGTTTGTATTGTGACCGTCATGCTTTTGGTGTGTATTTAGAAACACCCCGAACCTACACCATGTGATAATGAGGTACTTTATGTGTTAATTAATATTCAAATGATACTCAAACAAAAAATGACTTCATACCAAAGATATGTGGATACATGGACATTGTCAATGTGACACCTTATCAAGATGTGGATCACTCTTATTCACTGAGGAGAAAAAAGTGTGTATAATACGGCTTGTAAGGTATCAAACTGGACACTTGATAGCAGAATTTTGCATGACAAGGGCCACATGACCTGTGCAATTTTGGTCTAACAGTATAACGTATGTTAAAGGAAGTGTACATGAAATGGCAACATATATTTGTTTATTTTGAACTTCTACAGCCTTGAAAAAGTCGTTGGGTTATACTCCCGGTCACGACGAAACACGTGTCGGCTGTGTGGAGAACTTGAAACATTCAAGAATAAATTGAATACCTGTATTACCAAGGACTACGTATTGCAATTGTGTCAATTGGGTGGCAACACCAATATAGAACTATATTGTGATATACGTGTGCTAAGGAGTTTGTTTCTGTTTAAAATGAAAGCACTTCCACGTTTTCTGTATGTACTGGAGAATACACCAACCCTAGTTCCACCCTCATATTTTAAAAAGGTGACCGCAATAATTTCAGGTTTGCTATGGGGAGAACGCCCGGCTCGGGTGGCACATATAAAACTCAACCGTGGATGGTATGACGGTGGGATAGCGCTGCCGAATATACAGTTGTACTACTTGGCATCCCAACTCAAGGTGTTAAACCAATGGATCCACGAACCACAAGAAGACCCAGCTTATTTGGGGGACAGGACACAGCTAGGCACGCACAGTCTGTTGGCACCATTATATAATAAAAGTCTAATGGCAAAACTGATGGGCCCGACGAAACATACGATAGTACTCTGGCATAAGGCACAGACTAGATTGAAGTGGGGGGATGTAATAACTAAACTTACACCTTTGTGGGACACTAAATCACTGGGATGTCTGAGACATAGTAAGGGATTCACCCAATGGGACAATATAGGAATCTCCACAGTGGGAGACTTATGGACGAGTACTGGCATGATCCCATTCTCACAACAACATGACCTAGGACCTAATGAGACCTACAGGTATATATAGATAAGACATGCATTAATGGCAGCCATCGAGCCGAGGACAAAGGTCCCCGAATCATCACCGTTGGAGGACCGCCTACTCACTGATTTCATGCAAACGGGGGCTACATCACTCACTTATCGAAAGCTGTTGAACAACCTACCTGATCCACTAACTAAATTACGAGACAAATGGGAGGAGGAGTTAGGGGAAATGGACGAAACAGACTGAAATGCCGCATTGGCATCCCCGCGGGAGGCAGGCTTGTCGGCCCGCTTCCGACTGGTACAATTTAAAATACTACACAGAGTGTATTACACCAGAACTACCCTATACAGAATACATAGGACTGATCACCCAAACTGTTTGAGAGGCTGTGGAGAAGAAGGGACACTACTACACACACTCTGGGGTTGCCCGATAATTAGTGAATACTGTAAACGCATTATGAGGACCATTTCTCAAACGCTAGAAGTATCGCTCGCCCCGGACCCGAGGGTCTGTTTGCTGAATATATGGGGAAAGACTGATCTAACACGACAGGGGCAGCAGTGGGTAGTGATAGGAACAATGACGGCCAAGCGTGATATAGCACAGAAATGGGGGGCAGCGGATGCACCAACATCGGCACAATGGTGCAAACACATGGATAGGTTGATGGTAACCGAGCGAGCGGTTTATAAGATAAGAGCCAACCCTCGCAAATGGAACAGGATATGGTTACCTTGAAATAAATATAGAGGTGACCTGTGTGAGCCTTTACCGGAAGAGGAAGATGACAGCTCTGATGAGGAGGAGGAGTTGGGGGATTGACACATACCCGTTGATGGAATAGTGTGCGGGGTATGGGCATGAGAAGGGGGGATATTTTAAGAGCTCAAAAGACAGGAACAGAACAGTAAATCGGGAAAATCCACTGATATGAACGATTGACCGTACATAGATATCTTGTTATATTGCTTATTATTCCTACTGAGTCTATGGTTTTGTTCAAAAAAAATAAAAGTAAGACAATTGATTTCTTTATCTATTGATGGAATGTCTCGAACACAATATCCTTGAATGCAGACGGACCGGAAGGTTGTCGGCTAAATAGCTGTGTATTACAAGCGCCGAAATAACTATGGAGTGGCAACTGTTATCTGAACACGCGAATGATGTATTGTGTATTTGACAACTGCCAATAAAATCTTACAAAAAAAAAACAAACTATATCACTGCTGCCCTGGCTGTAGGGAGCCTGCGCCCCTTGTCCCAATGCTTGCAGCGGCACTAGGCGCTAGGCCATGGAAAGCAGGAAGGCCTCGACTTGACCCCGCTACACCCTGATTGGACACCTGCATTGGATCACTGACAGGTCGCACGGCAGGGAGACGGCAAGTGGATGCAGGAGCACGGTGTTGCTATATTTACTGCCTCCCCCCTCATAAATTTGGGCCATTAAAAGGGGGCTCCGTGGCGGGACAGCTGGAGCACTGAGAGCAAAAGCGGCCTGAAGGGGCCCAGAGACCGTCTGCTGAACAGTTCACTGCGATGGACTTGGACTGTCCCAACACCATCTCGCCAGACAGGGAATTGGACTGGCTTTAACTCAGGACACCAGATGAAACCATATACCGGGGGCACAAGGCTTTAGTGCTAGGAATTCATTTTACAAATCGTTTCTTTTCAGGTGTTTAAGTTCAACCTTACAAATACAAAAACAAACCAGTATTTGCAATGCAATAGGTCGCACAGTTACGAGAGTTTCAGCTATTGGCATTGTAAATAAAAATGCCTTTTATTTATGTTTTTAAAAATAAACAAAAACAAAAGGCATTATTATTTGCAATGTCAATAGCTCAAACACGCGTAAATGCGCGACCTATTGCATTGCAAATGCTTGTTCTTCATTATCATGGTTAAGAGGAACTCGAAATACATGACTGGAGGACGCGTACTGTTCAAACCATCTAATAAGCTTGGATGCAATCACTATAGGCATTGTTGTCAGCCTAGGGGGGGTGAGGGGGGGGGGGGGGGGAGAAAGCATAAACGTTTTTAAATGCATGTTTGAAAACTATCACTTAAAAAAAATACTTCTGAATGCTATAATTTGATTAACTAAGGGGAAGCGGTTCTACATTTCAATTAAATATACTTTTTGAATTTTGAAAAGACTACTGTATTTTTACATGTTTGCTGTCTTTAACCCTTTCGTTGCTAGGCCTCCCCTAACCTCCCCTGCACGAAGCCTTTTTTTGGATACTTGGTGTAGTTTGTGCTTAGGCCCCTGTAACCTTTTGTCCACACAAGGTATCCATGCCAAATTGGAGTCCTTTTCTTTCAACATCATGAGGATTTTAAAGGTACTCAGGGTTTGTGGATTACCCTGGAGGGGACCCAAAGATTAACCAAAATATAGCTAAACTTTGTTTTCTTCAAGGTAAAATAGGGGAAAAGTGCTGCAGAATAAAGTCCCCCCCCCAAATGAAAATGATATGAACAAAGGGTTTGTGGTGCTGAATACACCAAATTCCCAGGTTTCAGGGACATGCAGACATTTGTCAGAAAACAAAACATTTCTACTCAGTTTGGGCATTTTACTGGGACATAGCCTATTTGTGGTGCTTTCACCTTCCTTCCAGTTGGTTGGTGAGAAAGCAATAATTTTGTGAGGTAGCATTTTTATTGGGAGACTTTGGTAAACACAGAATAGTAGAACAAGTGTTATTATCAATTGACTTTTTTTGCATTTCTGCCTTCCAAATGTAAGACAATTTGTAAAAAAGAAGACATTTTGACAAATGACCTGATTTACATGCTTGTATGGGTACCCACACTTTTGAAGATGTGCAAATAACTACTGCTTCTAAACTCTTTATTTTGTTCCCATGTCAGAAATGTATAGTTTTTGCATAGTATCTATTTTGTGGAGGTCAGAAAGACTGAATGTGTTCAAATTATTTTGGGGGGAGCAAAGGCTCTTGCCCAAGGGGCCGCCCCCCCCCCCCTCCCTGGTGTCTAGTGGTGGATCACTGCTTGGGGATCGCCCTCCAGAGGCGATCCCCATGCAGGTATCCACTAGTAAGGGATACCAGGGGCTGAGAAAGCTCCTTGAGCACATAGAAAGTGATAATGAAATGAGCTGTTCGGGTCATTTCAGTTTCGGTTTCACTGAAATGACGTCAGTGCGACGTGTGAGCTGTTCATGATTTCAGTGAAACAAACTGAACAGCCTCGAAGCCATGGAAGCTCTTCCCCAACTCCTGAGGCTGTTCTGGGTGAAAGGTGTGGGCACGAGAGGGATTTCCTGTACCATGTTGATGGATGTGCGTGAGCAGACCGATGAATATCTGCACTTTTGCGTCGGATGGCTCCCGGGCGTCCGATGCATGCAAGGGGCTAAAAATTGAGGTGTTCCTTAAGTTAAGGGCTTAGTTGCTTCCTTTTGTTTAACTGCAATTTACCTTTAAATAAGTGCTTGCTATATATTTAAAATGTTTTGAATGTTAGTACGGAGTCAAGTACACAGCAGACCAGTGCTGCTGTTGATCGGGAGGCCGCATGTAAAGGTCAGTAGGGTCGCATGTGGCCCCAGTCAAGAGTATCACTGCTTTAATGCATTGAGAGAACAATGAGATTGCGATATATGTTGTTTTTAATTGCAAAGTTACCACATAGGCAGTGTTTACTAAAAAGACTGTTATTTTGTATGAATAAAATAATGTATTCTTTTGCGTACACTTAGCTTTTTACATTATTATGTAGCAATTATGCTCTTTCATGCCAAATAGAATAATAGTTGCCTAGGGATTTGTTTTGTATATTTCCAATTCTGGATTAGACCATAGCCTTCTCCAGAATTAAAAGGGGACGGAGTCTAGTTAAACCAGCCACTTGCCTTCTTCCCACACCATTAGTGGCATCGTTTGGGTACTAGCAGGTAGATGTGTTAAAGACTTCTAGAACTTTCTCAGAACTTATAAGAGGATATATGTTTGGAAAAACCCCACAACTCAGAGCCAAACAGTGCAGAGGCATCATAAATTTGGCAAAACGGGATCAACAAGTTTAGAATAGGAAGACACATGCTCCTTGGCTATAGCACCTGCAATCTGCGCATGTTTAAGGGCAGACAACTGTACATGGGACTTCTAGGTAAAGGTTGATGATAGTTTAACACCCAAATAAGTAAAAACATCCATCTTTTCTAGGGGTTTTACTTCCAATTCCAGCCTACCTTTAAAGGACTTGTGTTTATTAAACATCAAAAGCTAGGTCTTTGTGGCATTGATTATAAGTCCGCAGGAGTTACAAAATTCTTCAAAATAGAAAATGACATGCTGCAGACCACTGGGGGTTTTAGAAATTAATAAGATCTCATCTACAAACAATAAAATAGATGTTTTCACACCTGCTAAAATGGGAGCATCTGTAGAAAGGCCAACATCATTTAAGAACAGGGAGAATACAGTAGGAGCCAGTATGCAGCCCTGGCGAGCTCCCTGGCAAAAGGGAAACCATTTGGTCAGCTGTCCATGGTTTCCCCAGCGTACCTGAGCATAATTGCCATCATGCAAACGTGATAGCTCGGTAAGAAGGAACAAAGGCAAGCCCATGTCTCTAAGTTCCTGTCTCAGTTTCTTGCAGGCAACAAGGTTGAAAGCTGATTTGAGATCGACGAAGGCAACATACATGCTTCCTCCGCCGATGATAACAGTCCTCCAATGCAATAACATGAACAGAAACACTGGGACCAAAATATAAACCTTCCTGCGAAAATCTGCTTGACAAGGTGATAAGATATTAAAGTCCTCCATCTAATTCTGGATCCTGGCCAGGAGTAGGTGGGAACATGTTTTGGGGATGGAATGAATTAAAAACGGATTGGCCTGTAATTAGATGGTAATGATTTGTCTCCCTTCTTGTAAATTGGGATTACTTCAGCTCTCTTCCAGAAGCACAAGTTACAACTTGTGCAACGATATATCTGTAAGAGACATTAGTTAGTGATAGATTCCATACCTTAGAATATCCCCAGGCGTCAGACTGGATCCGGAAACTTTTGCGTAGCAGTACCCTTGCGCGTCGGTATGCGTCGTCTGCGGCTCCGCGTCCGTCGTCGGCGTCGTGGGCGCTGTGATGACGTCGTCGGAGTACTTAGGCGCCGCCTCCGCGTACTGACGTCAATTCGTTAGACAGAGCTTTTCCGCGCCAGAAACGCCGAGCTATGCCAAAAACCAACACTGGTGCCATGAAACTAGGGCCCTGAAAGGGGATGACCTTAACCCTAGATATCGGTTCGCAGAACGGGGAGGATGGGTGGGTCGGTAAGGAATCTATCACTAACTAATGTCTCTTACAGATATATCGTTACACAAGTAGTAACTTGTGCATCTGAAAGAGACACGTTAGTGATAGATTCCTTACCTTAGAATAGATACCCCAGCAAAACCAACCCCGAGGTGGTGGGTCTGCGAACCAATAATTACATCAGAAAGTCCTGGAGAACGGAACGGCCAAAGAAGCCATCCCTCCGGACTTGACTGTCCAGGCAATAATGTCGTGCAAACGCTTGCAGTGAGGTCCAGGTAGCTGCCTGGCAAATGTCCTGCAAGGGCACACCTCGGCCCATGTCCTGCAAGGGCACACCTCGGCCGAAGGCAGTTGTAATCGCTGTGGCTCGAGTGGAATGAGCCCTCAGCCCCACAGGAGGTTCCTTAGCCAAGGAGTAACACGCCTGGATACACAAGATGTTCCACCGCGAGATGGTCCGCTTGTGCACCACTTTCCCTTTCTTAGTGCCCACGTAACCAACAAAGAGTTGGTCATCCACCCAGAACTGGCGTGTGCGATCCACATAAAATGAGTACAAAAGGGGGTGGTGATGGACGGAGCATCTGAATCAATCAAACACTCGCACCCAGTCAAAAGATCTGGGTTTAATCCATCACCGTTCTTTAGCCCACTCTGCCACCCCAGTTCAGACATGGCTATATGCAAATCAGTCTGACCCTGTGCCTCATGGGAACAGTGCAGCCCGAACTGCCAAGCCATGTCTTCCCTGGACCGGAAACAAGCTTCCGAGGACCGGTTTCTGGCATTCCATCCGTCTTCAGCCCGACTTGCTTGAATCCAGTGGCAAAGTGAGCAAGGGACTCACGTCTGAGCATACCCTGCCACACTTATGGCAGCCAAAAGCGGTACAAAAGGGGGTGGTGATGGACGGAGCATCTGAATCAATCAAACGCTCACACCCAGTCAAAAGATCTGGGTTTAATCCATCACCGTTCTTTAGCCCACTCTGCCACCCCAGTTCAGACATGGCTATATGCAAATCAGTCTGACCCTGTGCCTCATGGGAACAGTCCAGCCGGAACTGCCAAGCCATGTCTTCCCTGGACCGGAAACAAGATTCCGAGGATCGGTTTCTGGCATTCCAGCCGTCTTCAGCCCGGCTTGCTTGAATCCAGTGGCAAAGTGAGCAAGGGACTCACGTCTGAGCATACCCTGCCACACTTATGGCGGACAAAAGCGGTACAAAAGGGGGTGGTGATGGACGGAGCATCTGAATCAATCAAACACTCACACCCAGTCAAAAGATCTGGGTTTAATCCATCACCGTTCTTTAGCCCACTCTGCCACCCCAGTTCAGACATGGCTATATGCAAATCGGTCTGACCCTGTGCCTCATGGGAACAGTCCAGCCCGAACTGCCAAGCCATGTCTTCCCTGGACCGGAAACAAGCTTCCGAGGACCGGTTTCTGGCATTCCAGCCGTCCAGGCGGAAAAAGGCTGATAGCCAGAAACCGGTCCTTGGATGCTTGATTCCGGGCTAGGAAAGACATGGCTTGGTAGTTCGGGCTGGACGGTTCCCATGAGGCACAGGGTCAAGACTGATTTGCATATAGCCATTGTCTGACCTAGGGTGGTGTGGAGTGCAAAAAAACGATGGATTTAGGCCCAGATCTTTGTACTGGGGTGAATGTAAGACATTGTACTGCATTCTGTCCATCAACTGTTTTTTCCAAATAAAATGAGAGCGCACGTTTTGAGTCCAGACGGTGGAGCCTCTCTTCCTCTCTCGAGGGATGCGGAGGCGGAAAGAAGGTGGGCAGGGTGATAGATTGCCCAATGTGGAAGGCCGTGACTACCTTGGGTAGGAAGGAGGGCCTTGTCCGTAACAAAACCTTGTCCGGATGGACTGAAAGGAAGGGAGGTTTACAAGATAGAGCCTGGAGCTCACTCACTCTCCTGGCAGAGGTGATGGCTACTGTAGGAAGGTGGATACCCGACTATGGTTGCCCCTAACTTTTTGCCTGGTGTTTTGCTGGTTTTCCGACTTAGTTTACCTGGGGCCCTGCCAATCAGGACCCCAGGCCTACTGCTCTCTCTCTAAAATGGATTCCATGTACCTTAGGTACATTTCCAATTGGTACTGGGCCACCTTATCAGACCCTGTAACTCAGGGCATAGGTGTACCCAGGGCCTACCAGGGGCTGAAGCATGTATTATGCCACCCCTGGATGGCCATCTAAATCTGACACAACTGGCTGCACGACAGCTGGGGCAAGGTGGTGTACTCACCCTTTGCTTTAGATATAGTATACCTATATCTGACCCTAAAAATGGACACACAGATTCCTATCAGTCACTCCTATGGCAGGCCTTGACAATCCTGAAGGCAGAGTGCTTGGAATCGTGTGAGATGGTGCTCTGGCATGAGCTGAGCCCGGTTGCAGCTTGCGGAACCAAGTCCTAATAGCTGTTCCATGATAATGCATACCATATACTCTTAAGTGCATTATAATCCTCGCGGTTAAATGCTATCTCTGGTATTGCCTTATCAAAACATGTCGAGTAAGGTGTCATACGAATTGGAATACTAACCCCTCGCCAATTCTGGCGACGGGGTTAGCATTCCATCCTTCTAGAGGGACACGACATGTATGTAACTGTGAACCCCGGTTAAAGTAAACTGAAGCCTCAGCTCCACAAAATGGATGCTGCCACCACAGACACGAGTCTGACCTCCTGCTGCTGGGAGTCCTTCCAGCGAGGAGAGCTTGGACAAAGGGTTTCCTGTCAGGGGCGGTGCTAGCACCATCCCAGACAGGGTTTTGTGTATCCTGGGTAGGCAGGGCTTTACAGGAAGGTGACTGCAGAGTGGCACCCCGGTGCTCACTACGCATCTGCCGGCTAGAACCAGTTCCAGGGGCACACCAGCCCCTGGCCTGGGGAAAGTCCGGCATGGGAGAGGGGTGTAACCACCCCCCTTCCTGGTCCCACCCCTAGGGCAGGACCTAGTCGCGTACCCACCCCTTTCTTTAGGATAAAGGCAGGAGCGGGGACCCTTCCAAATTAGATCATCTTTGAATCCTGAAACTACTTTCTACGAAAGGAACTCAAGACTTCTTCTCAAGATTTCTCCCTTGTGACTAAGGAGTAGTCACCCTGCATCCGCAGGCACCATCTAAGAACTCTGCGGTTTGCTGCACGTCCTTCCTCAGGAATCCGACCGACCAGCACGACGAGACCCAGCTTCCCTGGCACCTATGACCTCTACCTACCTCTACAGCTAAGCTGAGAACCGTAGGTGTGACGAGACCTCGAGGGACCGGCCATCGTCAGAACTACACGACTTCTATCCAGCACGACCGCCGAGGGATCCTCTGGTGAGTGCTTTGGGGTCCGAGAAGCCCCGACCCTGAGCAGCTCCAGCACCGAAGTCCAGCCTCCCAGCATCTCCACGATCTGCGTGGGGCCCTTCTGCTTTTTGCTGCTCACCGCGTTGTTTGGCTACTAGCCCGCTGGCTTGTGGCCTTCCTAACGACGCCCGACGACATCACCGCTGCTGGTCTGGTTGCTCCAGACTGGCTCTTGCTCCCTTCCAAAAGAGGAGCACCCCGGACCCTCCTGGTCCACTCCAGACGCCATTTTAGGTCCACCGCATGGGCTTGAATTTGCCAAGACTTGTTGCCCCAATCCTGGGTCCAGCAACGTCGACAGCATCATCCATCGTGGGACAGCTTGCACCTCCATCCTGGTCGCCGACAACGCCTCCTGGTCCGTGAGACTGCAGAGCCCAGCGTCGCCCACTCACCTAGTCGAGGTGACTACCATCTGGTGCCCTCCTGGTGCCACCTGACTACTGGCTAGTAGTCACGAACTTGGTCCCCTCTGCTTTCAGGTGTCATCCATCTTCGATCCAGGCTTGGATCACTCAAACAATCTTCACTGGTCGCCTGCCAGCAACTTCTTTCTTCAGGCTCCTGGTTCGTCTACGAGGATTCCCGACGTCTTTTGAGACATATGCAGCTGCAGCCCCTGGGCTAGGTAACTTCGGCATTTCGGTGCCCCAGCATAGCCTCACTATCCAAGGGTCAGGATTCACTGTCGTTTTCGATCTACCTTATCGGGTTCGCCCGAGAACACTAACTTTGCCTTTACTAGCTCCCATAGACTTTGTCCCGCATCCCGCGTGAGAGTGCACACTCTGCACCCGAGTCCCCTAGGCCTCCTACTAGTAATCTGAAGGTTCAGTAACGTAGTCCTAGCGATTCCAAAGCCTATTAGTACAGTACTTACCTGCTAGTAATTTCGCATTCCACTTCCATAGTATATGGTTTTCCGTGCCCCTCTGGCATTTGTGTAAATTGTGCAACTTGAAGTATTTTTATAAGAGTTTTGTTGTGTGCTTAGTACCCTGTCCTCATAAAGAGTACAGGGCTGTTGTGATCTAAATAAATACACTGTTTATTTTCATAACACTTGTGTGGTGTCCTTTCACTTGGTGTTCAAGGGGTATATGTGATGGTATAACAGCTGGCTTAACACGCCCTCTAGAGTTTCGCCCGAAGACTGCTCGTATCCACACTACTAGGATAGCTGGTCTATAAGGTTGACTTACAACCAATCACCATAAGGGTTGTTTGGACTGATACAAAGTGCTCACTAGAATAGTGAACATTATATATCAGGCCAACTTCTCACAGCTACCAGGAAGGCAGTTTTCAAAGTTAGAAGGCGAAGAGGACAGTTGTGGAGTGGCTCAAAGGGAGAGCACATCAGAAATGTAGGAACCAAGTTCAAGTCCCACTGAGGTATCACAAAGGACACAGGAGGGTACGTATGCGTGATGCCTTTCAGGAATCGATTAACGATAGGGGACTTGAACAAAGAAGGTCGATCAGGCAGCCTCAAAAAGGCTGAAAGAGCAGAAAGGTAGCCCTTGATAGTGCCCAGAGCAGAGCCCTGCTGGGCAAGAGAGAGAAGAAAGAGAAGAACCTCAGAAAGAGGGAAATTAAGGGGATCCACAGCCTTTGATGTGCACCATGCCACAAATCTGTTCCACCTACAGGCGTATACCGACTTTGTGGAGGGACGCCTGGCTGCCAGAATAATGTTACAAACTTCAGGAGGCAAGTCAAATGGCCTCAACTGTCGCAGCTCAATTTCCAATCATGGAGGTGAAGACTGGACAGGTTCGGGTGGAGGACCGTCCCCTGCTGCTGCGACAGAAGGTCCTCCTGAAGAGGCAGACGAACCGGGGGATCGACTGACATACTGAGTAGCTCGGGATACCAGTACCTTCGTGCCCAGTCCGGAGCCACAAGGATGACTTGAGCCCGATCGCGTTTGATCTTCTTCAGCACTCTGGGCAGAAGTGGCATAGGCGGAAAGGCGTACAACAGACCGCAACTCCACTCGCGACGAAAAGCGTCTAAGAGCGAGTGCCGCCTTGGAAATTCAAACGCGCAGAACTGATGACATTGCGCGTTCTCTTCGGTGGCGAATAGATCTAACCAAGGCTCTCCCCACTGCTGAAAGAGACCTTGTGCCACGTCCGAGTTCAGACGCCATTCGTGATCCATCATGCACCGGCGGCTGAGTTCGTCCGCCCTGGCGTTCAGAGAACCTGCCAGGTGCTGAACCACCAGAGTCACGCCCTGATGTTCCAGCCATTGCCAGAGGCGCAGAGCCTCCTGGCAGAGGGTCCACGACCCCACCCCGCCCTGTTTGTTGCAGTACCACATGGCGGTGGTGTTGTCCGTGAACACCTGCACTACACTCTCCCGAACAGAGGGGAGGAATGCCTTCAGTGCTAGACGAATCGCCCGTAGCTCCAAAAGGTTGATATGGAGCCGGGACTTCGCCGGAGACCAGAGGCCTCTGATCTCCGCCTCTCCCATGTGGCCTCCCCAGCCCTGGAGGGACGCGTCCGTCACAACTATGTGCTCCGGTTGGGGAAGGGAGAGGGATCTGACGCTGACCCAATCGCGGTCCATGAGCCACCACTGCAACTGTCTCGCAGTGCCCTCCAAGATCAGGACATGGTCGGCCAGGTTGCCCTGATGCTGGGCCCACAAACTTCAGGTCCCACTGCAGAGCCCGCATCCGCCACCGGGCGTGATGCCCCAGAAGGATGCAGGAAGCCATCAGCCCCAGAAGCCGCAGCGTCAACCTGACCGAAACCCGGGATAAAGGCTGGAAGATTGGAATCAGAGCCTGTATATCCCGAACCCGCTGCTCGGGTGGGTAAACCCGAAACTGCGTCGAGAACCGCTCCGATGAAAAGGAGCTTCTGAGAGGGGCACAGGTGTGACTTCGGCACATTGATGGAGAACCCCAGCTGGTGCAAGAGGTCTGCCGTCGTCTGGAGGTGGCTGACGACTGTCTGGGGCGAGCCCGCCTTCAACAACCAGTCGTCGAGGTAGGGAAAGACTGAAACCCCTAACCTGCGCAGATGAGCTGCGACCACCGCCATCACTTTCGTGAACACCCGTGGGGCGCTGGTAAGGCCGAAGGGGAGCACGGTAAACTGAAAGTGCTTGTGGCCTACCGTTAACCGCAGGTAACGCCGGTGGGCCGGCAGGACGGGGATGTGAAAATAAGCATCCTGAAAGTCCAACGCTACCAGCCATCTCCAGGGTCCAGGGCAGCTAAGACCTGAGCCAAAGTCAGCATCTTGATCTTCTCCTTCCGGAAGAAGCTGTTGACGTTCCTTAGGTCCAAGATAGGGCGTAGGCCCCCTTTGCCCTTCTTGGGTACCAGAAAGTAGTGGGAGTAACAACCACACCCTACTTCTGGCCCAGGAACGAGCTCGATGGCCCCCTTGGCCAAGAGGGCCGTGACTTCCTCTTGCAGAAGTTGCAAGTGATCCCCCGACACGCTGTGGAATTGCGGTGGCATGGCTGGAGGGGTCGCCTCGAAGGGGAGGGAGTAGCCCCTTCGGACGATCTGCAGCACCCACCTGTCCGACGTGACAGTGCGCCAGTGGGAGAGGTGATGGCGAACCCTGCCTCCCACAGGCGTCACATGGGCCTGAAAACTCGGAAGGTTTGGAGGGAGGTGTGGACTGGCCTCGCCGTTGTCCCCGACCACGGCCGCCACCGCGCTGTTGCACATTCTGCGGTGCGTGGCTGGCAGAACGTGTGGGGGCGCCCCTTCCTTGGCCACGAAAGGAGCGAAAGGCACCCGATTGCTGGCGTGTGGCCGAGATGCCCAAGGACTTGGCCGTAGCCCTGGAGTCCTTAAAACGCTCAAGCGCATGTCTGCCTTGTCGCCAAAGAAGCGACGGCCATCGAACGGCATGTCCCGAAGTGTGGCCTGGACATCGGCCGAAAAGTTGGCGGACCTCAACCAGGCGTGGCGTCGAACCACCACTGTCGTTGCCATCGCCCTGCCCAGTGAGTCCGTGGTATCCAGCCCACACAGGATGGAATATCGCGCTGCATCTCCCCCCTCCACAAGGGTTTGGGCGAGTTTAGCCCGGACCTCCTCCGGACATTGTGGCAGCACGTCTACGACCGCGTGCCACAGGGTGTGGGTGTAGCGGCCCAAGAGACAGGCGGTATTGACAGACCGCAGCCCTAAGCTTAGGGACGAGAACACTTTCTTCCCAAACTGTTCATATATCTTGGATTCCCGATTGGGCGGAGCAGACGGGAATGCTGTCTGGGAAGTGGAAGCCTGGATAACCAGGCTCTCGGGGGTGGGATGGGTGGACAAAAAGCAAGGGTCGCCCGGGGCCGGGCGGTAGCGTCTGGCCACGTTCCTATCCACAGGCGGACCTGTGGCGGACTTGGACCAAGTGCCCACAAGAACGTCACACAAGGCCTCATTGAACGGCAGCAGAGGCTCGCTGGAGCTTGACTGTGGTTTGAGGACCTCAGTGAGGAGGTTAGTCCTCAAGGCCGCGACGGGGAGCTCAAGGTTTAAGGCCTTGGCCGCCCTCGTCAACACTACACTGTAAGTAGACCCCTCCTCCGAAGCCACGGTTGGAGGGGAGACAAATCCAGTGTCAATACCACTGGTCTCCCCAAGCTCATATGTCCAGTCCTGTTGAGATTGGCACTCCAGTGCCAGAGGGTCCTCAGACCCCTCCCAATCCCCCTCGTCACCCGTCTCCTGTAAAACAGGATTAACAGACGGGGCCTCCTCATGGAAATACAAATCTCCAAAGGCCGTCGGAAGCGGCGCCCAGCGGCGATGTTCCGGCGCCAGAGTCGGACCGAAGGGAACATTGGGACGGCGTCCACTGTGGGCGCCGGCGGCGACACCCGTGGGGCTGGCGCCGGTGAGGTTGACCGGCGACGACCCGGATCCGAAAGCGGATCCGGTGAGGTCCTGCGGCGCCGGGACCGAAGTCGCCGGCGGCGTCGGGGCCGAAGCACCTGACGGCGTCGGGGCCGAAGCACCCGACCCGCTAGGGCCTCCAGCCGGGACCGTTGGGCCCGGAGGCGCCACGGAACCAGACTGAGGAGGGAGGGACCTCATGGCCATGAGGTACCGCTCGATCTCTTCCGGCGTCGCGCCTTGCCGTGCCGTGCCCAGGGACCCGAAGGTGTGGGGCAGGTGGCGACGCTTGAGACTCCCTCGGAGTCGCGTGGGCGGTGTCGCCCGAACCCCCGGCCGCATCGTGCGTGTGTCGGGGTGGGCCGGAGGAACGATGACGTCTCTCCGACCTCTCTTGCCTCTTACCTGAGGACTTGGATCCTAACGACCGATGTCCACTCCCGGAGCTGCGATGACTCCGACCCCACGACCGGTCCCGCGACCTCCCATGGGACCGGGACCTGGAACGGCGCAGGGCCGACTGCCGGAGCTCGAGTCGCTAGCGGGACCGCTCCCGCCTAGCTTTAGACGTCAAGGCCCAGCAGTCGGAGCAGGTGCGGTCGTCGTGGTCGAGGCCTAAACACTTCAGGCACCGGCGATGGGGGTCCGTAACCGACATCAGTCGGTCGCACTTCGAACAGGGTTTGAACCCGGGCATCCCTACCGGCACTGATAGAGTCGAAGACTCGAGAAAAGAAATGATCAAAAGATCAAAAAGTTTAGTCAAAAATGACTAGGAGTAGAGCTAGCTGGCGCGGAAAAAAGAAGAGCTGACGTCAGCGCGCATGGGCGGCATCTAAGTACTCCGAGGACGTCATTCTGGCGCTAACGACGCAGACGACGACGGGGAGCCACGGACGACGCCTATCGACGTGCAGGGGTATTGCTACGCAAAAAAATTCCAGGTCCAGTCTGACGCCTGGGGATATTCTAAGGTAAGGAATCTATCACTAACGTGTCTCTTTCAGATTGCCAGAATCACATCACAGACTTCAGGAAGGCAAGTCAAGTGGCCTCAACTGTCGCTTCTAAATCTCCACGCATGTAGGTGGAGACTGGACAGGTTTGGGTGGAGGAACGCCCTCTGTTGATGCGACAGAAGGTCCTCCTGAAAAGGCAGACGTATCGGGGAGATCGACTGACATACTGAGTAGCTTGGGATACCAGTATCTTCATGCCCAGTCCGGAGCCACAAGGATGACTTGGGCCCGGTCGCGCCACATCATCTTCAGCACTCTGGGCAGAAGTGGTATAAGTGGAAAGGCGTACAACAGACCGCAACTCCACTCGCGATGAAGAGTCTTCGAGCGAGTGCCGCCTTGGAAATTCCAACGGCAAGATCTGATGTCATTGCGCGTTCTCTTCTGTGGCGAATAAGATCTAACCAAGGCTCTCCCCACGGCTGAAAAAGCCCTTGCGTCACGTCCGAGTTCAGACGCCATTCGTGATCCATCATGCACCGGCGGCTGAGTTCGTCTGCCCTGGCATTCAGGGAACCTGCCAGGTGTTGTACCACCAGGGTGGCGCCCTGGTGTTCCAGCCATGTCTGTCCAGAGGCGCAGAGCCTCCTGACATAGGGTCCACGACCCCACCCCGCCCTGTTTGTTTCAGTATCCACATTGGGGTGGTGTTGCCCGTGAACACCTGCACTACACTTCCCCGGACAGAGGGAAGGAATGCCTTCAGTGCAAGTCGAATCGCCTGCAGCTCCAGGTGGATATGGAGCCGGGACTCCGCCGGAGACCAGAGGCCTCTGATCTCCACCTCTCCCATGTGGCCCAAATCCCAGGAGGGACGCATTCGTCACCACTGTGTGCTCCGGTTGGGGTAGGAAGAGGGATCTGCCGCTGACCGAATCGCAGTCCGTGAGCCACCACTGCAACTTTCTTGCAGTGCCTTCCGAAATCAGAACGTGGTCGGACAGGTTGCCCTGATGCTGTGCCCACTGGAACTTCAGGTCCCATTGCAGAGCCCGCATCCGCATGAAGGAGGCCATCAGCCCCAGGAGCCACAGCGACATCCTGACTGAGACTCAGGATAAAGGCTGAAAGATCGGAATCAGAGCCTGAATATCCCAAACCCGCTGCTCGGGAGGATAAACCAGAAACTGCACCGAGTACAGAACCGCTCCGATGAAGAGGAGCTTCCGAGAGGGGCATAGGTGTGA
The DNA here is from genome assembly GCF_964263255.1 of Lissotriton vulgaris. Lineage (NCBI taxonomy): Eukaryota > Metazoa > Chordata > Amphibia > Caudata > Salamandridae > Lissotriton > Lissotriton vulgaris. The sequence goes on from NC_141689.1 coordinate 540,226,086, forward strand.
CTTCGCCACGTTGATTGAGAAACCCAGCAAGTGCAGGAGATCGGCCGTAGCCCGCCCTCAACAACCAGTCTTCGAGATAGGGGAAGACTGGAAGTCCTGATCTGTGCAGATGAGCTGCGACCACCGCCATCACTTTCGAGAACACCCGTGTGGCACTGGTGAGGCCGAAGGGGAGCATGGTAAACTGAAAGTGCTCCTGGCCTACCGTGAACCGCAGGTGGGCCGGCAGGACGGGGATGTGGAAATATGCGTCCTGCAAGTCCACGCTACCATCTAGTCTCCAGGGTCTAGGGCAGCCAGGACCTGACCTAAAGTCACCATCTTGAACTTCTCCTTGCGGAGGAAGCCGTTGACGCTCCGGAGGTCCAAGATAAAGCGCAGGCCCCCTTTGCCCTTCTTGGGAACCAGAAAGTAGTGGGAGTAGCAACCACGTCGAACTTCTGGCCCAGAAACATGCTGGATGGCCCCCTTGGCCAAGAGGGCCGTAACTTCCTCCTGCAGAAGCTGCAAGTGATCCCCTGACAAGCGGTGGTACTGCAGTGGCATGGCAGGAGGGGTTGCCTCGAAGGGGAGGGAGTAGCTTCTTCAGACGATTTGCAGCACCCACCTGTCCAAAGTGATGGTATGCCAGTGGAGGAGGTGATGGCGAACCCTAGCCCCCCCCCACCCCTCCCGGTGTTGAATGGGCCTGAAAGCTAAGACTAGGAAGGCTTTGAGGCAGGCTTTGAGGCAGATGCTGCGGGAGTGGATGTGGAGTGACCGGGCCTCTGTCCCCCTGCGCCGCCACGGTGGTTACAACGTCCGCGACCGCGTTGAGGTTGGTTCAGCGGATGGAAGAAGGTATGGTGGCGCCCCTTTCTTGGCCACTAAAGGGGCGAAAAGCATAAGTCTGCTGGCGTTGGCCCGACAGGCTCAAGGACTTGGCCGTAGCCCAGGAGTCCTTGAAACGCTCATGCGCACGGTCTGCTTTGTTGCCAAAAAGGCGACGGCCATCGAAGGGCATGACCATGAGTGTGCTCTGGACATCCACCGAAAAATTGGCAGACCTCAGCCAGGCATGGAGACCGATCGCAATCATCGTGGAAATCGCTTTGCCCAGCGAGTCCGTGGTATGAAGTCCACATCGGATGGAATACAGTGTCGCATCTCACCCCTCAGCAAGAGACTTGGCGAGCCGTGTTCGGGCCTCCTACGGACACTTAGGCAGCACGTCCGCCACCGTATACCACAGGGAGTGGGTGTAACGGCCCAAAATACAAGCAGTATTAATGGACCACAACCCCAACTGAGGAGAACAGTTTCTTCCCAAACTGATCTAGCCTTTTGGATTCCCGATCCAGGGGAGTGGACAGGAATGCGGTCTGGGATGTAGAGGCCTGGATCACCAGACTCTAGGGAGTGGGGTGCACAGACAGAAAGCAGGGTTTGCCCGGAGCTGGGTGATGGCGTCGGGCCACATTCCAATCCACAGGGGTCACTGTGGAGGGCCTGGACCAAGTGCCCATCAGAATGTTGGAGAGGGCCTCATTGAACGGCAGCATAGGCTCCGAAGAACTTACTGGCAGTTGAAGCACCTCAGTGAGATTAGTTCTCACAGCAGCAGCACGGAGCTCAAGAGCCAAGGCCTTGGCTGCCCTGCGCAACACCACACCATATGTAGCACCCTTCTACGTTGCCACGGAGGGAGGAGAGTTGAAACCAGTGTCCCACTGGCCTCCCCCAGCTCATCTGCCCAGTTCTGACCTGTAGGAAGGTGGATATCTGACTATGGTTACTCCCAACTTTTGCCTAGTGTTTTGCTGGTTTTTCGACTTAGTTGACCTGGGACCCTGCTATTCAGGGCCCCAGGCCTGCTGCTCTCTCTGTAAAATGGATTCCATGTACCTTAGGTACATATCTAATTGGATACTGGGCCACCTTATCAGTCTCTGTATCCAGGGCATAGGTGTACCCAGGGCCTACCAGGGGCTGCAGCATGTATTATGCCACCCCTGGCTGGCCATCCAAATCTGACACAACTGGCTGCACGACAGCTGGGGCAAGGTGGTGTAATCACCCTTTGCTTTAGATATAGTATCCCTATATCTAACCCTAAAATGGACACATGTATTCCTATCAGTCACTCCTACGGCAAGCCTTAACAATCCTGAAGGCAGAGTGCTTGGAATCATGTGAGATGGTGCTCTGGCATGAGCTGAGCCCGTTTGCAGCTTGCGGAACCAAGTCCTAATAGCTGTTCCATGATAACGCGTACCATATACTCTTAAGTGCATTATAATCCTCGCGGTTATTTGCTAACTTTGGTATCGCTTTATCAAAACATGTCGAGTAAGGTGTCATACGAATTGGAATACTAACCCCTCGCCAATTCTGGCGACGGGGTTAGCATTCCACCCTTCTAGAGGGACACGACATGTATGTAACTGAGAACCCCGGTTAAAGCGAACTCGAGCCTCAGCATCACAAAATGGATGCTGCCACCACAGACACAAGTCTGACCTCCTGCTGCTGGGAGTCCTTCCAGCGAGGAGAGCTTGGACAAAGGGTTTCCTGTCAGGGGCGGTGCTAGCACCATCCCAGACAGGGTTTTGTGTATCCCAGGTAGGCAGGGCTGAGAGGAAGGTGACTGCAAGTGGCACCCCGGTGCTCACTGTGCATATGCCGGCTTGAACCAGTTCCAGGGGCACACAAGCCCCTGAGCTGGGGAAAGTCCGGACAAGGGAGAGGGGTTTAACCACCCCCCTCCTGGTCCCACCCATAGGCAGGACCTAGTCGCGTGCCAGCTCTTTTTTTTAGAATAAAGGTAGGAGCGGGCCCCCTTCCCAATTTAGATCATTCTGAATCTTGACTACTTTCCACGAAAGGACTCTTGACTTTTTCTGAAGACTCTCCCTTGTGGCTAAGGAGTAGCCACCCTGCACCCACAGGCACCACCTAAGCATCGCGGTTTGCTTTAAGTCCATCCTCCGGATCAAGACTGCCCAGCTCGACGAGACCCGGATTCCCTGGCATCTCTGACCTCTACCTGCATCATCAGCCACGCTGAGATTCGTGGGTGTGACGAGACCTGAAGGGACCAGCCATCTTCAAAACTGCACGACATTTATCCAGCACGACCGCCAAGGGATCCTCGAGTGAGTGCTTTGGGATCTGAGAAGCCCTAACCCTGAGCAGCTCCAGCACCGAAGTCCAGCCCCCCCAGCATCCACGAGATCTGCGTGGGGCCCTTCTGCTCTTTGCTGCTCACCGCGTTGTCCGGTCACTTGCCTGCTGGCTTGTGGCCCTCCTGACGACAAACCACGACGATTGCATCGCTGGTCTGGTTGCTCCAGACTGGCCCTAGCTCCCCTCTAACAGAGGAGCACCCCGGACCCTCCTGGTCCACTCCAGACGCCATCTTGACTCCACCGCGTGGGCTTGACTTTGCCAAGGTTTGTTGCCCCAATCCTGGGTCCAGCATCGCCTACAGCAGACACCTTCGTGGGACAGCTCATACCACCAGCCTGGTCACCGACAACGCCTCCTGGTCCGAGGGACAGCAGAGTCCAGCGTCGCCCACTCACCTGGTCGAGGTGACTTCATCCGGTGCCATCCTGGTGCCCACCTAATCACTGGCTAGTGATTAAGAACTGAGTCCCCTCTGCTTTCAGGTCGTCTCCATCATCGATCCAGGCTTGGATCACATCGAACATCTTCACTGGTCGCCTGCCAGCAACTTCTTCTTTCGGGCTCCATAGACTTCAACGAGGATTCCCGACGTCTTTTGAACCCTATGCAGCCGCAGCCCCTGGGCTAGGTAACCTGAGCATTTCGGTGCTCCAACGTAGGTTCACTATCTAAGTGTCCAGATCCTTTTTCGTTTTCAGTCTATCTAGTCGGATTCGTCCGATAACAGTAACTTTACGAATACTAGTATCCATAGACTTTGTCCCGCATCCCGCGTGAGAGTGCACACTCTGCACCCGATCTCCCTAGGCCTCCTGCTCCTAACCTGAAGGTTCAGTAGTGTAGTCCTAGCGATCCTGAAGCCTCTGGATCTTGTTACTTACCTGCTAGTATTTCGCATTCCACTTTTAGTGTACATGGTTTTTCGTGCCCCTCGGGCATTTGTGTAAATTGTGCAACTTAAAGTATTTTCTTAAGAGTTTTGCTGTGTGCTTAGCTCCCTGACTCATAAAGAGATCAGGGTAGACTTGTTTTAAATAAATATCCTTTTATTTTCATAACAACTTGTGTGGTGTCCTTTCACTTGGTGTTCAAGGGGTATATGTGATGGTATAACAGCTGGCTTAACACGCCCTCTAGAGTTTTAGCCTAAAGACTGCTTTTGTCCACGCTACTAGGATAGCTGGTCTATAAGGTTGACTTACAACCAATCATCAATAAGGGTTGTTTGGTATGATACACAGTGATCACTAGAATAGTGAGCACTATATATCAGGCCAACTTCTCACATGACCTAACTGGCACTGTTGTGCCAGAGGGTCCTCAGACCCCTCCCAGTCCTCCCCTTCATCTGTGTCCTGATAAACAGGCATAAAGGACGGAGCCGGGTCGTAAGTGAAGGCATCACCCATCGAAGCTGGACACCACCCAGCGTCGGACCCGTACCGGGGCTGAAACCGAGGATGGCGTCGTCCGAGGACGGCGCCGGGAGTGGCACTGTAGGGGTCGGCGCCAGCGGAGGAGTCGTGATGTCGACTGGCGTCGACCGGGATCCAGGCCTGGATCCAGAGGGGTCCTGCGGCGTCTGGACCGAAGTCGCCTACGGCGCCGAAGCGTTGGTATGCTAGGACCCCCAGTCAGGTTCGTGGGGCCCGAAGGCGCATCGGCGTGCCTCAACAGCGGAAAGAGTCCTCATGGCCACGACAAAATCTCACCCGGAGTCATATGAAGCCCAGGGACCAGAGGGTGAGAGGCCGGACGCGACACCTGCGGCTCCGGCACGGGGTGGTGCCACCCAAACCCGCGTCGCGCGACTGGCGAGGGGAGTCAGAAGAGAGATGTCGCCTTTTTGACTTCTTCGACTTATCGGAGGATTTAGACCCCGACCAGTGGTGATGGCTCGATGAGCGTCGATGGCTACGGCTCTGCAACCGGTCCCTCGACTTCCTCTTCGACCGGGACTTCAAGCGGGTCAGAGCCGCCTGCCAGAGCTCGAGAAGCTTATGGGACCGCTCCAGACTAGCTTTTGAGATCAAGGCCCGGCAGTCGGGGCACGACTTGTCGTTGTGGTCGGCCCCGAGACAGTAGAGACACCGACATCAGACGGTGACAAGCGTTGCATAGTTTAAATACAGGCATCCCTACCGGCACCAGGAGTCGAATCAACTCGAAAAAGATGGTCAAAATAGACCAAAAAAGTTAGTAAAAAAGTGACTAAGGGTACTAGCTCTACCCGGATCTGCACTTGGTGGCACAGAAAAAAGAAGAACTGACGTTAGAGCGCGAGGGCAGCGTCTAAGTACTCCAGCAACATCATCCCGGCGATCACGATGCCGACGACGGACGCGGAGCTGCAGACGACGCCTACCGACGCGCAGGGGTACTGCTGATGAAAACTTTTCGGATCCAGTCTGACGCCTGGGAATATTCTAAGGTAAGGAATCGAACACTAACGTTTCTTTCAGATAAAACTTTTGAAGAGCCCTGGTTTCAGAAGCAAGTGATCAACTTAGGAATAAACAAATATTCCAGCTATGCATTTGATGAAGGCCAGATGGGCTGGCTTCATGCCATAGGGAAGGACTCTCCATTAATGGTGTTTGCGTGCTGTACTCAGTGATTTGAGCAAATTGCATTTTGAAAGTACACTTCTAAAAGATCTTTGGCTCACATCAATCTTGTTGAGCAGTGAAAATGTGATTAAATGTGAACATACTTTCCTATTTGAACGGCTTGTTTTCAATCAGAAGATCTAAAATAGTACACTATTCTTATCTCATATCTGATTTTAAAAGGCCACAACTGGAGCAAATGCCATGATTCATTTGGTATTTCCGAATGGGGGTGATTTACTTTTTAATAGGAAGTTTACCTCCTGAATCAGCTGGTCTAGAAGAGAAGCACTCAACATGTTGGCGTCATTTGGCAACAGGGACTGTAAAATCTAATAGTTCATCCGTTCTGCACCCATATCAACCACACATTTGTCCTTTGACTTCTTTCGACCATTCTGAAAATTGATTACATTTTCACTTCAGATAGAGTAGTCAACAGTGGGGGAAGTATTATCGGACAATTGCTTGAGGGACTGGAGCTTTTCCAACAGTAGCCAAAGTTCGCCAATTGCTTCTGTATCATGGTATTTTTCGCGTCAGAAACTTTGCTGTTGGTCTTAGAGAAGTCCGAGTAGGGACTATGATGCTTCTGGAGGCCTTTCCCAGATCCCCTGAATTTATCTTAGGGAAATATTTCCAATCCCTACAATTAAGTGTTTCAGCAACAGATGTTGTGGAACTCACTGTCGATGAGGCTAGTGCACAAACGTTTCTGCTACGCCCCATGGGACAATCATGTGAAAAAGTCTAGTGGTGCATCACATTGATATAGTATTAGTTCCTTCAATAGGTGACGTGGCCTGGTATTTTGAATTTACCCCCTTACGGAAAGGGACCAGACAGGTTGGCATATAGCTGGTCCACCTATGGATCACATCAAATAAACAATGGAGTGAAATTCTGATTGAAACAATGCAGAAGTTTCCATTGATTCAATCACTCCATCATTTACATTTTATCCTGAACCTAATGGATATGTCATGGTAGTTTTATCTAATCTTGCCTTCCTTTAACATTTAAAGAAATTCTTCTCTTTCAGTAGGAATTCCATGAACTGGTCCATGAACTTCCCAAGGGCATAGTCACACCGATCTGGAATAACAAACTCAAACCTGTCAAATTTAAAAAACACAATGTGAAAACATTAATCTTTGTACATATTACAATCGAGTGACTCTTTCTGGTAGAGTTTTCAACAAAAACTTAACGCAGGGAACAAATGATTCACTAAATAGATCAGGCTCATGCTAGGTTGGACTGACTGGTACACGCACACAAATAAACCGCTACTTTTTAACCCAATGGCAAACATTGACAAACATAATTACTCAGCAATAAACGCATTTCATACTGTTGAAGAAAGATTTGATTATTAATGTTGAGAAAAACTGGACAATAAGCCTCTGATTGAAATATTTATCTAAGGCAGAGTCAGTGGAACTCACAGGACACTGGTGAAGTATCATGCTACACATTGCTACTTATGACAATCAAAAATGCATCGGAACCCGCAGATTTGTAATGAATCAAGTCTTCAAAGCAGCAACAATTTCTTACCCATTTGAATGGAGATCTCGCCTATTGCCCAAGTGGCATTATTACATACAGAGATGAACTCCGGATTAAGGTTGGTCCCCAAAATTGGCATAAAATCAGCTGCAAAGCAGAAACAATATTGAAACTTACAACTCAAAATATCACAAATACATATAAAAAAAACAAGCATTGGTAAGCCAATAGGTCTGGAGTGCAAACTGGTGTAATGGATAAATTAAAAAAACAATATTGTAAGCATATGCAATAAAACACTAAAAAAACATGCAGCCAACTAAACATGGAGGCCATATGTAGCAATAAAAATAATAAAATAAACATTGAATATACTTTTACTAGACCTGTCCAGGTGCTTCAGAGCAGGGAGGTACACTTAGAATAAGTATAGAGACCTATTTCTGTTTTAATGCCCATCACAGTAACATATGCCTATTGGCAGAAAGAACATTTACTATTGATTTTGAATAACTCTAACCCTAAGACATACTTTAGGCACCCAAATATGACTTGAATATAATAAAGAATGGAAAGAAAAATATTATTGGCAACAAAAGTATCCTGCCCGCCAGTCCTGGTAGTGAAGTGCGCTAGTTTTTAAGCAGATGTGCAACAAAGCAAGCAAAAGGAGATGATGGACGCTGAAACTTGCCAAACACTCACCCCCAGTCACTATTTGATCTGGGTTGAATCCATCATCGTTCTTTAGCTCACTCCATCATCCAGTGACTGGGAGTGAGGGTCTGAAAAGTTTCAGCTTTCCGTCCATCGTCTCCTTAAGTTTGCTTTGTTTACCCTAAGTTGCCAGGGCATGCCCAGAAGTGGGTCCCTTGCTAACTTTGCCACTGGATTTAAGCTATCCTGGCTGATAAGGGATGCTACCCCAAAACCGGTCCCAGTATGCTTGCTTCCGGTCCAGGGAAGACTTGGCAGTTCGGGCTGGCCTTTTCTTTGAAGAGCACCTTCAAAACTGATTTGCATATGGCTGGGTCTAAACTGGGGTGGCAAAGTGAGCTAAAGAACAATGATGGATTCAATCCTGATCTAATAGTGACTGGGGGAGAGTGTCTGAAAAGTTTCAGCACTCTGTCTATCGTCTCCTTGTGTTTACTTAAATTAAACACACAAACAGAGGAACCTGGAGGCAATTATAAATAGCATAATCACTCTTCAGAAAGTGCGTCGAGCCCACCCACTCACATAGGTGTAGTGGGTGAGAATCCAATGATTAAGCATGCCACGGGTGGTACCTGTGGGTGAGGATCCTAATAAAAACATCCAAGAGATTTTTGGTCTACCACCTTTAGGATTCAGGGTTTAGAGAAGATCGGATAACCCTCTAATATTTGTTGTAGCTGAATTGAAATACACAGACAGACAGACAGACAGACAGACAGACAGACAGACAGACAGACAGACAGACAGACAGACAGACAGACAGACAGACAGACAGACACACACACACACACACACACACACACACACACACACACGGTACAGAGTACACACAGTACTCTAATGTCACACTGGGAATGCACATTTAAAGAACTGTTAAAGACTGACTCTTGGAAGGTGCACAGCAGTTTGACTTAGAATGGGAGATGTGGTTAATGGATGAATAAAGGCAAGAATGTTTCAGTCACCTAACTGCAACCACAAAATTTAGAAGATTGATTTGGGGCCAAATCAGATCATACTAATTCCAAAATAAAATGTGATTCTTTGCAGCATTTTTCAATATGAAATTGTATTTCCCATGATAATGTACACAAATCATACTGCCTCCTGGAATGTGGTAATTAAGTGATGATGTATTCTCTTTACAGAACCAGGGAAATAGCTCGGAGATTTCTAGAATAGAGAGACTGGAGACTTGGAAACTGTAAAAGCATATTTTGGCTTTAGAGTTTCAAAGCAAAAATCTCACATTAATTTTATAGTGCAGAGTTAGCCTTTAACATGAATGTCAGACACTGATCGACATCTTGGGGGCAGGGAGGTTTCTATCCATAAGAACAATAATCAAGATATGATTATCTGACTAGTGATCTGGTGTGATATTTTCTTTTATGGCATCGAGACACTATTTTGGCATCGAGACACTATTCAGCAGCTATTGAGCTCAATAAATATCTTCATTCACCTCGAAACTGTGCAACATACACCCATAAGATTTCTCCTATGTCGGGCTCAACAGTTTAATTGTTTTTTAACAGCCAATAGCTGGTACCTGAATGAATAATTTCACAGAGGACAGCAACCCCAAACCAGGGTTTCCTGGTGCTTACTTCCAGACAAAAAGGAAGAAAGAAGGGGAATGTTTCTGGACTACAGAAAGGAAATGTAGCTCAGATTAAGGTAGAACAGTAGATAAAAGCCATCATTGCAGATCCTTTAGGAAGAGAGAAGGACTGACTGACTTACTACTAGTTATGCAGTCTAGCATGCAGGGCAGCAACAAAGGACCTCCACCTACTTTACTTTTTTTCTAGGGAAAGTTTCTCAAGGATGATCCAGCTGTGGTTCATGGCTTTTATTTCTGTATTCACAGTTCACCTCCAAGTGTTCTTTGCCTGCCGCTCTTCGGTTTGCCTTCTGGGGTCCATCCAGTACATAGCTGTTCTTGTGATGGAATCTTGTTCTTTCCTGATGGTGTGTCCTATCCATCCACATCTTTTCTCATAATGTTGGTGTTCATGTTCTCCTGTTTGCAAATGGGGAGCAGTTCCTGGGTGGAGATGGTTAATGGCCATTAAATGCACAAGAATCGTCTCAGGCTCCTGGTGATGAAGGCTGACCATTTGATGTCACATTTTGTCATTCACTAGCAATCTGATCCATTCAAGAGTGTGGACAGAACACAGCTCTGGTAAAGCCTCAGCTTTGTGTTGGTGCTGTACTGAGATGACCGCTACACAATGTTCAGCATTCTGACGGCATTCCTGACCTTGTTCAGTCTGCTCTTGATGTCACTTCCTCCCCCTCCATCATTTCTGGTAGTAATGCCTAGGTAGGCAAATTCTTCAGTCATAGCAAGGTCTTCTTCATCCACTTTGATTGATAAAAGGTTTGGGATGTTGAGGAGCTTGACTTATGATTTCTGTGTGTTGATTTTCAGGTCCACTTTCTGTGCACAGATGTTCAAACACGACATTTTCCTGCATCTGCTGTTGTGTCTGAGAAAGCAGGGCTAGGTCATCCGCATAGATAAGGTCTTCCAGTGTAGAGAATAAGGTCCATCCGATGCCTCTGACTTGGTTTTCTCATGTGCCTCACATCACCCATCAATGACTACATTCAAGAGCAACACTAACATTGCGCATTCCTGTCAAGTTCAAGTTTCAAAGCTTTATTCGACATTTGTCATAAAAGCATTCTCCTAACCCTAATACAATAAATACTACAGATAAAAATACTTTCTAAAACACATATTAAACGTTGACAGTCGAATACAATACATATTAAAATACAAAAAGTTTTTCACAATTCATAAAAATTATTATTTTTAAAATAGCAATTCATATGACGGAATGGAGGAATAGTGATAAACATAATTCATTTTGTTGTATTTGACATTAGCGAGCGAGTACGGATTGCCCATGCAAGAAATTTTGCTACAGCAACCACAAACGGTGTGGAACAATCGGATTCTAGTATCCTGAGGGCTACCGATTGACTACGGGTGCCCATGTTTAGGCACACTGGCTTAAGCCATTTGCGCCTAGGGCTAGTGTACAGTGGGCAACAGAACAACAAATGGGAAATGTGCTCTATTTGATCCTTGCAATGGTAGCAATGTTCATCCCATGATGGAGACCAGTGTTTCTTAAAAACATTCACTGGTAATGTTCCTATACGGAATTGGAAGTATAGTTTCCTATCATGCGGTCGTTCAATTACGTCCCAAAATAGTTCGCATGACGGGTACATTTTTATATCCAAAAATCGAATTGACAGTTTTGATTGGGATACATTACAAAACATTGTTAGATACACCATTTCCCAATATAGTTCTTTCAGCTTTGTTTTTGAGGGAAAACTAGCCACGTCATTAGTACCCCATAGATGTTCCAATTTCAGCTTTACGAGAAGTCCCCGTAGTTCTTTTAGCCATGGAATACAATGAAAACGATCGAACTTGACAACATCTGTCAGGGCTGCAGCATAGTGGCTTAATTCAGGGGTCACCATCAGACGTCTCCAATATAAAAGAGGCCGTAGCCTAGCTATGTCCTCTATATTTTTCCTGCCAAGATCCAATTTTAGAGGAATTATGGGTGTGCTTTGTGGGACCATTACGAGCCCTCGCAAAAATCTGTTTTCTGCACGTCCCAGCTCTCCCAAGTTTGAAAACCCCCATAGTTTGGATCCATATAAACAGGCACCCAATACTTTCATGTTATAAATTTCAAGTGCACAATTTACCGGCTTAGTTAGCGAGGCTCGATGTTTTAAAGCAACTGCGCCTGCAAGCTGACTAAACTTCAATACTGTTGTATTAATATGCGATTTCCACTTCATGTTTTCCTGTAGGATGATGCCTAAATAGGAAAAAGAGTCCACTTTTTCTAAGGGGATACCTTTATATTTTATTACACCTTTGAAGGTGGACTGGTGGTTAAGACACATGAATTTGGTTTTGGTAGTATTCAATTCAAGGCCCTTGCCATCACAAAATTCACCAAAGGCATCAACCACTTTTTGGAGACCGCTCGGGGTGCGTGAAAGTAAAAGCATGTCGTCCGCAAACATCAAGACGGGGACGTGGGAGCCTGCTATGATTGGGGCGTCACTTGGGGATTTCTGTAGGTGTTCAACAATACCATTTATATAAATTGAGAATAGTGTTGGTGCTAGGATGCACCCTTGCCTCACCCCACGTTCTACTGGAAAGGGATCTGTTACTTCTCCTTGCTTGCCCCACCTGATTTTAGCAAAATTGTTTTTGTGGAGACGAACTAGGAGAGTAAGGAGTTCCTGACTTAAGCCTGCATCAGCCAGGGTCTGTCACAGTTTTTATCTGGGAACCAGGTCGAAAGCTGCTTTTAAGTCCACAAAAACTGCATACAATGTCCCCTTCTTTAGTGTGACGTTTCTCCAATAGATGGCTAAGAAGTGCAGAACTTGGTCTACACTACTAGTTAAGGGGCGAAACCCTGCCTGGTATGGTGACAGTATATTCTTTTTATCGATCCATTGTTGCAGTTTATTCTGCACTAGGCGCCCCATCAGTTTTTGGGCTGTGTCAATAAGACTGATGGGTCTATAGTTTTTAGCCAGAGTTTTGTCGCCTTTTTTAAATATGGGGATAATTTCAGCTCCCTTCCATGAAGCAGGTACTTCCCCTCCCATCGCCACAGCATTGGCCAACATTTTAAAGTGCGAGAATCAAGAGGGAGAGAGAGGACCAGAAAGCTAGTCCAGATCCCCGGTTTATATGTTAGTAAATCAAAAAGAGACTAGCTAGAGATGGGGTTAGTCTGACATTAATATTATTGTCATAGCGACTCAGTATCGTTTTGCCAATTGGCAGTGGCACCTGTTGGGTGTCTTTAGAAAGCCCTCACCCACCAACCTAGTTGGTGGCATGCTTCATCATCGGGCCCACCCAGTGACACCTAGCGTGTCCCGGGTGTGCTTCGACGCCTGATTACAGCGGAGCAGGTATGTCACTGTGTGTGCGGTGTAGGGTGTTCAGATATGTGAGGTTAAAACGGCTTGGCGGATGGTCCCTGGGGTGAGGATACTTTATTAAAAGGGCCTCCGTCAGCGGTTAAAAATAAGGCTGTGGGACGTTAGAGGCGGGTTACGACCTCCTACGTCCTAAGAGTGTCAACATGTTTCAGCCAGTGCCTTATTACTAATCTGGCTTTCTTCAGGACAATAAAATATGTGTGGGTTAAAATAGGGGTTGTGTAGTGTAGTCTATGTGTCTACACGCCCTAAAGTGTATATAACTGTGAGAGGGGGGATTCCCTTCTCAAGATCACGCTTTTGTGCCTCCTTCGCAGAACCGGTTCAGCGAAGGAGGCACAACAGGTCCCACGCTGGTGCTGGCCAGAAATCCTGGCTACCCCTTGCCACTTCAATAACCTTGGAGCAAAAGCAAGCCTTAAAAGCGTGATCTTGAGAAGGGAATCCCCCCTCTCACGGTTATATACACTTTAGGGCATGTAGACACATAGACTACACTACACAACCCCTATTTTAACCCACACATATTTTATTGTCCTGAAGAAAGCCAGATTAGTAATAAGGCACTGGCTGAAACATGTTGACACTCTTAGGACGTAGGAGGTCGTAACCCGCCTCTAACGTCCCACAGCCTTATTTTTAACCGCTGACGGAGGCCCTTTTAATAAAGTATCCTCACCCCAGGGACCATCCGCCAAGCCGTTTTAACCTCACATATCTGAACACCCTACACCGCACACACAGTGACATACCTGCTCCGCTGTAATCAGGCGTCGAAGCACACCCGGGACACGCTAGGTGTCACTGGGTGGGCCCGATGATGAAGCATGCCACCAACTAGGTTGGTGGGTGAGGGCTTTCTAAAGACACCCAACAGGTGCCACTGCCAATTGGCAAAACAATACTGAGTCGCTATGACAATAATAATATTAATGTCAGACTAACCACATCTCTAGCTAGTCTCTTTTTGATTTACCAACATTTTAAAGTAACTGCACCAGGAATTCCGGTCCGATAAAAATATATCAGCCGGGATTCCGTCCATGCCCGGCGCTTTTCCCCCCGCTACACAATCCAATACTTTACTAACATCCTTTTCATCAAATATTGGTTTTTTAAAAAAGACAGGTGGAGGGGGTTGGTCATGGTTAAAGGCTGGATTTCGGGCATACTGTGGTTGGAACAACTCTATCCAATTATTTTTAGCAACATGGTTCTGAGGCTGGGCAGCTATCCCTCCCTTCTCCCATTTTACTGAGGCCCAAAAACGTTTAGAATCCTTGGCAGCACAGGTCTCCTTTAGTTCATACCAGCATTCCTCGTTCCAGCGTTTCCTGGCCTGTTTTTGGGTCTGTCTATAATGGTTTCTGGCCCTCCTAACTGCTATTGCATTGCCAGTTCTCAATTCCGTACTTAAGTTGTGTCGTGCTAACCTACAACTCTTGTCGTACCATCCTTGTCTATGTTGATCCTTTTTCATTTTGTTGGGGACTACTGTTTTAATGAAGAAGCTTTGGATTTTACAGAAGAGGTTTTCATGGGCCTCCATCATGTAGTCTTTGAAGTTAGACTTCCCACAGTGGGACTTAATATTGTTTACTTCATCAGCTACTAATTGTTTAAGGACCTCCAGTTTAGATACATCTTCTAATAACATTCTCCACTTCAAATGGCGATGATTGTTTGAGCATGCCACGTCTTGCGTCACCATTTCATTTATGTTGGAGAGCTCCATAGCTTCTTGGTAGGGGTAAAGGGTCAGACATAGGGGGTTGTGATCACTTTCTAATTTTTCTTTCACTACCATATCTACCATTTTACTCCAAGCCCTTACATCCAATAATAGGTAGTCAATTCTGCTAGCTGCTCGGCCATTATCAAATGTATTTTTCCCCATTAAGTCAGAGGGTGAGCGCCAGTTTACTGCTCTCAACCCTCTTGCTAGACAGAGACTCTTTAGCTGAATTGCCACTGTGCTCCATTTCTTAATAACAGGCACCTCCAGTTGAGGTATTCCCCATTTAGCATCTTCCTCTTCGGCCAAAATCCTATCCTCTTCACCCAAGGGTTCGAAGGTGGCATTAAAATCCCCACCCACTATTACGTGAGGTGTTGGTGATAACATTTCAATGTTCTGCTCTAGGGTTGTTACAACCTCTGAGGATTTACCACCACCCACTCCCCTGGCATAAACATTAAACAGGACAAGTTGTTGGCCATTTTCCCAACAGATATTGAGTGCTATGATGTCATTAGATGGTATGGATCTTTGCTTAATAGTACAATTCAGTGTCTGACGTATCCAAATTAACAAGCCCCCAGAGGGACGTCCCACACGATTTCTAGTTGCAGGCATTTAAAAATTCAAATACCCCTGCCGAAAGGTTGGGGTCAATGACCAGGTTTCTTGCAACATAATAATGTCATATTGATCAATGAAATCAACCCATTCCGGTGTATTTATCTTGTTTGCTATGCCTGCTATGTTTCAAGAGACGAGAGACAGTAGTAATGTCTCTTGTTGGTGTAGTATCTGACCCTTCTCAGCTTCATTTACAAATACTTAGTTTTCTGCAGTTACTATTTCTCCATCCGTCAATTTTGATTTGCTCTCTTTCGCCTCTCTGGCTCTATTTGGGCCCTCTATGTCTTTCTTTGGTTCTCCAGAAACAGGAGTTTGAGATTCCCTAAAACCTGTTATCTGCTTGCCTGTTAAATACTTATTCAAGTTTCCTGTCCTTCCGTTCTTTAGGGACAACTGCTTTTTAGGAGAGGCAGGTTCACAAATTGCGAGTCAGTCGCATTCGTTCAGGTCGGATAGGGCAGAATAATGGTTTTCCAAGTTCAGCCCCCAATCACAGATGGGGCCATCCCTAGCCCTTCTATTTCCCACTACTGTCCACTTAGTTCTTAGTATACTTGGTTTTGCTACAAGTCCTCTTCTACTATAAAAGAAATCCAACGTTAGTGGAATAATTTCCGCTGATCTGCGTTGTGGAGGAAAAATATTACGCAGGACATCTGGTAATACTTCAGGACCCTTAAAATTTAAAACCACACAATCACCTGGGAATTTCTTGGTTTTAGTCCCTATCCACTTTACCCGTCTCGCTGTTAGCAAGTCTTCTGACAGCTTTTCTTTGCCCCAGGGAGATATATGCATGTTATTGCTCAACCACTGCAATGCTTTGTTTAATAGAGAATCTGGAGACTCAATCTGGCCTAATTTCAGAGGTGGAACATTGGCAAGCACTAGGATCAAGGGTGAGGCCTCTACAATTAATTCAACAGGTCTTATTTCTGTATTACAATCAAAGATTGTAGTATTCCCTTGAATTTGCGGAAGTTCTGTGGCTGTGGGATTGTTAAGATTATTACCAGGTCTGGAACTAATTAGCTGGATTGGGGCTAGTATATCTTCTGCTCCTCCAAGCGTGTTCCCCCCTGGTATATTACCCGTGTCTTGCTTTTCCTCGAGTTTGTTTATTATTAAGTTTGGAATTTCCCCCACACTATCGTTTTTTTTTTTAGGAGGGTCTCTAATTTGTTAACTTTATCAGTAAGGTGGTCTATTTTGGATATGAGAGGTTTGATTAACCGGGATATCTTAGATTCCAGCATACGCATGAGCTTGTTTGATATCATATCATCCCATCCTATACTGTCATTCCCTTCCTCCCTTATTCCTTCTATGGCCCTTCTATGTTTACTTTTTGGGGGGGTTGCTGGTTTATTCTTACTAGACCGCAATCCTTCTCTTTTAGGAGGAACCTTAATAGTCCCTCTTTTTGCTCTTGGTGCGGGAACAGGGGTAGGTGGGAAAATACTCTCATTGTCTAGCTCTAAACCGTTACCAGAAATGTTTAGCTCTTCCACAGTTAATAAGTCGGCATTAGTATCTGATTGTGGAGCGATAGATGCCGTAGAAAGATTTGTCACAGAACAATCGTTAGTTTCATCAGTGAGTAAGTCAATAGCATTTGTATCATTGAAGTCCGATTGGGTTGCACCTAGTTTTTCTATTTGTGCACAAGGTGGAGAGTCAATAAGTCCCAACGAAGACCTCCGTTCACTATTAATTTTTGCCACCACCTGGACTAGATAATTGTCCATGGTGTTGGCAGGGGTTTTCAGTCTCGACATAAAGGCGACTCAAAGCTAATACAATACAGCAGCTAAATGGAGATGGGACTTTAGTGTCAGGAGTAGTGAACAGACTTATATGGAGCACAAAGAGGTATATATCGCCTTACCGCATTCGGGCGCAGGGGCCAAGAGGGGTGGTCCAGTCCAGTCTTGCACAGTCTGGAACGGGCTAAAACGGGCCCGCCCTTGGCCCGGGCTTCGCCCGGCGTCCCGCTCGCGTCCCGCGAGATGGGGGTCACGCGCTATTTCAGCGCCTCCTGGCGCGCAGATGACGCGGCGTGCGCCGCTCTGGGTGCTGGGTAGTGTAGTTTTTCCCACCTTCAACCGCGCTCCACACGGCTACCGGACTCCAAGCTGACAGAGGAGTCGGCCTGCGGGAGGCCAAACAGCAGTATTCAGTTCTTCACGAGGATGCAGGTAGGCGTCAGGGTGTGTAGCAACAAGGGCTTCGCAAGCACCGAGGTTCCCCCCTCGACCGGGGTCACGCGCTATTTCAGCGCCTCCTGGCGCGCAGATGACGCGGCGTGCGCCGCTCTGGGTGCTGGGTAGTGTAGTTTTTTCCACCTTCAACCACGCTCCACACGGCTACCGGACTCCAAGCTGACAGAGGAGTCGGGCTGCGGGAGGCCAAACAGCAGTATTCAGTTCTTCACGAGGATGCAGGTAGGCGTCAGGGTGTGTAGCAACAAGGGCTTCGCAAGCACTGAGGTTCCCCCCCTCGACCAGGGTCACGCGCTATTTCAGCGCCTCCTGGCGCGCAGATGACGCGGCGTGCGCCGCTCTGGGTTCTGGGTAGTGTAGTTTTTCCCACCTTCAACCGCGCTCCACACGGCTACCGGACTCCAAGCTGACAGAGGAGTCGGGCTGCGGGAGGCGGGAGGCCAAACAGCAGTATTCAGTTCTTCACGAGGATGCAGGTAGGCGTCAGGGTGTGTAGCAACAAGGGCTTCGCAAGCACTGAGGTTCCCCCCCTCGACCAGGGTCACGCGCTATTTCAGCGCCTCCTGGCGCGCAGATGACGCGGCGTGCGCCGCTCTGGGTTCTGGGTAGTGTAGTTTTTCCCACCTTCAACCGCGCTCCACACGGCTACTGGACTCCAAGCTGACAGAGGAGTCGGGCTGCGGGAGGCGGGAGGCCAAACAGCAGTATTCAGTTCTTCACGAGGATGCAGGTAGGCGTCAGGGTGTGTAGCAACAAGGGCTTCGCAAGCACCGAGCATTCCTGTCTCACACAAGGGTCTTGACTTTAAAGCTATACTCACTATCTGCCTCCCTGCAAGGATAAATTATCAAAGACGTCCGCTCTCGTGTCAGAATCGAGGCAGTAGTATTTCATGAACATGTGGACTAATTACAAGGTGACCAGTTTCAGCCAATGGGATGTTTGTTACCAATGTTGTAGTGTGTTTTTATGACCATGGTGGAATGTGCTGTAAGTTTTACAGGAAGAGATGTATCAGCCAGTTCATAATATAGAGATAGAAGAGACAACGCACTGGTTTGTTCGGACATAGCCGAACATGTCTTGATTGGACCATCATTGAGGAATAACTGGTTAGAATTTAAATAAAACAAGAAAACCCTTCTGAAATCTAATAAGTGTAAAGAACACTCAGCTTGAGTAGATAGACTACTTAAGGCTAGAAGGTGCGACAGTTTCTTGTTAAATTATGAAACTATCTTGGAAAGAAACAAAAGGTGCACTCTCAATACTATGGAAAACTGTGTAAGACTCAACAGCTGAGAGAACCTGTAATTCAGTGACCCTAAGAGCTGATGTAATGGCAACTAAGGAGGCCATATTCCATGATAGATGCCACGTGAACAAGCTCCTAAAGAGGGCCAATTAATTTAGATTACTAAATTAAACTTCAACGTAGGTAAAGGTATTTGATGAGTGGATGAACTTTCTTTAAGCTCTCGAGAAGTATCTTCACTACAGAAAGTTTAAAAAAGAAAGTAATGGGGCAGCACCTTGACACCGACATTAAATAATTTTGTTTCCCCATTTAAAAGAATATAATTATTTTGTTGATGGGTTTTTTCACTTCCCTTAGGATATATATGCCATTGTGAGGCAATTTTAAGTGTTCGTTTTATGTGACCTCGGGAGCCATCCGGCCAAATTCAAGGATGTCAGGTTTGTATGCAATACTTGGCTGCTATTGTCTTCTCAGGAGGTTCGGTTTGTATGGAACTCTCCTGTGTAGAGCTAGACACACATGGAGTCATGGTGGTTCTCCTGGGGCACTGGTGAGCAATTTGAATTGGCTTGGCTTTAGAACTCAATTTCAGAATCACTGCTGGTGTAAGACTAATAGGATGAAAATGATACAGTAATCTTTCTCACCAGTTCTTCAAATAAACATTTTGCCAGAGATCCTAGGTCTCATCACTTGGAGGCGAAGCTGCAGCACTTTGCATTTAGTCCTGTGGGCTAAAGATCTCTGGAAAGCCCCAGGCCCAGAAGATGTTTTCCATACACCCCTATAGCCTTGTAATCATCATATATTTTGTTTTAGGTATCCACCATCTTGAATTATACAGTTACTTTAAGTGAAGGTCCTGGGATATAAATACACATTCCTTTATGTTGTTAATGCAACACGATAAATCTGCTAGAATATATTCATGTCTTTCTGTATGAACTGAACTTTCCTTCCCAGTGAGTATTTTAAATAATGAGCAAGGTTTCACTGAATGTAAGTATGCAGAAAGCTTACTGTGAAATTCCTAGGGCAACTTCAAAACATATTTAAATAACCATAAAGGGAAAATGTCTATGAGAGAAAAGCGGACACTAAATTAGAAAAATACAAAAATATTTTGTATTTGATATTTTCTCTAAGTATAATTTAATATATACAATTCATGACAGAGAAGTAAACATTTAAATCACATACATGCTGCATTCATCCACTATCCACACAAACATGTCATGCACATGATTGTTCACATTAATCAATTGTTTGAATGTTCCTGATGCACAATAATTTCAACATAAAAAAACAATATTCCAAGTTCTGGCAACGCAGTTGATTATTTGTGTTGATTTCAGAAAGATAGACAGAACACACAGGCTAAAAAATATAGCTACTGTCCCATAAGATGTAATTGATGGGTAGTTTTCATATCATCTCTACGTGCGTTTCGGCAGAACTTGCCTTCTTCAGGAATTCTACCTCCAATTAACTTCTCAAAATGTATGTGTCACAGTGAGCTGATATATTCACATAGCGGGATGGTAAAATGGGCTTGCAACGGTCTTCCTTGTTTAAAAATATGTATTCAGTGACTTTATATATACCACTAATACACGAGTACAAGCGTGTGTTCTATATGGATGACTGCACAGCCTGCAGTAAGCATAAAACAGAAGAAATCTGTGGCTTTTAATGCAATGCAGGGACTTCTTGAAGGAGGTGACTTTAAGGAGCTAAGTACAAACACTTATGTTCTGGGTAACTCGACTGCACCTCGAGCAGAAATACATGCCCTCCTACTTGCCATTCCGAAGGCTGCTACTTGCCATTCAGAAGGCTGATTGTCAATTTCCATACTTGAGATTCAGTGTTCTGAGTACAAGGTTATAATATAGATTTACCACATTGGAGCTTAAACAGATTCAGAAAGGCAAAGCTAAAATTGATAAAAAGTATGAAACTTTAAGGAAAGGTAGTTTTCTACAGGATAAGCTTCATTTGGTTCTTCTACTGCACACCATGGCCCATATAAGTGAAAGAATTCACAATGAAGGGAACTGTGCAGCATATTTGCTGGTACAACACTGCTGGAAACGTTATATGCTGAATCTCATTCACAGACTAAGATCAAGGCAGACATCCTAATCGCAATACAGGCAACACTGACTGGAGAAAAGCTACCTGATTATTTCCCCATTCAAATACTCTTACACGATCATGAAAAATAATGTTCTAATTTTCTTTATACATATAGTAGGGGATATGCATATTCCAAATGAGCAAACTAGATATGATCTAGTCATTCCAGCTGATTAACTGTTTCACGCTGGCATCAGTGATACTGCATCAATGCTACAATAACAATACTGGTAGCCATATTTACCAAAGCTTACAAAAAAATATGTGAAGCAAGGCAACATTTGCGAACAAATAAAACACTCAACTGTTGTAAGACCAGCACCACCTTTTACCATTTGGGGTATTTTTTCAACTACATCTTGCAGTTTCAGAGTGTTTTTCATTAGACATATATATTGGTTTAGGTCAATTGATGCTCTATTTTCCTGGGTTTGGCTACAAAAACTGCTCTGCTTGAACGGTCATAAGACTTGCAATGCCTAGTACCAATGGAACCAGTTCATAAGTGTCATTCCGACAATGGTCCAGTATTTGTCGCAGGGATGTGTCTGCTCTGGGAGTAAGGGTACTATATTCGCACCCATTTGACCCGGAATCCAATAACATACTACTGTTAGCTAACAGTACACTTAAACAAGCATTGGCAGCTACTGTATAAGCCACACATCCTTTATAAGGTTAAAAAAACACCAAATAATTTTCCTAAAGGAGTGTTAGGTGCTCACACTACATATTAATTATTCTACGACTAATGTATGTACTTGATCTTGATATCACTGAAAAAGTAGCAGAATTGAAAACTAAAGCACCAGATCGATCTCTATGCTTAAATATGTTATGGACTATTCAAGAAACTACAACTCAATTGTCCAAAATTAAGAATTATGACTGTCACCAACAATAAAATTACAAACAATTCTGAGGGGTGGCTGCCCAAGGTGGGCGAGCATAATCAGAAAAGATTAGATCCCTAACAAGCACGTCTTTGGACCATTATACATACAACCTGTTCCAATGCTTGGGATAGAAGGCACTCAGACAGTAATTTTACCTACAGTGCTTTGTGCTAAAAATAACAGGATAGTGTTCATCGATAATATAAAAAAACACTATATGGCAGATTCTGTTCAGCAGGCTAACACAGAGGTAGATCAACACATTCTATATCTACTCTGGAGGTAGTACCCCAAAAACAGCCTGGCTATTTTAAAATCTTCAAACCTATTCTGAGGACTGATGAGACTGCTGTGTCTCCATCTTTACACTAAGTGAAAGTTTAAACAAATGAATCTCCTGCTTCAATATCAACAATTGCAACCTTTGTAGCTGTGGTTTACAATGATCCACTAACACAGCCCAGCTCAATCAAAATAATACACCTTCAAGAACTTCATGAAAGTAACTCTGATTATGGTTTTAAAACATAGGAAATAATTATCCCTCCTCCAGTCAGTCGATGCTACAGTTGGCTTCTTATTTTATATCGTTTCTGTGACAGATACCCTTTTCCACCATGGTCATACATCTCAATTTATACTGCTGTTCTCTTCATCTTTGATGTGGGTCATAATGTTGAATATAATTTTGTTCTTGGTACACAGGAACTACATTCCTATAAAATTGTGTGTTTTCTGTGGTTCAGGAATTGCAGCCACATTCTTCGGCTCAGAGCACAACACAATCATCGTGCACATAACTGCATGGCCTCTGCTGGATGGTGGGGTTTAAGAAATAGCTTATGATCAGATTAGGGGTTTGAGAGAAATGAGCCGAATCCACTATGTTTAAAACAAATCTACCTGGATGACATAAGTCCTGGCGCTTTTGCAAATTCATGGAATATAAATGCTGTTTAACAGCTAATGAATCCTATAACTCATCAGAAGCCAATATCCCTATTTAAACGCAGAAAATCATCAGGATCTGTTTTGTTTTCATCATTGTGGACATCATCACATTCACTAGAGAAACACAACAGTCCTAGAGAAATATATAACTATACACAATGAGAGCATTGTCTGGCCCCACACAAACAGTCCCATGATTTTCCAGACAATATTTCCGTATTTCACGAGTGATTGGTGGGATTCATCTGCCTTTGATTATTCTGAAGAACTAAAAAAACTGAATGAAAAATCCTAATCGCATATTTATCTATTCCATAGTTTGATTCACTTGCAGAACCGGGTTACACATATTGGAAAGAGAATATCAATGAAAAAGAGTATTTAGGGAATGACATTCTGGCAAATAAAGGGCACTGATAACCAGCTTACTGCATGCATGATTCCCATAGAAATAATATTGGCAAACAAAACAGTGCAGCAGATAACATACATGAGCTTTGTGTCTTGAGGATTTAAAGACCCCCGTCACCAGACAAGATTAATTTGAGACATTTTCTGGTTGAAAACGTGAAGAAAACATCAGTAATAGTGTGTTTACTGAAATTATGCAAAATAGACCATAGAGCCCAACAATGGATGGATAGGAGGAATATAGCCTGTGCCCAAAAGATACTGAAATAAATATAACTTGCACCACAGTAGATTTCATATTTACGCAGTGACGTAACATGTGAGGTCATAAGCAGTGCATCATAGCGGTGCAAATTATGCTTATGTCAGCTACGTATACTTTAAAATTGTAATGTTTTTTAATCAGGAGACCTACGAAATAACTTCACTTTAACTTTTGATTGCTTCAGTGAATTTATATATATTTTTTTACCGAAGTAATATCTTATTATACATCTGCACCCACATCAATGCAGGGCACAGTCTCTTGGACTCACTCCTGCAACCACATGGAGGGGTGCGCTGGCACTCATGGAACTCATGTGGGACCGTAACAAACGCACAACAAATTCATGTGTTGCTCCCCACAGGCTATCCCTGCCCCTTTGTATGTTTTTTTAAATCACTTTCCAGGACTCTAGGATAGTGTCCTGTAATGGCAGCAACAGCATATTTTCTTGTGAGAAGTTACACCGCAACAGATATTGCCATTTTTTAAACCATAACTTCTCTAAAATGGCAGATTTACTACAAACAAGCACACTGTCTGGATATATCCAGCTTTCTATCAAATTTGGTGTAAATCTGTTCAGCATTTTTTTCTTCTTCATTTCTAGTGGTCTAATTTTCCTTATAGCAATTCTCTTGGCCCCACTCCGAGAAGGAGCTGATGTGGATGATATATTATTCAATTCCCACCATTGATATTACTGATTAACTATGTATTGTTTAACTGTCTTCTGTTATGATTCAAGCATGTGAATCCAGGAAACATCCATTGGTAAGGAAGAAACAAAGTTACTTTCCTGTAGTTGTGGTTCTTTATTATTGGTATCTTTCATAGATATGCTTGCAACCCATCCTCCTCTTCTATTAAGGATCACCTATCCAAAAAAGCTAACTGTTCTTCACACTTGTATCAGAAAATGTTAAGTATAGTAGCCTTTAAGGGGAGTGGTGATTAGGGTGCTGCAATCTCATTTGTTTAGGTCAGATGATGTAAATATTAAATCAAATCAAAAATGTGTTAATTAAAATTGTAACAATGTTACTTATAAAACTTACAAACAGTTACTATACTGAAAAAAATGCATAAACAGTATTGTACCACTGTTCATGCTGCATCGCTTAATATGGAACAGGACTACTTTTTTTCATTTGAGCTGCTCGAATCAATAAATGAGACAAAATAAAGCATATTATATACACCCGGATTAAATTAGACCCTCTTACTCTACAGGTCGAATAGTTAGTTGGTCAATAGTGATAAAATGCAACAATTCATATTCATTAATAGACAACAAATTCAATTAATAGAGTGCAATAATGCTAACATGATACCACCATCTAGTTAGTGTAAGTACTTATCAGGGAGTTTGAACTAATACGGACACCAGCGATTACATGATAACCAAATTAACATTATTATATTGTTGGCTAGCAACCTGCCTTCGCAGTTCAAAGTTCCTTTTACTGTCTAATACATGGCAGTTGACCACTGATACATATTTAATCAGCTTGCAATTAAATTGGGGATCAGCAGGATTAAGACTTTCTATTATGGCTGCCCTACATGTTCGTATGCCCATAGCATTAATGCTGCTTTTTAGTGAAGTGACACATACCTGCTGATAACCCCTTGCGGCCCCCGCTTCGCGGGTGCCGCTCGCAGAGGAGTCTTGGATCCGTTTTGCCTGCTGTCTTCTGGAGCCCCGTTGGGCATTGGCATCTTTGAACCTGTGTGCAAGGAGCCCCGTTGGGCATTGGAAATCGAGTGGGGAGCTGCTGTGCAGGAGGACGGGACTGCGAGGCCCAGCAGGCTGTGCGTGTCCCATCGAGCACACCTGCCGCCTCTTCCCGTGACTCCGCCCCCTGCCGACCCGTGACTCCGCCCCCTGCAGACCCGTGACTCCGCCCCCTGCAGACCCGTGACTCCGCCCCCTGCTGACCTGCTGACTGCTGATAACCCCTTGCGGCCCCCGCTTCGCGGGTGCCGCTCGCAGAGGAGTCTTGGATCCGTTTTGCCTGCTGTCTTCTGGAGCCCCGTTGGGCATTGGCATCTTTGAACCTGTGTGCAAGGAGCCCCGTTGGGCATTGGAAATCGAGTGGGTAGCTGCTGTGCAGGAGGACGGGACTGCGAGGCCCAGCAGGCTGTGCGTGTCCCATCGAGCACACCTGCCGCCTCTTCCCGTGACTCCGCCCCCTCTATCCACAGTCAGCATAAGACCTGAAGTTATTACGCGTCAGCGGGACGCGTGTGCGGGACATCACCCGGGACAAAGCCCGGACTAAGGGCGGACCCTCTGAGACCCTCAGAGGCCCACAGAGACTGGACTGGGCCAGAATCCCTGGTCGATTACTGACCAGCCTAGGACTATTGTGTAAGTGCTTGGGGGGTACATTATATTACCAATCATTATGTCAATCGAAATACTAACCTCGGAGTTGCCTGGCCCTGAGAAGCCGGTGAGTTTGATAAATGGGAAATTAGATAATTACTTTAAGAAAACTCTCTTGGATTCTCCAACTACCCCCACCCTTGAAGAACTTCGGGCTGAGCGACGGTGGTCGGTTGAAAGCCTAAAGAATAGACCATTCCCGGTGTCACCAGTGTTAATTAGCTCTACGGGGGACGGAACTCTTACTGAAAATATCTGCACCCCCTCGCAGGACAGCATCCCTCTAATATTTAGAGAGGAAACACCTACGAGCGAATTTGAACCCTTAGGCACTACTAGTAAATTGTCAACCATTGCTACCACTCCCAGTACAACCAAATCAATTGTTATAACCAAAGCACAAATTACCCCTATCCCTAAACAAACAAAAGTAGTTAAAAGTAGGGCAAAAACAGTCACGCCAGTTAAAATCCATGGCCCTCCTCCGACAAAAAGGCGTAAAAAATCTGACCTTCCAAAGAGGAAAATTAATCATGCAGACTTTGGCATTAAAAAGGACGACAGTACTAGGGGAGGACGGGTTAAAGTAACAGACAAAGGAAGGATAGTTATATCACCTACGCATCCATGTGTAACTCCCCTTACCGACCCTGTCATCTCCACCGCCGACAGCCCCCCCGCGGTGGTGACGTTACAGGAACCTTCAAACAGGGCCTTGATCGATAGCATAGAGTCTATAATGAGGACCTATACTCTGGCTATCGTAGATAGACTTAGTAAATTAGAAGACAGACTTGGGAAGATAGAACATGAACTGGGAACCAAGATAGTGACTAATAAAGTGTTGCCTAATCCCCCTATACAAACCCCAATTTTACCTTCTTCATCAGGTATTCTTGCTATAACTACTATACCTACCCCTGTTCAGACTACCATTCTGCCTCAATCCTCAAATATTATGAGTGGAAGTACATCAGGGAGTAACCCTGTTGGACCTAACAGTAAACCCACATTGTCCCTGGCTGTAACGTCTAATGGACAGCGGAATAATCTTGGTCAAGCCCCAGGGAATAAAAATAGAGAGAGAGGAAACGAGCGGCCGGCTCGAGGTAATTATAACAAGGGCCCCCTTCCAGAACTTCCACCAGAAGCTGTACCCTTTGTAGTAGTCCTTACTGGGGTACCAGAGCTGGAGAAGAACAAACGGGAGGGTTTTGCCCAGTTGAAAAATAAAATATCGCATTGGTTAAGTCAACACAGACCTATTGCAAATAATATCAATGGAGAAATTGTCCATGTCCGCCGCCTTCCTTGGCTGGGAGGAAGACCTAAAGATATTGAGGGAGACATAGTGGTCATTAATTTTAGAGATCAGAATGCCGTCCATTTTATACTTAACTGGCCGTCTGACCACGGAAGTAAATCTATTACCCCCCGTCCCCCAACATATTTTTATCCTCGCTCAGTGGTGTTCCCACCTAATCATCAATCACAGCGAGCCCCCCCGCCCCCGTTATTGAGGCAAATGCTCTCAAACCCATATCGTCCACCTGTCTACAATAACGGCCCTATATTTAACGACAAGCAACCACCTATAGCTGTAGATCTGTATGGGTGGAATACTATAGGCCCAAGGTACAACTCCCTAACACACAGGAGAATGGATCATCTCAAACCTTTTACACCCCTAGATACCACCAACAGGTTTGACGTGTTTAGTGGCCTGGAAGACTGTGACTGATGCCATCGAGCCACAGGGGAGGGGGATAAGGAATTCTGTGGAGACACAGGGGGAGACACGGGTGTAGGCACGGGGGAAAAAGGCTCAACTGATATTAACCCACCCAATGGGTACAATGCTACTTGTAGCTCTGGGGGTAATACACGTAATTCTGGGCAGCTTCACTGTAACTCAGATACTCCTACCCCGGCCAATGGAAGTACAAGTCCGACCCGACTATCTGAAGACCCCGTGCCAGGGGAAGTAACCCACGTCCACACCTTACCCCCACCATCTATTGAGGTTGTTAGTCTAACAGAACGGGGATATAAGATGGCGAGTTGGAATATTGCTGGGTGGAATAACAAGATAGATCGTCTAGGATGGTTAGAATTTATAACCCAATTTGACATCTTGTGTCTCCAGGAGACTTGGGCGGCCGAAGATGTCTATCTTGATGGGTATGTTGCCTATAATTGCCATGCTCAGCCATCCAACATGGGGAGAGCCAGTGGTGGAATGGTGATATTGCTCTCTGTGAGGTTACCGGTTCGAGTAAAAAACCACCGGACCGTCGGTCTGCACTCTCAGTTGTTGTGGTTACAACACAGGAATGGGCGAAATGTTTTAGTTATAAACCACTACAACAATGTCTTTAACCACTCAAAAACAGATATGGTTGATGAACTTGAAGCGGAGGTGGAAAGGTTATATGGGCGCAGTGATGTGTCTTTTGATATTTTGTGGGGCGGAGATTTCAACATTCACATGTGCCCATTTGTTGGCAAAAGGGTGTGGGTGTGTGGGTATGGGGATGAGGTGGGGGAAGATCAGACCCATTTTTTACACTCGGTTTATGGGGAATCCCTAAACACTCTTATGCTTAAAATGGATTTATGCATTATGTTACCTGGCGTAGACAGTGAGGGCAATTCGGTACCGACCTTTATTGGTAGGAATTGTGCCACGGTTATCGACTACCTCATTGTCTCCTCCAGTATTACAGCTTTGTGTTCCTTACCCGTAATAGTAGACCCAGCCCTAAGCGATCATAACTGTCTAACAATGTATCTCTCCTTGTGGGGGGATAAATTAAAGGCGTTACATGGTGCAGTGACAGATGTAGTTCCACATAGACCCAATGGCCCTAGAATTAAATGGGGTAGGCAAAATGAGGAACATTTACTATGTACCATTGTGTCTGCTTGTATAGATGAGGTGGAATGCTGTCTCGAACCCGAAAAGGATAATGCTGATATTCTAGCTAGTTTCGACATCATTAATAAAAACATTGCAGAAATCTTAACTGGAAGAAAACCAAAGGGCCCTAGGATTAACGGGGGATGGTTTAACAGGGAATGTACTAAATCCTTACAAAGACTCAAAGTTGCTCTTAAGGGTAAACCCAGAGATAAGGAAGCAGTTAAAACCCTCAGAAGGGAATACTCAATTCATCTGAGGGATAGGAAACAGGAATTAAGGGAAGAGGCCTGGAACAACCTGACTAAGGCAGTGGATCTTAAGGATACCAAGCTCTTCTGGTCCACTGTCAATAGTCCCTTCCTCCAAAATGAAGAAGTCCCGGTAATGTCTGCCCAGGTATCTGAGGAACAATGGGTGGCTCATTTTACTAGTATTTTTAACCCCGAAGGACTAGCTGTAGGGGGTGATAGGGAAACCCTGGCTTTTATCCCCATACCTCTTAATATCACAGTCTCTGAGGTGGATGCTGCCATCCGGGTCAGTAAGGGGGGAAAGGCGCCGGGCCCTGATGGGGTACCCGTTGACCTTTATAAAGCTGAGGTTTCCATATGGAGCCCATTGTTAACAAAGGTTTTTAATGCTGCTGCAATGATTGCAGCCCCACAGACTTGGGGGGAATCAATCATTATCCCGGTGTATAAAAAAGGGGAGAGGGGTGAGACAAAAAACTACCGCCCGATTTCTCTCCTCACTGCTTCCCTAAAAATTATGAGTAGGGTATTACTGAGTCGCCTGGAGGAATGGGTAGAAGATAAAGGGATCCTTGCGGATTCTCAGTACGGATTCCGCAAGGGGTTAGGCACCATAGAACAGTGCATTAATTTAGACCTTATTATATGCAAATATACACGGGCTAAACAAGGCTCGTTGTTCCTTTGCTTTGCCGACCTGACCAGTGCCTTTGACTTGGTTGACCATGGCCTTCTGTGGTCAACCTTGTTGGACATGGGTGCTCCACAGGATATTATCTATTTCTTGGCCCAACTTTATAGGAATCTGACGGCTAAGATACGATACGGGCAATCGGGGGAGTGTACATCCAGTATTAAAGTAGGTTCTGGAATTAGGCAGGGATGCGTCCTTGCACCTCTTCTTTTCTCCCTTTTTATTAATGCAATCGAGTCGGAACTACGGACCATCAGTGCAGATGCACCGACTGCTGGCGGCTTTTCCATCCCAATATTGCTTTACGCGGATGACGCGGTTCTGCTCTCACAAACCCCTCTAGGGTTGCAAAAACTTATGAATAAATTTGCAGATTTTATTAACGGGAGAAAACTAAAAATTAATAATTCGAAAACTTTTATAATGCCCTGTGGGAAGAAAATTAAAAACTTAAGGCCCTTCACAGTTATGGACCAAACTATAAAAGTGGTGGACAAATTCTGTTATCTGGGTATCACTTTTAACAGTGGGGGGATGTGGACACCTGAAATGATTAATGTAAGAGCCAAAATGGCCAAGTGTTCTTTTGGCATATTTAGGTTTGCATCCAAGTTAGGCTTAAGACGGATACCAGACATGTTGTACCTATATCGCCATAAATGTGTTGCTCTGGCCCTATATGGCTCAGGAGTGTGGGGCCATTGTAATAACTACATGCTCCAGGTTGAGGAAAACAAATTTGTCAAAAAACTCCTGTGTTTACCATCTTCTGCCTCAACAAAGCTGATCCATCAGGAGGTTGGTCTAGAACATCTATCTGACTTGATCAGATTGAGACCCCTGTTAGTATGGAGATCTATATGGGCTAAGGAACAGACTGGTTTTACAAGAAAGATTATTTTAGATTGTCTTCACATGGACAAATGTTCCCGCATCTCCTGGCTTAACTATATTATCCGAACATTTAATGATGTTTTTAATCTCACGGTGCATGATAACCCTTCTTGTGTTTTAGATATCCCGAAGAGTGAGTTTAAACATGAATTTCTGAGGGTTAGCATGGTGAAGCGTAACGCAGCTACTGCTCAGTTCTCCTCACATGTTTTTTACGACAGATACACTAAGGAAGAAATGGGGCTTTCAGGATACCTTAAATTGGTTACTATCCGATCCCACCAATATGTATTGACAAGATTACGGATGGGGATTGTTCATTTGCTTGTTGCGTATCCTGTAATGAAGACCTATACTACTGCCCCCTGTCCGTGTGATGGGACCACAAAGCAAAGTACGGAGCATTTTTTATTGTTATGCCCTCTTTATCTCCACCTTCGAAAAGTATATCTGAAACCGCTTTTCAAAAAATATAATGTATCCACTATTGTATCGGCCATGGGGCTTTTATTTGGACTTAATTCACAGGACATCTGTTTTTTTACTGCTGTATATATTTTAAAATCGATAAGCTTGAGGAAAAGCACCCTTTTTTGATATGTGATTAACTTAAAACCTGCTGTACCCTCATGTTTTATTACTTATGTATGTATGTACTTTTATGATTATTAATCAATGATCGAATAAAGTTTTTTGAATCGAATACCTTTTGTAAGGACCAGCACATACAAATCTCATGCATAAAATCCTCCTTCTCGGATACACAAAGTCTACAATACGTAGAGCCATTATATTTCCAAGACAGATGGTCCACCAGCTATGGTGACTGGTCAAACTGGATCACCATCATCCTTCTCTTTATGTAGGGCGAGAATGCAAGACTTAAGTACGGAGCCAGTATGATGTGAATATGTTAAGAAAGTAAATGTTTTGCAGCCTTTGCAGGGTATTCTCAATAAAGTACTGCTTTCTAAATTTACCATGAGCGGCCCAGAGAGACAACACAAAATGATTCAAGCATGTGAAAGATTGTGTAATATGATCCTATAATAATACAGTCTACGAACAAGGCAAAACATTACGATTCAACATACAAATTGGCTATCGGGGAATATGTGTGTGTGTGTGTATCTATCTCTATCTATCTATCTATCTATCTATTTATATATATACACACACACAGATGGACACAATATATATAGATACACACACATCAAAAAGGTTTAAGTGAAGTTATAATTTGCAATGTTTAGAACACCAGAATCAATCAGTAGATTGCTACTTGTCACCCATGAGGGCATCCATGCGCTGGCAGGATCCAGTTGATTAGCCGAACAGCGAGGTCTTCAGTGACTTTAGGAACCCTGGAAGAGATGGGGAGGTATGCAGATGTAAGGGTAGCTTGTTCCACATCTTCGCTGCTAGGTAGGAGAAGGAGCAACCTCCGCATCTGCTACTTTGGCTGCAGGGATATGTGTGTGTTTGGTTGAGGGGGCAGGGGGGGATGAGAGTTAGAGAAAGGAACGAAGAGGTGTCTGGTGGGCTGATGGAAGTTCAGGCAGTGGTCTAAGTTGGTGGGTCCGCAGTGGTTTATGGCCTTATGTGCAAGGGCCAGGAGCTTCAACAGACATCTTTTCTGCATAGAGAGCAAGTGGAGTTCCCTTAGGAAAGTGGGTGATGTGAGTTTGTCAAGGGAGATTCAAAATGAGTCTAGCTGTGTTCTTTAGTAGTCAGAGGGGGTGAGTTGTGATCCCTGCATTGAGAGTGTTGCCCTAGTCCGGTCGGTTGAATATGAAGGCCTGGGTGATGATGCATCTTGAGCATTGGCGTAGCCATTTGAAATTCTTATGAAGTATGCAGAGGATGAATAAGCAGGACAGTGGCATAATAAAACTTGAGGGGGCTTCCCTGAAAAATACACTGAGAGCCCCCACGCTCCAGAACCAGTCAGGAGCACTCAGTTCCCCCTTGTGCACAGTGCTGGAGGTGACCCCCTGGAGATTGGGGCCCCGTGCTGCTTGGGCTATTGCTAAGCCACTGAAGCAGGAGGAGGAGACAGAGTGGACCAGAGACATCAAGGTTCGCCTGTTGTCTAGAATGATGCCTGGGTGCCTAGCGTGGTCAGTGAGGGTAGGAGTAGGCCCAAGTTCTGAGGACCACCAGGATGCGTCCCATGGGGAGCTTTTGTTTCTGAAACTCAGTACCAATGTCTTGTCCGTGTTGAGCTTCAGGCAGTCGTCCTTCATCCAGTTGGTGAGGTCTGTCATACAGTTGTGGAAGTTGGTATTGGTGGTATCTTGGGAGAGGGATAGGATGAGTTGTGTGTCGTCGGCATTGGATATGATGTTGAGTCCAGGGGTTTGGCAATACTGGCCAGAGGTGTCATAGGTTTTAAAGAGGGTAGTGCTGATCGCGGAACCTTGGGGTACTCCACAAATGATTTCCTTGTTTTCAGAGGTGAAGAGAGGAATGCAGACTTTTTGCGTTCTTTCGGTGAGGAAAGAGACAATCCATCTGAGACGGCTCCTTGGATGCCTCTGCTGTGCAGCCTTGTGATGAGTGTGTGGTGAGAGCCTGTATTGAAGGCCTCCAAGAGATCTAGGTGGATCAGAGCTGCCATCTCTCCTCAGTGAGATGCGTTGAGGGCTGTCTAGGTGCTGTAGTTGCTGTAGAATACAGATTGGGGAGAGTAGGAGGTTCCGTTCTAAATGTGAGGAGAGTTGTTGGCTGATGGCTTTTTTTAACACTTTGGCCAGAAACAGGAGCAGGGAGATCAGTCAGTAGCTGAGTTTGCTGGGGTCTGTCGATGGTTTCTTTAGTACGGCAATGACTGCTGCGTGTTTCCAGCCCTCGGGGAAGGTAACTGTGGCAATTGAGGTGCTGAACAAGGTGTGTTTTAAATGAAAATTGAGAGTTTATACTAAAAAGCACAGGTAAAGTGCTGATGTAATTACAAATTAAAACCGAAAAACCACTGAAATTTCAAAGCTATGGTTAGGAGCATAATCCATAAGTTGCATAACAGCAATACAATATATATCAACAAAGAGAGAGAAAGGGTTATAGACCATGGGTCTGCAGGAATTGCTGCTTCACTGAGGACACCAAAAAGTCACACTTCTATGCTGCTCATGAAACAGGCAATGTAATCCGGAGGAGAGTCTAGCTGTGGAGGGGTCTTGTCGCTCTCTTTGGGTAGAATGAAGTCCCGCCTTTCTCGCTCGTCTTGGTGATTACTAATCTGCTCCTGTTCTTTTTCCATGACCTCAACTTTCTCCTCTACTAGGTCTGACTCCTGATCATTATACGGGGAATCAGTTTTCCCTATGCCCCCTGGCACTGGGGATACGGGATGCAGTAGAGTAGGAACCCTTGGTTAAAGTTGCAGCAAGGTGGCACGGGAAGTGCCCATGAACATGGCACAGAAGGTGGTGGTCATGATGGGGGGCCAAGCGGAGCGTAGTTTGGAGATGGAGAAAACTGTCTTTGGAAAGTTTGTATCATCTGTTGCAAAATAGACATAAAGGCAACTAGTACTGTCTTTACAGTGGGATACATTGTACCAGTGCCTAGGATTCTACGGAAGGACAACCTTCATATGGGAAACTCTAGGGCACAAAAACATTCAGGTGAACCTATGAACCAGACAATGCTAAAGAGGAAAAAAGCTACTTAAGTGTGATTCTTTATTATTTGTCTCTTTCAAAGAGTACTATTTAAGCCACCCTCCTCCCCTCAAAGTCTGAGTCTCCATCCCCTTCTCTCCTTAACCCTGGGCTTTGTACTCTGGAATGCAATACAAATCCAGCTAAGCAGGGTGGTACGCCTTATTTGAGGCTTGCTCTTAGTCTCAGATGTCAGCCTCTAGCTCAGAGTTCAGAATATGCGCGCTGCAATTGAACAAAAATCATTGAAGATGAAAGCGAAAAGCTGGCTGTTCTTCCACTACTGGCAAAAAAAGTAGTTCAGATGTCGACGATTGGGTCATAAACAATCTCAGATGGTACAACTGTTATCAGCTGTGTGGTCTTCATTGGAGTGGTCATTGTAGTTATGATGGATGAGGGCGCCACTGGAGTTGATGTTGACAGGGTATTTTTTCCCTATTAACCTCAGGTCATTCCTCAAGATTCCAGCTCCGGAATCCTTACCCCCAGTGAGGTAGCTCTGCAGTCGCCCTAATTTAAAGTGCATTACTGCATCTGATCATGTGTTGGTCTAAGAATTACTTGTACAGCTTGTAAACTCTGCCCAAAACCTCATGCCTGACTCCAAAATGGCGACCGTTCAAGACATCCTCAACTCGCCTTGCAGTGCCTGACCTTAAGATGGCGCTGCCTCAAATCTGTTGCTTTACATCAATGCTCCTTTGCTGTGACTGAAATCTCGTCTATTTTTGTTAATTGGCGGGCTACGACTTCATATTGTTCTTAACTACACTAATTTCTTCTATAGTCTACTGTAGTTGTTCTCAACTACGCTAGTGTCCTTGCTTGCTCACCTTAAGACCTCCCCTAATATCTTGGTTCACACTCCTTGCCTAGTTGAATAACTGATGCGCGCCCAAGTAGCCGCCTCACCCT
This sequence comes from Lissotriton vulgaris, assembly GCF_964263255.1. Classification (NCBI taxonomy): domain Eukaryota; kingdom Metazoa; phylum Chordata; class Amphibia; order Caudata; family Salamandridae; genus Lissotriton; species Lissotriton vulgaris. Next base: position 540,261,358 of record NC_141689.1, read on the forward strand.
GGTGACCTATGAGAAACACTCCAGTGAGACTTTCCTCCCTCACGCCTGTTTACAGAGAGACCCATCGGTTTCGCCACCCTACTCTACCCTTTTACTTATATTAGTGCCCTACCCTAAACCAACATGTCACATCCCATCCTGATGTGGACTGGGGAAAACTCATATACCTTGGTCTACCCCCCAAACTCTCCAAAACCGCTGCTAGATCATTCAAGCACGCCACCCTAAAAAGCCACCCTGAGATGCTGGTATCCGACTTGTGCTTCAATGTGGACAGTGGCACTTGCATAAATGACCTTATCTTCTATTCCAATTGAATCGCCGCCTGGCGCAAAACCTTAGCACACCTTCTTACTCTAGAAACATTCCATTTGGCACCAAACTCACAATTGCCCCCTCTTCCACCCTCCGAGCGGACCTTACCATCACCCTCTAAAAAAATGGCATAGTTCTGATCCAAGCCTCAACCAACAACCTAAATAAATTTGCAGATCTTTCCACACTCCTCAGAAACCATGTGCACGACACGAATAGGGTGACTAACTCCCGCACCAACGGCCCTCCGCCATGCCAGCCTACTGCGCCTAGCCACCCGCAAACCCCCATCCCTATGGCTTCCATCACTGTTCATCCTACCCCCCACATACCACTGACCCTGGCCATGGATTCTCCCCTACACCTTTGATCATCACCCACCTAGCCCCCCCCCCCCCACCAATTGGGAGTCTGGCTCTTTCCCACAGACCCCGAACTCAGTTCGAACTAGCTCTTCACCGGCCCCCAACACCGATCAACCTAACCGTTATAGCTCCCACCCCAGACACCACCAAAAGAGTTGCCCCCACACCTCTGCTCACCTCCCCGCCAGCCATCTTCCATAACCGCGAGCTTGTTAGGCCTCCAAAGACACTAGAATCGTCTCAAGCTAACCTCTCTCCCCTACCACCTTTATTTGCCACCTGCACTGCTCCTGAACCTTCGCCCTCTCCCCTCTAGCACCACGGGCCTATACTGATCTCGAAATTCTGCACTCCAGAGTGGCTAATCTAACCTAGAGCATCCATAGCTCTATTCTGGACCTTTTCTATTCCTTCCCCTTCCCTCCTTCCCCTTGCCGAACTCTCCCTTGCTAACCTCAAGCCACCTCAATCCTCGCCCCCTCATATCACTGAGTCTCCCATGCACCCACTTCCGCTACCTCAGACATTTTCGCCCGCGCAAGCAACCCTGCCACCTTTCAGAGGTGGAATCTCGAGCTCTTGCACTAACTTACAACTCCACCACTGCCACCTCTACTCAACTGGACATCACGGAAGACAAAATCCTAGCCATCCTCCAAGACCATAACTCTGTCCAAGTCATCCCTTGCCGTCTAGATACTAGTCCTGAACACCCCATCTGCACGGTCTCCATCAACCCCAACAGGCCAGCTACCCTCCACGACAGAAGTGTGGTTAAAAGCAACCTCGCGCCTGTACTCCTGTCCGTCCAGACCCCTGACACTCCCCCAGGCCCCCCACTATCTGGTCTCTTAAGCAATTGCTGATCAGCAATTAAGCATGCCTCTGATATTACTGACCTCATCCTGAACAAAAATGTAGACCTAGCTATACTAACCGAATCCTGGCTCAAGGAATACTCTTCCCCTTGTCTGGACTTACTAGTCTCTCCTAACTACAACATTGCTAGACTGGACAGGCACTCCAACAGGAAAGGTGGAGGCATTGCCTGCATCTACCAATCCTCCCTCCTGGCCACGGAACTTCTAGCGGACTCCACTGACTCCTGCGAATACCTCGCCCTTTCCATTTCCAGCAAATCATTACATCTTTGCAACTTGCACATCTTTTACAACACCCCAGGTTCCAACATCTCTTTCACCGATCACCTCTTGGAAATCATCACAACTAAGATTTCCTCGAATGCCAAAGAGATTTTCCTTGGTGATTTCAACCTGCATTGGAACGACCCTAAAGATCTCTATGTCAATGCCATCAAAGACCTCCTAACTTATCAAGCCCCGACTCAAGCCTGCTCTTTGTCAATTCACTGAAAAGAACCACCCTTGACTGGATCATCTCTAAGGAATCCTCAGTCAATCTTGTCTCCATAGACCCATGTGACTGGTCCGACCACCACACCATCTCCTTCATTTTACCTGGTACCCTCAAGACAAAGACAACGCAATTGGCGATTTCCAAACGCTGGATCAGAGACACTAAAAACCTTGACCGTACAAAACTGGAAGCTAGCTGCAAATCTGATCTACACCCCCCCCCCCCCTCGCATATAACTACGGTCAGTGACCTCAATGAACATTACTCAGCAACCATATCGAACATTTTGGACGACCTTGCGCCTTCTAAAACTAAAAAGGTCTCAAATCAAAGACAGAAACCCCTGGTTCTCTGGTTCCCTCAACTTGGATAGGAGATCCCTACGACAATCTGAAAGAATCTAGTTCAAGTTCAAGTTCGGGCATTTGTATAGCGCACTACTCACCCAGAGGGTCTCAAGGCGCTAGGGGGAGGGGTACATTATTTGTCGAATAGCCAGGTTTTGAGCTCTTTTCTGAAGGAGATGTGGTTCTGAGTAAGGCAGAGGTGGGTGGGGAGTGAGTTCCAGGTCTTGGCAGCCAGGAAGGAGAAGGATCTGCCGCCCATGGTGGATTTCCGGATACGCGGGACTGCGGCGAGGGCTTGATTGGACGATCTTAGTTGACGGGTAGGTTTGTAGAAGGACAGTCGAGTGTTGAGGCATTCGGGTCCTAGATTGTAGAGGGCCCTGTGTGCGTGGGTGAGAAGGCGGAATGTAATTCTTTTGCTGACGGGAAGCCAGTGGAGGTCTTTTAGATGTCCGGTGATGTGATCTTGGCGCAGGATGTCTAGTATGAGTCTAGCTGACGCGTTTTGGATAAGCTGGAGTTTTTTCTGTAATTTTGTTGTGATTCCGGCGTAAAGTGTATTACCATAATCCAGTCGACTCGTGACCAGAGCGTGGGTGACAGTCTTTCTTGTTTCGAGGGGGATCCAGCGGAAGATCTTTTTGAGAATGCGAAGTACGTTGAAACAGGAGGACGAGACGGCGTTGACTTGTCTGGACATCGAGAGGGAGGAGTCTAGGATGAAGCCAAGGTTACGTGCATGGTCTGTGGGTGTGGGTGCTGTGCCCAGAGCGGAAGGCCACCAAGAGTCGTCCCAAGCTGAGGGGGAGTTAAGTTGAGTTTTAGGCGGCTCGGTTTCATCCATTTGGCTACTTCTTTCATTCCTTTGTGAAGATTGGTTTTGGCGGTGTTGGGGTCTCTGGTGAGGGAAAGGATAAGTTGGGTGTCATCGGCGTAAGAGATGATGTTTAGGTTGTGTAGACGCGCGATGGAGATGAGAGGACTCATGTAGACTTTGAAGAGGGTGGGGCTGAGTGAGGATCCTTGAGGTACGCCGCAGATGACTTCGGTGGCCTCTGAGTAGAATGGGGGAAGTCGGACTCTTTGAGTTCTCCCAGCGAGGAATGAGATGATCCAGTCCAGGGCTTTTCCTTGTATTCCGATGTTGCTGAGGCGATGTATAAGGGTGCTGTGGCAGACTGTGTTGAAGGCGGCGGAAAGGTCGAGTAGGATGAGGGCCACTGTTTCTCCGTTGTACAGGAGTGATCGGATGTCGTCGGTCGCTGCAATGAGGGCTGTTTCGGTGCTGTGTTTGGCTTGAAACCCGGATTGAGATGGATCAAGGGAGTTGTTGGATTCAAGGAAGGCGGCGAGCTGGCTGTTGACGGCCTTCTCTATGACTTTGGCCGGGAATGGGAGGAGGGATATGGGTCGGTAGTTTTTAAGTTCAGAAGGGTCTGCTGTGGGATTCTTCAGAAGGGCGCTGAGTTCGGCGTGTTTCCAGCTATCTGGGAAGGTGGCGGAGTTGAAAGAACAGTTGATGACATCGCGGAGATGGGGTGCGATGATGGAGTCAGCTTTGTTGAAGATGTGGTGGGGGCAGGGGTCAGAAGGCGAGCCAGAGTGGATTGAGTTCATGAGGCGAATGGTGTCTTCAGTGGTGATTGGGTTCCAGGCGCTGAGGTTGTTAGTTGGCGGAGTAGGATCTGAAGGGGATGGGGAGGGTTGATCGCTGGGAGAATTCTCGAAGCTGTTGTGGATGTCGGCAATTTTGTTGTAGAAGAAGGAGGATAATGCGTCGCAGAGGTCTTGGGAGGGAGTGATGTCGTTAGATGCTGCGGTGGGGTTGGTGAATTCTTTGACTATGTTGAAGAGTTCTTTGCTGTTATGAGTGTTGTTGTCGAGACGATCCTTGAATGCTGATTTCTTGGCGGAGCGAATCAGTTGGTGGTGTTTGCGGGTGGCTGTCTTGAGGGAGGCCATGTTGTCTGAAGTTGGGTTTTTTCTCCATATCTTCTCCAGGTTGCGGCATAGTTTCTTGGATTTTTTAAGTTCATCATTGAACCAGGGGGCTTTTTTGCTGGCTGATTTCATCTGGTGCTTTTTCAGGGGTGCTAATTCGTCAGCACTGTGGGTAATCCATTGCTTGAGGTTGGTGGCCGCTTGGTCTGGGTCCATTGGGAGGGTGGGAGGGTTTTGGTTGAGTGATGTGAGGAGTTGGTCGTGGTGATTTTGTTCCAGTTTCTCCGGGGAATAGGTTGTGGACGGTTGTGGGTCAGGGCGCTTTTGTAGCTGAAGTCAACACAGTTGTGGTCCGTCCAATGGAGAGCTGTAGTACGATCGAAGGAGATGTGCTTGCTGGAGGTGAAGATTGGGTCGAGTGTATGTCCGGCTATGTGGGTGGGGGTGTCAACAAGTTGTTTGAGTCCGAGATTGGCCCGGTTGTCCAAAAGGGTGGTGGTGTTGCTGTCGTGTTTGTTTTCAAGATGGTAGTTGAGGTCTCCTAGAAGAATATAGTTCTCGGAGGCAAGGGCGTGTGGGCTGACGAAGTCCGTGATGTCGTCGTTGAATAGAGTGCGGGTGCCTGGAGGCCTGTAGATGAGGGTGCCTCTAAGTGTGGTCCTGGGGTCGGTGTGGATCTGAAAGTGGAGATGTTCGGCGGTTGCAAGATTGTCGTCAGAGCTGGTTGTGATTTTGATGGTGTTTCTGTGGATGATGGCGATGCCTCCTCCTGTTTGATTGATGCGGTCTTTTCGGATAATCTTGTACGCGTCCGGTATGGCTATGGCGATGTCGGGTGCTGATGATGTGCTCATCCATGTTTCTGTGAGGAAGGCGATGTCAGGTGACGTTGTGTCGATTAGGTCCCAGAGCTCTGTTGCGTGTCTGTGGACCGAGCGGGTATTGAGCAGGATGCACTTTAGGCGATTGGAGTCGGAGGTGTGTGGGGGGGGGGGGGGTTGGGTGTGGGGCTGGGGAGAGTCCTGAAGCAGTTTTACTTGCATGAGAGGCAGGCGAATGGGGTAGCTACGCAGCACTGTAGTGTGCGTCCGGGGTTGAGGGAGCGGAGAGTTGCGGCATCATATGTGACTCTAGTGGGTTGGGTGTGGCGAGGACCAGGGGGTCTGGCGCTGGGCGCGGTCCAGGCGTAGACGGGCTTACCTTTGGCGCGGCCGCAGCGCGTGGACGCTGCACGTTAGAGCATTAGTCATTAAAATGGATAGTAGAGGGGCGGAGCGTGCGAGGGGCAGCAGGGAGGCGGGAGCGAGGTCGAAGGAGGGCTCGGGTCAACAGACAAAATGGCAGCAACAACAACAACAAACGCTGCTATGCAGGGCGAGAAGGGGCACTGGCAGTGGGGGCAAAGGGGTGCTTTGAGGGCTAGATATACTTTGGGTACTGCCGCAGTGGGAGCGTATTCAAGCGCGGAGTGGAATACAGCACCTCTCTGCTGCGCACCTTAAACTTCTTTGTCAGGGGAGAAACTCCTACAACAAGCACATCCTCAATTCAAACAAAGAATACTTCAGATCGGAATTGGGGAATGCTCTTTGAACTGGTCAACACCAATCAAATAAGCTGGCTAAAACACAGAAAGAATCCCCTAAGTCTCTAATATCTTCGGAGGAAGTCTCCTCTTTCTTCGCTGATAAAATCACAGCACTAGGAATCAAACTCAGTTCCGCCGCTTACTCTTAACCCCTTCCTGACCTGCCCCCCCCCCCCCCCCCCCTTTCCGCACTACCCTCACTGGCCTCACCTAAAAACAAAGTGCGCTGGGCCGACTTTGAATACTAGGACTAAAACTCCATCTCTAAAATCCTCTCTACCGTAAACCCAAATAACCACTTCAATGACCCGCTACCATCCAACTGCCTCGCCGTTGCCTCCCAAGCCATTGTTCCTTGTTGGACTGCAATAATCAACGCCTCACTCCAGCAAGGATCGATCCCGGACCCCCTGAAAGCCGACCAAGTCCTCCCTATTTTAAAAAACCATCGCTGGATCCTGCCTCCCCTGACAATTGCAGACCTATCTCCAATATCCTTCTGTTAGCCAAAGTGTTAGAGAAGATCTGGTTTCAGACCGGGGCACAGCACGGAAACTACTAGGTCTTCTAATCTTCTTAGATCTATCATCCGCCTTCGATACGGTCAACCATGAAAAACTACTCCAACGCCTTAAACTCAGGATGGGTCTGGATGGCGTTGTCCTAGAATGGTTTAGGTCCTTCCTACATAACCGACCTCAGAGATTCCTCATTAATGGCAACTTATCAGCTCCAATTCATGTCACAGTTGAAGTTCCCCAAGGTTCAACCCTGTCACCCACCCTCTTTAATCTTTACTTAGAGACACTCACTGAAGTTCTTCGTACCGCCAAAATCTCCTACCATATGTACACGGACGACACCCAAATAAAATCATCAATATTTCCTCACTCGAGGAGATCCTTGCCTTGAACGAGACCCTGAAACTAACTGTCCAATGGCTAGCCACTAACCAACTGAAACTCAATGCAAAGAAGACTAAATTTCTCCGGATCTCCCCATCAAAAGCCAACCTGGAAATTCAGATGTGGATCAAGGCCATCACAACCTTAAACTGCCCGCCGATCATTGTGGACTCTGCGAACATGCGAGACCACATTAACTCAATGGCTAAATCAGCCAGATTCCACCTGAGCTACCTGTGGAAGCTGAAACCTTCCATCGATGCTCCGGACACAAAAATGGCACTCCTAGCACTAGTCATCTCTAGACTGGAATATGGATGTTCCACCCTCACGGGATTACCCAAGATCTCCTTGGCACCTCTAAAAGCCTGCCTCAACGTGGCCGCCAGACTACTCACAGGCACTAGGAAATTCAACCACATCTCTCCACATATGAAAGCACTAAACTGGCTCCCTCTGGAGGCCAAAATACAGCTGAAACGGGCATGCATTAGACACAAGACACCATACACAAACTCCCCTGCTTATCTGGCATAGACACTTGTGATATCTGGAGGAAGCAGGAACTCCCGGTCCGCTAGAAACCTCCTGCTCAAACTTGCCTGTTTTCAGAAAAAAAAGAACCTACAATAGGGCGCTCTCTGGAGCAGCACCAAGAATTTGGAACTCTTTCCCACCTGACATCAGAAAAATCCTTTCTCTCCACGTTTCAAGGACGCCAAAACTTTCCTCATGGGTAAATTCCTGGTCTAAGACCTGCTCTCATCCACCACAGTGTGCCTGACAAATCTAAATCTATTGCCTCTTCTTTAGATCACCAACTCACCCCACCAAGAAAATGTGGGGCTACTGATCCTAATTATAACCGTAACCATACATTTGTGTCCCCTTTTGTCTCTATGCTCTCAGCACCCCTACCCCGCGCCAACCTTTGTATATTTCTGTACCTAAGACGGTTTGTTTGTTTAACTCTGTAAACCGTGTTAAGCGCTCCGATACACCCGCGGGTCAAGGTTGCGCTTTATAAAACATTGAAATAAATAAATACATTTTTTGTTCAAGTTTGACAATGGGATTTTCTTAGACGAGGAATACAAGAGGGCACTGTCTGAAGAATTCACCAGCTGTAGACAAAAGGATGCTTTTTCGTCATCTGTGAAAGGGCCTTTTTCGAGGACTATTCAGAAGTACTACTGTCAAGGGTTCAGAGAAGCTGACTTTTCGCACCATGTTGATCTGGTCATTGGAAAAGGTGGCTGCAAGAGCTCCGCGGGTAAATTCCAGCAGTGGAATATCCTAATGCTTCCTTGCTTGAAATGCCTTTGTTGATGTGGCTGGAGAAGCACTTTTTTGGGACTCATCCTCAGGGGAGGGTACAAACTCTTAGGAAACAGGAATTTTCTGATTCTCCAGAAGAACGAGACAACCTCCTTACCCTGCGCTTAAATGGTGGTGGGGGGGAGGGGGGGGAGGGAAGTGTCTTATAGGAGTCACTGTGTGATGCCTTGAGAAGGATAAAGACAATAAATGCACTGGTTGGGTGCATCATCAGTATAAATACTTATTTGTCTGCAGTTTAATCAGTACTTTAAAAAATATTTTTTAACTTTTATTTCTCTGCTTTGACAGCTGAATGTCACCATGGTTCAGAAAATATATAAACTGAAACAATCCTAAAGCAACTGTTTATTAAAGCCGAAGTAAGAGTTGGTTGAAGTCTGGGGAAGACCAAGTAGAAGTAAATATGGAGCAGATGTAAGGTCAAAGATAGGTAAGCAGTATTCTTCTCAGGGACTCCCTCACAAACTAATTGTGGTAAAAATCTGAACAGCGATTTTGGTGGAAGTACTGTGTTCAGCAAGTCCAACTCACTGGCTGAAGTTCACGTTATTTAAAATGAGGTAGATATGTTACTAAAACACTGTTGAATGGTCTACAGCTATTTGAATACTGTTATTTAAAGTCACCAGGGATTCCCAACCTGACGAATGGGAATGATTTAATTGTGTGAAACTGTGAAAGATTCCATTCTAGAGAACTCCAGTTAAAAACTGTTCTGGTTCTGGCTCAAACACGCAAAATGACAAACAAGTTACTTACCTTCGGTAAAGATATATCTTTAAGAAACATAGGTTAGTTATGGATTCCTTACCTTAGAATTACCCCCAGGCGTCAGACTGGATCCGGAAAGTTTTTCGTCAGCAGTACCCCAGCGCGTCAGAAAGTGGAGTTGGTCGACCCCGGGTTTGTCGTTGTGGTCGCCGGGATGAAGTTGCAGCCCTCGCGTGCTGTCAGTTCTGTACACAACTTTCCATGCCAGAAGCGTAGAGGCACTGACCACTGGTGCATAAAATTAGGGCCCAGAAAGGAAGTCCTTATCCCTAGAAGTCAGTTCGCAGAACGGGGAGGATGGGTGGGGCGGTAAAGTATCTATAACTAACCTATGTTTCTCACAGATATATCGTTAATGAAGGCAAGTAACTTGTTCATCTGAAAGAAACAGTTCGTCATAGATTCCTTACCTTAGAATAGATACCCCAGCAATATCAACCCCGGAGGTGGGTCTGCGAACAAAGTTCACGCCAGAAAGTCCTGGAGAACAGAACAGCCAAAGAAGCCGCCTCTCCGGACTTGACTATCCAGGCAGTAGAATTTGGTGAACGTGTGCAGTGATGCCCACGTAGCTGCCTGACAAATGTCATTAAGAGGATCTTCCCGTCCCAAAGCAGTAGTAGCTGCCATCGCCCTGGTGGAATAGGTGCGCAGCCCCACTGGAGGCTCCTTCTTTGCCAAAGAAAAGCAAGCTTTGATGCACAGAACGATCCACCTGGAGATGGTCCGTTTGAGCACGGCCCAACCTTAGCACCCACATACCCAACAAAGAGCTGCTTGTCCACATGGGATTGTTTGGTGCGATCCAAGTAGAAGGAAAGCGCACATTTTGGATCCAGATGGTGGAGCCTCTCTTCCTCTTTTGAAGGATGCAGAGGTGGAAAGAAGGTGGGCAAAGTGATGGTTTGGCCAATGTGGAAAGAAGTAACCACCTTGGGAAGAAAGGCAGGTCTAGTCCTTAGGACAACCTTGTCCAGATGAACAACCAGAAAGGGAGGTTTGGAAGAAAGAGCTTGTAGCTCACTCACCCTGGGGGCAGAGGTGATGGCCACCAGAAAGGCAGTTTTCAAAGTTAGAAGTCTGAGAGGACAGTTATGTAGCGGCTCAAAGGGAGTGCACATAAGGTATGTAACAACCAAGTTCAAGTCCCACTGAGGCATTACGAAGGGAACAGGAGGAAAAAGAGGAGTAATGCCCTTAAGGAAACGATTAACAACAGGGGACTTGAAAAGATAAGGCTGTTCAGGAAGCCTAAGGAAAGCTGAAATGGCAGAGAGATAGCCCTTAAGAGTGCCCAGAGCACAACCCTGCTGGGCCAAAAAAAGGAGGAACAAGAGAACCTCAGAAAGAGGGGTGGAAAGGAGATCCACAGCCTTTGCTGTGCACCATGCCACAAATGTGTTACATCTGCAGGCGTATACCGTCATAGTGGAGGGACGCCTGGCTGCCAAGATAACATCATAGACTTCGGGAGGCAGGTGAAATGACAACTGCCGCCGCTCAATCAGACGCATGGAGATGGATGCTGGACAGGTTCGGGTGGAGGACCGTCCCCTGCTGCTGTGACAGAAGATCCTCCCGAAAAGGCAGTCTGATCAGAGGATCTATGACCATGTGTAGCAGCTTGGGATACCAGACTTCGTGCCCAATCCGGAGCCACAACAACATCTTTTGGGCCCGGTTGCACCTGATCTTCTTCAGCACTCTGGGCAGAAGTAGTATAGGCGGAAAGGAGTATAGTAGACCAACTCCACTCGCAACGAAAAGCGTCACCTAGCGAGTGCCGCTTTGGAAATTCCAACATGCAGAATTGCGGACATTGCGCGTTCTCTTTGGTGGCGAATAGAGCTAACCAAGGCTCTCCCCACTGCTGAAAGAGACCTTGCACCACCTCCGAATGAAGACGCTATTCATAATCCATCATGCACCTGCGGCGGAGTTAGTCAGCCCTGGTGTTCAGGGAACCTGCCAGGTGTTGAACCATCAGGGATATGCCCTGATGTTCCAGAGGCGGAGGGGGGCTCCTGACGTAGGGCCCACAACCCCACCCCGCCCTGTTTGTTGCAGTACCACACAGCGGTGGTGTTGTCCGTGAACACCTGCACTACTCTTCCCCAGACAGAGGGAAGAAATCATTTGAGGGCAAGACTAATCACCCGAAGCTCCAGAAGGTTGATGTGGAGCCTGGACTCCCCCGGAGACCTCAGGCCTCTTATCTCTGCCTCTCCCATGTGGCCGTCCCATCCCAAAACGATCGCATCCGTCACCACTGTGTGTTCTGGTTGGGGAAGGGAGGGGGATCTGCCTTTGAAACAATCCTAGTTCGTTAGCCACCATTGCAATTGTTGTGCAGTGCCCGCCGAGATCTGGATGCAATCGGACAGTTTGCCCAGATGCTGCGCCCACTGGAACTTAAGGTCCCACTGCATAGCCCGCATATGCCACCTGGTATGATCTACCAGCAGGATGCAGGAAGCCATGAGGCCCAGCAGCCTCAGGGTCATCCTGACCGAAACCCGGGATAGAGGCTGAAAGATAGGAATCGCAGCCTGATTATCCCGGACTTGCTATTCGGGAGGATAGACCCCAAACTGCTTTGTGTCCAGAACTGCTCTGATGAAGAGGAGCTTCTGAGAGGTCAGGTGTGACTTCGGCATGTTGATGGAGAACCCCAGTGAATGCAGGAGGACGGCCGTAGTCTGGAGGTGGGAGACAACTGATAGGGGCTAGCCCGCTTTCAACAGCCAGTTGTTAAGATACAGGAAGACTGGAACCCCTGAGATGCGCAGATGAGCGGCGACCACCGCCATCACTTTCGTGAACACCCGAGGGGCGCTGGTAAGGGCAAAGGGGAGCACGGTAAACTGAAAGTGCTTGTGGCCTACCGTGAACTGAAGGTAACGCCGGTAGGCTAGCAGGACGGGTATGTGAAATAAGCATCCTGCACGTCCAACGCTACCATCCAGTCGCCATGGTCGAGGGCAGACAGGACCTGAGCCAGCGTCAACATTTTGAACTTCTCCTTCCAGAGGCAACGGTTGACGACCCTAGATCCAAGATAGGATTCAGGCCTTTGTCCTTCTTGGGCACCAGAAATTAGTGAGAATAGCAACCCCAACCTACTTCTGCGACAGGAGTGACGAAATTTCCTGTTGGAGAAGGGCCAGATGATCCTCCGACATGCAATGGTACTGAGGGGGCATAGATGGAGGGGTAGTCTCGAAGGGGAGGGAGTAGCACCTTCAGACTATTTACAAAACCCACCTGTCCGACATGATGGTGTGCCAGTGGGGGAGGTGTTGGCAAATCCTGCCGCCCACTGGCGATGGGTGGCCCTGAAAGGTCAGACTAGGAGGCTGCTGCAGAGGGGACTGTGGTGGACTGGTCCACTGGCCCCCTGAACCACCGCGTTTGATACCATGCCCCCAGCCGCGCAGGGTCTGAACAGCTTGAGCTGGTCTGTTGCTTTGGGCGGAGCACCACTTCCGTAGCCAAGAAAGGGGCGAAAAGCAGACTGCACAGGGCGGGTGATGGAGAAGCACAAGGACCTGGCCGTAGCCCTAGAGTCCTTAAAGCGCTCTAGCGCGCTGTCTGCATTGTCACCGAATAGGCGACGGCCATCACAGGGCATGTCCATAAGGGTGGATTGGACAACCCCGGAAAAACCAGTCGACCTCAACCAAAAGTAGCGTCGTAGGGCTACTGATGTGGGAATCGTCCTGCCTAGTGAGTCGGCGGTATCCAGCCCACAGAGGATGCTAAACTTCGCTGCGTTTCTCCCTTTAGCAACTGCTCGAGAGAGTAGGGCCGGGCCTACTCCAGACACTGAGGCAGCACTTGCACAACTGTATCCCACACGGAGTGGGTGAAACGGTCCAACAGACATGCGTTGTTTACCGACCGCAGTCCCAAGCTGGAGGAAGAAAACATCTTCCCAAGATGGCCCAGCCTTTTGGATTCCCTATCATGTGGAGTGGTAGGGAATCCGGCCTTGGAGGTTGAGGTTTGGACCACCAAGCTCTCAGGGGTGGGGTGTTGGGAGAGGAAAGTGGGGTTGCCCGGGACAGGGCGGTGGCGTCGGGGAATCATCCTATGTGTTGGGCCAGGACAAGGTGCCCAAAAGGACGTCTGTCAGGGCTTCATTAAACATCACCGGGGGCTCCGAAGAGCTTGCCGCCGGATGAAGCACCTCTGTCAGGAGGTTAGTCCTGACTGCCACCGTAGGTAGCTCGAGGTGGAGATCCTCGGTCACCTTACGCAACACCACAGCGTAAGACACTCCCTTCTCTGTAGCCACGGTAGGAGGAGACATGTCTGGTGAGGTATCCAGACCACTGGCTTCCCCCTCTCCAGTCCGGTTCATAACACAACTGGACAGTCAAAGGGTCTCCAGACCCCTCCCAGTCCTCCTAACCTTCCTCTGGCTGCCAACCTGGTCTCAAAGAGCCAGGGTAGAACAGGGGCAGAAACGTAGCTGTTGACACTGGCCCGGCTCCGTGTCTACCTCGAGGTGGAGGTCGGGGCTTACGTCGGCTGGGGACACAGTCGACGCAGGCTGCGGATGTGGTGCCGGTGGAGTTGGCGCCGGTGGAGGTGTTATAAGGTCGACCAGCGCCGATCCAGATCCAGGCCGCTGGCATCGAAGGCCCAGAGCCCCCAGCCGAGTCCGCAGGCCCAAAGGCGCACCAGCGGAGTCGCGCTGCCCAAAGATGGCATACATCGCTTTGAAAAATTGACGAAGCTTGGGCAGGTGTCGCTCCAGGGGGGGTGAAGCGGAGTTGTCACTTCAGGCTCCTCACTCAGAGCCGCGGGAGAGACACCACCCGCATCCCTCGTCACCTCGGCCAACGGACTGGGAGAAGTTGAAGAGCGACAATGCTTTTTCAACTTCTTCTTGTGCTTCGACTTACCTGATCCAGAATACGAAGAAGACTAGGAAGAAGAATGATGGTGGCTCCATGACCGGTCCCTCGACTTCCCACGCGACCGGGTTCTCGAGCGGCATGGAGCCGACTGCCGGGCCTCGAGAATCTTGCGGGACTGCTCCTGGAAAGACTTTGGATTCATTGTCCGGCAGTCGGGGCAAGACTTGAGATCATGGTCGCACCCCAGGCAGAGGAGGCACACGTGGGGCGGATCAGTCACCGACATCAGACGGTTACAGGAATCGCAAGCCTTGAAGCTGGGCATCCCTCGTGCACCAGGAGTCGACAAAAGCTGACAAAAAGTGAATGGAGGTACCGCTCTCTCTGGATCAGTGCTAGTTGGCGTGGAAAAAAAAAAAGAACTGACATCAGCACGCGAGGGCGGCGTCTATGTAGCTACCGCAAAGTCATCCCAGCGACCAAGCTGTACGCGGAGTCGACAGATGCCACTTTCTGACGTGCTGGGGTACCGCTGACGAAAAACATTCCGGATCCAGTCTGACGCCTGGGAGTAATTCTAAGGTAAGGAATCTATAACTAACTGTTTCTTTCAGATAAATTTATCAATTATGGATAGCAACCCACAAAATGCATGCCATATCTCAATACTGCCTGCCTACTGTGCTGAATATGTCACTTAGCTAACGGTACAGGACAAAAAAAGACAGACTATCTAGTGAAAAAAATGGTGGATAGAATGAGTTATAGTGTGTGTTTTTACATTGCTAACTATAACTTGCGAATTTCAGTGGTTTTGAACATTTGAGTTGGAACCATAGCCCAGTTTTAACTATGGTCAAATTTTATTCAACATTCTTTGTAGAGTAAAATAAAAAACAGAAATGTTATCACATAAAACATGGACAACATACATTTTTGGCTGGCTTTTTTTTTTTTTTTAAAGAAGTGTTCTGTGACAGTGCTCAGGGTTTGACATGTTCGGCATTTAAGAACATTAATAAAGACAAAGAGATGCACTCTGTACATTTCAGGTTTTGTGTTTATGACCAACATAGACTTGTGAGCAAGCTTTATGTGCAAATCAACTTTGAAGAAGACAGAGTTGACCAATGACATTAAGAATACAATGCACAAACAGCAGTACTAGAAACGCAAGAATGATTTGCTGCTCAAGTCAAACCTCTGTGTGATTAACTGGACTTCATGAATTGTTAATAGTTTGCTTTTTTCAGGACAGAATCACCAAACTCTGGCGTCTTGATTAGTGGAACACTTTAGTTTATGGCAAAGGTAGATTGAGGCATAAGGTCATTGATGTAAATGTTCAGGAGTAAATGCCACCAGTCTTCAGACCTAATTTCCCCAGGACTAGAAGCAACCAGTGTATAGATTTTATGTTGATCACTGATTGATTTATTTTGTTCTCTCCATCCACAATTCTTAATATCCAAAGAGATTGAGACAGACATCACTGCAGTTTTTCTCCTTTTATTTGTCATCCGCAATAATGCGTTTCGACCGAACACAGAGGTCTTGGTCACATGACATGCCTGAGTTACTGGCAAGGCTTTTACATTATTTTAAAATGTTTTTTTTAATCATAGAAACAGAGGCAAGACTTCTACATCACTTCATGTAAGCCAATATTGTGATTTCACATTTGACATTCAGATCAATTATGGCTGAAACTTATTTCTAAGACTCCCCCATTGTTAAAATGATTCAATTTGAAAATTTATTTTTACAGTTCATATTTTTAAGCGATATTTAATTATGTTCGCCTAACATTTATCTTTCATATTTCATTCATCTCAAAAAATTATAATTTCAAAACATTGGGGGTATTACATTACTGATCTGTTTGCACAAATTAAGTAATAAAAAGTCGCAATTTTTGTCACACTACATGTGTTTATAATTGCACTGCTGCCCATGTGTACGAACAATTATTCATTGTCACTCTCTTTCCTTTTAAAGGCAGGAGTGTAACTTCATCAATATTGAGGCCATTTGGTACCTTGTAATTAAGATTTATAATGTATATCATTTCCAGCTCTCTTGTGGCTCTCACCCGGTACCCACCTCTTCTACTGGGAGGTACAGCACCAATCACATAATACTTTATCGGATTGTGGTAGTTGATAATATGCGGCACATTGCTTCACAACTGGATATGTTGCGTCATTATGTGCTGCGAGATCTTCTTATACAAAGGTAGCGTAGTACTACTTGTGTAACTCAAGTTGCAGGTGCATGTCAATACATAAATTGTGAACTCTGTTCTGCAATTATATGTTCCCTTCATTTTGATCTGTTCCATGCTGAATGGTGACAGGTATGTTGTAGTGTTTTGACCTATACTGCAGGTTTTATACTTTGAAATTGTTGTAATACCTGCTTGAGGTCTCAACCGAGTCACCATCTTTACAACTTCCAGACTGCTATGTACAAGTGTATCCTTAAGTGAGGGAGCTTGCCTATATGTATATACACAAACATCTACATATACATACATGAATATATATAAATATATATATTTTAACAGATGCATGCAGTACAGTAGCATATGCTAAATAAAGCTGCAAGCTAGGTGGCGCCGGACCAAGATGGTGGAGCGTCAGTGAGGCTCCTGCCTGGCCGAGCAGTTAAACATCCTCCCGTGGTATCCTGACCTGATCAAGCTCCCTGTGACCGTCCTAAATGGAAGAGCAATGCTGAGAGGACCTCGGCGATACCACTTTTGCCCACCTGCTGCCGGCGGAGAGCGCATTACAGGCGCCGATGCCTGACCGCGACCTCCTGATCTGAGCCGCGGAGACCTCCCGCAGAGGGACGCCCGCCAGGCGAGATCGGGGATCTGCGGCCTGTGGAATTGACACGGCCTCAAGACTGAAAGAAGCCACCCGGGGGCCGAAATCACAGACGCCTGCCCCCGATAGCACGTCCGACCTCATACAGCCACAAAACCGAGGTGAGGAGCCTCCCCTCCCTGCTGCGCCTAAGATCCGGCACGTAATCGCATAGCTTCGAAGTTACAGGGAAGAGACCCTTCAGCCCCCACGAAGAGCAGCTAATCCCTCTGAAGCCCCCCCCCCCCAGTGGAACATTCATCAGAGGCCATTACATTCGGCCCCCGGGGAGGGGGGAGAAGCTGTGGCGGCATTGAACGCACGCAAACAAAGCAGACAAACATCGCGGCGCTACGTTCACAGTGGAACACTGCAGCACATTGTGGAGAGACAGCTGACCTCACTCACGAGGCGCCAATAGCACCGCAGCGCCTAAGGAAGCTGCCTCAAAGACTGGTGCGCAAAAAAGGCCTAGGGAGTGACTGGACTCTGGGAGAGCTACAGGCCCAGAGTGAAGACCAGGGCGCCATCGCACTGCTGAGCCATCCTGCGTTGCACCACCATTTTGTCTTCCACAGTCGATACAAGCGGAGCGGCTAAAACCCACTGGCCAGAGGAGCCCGGCCCCCGAAACGCATACCTCTAAGATACCTGCAGCAAGATCACCCCACATACTCACGCTTGCCCCTGGCCACGAGCCCGGGGGACACCAACGGCTGACTCTCCGGGTGCCTCCGTGGCCTCGGCCGGTCTACGCCTGGGAGGTCCCCTGCATTTCCTCTGATTCTTCCTGGCGAGGACCCCTCGTACCTCTCGGGGCGCAACCACAACAGATTCTAACCCCAGAAGGAATCGTGCTCTGAGTCCTGTATACTGTGATAACTAGGACCAAACATACTACTTGGAATCGGACGATCCCCCTGCGCCCTACACACTGCACCCAACAGAGCCTCTTCTCCCTCACCTCGCAATGGGTCGCACTGAGGCGAAACAATCCAAGATCCCTTTCGAATCCCGCAGCCCCTCAGGTCCCAATCGGCAGAGAACGGGGAAGCCTCGATGGGCGCCCCTCCGGAGGAGGACTGGAAAGCGCTGCTTTTTAGTATGAAACAGAGCCTAATATCCATTGATTCCAAAATAGATGCTCTCAATATGAGAATGGACACTGAGGTCGCAAAACTGGGGCAACATGATACTCGCATCAAGGAAGCGGAGAGTAGAATCTCGGACCTGGAAGATGGAGCCACCTCTAGCGGACAACATCACACAAATGGACAAACTACTCAAGGTCATAGCAGACAAAAACGAAGACCTAGAAGCTAGGTCTAGAAGGAATAATGTGCGCATCCTGGGCCTTGCGGAATCCACCCATACTGGCAGAATGGAAGACTTTGTGGAAAACCTGGAGGCAGAACTCTTTGGGAGAGAATCCTTCTCGGCACACCTCACAGTGGAATGCACGCCCAGATCCCTTGCTGCCCGCCCTCCTCCAGGAGCAATGCCAAGGCCCATCATAGCCTGGTTTCTGAATTACCGTGACTGCGATGCTGTCCTCCGCCTGGCCCGAGAGAAGGGACAAGTCCGCTATGAAAACACAACACTGTCATTCTTTCCGGATTTTACGCCGTCGGTGCAGGAGGCAAGACGAAAATTCGCAGGGGTCAAAAAGAAACTCCAGAACCAGGAAATCCCCTATGCAATGCTCTACCCCGCCAAGCTGAAAATTACCCACCAGGGGAAACATCACTTTTTCAGAACTCCGCAGCAGGCTGAGGGCTATCTCAAGCGTCACAGGAAGGCGACCTCCAGTGAGGAAGCGGACCTGAACCGCTCCAGATCGCAGTCACCCATGTCTCAGCAGGAGGAGCACGTTGTATGGAACACTCTCACAAACTTTCATGCGGTGATGGACTACTCCTCTCTGGTGACGTATACACGGGGATGAGTATTTATGGTCTATAAAGTATATACTGCTCGGCCACCCACCTCTGTCCCACGGTTGGTTGGCCACCTAGTTATTAGTGCAGGGGCCTGTGGGTGCAAGGAGGGAGGTGTGAGGGTAGGTCGGGTGCCACTAGCGGTTCTCTCACCCTTAGGGTGAATCCCTGGAACCCCCCCCCCCTTTCGGTTGGGGCTATCCTGCATTTTGAAATGTGGTTAATGTTGTTGGGTGGGAACTATGTACCCGGCAAGTTGTGGACACCGGAGTGGGTGGGGGGACACTTAGCTCTAACTAATGCATTGCTAGGAATCAAGGATAGGTCTAATATTTCTTACTGTATGTTGATGTTTACACACAGACATGGTGACGACAGGTGACTCACAGGCACTCAGACACATTAAGATGGCCTCGTGGAATGTCCGGGGACTTAATGACCTCAGGAAGAAACAACAAATACTGGGTTATCTAGACAGGCACGGGTGACAGTTGCCATGCTGCAGGAAACACACCTAGCACCTGGGGTTACCCCTCAATTTGCATCCCGCTGGGCTTCATGCCGTGTATTTGCCTCTTATTCTACTTACTCCAGAGGTGTGACTATTTTAATCAAGCGGGGAGTGGAGTTTACGCCACTGGGAATGGACACCGACGCTGACGGCAGATTCTGCATGGTTTGGGGGCGACTACTATCTCACAACAACCTCTTTGCGTGCTACTATGGACCCAACATTGACAACCCCAATTCCCTACTCTTATTGTGGGGTAAGATACAGGTGCTGGATATCACGCAGGTTATTCTGGGGGGAGACTTCAACACAGCACTACACCCACAGGCAGACAGATCACATCCCCTCTCGGCACACTATACGAACACACAGAGAACGCTAACTGATATAGTAGGAGACCACTACCTGCTGGACGCCTGGAGACACAAGCACCCCACGCTCAAACAAGGCACTCACTACTCGGCGGTACACTCCACCTGGGTGCGCTTAGACTATGTTTTTATGACGGCAGGATTGACACACTGGCTGACACAAGCGATGCACCTGGCCCGTACGTTCTCGGACCACTCCCCAGTCCTGGTGGAGCTTCGGATCCCCGTAGATTGCTCCCCCTATCTGAACTGGCGACTCAATCCCTCTCACCTTAGCGACTCCGCCTTTAAGGCCGAATTGGAGCAAGACATTCTGGATTTTTTCGACCACAACCAAACGTCCGTGTCCAGCGTCACAACAGTATGGGAGGCTTTCAAAGTCACCGTGCGGGGTTGGTGCATTGCCAAAGGGGGAGGGATCCTTAAATTCCTGCAGGGAGACCTTAGGAAGCTGGAATCTGAACTGCGCGAGCTGGAACACACACTGGAAAATAACTCGCGATACCACGGGATTAAAGCCCACATGAGGGACAAATTAACCGATTAGGAGACGGTAGCTGATTGGGAGAGTAAATTCCATGGGAAACCGCACACAGCGCGCATCTATGGAGAAGGTGACTGCCCAGGGAAAGCTTTAGCGTCTTCAATTAGGCCTCCCAGATTTGTTAATTATGTTACTGCATTACAGGACGAACAGGGTGCCGTGTACAGAAACCTCCCAGACCAACTCCGTAGCCTCAGAGATTATTACACCGCACTTTACACTTCACACTTCACATAGGGACACGACGATTGACTTGAGTGCTTACTCAGGGGACACAGCCATAGCCTGGCTGGGACCAACTCAACAAAAATTCCTAAACTTGGAACTAGAGCTTGATGAAATAACAGAAGCGATCATGGCAACGAAGTCCGGTTGAGCCCCCGGTTCTGACGGTCTTTCGATCAACTTTTATAAAACCTACACCCATTAGCTTGCCACTATCCTTAAACAAGTCTACTATGCAGCGTTGGAGGAGGATAGTTTACCCGGTTCCATGCGTGAAGCCCTAATCATATGCCTGCTTAAACCAGGCAAGCCCCCCGAGCAGTGCAATTCATATTGTCACTATTAAATAGCTATATCAAAATATTGGCAAAAGTCCTTGCCATGCGTCTCAATCTTTTGATGGACCGGCTGGTCCTACCAGACCAGGCAGGGTTTGTCCCTGACAGTGCAACGTCACACAACTTGCGCACGCTTCACGCGGTACTGCAGGATATAGACCCCAATTGTGAGGCAGCCGCCATATTTCTCGACGCCACAAAGGCGTTCGACTCGCTAGAATGGGACTACTTACTAGGCATTCTGGAGCGCATGGGAATTCCCTTCAGCTTTCTGGATTGGGTGCGGCTGCTATATTACCAGCCGACCGCGGCTGTGTTACTGAAAGGATCTCGATCTACCCCTTTCAACATTAACAGAGGCACTCGCCAAGGCTGCCCGCTATCCCCCGTTCTCTTCGCGCTGGCCATTGAGCCATTGGCAGCCAAACTCAGACAGCACCATAACCATTGGGCGCTAATTTACCCGGAGAGACAGTTTCTCATCTCGCTATAAGCGGATGACATGACACTTTATTTCAAGAGGCCTCAAGACAATCTTAATCCCATACTACGCGAAATTCCGAAATTTGGTGACATCGCTGGGGTACAAATAAACTGGACCAAATCTGCGGTGTTTCCCCTAACGGAAAAAACGCAACCATACCAACTAGACTACCCCCTTGTCTGGGAAACTGAGGAACTGAAATACCTCGGCATCCAAATTACCAGACAGCGTGATACCCTGATCAGAGCCAATTACGGGACGGCTTTGGATAAAAGTACCAATAACATCACCAAGTGGATACGCCACCCGCTCTCAATGGCGGGCCGCATCTCCTTCATCAAGATGGTGTTGCTGCCAAAACTTCTGTATTTATTCACTAACGTCCCATAGAACCCGGGACAACACTTTTTCCGTGCACTTAGGGCTCAACTGACGCGGCTCATATGGGGTAGTAAGCAAGCGAGGATTAGTCTAGCTACGCTAATGCTGCCATACCACCAAGGAGAGTTTGAGGTCCCTAACTTCGAGCGGTATAATGACTGTGCTCAGGGTGACTTCCGGATCGTTTCACGAAAGGTACACTGGGTGCAAATGATCGCTTAGTAATTTGAGAATCGGCAGTTCAAAAAGTCAACCTGGTGCGGATGAATTGCGCAGAAGACCGGGCACTACGAGCCCTTCCAACACATAATTAAGTGCCACCGCTTCACACAAGGTGAATGAGAAACACTGTGACTACAGCACATAACCTTCCAAGGGACTTCAATTCCATTAGAAATAAGAATTTTATGGTCCTGAGGAGAACCCCGCAATCAGGGGGTTGGGCCCTGAGCCCGGTCTGAACCAGTTTTGGGCGGATCCTGAGTACCTTGTTTTGCTGGCTTCTTCTTTCCTTTCAGAGTGCGGGCAGGGTCGTCAGCTGCCCAGCAGGAGGTGGAGCCAGCATTGTGGCAGGCAGGCACAGCCCTATTCAGGCCAGGTGCTAACTCCTCCCACCACTCAGGTTGCAAATGCAGTCATTCAGCCTAGGGCTGACTCAGCCAGCCTCCTGGGGAATCCCCAGCCCCTGTCACTCACAAACCAGACAGTCAATACACAAACAGGCCCAGGCACACAGAAGGGTCAGACAAGAGAACAGCAACTTTCTAAAAGTGCTGTTCTCAAACACAGGATTTAAAAACAACCTTTCCTAAAAGATGTGTTATTAAATTCTGAGTTCAGGGATACTAGATACTTATGTCCTATCTTGCTCCTATGGGAGGAAATGCTGGAAGCCACTGTAGCCAGCATCCCCCATGTTAACCTATGGAGCAAGATAGCCTTACAATAGTGAAAAACGAAAATGGCTGTAATTCACTACTAGAGCATGTCACCTGCACTAGTACATGCTCTACCTTTCACATACACTGCACCCTGCCCAGGGGGGTACCTTGGGCCTTCCATAGGGGTGACTGATATGCACGAAAAGGGAAGGGTTAGGCCTGGTCAGTGGGGACACTGACCAGGAGGACATGGCAGTTTCTAAACTGCCCATAGGCACTGCAGTGGCAGGCCTGAGACACCATTTTAGAACTACTCCTGTGGGTGGCACAATCAGTGCTGCAGGCCCACTAGTAGCATTTGTCATCACCAGCCCTGGCACACCCTGTGCACTTTACTAGGGACTTCATGGTGATACAAATATGCCAAACATGTATATCCAATCAGAATAGCAATTTACATAGAGAGCATATGCACTTTAGCACTGGTCAGCAGTGGTACAGTGCTCAGAGTCCTATTGCCAACAGCCATGGGTCAGGAAAAATAAGGGAGGAAGAAGCAAAAAGTTTGAGGATGACCCTGCAAGAAGGGCCAGTTCCAACAACCGGGCACTACGAGCCCTTCCAACACATAATTAAGTGCCACCGCTTCACACAAGGTGAATGAGAAACACTGTGACTACAGCACATGACCTTCCAAGGGACTTCAATTCCTTTAGAAATAAGAATTTTATGGTCCTGAGGAGAACCCCCGCAATCAGGGGGTTTCGAAACGCGTTGACCTTACTTGGCCCCGAGTCAATAATAAGGCTAGAAGGACTGTGTTAGGATACTAAGAAATTAGGTTCGAACGGTATATTTCTATGTAATATAGTCACATTTAGGTATTTAGAAGGGTACATAAATTGTACGTTGTATACATTTTTTTTTGTTGGCAAAGGGCAATATTATATTGTTTCATGTTATTTATATGTGTGTGTGTGATTGTAGGATGAGTGGACTAGTCAAAGTTTGGATTGGATAAATATGTATAGAGAATATATGTTATGGTAATTGATTGATTTTCATTGTATATTTTTGTATATGCACAAAAAAGTATTGCTGAAAAAACAAAAAAGTAACAAGTGACTAGTGAAAGAAATAAATAAAAAACTAGTGACGTTATAACAAACGGACCTTTATGTTTCATTCATATAGGGTTTAACAAAGGATGTTTTTGTAAGTTGAGTCCAGTATTGGCACTTGTGTTGTTTATTACTTATAGTGGCTTAGCCTTGCTGGGTTAAGAGTCAAGACCCTGTGTAGTTTATCTGACTTTATGTCAAGAAGCCTCAAGACTATCTTAATCCCATACTACGCGAAATTACGAAATTTGGTGACATCGCCGGGGTACAAATGAACTGGACCAAATCTGCGGTGTTTCCCCCAACGGAAAAAATCGCAACCATACCAACTAGACTACCCCCTTGTCTGGGAAACTGAGGAACTGAAATACCTCAGCATCCAAATTACTAGACAGAGCGATACCCTGATCAGAGCCAATTACGGGACGGCTTTGGATAAAATTACCGATAACATCACCAAGCGGATACGCCTCCCGCTCTCAATGGCGGGCCGCACCTCCCTCATCAAGATGGTGTTGCTGCCAAAACTTCTGTAATTATTCACTAACGTCCCATATAACCCGGGACAACACTTTTTCCGTGCACTTAGGGCTCAACTGACGCGGCTCATATGGGCTGGTAAGCAAGCGAGGATTAGTCTAGCTACGCTAATGCTGCCATACCACCAAGGAGGGTTTGAGGTCCCTAACTTCGAGCGGTATTATGACTGTGCTCAGGGTGACTTCGCCGCCTATTGGTTCCACCCACCACCATATATGGCGCATCTAGCGGTTGAGGATGGGTACATGAGACCCGAGAAAGCCTCTGGATATATCTATATGAACGTACGGGAAAGAGAACGTGATCCTTCCACGGTAGACTGCATGGCGGTGGCGTGGAAGCGCTTGGCCAGCGCCATGGGAACTCCGTTCCTGTATTTGCCTTGTATGACCCTGATGAATGACCCGCGATTACAGGTAACCCGCGAGGAGATCGGGCGCAAAATGTTAACCAAGCTAGCATACCACACTTGGGGAGACTTGTACACCCAGGGACAGTTCCGCACATCACATGAATTCTTCGGGGACCACACGCCCACAATAATGAACACGTTCCTGTACACCCGGCTCCGACAAAACGTACGAGCTGTTACCCCCAAGACGAACCCGACACCCTGGCACCCTTACTCGCTCTCCTGCAGAAGGACGCTCCGCAACACGTTGTGTCACTGCTTTACAAGCACGTGCACAACGCGCCACTGATGACCACACTGCGAGCACGCGCGGACTGGGACGGATATCTCGACGTGCCACTGACGGACGAGCAGTGGGAGGTCAGTTGTACTCAAACAAATGCAGTAACGGGCAATGCTAGGCTGAGCATGGTACATTTCAAATTTTTGCATCGCCTATACTACACCCCGGCTAAACTGCATACGTTTCTCCTACGAGATGATGATCGATGCTACCGCTGTGGGAGGGAGGGAGCGGACTTTTTCCACCTGGCATGGATTTGTTCCGGGTTGCCAAGTACTGGACTGAGGTATCTGGAGGCCTGTCAGATATGTTAGGGGCGGAGCTCACACCGTGCCCACTAGTGGCGCTGCTAGGCCTCGCACACAACACTACGACCATACACAAAAAGTTTCTGACACTGAGTCTACTCCTGGCCAAACGCCAGGTGTCATGTAGATGGGGTCGGGGACGCGCCCCCAAATTTAAGGCCTGGTTACGACCATGACTACGTGGCAAGACCAGCTACACACTTATGCGGAACAACTGCCACAAACGTCACGCCGAAAAGATGTCTGGGGACCCCACACAACCTACCTTCTCAGGCGGCAAGAGGATGAGGCCGAGGGATCAAGGGAGGCCGAGCATACACCCGCCGGAGATACCCAGACAGCTCACCTATCTTGCCGGGTCTCACCTTCACGCACACTGATGTAAATTGGGCATGGCTCACACGGACTGACTATTCAGGGGGTTCCACCCCATACACTTGGATGGACTAGACCGATCGGAGGGTGTATCTGAACCGGCACTCGGCACAGGTTTACCCCAGCTGCACTGCATTGATGCGCCGCGAGCCACACCAGTACTGTATATTGCAGCACCTGTTGAACTGTTGAACAAGTTACTTACCTTCAGTAACGATATATCTGTAAGAAACAGTAGTTAGTGTTAGATTCCTTACCTTAGAATATCCCCAGGCGTCAGACTGGATCCGGAAATTTTTGCATAGCAGTACCCTTGTGCGTCGGTAGGCGTCGTCTGCGGCTCCGCGTCACCGTGATGACGTCGTCAGAGTACTTAGACGGCGCCTCCGCGTGCTGACGTCAGTTCTTAGACACAGCTTTTCCGCGCCAAAAACGCAGAGCCATGTCAAAAACCAACACTGGTGCCATTAAAACTAGGTCCCTGAAAGGGGATGACCATAAACCTAGATATCGGTTTGCAGAACGGGGAGGATGGGTGGGACGGTAAGGAATCTAATACTAACTACTATTTCTTAAAGATATATCATTACCGAAGGTAAGTAACTTGTTCATCTGAAAGAAACAGGTTAGTTTTAGATACCCTACCTTAGAATAGATACCCCAGCAATACCAACCCCAGTGGTGGGTCTGCGAACCAATAATCACACCAGAAAGTCCTGGAGGACGGAAAGGCCAAAGAAGCCATCCCTCCAGACTTGACTGTCCAGGCAGTAGTGTCTTGCGAACGTGTGCATCGAGGACCATGTAGCTGCCTGACAGATGTTCTTCAAGGGGACTCCCCGACCCAGGGCAGTAGTAGCCACAGTGGCCAGAGTGGAATGGGCCCTCAGCCCAACAGGAGGTTCCTTTCTAGCCAAGGAGTAGCATGCCTTGATACACAACACGACCCTCCGAGAGATGGTCCACTTGTGTACCGCCCGTCCCTTCTTAGCGCCCACGTAACCAACAAAGAGTTGGTCATCCACCCGGAACTGACATGTGCTATACAGATAGAATGAGAGCGCACGTTTTGGGTCCAAACGGCGGAGCCGCTCTTCCTCCTTTGAGGGATGCGGAGGAGGAAAGAAGGTGGGCAAGGTGATAGACTGCCCGATGTGGAAGGCCGTGACAACCTTGGGCAGGTAAAGGGCCTAGTCCGCAACACAACCTTGTCCGGATGGACAGAAAGGAACGGAGGTTTAGCCTGGAGCTCACTCACTCTCCTGGCAGAGTTTTTGGCAACCAGGAAAGCAGTCTTCAGACTAAGAAGGCGGATAGGACAGTTGTGAAGTGTCAAAGGGAGCGCACATCAGATAAGTAAGAACCAGGTTCAAGTCCCACTGTGGCATCACAAAAGGAACAGGAGAGAACGTATGAGTGATGCCCTTCAGGAATCGATTAACGATAGGGGACTTGAACAAAGAAGGTTGATCAGGCATCCTCAGAAAGGCTGAAAGAGCTGAGAGATAGCCCTTGACAGTGCCCAGAGCAGAGCCCTGCTGGGAAAGAGAGAGAAGAAAGAGGAGAACCTCAGAAAGAGGGGCATTAAGGGGATCCACAGCCTGTGCACAATGCCACAAATTTGTTCCACCTGCAGG
The DNA here is from genome assembly GCF_964263255.1 of Lissotriton vulgaris. Lineage (NCBI taxonomy): Eukaryota > Metazoa > Chordata > Amphibia > Caudata > Salamandridae > Lissotriton > Lissotriton vulgaris. Next base: position 540,288,391 of record NC_141689.1, read on the forward strand.
CGTATACCGACTTTGTGGAGGGACGCCTGGCTGCCAGAATTATATTACAGACTTTTAGGAGGCAAGTCAAATGGCCTCAACTGTCGCCGCTCAATCTCCAAGCATGGAGGTGGAGGCTGGACAGGTTCGGTTGGAGCACCGTCCCCTGCTGCTGTGACAGAAGGTCCTCCTGAAAAGGCAGACAAACCGGGGGATCGACTGACATACTGAGTAGCTCGGGATACCAGTACCTTCGTGCCCAGTCCGGAGCCACAAGGATGACTTGGGCCCGGTCGCGTTTGACCTTCTTCAGCACTCAGGGCAGAAGTGGTATAGGTGGAAAGGCTTACAACAGACCGCAACTCTCACTCACGACCAAAAGAGTCTCCGAGCAAGTGCCGCCTTGGAAATTCCAACGCGCAGAACGGATGACATTGCGCATTCTCTTCTGTGGCGAATAGATCTAACTAAGGCTCTCCCCACTGCAGAAAGAGACCTTGCGCCACGTCCGAGTTCAGACGCCATTCGTGATCCATCATGCACCGGCAGCTGAGTTCGTCCGCCCTGGCGTTCAGAGAACCTGCCAGGTGTTGAACCACCAGGGTCACGCCCTGATGTTCCAGCCACTGCCAAAGGCGCAGAGCCTCCTGGCAGAGGGTCCACGACCCCACCCCGCCCTGTTTGTTGCAGTACCACATGGCGGTGGTGTTGTCCGTGAACACCTGCACTACACTCCCTCAACAGAGGGGAGGAATGCCTTCAGTGCAAGACGAATCGCCCGCAGCTCCAAAAGGTTGATATGGAGCCGGGACTCCGCCAGAAGCCTCTGATCTCCGCCTCTCCCATGTGGCCTCCCCAGCCCTGGAGGGACGCGTCCGTCACAACTACGTGCTCCGGTTGGGGAAAGGTGAGGGATCTGCCGCAGACCCAATCGCGGTCCGCGAGCCACCACTGCAGCTGTCTTGCAGTACCCTCCGAGATCAGGACATGGTCGACAGGTTGCCCTGATGCTGGGCCCACTGAAACTTCAGGTCCCACTGCAGAGCCCGCATCCACCAACAGGCGTGATGCACCAGAAGGATGCAGGAAGCCATCAGCCCCAGAAGCCGCAGCGTCAACCTGACCGAGACTCGGGATAAAGGCTGAAAGATCAGAATCAGAACCTGAATATCCCGAACCCGCTGCTTGGGGGGATAAACCTGAAACTGAGCCGAGTAGAGAACCGCTCCGATGAAGAGGAGCTTCTGAGAGGGACACAGGTGTGACTTCGGCACGTTGGAGAACCCCAGCAGGTGCAGGAGATCCGCCGTCGTCTGGAGGTGTCTGGGGCGAGTCCTCCTTTAACAACCAGTCGTCTAGGTAGGGGAAGACTGAAAACCCTAACCTGCGCAGATGAGCTGCGACCACCGCCATCACTTTCGTGAACACCCGTGGGGCGCTGGTAAGGCCGAAGGGGAGAACGGTAAACTGAAAGTGCTCGTGGCCTACCGTGAACCACAGGTAGCGCCGGCAGGACGGGGATGTGGAAATAAGCGTCCTGCAAGTCCAACGCTACCATCCAGTCTCCAGGGTGCAGGGCAGCTAAGACCTGAGCCAGTGTCAGCATTTTAACTTCTCCTTCCGGAGGAAGCCGTTGACGTTCCGTAGATCCAAGATAGGGCGTAAGCCCCCTTTGCCCTTCTTGGGTACCATAAAGTAGTGGGAATAGCAACCACACCCTACCTCTGGCCTAGGAACGCGCTTGATGGCCCCCTTGGCCAAGAGGGCTGTAACTTCCTCCTGCAGAACCAGCAAATGATCTCCAGATACGCGGTGGTATTGCGGTGGCATGGCTGGAGGGATCGTCTCAAGGGGAGTGGAGTAGCCCTTCGGACGATTTGCAGCACCCACCTGTCCGATGTGACAGTGCGCCATTGGGAGTGGTGATGGCGAACCCTGCCCCCCACTGGCGTCACATGGGCCCGAAAGCACGGACTTGGAAGGTTTTGAGGCGGATGCTGCGGGGGAAGGTGTGGACTGGCCTCTCCGTTATCCCAGACCGCCTCCAAGGCGGCTTCCACGGCCGCCACCGCGCTGGATGTTAGACTGCGGTGCATGGCTGGCAGCACGTGTGGGGGCGCCCCTTCCTTGGCCACGAAAGGAGCGAAAGGCACCAGTTTGCTGGCGCGGGGCCGAGAGGCCCAAGGACTTGGCCGTAGCCCTGGAGTTCTTAAAGCGCTCAAGTGCATGGTCTGCCTTGTCGCCGAAGAGGCATTCTCCATGAGGGTATTCTGGACATCCGCTGAAAAGTTGGCGGACCTCAACCAGGCGTAGCGACGAATTGCCACCGTCGTTGCCATCGCTCTGCCCAGTGAGTCGGTGGTATCCAGCCCACACCGGATGGAAAAACGTGCCGCATCTCGACCCTCCGCAAGTGCTTCGGCGAGTTTAACCTTGACCTCTGCCGGGCATTGTGGCAGCACGTCCGCGACCGTGTCCCACAGGGAGTGGGTGTAGCGGCCCAAGAGGCATGCGGTGTTGGAAGACAGCAGTCCCAAACTAAGGGAGGAGAATATCTTCTTTCCATAATTCTCATACCTCTTGGATTCCGGGAATGCGGTTTGGGAGTTAGGATGACCAGGCTCTCGGGGGGGGGGGGTTGACAGGAAACAAGGGTCGCCCGCGGCCGGGCGGTGGGTTCTGGCCACGTTCCTATCTACAGGCTGGCCTGCAGTGGGCCTGGACCAAGTTCCTAAAAGAACGTCAGTCAAGGCCTCATTAAACGGCAGCAGAGGCTCAGCCGAGCTTGATTTCAGTTGAAGGACCTCAGTACGGAGGTTAGTCCTCACGGCCGCGACGGGGAGCTCAAGGCCCGCGTCAACACCACACTGAAGGTTGCCCCCTCCTCCGAAGCCACAGTAGGTGGTGAGACAAAACCAGTGTCTGGAGAAGTGTCCAGACCACTGGCATCCCCACGTGTCAGAGGGTCCTGGAGACCCCTCTCAATACTCCTCATCACCCATCTCCTGATAATCAGGGTTGTCAAATGACAGGCCGGTTCATTGAACTAAAACTCCCCAAGTGGCACCGGAGGTGACACCTGTGGGACCAGTGCCGGTGAGGTCGTCAGGTCGACCGGCGACGATCCAGAAACGGATCCAGTGGGGCCCTGCAGCGCCGGGCCCGAAGGTGGCGGTGGCGTCGGGGCCGAAGCACCCGCCGGCGTCGGGGCCGAAGCACCCGACCCGCTAGGGCCCCCAGATGGATCCGCTGGGCCCGAAGGCGGAGGAGAGAGGGACCTTATGGCCATGAGGAAGCGCTCGATCTCCTCCGGCGTCGCTTGCTGCCCAGGGACCGGAGGGTATGGGGCAGGTTGCGACACCCGCGACTCAGACTGAGCCGCGTGGGCGGTGTCACCCGAACCCCCGGCTGCATCGCGCAAGCGTCTGGGTGAGTCCGAAGAGCGATGACGTCTCTTCGACTTCTTGTGCTTACCTGATGACTTCGATCCTGAGGAGTGATGTCGACTCCCGGAGCTATGATGGCTCCGCTCCCGCGACCGGTCCCTCGACCTCCGTCTGGACCGGGACCTCTCACGGCGCAGGGCCGACTGCCGGAGCTCGAGCCGCTTGCGGGACCGCTCCCGCCTAGCTTTCGAGGTTAAGGCCCGACAGTCGGAGCGGGTCTTGTCGTCATGATCGACGCCGAGACAGTGGAGGCACCGTGGGTGAGGGTCAGTGACCGACATCAGCCGGTCGCAGTCGCCACAAGGTTTAAAACCTGGCATCCCTACCGGCACCGATTGGAGTCGAAGACTCGAAGAATGATCAAAAAGATCTCAAAAAAGTTTAGTCAAAAAGTGACTAAGGTACCACTTTTTCCGGATCGGCGCGGAAAAAAGAACTGATGTCAGCACGCGGAGGCGGAGTCTAAGTACTCCGACGACGTCATCATGGCGCCCACGACGGACGCGGAGCCGCAGACAATGCCTACTGACGCGCAAGGGTACTGCTACGCAAAAATTTCCAGATCCAGTCTGACGCCTGGGGATAATCTAAGGTAAGGAATCTAATACTAACCTGTTTCTTTCAGATATTCTCTAGATTTATACCTGTAGTCATAAGACATCTTGGTACGATGCATGCACAAATTATGGAGGGGGAGGGGGGAAGTTGCTCATCACGTTTGAAATTTTAATTCCTCTTTTCTACAAATGTATATCAACATGTACGGGAAGGTGCCCTTCGCATATGTGCTTATTCGTCATTGTATTGGATGTCCTTATTGCACTGATGTACCGTACCTTCTTATCTACAATAAAGGTTTTGGAAACTTAAAAAAATAAAAAAAAGCTTTGTTTAGCAATACTAATGTGTAGGTTTAGAAATAATCTTGTGTCATATAATAATTTCACTCGAGGATATTTTAGATTCACAACTGATGCGTTCCTCCACCATCTAGTGGTTGAGCAGCTACGTGAAGAAAATATTTTACAATTGGACATCAACAATAGGTGGAGTGGGATTGCCTCAGTGCATGACCACCTTCAGATTCTATTTTCTCTGCACTGTTACACTTCAGACATATGTACTGGTACTTAACAATAATTTTGTGGTCTTAGGATTTTGTTTTTCAAGATTCTTGTTCACAGATGAGGTGGGTGGGTTTCATGTTAATCTAGAATGGGCACAATCTGCAACTCTACTGTTATAGGTGAGTAATTTGTTCCTTTTTTCAGCTTGAACGTATTCTCCTTCTCACATGCTTTGCACTGAATACAAAGCCGTCTTGCCAGCTTGAGGAGGTAGTATGACAAGCAAACAATATCAAACAAGTGCTTTAACACAACGCGTCCTACTGCTACTTTTGTCTTGACCATTTGCTTTTAGTAAATATATGTATAGATGACAATGTAAAATAAGTGCCACTTAGTAAAACATTTCCTACATGTTAGTTAATCATGGTTTCCTTTGCCTTACCTGTAGCTGCTTTCAAACTATTCGGTAGTAAAATGGTAAGGCAAAAAGGTGAGGATTTTGCTTACTTGCTAGTGTTATATAAACATAGCACATTATTCCTTTTAAGATCTAGCATATGTAATATAAAGGGGCAACTGATTTGTCTGATAAGAAAATCTGAAATCCCATTTGTAATGCATGTGGGATGAGGTTAATTAAGGGATGGTGTTTGAATTATAATAACCATTCTTACGAAGTTGCTGCTATCAAGACAGCCACCTCTAAAGTGAAACATTTAAGGTAGTCTTGGGTACCTTTTCAGTAGATGGTAGCATTGTAACACCCACATTTAAGTTTCAACTTGGGGGTGGAATACAACTCCAGGGCATATACTGGTTTCATCCATGTAGGAAACTGGGTTTTTGTTGAAGTACCCCTTCATTCTTGCCCTCTTTTCAGCTACTAGATGCTGGTTTTCGACTCGGAGAGTGCACTAAGGCCTGCAAAACCAGACCTCAGTGCCTGTGCTCTTTCCTCAAAACAAGGGATGTCTAATTGTAACCTACTAGGCATCGAATGTGGTACCCCTGTAAATCCCTAGTACATGGAACCCCTGGTAAATAGGGTTTGGACACTAAAGAGGGCCCCAGCATATCTTATGCCACCCTGAGAGACCAACGCACAAATTCCACACATTTTGTCATTGCAGGATGCATGACAAGGTGTAAGCCATGTTTGAAAACATCACACGGCACAACCCTGTGTGCTATGCCAAAGACCATGCATGGGCTATATGTAAGTCTCCCCTACAGTAGGCTATAACGCACCCTAAGGCAGGGTGCATTATAGCACATGTGAGGACATATCTGCATGAGTAGATATTCCCCTGTAATGTCTAGTTCCAGTGCTGGATATTACAAGTGAGCAGGGAAGCCATCTTAAGGTATGTAATGGGCATCAGTCAAAACGAGTTCCAGAGCTACATAATGGTTTCACTGAGGTTTTTGGTATCTCCTATTAATATACCCACACTGATTCCATTGTTGGATATTGTAGGAGAGTAGGGTCTGCAATCCTATGATCACCCAGATTTTTTGCTTTTGTTTCACTGGTTTACGACTTTCTCTGGCTGTGGGCCTGCTAATCAGACCCACAGCCTAGCTGTTCTCTCACTAAATTGACACGTGTACCTTAGGTGCATTATCCAATTGGTACTGGGCCACCTTATCAGACCCTGTAACTCAGGGCATAGGTGTACCCAGGGCCTACCAGGGGCTGAAGCACGTATTATGCCACCCCTGGATGGCCATCTAAACCTGACAACTGGCTGCACGCCAGCTGGGGCAAGGTAGTGTAATCACCCTTTGCTTTAGATATAGTATACCTATATCTAACCCTAAAATGGACACACAGATTCCTATCAGTCACTCCTATGGCAGGCCTTGACAATCCTGAAGGCAGAGTGCTTGGAATCGTGTGAGATGGTGCTCTGGCATGAGCTGAGCCCGTTTGCAGCTTGCGGAACCAAGTCCTAATAGCTGTTCCATGATAACGCATACCATATACTCTTCAGTGCATTATAATCCTCGCGGTTAAATGCCATCTTTGGTATCGCTTTATCAAAACATGTCGAGTAAGGTGTCATACGAATTGGAATACTAACCCCTCGCCAATTCTGGCGACGGGATTAGCATTCCACCCTTCTAGAGGGACACGACATGTATTTAACTGTGAACCCCGGTTAAAGTTAACTCAAGCCTCAGCATCACAAAATGGATGCTGCCACCACAGACACGTGTCTGACCCCCTGCAGCTGGGAGTCCTTCCAGCGAGGGGAGATTGGACAAAGGGTTTCCTGTCAGGGGCGGTGCTAGCACCATCCCAGACAGGGTTTTGTGTATCCTGGGTAGGCAGGGCTTTACAGGAAGGTGACTGCAAGTGGCACACCGGTGCTTACTACGCATCTGCCGGCTAGAACCAGTTCCAGGGGCACACCAGCCCCTAGCCTGGGGAAAGTCCGGCATGGGAGAGGGGTGTAACCACCCCCCTTCCTGGTCCCACCCTTAGGGCAGGACCTAGTCGCGTACCCACCCCTTTCTTTAGGATAAAGACAGGAGCGGGGACCCTTCCAAATTATATCATCTTTGAATCAAGAAACTACTTTCCACGAAAGGAACTCTCGACTCTTCAAGATTTCTCCCTTGTGACTAAGGAGTAGTCACCCTGCATCCGCAGGCACCATCTAAGAACTCTGCGGTTTGCTGCACGTCCTTCCTCCGGAATCCGACTGACCAGCTCGACGAGACCCGGCTTCCCTGGCACCTCTGACCTCTACCTACCTCTACAGCTAAGCTGAGAACCGTAGGTGCGACGAGACCTCGAGGGTCCGGCCATCATCAGAACTGCACAACTTCCATCCAGCACGACCGCCGAGGGATCCTCTGGTGAGTGCTTTGGGGTCCGAGAAGCCCCGACCCTGAGCAGCTCCAGCACCGAAGTCCAGCCTCCCAGAATCCACGAGATCTGCGTGGGGCCCTTCTGCTTTTTGCTGCTCACCGCGTTGTCTGGCTACTAGCCCGCTGGCTTGTGGCCTTCCCGACGACGCCCGACGACATCACCACTGCTGGTCTGGTTGCTCCAGACTGGCCCTTGCTCCCTTCCAAAAGAGGAGCACCCCGGACCCTCCTGGTCCACACCAGACGCCATTTTAGGTCCACCGCGTGGGCTTGAATTTGCCAAGACTTGTTGCCCCAATCCTGGGTCCAGCGACGTCGACAGCATCAACCATCGTTGGACAGCTCGCACCTCCATCCTGGTCGCCGACAACTCCTCCTGGTCCGTGAGACTGCAGAGCCCAGCGTCGCCCACTCACCTGGTTGAGGTGACTACCATCCGGAGCCCTCCTGGTGCCATCTGACCACTGGCTAGTGGTCACGAACTTGGTCCCCTCTGCTTTCAGGTGTCATCCATCTTCGATCCAGGCTTGGATCACATCGAACAATCTTCACTGGTCGCCTGCCAGCAACTCCTTTCTTCAGGCTCCTGGTTCGTCAACGAGGATTCCCGAAGTCTTTTCAGACCTATGCAGCCGCAGCCCCTGGGCTAGGTAACTTTGGCATTTCGGTGCCCCAGCATAGCCTCACTATCCAAGGGTCCAGATCCACTGTCGTTTTCGACCTACCTTATCGGGTTCGCCCGAGAACACTAACTTTGCTTTTACTAGCTCCCATAGACTTTGTCCCGCATCCCGCGTGAGAGTGCACACTCTGCACCAGAGTCCCCTAGGCCTCCTACTAGTAATCTGAAGGTTCAGTAACGTAGTCCTAGAGATTCCAAAGCCTATTAGTCCAGTACTTACCTGCTAGTAATTTCGCATTCCACTTCCATAGTATATGGTTTTCCGTGCCCCTAGGGCATTTGTGTAAATTGTGCAACTTAAAGTATTTTCGTAAGAGTTTTGTTGTGTGCTTAGTACCCTGTCCTCATAAAGAGTACAGGGCTGTTGTGATTTTAATAAATACACTGTTTATTTTCATAACACTTGTGTGGTGTCCTTTCACTTGGTGTTCAAGGGGTATATGTGATGGTATAACAGCTGGCTTAACACGCCCTCTAGAGTTTAGCCCGAAGACTGCTCGTATCCACGCTACTAGGATAGCTGGTCTATAAGGGTGACTTACAACCAATCATCAATAAGGGTTGTTTGGACTGATACATAGTGATCACTAGAATAGTGAGCACTGCATATCAGGCCAACTTCTCACAGATATATTAATACCCACAGCCAGAGTGTACCTTAGAGGTACCCCCTTAAACCTACTAGCCCTCTAGTGTGCTGGCTGACTGGTCTTGTCCAGCCTGCCACCACAGACGAGTATCTGACTCCCTAGGAGGTGAGAGCCCGCTCCCAGAGGTCAGGAATAATGCCTGCTCTGTCAGGAGGTGTTACACCTCCTCCAGCAGGAAAGCTAGTATATTAGCATTTCAAGTAAGGGAGCTTCAAAGAGCACACCACCTTTGATATGCAGGTGTGGCTTCCCTCAAAGCTGGGGGGTGTCACCCCCTGAGGCCTGATTGGCACCTGGACAGGCAGGAAATTAGATAGTCAGATGGCGTGTTACACTTTCAAGCTGGATACATCTCTAGGGTGGACAACCTGAAGTGAACATATAAGAAAGGATTCCACCATATTGAGTGTGGCGGAATTAGGAATTCTGGGACAGGGTGATGCCCAATCCCAACAGGAAGTGGTCATTTAAGGGGTGTAGTGATCCCAGCGGTAAGCAGCCCATTGGCTTCTGCCCCTCACTCCCCTTAACACCCCTAAATTGAGTATTTAGGTGGTCCACTGACACCAGGAAATCAGAAACAAAGAAAAGCCCACAATGTGAGTAGTACGAGTTACTTACCTTCGGTGGCGATGTATCTGAGAAGATTCTAGCCGCAGATTCCTTAACATAGAATTATCCTCAGGCGTGAGACTGGATCTGTTAAAATTTTCTTTACCACAGCATCTCTGCTCGCCGTGGGCGGTACCACATGACTCCGCCCTGACTACGTCCGTGGGCGTGACATCATCAAGGTCACATAAGCCCCACCCCGGCACGCTGACGTCAGTTTTCTTCGGAGAACTTATCCGCGCCAGAACGCGGAGCCATCACTACAAAACTGTGAGAATTTAGGAACAGTTTGCGAAAAAAATCAGAAATGAAAAAGCACATGGTGAGGAACAGCACCAGTCTGAAGAGTGGCAGGCACTGTGGCACAAAAGCCATAGAAGGGAAGAGCAGAGCACAGCTACTGCTAAGCAACCCTGCAAGGAAGTACGACAGCACGCCTGGGTCAGAAAGCACGTGTAAAGCGTTACTGCAGATGAAGAGGCCAGCAAGCACAGGCCAGAAACAGTGAGGGACAACAAGGACAGAACACAAGAGTAACGACAATCCACCCCAAGACAGCACCAACAAGGAGAGGGCATCTCCTGTAGGAAGCTATGGGCAGAGGCACAGCCAAGAGACCTTAACTCCGAGGACTGTAGAGGAGTCAGAAAGTTCAAGTAATGAAAAGGAAGAAAAGCACGAAGAGGCCCACACTAGAAGACCAGGGTGTAGGGACACCGAAGTGCGCCCATGACATCAACAAGCAAGCAGTAAATCAACAAAAAAAACGAAACATCCCACTAGGAAGGAAGTGAGAGAGGCACTCACGGAAGACAAACCCACCTGGAGGCAGGCGAGTGCAAAAGACCAAGCTGGAGGTCCTCGCAGAACGAGGAGAAAGGGTGGGTCGTGAAGGAATCTGCGGCTAGAATCGTCTCTATCAGATACATCGTTACCGAAGGTAAGTAACTCGTACATCTGATAGAGACTACTAGCCGCAGATTCCTTAACGTAGAATAGATACTCTAGCCGTACCCAGAAGGGAGGCGGGCCAGCAAGAGAACCTCCCAGCAGGAAGGAACACAGGCCCCAGAAGGGGACGGGTAAAGGGGACAAGAAGGGCGGTTTAGCCCCCCCCCCACCAAATACAAGGAAGCAAGGGCGAGGCAAGGGGAGGCCAGGACACCCCCACGCCCAGCCAAGGTACCAAGAACATCCACCAGAAAGCCCCGGAGGGACGAACCATGGCAGATAAGTGCCAAGGTAGAAAAACAATCACCCCAAACTCCAAGAAGAAGAGTTAGAAGTGGAAGCAAGCCCTTCACAGGAATATACCCACACACAGTGAAAGGGACAGCAGAACCAGCCATAGCCCAAGGCAGCCGACAAGGCAAGAACGGCCCCACAGACGACAAAGGCAGGTGTGAGAAGAAGACATAGCCGCCCAAGAGGCAGGAGCACAAACGCCCACCCCAAGGACCCAGCCGTAGACCTGAAGAGCAGGCGTGCTCAGCTGGCAGCTGGAAAGTACGAAGAAACCAAGCACTCAGACCAAGCCGAGCGCAAGGCAAAGGCTAGGGAATCCAGAAAAAACCCAAAAGGAGATTGTTCCGGACCTAAACTTGACCCATGAAAGATGTAGAACCAGTTAAAAGAGAAGAGAAGGTGAAATACGTAGGACGGACCAAAACTGTCCACTAGAACCTAGGAAAATACTAGGAAATCTTATCCCCCCCCCCCCCCCCCCCCGGAACACCAGATAGAGGACCAGACCCAAACACCGGACAAAAAGGGGTGGCACACCATGGCACAACGCCGCAAAAGGCGTGCCAAAACTGGCCCAGCGATGCAAATATGGAAACGACAGACCCCAGGGCAGTGCAAGCCACACCCCGACAAGAACAAGAACCGCATTACCGGTATACAACGACGCCAGGAAAAGCGCAGAGCCCACAAGGGGAGTCCACACCCCCCAGCAGAGGACAGAGCAATACAATAGCTACAAGCACCCAACTTAGGGTAGGACAAGTCCCAAAGAAAACATGGGAACCACTCTTAGGGAAAAAATCCTGCATAAGAGGTCATGAACATAAGATCTGCGTAGGAACCACAGACGGCTTAGCAATTAGCCAAAAAGTACACACTTGCCAAAAAAGGGCTGAATCAGCATCCAACAGAAGAGAGGGAACAACCAAGGGACCCCGAAGGTACGTCAAACCACAAAAGCTTAGAAATGGGTCACTCAAAACACCAACACCAGGAGCAGGTGGGATAAGACATCAGAGCAAGCCCCGGAGGATCAACAAGTCAGGTTATGGAGGGGGAGGAGAACGCAGCCCCGCAAGGAGGCACTGAATGGCAGACGCCTCATGAGTGTTAAACAAAAGGACCCCATCAAAGGAGAGGTCAACCAGACGCTCCCTTATATTCCCAGGAAAAACTGCATCGCGCAGCCAAGCATGGTGATGGAAAGCCACAGAAGTGGCCATAGCACAGCAGAGAGCATCGGCAACATCCAAGGCTGCACGGAGAATAAACGCAGCCAGCTCTCGACAATCCAACACATGGTGTCGCTGATCAGCACGGGCATCCTCATGGGAGATATTAGAAAGAATGGACTCCAAAAAATGCCACAGGTTGGAAGTAGCCCTAGCCAACACACACAGAGTGTTGAGCGCCCGCAAGGCAGCACTAGAAGAAGTGAAGACGTTACACCCCCATGAATCCAACCACCGGGCCCCCCGAGACGGAGGAAGCAACACCAGAGGCAAAGACAGAAAGGCAGTCCCCAGAAGAGAGCCTCGAGTAGAAGGTTGGAAGAAAAGGCAGACTGGGTCGTGCGGAGCAGGACGGTGGCGATGGAGGAGTGGTTGAGGAACCGGATCACCCGTGGCAGGACGTCCCCAAGCCCCCAGAAGAGAATTGTGGAGCGAAGCTTCAGAAGGAAGGAGCAGCTCACGTCCACCAGAGCCCTGGTGGAGGAGTTCCAAGAGGTTGTTCAGTAGGGAACGGGGGGACAGGTTCACCCATCCGCAAAATACCAACGGCCGTGGAATTAGCCCGAACGAAGGCAACACTGGCCTCTATTGGGCACCGCGGCGGAGAAAGCAATTCCTCTGTGGGCGACGGTTGCAAACTGAGCCATCCGTCCCAAAGTCCGGTTACAGGGGAAAGCGACCAGCCCCTAAATGGTGGGGGGTCAACGGACGAGTGGGGAACCTGAGGAGCCCCCAGGGAGGGTGGAGTGGAGGGTCCAACCGAAGACTGCGTAAAAGAGGGCCAGAGGGCTTAGACCACAGGGACGGTGAGGAGCCCTCCCTGGAAGATGCCGGTGAAAAGGCAACAATGCAGCGCCATGTCTCCGGACAGGAAGAAACCAGCAGTCGCCGTGGAATCCGCCACAGGCGCCGGCACGACGCCGACCGAGTGGCATCGGTAGCGCCGAGTCGACCTACTCCACCACGTGCTCCCTGGGAGAATTGTGCTGGCTCGACCTTACTCGGGGAAGCCTCCCGCGGGGAGGACCGAGGGGGACTCGGGAAAGCACCCCAGACCCCGGCCTCCACTCGTGGCACCGCCAGGGAGGAAAGCCTCCAGCGCCAAAACAATGGCAACTTGGCCTCTTGAGAGGCAGCCGCCTGCTCCGAGGGTGACTTGGGGTCAAGCCCCAAGTCCCGGTGACCTCCTGCAACGCCACAGGGAGCCCCGTAGGGATGTGCAGTGAGGCAGGGACGCCACAGGTCAAAGAGCTGAGCCCCGAAAAACTACCCCTTGACGTCACCACCCTCCGACAACCTGAAGCCGAAACCTTCGGCGCCGGGGCCCAAGACGTCGGCCACTCCGCAGAAGGCCACGCGCAAGGCAAGGAATCCGCGGACGTCTCGAGAGGTTGAGGAGGGGCCAAAGAAGCCTGCAGAGCTGCAGCATAGGCTGTCATTTGGGCCCTAGTCACCAGACGCCGGGGAACGGCGGATAGGGTGGCGGGGTGCACCCCCCCCCCGAGGGGAGCCCGGGCCTTCCGCCGAACGAGGACAAGACCTCGGAGACAAACTACAGGACCTACCAGCTGCCGAGCAACGCAGTTCCTGGCCTCCGAGGTAGGGGATGGACGTTGGGACGACACCGACCTGGACAAGCGGGCCGACAGCAATTTCATCTGGCGCTCCCACAAGGACTTCAGTTTAAGGTGCTGATAAGTTTCGCAGTCCGTGGAGTCAAGCTGCTCACCAAGACAAAACATACATATAAGGTGAGGGTCCGTAGCCGACATCTGGCGTGCACAATCCGTACACTACTTGAAGCCCGAAGGCATTCGCACACTGTTCCATGAACTAAAACGTGAAAAGGAGGCCTGAAAACAGGTCAGGACACGATCCGAATCTGCGTTGCATGGGAAAAAGAGAAAAACTGACGTTGACGCGCCGGGTGGGACTTATGTGACCTTGTTGACGTCACGCCCACCGAAGACGTCAGGGCGGAGTCACGTGGTACCATCCCCCGGCGCGCAGGGATGCTGTGGCAGAGAAAACATTTCCGGACCCAGTCTTACGCCTGGGGATAATTCTACGTTAAGGAATCTGCGGCTAGTAGTCTCTATCAGCTCTAAGGAGCAGCAACTGACTTGGCTCCAACCCTGCCAGCCTGCCGGCTGTCCCAGATAATTGCACGGACCCAGTTTGCCCAGAAAGCGGTGTCACCTCCAAAAGCTGTGGAGGAGCGACCCACGACTTCAACTTTGCAGCAACAACTCCCTTGGAGCAGAGGAGCTACTTCCCTGAATGCTGCAGGCACAAAAAGGACAGACGAGAGCATCTGGTAGCCTGACCCCACTGGACAAAGACTCACTGCACGCGAGCCCCCCAGCCTGAGTTGCTGTGAATAGACAATGCCCCTGAGGCACAGAGACCCTAAAGAGTTGAACCCCACTTGGGATCCACCGGACATGCCCCTCAGTCCCCACCTTGCAGCCTCTTTCTGCAGGAACATCGAAAACATCGGACTGCTGTGACCCAACACCACAAAGCAACACTGCACACGAGGCCCACAGTCAGAGTAGAAGTGGATCAACTGTGCCCACAAGGGCCAGAGACCACCCACAGCTGAGCCCCCCTTTGGGTTTGGCCGGATTGGTCCCCCAGTCCCCGCCACCTGCAGCCTGTTCTTGCAGGCAGCCAAATGCCGCAAGTGCCTCCCACAGAGCAGCACCGTGGGACAAAGCCTCACTACGCACAAGTTCCACAGCCTGAGTTACAGTGGTCCAACAGTGTTCTCTGTGTGCCTGAGACACTCAATAACTGATCCCCTATCAGGGGGTTAGCCCAGACTGACATACCTGTCCTTACTTGCAGCCGCTTTTGAACAAGGCTGCCATGATGCAGGGGAAATTTCTCCATTAGGGGGCTCGACCCCTGCCCTAATTCGCATCCCAAGGTAAAAGTTTACAATAGGTCAGCATGCAGATAAAACATGCATTTTTAAAATCTTTGTCCGTGAATGGCGTCTCTCTCCGTTTGAGACACACAGGCACAGTAAAGTAGTGTGTATGTATGGCACTCTAAAAATGATCAAAGGAAAGTGCTTCTAATATGCCATAAGTTGTATCCCCCGGTGCACACCTATTTCTCCTGGATATTGATCAAGTATTCCTTTCACAATAAAGTAAATTCCATTGCTTTTGGAGATTGAATCATTTTATTCATTCAATTTACCAGATCGTTCTGTTTAGTTGAAATTGTTTTCATTTAATCTTTTACATTTTCATACATATTCCATTGACATCATGGTTTTGCTTATATCCTCCAATGCATTTCGGGCACTAGATGCCCTTCATCAGGGAGCATGTGCTATATAAAAAAACAAGACATATATACTCTTAAATACAATAATACCCAACAAAATGAGCTTAAGTTCTATAAAGTTCCATCCATGCGTATCAAACGTGCTCTCTGTGCTCATGGTGTATTGTGCCCAGTGTTGTGAATGTGATAATCGACGCAAAAGTATAGGTAAACCAAAAAGCGAGTAATGGACTTACTTGTCACGGGTATAGCGATTTCGCGCCAAGATTGAAAGGCAGATCAAAAAGCTGAAAAACTAAAAGTGGTAACAGAATCATAAGGATGTCCGTTGCGGCTTAAATAATGCCTCGCAATATTGCTAAAAAAAATTGTGTAGTAATTTACATTTTTAGACGCGTAGCGTCTCCTTAGATTTTCAAGTTCGCGGGTGCCGAGAAGCGTTTCTACCGTGTGTTCATGGATTGCTTCCTGATACAAAAGTGGAAGCAGTCCGATTGGTTGTCTGGTGCCGATTATGTGACTAATGGAAATGGTAAACAGACTGACGGATCACGATTCGGGTAGCGAGTGTAATACTGACAGGTTATCAAGTAGAAGAATGTCAGTAAACAATGTTTAATCGAAAAACTAACTCGAGAGGAAAAAAACTCAAGAAACGAGAGGGGGTGAGGTGTATAAAAAGAAATACATTTAAATATATAAACACATGGTGAGGTGTGTCCCAGGCATCGTTATAGTAGAAAAAAGGAATACAGTCACAGCATAACAAAATTGCCATATTTATATTACAGGTAAGACGCAAATTTAATGCGATCATTTAAACCAAAAGGTTTGCTTGAGTTCATGGTGTAAATCCAACTGTTCTCTCTTTGGAGAAGATGTTTATTGTTGTCCAATCCTTCTTTCTTGCAGACAGTCTCGAGAACAAGGAATTGTAGTTGTGCCACATTGTGATGTTCTTCCAAATAGTGAATTGCAACTGATGATTTTTGGTTCTGGGTTCTTATGTTCGATTTATGTTCATTGATTCTAGTTTTAATTTTTCTTTCAGTCTTCCCAACGTACACTTTGCCGCAAGGGCATTTTAGCATGTAGATTACATTAGAAGTATCGCAAGTCGCGTTCACACGCATTTTGATGTTGTGTCCCTTCATCGGATGGGTTATGGTGGTGCCTCTTATGATGTTATTACAGTTCCCACAATGTAAACATGGTCTGGTACCTCTTCAGGTTAAGGGTGTGGGTGTGCGGAATTTCAAAAGCTCACCTAAATTTTTGCCTCTGATATACGCAAAAATGGGGGGGGGAGGGGGGGGGGGAGGTTTATCAAAAACATTATTAAAATCGGGTTCTGCTTTCAGAATTCCCCAATGGCTTTTGATTATCTTTTTGAATTTTATACTCTATGTTGAATATTTAGACACAATTCCTCCTCGGTTCTTATATGGGACTTAAGCAAATCATTTAGTTTCATCTTCTGGACTTTTTGCTTGGCTGTGGCAATAATGTCCTTGGGATATCCTCTTTTGGCGAATCTCTCGCCCATTTCTTCATCCATATATACGGCCACTAACGCAAAACACTGTGTCAACAGTCTTGTGGCTAAACCGAAGCAAAGAACCTTGAATAGTATTAAGTCTAATCCCATTCCCTGCCAAACATCTAACATTTCCCACGATTTCCATTAAAATCAATAATTCTAAGAACTCCATTAAAGAGCTTTTTAAAAACAGTGATCAGTTGGTACTTTCTACTACAGAAAATTGTTTTAAGAAGTGGTGTTCTACTATAAAAAGCAATTCCAAGGTATAATATTTAGAGAGACCTTAAATAACAGGCCCATTCCTAATGTATTTAGCTTAAATAGCAACATACATTGTCAGGAAATATATTGATCAACAAGAGCTATTTTCAGAGGTCTCGACTGACAACTTCTAAACTAGAGTTTGGCACAATCCAACCACAAATCTTATATATAGACTGAGGTCTTACCATTTGTATTTAAGACATTACATAGAAGTTTGGTCAATTAATCAAAGAAATAGGTTTCTGTTCTTAAGAAAAACCAAAGGAAATGAAGAATTTATGTGTGGTGTCCCCATTCTTCAATCAAAACAAAAGTGCACTGTCAAAAATATATCCCAAAAATGATCACACAATTGTGAATATTTCATTTTCATGATCATGAAAAAGATAACAGATAATCCTAGATTCTCATATTTGCCAGGAAAAATGGCAGTCAGTCATCATCAAGGTAATAAACCAGCCCATTTAGACATACAAACAATTGTTTTGGTGCACTAGAGTGATATGACAAGGCTGTGCTACATTTGATGGATTTATTAGTGGACTTCAAAACTCACTCTAGGGCACTCAATCCTAATTCAGGGAATGAGGAAAGTGCTTGGATTATCAAAGTTCACTGTTCAACGTTATGCCTAATGTTTTTGACGTCAAAGACCTTTGAACTCAAAGCATTAGTAGATCCTTCCACTCTACAATTTTAAGGCCTGAAGCCTGGTCACTAGGAGGTTTCCTCAGCAGCCAAAAGACAACTTTTGGGAATAAGGGGGCTGATCAACAATTTCTAATCTATTTTGTCCACCTTTGATACAATGAAGTGCTATCGCTGCACTCTTTCTTGGGTTTCAGATCTGTGAACAATTCATCAGTACCATAACCTAAGTCTCAAAGTCTCTGCTAAGAAATTTCCTTGTGCTTGGGATTAAATGTTTAGTCTGTGGTCCAACAACACCTTTTACTTACTAATTTACAAAATATTGATTTATTGAGAGAAATGGTACAAACAGACCAAGGGGGTCGCTATGGGGTCCAAATTTTTACCTAGCTTCGCCTGTCTTTTCATGGGTTGTCTGGAAAAAGATTGGATTTGGGGCACAGAAGGCGCAAAATGGATTGATAAGATCTTCTATTGGGGGAGATATATAGATGATTGTCTACTTCTATGGACAGGCACACAGGTCGAACTTTTTGAATTTCTTACATACATGAATAACAATTTGTATGGGATACAATTCACTATGGAATTCAGCAGTACACATATCTCTTTCCTAGACATAGAAATGTACACCGAGCACAATAAATTAAAGACCCGTCTCTTCAGGAAAAATACTGCTTGTAATTCTATCTTACATGCTGAAAGCGCCTACCCTATACACCAAATCAGCGCTATACCATATGGTGAGTTTGTTAGGGCCAGACGCAATTGTAGTGAGGAACCAAAATTTCAAGACTGCCTTGAGGATATGAACCAACGCTTCGTAGAAAGAGGATATTCCCCTAGCATTCTTCACAAGGCCAAAAAGAGAATTGGGCGAGTCAAGAGGGGAGAAACTCTCAAACCTAAACCTATTGCTAATGGGGACAAAAAAGACAATATCCTTATGGTCACTGACTTTAATGAATTGAGCCATGTCCTACGTAGGAGCCTCAAGAGACATTGGAGCATCCTAACTGCGGACAAGACTCTAACCAATTATGTGACCAGACAACCTCAGATTACATTTAGGAGGGGTAGGACTTTGCGCAACAGACTTAGCCCTACAGTTCCTAGAACACTAAAAACCAACTCATGGCTGACCTCTCCGAATAAAGGTTTTTTCAAATGTGGTTTCTATGGAATATGCAGGTGGGCTAAACATAAGACGAAATACTTCAAGGGTTGTGACAACAAAACCTATGACATTCGTATGAATATTAATTGCTTAACCAAATTCGTGGTATACATCATCGAATGTAAATGTGGACTCCAGTATGTGGGTAGCACCATTAGGAGCTTGAAAGAGAATTGGGGAACATGTTAGAGCGCTATTACAACATGATGCTAGATATCCAGTGGCAATTCATGCAAGTATTTGCCAAGCTCAAGGCCCCCAAAAAAGAATTTGTCTTTTTCGGAATTGATCACATTCCAATTGACACTAGAGGGGGCAACAGAGAGCTTCGCCTTAGACGTGCTGAAGCGTTTTGGATCATGCGACTTCATACAGTGGGGCGGGGACTCAATTGTGACCCTGAGATGCAATTCTTTCTGGAGGACTGATGGACTATTATTAGACTGAAATATAGTCATTCTAGGTACACCGTAGTCCTGTGTCTCACCACTTTGTTTCTATTGTGTTTCATATTCTATAGCATTACTTCGTATCAATGAGAACTGGAATAGATCATTTTCAGTTTTTTTTTTGATTGGGTCATTTTATATAGGGTTTTGGGAAAGACTTTGTTCTCTGCCCTTCTCATTTGGCTAATTTTTGTACCCACTAAATAACCTGGACGTAGAGTGGCTGTTGTAACACTCATACGTAACGTTGCATGAATTATGGTTTATCTTATTTATCACAATGCCACTTTTTGTTGCTTGGCACATTCGCTAATTATTGTTACACTCAATAGAATTTACCATGTTCTTCTTTACTTTCTCTGTAATTACTTTTAATTTTCTCTTATTGCTGTCTATATAATTCTCTCTTCTATTTACACTTTTATGATATTCTCAATACCCTTTCTTTTCCGTTTTCCTTGCGGTTCATTGGGACCTTGTGGTGGCTGCAAATGGTGGCCTTTGCAGTACATGAGCAGTTTGGAAACTATAGCCTGAATATGGTCTGAATATGTAGATGGAGCCGCTTAATTATACTTTTTTTCAGATTGTACTTTTACAATCGGGACCTCGAACCTCCCTAGTTATACATGCGGGACTTTTTAACTTTTCCAGCTGCAACATAGTCTGTTTTCTATCTCTCGAATCTCAACGGAGGTTCGCATTCTAGGCTTTCTCAACCCGTGGAGGCTACAACTTTACCTTCCGGGTCGGGGACGCGAGTTACATAGAGGGTATTGACGGCTATTGCTATATTGCGGATTCTTAATTTTGGAATCCTTTGGATACTGCCTGAATTACATTAATAGCTATCACAACTGGGACTGATCTACTAATAGATCGCGTTTTTTCTCACTTTTAGAACTTGGACACCACACGTACCCATGTGGTGTGCTGTGAAGAATTTCTTTTACTCCACGATTTGGACCATGGATTTGTTGATGGCACATATATGCTGAAATTTGGCGTCTCCTCTTTACAGTGTGATTTGAACTGTTCTAACGGGTAAGAGACTACCTTTATGAGTTAGGGTAGGACTGATGAGAGCTCAGTTCATGTACCCAGTTATAGGCTTCTTTAGTTTAATACATAGGGCTGTGATAGCCACGACAGTTGGTTTCATTTATATTCTTATATTTTTTAGTTTCACATACTATGTAGTGATCGTGAGACTTGGTGTTTTATCGGATACATCCTAGATCCTACTTGATTTGAGATGTTTTCGCTTGATGTGTGCATTTGTATTGGAATTCTGCCTCTGGACAACTTGTTTGTTTATTAACTTCTTATGCGAAATATCCTATGCCTAATTTGGGGCACTTAATTATTTTACAGAACTACTACGCCGTCATCCTCCTACTAATAGGTTACCCTGCCGGGTTGGAATTATCACCGGACTAGGGGTAAGAAGCTACGTTTATGCTATTCTGCCCCTTTAGTTGGGATTTCTCGCACTTTTACACTCGGTTACCTACTTAACCTTTGCTCTTTCTGTTTTTTCCTTTTCTCCTTCTTACTTATCTCTGTATACACAGCCCTTACAGATAAAGATCCAGCCATTGAGGTAGCTTTTAAATAATCTGTATAACGCATTGCACTGATGGGGTTGCATGCGGTGGAATTGTTCACGCCTTTGCTCTTTCATACATCCCTTAGCGCAAGCTTTAAATACAGTCGGACCATGCTCATGTACGAACAATAATAATTTTTGAAAAAAATATGGTAGATATTCATGCTTTATTTACCATGCAGAATGGATTTATATTTCAAAGTCAGCACGGGTGTTTTTCCTCTGTTCTTGTGATCATATTGACGATTACATTCCAATAGTGCTGTTTATATTTTTATGCATTTATTAAGACATGACGAAATAGGATTAATTTCCTTTTAAAATTTGCTTTTAGAATCACTCCTGGGTTCCATATGACTGGTTGTATTTTTTGGAATGAGGATATGTCACATTCACTTTGGCACATTGATTACAAACTACTTTTGTAGTACATTGATTATAGGTCACTCGTTTTCTGGATCTTTCCAGCCCTGAAGAGTTATAGTGTCTAGAATTGTATAGACCTATAACGAAACACGTGTCGGCTGGCTGTGAATTCCAATTGGTGTGACGATCTAATAAAAGGAGATATACATCAAAGAATCTAAGTTGGACATTTGTTACTGTGAATCATATATAGTAGCACTCTACTTGTTTGTACTTAATCTGTGTGCGCAGGATTTTGTTTCTTAATTCTTAGATGTGAATTCTCACAGTTAAATTGAGGGGTTCTTGGGGTCTCCCCTCCCTGCCAGCACCAGTGATTGTTGTAATTTTCATTTGATATACACGCTAATACTGTTTGAGTGCCATTGTTTCCCGTATACTTAATACCCTTTTTTCTGTTGTGCATATGCTAACCAGCACTGATCCTGTTCCAATAGGAATAAGCCAGCCTAAACTACCAAGCCAGGTCTCTCTCCAAACCTAAACACAAACAACGGAAGACCGGTTTCGGGCTTGTTTGGTCTCTTCAGTCAGGTGCAGCTTGGTTCCAGTGGCACAGTCAGCACGGGACCCACCTATTGGCATACCCATGACCACGTAGATTACTTTAATCTGAGGTGGCATGGTAGGCAAAAAAATATTTGATGAAATGTTACACTGAGTGACTGCCTATGATTCGATTATTTGCAAGCGTTCCTATCACCACCTTTTATTATGTTATATTGATTTGTATCGCGCACTAATCACCTGAGAGGGTATCCAGGTGCTTGAGCAGGTGTGTAGGTTTGTGGTCCCCAAGTTGCTTATATGAAGAGCAGGTCTTTAGTTTCTTGTGGAACTCAACAAGTGAGGAGGAGGCTATGCTGTGGTGAGGGATGTTGTTCCATGTCTTGGTTGTGGTGTAGGAGAATGAGCAACCTCTAGTTTTGCTTTTCTAGATGCTGGGAATGTGTACGAGTGAGAGTGAGGCAGAACATAGGTTTCTGGTGGGTTGGTGAAAGTGTATGAGGCTGTTCAGGTATTCTGGTCCTGTGATGAGTAGGGCTATGTTTGTGTGAGTGAGAAGTTTGAATTGACTGCACTTGTGAATGCAGAGCCAGTGAAGCTTCCTGAGTATGAGTCTTGCAGTGGTGTTCTGGAAGGTCTGGAGTTTGTGTAGGGATTGTTTGGAGATCCTTGCGGTTGTCCAGCCCCTGGTGACTAGTGCTTGAGCGACGGACCCTCTGATGTTCCGATTCAACCATTTGAAGATTTGAGGCAACATGCGTAGGATGTGTAAGCAGGAGGTGAACACTGTGTTGACTTGAGTAATTTCTCAAAGTCCCATATAATGTCATCTGGTAACAAGCGTGACAAGCGTACGCTCTTATGCAAAGGTGGTGAACTGACTAATAAATGTTGCTACATTTCCTTATTTATTATTTTGTTTGACCAAAAAGGGCTGCTCAACAAACACTTAAAAAAAACATTTGTCTAGATCGTCAGAAGCGACCATCGATTTTGCCAGGAGATTGGGAAATAAACCATTACAGCCACTACTGAAGGTTTATAATGACAAATGTATACTAATGGCCACATATGGTAGCGAGTTAGGAGGCTATGAGGAGGTTGGCGATCTGCAGGTGGTCGAAAATAAATACGTGCCAAAACTTTTATCTGTATCCCCAGCACCCCACAGGGCTCGAAAAATCCGCTCGCATTTGTGAACGAAATTCAACGAGGGCGAGCTGTTTTTAGGTCCTACTCGCCCTTTCTGGCGAGTAGGAAAACAAACTAACTTTTATCCTCTGTCTTTGAAAATGAAGCAAATGTGACAAGATAACAAGATTTAAAGGCATTTTTACTGCTCACAAAGTTAATGAGCAATAAAAGCTGACTTTAAATCTTGTTATCTTGTCACATTTGCTCCGCTTTCAGAAACGGAGGTCAAGTAGGTTGAAGTTAGGTTGAGGAGATTTTTAAAGGTACTAGTCCTGCAAGACTAGTACCATATTTTGGATTTTTCGAGTCCTGCCCCATCTTTTATAGTGCATAATGAACTAGGGCAGGGTTACATAGCTGATTGTATAGAAGTGACTTTTTTAATATGGTGGTCAAAAACATGGTCTAGCCTCACTCATACCCTAAACCAAATTTTTTAAAAGATTGTATGAGGCTTGACAGGGCCATGGAGGCGACTTGTCTAGGTTACATCTCGCAGCAGTTAGTGAATATAGGGCGCCCAAGCTTTTTAGACACCCTAGAATAGGGGTCTCCAAACCGGTCCTGGAGGGCTGGATCCATGCCCGATTTTTTGGATAAACTCATTGAGATACATGTAGTAATTTAAAAAATCTGGCATGGATCCGGCCCTCCAGGACCGGTTTGGAGACCCCTGCCCTAGAAAGATGCACCCTGGTGAGATGAAAGTAATTAAAAGGCAATTTCTAGCCAAGAGGATGGTGGAAAGGAAAAATAGCAAACTACAAAAAAAAAAACACGATACGCCAATATATAATTTTGAGTCCTGGGTCCCTAGAACAACCTTACTGGTCTTACATTAAAAATGTACATCATCGTTTTCTTTTAACCAGATCTAGGTTTAAATGTATCCACTGGTGTCTTACGGTCCCCAAGGGTTTTTCTAAACCGGGGGGCTTAAAAGCCCTGCTCTTGTGAGGATTTTTCGGACCAAGATCTTTTACACTTCATGATTTACTGCGGATTTTATAATGACCTCCGGCCAAAATATATTTGACCACTTTTAAAACATTGTAATTTTGCACAAGTAAGGCCAGCCCTAATATATTTGCAAATGTTGTCTTCACCTTTGATATGCTTTGGGGTTGCGAGTTTTTTACCAGGAGTCTAACGGTGAAGGACATTTTTTTATTATGCACTGAATCGATCCTAGAAATGTCATTTTATTGGGCATTGGGCTTTTTTTTTAATTATCTGTTAGTACTGTATAGAATACAGTTTAATAAGGTCTACAAAAGTGCAGTAGTTTTGATTATGGTTTCTTCTTTTGCATTTTAAATTAATGGCTAACACATATTAGGGCTCAGAAACCCATGTATGAGAGCGGTATATGTTTTATTGGATCTGCCTTTTTACTAAGTATTGTATACGTTTTAATCTTTTTATCTCAGTGTGCATAGGAGTGATTTTATGGTTGATATTGTCCGAATAAAGTTTTATCTGACTTGACTTTGACTGACTTGAGTAGTCATGTTGAGCTGGTCGTCTAGGATGGCCCCTAGATTTCTTGCGTGGTCTGTGGGTGTTGGTTCTTGCTCAGACGGTCATCAGGTGGTGTCCCATGGGGAGGTCTTTTTGCCGTAGATCAGCTCTTCGGTCTTGTGGGAGTAGAGCTGCAGGCAGTTGGTTCGCATCCAGTCAGCTACCAAGGTCATGCAGTTGGTGAAGATGGTTCTGAAGGCGATTGTTTTGTCTATCAGGGAGATCATGAGATGGGTGTCTGCGAAGATGACAACAATGTCTTCTGATCAGATGATGTTACCGAGTGGTGTCATGTATAGTTGAAAAGGGTGGGGCTGAGGGACGATCCCGGTATTACTCTGCATATCAATTTCTGGTTTATCCGTCGTAAAGGGTGGCAGCCTGACCCTTTGTGAGGAAGGAACCGATCCATATGAGAGAGGATCCTTGTATGGCAATTTCGCCGAGTCCACTGATAAGGGTGCTATGGGAGACATTGCCAAAGACGACAAAGAGGTCGAGCGGGATCAAGGCTGTTGCTTCTCCTCGGTCCAAGATAATTTGAATGTTATCGGTGGCCACAATGAGTGTTGTTTTAGTGCTGTGGTTCTTTCTGAATCCTGATTGAGTGTTGTTTAGAAGATGGTAAAGTTTGAAGTGGGTTGTGAGTTGCTTGCGGATGGCTTTCTGAATCACTTTGGTTGGATAGGGAAGCAGGGAGATGGGTAGGAAATTGCTCATTTGATTTAGGTCGGCTGGAGTCTTCTTGAGGAGGGTGTTAATTTCAGCAAAATTCCATTCAACTGGTAAAGTGGCAGGCATGATAGAGGTGTTGATGTGGGTCAGGGTGGTGGAAATTGGTGATGTTCCCAGGTTGTAGAAGTGGCGGGATCATGGGTCCATTGGGGGTCCCTGAGTGGATTGTCCGCATGACTACTGCTGTGTCATTTCTGTCGAGGATTGTTCATTTTGTCAGTTCGCCATCATGGTTGGTGGTGGGGAGGTTAGCAACAAGTTCTCTGGTGTTGGGTTGGTGTGCGAAGTTGCTGTAGTCATTTGAGATTTTACTGTAGAAGAAGTTGGATAGGTTGTGGCAGAGTTGCTGGGAGGCAGAGATGTTGGCGACAGTAGTTGAGGGCAAGATGAAATTCTCAATGATTGAGAAGATCTCCCCTTGCAGCGTTTGGAGCTTCCTCTGATGCAGCTCGCTAGTGCTTTTTTATTGGTGATCTAGTTGTTGATGTCCTTGTTGAAGTTGACTGTGGGGTTCTGTGCTGAAGGCGCTGTGCCAGTCTGCTTATGTGATGTTGCCCCAGCTGTGGCTTGGAAATCTGATCCTGTTAGGGGTGTTGACTTGAGGTGTGTTGATTTCAAAGTAGATGATGGAGAAGTGGGTTCATATGAGCAGTGAGGTGGAGTTATGTTTGATACTGTCGCTTGTGATGAAGATGGGGTCCAATGTGTGTCCGGCGGTGTGTGAGCTGGGTGAGCCCTTTGTTGTCAAGCTTTCGAGTAGTGTTGTGGAGCAGGGGTTGTTGTGGTCTTCCAAGTGAAAGTGGAGGTCACTGTGGACAATACAGGCTCTGAAGTCTATGGTGAGCGGAGTGAGAAGATGGTAATGTGGTGGGTAAAGGTGGCTCATGGTCCAAGTGGTCAGTAGGTGAGGGTTCAGTTCAGGGTGAATTTGTCTGAGATTTACTGTTTGAAGTGCAGGTGTTCCATGAATGGGGTGGAATTCTCAATGGATGTTGTGCATTTGAAGGTTTCCTTGTAAATGATAGCGAGACCCCCTCCGGGCTTGTGAAGGCAGTCCTCTTGAGCAATCTTGTAGAACTTTGGTATTGCTGTGGTGATGTCGGATGAGGGAATGAGAGAGTACTCTGTGATAAAGAGGATGTCCGGCATGTCACTACTTAGCAGGTCTCATATTTCGTTTGGGTGTTTGCTGAGTGATCATGTGTTAGGAAGCATGTATTGGGTTTGTTGTGGCATAGAAGGGGGTATAGGCTTTGTTGGTGTTTGTGTTGAGAATTGGTGTTGAGGGCATTGTTAGTTTTTGTACGGGTGTGTGGCTGCTAGAGAACCGGCAGTAGGTGTAGGTGAAAGCACCTACATTGGTGTGAGGCACCACATGGCAGCAGTTGGGGGAACGGTGTCCGGGGTCTAGTGACCTAAGGAGTTCTGCGGAGTATCGCCGGCCGATGATTGGACCAGGGTTTCAGGCGCTGGACGAGGTCAGCACACACGGGCTTGCCTTTGTTGCATCTTTGGCGTGACTGCTGGGCATCAGTGTTGCAGCTACCATTAAGAAGGTCTGGGAGGGGGAGGAATGCAGGGTGCTATGATGTAATTTCCTGTGCTGATGCATGATGGGAAAACGCACCTTTTGTGCATTTGATATCTACAAGGACACACACATCAAATTGTAAAGGGAGCACTATATCACAAACAATTAAACAAATGTACTACTTAACTTCACATTTCATACATCCCTGACCGTGTATTGACAAGAGCACACTTATGTCTAGTAAAAGTCACTAGCAATCTGCATTTGTGATGCAGTAACTCTCTCTATTAGATACTTGAGGTTTGCAATTCTCTAATGTCAGAAAAAACTTGTACAGAAAGAGATGTTTTAAATACTTTTAAGGTGTATAATCATTTGCCTACATCTATCATTTTCCCACTATAAACTGCGGCAGTTACACTCTGCCTCAACTGGTAACACACTTTTTAAACTTCAAATCCAACCAAATCCCACTGTGACATACTTTCTCTTGCTCCCTTCTCTTCCCTTTCATCAGTCGAATCATTTCCCACTCATTTTTGAGTAATTAGCTCATTATGTTCTGCTTTCGTTTAGGGTCTTCTCTCTAATCCAACCTGAGCCGCTGTGGCTTGCTCACTGCACACTATTTTCTACCATTTCGGGTTTCATTGAGGGCTGCAGTTCTCTCATTGGTCATTTTGTAAGACTTCAGCAAAAAAAGTTCACGCTAATTGCCCATTGAAACTCATAACACACAGACAAGCAACAGGTTTGCAACTCAAAGACCTAATTTATCAATAAGGTAGAGGAACCAACATAAAATCAAGTAAAACAGGTTTTTGCACTGGTAGCTGTTAAAGAACGTTGACAATTAAACAATGCTTCATTATTTCCACACCCGATTTAGTCAGTGTTTGTAAGAAAATGTAGTAGAACATGAATTACAATGTACATACCAATACAAGGCTTGACATGCAGAAAGCATGCTTTTGTTAGGTCACCTAACAATGCAAAAGAACTCTGTCGTACCTCTGGCATTTTATCCTATGAAAAAAGGAAAATATGTTACAGTCTATTCGGAGTATCATTATTCCCAGGTTATTTTTTTTTCCCACTGGCAGTTCTCACCTGCATGCATTGGTACATTAATGTAAGAATGTTGCTACGTGCTACGAGTTGTTCGATGTTGCCTCCAAGGCCTTCTGCCAGGCCACTAAGTAGGTCAAGAGCAACAATCATAAAATCTTTGTCTGGCGATTCATATTGTTCTGGCTGAGCATTGTGCAACTGGAATGAAGGAAAAACAATAGACAGTGTGAGATGGCACAGACAGAGCTTATGTAATACAATAAATACAAATGTTTTTATTTTTAAAAAGCAATCCAACTTTAAACTCAGTACTCTAAAACCAGTGGTTAAGCCTTTTAATACCACCTCAGCACAGCAGTAAGGAGTGAGACTGGAAACCAGTTCACAAGCAAAAACGTAAAGAACCATGCACATGCTAACTGCATGGATTATCTTTCTGAGTTGAGCCAAGCTCACCTTCAAACAATCCCACCGGAAAAATGTTATTAATGATTTTTGCAGTCTACCTTACGGTATGTACGCCTGTTGTCAGAACTAGTTAAGGTTGAGGAAGGTGGGTGTTAGTAAATAGAGAAATATCAACAGGCTCCCACATGCACAGCGGGACTGACTAACCACTGACAATGAAGTATTTCCATATGCCAGGGACTGGAGGGTTGGGAGAATTTTTCATTGTGAATATATAGATCTTAGTATTAAATAAAGACGTTGTTATAACAGACGATAAAGAAAAGCTGTGCTAAATAACAACTTAATCACCTTGGGAAACGCCTTATCAGGTAGCGATATATAGCTGCAGATTCCTTACCATAGAATAACCCCCAGACATTATAATAGATAAGGAGATTTTTCATGGGCAGTACCCCAGTGCACCGGTAGGTGGCGTCGTTTAGCTCCATGTTGCATGGTTGGCATTGCCCATACTGGGAATGATGTGCGTGGTGCCAATAAAGGCACCACCCCAACATGCTGATGTTAGTTACTTATTGCAACGTTTCATGCCAGGAGCTTGTAGCCATGAAGAACACGGCCCATCGCTGTTTAAAACTAGGACCTCAAAGGGGAACAGCCCTGACCCTAGTAATTGGTTCTGAGAGTGGGAAGGATGGGTGGGTGGGTCAGTAAGTAATATGCAGGTAGATAGAACCTCTACCAGATAAGGCGTTACCGAAGGTAACTAACTTGTTCATCTGATAGAGACTTCTAGCTGCAGATTCCTTACCTTAGAATAGATACCCAAGCAATGCCTCCCCGGAGGTGGGTCTGCAAAACAATTTCATGCCAAACAGTCCTGCATAACCGAACAAGCAAAGAGCCCGTCCCTACAGACCATTCTGTCCATGAAATTGTGCTTGGTAAACGTGTGCAGAGATGCCCACGTTGCTGCCTGGCACATGTTCAGGACCGGGACTCCACATGCTAACTTCGCAGCCTTTGCTCTGGCGGAATGCTTCCTGTCCAATGAGTAGCAGATTGTAATGATGAGCAAGATCCATCAGGAGATGGTCCATTTCAGCACAGCTTTCCCTTGGCCCAGACATACCCCACGAAGAGCTGATAGTCTATTTGGAACTGTTTTGTGCTGTCAAGGAAGAACGACAATGCTCTTTTTGAACCCAGTCGGTGGAGTCTATTTTATTCCTTAGAGGGATGATGTGGAGTGCAAAAGGCAGGCAGAGTGGTGGACTGCCCACGTGGAACGGGGTGAAGGCTAGGGGGTAGGGTTTTTAGTGAGGGCAGGAAGACTGGCGCTCTGCCTGATGTGCGCGCTGTCCGCAATGAGCCTAGGTATGTACAGTGCTTCCAGGTCGGGAGGAATACCCAATAACCCCTGGGAGTTGTATGGACCACTCAGAGTCCACACTGCAAAATGAGCACAGTCCCGAGTCAATATAGCTGTGGTCTACACCAGTTCAGAGTTCAAAGGTTTATTTAATAACGCTACGACTGAATATTATACAAATGGCCAGCCGACACATGTTTCGTCACAGGCATTGGTTCTGTGACTCTTAAGGGCTGGGTAAGGATACAAGAAAAAGGATGAGGGGACGAAGGGAATAACACATTGTATCCCTAGTCGATGGCGTCTGAGGGGAGCAAGGGAAGAGGGGATCACCCTAAAGTGCCTATGGAGAGTACGCAGACAATCCTGGAGCAAGGTAAGAAAGAATGTGACTTCAGTGGGTGTGCCAGTGTCATGGAATAATCATCATGAAAAAAGGGCGGGAAAAACAATACAGAGTATGGTGTGACATCATACAATAGTGGGGACCCACGTGATCTTGAGTGATTAGAGCAGAGACAGTAAAAGGTCCCAAATATACCATACTAACTCATGTAAGTCATAACATAACACTGGGTAAAAACATGTCTGAAAAGGAGCTGAAATCGTTGTGGACAGATGTCGTATAACATGACGGGAAGAGAACAAAAGCATTTAGGTAGAAAGATCTGGGTCTCATAGGCGAAGAGTAAAAGGGGTGGTAGTCGGCAGGCTATGGGGGAGCAAAAAGGAAGTAAAGAGTTGCCAATCAAGGCCTATATCCAAGTACAGCTATTACCTGTATGGCGTGTATAGAGATGAAGTAAGGCGGTCCCTGCGTGAGAGAGAAATATGCAGACTGGTATAAGGGTGAGTGCCTGTGGAAGGACAAACAGTATGGATGCTAGGTCAGATGTTAGAGACATGATTAAGGGCTCACCTGAAAACCGGTGATAAATCCAACCCGGTCTAAGGATGCGTGATGGAGGCACTATGCTGCAGGTAAGGTAAAAGGTGCTCTCTAAAAGGTCACCAGTATGTGGTGGGGCCGGGAGGCGGCTGCTGCAGAGGAGCTAATCACAACAATGTTGAAAAATTCAAAACCACCTATTGGGTGAGCAAAGGAAAGAGGAGAAAAAACCCTTACTGGGCCAAATTAGTGAATCTGGCCGTGGTGTAGTGCGGTAAAGCCGGGGCAGGGTGCCGTACGAAGCATGGGAGCGGGTTCATTGTGGAAGAGAAGGAAGTGGGTTACGGGACTAGTCTCAACAAGTAGGTGTTAGTGACTGGAGGAATCGGTCGACTTACCCCAGATTTATGGACGCCCAATTGAAGGATCTAGACGTTTGGCCAGAACAGACGCTTGGTAACACTGTAGATTGGGGGCGGGTATACGGGGGGCCGCTGGAGAAACAAAGGGGTGAATGAGGAAGTCAGGAGAGTGATGGACAGCCTCCGGGGGAGTCAGAAAAAGAAGGAGGGAGACTTACCCCAAGGAATGAAAGTGTGGCAGTCCAGTGTCAGCCACAGTCGCGGGCTCGGGCGCCTGGTTGAGGCGTATGGTGTGGGATCTGTAAGGAGTGACGGAGGCATGAGGACGGGGGGAGCGGGGTTAAATTGAGTAAGAGTATAAGACAAGCGCAGTAGAGAACTTAACTTTTAATGAGGGTAATGACATCCTAGTAACCCTTGACGTGGAGTCATTATATAGCAATATACCCCAGACAGGAGCAATTGAGGCCACAATGTGGTTTATCGATCTCCACAAGATTCCCTGTTCAAAGTCCTTTATTCAAGATTGCTTGACTTTAGTTCTTAAAGAAAACTTCTTTGAATTTGGGGAAGATTTATTCCTGCAAATCAAGGGGGTAAGCATGGGGGCCTCTATGGCCCCTTCAATTGCGAATATCTACATGATCATGTTTGAATGTAAATTCATTTATAACGAAGTGGCACCGTTTTTTGAGTCTGTCTCTCATTGGTATCGTTACATTGACGATATTTTCTTTGTGTGGACCAATGGGAGACAGACCTTAAATGAATTTCTACTATGGCTTAATCTCACAGACGAGAATTTGAGATTTACTGCGCATACAAGTGAATCTAAGGTTGAGTTCTTGGACATAAATATCCAAAGTAAAGGAGGTGTTCTCGAAGTGGATTTATTCACAAAGCCCACTGCCCGGAACACCCTCCTGCATTTTAATAGTTACCATCCGCGCTGCCAAAAAGACAGTATCCCCTTCTCTCAATTTTTGAGGGTAAGGCGGAACTGTACTAATATAAGGGATTTTGACATTCAAGCTGAGAAAATGAAACTTAAATTAATCGAAAGAGGATATCCTAATCGCCTAGTGAGAGGAGCATACAAGAGAGCGCGATTTTATGATCGGGACAATCTATTACATTCACAAAAACAGAAGGTAGATCCCAAACTAGTATGCATTACCAAACACTCGACTATGAACTCAACCATTAGGCAAATAATAAACTCCAATTGGCATCTTCTAAATGTTCAAGACAATGAACCAAAACTACAGAAACCCATGTTTGCCCATAAGCGTAATAAAAACTTAAAAGACCAAGTAGTTCATTCTCGACACAAAGCCAATAATAGGAACCCACCTTTTATCCAGAAATCTATCACTGGATTAAATGCCATCAAAGGCACCTCTCGCTGTGGTTCTTGTCAGTCCTGTGAGACAATCATAGCAGGTGAGACAATGGAATTTAACAAAACCAAAATTCATGCTAAAGAACTTTGGACCTGCAATACAAAAAATGTCGTGTATTTACTGATTTGTCCCTGTAACCTGGGATATGTGGGTGAGACGTCCCGTGCTATCAAGACCAGACTAACTGAACACAGGTCAGCCATTAAGACACTCAAAACCTCATCCCCATTAGTAAATCACTTCATCGAGTATAGACACAAACCTGAAGATTTCAGATGGCGCATCCTTGAGAAAATTAACTTGCAAAAGAACCAAGGAGGAGATGAGATCCGCAAAAAAAGAGAAGTCTTTTGGATCTTTACCCTCGGTACTTTTGACCATGGGCTAAATCAAGAATTGCCATGGGAGAATGCCATTACATAATATAATGGTGTGCCCCTATGGTAGTTCTAAACGGGTGTTCATTGTAACCTCTAATGAATTCCATGAATTGACAATGTATTGCAACATTGTCAGTTTTTGAGTCGTTATTCATTTTTTCTTTGATTACTGTAACCTGAAATAAGACCTGCCCAGTCATTTATGATTACTAAATCCTGAAATAAGATTTGCCTATTCATTTATGATTACTGTACCTTTAACAGAAGTAAGAAAATGTTTAAGCATTGAACTAAATACACTGCCTTTTCTAGTACACTGTCGCTTTAAATAGGGGCGTGGACTATCCACATAAATAGCAAGAGTAGAAGGACCACTAGTAAACGCCTGTTTGAAGAACCCGAACCGCTGGAGGAGGAAAAGAAGTCTTGAGCAACACGCTAAACCAAACGGTAAGAACCTGATTCTCTCTATGCACACCCCATGCTGGTGATGCGACGTTCTTGAAGCCTTTTAAACCGACCCGAATGGGTTGTTTAAACCTCTCCCCCGCACCCTCTCTCTTCACTTTTAATCGAGCGGTTTTTCTCCTCGTTTAGTGCACGCATCATGGCAACCGCGCATATCTCGATCTGCAGTACGCTTGAATCACTCTGCAGCGGCCATTGTAATAGAGCGACCGAATGATCTTTTAAACTTCGAAGGATCACCGCACTTTGTTAAAAAACATCAAATGAAGGCTTAAGGTAATTATTTATGAAGATGCATAATGCTGGGACATTTAGAAGAACACTTAGTTAAATAATGAAACATCCTGATATAAACTTATCTGTGATTTGTCCTAACTACACAGATGAAACAGTACATCCGATCGCCATAATACCTTTTGACCACATTGGCAAACGTACTTTGAGACCTCTCCCCTCAGGCGAACATAATGTTAAATAGTAGATGGAGGTAGAAGTAAGAAGGCGGCAGTGAACACTGTCCTAACAGGTAAGCAGTTGAACAAACAAAATCTAGAGTGAAAACTAAGAAAGAGTTTGTTTACGTAGGGTAAAATGACAATGAAGTTGACAAAGTGCATTACTCGTATCTTTTTAAACAGTTATCACATACCGTACCCGGCCTTTAAAGGGAAGGTGCCTTACTCCCTTCATCTACACTGAACTTCTAGGATCAAAAATCTTTGATAGGTAAGGCTCAATCAGTTTAAAAAGGGTAATTTTAAAAACAGTGTTAGGCTCTCCCTGTGCCTATTTCTCTATAATGCCTTACTCTACTAGTTTGATAATCATGATTTAGGATATTTTATATCCTTTGTACTGTATGTGTTAACTATTGAGATTGATCACGTATTAACTGATCCCAATAATAACCTGTCCCAATTTTCATTTAATCTGACCTGCAATATAAAATTAGATTAGATACAGCCTCTATAATTGGAAGGTTTTGGAGTCTAACCATACAAGTAGCATGATGTGAAGGGATAAATAGTTTTTCAATTTCTTACATTAACATTTTAGTCATAGTTGCTCTATCTAGATATATAGCCTTGTAAATGTTACGCCAATTTCTATCAATTAATTAAAGGTAGCCTTATGTCGACGCATGATAAATGTATCTGTATCTACATCTTGTGCTTGTCAAACCTCTGTATATGCTGTATATATTTTTGAGAATGCGTTCACCACATGTACTGCATTGTGTTTTCCAACTGTGCATTATCTTTGTTTTTTATCCATCAATATAAGTCTGGCAACTAGAATTTTTTATCAACTTAGTAATATCTTGCCCTTGCAAGAATAGCAATGTACTGTAAATTGAATGAGACTTTAACACGTTTTTATTCTATTTAGAAAAAAAGTGGCTGATTATCTACTAGTCCTGATGAAGACATAATCTTTTGTCGAAACGCGTTGACGCACAGCCCTATTTCTTCACAAAAAAGAAAAACTAAGTTCCTTTTTTATGTATCATGATGTACTTCCATTATGTATTTAAAAACTAATCACATGATCTTTTTTATGTATTTTATATGATATGTATATTCATTGCCTTTTTTATTAAAAATAATTTTTGATATCATTTTCAGTCCATTGCTTTACCTTTTATCTTGCACATATTTATGTTTTGTTTTTTACCATTTAGCCAGCTTTTGAGTTTCAAGTCTGCCTGGGTTTATGCTATTACATAAAAATTGTTGTCCCTGACCCAGGAGTCGCATCCATATCAGGGGGTCCTTGTTATTCACAAGGTCAGATGTTAGAGACATGATTAAGGGCTCACCTGAAAACCGGTGATAAATCCAACCCGGTCTAAGGATGCGTGATGGAGGCACTATGCTGCAGGTAAGGTAAAAGGTGCTCTCTAAAAGGTCACCGGTATGTGGTGGGGCCGGGAGGCGGCTGCTGCAGAGGAGCTAATCACAACAATGTTGAAAAATTCAAAACCACCTATTGGGTGAGCAAAGGAAAGAGGAGAAAAAACCCTTACCGGGCCAAATTAGTGAATCTGGCCGCGGTGTAGTGCGGTAAAGCCGGGGCAGGGTGCCGTACGAAGCATGGGAGCGGGTTCATTGTGGAAGAGAAGGAAGTGGGTTACGGGACTAGTCTCAACAAGTAGGTGTTAGTGACTGGAGGAATCGGTCGACTTACCCCAGATTTATGGACGCCCAATTGAAGGATCTAGACGTTTGGCCAGAACAGACGCTTGGTAACACTGTAGATTGGGGGCGGGTATACGGGGGGCCGCTGGAGAAACAAAGGGGTGAATGAGGAAGTCAGAAGATTGATGGACAGCCTCCGGGGGAGTCAGAAAAAGAAGGAGGGAGACTTACCCCAAGGAATGAAAGGGTGGCAGTCCAGTGTCAGCCACAGTCGCGGGCTCGGGCGCCTGGTTGAGGCGTATGGTGTGGGATCTGTAAGGAGTGACGGAGGCATGAGGACGGGGGGAGCGGGGTTAAATTGAGTAAGAGTATAAGACAAGCGCATACAAAATCTTACCCTGACAAAATGCAGGATCAGAGTTATCAACGAGGAGCAAGCAGGACTGCAGGCGGGTGCGCTGTAGGAAGACAATGGAGAGGGATATGGTCTCTAGAAAAAAACCCGAGTATCAGAGCATGAGGCCACCAAGTGGGGGGCTATGGTGCCAGTGGCTTACCTGTCGGAAGGTGCTGGTGCTCGGAAGACACTGGAGCCGTCTGGGAGTGGGATGCAACTGCCTGGGATGTGCCTGCCTTGAACTGCCGGTCATCGAGATAGGGGAAGATTGGCACCCCTGATCTCCTCCAATGAGAGCTACTACCACCATCACCTTGGTGAGCACCTAAGGGGCGCTGGTGAGGCAAAGTGGAGCATAGTGAACTGTAAATGCTCATGACCTACTGTGAACTGCAGGCAACGTCTGTGGGAAGGCTGGAAAGGAATGTGATAGCATGTGTCATACAAGTTC
Organism: Lissotriton vulgaris; assembly: GCF_964263255.1. Classification (NCBI taxonomy): domain Eukaryota; kingdom Metazoa; phylum Chordata; class Amphibia; order Caudata; family Salamandridae; genus Lissotriton; species Lissotriton vulgaris. The sequence goes on from NC_141689.1 coordinate 540,324,433, forward strand.
AATGCTACCATCCAGTCTCCCATGGCTAGTTCCATGGCCGACAGGACTTAACCGAGTGGGAGCATTTTGAACATCTCCTTTTTATTAAGACATTGAGAGAGGGCAGGTCTAAGATAAGACATAGGCCTCTGTCCTTTTCGGGCAACAGAAAATAGCAGGAATAGCAACCACGACCTACTTCTGCTGCTGGCACCTTCTCAATGGCTCCTTTGGCCAAGAGAGATGCCACTTCCTGACAGAGTACAGAAAGATAGTCCTCCGTCACCTTGTCGCAAGTGCATGACAGGGGTGGAGGGTTAATCATGAAGGAGAGGGAATAACACCTTCAGACAATTTGGAGAACCTAGCTGTCAGATGTTATCAGCCTCCAGTGGTGGTGGTCTATCCTGCATCCCACTGGGCACCTATGATGGTCTGAGGGAAAACTATAGAGGGTTGGAGATTGCGGCTGCAGTGGGAGTGGTGGACTGGACAGACCTCTAGCTGCCTGACACAGGGGTCTGTGCGTTTCACGTCCTTGGCCACAGAGGGGCTTGGAAGCCTGCGTGCCATGGTGGCTTGACGAATAGAGATGGTGCTGGAAGCCCAAGCTATGACTGGAGCGAAAGGTGGCCTGGGGTTGGCAAGGGGCCATGGAAAGTCTCAGACCAGGTAGCAGCTTTGCTATCCTTGAAGTGCTCCAGCACAGAGTCTGCCTCGTCTTTGAAGGGACGGAAGCCATCAATGGGTATGTCCATGAGCAAAGCCTGGACATCACTGAGGAGCCAGTCGTCCTCAGCCAGGCATGGTGTCGTACGTCCACTAATGAAGAAATCCCTCTGCCTATTGAGTTGGTCGTGTCTAGCCCACATTAGATTGTTAACTTAACTAAGCCTCTCCCATCAGCAATTGGTTGGGAGAGTATGGCCGGGCCTGCTTCCTGGACCTTAGGCAGGAACTGCACAAGCAAATCCCAAAGAGCATGTGAGTAACGGCCCAAAAGGAATGCAATAATAACAGACCGCATTGCCAGGCTGGTGGAAGAAAACATTTTCTTGCCTCTGGGGTAGGATGTAGCGTGAGGAACCTGGAATCCCCTGTAGCGGCGGGCAATTGTCCTGTTGACAGGAGCCCCTGTGCAGGGTGTAGACCAGGTCCCAAGGAGGACAACCATAAGGGCTTCATTAAATGGGAGAAGCAGTTCAAAGGGTTGCTTCCGGCAGAAGCACCTTTGTCAAGATGTTAGTATGGACTGCCACTGAGGACAGGATAAGGTCCAGGACTTCGGCCGCCCTTCTCACTACCATAGCTAAAGACACTCCCTCCTCCATAGCCACAGCAGGAGAAGAAACCATGCCAGTATCTGCAGAGGTGTCCAGTCCACTGGTGTCTGCCAATTCTTCACACAACGCCATGTTGGGTTTTAAGAGCTGGCATTCTTCAGGGTCCAGTGGCCCTTCCCAATCCCCCCAACGTCCTAGCCCATAAGAATCCAGACAACGCCGGAGTCGGTGTAGGAAATTGCCCCCCCTTGCTCCTTGTTGGAGTCAGACATGAGAATGAGGACAGCTACGCTGGGAGCGTGGGCATTAGGACCAGCCCCGGGCAAGGTTGAGGTGGTTACAACATGTGCCTGTTCAGATCCATCCGTGGATCTAAGGGGCCCGACTAGAGCTGGGGTTGGAACTGCCAGCTGAGAACTAGTTGGGGACCCTCCCAAATCCATGGGGCCCGGAGGCGTGCCAGCAGGGATAGGCCTCCTAGATATGAGGAGCATGGCCTCATAAAATTTGTGAAGTTAGGCAGAGTGCTCTGGCTACTGGAAACTAGGGGGGTACTCTGGTTACTGGAAACTTAGGGAGGCGCAAGGCCGTAGGCCTAACCGCGGAGCCAGGTCTCGAATGAAGGATGCTCCCTCGTATCATCGGATGACTTCCACGGGCAGGGTGAAGTCTAATACCTCTTAGACTTCTTGCTGTAACTGAGGCATAAACTAATCAATCTGCCCCCTCTGCTGGGATAGCTTTAAGTTCTCAGAGGGTTACAACTGAGGGCCTGAGCATATGGAGGCTCCGACATTAACGGATCTGCTGGAAGGTATAGCCACAAGCTTATTAAGCATGATATCGTGGAATATTGCTGGCTTATTATCGAAGACCTCTTCCTCTGACTGGTCTACTTTCATCGAGTCTTATGATATCATTGCCCTGCAGGAGACCTGGTCCTGGAGTACCTTCTTTCGACCAAGTTATTTGAGCTTTGTTAAATCTGCTATTGCAAATCCCAAGAGACGTCCCTCAGGAGGTCTATTGGTTTGGATAAGACAGCGGGTGGGTCTTCAGATAGAAGAACTTGGCATTGACAACCCAGACATCCAGGCTCTTAGAATAAATTTTGATCATGATCCTGGTTTTATATTGATTAACGTCTATGCCAGAGGTATGCCCGGTGGGAAAGCCTCATCAACTATCACTAGCTTAGAGCACTTTACCAAGTCAATGGAAGGATCAAGTAACTGGGTAATTGTGGGGGACTTCAACTGTACGTTTGAGCCGCTCGGCATAGAGGATGTAAGCCTTACTAGCGAAGAGGATGCGAGCAGGGGTGTTCCGTCCTCAACGCTTCCCTCAATTAATAAATAGACGGAGGCAATCCTCCAATTAAAAAGCTTGACACTGGAGGGTGGGCCCTGGGCACTCAATGGGAGAACTAAATCTGATGGTAATGGTAATCCCACTTTTAATAACGGGAGATAAAGTAGCAGGATCGACTACCTTCTTATTAATTTAGAATTGTGGTCAAGACTAAAGGATATGGAGGTTTTAAAAAGACCAGAGAGCGATCATGACCCTTTATCTTTAGCACCGGAGGTAAAGGGTTGCCCACTGCTCAGCTCTGGTTCGGAAATTGCCATGGCAGATATTGGCATGACCCTTGATTGTCGAAGAGTAAAATGGGCACGGGTATCGGAGGATGAGGGCGCCATGGTACAGATAAGGTCTCCTCTCGAAGAATCTCTTGTAGCCCTATCCAATCTTAACTCCAGTGAGGTTAGCCATACTATCCTTATAGAGGTCCATAAGTACCTGTTTACTAAGCTGAAAAGCTATTTTATAAAAACTATAAAACAGCCTATGGTCCCTCCCACTTACAATGCTGCAAAATGGTACAACAGGGAATGTAGGGGAGCTTTTAGCCTATTGTCCCAAGCCATAAGGGTGGGCTCTGCGCAGGAGATAAGGAAACTCAGGGCAGACTACAAGGACACCCAACATAGGGCAAAGAAAGCCTTCCATGAAAATAGATGGAGGGACCTCCTAGATGCAATCAACGGGAAAAACTGGTGTTGGTTCTGGCACATAATAAAATGGGGTAATAGAAGTGCTGGCCCGGTTCCAGTTAATAATGTTCCCCCAGAAGCCTGGGTTGCGAACTATCGTGCCCAATTTTCATCATCCGAAGTAGGCATTGGGTACCTGCCCTGTGTAGAGACGGACTCTGTCCTATCTTTTACATTAGTGGAAATCGAGAGAACCATTGATGGAGTGGCTGCAGGTAGGGCACCTGGTCCGGATTGTATTCCGGCGGACATATATAAATCAGACCGGGAAAACTGGGTGAAATACATTCATATCCTTTCTAATGGTTTGGCCAGAGGTGCCCCAATTCCGGACTCCTGGCGTGGGGCTGTAATAATCCCCATATAAAAAGGGGGATTGTGCTTGTCCCTCCAATTACAGGCCCATAAGCCTTATAGACACTTCAAAAAATCATGGCGAGGTTAGTGCTAAGTAGGGTAAATAGGTGGATAGATGAGAATGAAATACTAACCACTTATCAAGCAGGTTTTTGCTCCCATGTTAGCACTATTGATCAAGTTTTTAGATTTATGTTGATATACTGGAATACAGTGGTCTTAGTGGGGGGACACACTATGCAGCATTCATAGACCTCAAATCTGCATTTGACTTAGTCCCCCGACCCAAGATGTAGGATACCCTCAGGGAGGCAGGGATGCCTGCTGAGATCTTGTCTTTCATTGTAAAACTCCATGAATCAACATACGCCTAAGTACGTTGGGGTCAGCAGGGTGAGTTAACAGATCGCTTTCCTGTGAGCAAGGGAGTAAGGCAGGGGTGTATCCTGGCCCCTACCCTCTTCTCATTGTTCATAAATAATGTTCTCTCATATTACACTGATTTTCCTACGGACGCACCTACTCTTGCAGGATCCAGGGTTCCGCTTTTAATGTTAGCAGACGATACTTTAATTTTGTCTAAGACACAATCTGGTCTGCAACGTGCCCTTGATCGATTCACCTTGTTTTGCTATGACTATGACTTAGTAGTCAATGTCGATAAGACGAAGTTCATGGTCTTGCATAAACGAAAAGTAGTGAGACTAGAGTGGAAATGAACAATGTGCCGCCTGGAACAAACTGACTCCTTTGCATATTTAGGCGTTACTTTGGGCAAACATCTGAATTGGAAGCCACAATTAGATCTGTTAGTCTTAAGGCATAATCAATTAGCAGGGGCCCTGTCAAAAGAATTCCGATTGTCTCAAACCAAAACAGTTGGCCCAGACCGAACCATTTACCAAGGGAAGGTGAGAGCTTCAATAATATATTGGGCGGAAGAGTGGGGGTTTGAAAATTTAGCTCAGAATAAGTTTTTGAGGGCATTGATCGGCCTTCCTCAATCTTCCCCTCTTAAACCCCTAATATTAGATCTAGGATGTATCCCTTTTGAGGAGGCGAACAAGTTACTTATCTTCGGTAACGATATATCTGTAAGAAACAGTAGTTAGTATTAGATTCCTTACCTTAGAATTTCCCCAGGCGTCAGTCTGGATCCGGAAACTTTTGCGTAGCAGTACCCCTGCGCGTCGGTAGGCGTCGTCTGCAGGCGTCCCCTGCGGCTCCGCGTCAGTCGTCGGCGTCGTGATGACGTCGCTGGAGTATATAGACGCCGCCTCCGCGCGCTGACGTCAGTTCTTTGTACACAGCTTTTCCGCGCCAGAACACGCAGAGCCATGTGAGAAGCAACACTGGTGCCATTTGAAACTAGGGCCCTGAAAGGGATGTCCTTAACCCTAGGTATCAGTTCGCAGAACGGGGAGGATGGGTGGGGCGGTAAGGAATCTAATACTAACTACTGTTTCTTACAGATATATCGTTACCGAAGGTAAGTAACTTGTTCATCTGAAAGAAACAGGTTAGTATTAGATTCCTTACCTTAGAATAGATACCCCAGCAATACCAACCCCGGTGGTGGGTCTGCGAACCAATACAATCCTACACCAGAAAGTCCTGGAGGACCGAACGGCCAAAGTAGCCATCCCTCCGGACTTGACTGTCCAGGCAGTAGTGCCTCGCAAAAGTGTGCAGCGAGGCCCACGTAGCCGCCTGGCAAATGTCCCGGCCCAGGGCAGTAGTAGCCGCCGTGGCCCGAGTGGAATGGGCCCTCAGCCCAACAGGAGGCTCCTTCCGAGCCAAAGAGTAGCACGCTTTGATGCATAGAACGACCCACCGCGAGATGGTTCGTTTATGTACCGCCCGTCCCTTCTTCGCACCCACGTAGCCAACAAACAGTTGGTCATCCACCCGGAACTGGCGTGTGCGATCCATATAAAATGAAAGCGCACATTTTGGGTCCAGATGATGGAGCCGCTCTTCATCCTTTGAAGGATGCGGAGGCGGGAAGAAGGAAGGGAGGGTGATGGACTGCCCGATGTGAAAAGCAGAGACAACTTTGGGCAGGAAAGAAGGTCTAGTTCTAAAACCACCTTGTCAGGGTGAATGGACAGGAAAGGAGGTTTGACAGAAAGAGCCTGGAGCTCACTCACTCTCCTGGCAGAGGTGATGGCAACCAGGAAGGCCGTCTTTAAAGTCAGGAGACGGAGAGGACAGGAATGAAGGGGCTCAAAGGGAGCACACATCAAGAAGGTGAGAACCAGGTTCAAGTCCCACTGAGGCATCACAAACGGAACAGGTGGATACATGTGTGTGATGCCCTTCAAGAATCTTGTTACAATGGGGGACTTGAACAAAGAAGGTTGATCAGGCAGCCTCAGAAAGGCCGAAAGGGCAGAAAGGTTGCCCTTGATAGTGCCCATAGCAGAGCCCTGCTGGGCAAGAGAAAGAAGGAAGAGAAGAACCTAAGAAAGAGGGGCAGAGAGAGGATCCACAGCCTTTGCTGTGCACCATGCCACAAACTTGTTCCACCGACAGGCGTATACCGATTTCGTGGAGGAACGCCTGGCTGCCAGAATCACATCACAGACTTCAGGAGGCAAGTCAAATGGCCTCAACTGCCGCCGCTCAATCTCCACGCATGGAGGTGGAGGCTGGACAGGTTCGGGTGGAGGACCGTCCCCTGCTGCTGCGACAGAAGGTCCTCCTGAAGGGCCAGGCGGATCGGGGGACCGACTGACATGCTGAGTAGCTCGGGATACCAGTACCTTCGAGCCCAGTCCGGAGCCACAAGGATGACTTGGGCCCGGTCGCGCCTGATATTCTTCAGCACTCTGGGCAGAAGTGGTATAGGCGGAAAGGCGTATAACAGACCGTAACTCCACTCGCGCCGAAAGGCGTCGCCGTGCGAGTGCCGTCTTGGAAACTCCAACGCGCAGAACTGATGACATTGCGCGTTCCCTTCTGTGGTGAATAGATCTAACCAAGGCTCTCCCCATTGCCGAAAGAGGCCTTGCGCCACGTCCGAGTTCAGACGCCATTCTTGATCCATCGAGCACCGACGGCTGAGTTCGTCCGCCCTGGCGTTCAGAGAACCTGCCAGGTGTTGAACCGTCAGTCACGCCCTGACGTTCCAGCCATTGCCAGAGGCGCAGAGCCTCCTGGCAAAGGGTCCACGACCCCACCCCGCCTTGCTTGTTGCAGTACCACATGGCGGTGGTGTTGTCCGTGAACACCTGCACTACACTCCCGTTGACAAAGGGGAGGAATGCTTTCAGTGCGAAACGAATCGCCCGGAGCTCCAACAGGTTGATATGGAGCCGGGACTCCGCCGGAGACCAGATGCCTCTGATCTCCGCCTCTCCCAGGTGGCCTCCCCAGCCTTGGAGGGACACGTCCGTCACAACAACGTGCTCCGGTTGGGGAAGGGAGAGGGATCTGCCTCTGACTCAATCGCGGTCCGTAAGCCACCAGTGCAGTTGTCTTGCAGCGCCCTCTGAGATCAAGACATGGTTGGACAGGTTGCCCTGATGCTGGGCCCACTGAAACTTCAGGTCCCACTGCAGAGCCCGCATCCGCCACCGGGCGTGATGCACAAGAAGGATGCAGGAGGCCATCAGCCCCAGCAGCCGCAGCGTCAACCTGACCGAAACCCGGGATAACGGCTGAAAGATGGGAATCAAAGCCTGTATGTTAGAACTCTCTCCTGAGGCGGAAGCCGCGAGATCTTATGCTGTAACTTTTTACTGTGATATTTCTGTGTTTTTAAAAGCATTGTCTTCCCTTGCCAGCTCGCAGATTACACTCCCGCTCAGCCGACTAAACGCTGACGTGGACGCGTGTTGCCATAGCAACGCCGCCCTCCGGGATGCGGTCACGCCCAAACTCGCTGACCACGCCCCCGCCAGCCTACTTAAACTCGCGCTGATCACTAGCGCTTGTTGTTAGAACTCTCTCCTGAGGCGGAAGCCGGGAGATCTTATGCTGTAACTTTTTACTGTGATATTTCTGTGTATTTAAAAGCATTGAATTCCCTTGCCAGCTCGCAGATTACACTCCCGCTCAGCCGACTAAACGCTGACGCGGACGAGTGTTGCCATAGCAACGCCGCCCTCCGGGAAGCGGTCACGCCCAAACTCGCTGACCACGCCCCCCGTCAGCCTACTTAAACTCGCGCTGATCACTAGCGCTTGTTGTTAGAACTCTCTCCTGAGGCGGAAGCCGGGAGATCTTATGCTGTAACTTTTTACTGTGATATTTCTGTGTTTTTAAAAGCATTGACTTCCCTTGCCAGCTCGCAGATTACACTCCCGCTTAGCCGACTAAACGCTGACGAGTGTTGCCATAGCAACGCCGCCCTCCGGGAAGCGGTCCCGCCCAAACTCGCTGACCACGCCCCCGTCAGCCTACTTAAACTCGCGCTGATCACTAGCGCTTGTTGTTAGAACTCTCTCCTGAGGCGGAAGCCGGGAGATCTTATGCTGTAACTTTTTACTGTGATATTTCTGTGTTTTTAAAAGCATTGACTTCCCTTGCCAGCTCGCAGATTACACTCCCGCTCAGCCGACTAAACGCTGACGCGGACGAGTGTTGCCATAGCAACGCCGCCCTCCGGGAAGCGGTCACGCCCAAACTCGCTGACCACGCCCCCCGCCACACTCCACTATATATTATGCTTCAGATCCGGAAGCGCAGCGGACGCGATGATTGCGTGCCGAAGGCGCGCATAAGGCAAGCTCGTCTGCGCTCGTCCGCGTCGAGGACGGGGCCAGGGCCACCCCCCCTGTTCCACTACTCTCCCAGCCCACTCAAAACTCGTTGGTACAAACTTACACTTCCGCCCAACTCCTAAGCATCAGACCGGTAGCAGAGGCAGCTCACACCTTACCCCACTTCAACTACACAAATCCCCGCATAGGACCACTCAAATGTCCCACATGCACCGAGGATATGTCTACTCCTCACATAACCTCTCCCCGTCAAGTGTCAGCAGCACTTATAAACGTACGGTCCCTGCCTAAACACAAAATTGAAATTGCCGAATTTATTGACGCACATAAATTAGACCTGCTATTTATTACAGAGACATGGGGTGATGATTCCTCCGGTCCTGATTTCAGAGCTGCTACACCCAGCAACTACTGTGTATGTAAGCTAGATAGACCCAAAAGAAAGGGTGGAGGAATAGCTATTATTTATAAAGATCACTTCAAAATAACAACAACTGAGTCAAACTACTCTGAGTGCGAGGCACTGTTCTTTATTATAGGCCTCTCCGGTAGAACGTCATTCAAAGGCATGTTAATCTACCGCCCTCCTGGGTCCAGATCCAAATTTCTCTCGTTAGTAGATAACCTAATCGAGGCTTCAGTCGGATCCCCAAACTTCACCATTCTGGGTGACTTCAACTTTCATCTAGAAGCCACTGATGACCCCGATACTTCAATGCTAATCAACGACCTAGCTGCAGCTGGTCTCCTGCAAATTGTTAAAGAACCCACCCATAAGGGGGGACACGCCTTGGATGGACTCTTTACCAACAATCCAAAGAAATCCATCTCTAGGGTGACCCCACTAGTCTGGACGGACCACGCCGCCATATGCTTTTCCATCCTAACTAACTCCAGCATTTCCCTCTCTACACCTCCTTCTCCTATCAACTACAGAGATTGGAAAAACATTAATCTTGACCATCTTACACAGATAATGCGGGACAGTTCAACTCCAAACGAGCAGGATCCCATAGTAGCATCTGCTAACTACCTGAACAACCTAAAAACAGCTTGCAATAAGTTAGCACCCATCAAAACCTCACACCGGAGTAGAAAACTCCCCTCTGCCCCTTGGTTCACTGAACCGCTTCGACTGCAGAGACAATACTGTAGGAACCTAGAAAGGCAGTGGCGCCGCCACTTCAATCCCCCGGACAAAATCACATACAAGAACGCTTTATCCAACTACAAAAAACTCATATCAGCGGAGAAAACCATCTACTACACCAATCAAATCAATCAGGCCAAAAACTCGACATGTAAACTATTTCAGGTGGTCGCTCACCTGTCTACTCCCCTCGCCCCGCTCCCAGAAGGATCACAGGCTCTATCCGACTCTTTGGCCAAATTCTTTGAAGACAAAGTGAAAGCAATCTTTACCACTTTTTCCCCTGACCCTTCTCCCACTCCCACTCGGAATCCTACCTCTGATAACGCTCCAGCTTTCCTAGCCTTTGAAGCCACCACGCAGGAACTCATCCAACCTCTGATTGCTCGAACCAAATCGGGTTCCCCCCTTGATTCTTGCCCTCCTGGCATTCTCAATCTCATCCCTGAATCCATTGCCCCTTTTCTAACCACCATCTGTAATGCAATGTTCACAACTGGCATCTACCCTTCTGTTTGGAAGGAGGCTATCATCAAACCTCTTCTAAAAAAGCCTACCCTAGACCCTCTCCTTCCTGCCAGCTACAGACCCACCGTTCCCTGCTAAGATTTTCGAAAAAATCATGAACACTCAGCTATCGACCTACATACACGACAACCTACTGGACGACACCCAGTTTGGGTTCAGACAAGGCCACGGAACAGAGACAGCGCTCTTAAAAGCAGCGGACGAGATAAGAACCACAATGGATAACGGAGGCTCTGCGATACTAATACTTCTGGATCTCTCCGCAGCCTTCGACACGGTCGATCATGTCACTTTGATCGACCGTGTCGCGGCCATAGGAATAAAAAACAAAGCCAAAAAACTCCTTGCCTCATTTTTGTCCAACCGCCCTCAAACAGTGAAGATAGGCAAATACATCTCTCAGACCTTCTCTCTGCCTTGCGGAGTACCGCAGGGATCCTCGCTAAGTCCAACACTTTTCAACATATATGTTTCGGACTTAGCGAGGGTCATAAAATCCTATGGAATCTCCCTCACTACTTACGCTGACGACACCCAACTGGTGTTGTCGGTATACAATGACGGCATTTCTGTGGCAGCCAACTTCCAAGACGGAATGAAGGCAATAAGCTCCTGGATGTCATCCAACTGTCTTAAATTAAATTCTGACAAGACAGAAGTGATGACATTCGGGAGGCTGCAACCTTCATGGTCCCCGCAATTGTGGCCACCTCAGATGGGACAACCTCCAGAACCAGTGACCAAGGTACGCAACCTAGGAGTCATTTTTGATAACAAGATGTCCTTCCAACAGCATGCTAACTCTGTGGTTTCCTCTTCCTTCCACACTTTAAAAAGGATCAAAAAGCTAACCCCTTATCTACCCCCGTCTGCAGGCAAAACCTTAGTCAGTACTTTAGTCTTCTCTAAAACAGACTACTGTAATGCCTTGCTACTAAACGCACAACAAAAGGTCCTCAACAAATTACAGACAGTGCAAAATGCAGCAGCCAGGACCCTGTTATCTATACCTAAATTTTCATCCATCACCCCTTACATCCGACAGCTACACTGGCTGCCAGTAAGAAGTCGGATCAAATTCAAGGCTCTATGTATAGCATATAAAGCTATCCACGACCAAGGCCCACTATTTCTAAAACAAGCCTTCCGTCCGGCCGAACACTCAAGAACGCTACGCTCATCTTCAGCCCACTTGCTAAGAGTCCCTCGCACAAGAAGAGCAAATTGGGGCGACAAACGTTTCACCATCGCCACAGCCAAACTGTGGAATACGCTGCCCCTCCACATCAAAACTGCTCCGACACTACTCAATTTCAGGAAAAAACTCAAAACTTGGCTGTTTTGATCTCAACCTATCCTTCCCAATTGAGAGCTCTGCAACTATAGCGCCGAGAAACCCTTGGGTATTTGCGCGCTCTAAAAATCGCTCAAAATAAATAAAATAAATAAATATATCCTGAACCCGCCGTTCCGGATGATAAACCCGAAACTGCGCCGAGTCGAGAACCGCTCCGATGAAAAGGAGCTTTTGAGAGGGGCACAGGTGTGATTTCGGCACATTTATGGAAAACCCCAGCTCGTGCAGGAGGTCTGCCGTCATCTTAAGGTGGTGGACGACTGTCAGATGGGCTGCAACCACCGCCATCACCTTTGTGAACACCCGTGGGGTGCTGGTAAGGCCGAAGGGGAGCACGATAAACTGAAAGTGCTCGTGGCCTACCGTGAACCGCAGGTAACTCCGGTGGGCCGGCAGGACGGGGATGTGAAAGTACGCATCCTGCAAGTCCAACGCTACCATCCAGTCTTGCGGGTCGAGAGCAGCCAAGACCTGAGCCAAAGTCAACATCTTGAACTTCTCCTTCCGCTCCTTAGATCCAAGATAGGACGTAGGCCCCCTTTGTCCTTCTTGGGCACCAGAAAGTAGTGGGAATAGCAACCACGTCCTACTTCTGGCCCAGGAACGCGCTTGATGGCCCCCTTGACCAAGAGGGCCGTAACTTCCTCCTGCAGAAGTGTCAAGTGGTCCCCCGACACACGGTGGTTCTGCGGTGGCATGGCTGGAGGAGTGGTCTCGAAGGGGAGGGAGTAGCCACTTCGGACGAGCTGCAGCACCCACCTGTCCGATGTTATCGTGCGCCAGTGGGAGAGGTGATGGCGAACCCTGCCACCCACCGGCGTCACATGGGCCTGAAAGCACGGACTAGGAGGATTTAGTGGCGGATGCTGCGGGGTAGGTGTGGTCTGACCTCGCCGCTGTCCCCAACCGCCACCACGGCGGTTTCCACGGCCGCCGGCGCGTTGATAAGTCTGTTGCGGCGCGTGGCTGGCGGCACGTGGGGGACCGCCCCTTCCTTGGCCACGAAAGGAGCGAAACGAACCCGTTTGCTGGCGCTGGGTCGAGAGACCCAAGGACTTGGCCGTGACCCTGGAGTCCTTGAAGCGCTCCAGCGCGTGGTCCGCTTTGTCGCCAAACAGGCGACTGCCATCAAACGGCATGTCCATCAATGCATTCTGGACATCTGCCGAGAAGTTGGCGGATCTCAGCCAGGCGTGGCGACGAATCGCCACCGTCGTGGACATCGCTCTGCCTAGTGAGTCGGTCGTATCAAGACCACACCTGATGGAGTATCTTGCTGCGTCTCGGCCTTCAATCATAGCCTTGCGGAGCTTAGCCCGTACCTCCGGCGGGCATTCAGGCAGCAGGTCTGCGACCGTATCCCACAGAGAGTGGGTGTAGCGGCCCAAGAGGCACGCGGTGTTGCAATACCGCAGTCCCAGACTCAAGGACGAAAAGACCTTTTTGCCATACTGGTCGTACCTCTTAGATTCCCTGTCGGGTGGGGCCGACGGGAATGCGGTTTGGGAAGTGGAGGCCTGGATCACCAGACTCTCAAGGGTGGGATGGATGGACAGAAACTTGGGGTCGTCCGAACACGGACGGTAGCGTCTGGCCACGTTCCTGTCAACAGGCGAACCTGAAGCGGGCCTGGACCACGTGCCCAAAAGAACGTCAGTTAAGGCCTCGTTGAACGGCAGCAGTGGCTCCTGTGGGCATGACTGCGGTTTGAGGACCTCAGTGAGGATGTTAGTCCTCACGGCCGCGACGGGGAGTGTGAGAAGTTGGCCTGATATATAATGTTCACTATTCTAGTGAGCACTTTGTATCAGTCCAAACAACCCTTATTGATGATTGGTTGTAAGTCAACCTTTATAGACCAGCTATCCTAGTACCATGGATACGAGCAGTCTTCGGGCTAAACTCTAGAGGGCGTGTTAAGCCAGCTGTTATACCATCACATATACCCCTTGAACACCAAGTGAAAGGACACCACACAAGTTTTATGAAAATAAACAGTGTATTTATTTAGATCACAATAGCCCTGTACTCTTTATGAGGACAGGGTACTAAGCACACAACAAAACTCTTACGAAAATACTTTAAGTTGCACAATTTACACAAATGCCCGAGGGGCACGAAAAACCATATACTATGGAAGTGGAATGCGAAATTACTAGCAGGTAAGTACTGGACTAATAGGCTTTGGAATCTCTAGGACTACGTTACTGAACCTTCAGATTACTAGCAGGAGGCCTAGGGGACTCGGGTGCAGAGTGTGCACTCTCACGCGGGATGCGGGACAAAGTCTATGGATACTAGTAAATGCAAAAGTTAGTGTTCTCGGGCGAACCCGACTAGGTAGGTCAAAAACGAAAGTGGATCTAGGCACTTAGAGAGTTGTTCTACGCTGGAGCACCGGGGTACTCGGTTTACCTAGCCCAGGGGCTGCGGCTGCATAGGGTTCAAGTGTCGTCGGAAACCCTCGTTGACGAACCAGGAGCCTGAAAGAAGAAGTTGCTGGCAGGCGACCAGTGAAGAGATTCGGATGGATCCAAGCCTGGATCGGAGATGGAAGACACCTGTAAGCAGAGGGGACCAAGTTCTGAATCACTAGCCAGTGATTAGATGGGCACAAGGATGGCACCAGATGGAGTCACCTCGACCAGGTGAGTGGGCGACGCTGGGCTCTGCAGTCTCACGGACCAGGAGGCGTTGTCGGCGACCAGGATGGAGGTGCGAGCTGTCCCACGATGGTATCGGCTGTCGACGACGCTGGACCCAGGATTGGAGCAACAAGTCTTGGCAAATGCAAGCCCACGCGGTAGACTCAAAATGGCGTCTGGAGTGGACCAGGAGGGTCCGGGTGCTCCTCTTTTGGAGGGGAGCAAGAGCCAGTCTGGAGCAACCAGACCAGCAGTGTTGATGTCGTCGTTCGTCGTCGGGAAGGCCACAAGCCAGCGGGCTAGTAGCCAGACAACGCGGTGAGCAGCAAAAAGCAGAAGGGCCCCACGCAGATCTGGTGGATGCTGGAGGGCTGAACTTCGGTGCTGGAGCTGCTCAGGGTTGGGGCTTCTCGGACCCCAAAGCACTCACTCGAGGATCCCTCGGCGGTCGTGCTGGGCAAGAGTCGTGCAGTCTTGAAGATGGCCGGTCCCTCGAAGTCTCGTCGCACCCATGGATCTCAGCTGAGCTGACGATGTGGGTAGAGGTCAGAGGTGCCAGGGAAGCCGGGTCTCGTCGTGCTGGTCAGTCGGATTCCGGAGGAAGGATGTGCAGCAAACCGCAGTGTTCTTGGATGGATTCTGCGGGTGCAGGGTGACTACTCCTTAGTCACAAGGGAGAAATCTTGAGAAGAAGTCGAGAGTTCCTTTTGTAGAAAGTAGTTTCAGGATTCAAAGATGATCTAATTTGGAAGGGGGCCCGCTCCTATCTTTATACTAGGAAAAGGGGCTGGCACGCGACTAGGTCCTGCCCATGGGTGGGACCAGGAAGGGGGGTGGTTACACCCCTCTCCCATGCCGGACTTTCCCCAGCTCAGGGGCTGGTGCGCCCCTGGAACTGGTTCTAGCCGGCAGATGCATAGTGAGCACCGGGGTGCCACTTGCAGTCACCTTCCTCTAAAGCCCTGCCTACCCAGGATACACAAAACCCTGTCTGGGATGGTGCTAGCACCGCCCCTGACAGGAAACCCTTTGTCCAAGCTCCCCTCGCTGGAAGGACTCCCAGCTGCAGGGGGTCAGACTTGTGTCTGTGGTGGCAGCATCCATTTTGTGATGCTGAGGCTCGAGTTTGCTTTAACCGGGGTTCTCAGTTACATACATGTCGTGTCCCTCTAGAAGGGTGGAATGCTAACCCCGTCGTATTCCAATTCGTATGACACCTTACTCGACATGTTTCGATAAAGCGATACCAAAGATAGCATATAACCACGAGGATTATAATGCACTTAAGAGTATATGGTATGCGTTATCATGGAACAGCTAGTAGGACTTGGTTCCGCAAGCTGCAAACGGGCTCAGCTCATGCCAGAGCACCATCTCACACGATTCCAAGCACTCTGCCTTCAGGATTGTCAAGGCCTGCCATAGGAGTGACTGATAGGAATCTGTGTGTCCATTTTAGGGTTAGATATAGGTATACTATATCTAAAGCAAAGGGTGATTACACCACCTTGCCCCAGCTGTCGTGCAGCCAGTTGTGTCAGATTTAGATGGCCAGCCAGGGGTGGCATAATACATGCTGCAGCCCCTGGTAGGCCCTGGGTACACCTATGCCCTGAGTTACAGGGTCTGATAAGGTGGCCCAGTACCAATTGGATATGTACCTAAGGTACATGGAATCCATTTTACAGAGAGAGCAGTAGGCCTGGGGTCCTGATTGGCAGGGTCCCAGGCCAACTAAGTTGGAAAACCAGCAAAACACCAGGCAAAAAGTTGGGGGCAACCATAGTCAGGTATCCACCTTCCTACAGGGAGCACAAGGTTTAGGGCCTTGGCAGCCCTCATCAACACCACTGAATAAGCTGCCCCCTCCTCCGAAGCCACGGTAGGAGGTGAGACAAAGCCAGGGTTGGGGGAGTCGTCGAGACCACTGGCGTCACCCAAGTCACCCGTCCAGTCCACGTCGTACTGACACTCACGGGTCAGAGGGTCCTCAGACCCCTCCCACTCCTCTCCGTGATCTACATCTTCACCATATTCGGAGTCAACAATGTAGACCGGCTCCTCGGGGTTCACAGGCCCCATCGCCATCGAGCCCGGCATCGGACGACGCCGGTCCGACTCCGCGTCCGGCGCCGGAGAGGGAATGGGGACGGCGCCGCCCGGAGCCGGCGCCCGCGCCCGGGGTTGCCCCGATGGAATCGGCGCCGGAGAGGCCGGTTGACCAGCCGGGGTCGACCCTGAGGGCCCCTGCGGCGCCGGGATCGGAGCCGTCGACGGATCCGGGGCCGGAGCACCCAACGGCGTCGAGGCAGGATCACCCGAACCGCTAGGGCCCCCGGACGGGACCACAGGGCCCGAAGGCGCCGCGGAACCCGTCGGAGGAGACAGAGCCCTCATGGCCATGAGGAACGCCTCTATCTCCTCGGGCGACGCGCCTTGCCCAGGGACCGCAGGGTATGGAGCAGGCCGCGTTGGGGACTCACGCGGAGTCGGGGTGGGGCCACCCGAACCCCCGGCCGCATCGCACGAGCGTCGGGGGGAGTCGGGGGTACGATGACGACGCCCCGACTTCTTGTGCTTCCTACCTGAGGAACCAGAGGAATGGTGATGACTTCCGGAGCGGCGACGGCTCCGCGACCGCTCCCTCGATCGCTCCCTTGACCTCCCGCCGGACCGGGACCGCTCTCGCCGCGGGGCCGACACCCGGAGCTCGAGCAGCTTGCGGGACCGCTCCTGTCTAGCTTTATTCGTCAAGGCCCGGCAATCGACGCAGGAGTCCACGTCGTGGTCGGGGCCCAGGCACCGGAGGCAGAGTCGGTGATGGTCTGTGACCGACATCGTACGGTCACAGTCGTCACAATTCTTAAAACCGGGCATCCTACCGGCACCGTAGAAGAGTTCAAAAAAGATCAAAGATCAAAAACTTGGTCAAAAGACCGGAGTACTGCACTTCTCGGATCTGCGCTAACTGGCGCGGAAAAAAGAAGAACTGATGTCAGCGCGCAGAGGCGGCGTCTATATACTCCAGCGACGTCATCACGGCGCACGACGCCGACGACGGACGCGGAGCCGCAGGGGACGCCTGCAGACGACGCCTACCGAGGCGCAGGGGTACTGCTACGCAAAAGTTTCCGGATCCAGACTGACACCTGGGGATATTCTAAGGTAAGGAATCTAATACTAACCCGTTTCTTTCAGATAGCGGGTTTTAGACCACTTGCCTACTGGCGAAGACTCTGGACTACCCCGGAGTTAGCTCCCTATGCAAAAGCAGGCGGCCTATTGAGATGTAACGAGTCCGAATCCTTTTCGTCGATACCTCTGATGCATTGCGTGCAGTATCGCGACTTGTACTGACGTTGCCACCTCGTGTCTTGAGTCAAGTACGCATGCGTATTAGTCGACGAAGAGTTCAAACGCGCATGCGCGTAAGTACAGCATCTGGGCAGGACGCAGCGAGTTGCTTAGCCCAGAATCCCCAAAGAGCAACGTGTGATCGAGGCGCATGCGCGCTTGAGGTTAAATAATCAGAGATAGTGTTCGAATATGACGCGAGTCTCGCATCTGTTCCAATGATAAAGCGCGTGATACCAACGCCGGAATCAGAATATAACAACGCAGGCCCGATTGGCTAATTACTCGATTGGGTCTCAATAGGCCAATTAGCTCCACTATAAGAAGGGACCACAAACCATCCTCGGTACCTCCCACACTGCTCGTAGACTTCGAAGAGGTACCGACGGATAGGTGAGTTAATCTTGGTTGGTTTTGCTGGTTTGGGGTTCATTCTACAGCCCAATCCTTTTGGCCTATTCCATGATGTTAGTAGTGCTTGTAATCACCAATATGGGTACAGCACATTAACTCTAGCTATGGGTTCAATAACATCCTAAATAATATGATAGACCCTTGATTGTGCAACATGTTTTGATTGAATCATCTGTGAAAGGACACTCCAGTAAAGGCCCTTTTGCCCATACCTGGCTAAGTTTATAGGGATAAGTGGGCACATTATTGAGAGAGTATATCCTGATACTATAACAATAAATTAAATTAGACTTTCAATTTTCAAAAAGCAAAGAACTTACCATGTCTGAGACCGGCCTGCTCGCTCTAATGGTGTTGAATGTCATGATCTAAGGTTTTTGATTTAGGTTTTATAAATTTGATTTTAGAGTATAACGAGGGTACAAAAGATGGATGATGTGATTACCCCTTGTCCCCCTGTTTTCTCCTACAAATAAAGCGGGGCCTCAACCACCGAGCAGTTGCTGGGTGAGGTGAGGCTTACTCCCACAGAAAGCTGGTTGAGTACTTATTAATTCTGAAACCATAATTTCCCAATTAAAATTATGTGATGAATGGGCACAGTCGAATACAGTGTATTATTGATTGAGTGACTTTTCTACCTCTATGCTTTGAGTATATTTTTTGTTCACCACTACAAGCTTTATCCTTTGACGAAAAAAGTATTCTGTTCTAGGAATGAAGAGATAGCTCTTACCTACATACACATGGGATACATGTCTGGTAGGGTGGTAATATACCACTGATCTATTTATTTCCTTACGAATAAATTGGATGATTAACACATTTCACTAATGATTTTTTTCAGCAGTAGCACTCAATATCTGTAAGGTCCTGAAGAAGCCGGGCTAGTTAGCCATACGGCTGAAACACGTCGACCTCACTTGTTGCCAGAAGATAGTAAATTTGTTCCAAACTATCAGGCGGGTTTTATCTTATGGCATTAGGACAATACCTAATAAACATATTTTTTGTCCTATTAGTCCTTTTTATTTCACACACGCTTACCACTTGCACTGCACTCCATCAGTTTTCTCATACCTTGAACAATCACAGTAGCTGAGATCTTCTGAAAGTAGGAGGTCTAGTATCCATGTATGTTAGCCTTGGAGCAACACTGGCTACACCTGACCTTCCTCTCTTAGTTCTCCAGATGACGAAGCTCTGCCAAATGGGTGGGCTGATGGAGACTTTTTTCATGCCAGTTATTGGGCAAGCTATGTAGGACTGGTGAACTGGTTATTCTTGAGCATTCAAGGTTTTTTTGTCACACCAACAGACTGATTTTCACCTCGTAGTTGGAGATATTATCACACGTCCTGGTGATAGAAAATTGTTTCATCAATTTAGAGTAGGAACACTACCCATAAAAACCTTCACTAAAAAGTGGGGGGGGGACCCGGGATACAAAATGTGACGCTTGTGTAACAGTGGATGAGACTATCGCATGTATTGTTTGTGTGCCCTGCATACAAACGTCCACAACATAAATGGCTCAAGCCGATTTGTATAAACCTTGGGACAAGTTCAGGCAATTCTGCTTTGCGTATTCTAAAAAACGGAACTACTGTAGCGATAGTTATTGCTATGGGTAAGTTTCTGAGTTGGACTTGGGTTCTAAGAAGGAAAAAGTCGCAAGGCAGTATGTAACCTTTTCCTATATTTCGGTGTCCATATGTTCCCCCTAGACAGTTATCTTAAATACTGGAGACAAAAAGCTACCCAATGTAATATTATCCTGTACATCCAGTGATCCTGAATTCTTTTTTTTTATATACCCCACTTTTAATTAGTATTTTTTTATTGATCCCAGGAAAGTAGATGTACTTTCTTAAAACATTGTATTGTATGAGATTTTATGCCTTTTTATTAGAGTGTATTTGTCTATATGTGGCTTTTATGATCGTTAATGATCGAATAAAGACGGAAAATTGAATTGACTTTATGCCCTTTGTCTTGGTGTGGGTCATACCGGAAGACTATTTCGAGTGTGATGAAGATCTTGGACTCCGTGACCAACCCCGGGCCTTTCTTCTTGACCATTGCACGTTGACGGGAAAGGAGCTTGAGGGAACACTACCTCAAGGCCTTGGGGTGCAGGGAGCGGCAGTAGGTGCTCGTCTTCGCATCGTGGTCGTGGTTGAGGCACCAGAGGCAAACAAGATACAGGTCCATCACCAACATATGTCAGTGACAGGTGTCCCAGGGTTTGAAGACATCTTTTCTAGTGGCTATCCTGCCACACCAGAAAAAGAGAATTCTCAAAAAAGTTCAACAAAAATTTAAAAAAAGGGTCAGTCAAAAAATGATTGGAGTAACCCTCTCCGGAGTTGTGTGGACTGGTTTAGAAAAAAAAGAACTGACATAAATGTACTGGGGTGGCACCTATTTAGGCACCGCGCATGTCACTTCCAGTGCTGACGCCACCTACTGGCGTGCAATTACAGATCCAGTCTGATACCTGGGGATAATTCTAAGGTAAGGAATCTGCGGCTAGAAGTCTCTACCAGATAAGCCCTACGGGAAGGTTGGTATGATCTCGCTGGCCATATCCCATTAATCATGGCTGTACATGCTCAAAAGGCACATCACATTCTAAGATTGGAAAGCCTAGCTACCTGAGGAAAGATAATGTTACTTACCCTTTAAGCATCTGTTTATCACATACAATGCTGTAGATTCACATGTTCTACATATATATATTCTTGCCATCTAGAGTTGCGCTCAGATGTACGGAACTTACCTTTCCTCAAAGACGTGTTTCGAGTCACCAGCTATCAATGACTCCTCCTCTGGTAGTGAACACGCATGGGCACAGACTTCATTGTTAGAAGACGGCTTTATGCTCAGCGTGTGAGAGTAGGTATGCAGTAGTGAGGAGAGTATAGTAACCATGTAAGTTGTACGAATAATCATGTATCACACAATGTCAAATTCACTGCGCTAGTGCCGACAGCTGAAGAGTGTGCACCGCCTTCGTTCTGCAGGTAACAAATTACAGTCATGTTGTCTGTTCACACCAGAAGTACTTAGCCCTGAAGAAAACTTGGAGTGCTAGGTGTATGGATAATCGTTCCAGATGGCTTATGTGGCAAGCCAGCTGATAAGATGGCAAAGACCCTGGACTGTCATGTCATCTAGATTTGCCTCCCACGCAGCAAGTGATGAGTCAGTGGCGATGGCCACTTGTGGAACCGGGTTTGCAAAGGGCCTGTCCACAACAGGATGCTTCTGTTCTACTACTGCAGAGTGCAACGGTTGCTGGGCTTGAACAACACTAGATGTCTCAGTGACTCAGCTTGTGACCGCCGTGCAGAGAGGCACTCTGGCAGTAGCCACAGTCCTTGTGTGAGGGACTATGCCTACACATGAGGACATCATGCCAGGTGCATCATTGTTCAAACTGTGAGAGGACAGAGTGGCTGTAAAAGAGGAAGTAGCTGCTAAAATGCCAACACTTTTGATCACTTGTATAGCCCTTGGCCAGGATTGCGTTTAGTACAGACTGCAGAAAGGGTTGAATCTAGATTGGCTTGAAGTTGAACTTGGTGGTTTGGACTGCAAAACCAAAGCTGTGGAACAAGGAAATGGCAGCTTGGGTATGGGATAGACACTGCAGTTTGCTTGTATTCTTGGTCTGTCAGTCAAAGAAGGAGAAGGCTTGAGATTCTGGATTGATGGCGATGTGGAAATAGGCATCCTTTAGGTCTAAAGTGGCCATTAAGTTGCCTTGCTGCAGCAGGGGGATGATATTGTATATTTGTGACCATGTGGAAATGATCTGATATGAAATATTTGCTGAGAGGTCCAAGAACAAGATGAAGTCTGAGGGAAGCAGCTTTTTGGGGATGAGGAAGTACAGGGAGTAGACTGATTTGGCTCAGTGTTTGGGGTGGTGTGGGGAGGGCACTGGCTCTATGGCTCCCTTCATAAGGAGCGATTGGACCTTTGCTAGTGGTAGCCATGTTAGATGATAACTAGAACCCACCAGTCTGTGGAGATTTCCTCTCAGCAGGGAAGAAATCCTTGGAGTCTACACAAGACAGGTGTAGTCTGATCAGGAGGGAGGCGGACATGTCAATGTTTAAAGGTAGAAGCTTTCTTGGAGGGGATACCTCTGCCAAGCCTCGGTGTTATTTTACCTTAGGGTGTGCTATGTATACCCCCTACCTCCCTGCTGGTGTTAGGCCTGCTGCTATCATTGGCATGAATGTCAGGTTGGGGAAGATGGTCTTGCACCTGCCCCTCGTCTAAAGGAAAGCAGCCCCTGGTGGTTGGTATTGAAGTACATTCAAGGCCTTGGCGATGTCGGTCTTTTTTGTGTTTGTCTTCATCAACCTGTGGGCTAAAGAGGTGCTCTCCGGCAAAAGTAAAGTTGATGAGATATTGATGGCATATAGCCAAATATATGCAGCAGATCACAGAGGTGTTTACCCTCCTGATAGCTGTATCAGCGGAGTCCAGCACACACCTTATGGTGGCATTAAATATGGATTTCCCCTCTCTACAATCTCTTCTGCCCTCTTGTGATATTGGTCAGGAAGATAATGGAGCAAGGCCTCCATTTCTTTCAATTGGGCCCTGTGGTAATGCGACAACAGGCCCACATCAGTGGAGGCTAAATGTAAAAGAAAGTAGTATCACCTCTTCTTGACATCTGGAAAGAACACAGTTTTGAATACATAACATGCAGAACCTCTTCCATCTGCAAATATAGGAAACCATATGCTAATCAACCTTGGTCCTGCTAGAAAAAAACCAGTCCAGCTCAAACTGATAGACCAATTCTCCTCTGAATGGGAACACAAGCAACTCAGTCCAGTTTTGGCCTATTTGAGCTTCGCCAGTAGGTTACAGCTTGGGTACTGTGGCACAATAAGCATGGGACCCACACTATGGACATCCCAGTCACACTTAGAGTATTGCACTGAGGAAACCAAAAGAAGTGATGGATGGACTGCTGAATTATGTCTGCCACTTCAGAGCCAGTTCAGAGAGAACTGTTCATACTGAAGAAGGATAAAGGATTTTAGAGGCTAGTTTATATCTGAGGTGGACTGGACTGAAGCCCAGAGTAACTACCAGTGGCTTAGATTAAAGCAAACATACAGGTTTCTTACCTTCAGGAACACATTATCTGGTAAAAACAATCTAGTAGCAGATTCCTTACATTTGGATTTCTCAGGCGTCAAACAGGAGCTGGAAATTTTCTTTGAGCAATACGCCAGCAAGCCGGCATTGTTCGGTTCCACGTGGGGTCATCAGCGCCAGTAGTGACGTCACTGTCATTTATAAAGGCGCCACCTTGTCGCGATGACGTCAGTTACTTTTCACGACTTTCTAAGCCAGAAATACGGAGCCATGAAGAGCACTGACATTGATATGTCGGAAAAAAGTAGGGCCCTGAAAGGGAACATTCTTGAACCTAGAAACTTGTCCGCAGTGCAGAGAGGATGGGTGGGTCGGTAAGGAAACTTCAGCTAGATTATGTCTCTACAAGATAAGGTGTTACCAAAGGTAAGTAACTTGTCCATCTGATAGAGACCTTCAAATAGATACCCAAGAAATACCATCCCCGGTGGAGGGCAGCGTACAAATTCTAAGTCCTGCAGTACCGAACGGGTGAAGAGCCCATGCTGGCAGACCTGACTGTCCAGGCAGTAGTGTTAAGTGTACGGTGCAGAGACATACAAGTCGCAACCTGGCATATATCCAGTACTGGGACTGCATGTGCTAGTGCAGTGGTCCCAGCTCTAGCTCTGGGGAATGAGCTCTTGGACCTTCAGGAGGCTGCTTCTTTGCCAAAGAGTTCTCCACAAACAAGGCTTGGGTCCTTACCGGCCTGGACTGGACCACTGTATACTTGAAAACGAAAAGAGTGTATAAGAGGACTGTTCCATATACAATTAGCATGAACCTTAGACCAAAAATGTTAACGTTTTCTAGCTTTATTATGCTTAATTTATATTATTTAAATACACAAAACAAGTAATCTTGCTTTTACATTTCTTGAGAAGGAAAACAAATATTTGAAAACAACAGTGTTAAACAACGCACATTATACCCAATAACATTCAAAACTCATATTGACATAAAGCATGACAAATGTGTGAAAAAAACATACTACAAAACTGTTACATGAAAATATGCACACACATATATATACCAATTCAACAAGCCCTAGATTTAACATTATACACTAAGCTGTCACTATCTCATCACAAGGCTGTGCCTACTGTCCTGCCTGTGGTTTGAGAGTGGGGGTTACACTTTGAACAGGTGTTGCCTAGGAGGAGGAAGCAACATTTGTCCAATTCCTCATGGCACACCCCATTGAAAATCCCCGTAATTCACAGTCAACGCGTTTTGAACCCTAATTGTTTGAGGGTTCTCCTTAGGACTCGGACATGGTTGTGAAGAGTGTTGGATCAAAATCCTCCATATGTACGGTGCTGTCGAATTCTTGTGCAAGCAGGATAGAATTAATGCTGACCCTCTGTTTCTTTGGGCACTCTAGAAAGCCAGGTACATCAATTAAAGCAGCCTTGCCGAATTGAAAAAGGTAGAATCAATTGTTCCGCACTTGAAACTGCTTTAACGCCACTGAATGGCATCCTTACGGCTCCGTCAGTTACGGCAGGAGAAGCTATTTAATTATCCCTGAATAAGATTTGTGTTAAGAGTCTGCAGCACGTCTCAATCCATCACGCTATATCCCTGCAGATTTTGATGCAGAGAACGATCCATTGAGAGATGGTCATTTTCTGCACCTTCCGAACATTCTTGCAACAACATACCCAACGAAGAGTAGGTCGTTCACCCAGAAATCTTTAGTGTGCTCAAGGTATAATGACAACTCTCTTTTTGGGTCCAGACGGTGGAGTGGCTCCTCTTCTTCAGACAGATGTGGAGTAGTGTAGAAAGTGGGCAAGGTGACCAACTGCCCCACATGAAAAGGTGTCACCACTTTCAGAAGGGAAGAGGCTCTAGTGCGAAGTACAAATTTGTCAGAAAATATCATTAAGCGGAGCTTGGACGATGGACCCTGCTGCTCGCTCACCCTCCTGGAAGATGTAATTGCTGCCAAAATGGCTCTTTTCATGGTGAGCAGCTGGAGAAGGCAATTGTGCAGGGGCTTGAAAGGAGCACGCGAGGACAGTGATAAACAAATTAAAGTTCCACTGAGGCATAATGGAGGGAGAAGGCTAGAACATATACACAAGGCTTTGAGGGACATCTATGTACAATGGGTGGCTTAAATAAGGAGAGTTGGTCTGGCAGCTGTATGAAAGCAGGTAATGCAGACAGATACCCTTTCAGGGTGCCCAGGGCCGAGTTCTGCAGGGCAACGGTCAAAATAAAAAGCATAACATCAGAAGGGGAAGCAGAAAGAGGGTCAATAGACTTTTCTGTACTTTATATTACAAACTTGCTCCATTGGCAGGCGTACACCATCTTGGTGGAGGTACGCCTGGCTGCCAATATAACATCACAAACTTCGAGAGGAAGGTTGATTGTTATCAATTACTGCCGCTCAGTCTAATGCAAGAAGGCATAGAGTTGACAGGTATGGGTGAAGGACCCTCCCCTGCTGCTGCGACAGAAGATCCTTCCGAAGAGGCATCCTGATCGGTGGATTAATGCCCATTTGGAGAAGCTCTGAATAACAGACTTTCCATGCCCAGTCCGGAGCCACAAGAATGACTTCGGCCCAGTTACTTATGTTCTTGGGAATTCTGGGCAAAAGTGGTATGGGCAGAAAAGTGTACAGAAGGCCTGAGCTCCGTTTGAACTGAAGAGCTTCTCCAAGCAAGACCCGCCTTGGAAATTTCAGTGCACAAAACTACTGACATTGCACGTTGTCAGCAGAGACGACCCGATCTAACCAAGGTACTCCCCTCTGCTGAAAGAGACCTTGCACCACTTCTGGATGGAGACACCATTCATGATCCGCTAAGCAGTGACAGCTGAGTCGGTCTGCCCTGGCGTCCAGAAAACCTGGCGGCTGTTTAACCACAAGGGACATTCCCTTCTGTTCCAGCCATGTCCAGAAACGTAGGGCTTCTTAAAGGACTTACGGCCCCAGCCTGCCCGGTTTGTTGCAGTACTAAATGGCGGGGGTGTAGTCTGAACACCTTCACTAGCCTTCCACTGATGGAGGGTAAAAGGGCTTTCATTGCAGGGAGCTTCAGCATGTTGATGTGGAGTCCGGATTCTGCAGGAGACAAGTGTCCTCAGATCTCCACCTCTTAGATGGCTACCTGTAGTAAAGTAGGACCTTTCTGGAATAGATACCACCACTTTCTGTAAGTGTGTTTTGACTGTAGTTCACTGGGATCCTGCTAACCAGGACCCCAGTGACTGTGCTCTCTAAATTTACTGGTAAGTACTTTGTACATCCCACAATTGGCATACTGGGGTACCATTACTAGTAAATGGTACTGAGGTACCCAGGGCATTGGTAGACCAGGGGTCTCCTATGGGCTGCAGCATGTATGCGACACCCATAGGAGCTCATGCAAACTGTCTGCGCAGAGCTGCCATTGCAGTCTGCGTGACAGGGTGCATGCACCCTTCACTTCAGATATAAGGTTACTGGTCTATCCCGGTCACTGCACTTAAAACCTATAGCACAAGTAAGAGACATTAGTTATGTTATGTTATTTATTTTTTGTATAGCGCACGGATGCCGCAGCCAAGAGGCGTCCCGGCGCTTGGAGAACTGGATAACACAACACATATGAGAAGGCGAAGGCAAGAAGACAGACTAAACTGTGGAGAAGAGGAAGGTCTTCAAAGCCTTCCTAAAAAGAAACAAGTCTGGGATTGAACGGAGTGGGGCTGGCAGAGAGTTCCAGAGGGCAGCCGCCAGCACTGAGAACGAGCGTCCACCCATTCTAGCTCGTTTAAAACGCGGCACCATGGCGAGGTTCAATCCAGCAGAGCGAAGAGCTCTAGCAGGGACATAGTGCAGGATAGTCTGTGAAAGAATAGGAGGGGAAGCTAGTTTAAGAATTTTAAAAGTTAAGCAGAGGGCTTTGAACTTAACTCTTTGCTCAATCGGTAGCCAGTGGAGATTCTGGATAGTTCGGCGAGCTGAGACAAATTTCGGGAGGCCGACAAGCATCCTAGCCGCCGCATTTTGGACCCTCTGAAGGCGGGATAGTTCGGCCTGATTTAAGCCCAAAAACAGAGAGTTTGCATAGTCCAATCTGGTAAGAACCAGAGCCTGGACCATAATCTGTCTTGTCTCAGCATCAAAAAATTTAAAAATAGGTCTCAGACATTGCAGAGTACCTAGACATACGCCAGCCACGCGTTTAGTATGGGAGGTAAAAGAAAGCTTATCATCAAACCACACCCCGAGGTTTCTGACTTCACTCACGGGGGTGGGAGCAGGGCCAAGATCAGTAGGCCACCATTGATCTCCCCATAGCCCACTTTCCTTACCAAAAATAATGACCTCGGTCTTAGAGGCATTAAGTTGAAGTCGGTTGTTCGCCATCCAGCCAGAAACAGCTTTTAACGCTGACTGGAAGGTGGGGGCGTCCATGTTGGAGTCACCATTAAGTGCCACCGCCAGATGCGTGTCATCGGCGTACGACACTAAGGAAAGACCAAAACTATGGGCTACCTCCGCCAAAGGCTGAACATATAAATTAAATAAAGTGGGGCTAAGAGCCGAACCTTGGGGAACGCCCTGAAGAAAAGGGCGTAAAGCAGAGACAAAAGGAGGTGTAGACACTTTGAAACCTCGATCCTCAAGAAAAGAGCGGAACCACTCAAGTGCCATCTCTCCAACTCCAGCCTCCATCAGACGATGTAAGAGAATCTGATGGGACACCGTATCAAAGGCGGCACTAAGATCCAAAAGGATCAGTGCCGCCGTCTGACCCTGATCCAATATCTTCCTGATGTGTTCCACCACAGCCAAAAGAGCAGTTTCGGTGCTATGAGTTAGTGATGGATTCCTTACCTTAGAATAGAATATCCCCAGGCGTCAGACTGGATCCGGAAATTTTTGCGTAACAGTACCCTTGCGCGTCGGTAGGCGTCGTCTGCGGCTCCACGTCCGTCGTCGGCGCCGTGATGATGTCGTCGGAGTAATTAGACGCCGCCTCCGCGTGCTGACGTCAGTTCTTAGACACAGATTTTCCGCGCCAGAAACACTGGTGCCATTGAAACTAGGGCCCTGAAAGGGGTTGACCTTAACCCTAGATAGCGGTTCGCAGAACGGGGAGGATGGGTGGGTCGGTAAGGAATCTATCACTAACTAATGTCTCTTACAGATATATTGTTACACAAGTAGTAACTTGTGAATCTGAAAGAGACACGTTAGTGATAGATTCCTTACCTTAGAATAGATACCCCAGCAATACCAACCCTGGTGGTGGGTCTGCGAACCAATAATCACACCAGAAAGTCCTGGAGGACGGAACGGCCAAAGAAGCCATCCCTCTGGACTTAGCTGTCCAGGCAGTAGTGTCTTGCAAACGTGTGCAGCGAGGCCCACGTAGCTGCCTGGCAAATGTCCTGCAAGGGCACTCCTCGGCCCTAGGCAGTAGTCGTTACCGTGGCTCGTGTGGAATGAGCCCTCAGCCCAACAGGGGGTTCCTTCTTAGCCAAGAAGTAACAGGCCTGGATACAAAAGATGATCCATCACAAGATGGTCCGCTTCTGCACCGCCTTTTCCTTCTTAGCGCCCACGTAACCAACAAAGAGTTGGTCATCCACCCGAAACTGGCGTGTGCGATCCAGATAGTAAGAGAGCGCATGTTTTGGGTCCAGACGGTGGAGCCTCTCTTCCTCTTTCGAGGGATGCGGAGGCGGAAAGAAGGTGGGCAAGGTGATGGACTGCCCGATGTGGAAGGCTGTGACTACCTTGGGCAGGAAAGAGGGCCTTGTCTGCAACACAACCTTGTCCGGATGGACCGAAAGGAAAGGAGGTTTAGAGGATAGAGCCTGGAGCTCACTCACTCTCCTGGCAGAGGTGATGGCAACCAGGAAAGCAGTCTTCAGAGTAAGAAGGCAGATAGGACAGTTGTGAAGTGGCTCAAAGGGATCGCACATCAGAAAAGTAAGAACCAGGTTCAAGTCCCACTGAAGCATCACGAAGGGAACAGGTGGAAACGTGTGTGTGATGCCTTTCAGGAATCGATTAACAACAGGGGACTTGAACAAAGAAGGTTGATCAGGCATCCTCAGAAAGGCTGAAAGGGCAGAAAGGTTTGCCTTTGATAGTGCCCAGAGCAGAGCCCTGCTGGGCAAGAGAAAGGAGGAAGAGAAGAACCTCAGAAAGAGGGGCAGAGAGAGGATCCACAGCCTTTGCTGTGCACCATGCCACAAATCTGTTCCACCTGCAGGCGTATACCGACTTTGTGGAGGGAGGCCTGGCTGCCAGAATGATGTTACAGACTTCAGGAAGCAAGTCAATTGGCCTCAACTGTTGCCGCTCAATCTCCAAGCATGGAGGTGGAGACTGGACAGGTTGGGGTGGAGGACCGTCCCCTGCTGCTGCGACAGAAGGTCCTCCTGAAGAGGCAGACGAACCGGGGGATCGACTGACATACTGAGTAGCTCGGCATATCAGTATCTTCGTGCCCAGTCCGGAGCCACAAGGATGACTTGTGCCCGGTCGCGCTTGATCTTCTTCAGCACTCTGGGCAAAAGTGGTATAGGCGGAAAGGCGTACAAAAGACCGCAACTCCACTCGCGACGAAAAGCGTCTCCGAGCGAGTGCCGCCTTGGAAATTCCAACGCGCAGAACTGATGACATTGCGCGTTCTCTTCGGTGGCGAATAGATCTAACCAAGGCTCTCCCCACTGCTGAAAGAGGACTTGCGCCACGTCAGAGTTCAGACGCCATTCGTAATCCATCATGCACCGGCGGCTGAGTTCGACCTGCCATGTGTTGAACCACCAGGG
Organism: Lissotriton vulgaris; assembly: GCF_964263255.1. Classification (NCBI taxonomy): domain Eukaryota; kingdom Metazoa; phylum Chordata; class Amphibia; order Caudata; family Salamandridae; genus Lissotriton; species Lissotriton vulgaris. The sequence continues at coordinate 540,354,248 of NC_141689.1, forward strand.
TCACACCCTGAAGTTCCAGCCACTGCCAAAGGCGCAGAGCCTCCTGGCAGAGGGTCCACGACCCCACCCCGCCCTGTTTGTTGCAGTACCACATGGCGGTGGTGTTGTCCGTGAACACCTGCACTACACTCCCCCTGACAGAGGAGAGGAATGCCTTCAGTGCTAGACGAATCGCCCGCAGATCCAAAAGGTTGATATGGAGCCGGGACTCCGCCGGAGACCAGAGGCCTCTAATCTCTGCCTCTCCCATGTGGCCTTCCCAGCCCTGGAGGGACGGTTCACTCACAACTACGTGCTCTGGTTGGGGAGGGAGAGGTATCTGCAGCTGACCCAATCGCTGTCCGTGAGCCACCACTGCAGCTGTCTCTCAGTGCCCCCCGAGATCAGGACATGGTCTGACAGGTTGCCCTGATGCTGGGCCCACTGAAACTTCAGGTCCCACTGCAGATCCCGCATCCGCCTACGGGCGTAATGCACCAGAAGGATGCAGGAAGCCATCAGCCCCAGAAACCGCAGCGTCACCTGACCGAAAACTCAGGATAAATGCTGAAAGATTGGAATCAGAGCCTGTATATCCCGAACCCGCTGTTCGGGTGGGTAAATCCGAAACTGCGCCGAGTCAAGAACCGCTCCGATGAAAAGGAGCTTCTGAGAGGGACACAGGTGTGACTTCGGCACATTGATGGAGAACCCCAGATGGTGCAAGAGGTCTGCCGTCGTCTGGAGGTGGCTGACGACGGTCTGGGGCGAGCCCGCCTTCAACAACCAGTCGTCGAGGTAGGGGAAGACGGAAACCCCTAACCTGCACAGATGAGCTGCGACCACCGCCATCACTTTCGTGAACACCCGTGGGGCGCTGGTAAGGTCGAAGGGGAGCACGGTAAACTGAAAGTGCTTGAGGCCTACCGTGAACCGCAGGTAACGCTGGTGGGCCGGCAGGACGGGGATGTGGAAATAAGCGTCCTGCAAGTCCAACGTTACCATCTAGTCTCCTGGGTCCAGGGCAGCCAAGACCTGACCCAGAGTCAGCATTTTGAACTTCTCCTTCCGGAGGAAGCCTCTGACGTTCCGTAGGTCCAAGATAGGGCGTAGGCCCCCTTTGCCCTTCTTGGGTACCAGAAAGTAGTGGGAGTAGCAACCACATCCTACTTCTGGCCCAGGAACGCTCTCGATGGCCCCCTTAGCCAAGAGGGCCGTAACTTCCTCCTGCAGAAGTTGCAAATGATCCCCCGATATGCGGTGGTGTTGCGGTGGCATGGCTTGAGGGGTCGTCTCGAAGGGGAGGGAGTAGCCCCTTCGGATGATTTGCAGCACCCACCTGTCCGACGTGACAGTGCGCGATGGCGAACCCCGCCCCCCACTGGCGTCACATGGGCCGAAAAGCACGGGCTAGGAGGGTTTTGAGGTGGATGCTGCGGGGGAGGGTGTGGAATAGCCTCGCCGTTGTCCCCGACCGCCTCCACGGCGATTTCCACGGCCGCCACTGCGCTGTATGTTAGTCTGCGGTGCGTGGCTGGCAGCACGTGTGGGGGCGCCCCTTCCTTGGCCATGAAAGGAGCGAAAGGCAACAGTTTGCTGGCGCGGGGCCGAGAGGCCCAAGTACTTGGCCGTAGCTCTGGAGTCCTTAAAGCACTCAAGCGCATGGTCTGCCTTGTCGCCAAAAAGGCGACGGCCATCAAACGGCATGTCCATCAGGGTGTTCTGGACATCTGCCGAAAAGTTGGCGGACCTCAACCGGGCGTGGCGACGAATCGCCACCGTCGTTGCCATCGCTCTACCTAGTGAGTCGGTGGTATCCAGCCCACACCGGATAGAATATTTTGCTGCATCCCGGCCTTCCACAAGGGGTTGGCCCATACCTCCAACGGACACTCTACGGACACTCTGGCAGCAATTCCGCGACTGTAACCCACAGAGAGTGGGTGTAGCGGCCCAAGAGGCATGCAGAGTTGGAAGACCGCAGTCCCAGACTAAGGGAGGAGAATACCTTTTTGCCGTATTGCTCATACCTCTTGGATTCCCTGTCTGGTGGAGCCAACGGGAATGCGGTATGGGAATTTGATGCCTGGATGACCAGGCTCTCGGGGGTGTGGTGGGTGGACAGGAAACACAGGTCGCCATGGGCCAGGCAGTGGCGTCTGGCCACGTTCCTATCTACGGGCGAACCTGTAGCGGGTCTGGATCAAGTGCCCAAAAGAATGTCGGTCAAGGCCTCATTAAAGGGCAGCAGAGGCTCGGCCGAGCTTGACTGCGGTTTAAGGACCTCAGTGACCTCACAGCCACGACGGGGAGCTCAAGGCCCAAGGCCTTGGCTGCACTCATCAACACCACACTGTAGGTCGCCCCCTCCTCCGTAGCCACGGTAGGAGCTGGGACAAAGCCAGTGCCTGGTGATGTGTCCAGACCACTGGCATCCCCAAGTCCACCTGTCCAGTCCTCTTGAGACTGACACTCTCGGGTCCCCTGCCAATACTCCTCTTCACCCATCCCCTGATAGTCAGGGTTGTCAAACGATGATGCCGTTTCATAGAAGTTAAACTCCCCAAGCGGCGTCGAAAGCAGCGCCCAGGTGACACCTGAGGGACCTGCACCTGTGTGGTCGTTAGATCAACCGGCGACGACCCGGATCCCGAAGCGGTTCCAGAGGGGCCCTGCAGCGCCGGGCCCGTCGAAGCACCGACAGCGTGGGGCCGAAGCCCCCGACCTGCTAGGGCCCTCAGACGGGTCCGCTGGGCCCGAAGGCGCCGGTGAACCCATCAGGGAAGAGAGGTTCCTCATGGCCTTGAGGAAGCGCTTGATCTCCCCCGGCGTCGCGTCTTGCCCAGGGACCGGAGGGTGTGGAGCAGGCCGCGACGCCCGCGACTCCGACGGAGCCGCGTGGGCGGTGTCACCCGAACCCCCGGCCGCGTTGTGCGAGCGTCGGGGGGGAGTCAGAAGAGCGATGACGTCCCTTCCACTTCTTATGCTTACCTGACGACAACTTCGACCCGGAGGAGTGATGCCGACTCTCGGAGCTGTGATGGCTCTGACCCCGCGACCTGTCCCTTGACCTTCTGTGGGACCGGGACCTCTCGTGGGGCGGGGCCGACTGCCGGAGTTCGAGCCGCTTGCGGGACCGCTCCCGCCTAGCCTTCGTAGTCAGGGCCCGGCAGTCGAGGCAGGCCTTGTCGTCGTGGTCGACGCCGAGACAGTGGAGACACCGACGGTGAGGGTCCGTGACCGACATAAGACGGTCGCAATCCTCACACGGCTTGAAACCAGGCATCCCAAGGCACCGTCCGGAGTCGGAAGACTCAAGAAAAGATGATCAAAAGGGATCAAAAAGTCTAGTCAAAAAGTGACTAAAGTACTGCTTTTTCCAGATCTGCGCTGCTGGCGCGGAAAAAAGAACTGATGTCAGCACGCGGAGGCGGCGTCTAAGTACTCCGACGACGTCATCACTGCGCCCACGACACCGACGACGGACGCGTAGCGCCAGACAACGCCTAACGACGCGCAAGGGTACTGCTACGCAAAAATTTCCGGATCCAGTCTGACGCCTGGGGATATTCTAAGGTAAGGAATCTATCACTAACGTGTCTCTTTCAGATAGTCACCCCTAAGGTAGCCCCTACAGTTCAAGGGCGGGGTGCATGGTTATAAGTGTGTGGGGACCCCTGCACGAGTAGAGACAACCCTACAAACCCGGACTCTATTTCCTGGGCTTTGAAGTACGGGACAGCCATTATAAGGTATCTAGAGTACTCTGGAACGAGAAGTCTATCTACATAATAGCGTCCCCAAACCTGGTCATGTTTGTTATCAAATATGTTGGAATAATGCAACTACACCGATTCCAGTGTTGGCTGCAAGTACTGGAAGGGTCCTTAGAGGACCTCACCCCCTCAATACCTACCTGTGTAGGCTTAGAGGGTTTGGCTGCCAGCCCGTGTTGCTGCCGACCCGCAACAGTGTTCTGCCCCCCTGCTGATAAGCTTCACTCAGGATTTCCCACAAAGGAAAGGTGTGACAACCTCTCCTTTAGAAAGGTGGGGGCGCTTCTGAGCGCCACTAGACTGCAATGAAGGGCACATTTGGTGCACCCCATGCATAAGGAATATGCTACTTACCAGTATGCATCTGTTCTTGGCATGAAGGGCTGCTGACATTCATATCTGTGCATAGATCGCCGCCTAGTGTTGGGTCTGGATGATTGCACATTGTTGTCCTGGAAGAGTCTTTGAAGTATCACGAGATAGGTGGCTCCTTCCCTGGACTACAGTGCGCATGGGCATCCTCTCCATCCCCAGATTGTTTTTCGCCATTGTGGCAGAGATGGAGTGCAATACTGAAAGTGATGACCATGCCTGAAAATGCTTCGAGCTGCAGCTGCGACAGGCACCGGGGAGGAGGGCGGGCAATATGAATGTCAGCAGCCCTTCATGCCAAGAAAAGATGCATACTGGTAAGTCGCATATTCCGTTCGAGGCATGAGGGCTGCTGAATTCATATCTGTGCATAGAATAAATAGCAGTTTGCTCCTTACTTGCGGGTGCCCGTGCCAGCTGCAGCAGTCTGAAAGAGAGTCCTGAGAACAGCCTGACCTACAGCAGCTTGCTGTTTGGAGTGTACATCTACGCAGTAGTGTTTAGTAAATGTATGTATCGTGGTCCATGTGGCTGCTCTACATATGTCCTCTAGAGGAATATTACCCAGGAAAGCCATGGAGGCCCCCAATTTGCGTGTGGAATGCGCTCTCGGGGGAACTGTTAGTGTGCGTTTAGCTTTCTGATAACAGACCTGGATACATTTAACAATCCACCTGGCTATACCGGACTTGGAGATAGGGTTGCCTTTATGTTGTGGAGAGAATGCAACGAATAGCTGTTTAGTCTTTCGAAAGTCTTTTGTCCTGTCGATGTAATACAGGAGAGCTCTTTTTACGTCTAAGGTGTGCAGTGCTCTGTCTGCCACTGAATCTGGGTTAGGAAAGAAAACGGGCAGTTCTATATTTTGATTGATGTGGAACTGCGAAACCACTTTTGGCATGAATTTAGGGTTGGTGCGAAGCACCACTCTATTCGCATGGATTTGCAGGTAGGGTTCCTGAATTGTGAGGGCTTGCAGCTCACTGACCCTCCGCAGGGATGTAATAGCTATGAGGAAGGCCACCTTCCAGGTGAGGAACTGTATGTCACAGGAATGGAGTGGCTCAAAGGGTGGCCCCATGAGTCTGGTGAGAACGATATTCAAGTTCCAGACTGGTGAAGGGCGGTGTCTGGGAGGGATCACTCTTTTAAGCCCTTCCAAAAAGGCTTTAATGGCAGGTACCCGAAAAACGGAAAGATGTTGCCTGTTTTGAAGGTAAGCGGCTATGGCCGCCAGATGGATCCTGATGGAACTGTACGCTAGGTTGCATCAGTATAGATGCAACAGGTAACATATGATGGTTTGCGTAGATGCGTCCAACGGGTTAACGTTATTGCCGGAGCAGTAAATAACAAACCGCTTCCACTTGGCCGCATAGCAGGCCCTGGTAGTTGGTCACCTTGCCTCCTTGATGATGTCCATACACTCAGGAGGCAAGTTCAGGTATCCAAACTCTATGACCTCAGGAGCCAAATCGCAAGGTTCAGCTGATGTGGATCTGGGTGCTGAATGTCGCCATGGCTCTGCGTGAGGAGGCTGGGAGCGAGGTGCAGCCGCTGGTGAGGCACCACTGAAAGTTCCAGGAACGTGGTGTACCAAGCTTGCCGTGCCCACGTTGGAGCAACCAGGATGAGTGTCATGGAGTGCTGTCGCATTTTGCGCGCCACCAGAGGTATGAGGGGGGCTGGCGGAAAAGCGTACGCAAATCTGCCTGACCAGTTCATCCATATCGCATTGCCCTGAGACTGCGGGTGTGGGAACCTGGCGGCGAAGTTTGGGCATTTTGCGTTCTCGCTTGTGGCGAACAGGTCGATGTCTGGATGACCCCACTGCTGGAAGTACGGTTGGAGAACCGATGGGTGGATCTCCCACTCGTGCATCTGATGACTGTGCCTGCTGAGCAGGTCTGCCATCTGGTTGTCCACACCTGGGAGATGCTCCGCTATGAGGAAGATGTTCCTTTGAATGGCCCACTTCCACATGCTCTGGGCCAGGTGAGACAGCTGCGGGGAGTGCGTGCCCCCCTGCTTCTGGATGTAATACATGGCGGTCATGTTGTCCGTCCGGACTAACACGACCTTGTTGCACAGGTGCAACTTGAATGCTTTTAGTGCCATGAAGATCGCCATGAGTTCCAACACATTGATATGCATCCTCTGCTGTTGCGCAGTCCATAGGCCCTGCACTGTGTAGTGGAGGACATGCGCCCCCCAACCCTGGAGAGATGCGTCCGTCGTAAGCACTATCTGTGGGACAGGCTCCTGGAACGGTCGTCCCCTGCAAAGGTTTTGTGGGTTCCACCAATGCAGAGAGTTGTAAGCACGACCGGTCACCAACACTAGGTCCTTTAGATGTCCATGAGCCTGGTTCCACTGACAGGCTAAGCATTCTTGAAGGGGTCGCATGTGCAGCCTCGCGTGCGGGACTATGAATATGCAGGATGCCATCATGCCGATCAGTTGCATGAAGACCTGTGCCGGGAGGCATTGCTGAGGTTGGAACCTCCGGATGAGCGCTTGCATGCGGTTGACCCGGGCTGCGGCCGGCTGCTCCGTGGCCGACTGGGTGTTTATTGACGCCCCCAGGTACTGTTGCACATGGGCTGGCTGCAGGTGAGACTTTGCATAGTTGAGAGAGAACCCTAGACTGTGAAGGAGGTGAATGGTCCGCGACATGTCGTGGCACACTGTATGGCAGACCGTGCCTGGACGAGCCAGTCGTCCAGGTAGGGATACACGTGAATACCTTCCCTGGGCAAGTGCGCTGCCACAGTTGCCAAGCACTTGGTGAAAACCCTTGGAGCGGTAGTGACCCCAAATGGCAGGACTTTGAATTGGTAATGCTGACCATTGACCGTGAACCTGAGATATTTCTTGTGACTTGGGTGAATGGGAATGTGGAAATACGCATCCTTGAGGTCCAGGGTGGCTAGGAAGTCGCCCTGACAGAGCAGCGGTAAAGCTAGCATGTGAAAGTGCTCCGAGAGGATGTATTGGTTGAGGGGTCTGAGGTCTAGAATGGGCCACAGGGACCCGTCCTTTTTTGGAATCAAAAAGTACAGGGAGTATACCCCTGCACCCCTTTCTTCGGCAGGCACTAGTTCTATGGCCCCTTTTTGCAGCATGGAGAGAACTTCTTGCTGCAATAAGTGCGAGTGCTCTGCGGACATAGGACGGTTTCTTGGGGGTATGTTGGGGGGGTGGAGGTTAATTCTAGACAATAGCCATAACGGATAAGTTGTCTCACCCACCTGCTTGTTGTGATGTTTTCCCAGAGCGGCAGGAACTGCTGAAGTCTCCCCCCGACAGGTGTTAGATGGTCGGGGGGCAGTGACAAGAAGTCACTGTTTGTTGGGAGTGGAGGACCGGGCGTTGTTATTGCCGCGGCCCCTCCCTTTGGCGCTGTTCCCACGGTATCCGCCTCTGGTGTTCTTAGTGTATGCAGACTGCGTGTTGCCTTTGGCGTACTGGGAGTGCTGTAGAGCTTGTCCTTTTGTTGCTCCCCTGTTACCGGAGCAACGAAAGGAACCGCTCCGAAACTGCTGTGACTGGAGAGCCCCCATGGACTTTGCCGTCTCAGTGTCTTTTTTCATTTTTTCGAGTGTAGTCTCAACATCGGGTCCAAACAGGAAGTCCGGATTAACCGGCTGATTGAGAAGTGTAGTTTGGATTTCGGGTTTAAACCCAGAGATGCGGAGCCATGCGTGGCGTCGCAGCATCACGCTAGTATTGATTGCCCTTGCTGCAGTGTCCGCTGCGTCCAGTGTGCATTTGATGGACACATTGGAGATAAGTTTACCCTCTTGGATAACCATTTCCGCAGCCTTTCTGTACATATCAGGCATGTGCTGCATTAATTGTTCAAGGGTGTCATAGTGCGCCCTGTCGTACCTAGCCAACAGGGCCTGTGTATTGGCTATTCTCCAAGTGTTAGCGGCCTGCGCTGCCACCCGCTTCCCAGACGCTTCAAAGATTTTGGACTCTTTGTCCGGAGGGGGAGCATCTCCTGTTGATTGAGAGTTAGCCCTTTTGCGTGATTTAGCCACCACAAGGGAGTCCAAGGTGTAGGAGAGTAGGGTCTGCAATCCTATGATCACCCAGATTTTTTGCTTTTGTTTCACTGGTTTACGACTTTCTCTGGCTGTGGGCCTGCTAATCAGACCCACAGCCTGGCTGTTCTCTTTCTAAATTACGATATGTACCCTAGGTGCATTTACCAATTGGTACTGGGCCACCTTATCAGACCCCGTAACGCAGGGCATCGGTGTACCCAGGGCCGCCAGGGGCTGAAGCATGTATTATGCCACCCCTGGCTGGCCTCCTAAATTTGACACAACTGGCTGCACGACAGCTGGGGCGAAGACGTGTAACCACCCTTCGCTTTAGGTATAGTAGCTCTATATCTAACCATACAATGGACACCCGAGTTCCTATCAGTCACTCCTATGGCAGGCCTTAACGATCCTGAAGGCAGAGTGCGTGGGCTCGTGTGAGCTAGGTTCAGGCCCGAGCCGAGCCCGGTTGCAGCTTGCGGAATCAAGACCCAATAGCTGTTCCATGATAACGCGTACCATATCGGTAACTCCGGTGTCGCGTTATCAAGGCATGTCGAGTAAGGTGTCATACGAATCGGGGTGCTGCCCTCTCACCAATGCTGGCGACGAGGTTAGCATTCCACCCTTCTAGAGTGACACGACATGTACGTAACTGTGAACCCCGGTTAAAGTTAACTGAAGCCTCAGCTCCACAAAATGGATGCTGCCACCACAGACACGAGTCTGGCCTCCTGCTGCTGGGAGTCCTTCCAGCGAGGAGCGCTCGGACAAAGGGTTTCCTGTCGAGGGCGGTATTCGCACCGTCCCAGACAGGGTTTGTGTATTCTGGGTAGATAGGGCTTTGGCGAGAAGGTGACTGCGGAGTGGCACCCCGGTGCTCACTACGCATCTGCCGGTTAGAACCAGTTCCAGGGGCGACAGCCCTGGCCTGGGGAAAGTCCGGCAGGGGAGAGGGGTGTAACTACCCCCCTTCCTGGTCCCACCCTTAGGGCAGGACCTAGTCATGTACCCACCCCTTTCTTTAGAATAAAGACCGGAGCGGGGACCCTTCCAAATTAGATCATCTTTGATTCAAGAACTACTTTCTACGAAAGGACATTCAAGACTCTTCTCAAGATTTCTCCCTTGTGACTAAGGAGTAGTCACCCTGCATCAGCGGGCACCAACTAAGAACTCTGCGGTTTGCTGTAAGTCCTTCCTCAAGGAATCCGACGGCCCAGCTCGACGAGAACCGGCTTCCCTGGCACCTCTGACCTCTACCCACGTCATCAGCTCAGCTGTGATCTGTGGGTGCGACGAGACCTCAAGGGACCGGCCATCATCAGAACCTGCACGCTCTTAAAACCAGCACGACCATCGAGGTAACTCTCTGGTGAGTGCTCTGGGGTCCGAGAAGCCCCGACCCTGAGCCGCTCCAGCACCGAAGTGCAGTCTCCCAGCATCTCCACGATCTGCGTGGGGCCCTTCTGCTCGCTGCTCAGCACGTTGTCTGGTCACTAGCCGCTGGCTTGTGCCCTTCTGTGACGACATCCGAGAATCATCACTGCTGGTCTGGTTGCTCCAGACTGGCCCTTGCTTCCATCTTTGCGAGAAGCACCCCAGACCCTCCTGGTCCACTCAAGACGCCATCTTAGGCCCACCACGTGGCCCTGAGATCTGCCAAGGCTTGTTGCCCCATCCTGGGCCCAGCGACGCCGACAGCATCATCCTTCGTGGGACAGCTCGCACCTCCACCGTGGTCGCCGACAACGCCTCCTGGTCCGTGAGACTGCAGAGCCTAGCGTCGCCCACTCACCTGGTCGAGGTGACGGCCAACCGGTGCCTTCCTGGTACCCTTTGACTACTGGCTAGTAGTACGAACTTGGTCCCCTCTGCTTTCAGGTTTCATCAATCTCCGATCCAGGCTTGGATCTCTACGAACTATTCAGCACTGGTCGCCGGCCAGCAACTCCTTTTCTTCCGGCTCCTGGCTCGTCAGCGAAGACCCCGACGCCTGTAAGACTTGTGCAGCCGCAGCCCTCGTGGCTAGGTAACTCGGCATTTCGGTGCCTGCATAGCCTCCTTACTCTAGGGTCCTGAGTCCCTCGCTTCCGACTTGCCTTATCGGGTCCGCCCGAGACCTTAATCTTTCCGTGTCCTCGGACACTTGTTTTAATTGTGCACTTGAAGTATTTGCTAAAGAGATTTGGTTTGTGCTTAGTACCCTGTCCTCATAAAGAGTACAGGGCTGTTGTGATTCTTAATAAATATACTGTTTATTTTCATAACACTTGTGTGGTGTCCTTTCACTGGGTGTTCAAGGGGTACATGTGTGGTAAACAGCTGGCTTAACGCGCCCTCTCGAGTCTTTAGCCTTAGACTGCTCGTATCCACGCTACTAGGATAGCTGGTCTATAGGTTGACTTACAGCCAAACACCATAAGGGTCGTTGGAACGATACATAGCGGTCGCTAGAATAGCGAACGTTGCATATCGGGCCAACTTCTCACATTGATGAGCAGCGGTTGGGATTTGAGCTTGCTGTTGTTTTACCACACGTATCCTAAGAATATCTTGTTGAAAGATCGCACAAGTACTGTTAGTACATATAACTAAAAGCTTAGAATACTCTGAGTTCTACTGAACCAGCTGTTGTAGCTCCTCAAGGCTTAGCACACCTTGGCTACAACTCTTAGCAAGGGTACAGTAGGTAAACACGTAGTGTAGGTAGGTGCATCACTTACACCACACTAGAAACAGTATGTCGGACAAAGGAGGAAACTCTGGGTCTCCCCTTGTGTCAGTTGACCCTCCACAGGTCATCCCTTCAGGATATACTGTGCTGAGCTTCAAGGAGTTAAGACGACTGTGTCACTCCAGGAAGATTCAGCAGGGGTCTAACCCCACAACGTCCTTTCTGATTGGTCTCTTGGAGACTTATGATGCCAGAAGAGCTGAGAAACTTCGTAGCTCTTCTAATCCAGAAGGAGACATGCCTCCCCTCGAGGGAACCCGAGACGATCCTGACCTCATCCACCTCGCAACTGAGAACGAAGATGTGGAGGAGGATGAGGATGAGGATCTCTCTGGGGATGAGGCAGATAAGGGACAGGTAGAAGTCGTCAGACTAAGCAGGTCCAACTTAAGCAAACATGATAGCGGTACTGGGGGACCCCTGGGGCCACTATCAGGTCAGCTTAACATTGGGAATGGACGAGCCCGATCTCTGTCAAGAGACTCTGGCAGATCCCTTCAAACCAATGGCTCTCACAACTCTTCTCAGAGAGGGATGACGTCCCCTCAGAGGAGAGTGTACGAAGCTAAGGAAAGGGCAGCCAATCTAAGGATTGAAAGGGAAGAACTTGCCCTGGCCAAAGAGAGGCTTGCCTTTGCTAGAGAGCAACAGTTAAGTGGGGCAGTCCCCACTGGTGGCAGCAATGTACCTAGTAATAGGGAAAAGAGTTTCGATACGAAACACCTTGGTAAGATAGTGCCCCCCTTTAAACAAGGGGACGACATCCACAAATAGATTACTGCTTTGGAGAGGGCCTGCACTGTGCAGGGTGTTCCCCAGAGTCAGTGGGCAGCTATCTTGTGGCTCTCCTTTGAAGGAAAAGGAAGAGACAAGCTCCTCACCACAAGGGTGGAGGATGCTAACAATTACCAAATCTTGAAAAATACACTCGTTGAAGGGTTCGGCCTAACCACTGAGCAGTACAGGGTGCTGTTCAGGGATACCCAGAAAACGCAGTCTCAAGATTGGTCTGATTTTGTCGATTGTGCCACTAAGGCTTTTGAGGGCTGGTTGCTGGGCAGTAAGGTTACTGATTATCAAGGATTGTATAATTTGATGATGAGAGAACAAATTTTAAACAATTGTCAGAACCAGTTGTTGCATCAGCATCTTGTCGACTCGGATCTGACCTCTCCCCAAGAATTGGGAAAGAAGGCAGACAGATGGGTTCGTACAAGAGTTAAACAGAACCAGGGCCAGAATCAAGGTGGTCAGAAGAAAGCAGACCAGAAGGGTAAAGATTCTAAAGGGGAACAAAATGACCAGAAGTCTTCGACAGGTCCCCAACAACCCAAAGAGGGTGGGGGTCAGGCTCCCCAAAAGAAGAAAGAAGGCCAATCCAAAAGATGGTGCCAGTACTGTAAAAGTAAATCTCACTGGTTTAGTGAGTGCACCAAGAAAGGAGGAGGGCAGACTCCTGCCACTGCAGCCCCTAAGGCACCTGTGCCCCCTAGTACAGTCAGCAGTGGTAGTGCGCCTCCCAGGGGTTTAGTAGGGTTAACCCTGGGTTCTGAGGGGCGTGATAACTTAGTTGGCACACTCACTCAGGCTGTCCTTGTCAGTACAGGGGACGCGGACGGATCCCCTGACGTAAGCCCCAATACTTTGGGCAAATACCGACAGACGCCTTTCATAAATGGAAAGATGGCTCAGGCCTATAGGGACACTTGTGCCAGCGTCACCATGGTGACGCCTAACTTTGTGGACCCTGGACAGATCATGCCAGGTACAGAATTCCTGGTGACCAATGCAAGCAATGTCACTACCAATCACAGTATGGCAATTGTAGCTTTCTCCTGGGGAGGGGTAACTGGCCAAAAGAAGGTTGTAGTTAGTCCAGACCTCCCAGTGGATTGTTTGTTGGGCAATGATTTGGAGTCGTCACAATGGTCAGAAGTGGAGCACCGGACTCACATGGAAATGTTAGGTTTGCCAGCACATGTGTTCGCTGTGACTAGGTCACAGGTCAGGAAATGCCCCACTGAACAGGTGCTGGATCCTGGAACAACGGACCAGACACCTCCCAAGAAAAAGAGCAGTAGGGTTAAGGCTGCGCCTTCCCCCTTGCCCCAGGTCGAGGATTAAGTCTCAGAGGAGGCTGACCTACAGGAATTGAGGGAAACTGAGCCTAGGGAATTCGAACTTGATCAAGTTGAATTCTTGGGTTCAGGGGGACCCTCAAGGGAAGACCTGGGGAAGGACCAGTTAGACTGCCCTTCTCTTGAACCCCTCAGACAGCAGGCTGCTGCTGAGGCTGCTGGGAACGCCACAGGTACCCACAAGGTATACTGGGAAGATGGACTCCTGTACACTGAGTCAAGAGACCCCAAGCCTGGCATGACCAGGAGGCTGGTTGTACCCTTGTCTCAGCGTGGTTTCCTACTTACCTTGGCCCACGAGATTCCCTTAGCAGGTCACTTAGGCCAGACGAAAACGTGGGACAGGCTTGTCTCACACTTTCACTGGCCTCACATGAACGAAGATACCAAGGAGTTCTGCCGCTCCTGTGTCACTTGCCAAGCCAGTGGTAAGTCAGGTGGCACGACAAAGGCCCCCCTTATACCAATGCCTGTGGTGGGGGTGCCCTTTGAACGGGTGGGGATCGACATCGTCGGTCCCATGGAACCACCTACAGCATCAGGGCACAAGTTTATACTGGTGGTAGTGGATCATGCCACCAGGTATCCTGAAGCTATTCCCCTTAGGACCACTACAGCACCTGTTGTGGCAAGAGCCCTAGTTGGAGTGTTCTCCAGAGTGGGCTTCCCTAAGGAGGTCGTCTCCGACAGAGGTGCAAACTTTATGTCGAGCTACTTAACTGCTATGTGGAAGGAATGTGGTGTTAACTACAAGTTCACTACACCCTATCATCCACAATGCAATGGGCTTGTTGAGAGATTCAACAGGACCCTAAAAGGGATGATTCATGGACTACCGGAAAAGCTTCGGCGTAGATGGGACGTCCTGATCCCCTGCCTCTTGTTCGCCTACAGAGAAGTCCCGCAGAAGGGGGTTGGCTACAGCCCTTTTGAACTTTTGTACGGGCATCCTGTAAGGGGACCCCTGTGTTTGGTGAAGGAAGGATGGGAGAGACCTCTCAAAAAGCCTGCAGCCAACATAGTGGACTATGTGCTTGGCCTCCGCTCGCGGATGGCTGAATACATGGAAAAGGCATCTGAAAACCTTAAGGCCAGCCAAGAACTCCAAAAAGCTTGTCATGACCAAAAGGCTGTCTTGACTGTTTACCAGCCCGGACAGAAGGTGTGGGTGTTGGAGCCAGTGGCCCCAGCAGCACTCAAGGACAAATGGTCCGGGCCCTACACCATCCTGGAGAAAAAGGGAGAGGTCACCTACCTGGTCGACCTGGGAACTCCCCGGAGCCCCCACAGGGTGCTTCATGTCAACAGGCTAAAAGCATATGTCGACAGGAAGGACATGAGTTTGCTCATGGCCCTAGATGAGGGACAGGAAGAGGAGAGTGACCCTCTCCCCGACCTGCTCACTCAGAATCCTGACGATGGCTCGGTAGATGGTGTTGTCTTTTGTGGCAGCCTCTCCGAACATCAACAGAGCGACTGTAAACAGGTTCTTCAGTCGTTCAGACATATGTTTTCTCTAACACCCAGTCAGACCGATTGGTGCACCCATGAGGTTGACACTGGTGACAGCTTGCCCGTCAAGAGTATAATCTACAGGCAGCCTGATCACGTTAGAGACTGCATCAAGAGTGAAGTGCAGAAAATGTTGGAGCTGGGAGTCATTGAACCCTCGGATAGCCCTTGGGCTAGTCCCGTAGTTCTAGTGCCGAAACCTCACACCCAGGGTGGTAAGAGAGAGATGAGGTTTTGCGTAGACTACAGGGGTCTCAATGCAGTCACTAAGACTGACGCCCACCCAATACCAAGGGCAGACGAGCTTATCGATAGATTGGCTTCGGCCAACTACTTAAGTACGTTTGACCTGACAGCTGGGTATTGGCAAATCAGGTTAGCTGAGGACGCCAAGCCTAAAACCGCATTTTCAACCCCTGGTGGGCATTATCAGTTCGTGGTAATGCCCTTTGGTCTGAAAAATGCACCTGCCACCTTCCAACGGTTGGTGAATCAAGTCCTTACTGGGCTGGATGACTTCTGTGCGGCGTATCTTGACGATATCGCTGTCTTTAGCTCCACCTGGGAGGATCACCTGGTCCACCTGCGGAAGACGTTAGAGGCACTGCAAGCAGCAGGTCTCACTATCAAGGCCACCAAGTGCCAGATAGGGCAGACACAGGTTGTATACCTGGGCCACCTTGTAGGTGGAGGTCAGGTTCAGCCACTGGAGAGCAAGATACAGTCAATCAGGGACTGGGCTCCTCCAACCACCCAGACTCAGGTTCGAGCTTTCTTGGGCCTGACTGGTTACTATAGGAAGTTTGTCAGGAACTATGGTTCCATTGTGACACCATTAAACGAACTGACAAGTAAGAAAATGCCAAAAAAGGTTCAGTGGACAGCGAGCTGTCAAAAAGCATTCGATGACCTAAAGCAGGCCATGTGCACGGCGCCTATCCTCAAGAGTCCGGACTACTCCAAACCATTCATTGTCCAAACAGATGCTTCTGAGTTGGGTGTGGGAGCTGTTCTTTCTCAACTGAATTTTGATGGTCAAGACCAGCCCATTGCTTTTATAAGCAGAAGGCTGACCCCTAGAGAGAAGAATTGGTCAGCTATTGAGAGGGAGGCCTTTGCTGTGGTTTGGGCCCTGAAGAAGCTGAGGCCATACTTGTTTGGCACTCACTTCAAGATTCAGACCGACCATAAGCCCCTCTTGTGGCTAAATCAGATGAAGGGTGAAAACCCCAAACTGCTTAGGTGGTCCATTTCCCTACAGGGGATGGACTTTACAGTGGAACATAGACCTGGTACTGATCATGGCAATGCCGATGGGCTCTCCAGATATTTCCACTTAGAACAAGAAGACTCACCTGGTCAAGGTTAGCTTATTGTTCCGACGTTTGGGGGGGGGGTCATGTAGGAGAGTAGGGTCTGCAATCCTATGATCACCCAGATTTTTTGCTTTTGTTTTACTGGTTTACGACTTTCTCTGGCTGTGGGCCTGCTAATCAGACCCACAGCCTGGCTGTTCTCTTTCTAAATTACGATATGTACCCTAGGTGCATTTACCAATTGGTACTGGGCCACCTTATCAGACCCCGTAACGCAGGGCATCGGTGTACCCAGGGCCGCCAGGGGCTGAAGCATGTATTATGCCACCCCTGGCTGGCCTCCTAAATTTGACACAACTGGCTGCACGACAGCTGGGGCGAAGACGTGTAACCACCCTTCGCTTTAGGTATAGTAGCTCTATATCTAACCATACAATGGACACCCGAGTTCCTATCAGTCACTCCTATGGCAGGCCTTAACGATCCTGAAGGCAGAGTGCGTGGGCTCGTGTGAGCTAGGTTCAGGCCCGAGCCGAGCCCGGTTGCAGCTTGCGGAATCAAGACCCAATAGCTGTTCCATGACAACGCGTACCATATCGGTAACTCCGGTGTCGCGTTATCAAGGCATGTCGAGTAAGGTGTCATACGAATCGGGGTGCTGCCCTCTCACCAATGCTGGCGACGAGGTTAGCATTCCACCCTTCTAGAGGGACACGACATGTACGTAACTGTGAACCCCGGTTAAAGTTAACTGAAGCCTCAGCTCCACAAAATGGATGCTGCCACCACAGACACGAGTCTGGCCTCCTGCTGCTGGGAGTCCTTCCAGCGAGGAGCGCTCGGACAAAGGGTTTCCTGTCGAGGGCGGTGTTCGCACCGTCCCAGACAGGGTTTGTGTATTCTGGGTAGATAGGGCTTTGGCGAGAAGGTGACTGCGGAGTGGCACCCCGGTGCTCACTACGCATCTGCCGGTTAGAACCAGTTCCAGGGGCGACAGCCCTGGCCTGGGGAAAGTCCGGCAGGGGAGAGGGGTGTAACTGCCCCCCTTCCTGGTCCCACCCTTAGGGCAGGACCTAGTCATGTACCCACCCCTTTTTTTAGAATAAAGACCGGAGCGGGGACCCTTCCAAATTAGATCATCTTTGATTCAAGAACTACTTTCTACGAAAGGACATTCAAGACTCTTCTCAAGATTTCTCCCTTGTGACTAAGGAGTAGTCACCCTGCATCAGCGGGCACCAACTAAGAACTCTGCGGTTTGCTGTAAGTCCTTCCTCAAGGAATCCGACGGCCCAGCTCGACGAGAACCGGTTTCCCTGGCACCTCTGACCTCTACCCACGTCATCAGCTCAGCTGTGATCTGTGGGTGCGACGAGACCTCGAGGGACCGGCCATCATCAGAACCTGCACGCTCTTAAAACCAGCACGACCATCGAGGTAACTCTCTGGTGAGTGCTCTGGGGTCCGAGAAGCCCCGACCCTGAGCCGCTCCAGCACCGAAGTGCAGTCTCCCAGCATCTCCACGATCTGCGTGGGGCCCTTCTGCTCGCTGCTCAGCACGTTGTCTGGTCACTAGCCGCTGGCTTGTGCCCTTCTGTGACGACATCCGAGAATCATCACTGCTGGTCTGGTTGCTCCAGACTGGCCCTTGCTTCCATCTTTGCGAGAAGCACCCCGGACCCTCCTGGTCCACTCAAGACGCCATCTTAGGCCCACCACGTGGCCCTGAGATCTGCCAAGGCTTGTTGCCCCATCCTGGGCCCAGCGACGCCGACAGCATCATCCTTCGTGGGACAGCTCGCACCTCCACCGTGGTCGCCGACAACGCCTCCTGGTCCGTGAGACTGCAGAGCCTAGCGTCGCCCACTCACCTGGTCGAGGTGACGGCCAACCGGTGCCTTCCTGGTACCCTCTGACTACTGGCTAGTAGTACGAACTTGGTCCCCTCTGCTTTCAGGTTTCATCAATCTCCGATCCAGGCTTGGATCTCTACGAACTATTCAGCACTGGTCGCCGGCCAGCAACTCCTTTTCTTCCGGCTCCTGGCTCGTCAGCGAAGACCCCGACGCCTGTAAGACTTGTGCAGCCGCAGCCCTCGTGGCTAGGTAACTCGGCATTTCGGTGCCTGCATAGCCTCCTTACTCTAGGGTCCTGAGTCCCTCGCTTCCGACTTGCCTTATCGGGTCCGCCCGAGACCTTAATCTTTCCGTGTCCTCGGACACTTGTTTTAATTGTGCACTTGAAGTATTTGCTAAAGAGATTTGGTTTGTGCTTAGTACCCTGTCCTCATAAAGAGTACAGGGCTGTTGTGATTCTTAATAAATATACTGTTTATTTTCATAACACTTGTGTGGTGTCCTTTCACTGGGTGTTCAAGGGGTACATGTGTGGTAAACAGCTGGCTTAACGCGCCCTCTCGAGTCTTTAGCCTTAGACTGCTCGTATCCACGCTACTAGGATAGCTGGTCTATAGGTTGACTTACAGCCAAACACCATAAGGGTCGTTGGAACGATACATAGCGGTCGCTAGAATAGCGAACGTTGCATATCGGGCCAACTTCTCACACAAGGGGAGCTGGCCTTTGATGTAGGTGGGATCCACTGGAGCAGGCATGTATTTTTTGTCGATCCGTGGATTGATAACCCTGGCTTTCGTAGGCTCCTTGAAGATGGCTGCGGCATGTTTGAGTACTCCCTTGAGCATGGGCAGTGTCTTGGTGGAGCGTTCAGATGTGGAGAAGGTGTCGAACAAGAAATCCTCATCCACTGGCTCAGCATGCATTTCAACGTCATGATTGAGGGCTGCGCGCTCTATCAATGCATTGAACGCTGCAGTGTCCTCAGTTGGAGATTGTTTGACATTGTAGGACTGAGAGTCTGGGGTAGAATGGGGGTCATCAGGGTCATCGCCATGATCCGCTGCCCCCGACCATTGATTTGATACAACCTGATCAGTGTCAGTATTGTAAGAGAAGCCCATATGGCTATAGTCTGCAGTTAAGTCCTCCTCACTCTGTGTTGGAGAATGAACGGAATGGTGCGAGTAGTCCTGTAGAGGTTCAACAAGAACCGGAGAGGTGCTAGAAGCCATCTTCTTTTTGAGGGGAATTTTGTAACCCTCCAAAGGATGCTCAGGCGCGATCTTCCGCTTGTGGACGGTAAGCCTGCCCGACTCCGAGTCAATAAACAGTTTAGTTTGGTTGTCGTAAGAAGGTTCATTATAGACGACCTGTGCCTGTGAGGACACCTTCGCCACCTTGGAAGCCTTTTGAGTCTTTGGACGTGCAGTAGGCGGAAGGCCAAACTTAAGTGGCGTCGATTCAGCTTGCTTCGAACCGGGAGCGCCGGCTTCGTGTTTCTTCGACGCTTGAGTAGGCCGCTCGCTCGAGCGCGTGGAATCGACCTCCTTGCGCGGTGCGCCTCCGTCTTTGTGCGTCGGCGACAATTTCGGCACGTCCTTGGCCGTGGCTTCGACCCTTTTAGCCAGCCCAGCCTTGAGTCCCGAGAGGGATGGCTGGAGACCTTTCCCGAACGGAAGACCCTTGCTCTTCTCGCTATGTTTGGTAGCGGACGCAGGCACCGGCGCCGAGGCCTTCGGGGCGACGGTCTTGGTGGCAGAGCCCTGCTTCGGAGTCCCAGTCTTGGCGCCGAGGGGTATCTTCGGCGTCGAAGAATCGATGACAGCCTTCGAGGCGGGCGTCGACGTCGAACCTACCACCATTTTGAGGAGTTTCGGTTTCAATTTCGTCTCCGTCTGTTTCGGTTTCGATTTCACGGAATCGACCGATGGCTCCTTTGAGAGGGTCTTAGCCTGGCTATGTCGCGGGGCTGTAGACCGAAAGGATGGTTCTTGGCTAAGGCCTTTCGGCGATGCCTCGACCGGAGCCGGAGCGGGCTGAATGTCAATGATAGGCCCTGGAAGTGCGGGCGGACTTGGTTCACCACCAGAGTCGTCATCAACGGCCGCAAGGGCCTGATCGTCGTCCCCTACCTCGACGACATCCTGGTCGTGGCCGAACTCCTCGTCTGGCTCGTCCACTTCGTAATTTGACTCTTGTTCCGACGCCGGTTCCGACATTTCTTCGGGAACGTCATCTTCCGCCTCCTCCTCATCGTGGATGAGTTCCTCGTCCCCGGCATCGAAGATGTTCGCAGGAGCTGGAGCCGACTGTTGGGCCGACTGCCGCGCGTCGAAGTTTAATAGTCTTCCTCGATCGGAACCTCGAGCAGGCGAAACATTTTCACTCGTCGTGGTCGGGGGATAAACAGGTGTTGCACACTGGGTGCACATCTAAGTTCGAATATTTTGAATTACATACAGGACACCGCTTAAACGGGGTCCGTTCCATCGTCGATGTAGTCTGGGCCTGAGTCGTCGCGAGAAACTTTTTTCGACGTCGAATGAAGAACCGAAAGGGCCAGGCACCGAACGATACAATACCGACGCTAAGAAGATCTTTTGGCCTTAGGAATAGAAAGAGTACAAGTTAAGTAACTGGAGTAAGAGATTAGACATCCGAACCCAATGGCGGAAAAAAACAATCTGGGGATGGAGAGGATGCCCATGGGCACTGTAGTCCAGGGGAGGAGCCACCTATCTCGTGATACTTCTAAGACTCTTCCAGGACAACAATGTGCAATCATCCGGACCCAACACTAGGCGGCGATCTATGCACAGATATGAATTCAGCAGCCCTCATGCCTCGAACACAGCCTTTCCCTAGTTCAGGAACCTTTGGCTACCGATCTGGCGCGAAACGACGAACAAGTTACTTACCTTCGGTAACGATAGATCTGTTAAGAGACATATTAGTTATAGATTCCTTGCCCCAGAATTAACCCCGGCGTCAACTGGATCCGGAGAATTTTTCTTCAGCAGTACCCCTACGAGTCGAATGGTGGCTGTAGGAGAGTAGGGTCTGCAATCCTATGATCACCCAGATTTTTTACTTTTGTTTCACTGGTTTACGACTTTCTCTGGCTGTGGGCCTGCCAATCAGACCCACAGCCTGGCTGTTCTCTCTCTAAATTACAACATGTACCCTAGGTGCATTTACCCATTGGTACTGGGCCACCTTATCAGACCCCGTAACTCAGGGCATAGGTGTACCCAGGGCCTACCAGGGGCTGAAGCATGTATTATGCCACCCCTGGCTGGCCTCCTAAATTTGACACAACTGGCTGCATGACAGCTGGGGCAAAGTCGTGTAATCACCCTTTGCTGTAGATATAGTATACCTATATCTAACCCTAAAATGGACACACAGATTCCTATCAGCCACTCCTATGGCAGGCCTTGACAATCCTGAAGGCAGAGTGCGTGGAATCGTGTGAGATGGTGCTCTGGCATGAGCTGAGCCTGTCTGCAGCTTGCGGAACCAAGTCCTAATAGCTGTTCCATGATATCGCATACCATATACTCTTAAGTGCATTATAATCCTCGCGGTTAAATGCTATCTTTGGTATTGCTTTATCAAAACATGTCGAGTAAGGTGTCATACGAATTGGAATACTAACCCCTCGCCAATTCTGGCGACGGGGTTAGCATTCCACCCTTCTAGAGGGACACGACATGTATGTAACTGTGAACCCCGGTTAAAGTTAAACGAAGCCTCAGCTCCACAAAATGGATGCTGCCACCACAGACACGAGTCTGACCCCCTGCAGCTGGGAGTCCTTCCAGCGAGGGGAGCCGGGACAAAGGGTTTCCTGTCGAGGGCGGTGCTAGCACCGTCCCAGACAGGGTTTTGTGTATCCTGGGTAGGCAGGGCTTTACAGGAAGGTGACTGCTGAGTGGCACCCCGGTGCTCACTACGCATAGGCCGGTCAGAACCAGTTCCAGGGGCACACCAGCCCCTGGCCTGGGGAAAGTCCGGCATGGGAGAGGGGTGTAACCACCCCCCTCCTAGTCCCACCCATAGGCAGGACCTAGTCACCGGGTCAGCCCCCTTTTTTAGTATAAAGATAGGAGCGGGCCCCCTGTTCAAATTAGATCATCTTTGGAATCAAGACACGACTTTCTGCGAAAGGACATCAAGATTTCTTCTTCAAGATTCTCCCTTGTGGCTAAGGAGTAGTCACCCTGCATCAGCGGGCACCATCCTAAGAACACTGCGGTCTGCTGCAAGTCCTTCCTCAGGAATCCGACGACACAGCTCGACGAGACCCGGCTTCCCTGGCACCTCTGACCTCTACTCACCTCTACAGCCAAGCTGAGAACCGTGAGTGCGACGAGACCTCGAGGGACCGACGATCGCCAAGACTGCACGACTTCTTTGCAACAAGCCCACCGAGTATTCCACTGGTGAGTGCTTTGGGGTCCGAGAAGCCCCAACCCTGAGCAGCTCCAGCACCGAAGATCAGCCCTCCAGCATCTCCACGATCTGCGTGGGGGCCTTCTGCTTTTTGCTGCTCACCGGGCTGTGTGGCTACTAGCCGGCTGGCTTGTGGCCTTCTTCACGACGCCCGACGACATCACTGCTGCTGGTCTGGTTGCTCCAGACTGGCCCTTGCTTCCTTCCAAGAGAGAAGCACCCCAGACCCTCCTGGTCCACTCCAGACGCCATTTTGAGTCCACCGCGTGGGCTTGAATTTGCCAAGGCTTTGTTGCCCAATCCTGGGTCCAGCGACGCCGACAGCTTCATCCATCGTGGGACAGCTCGCTCCTCCATCCTGGTCGCCGACAGATCTGCAGAGCACAGCGTCACCCACTCACCTAGCCGAGGTGACTGCCATCCGGTGCCCTCCTGGTGCCACCTGACTACTGGCTAGTAGTCTCAAACTTTGTCCCCTCTGCTTTCAGGTATCGTCCATCTTCAAGATCCAGGCTTGGATCACTTCGAACTCTCTTCACTGGTCGCCTGCCAGCATCTTTCTTCCAGGCTCCTGGTCCGTCTACGAGGATTCCCGACGTCTTTTGAGACATATGCAGCTGTAGCCCCTGGGCTAGGTAACTTCGGCATTTCGATGCCCCAGCATAGCCTCACTATCCAAGGGTCAGAATCCACTTTCGTTTTCCTCCTACCAGGTCGGGTTCGCCCGAGAACACTAACTTTCTGAAATCTAGCTACCATAGACTTTGTCCCGCATCACGCGTGAGAGTGCACACTCTGCACCCGAGTCCCCTAGGCCTCCTAGAAGTAATCTGAAGATTCTATAGTCAAGACCTAGCGATTCCAAAGCCTATTAGTACTGTACTTACCTGCTAGTAATTTCGCATTCCACTTTCAGAGTATATGGTTTTCCGTGCCCCTCGGGCATTTGTATATACTGTGCTAACTTAAGTATTTTCGTAAGAGTTTTGTTTGTGCTTAGTACCCTGCCCTCATAAAGAGTACAGGGCTGTTGTGATTCTTAATAAATATACTGTTTATTTTCATAACACTTGTGTGGTGTCCTTTCACTGGGTATTCAAGGGGTATATGTGTGGTATAACAGCTGGCTTAACACGCCCTCTCGAGTCTTTAGCCTTAGACTGCTCGTATCCACGCTACTAGGATAGCTGGTCTATAAGGTTGACTTACAACCAATCATCAATAAGGGTTGCTGGACTGATACATAGTGTTCACTAGAATAGTGAGCACTGCATATCAGGCCACCTTCTCACATTGGTGGCAGCGGTTGGGATTTGAGCTTGCTGTTGTTTTACCACACGTATCCTAAGAATATCTTGTTGAAAGATCACATAAGTACTTTTAGGTACATATAACTTAGCTTAGAATACTCTGAGTTCTACTGAACCAGCTGTGGCAGCTCCTCAAGGCTTAGCACACCTTGGCTGCAACTCTTAGCAAGGGATCAGTAGGCAAACACATAGTGTAGGTAGGTGCATCACTTACACCACACTAGAAGCATGTCTAACCTCGGAGAGTCTGCTGAGACCCCTCTGATGGTTGAGGACCCTCCACAGGCCTCTTCTAGATATGCAGCCCTTAGCTTCCAGGAGATGAGACAAGTGTGTACCTCTAGGAAGCTAAAACAGGGGTCTAACCCCACAATCCCATTTCTGATTGGTCTCTTAGAGACTTATGATGCCAGAAAAGCTGAGAAGCTTCTTAGCTCTTCTCATCCAGAAGGGGACATGCCAGCCCTAGAAGGAACCAGGGGTGACCCAGATCTCATCCATCTCTCAGGTGAGGAGGATGATGATCAGGAGACATCTGGGGATGAGGCAGACAAAGGTCCAGAAATAGTTAGTCAGCTAACTAGGGCCAACTTAAGCAGGCATGAGAGTGGTACTAGGAGAGCCCTGGGACCCCTCTCCGGCCAGCTTAACATTGGGAATGGACGAGTTAGGTCTCTCTCAAGAGGCTCTAACAGATCCATTCAAACCAATGGCTCTCAGGCCTCTGCTCTGAGGAGGATGACTTCCCCTCAGAGGAGAGTTTATGAAGCCAAGGAAAGGGAAGTCAATCTGAGGATTGCCAGGGAAGAACTTGCCCTGGCCAAAGAAAGACTTGCCTTTGCTAGAGAGCAGGAATTGAGTGGGTCAAAACCCACTGGTGGCAGCATTATACCTAGCAAAAGGGAAAGGAGTTTTGATACAAAACACCTGAATAAGATAGTGCCCCCCTTTAAGCAAGGGGATGACATCCACAAATGGATTACTGCTTTGGAGAGGGCCTGCACTGTGCAGGGTGTTCCCCAGAGTCAGTGGGCAGCTATCTTGTGGCTCTCCTTTGAAGGTAAAGGTAGAGATAAGCTCCTCACTACTAGAGTGGAGGATGCTAACAATTACCAAGTCTTGAAAAACACACTGGTTGATGGGTTTGGCCTAACCACTGAGCAGTACAGGGTGCTGTTCAGGGATACCCAGAAAACTCAGTCTCAAGATTGGTCTGACTTTGTAGATTGTGCCACTAAGGCTTTGGAGGGCTGGTTGCTGGGCAGTAAGGTTACTGATTATACAGGATTGTACAATTTGATCATGAGAGAACAAATTTTAAACAATTGTCAGAACCAGTTGTTGCATCAGCATCTTGTTGACTCAGATCTGACCTCTCCCCAAGAATTGGGAAAGAAGGCAGACAGATGGGTCCGAACAAGAGTTAAGCAGAACCAGGGCCAGAATCAAGGTGGTCAGAAGAAAGCAGACCAGAAGGGTAAAGATTCTAAGGGGGAACAAAATGACCAGAAGTCTTCGACAGGTCCCCAACAACCCAAAGAGGGTGGGGGTCAGGCTCCCCAGAAAAAGAAGAATCAAGAAGGCCAGTCCAAAAGGTGGTGCCAATACTGTAAAAGTAAAACTCACTGGTTTAGTGAGTGCACCAAGAAAGGAGGAGGGCAGACTCCTGCCACTGCAGCCCCTAGGGCACCTGTGCCCCCTAGTACAGTCAGCAGTGGTAGTGCACCTCCCAAGGGTTTAGTTGGGTTAACCTTGGGTTCTGAGGGGTATGACAACTTAGTTGGCACACTCACTCAGGCTATCCTTGTCTGTACAGGGGATGTGGATATATCCCCTGATGTAAGTCCCAATACTTTGAGCAAATACAGACAGACACCTTTAATAAATGGAAGAATGGCTCAGGCCTATAGGGACACTTGTGCCAGTGTCACAATGGTGACACCTAACTTTGTGGACCCTGGACAGATCATGCCAGGTACAGATTTCCTGGTGACCAATGCAAGCAATGTCACTACCAGTCATAGTATGGCAATTGTTGCTTTCTCCTGGGGAGGGGTAAATGGCCAGAAAAAGGTTGTTGTTAGTTCAGACCTCCCAGTGGATTGTTTGTTGGGCAATGATTTGGAGTCATCACAATATTCAGAAGTGGAGCAGAGGACTTACATGGAGATGTTAGGCTTGCCAGCACATGTGCTTGCTGTGACTAGGTCACAGGCCAGAAAATGCCCCACTGAACAGGTGGTGGATCCTGGAACAATGGACCAGACACCTTCCAAGAAGAAGAGCAGTAGGGTTAAGGCTGTGCCTTCCCCCTTGCCCCAGGTTGAGGATCAAGTCTCAGAGGAGGCTGACCTAAGAGAATTGAGGGAAACTGAGCCTAAAGAATTTGAACTTGATCAAGTTGAATTTCTGGGCTCAGGGGGACCCTCAAGAGAAGACCTGGGGAAGGAACAGTTAGACTGCCCTTCCCTTGAACCCCTCAGACAGCAGGCTGCTGCTGAGGCTGCTGGGAACGCCACAGGTACCCACAAGGTATACTGGGATGATGGACTCCTGTACACTGAGGCAAGAGACCCCAAGCCTGGCATGACCAGGAGGCTGGTTGTACCCTTGACTCAGAGGTTTCCTTCTCACCTTGGCCCATGAGATTCCCTTAGCAGGTCACTTAGGCCAGACAAAGACTTGGGACAGGCTTGTCTCACACTTTCACTGGCCTCACATGAATGAGGATACCAAGGAGTTTTGTCGCTCCTGTGTCACTTGCCAAGCCAGTGGTAAGTCAGGTGGCACAACAAAGGCCCCCCCTTATACCAATGCCTGTGGTGGGGGTGCCCTTTGAAAGAGTGGGGATTGACATTGTTGGTCCAATGGAACCCCAGACAGCATCAGGGCACAAGTTTATACTGGTGGTAGTGGATCATGCCACCAGGTATCCTGAAGCTATTCCACTTAGGACCACTACAGCACCTGTAGTGGCAAGAGCCCTAGTTGGAGTGTTCTCCAGAGTGGGCTTCCCTAAGGAGGTTGTCTCTGACAGAGGTGCAAACTTCATGTCAAGCTACTTAACTGCTATGTGGAAGGAATGTGGTGTCAACTACAAATTCACCACACCCTATCATCCACAATGCAATGGGCTTGTTGAAAGGTTCAACAGGACCCTAAAAGGGATGATTCATGGACTACCTGTAAAGCTCAGGCGTAGATGGGATGTCCTGATACCCTGCCTTCTGTTTGCTTACAGAGAGGTCCCACAAAAGGAGGTTGGCTACAGCCCTTTTGAACTTTTGTATGGGCATCCTGTGAGAGGCCCCCTGTGTTTGGTGAAGGAAGGATGGGAGAGACCTCTCAAAAAGCCTGCAACCAACATAGTGGACTATGTACTTGGTCTCCGCTCCAGGATGGCTGAGTATATGGAGAAGGCATCTGAAAACCTTAAGGCCAGTCAAGAACTTCAAAAAGCTTGGCATGACCAAAAGGCTGTCCTGACTGTTTACAAGCCTGGACAGAAGGTGTGGGTGTTGGAGGCAGTGCCCCCAGCAGCACTCAAAGACAAATGGTCTGGGCCCCACACAATTCTTGAGCAAAAGGGAGAGGTCACCTACCTGGTGGACCTTGGAACTCCCAGGAGCCCCCACAGGGTACTCCATGTCAACAGGCTCAAAGCATATGTCGACAGGAAGGACATGAGCTTGCTCATGGCCATTGATGAGGGACAGGAGGAAGAGAGTGACCCTCTCCCAGACCTGCTCACTCAGAATCCTGATGATGGATCAGTAGATGGTGTTGTCTTTTGTGGCAGCCTCTCTGAACATCAACAGAAAGACTGTAAACAGGTTCTTCAGTCTTTCAGACATATGTTCTCTCTGACACCCAGTCAGACCAATTGGTGCACCCATGAGGTTGACACTGGTGACAGCTTGCCAGTTAAGAGTAAAATCTACTGGCAGCCTGATCATGTTAGAGACTGCATCAAAACTGAAGTGCAGAAAATGTTGGAATTGGGAGTCATTGAACCCTCAGATAGCCCTTGGGCTAGTCCAGTAGTTCTAGTGCCAAAACCTCACACCCAGGATGGTAAGAGAGAGATGAGGTTCTGCGTAGACTACAGGGGCCTCAATGCAGTCACTAAGACTGATGCCCACCCAATACCAAGGGCAGATGAGCTTATAGATAGATTGGCTTCTGCCAACTACTTAAGCACATTTGACCTGACAGCTGGGTATTGGCAAATCAGGTTAGCTGAGGATGCCAAGCCCAAGACAGCATTTTCAACCCCTGGTGGACATTATCAATTTGTGGTAATGCCCTTTGGTCTGAAAAATGCACCTGTCACCTTCCAAAGGTTGGTGAATCATGTTCTCACTGGGCTGGATGACTTCTGTGCAGCATATCTTGATGATATTGCTGTCTTTAGCTCCACCTGGGAGGATCACCTGGTCCACCTGAGGAAAGTGTTAGAGGCTCTGCAAGCAGCAGGCCTCACTATCAAGGCCACCAAGTGCCAGATAGGGCAGACACAGGTTGTATACCTGGGCCACCTTGTAGGTGGAGGCCAGGTTCAGCCACTGGAGAGCAAAATACAGTCAATCAGGGACTGGGCTCCTCCAACCACCCAGACTCAGGTTCGAGCTTTCTTGGGCCTGACTGGTTACTACAGAAAGATTGTCAGGAACTATGGATCAATTGTGACTCCATTAAATGAACTGACAAGTAAGAAAATGCCAAAAAAGGTTCAGTGGACAGCAGGCTGTCAAAAAGCATTCGATGACCTAAAGCAGGCCATGTGCACAGCACCTATCCTCAAGAGTCCAGACTACTCCAAACCATTCATTGTCCAAACAGATGCTTCTGAGTTGGGTGTGGGAGCTGTTCTATCTCAACTGAATTTTGATGGTCAAGACAAGCCCATTGCTTTTATAAGCAGAAGGCTGACCCCCAGAGAGAAGAATTGGTCAGCTATTGAGAGGGAGGCCTTTGCTGTGGTTTGGGCCCTGAAGAAGCTGAGGCCATACTTGTTTGGCACTCACTTCAAAATTCAGACCGACCATAAGCCCCTCTTATGGCTAAATCAGATGAAGGGTGAAAACCCCAAACTGCTTAGGTGGTCCATTTCCCTATAGGGGATGGACTTTACAGTGGAACATAGACCTGGTACTGATCATGGCAATGCCGATGGGCTCTCCAGATATTTCCACTTAGAACAAGAAGACTCACCTGGTCAAGGTTAGCTTATTGTCCCAAAGTTTGGGGGGGGGGGGGGTCATGTAGGAGAGTAGGGTCTGCAATCCTATGATCACCCAGATTTTTTGCTTTTGTTTCACTGGTTTACGACTTTCTCTGGCTGTGGGCCTGCCAATCAGACCCACAGCCTGGCTGTTCTCTCTCTAAATTACAACATGTACCCTAGGTGCATTTACCCATTGGTACTGGGCCACCTTATCAGACCCTGTAACTCAGGGCATAGGTGTACCCAGGGCCTACCAGGGGCTGAAGCATGTATTATGCCACCCCTGGCTGGCCTCCTAAATTTGACACAACTGGCTGCATGACAGCTTGGGCAAAGTCGTGTAATCACCCTTTGCTGTAGATATAGTATACCTATATCTAACCCTAAAATGGACACACAGATTCCTATCAGCCACTCCTATGGCAGGCCTTGACAATCCTGAAGGCAGAGTACGTGGAATCCTGTGAAATGGTGCTCTGGCATGAGCTGAGCCTGTCTGCAGCTTGCGGAACCAAGTCCTAATAGCTGTTCCATGATATCGCATACCATATACTCTTAAGTGCATTATAATCCTCGCGGTTAAATGCTATCTTTGGTATTGCTTTATCAAAACATGTCGAGTAAGGTGTCATACAAATTGGAATACTAACCCCTCGCCAATTCTGGCGACGGGGTTAGCATTCCACCCTTCTAGAGGGACACGACATGTATGTAACTGTGAACCCCGGTTAAAGTTAAACAATGCTCAGCTCCATAAAATGGATGCTGCCACCACAGACACGAGTGACGCCCTGCAGCTGGGAGTCCTTCCAGCGAGGGGAGCCTGGACAAAGGGTTTCCTGTCAAGGGCGGTGCTAGCACCGTCCCAGACAGGGTTTTGTGTATCCTGGGTAGGCAGGGCTTTACAGGAAGGTGACTGCTGAGTGGAACCCCGGTGCTCACTACGCATAGGCCGGTCAGAACCAGTTGCAGGGGCACACCAGCCCCTGGCCTGGGGAAAGTCCGGCATGGGAGAGGGGTGTAACCACCCCCCTCCTAGTCCCACCCATAGGCAGGACCTAGTCACCGGGTCAGCCCCCTTTTTTAGTATAAAGATAGGAGCGGGCCCCCTGTTCAAATTAGATCATCTTTGGAATCAAGACACGACTTTCTGCGAAAGGACATCAAGATTTCTTCTTCAAGATTCTCCCTTGTGGCTAAGGAGTAGTCACCCTGCATCAGCGGGCACCATCCTAAGAACACTGCGGTCTGCTGCAAGTCCTTCCTCAGGAATCCGACGACACAGCTCGACGAGACCCGGCTTCCCTGGCACCTCTGACCTCTACTCACCTCTACAGCCAAGCTGAGAACCGTGAGTGCGACGAGACCTCGAGGGACCGACGATCGCCAAGACTGCACGACTTCTTTGCAACAAGCCCACCGAGTATTCCACTGGTGAATGCTTTGGGGTCCGAGAAGCCCCAATCCTGAGCAGCTCCAGCACCGAAGATCAGCCCTCCAGCATCTCCACGATCTGCATGGGGCCCTTCTGCTTTTTGCTGCTCACGGCGCTGTGTGGCTACTAGCCGGCTGGCTTGTGGCCTTCTTCACGACGCCCGACGACATCACTGCTGCTGGTCTGGTTGCTCCAGACTGGCCCTTGCTTCCTTCCAAGAGAGAAGCACCCCAGACCCTCCTGGTCCACTCCAGACACCATTTTGAGTCCACCGAGTGGGCTTGAATTTGCCAAGGCTTTGTTGCCCAATCCTGGGTCCAGCGACGCCGACAGCTTCATCCATCGTGGGACAGCTCGCTCCTCCATCCTGGTCGCCGACAACGCCTCCTGGTCCGTGAGATCTGCAGAGCACAGCGTCACCCACTCACCTAGCCGAGGTGACTACCATCCGGTGCCCTCCTGGTGCCACCTGACTACT
This sequence comes from Lissotriton vulgaris, assembly GCF_964263255.1. NCBI lineage: Eukaryota > Metazoa > Chordata > Amphibia > Caudata > Salamandridae > Lissotriton > Lissotriton vulgaris. Next base: position 540,384,894 of record NC_141689.1, read on the forward strand.
GGCTAGTAGTCTCGAACTTTGTCCCCTCTGCTTTCAGGTATCGTCCATCTTCAAGTTCCAGGCTTGGATCACTTCGAACTCTCTTCACTGGTCGCCTGCCAGCATCTTTCTTCCAGGCTCCTGGTCCGTCTACGAGGATTCCCGACGTCTTTTGAGACATATGCAGCTGCAGCCCCTGGGCTAGGTAACTTCGGCATTTCGGTGCCCCAGCATAGCCTCACTATCCAAGGGTCAGAATCCACTTTCGTTTTCCTCCTACCAGGTCGGGTTCGCCCGAGAACACTAACTTTCTGAAATCTAGCTACCATAGACTTTGTCCCGCATCAGGCGTGAGAGTGCACACTCTGCACCCGAGTCCCCTAGGCCTCCTAGAAGTAATCTGAAGATTCTATAGTCAAGACCTAGCGATTCCAAAGCCTATTAGTACTGTACTTACCTGCTAGTAATTTCGCATTCCAGTTTCAGAGTATATGGTTTTCCGTGCCCCTCGGGCATTTGTATATACTGTGCTAACTTAAGTATTTTCGTAAGAGTTTTGTTTGTGCTTAGTACCCTGCCCTCATAAAGAGTACAGGGCTGTTGTGATTCTTAATAAATATACTGTTTATTTTCATAACTCTTGTGTGGTGTCCTTTCACTGGGTATTCAAGGGGTATATGTGTGGTATAACAGCTGGCTTAACACGCCCTCTCGAGTCTTTAGCCTTAGACTGCTCGTATCCACGCTACTAGGATAGCTGGTCTATAAGGTTGACTTACAACCAATCATCAATAAGGGTTGCTGGACTGATACATAGTGTTCACTAGAATAGTGAGCACTGCATATCAGGCCACCTTCTCACAGTGGCGTCGGTCGACTCCACATTCGCCATTGGCGTCGTGATCGTTTGAATGACGTCGTGGTATCTACTTATACGACGCACCTGCGTGCTGACGTCAGTTCTTTATACAACATACCACGCCAGAAGCGCAGAGCCATGCAAGACACTGACCACTGGTGCACAAAACTAGGGCCCTGAAATTGAGTGCCTTACTCTAGAAGTCAGTTCGCATAACAGGGAGGATGGATTGGGCGGTAAGGAATCTATAACTAATATATGTCTCTTACAGATATATTGTTACCAAAGGTATGTAACTTGTTCAACTGAAATGGATTATCAGTAATAGATTCCTTACCTTAGTATAGATACCTCAGCAATACCAATCGAGGGGGTGGGTCTGCAAACTAAGTTCACCCCAGAACGTCCTGGAGAACTAAACGGCCAAAGAAGCGGTCTCACCGGACTTGGCTATCCAGGCAGTAAAGGCACGTCGCCGCCTGCCAGATGTCATTTAGGGGGACTCCACATCCCAAAGTAGTAGTGGCTGCCATCACCCTGGTGGAATGGGTGCGCAACCCTACTGGAGGCTCCTTTTTTGCCAAGGAATAACAGATTGTAATGCAAAGAACGACCCATTGAGAGATGGTTCGTTTTTGCATGGCCCAACGTTTCTTGACGCCCACACAGCCAACAAAGGGGTGATCATCCACCTGGAATTGTTTAGTATGATCCAGATAAAATGACAGACAGTGGAGCCTCTCCTCCTCTTTAGAAGGATGTGGACGGAAAGAAGGTGGGCAAAGTGATGGTCTGTCCTATGTGGAAAGAGGAAACCACTTTGGAAAGAAAAGAAGGTTGAGTTTGAAGGACAACTTTGTCTGGATGAACAGCAGGGAAAGGAGGTTTAGAAGAAAGCGACTGAAGCTCACTCACATGAGCAACCACATGGCAACCAGAAAAGCAGTCTTCAAGGTCAAGAGTCTTCAAGGTCAAGAGTCCGAGAGGACAATTATGTAGTGGCTCAAAAGGAGCACACAAGATAAGTGAGGACCAAATTCAATTCCCACTGGGGCATTAGGAACGGAACAGGAGGAAAGAGGTGAGTAATGCCCTTTTATAGGTTTTAATCCAGTCTTCTTATATAGGTCAAAAAGGTAAAACACCAGATTAACACTGATCCTTGACCTACAAATAAACTGCTGGTAAAGACTTGCAGTACAAATGGCAGTTTTCATGGAGTCATATCATTTATGCAGTGCAAAGCTGAGTGGAGGTGGAAAATAACAGAAGAGAGTATTTAAAATGTATTTTATTAAACTCAAAGCTATTGGATATTTTTGGTATCCTGATTAACGAATGCGGTGATGTCTTTTTTAAATCCATTAAATTGTTGTAAAATCATTAATACAACAGACTGTGAGCCAACTTCCTAAAGGTTGTTTTAACTATTCGATGCTTTACAGAGCTCCTTCAAATCGCCTTAGGGCCATAGTTAATTTGCAATTAAAAAACGAATAAAAAAATGGAGGTACCATTGATTGTGCAAGCGTCTTCTGCACAAGATTCACGCAGCGCTGATAAACAGGTTCACAGTATGGTAGGAAGCCAGACTGCAATGCAGTGGCAACGGAAGAAAGGCACTGAAATACAAAATCACATTTTCAATATTAAAGGTTTTTAAACAAACAGCTTTACTAAACACAAATGTAAATAAATATAGTAACCAATCAGTGTGAAACATCAAGAATGTGGGACTAGAAGCCCCTTGTTTTTAGAGATTTACTCATTTCTTAACATGTGCAGTATAAGTTTTTCCAGGGACCTTTGGAAAGCATCATAATCTGTTCTGACAGTATACCAGAAAGGAAAAATAAAGTTAGAAATATAAAGCATTACATAGAGTAAAAACAGATAATTAGAAGCCAGCAGGATTCGTTGAGCACCACTATCCAAAGATATGTGATCTTGGGCCCTGCACAGAAGACGTTACACACAGGATTTCGTGAGAAGTTCATATTTATTGAATCAAGGAAGTGCTCTGACAGTTCTTAGATGAGGAACAGGGTGTTTCACAGATCAGGTATTAGTACTGTCATGAAACAGCAGCCATGTTTTTTCAGGATGAAGTAGATTTTAAGGCTTACAACGTTCCAAGCAATATGATAGGATGGGACAATTCTTGCAAGTATTCCGGGTGCAAGACCTCTTGCACTACCCGGTATCCTGAATTTGACTGTAGAATTTACTGGAATTCCAATGGGGTGTGGTTAAGGTTTGTGGAACATGAGCCTGAATCGAGAGAGTAATGTGCAGGAGAAGTGGAGGCAAGATGGCGGCTGCTTGAAGTAGCTGTATCACAGGTCTCTGACCAGCCGCTGGACAAAATGCAGTAGAGGAGAGAAGGGAAAGGAAAATCAAGAAAAACCTGCTGGAGTATGCTGGCAGTGGGCGTGACAAATTTTTGTCAGGCTGTTACTTTGTTGGTTAAGCTCGCTGGCAGGATGCGTGGAGATACACTGTTGCAGAGAAATCTTGTATTGGCTTGTCAGCGCCTATTAGCAGCAGTGGCGAGAAGCAACGACTGCAGCTCCAGTGGCGGATGCGAACTGAGTGTCAGAATGGGCCCCAAAGCAGCCGGAGTTGGAGCAGTCAACCAGAAGGTAAAAGGTGCCTCGCCGACAGCAGCCGCACCATCGGATAGGTCTGGTTCCGGAGTGGAGTCTCTGCTGTGCCAGTGGCCTCTACCGGCCAGGACGAAGAGAGACTCGGAAGATGAGAAGATGGGGAAAGGCGCACCTCTCGTACCTCAGCGCCTGGTTGGCACTTCAGTTTTGGAAATACTTTGAGGGTCAGGGAGCACTGCACTGCAGACGGGCCAAAGCAACCAGAGAAGGCTGTGGGGAGTTACGTAGGGAAACCCTGACAAAGGGCCCTACTGAAACAAAGCATCAGCATTAAAGTTAAGTGACCTGGAGGCCGGTGTAAGATGCAGAGTCAGGAACAGACAAAGTAAGGAAAATGCTACTTACCCAGTAGGCATCTGTTCTTGGTATGTGGAGCTGTAGACTCACAGGCTTTGCATACTCCTACCATGTAGTGTTGGGTCCGGATGTTTGCAAGTTGTTTTTCTTCGAAGAAGTCTTTCCAGTCACGAGGTAGGTGACTCCTCCTTTCGGTGATAGTGCGCATGAGCATCAACTCCATTGTTAGATTGTTTTCCCCAAAGAGGGTGAGACTAGAGTAAGTAAGTGTATAATAAAGATGTTCATGAATAAGTATATGAGAAATAAACTGCAACAGGTACCCAGAGAGGGAGGTGGACACATGTGAATCTACAGTTCTACATGCCAAGAACAGATGCCTACTGGATAAGTAGCATTTTCAGTTCGAGGTATGTGACCTGTAGATCACATGAATTGCATAGACTATACAGCACTAATCTCCCTAAGCGGTGGCTAATCTGTAGCTGTTGCAGTTGTTTGAAATAGTGCTCTAAGAACTGCCTGGTCTACATTAGCTTTTTGACTTGCTAATACATCTAAACAATAGTGCTTGGTGAATGTGTGCGGTGTAGACCATGTTGTAGCTTTACAGATGTAAGCTATGGGGATATATCCTAAGAAAGCCATAGTAGCCCCTTGTTTGCGGTGGGATGCACTCTAGGGGGTATTGGTAAAGTTTCTTTGCTTTTGCATAGCATGTTTGGATACATTTAACAGTCCACCGAGCCATACCCGATTTAGAATAGGATTGCCATTGTGTGGTAGAGCAAAAGCCACAAAGAGTTGTTTAGTTTGACAACATGGTTTTGTCCTTTCTATGTAATACAATAAGGCTTGTCTAACATCTAAAGTGTGTAGAGCCCGCTCTGCCACTCAATCTGGTTGAGGAAAGAACACAGGCAACTCAACAGATTGATTGATGTGAAAAGCAGATACCACTTTGGGTAGGAATTTGGGATTAGTGCGAAGAACCACTTTATTTTTGTGAAGTTGAAAAAATGGTACTGCTATGGTTAGTGCCGTAAGCTCACGCACTCTTCTCAGTGATGTGATCGCAATGAAAAAGCAACTTTCCTAGAGAGCAATTGCAGTACACATTTATGCAAAGGCTTGAAGGGTGGACTCATTAGTCTGGTGAGGACAATGTTAACATCCCACACTGGAGCAGGTGGAAGTCTTGGTGGAATAACTCTTTTGAGTCCTTCCATAAAATCCTTGATAACAGGTTCTCTGAAAGGGACCTATTCTGTCTATTTTGAAGGTATGCAGCTATTGAAGCTTATGGGTGTGTAATGCAATCCTGACAGCTGCAAGTGTAGTAGTAACAAATTATATTTTGAATTGAAGCATCAGGTTGATATGATTGTTATTACAATGTAAAATGTAAATCCAGTAGTTGTATAGCGCACAAATCACCCCCGAAGGGGTATATCGGCGCTGGGGGCCGTTGGGAAAATTAAGCGAGCTATTGCCCAGAGTCGCATGGTGCTGGGCAGACCCCTGCCGCCGGAGCCGCGGATCGAACCGTGATCCCCCGTGTACAGCGTCAGTCGCCCTCGCCGCGGTGCCACACCTATTCCCTACAATATATAACAAACCGCTTCCACTTAGCTGCATAGCAAGCCCTTGTAGTAGACCTTCTGGCCTATTTAATAATGTTCATACAGTCTAGTGGAAGGTTTAGATAACCAAACTATGATTTCAGGTGCCAGATCGCTAGGTTTAATTCTTTGGGATCTGGATGTCTCCATGGCTCTGTGTGAGGAGACTGGGAGTAAGATGCAGTTTTTGATGAGGCACTACTGAGAACTCCAACAGGGTAGTGAACAAAGGTGGACAGACCCATGTGGGAGCTACTAGGATCAGTGGGAGGGATGTTTGTCTGAGTTTACGAACCAGTAGTGGAATGAGTTTGAGAAGCAGAAAAGCGTAGGCAAATATCTGACCAGTTTATGCAGAGTGCATTGCCTTTGGACAATGGGTGTGGATACCTGGAGGTAAAGTTTGGGCATTTTGCGTTTTCGTGTGTGGCGTACAGATCTATCTGTGGAAAACCCCACATTTGAAAGAATAGGAGGAGAACTTGAGGGTGAAGTTCCCACTCATGAATCTGTTGTCTCTGTCTGCTGAGAAGGTCTGCGACTTGATTGTTCACTCCTGCCAGGAGAGAAATAATGTGATGTGTGGCCCACCTTCAAATGGCTTGGGCAAGAAGTGACCGCTGGAGAGAGTACGTCCCCCCCATTAATGTATGTAATACATGGCTGTCATTTTGTCTGTGAGGACTAGGACAGCTCTGCCTGCAAGGTGAGTCTGGAAGGTTGTCGAGTGCTAGAAATACTGCTAGCAGCTCTAGATGATTTATATGAAGTTGCTTCTGCTTTTGACTCCATAAACCTCTAACTGTGTGGGTTTGGAGATGAGCTCCCCAACCAGTGAGCAATGCTTCTGCTGTTACCAATGTCTGTGGAACTGGGTCAATGAAGGGTCGCCCTTTGGATAAGTTTTGTGGATTCCACCCCTGCAGAGAGCCATGGGTACGGCAGTCCACCAACACTAGATCTGACTATTGACCCTGAAACAGATCCACTGTTGTGCTAAGTGTTCTTGAAGGGGACGCATTTGAAGTCTTGCATGGGGAACTATCATGGTGCAAGACACCATGATTCCCAGTAGCTGCATGTATTCTGGAGCTGATAGTGAGTGGTGGGTCTGAAATTGTGAGATTAGAGCCTGAAAAATGCAGATTCTGGCTGCATTGGGACATGCTAGAGCTTCTTGAGTATTGAGAAAGGCTCCCAAATATGTTTGTGTGTTGGAGGGTTGGAGATGGGACTTCGACACATTCACTGTGAACCCCAGATTGTGCAGTAATTGAAGTGTTATTTGAGTGTGCGGGAGACACTTTGGGTAAGAGCTAGCTTTGATGAGCCAGTCGTCCAAGTGTGGGAAGACATGAATATGCTGTCTTCGCAGGTGAGCAGCGACTACTGTAAGGCATTTGTGAATACTCTGGGAGCAGTGGTGACTCTGAATGGAAGCATTGTGAACTGGTAGTGTTGTCCCACTACCACAAACCTGAGATATTTGCGATGGGGGGATGTACTGGAATATGGAAGTATACGTCCTTTAAGTCTAGAGTAGACATAAAGTCACCTTGCAGTAGAAGTGGGAGCATTTGTGTGAAAAGCACTTACTGAGAGCATGTGTAGGCAAACAGTAGAGTCATGGAGGGTGTTGTTCAGGGTAAGACAAAAGTGGGTTACAAAGTAATTGTATTGCGGGCAAAACAAACATCAGATTGTAAAGAGAATGATATAATTTGATGACACAGTATGATGTATACTGATTGGATGTTATTTTTATTGTTATTCACAATGACCCCCGACGAAGGGCATTTCATGCCCGAAAAGCAGTGGGTTATTTTTAATAAACATTGTCTTTTACGAACTTCGCATCAGTCATGCTCTTTCAAGAAGCCCGGAGTGGCACAGGCGGAACATTAGAAACGCAGAAAAAGGTGCACGAGGTCAAGTGAGGACTACAAATTCAAGCGAGTCAGGTGAAAAAGACGCGAATAAGGATGAATGAACTATTGCCAATGAGGCAAATTGTGCTGTGCGTTTGGTCTGGGTCGGAGACACGTCCCATTCATCAATTGTGAAGTTATTGTATGCCAGATGGGGAGGAATTGTGAGAGGTGTCCCTCGACAGGTGTGGAATGATCGGGGGAAGGGGAGGCAAGTCACTGTTTGTTTGTTGAGGGGGAGATGCGGGTGTGGAACCTTTACCTCTTCCCTTGCCATTATTGCCATTAAATCCGCCTCGAAAGTAACCTCTTGAAGAGGATGACTGACAGTTGCCTTTATATGATGTAGAGGTTGTCTGTAGTTATGTTTTTGGATCCCCACCCCCCTGTAGAAGGAGCGACAAAAGAACCCCGATTGGATGGGGACAGTCAGGCTCCCATAGATTTAGCAACATCTATATCCTTCTTTGTCTTCTCTGTGTGTCTACGACAGGGCCAAAGAGATGCTTTTTATCAAAAGGTAAGTTTAAGATAGAAGCCTGTACCTCGGGTTTAAACCCTGAAATTCTAAGCCAGACGTGCCTTCTTAGCAAGACACTGCTATTGATTGCACGAGATGCAGTGTCAGCTGCATCTAAAGCATATCTAATAGATGTGTTTGAAATTAGCTTTCCTTCCTGAACTAGAAATAGTGCCTTAGACTTCTGTTCATCAGGTAGAAATTGGAGCAATTGTTTCAATTTGTCATAGTGCGCTCAGTCGTATCTAGCTAAGAGAGCCTGGGTATTGGCAACTGCTAGAGATTGCTGCATGTGCAGCTACTCTTTATCCTGATGCATCTATTAGTTTATAATCCTTGTCCGGAGGAGGCGTATCCCCCGATGTTTGTGAGTTTGCCTGTATGCGGGGCATTAGAAACCACTTAGGAACCTAATGGTAATTGACCCTTGATGTAAACGGGATCTGATGGTGCAGATTTATACTTTTTAACTACCCTTGATGTAAGCATTTGTGCACAAACACGATCTTTAAAGATATCGTCCGCAAAGAGAAAATCCTCCTCAAATGACTCTTAATGAAGCTGAACTCCATGATATTTAGCAGCCCTATTTATTAGCTCTATGTACCCTACATTATCATCAGGTGGAGAGGGTTTTGTAGGGTATAGGTCTGGATCGTTATCTGTGTTTGGATATGTGCTATAATCGTTCCATGGATCAGGAATATTATTATCTACCCCGTCCCCATTATCCTGTTTGTCAGTTGTTTGTTGTGAATTTGTGAGTGTTATCAACAAATTTGGGTTAGGTGGGGAAGGAGGTGTTAGAGGAGGAGAGGGGTTAGTACCAACATGTTTTCTCTAAAGAGGAAGTGTCCTCTGTTTCTGGTTTGCGTTTTAAGGGCAATTTCGCTTGAATATGTCCAGTTTTGGGATTAATGACCAGTTCTTTTTGTTTCAGGTTTGGGTTTGAAAGCGGGATGTCGAAACGAGGCTCCTTTGATGCAGTAGGAGCCGTTTTATCTTTTGGTGCCAATATTTTTGGAGCCGAGGTTTTCGGCGCCCAAGTATTCGGGCCCAAAGATGGTGTCAGTTTCGGTACCGAAGGAGTTGACTCCGAAAAGTGTTTCGGTCTCGATGGTAATTGTTACGGCTTGGTGCCCAAATGTGGCCGACTTGAACCCGAGCCGGAAAGCTTTAATATTTGTTTCGGTGCCGGGCCCGAAGGCTGTGCATTGGAAATGTGTTCTCCTTGCCGACCTTGGCCCGAAGGCAGAGGCGGGACCGGGTTTTTTCTTTGGCAGAGGTGGAGTTTGGGGTAGGGGAGGATTAGTACTCCCGGTATGTTGACCCTGCAGGATCTCTTCGTCAATTTTGGAGTCGGCTTCTGACACGGAAATGAGCTCCTCTTCTTCCTCGGCTCCTTGCGCGTCGTCGTCTTGTTGGGAATCTTCTCTGAAGAGATCCGAATGGAGCCGCTGTGTTGTTGCATTTTGTGACGTTGAGCCCGATTGTCATGGAGCGGCTACTTGGACCGGAAAGATTCTTACGCTTCGCAGTCTTGTTAGTCGTGCTCTGGGGAGAGGCACAAGTTTCACACTTTGTGCGAGTCGGTGCGCGTGTACTTGGCGTGGCACCCGGGGCAGAATTTAAATGGAGTCCGTTCTATCGACTGCGAGATGGCCTGACACGGCTAGAGATTTTTCTAAAACCAATATGATACGCGGATAATGGGAACGAGATCAGATAACCATATCGTCGATGGTACGGGAACTGCGCACAAGGGTAACCCGAGGAACAGCTTTGAACCGGAGTGCAGCAATACACGTCCGAACCTAATGGTGGAAAAAAAAAACGATCTATCAGAAAGCGTTGCACTACGTAGAGAGGATGCACTAGGCCTCCACAAGATCCTGATTGCAACACACTGGAATGAGATATTGTGCGACTTGCAGAGACAAGATGCTGACAATGGTGACACACTGGCACGCACAACCAACACCCAGTGAGAAGTAGATGACGAATTAGAACCCAGGGAGAAAAGCTGAGACCCACAACTAGATAACATCAGCCATGAGCCTGGCACCGTACATCTAGATAGAGTTATCGTACCTTCCAATTACGAGCTGGCACTTGGTAAAGAAGCCTGGGGGTGTCTTCTTCGACAAGTAGAGCATTTACAAGCTGGCGCTTGGTAAAGAAGCCTGGGGTGTCTTCTTAGACAAGTAGAGCAGAGCTATTTTTAAAAAGTATGGTTTAAGACTGTAATCACAATTGGGTGAGTTTGGAAGAAGGTTCTTAAGCTAATGGAGATTAAACAATATAATAGATATACTCCTGTGTGGCATTCCTCAATTTTTACAGTTAATTTTTATGATGTTATGGGCAAACAAGTTGGGTTTATGCTGCAGATCAAATGTGTGTATTTGAGGAGCTCCAACAAGAGTACGGATTGGCAGATGGGTCTTTTTTTTAAATTATGTACAGGTAAGGGAATTTGAGAGACAAGTTAATACTAGTAATATTTTCTTGGAAAAGATTTCTCTCTAGGAGACAATAAGCCAGTTGGATTGCAGGATAGGACAAATATATAATATAATATGGGATACAGCCCTGGATGATCAGTGTAGGAAGCTCGCTCCGTATATACTATACCAAAGTAAGGTATAGTGTGCACAGAGTCCAGTGGAAACCCAAAGGTAAGCAGAGGTAAATCTAGATATTATCTTACTCTTTACTTGTGGTAGTGTGGGCGAGCAGTAAGGATTTATCAGAGGGTAGTGTTAAGCATTTATTGTACACACTCAGGCAAGAAATGATGTCACACACTTAAAGACTGAACTCAGACCAATTTTGTTTGTATAAAAATATGATTTAGTTATTTTATTTCTAGAACTAAGCCAGGCCTGGTGCAGGTAAGTGAAATAATATTTTGCAGGTATATTACAGGCTGAAATGCAGTTGTATGCAAGTGGTTTGCTTACAGGTAAGTCAACAAAATTACTTTACAGTTACTTTTGAGATTACTTTGTATTTTACTTTTCAGATTACTTTTTAAGTAACTTTTTCTACTCAGTGTGATATGCCTAGATATCACACTGGGGCATTTCCTTGATAAAAGGTAAGTAATTCAGTTTTTGTACATTTATAGTTTTTCAAGGTCTCATTCAAACCAACTCCACACTTGGTTGTAGGCGTTTGGTTTCGGGGGTAAGAACCAGGGTTCCCCCAGGGTCAAGGATGCACTCTCCAAGCACCCTCAGCAGCACTAGGGCGGCCGGGTGCAGAGTTCTGAGGCCCAATGTCATCCAATGGGGGATAGGACGCCTCTGGGTGGTGGCTGCTCATGAGCAGGCCACAAGGTTGTGGAAGCAAAGCTCCTAGCGTTAGGCTCAGGGCAAAGGGGGATTCGATTTAGACACAAAATGCACCCACAGCGGCACAGGTGCGGCCAGGTGTAGGTTACTCGTTTGGCACCGGGTGCCCTTTTGATTTCAATGGGGATACCCCAGTTGCAACAAACACTGCAGGCTTGGGGACGAAGATCTTCTGGAGTCGACCACCAGTTGGACAGGTAAGTTGGGATGCCTGGGGATGCTGGGACACAGTCAGTTGGGCCACCCAAGGCCGTGGGACGACGGGTGCAGGGGAGTCTTTAGGCGTCAGGGCTTTTTCTTACCGGCTCCGGTTGCAGGGGTGGTTGGATCCTCCAAAAAGGGGCTGCAGGTGTCGGTTGGAGACTTGAGGCACGTCAGGGATCACAGGATCCCAGATAAGGATTGCTGGGGAGACCTCCTTGAACTAGGGCCGGGAACATCGAGTGCAGAGTGGTGCAAACTTGCAGATTTGGCAAGAGTTTGTTGATGAGCAAATCCGGTGCTCACGGGAGACAAACTCTGGTTTGGGGAGGCAGGGCAGTTCCTCCGGGTAGCCCCAAAAAACCCGGACACACCAGGATTTTGCTGGAGCAGGTTCGTGGTTGGGACAGGCTGGTAGGGCTGGGGCCAAGTTAGTTGGTGTCCTCCTCCTTCTTTCAGCAAAACTTCTTCAGTCCTCCTTCTCTCTTCAGGTCTCTGGAGGCAAGGCAAAGGGTTGGCTCTAAATACTAGATTTAGGGCCATTACAAGTAGGTACAGGTCAGGATCAATGGGTCCCTTCCTTGGGGTAGGTACACCTTCCATTATGCCACCCTCTAGTGGGAGGTGGGCATAAGTCTCACTCTGGTTGGCTGGGTCTCCCATCTACAAAAGGGTGGGTACTGAGAGTTGTGATTCACCTCACCTTCTCCAGCTGAGGGGTGGGGTTGGCAAAGGTAGGCACACCTCTCCTAACTTGGGTTTTCCTGCCAATTATCTGGCCCAAAGTTGGGGTCAAAACTGGTGGGGGTCAATTGCTGGGAGCAGCAAATGGCTAGGATAGCTCACAAAGGTGTCAATGGACCCTGCCTATCCTTGGGTACGAGGCTTGGCATCTCATCCCAGGATGTGCTTTGTTTCATGGCCCAGAGAGTGGCAGGCTCTCGATCCAGGGATCCAGAATCATATCTGGGGGTGGCAGCTGGCGAGCAGCCAGTCAGCCAGGACAGTAGAGTTAGGTTGTTTATAAGGGCGCATCTCTAAGATGCCCTCTGAGTGCATTTTCCATTAAATCCCATACTGGCATCAGTGTGGGGTTAATGTGCTGAGAAGTTTGATACCAAACTTCCCAGTTTTCAGTAAAGCCATTATGGTGTTGTGGAGTTTGTAATGACAAACTCCCAGCACCATACACTCTTTAAGGCATTACTGCAGTTACAATGTCTAAAAATTGACTTAGATACTGTAGGGGTACCGAACTCATGCATCTGTACCCTCACCACTGGTATAGTGCACCCAGCTAGAGGGGTGGCTTACCTACGCCAGGGAAGTGGATTGTGGGCATGGCACCCAAGGATGTGTGTCATGTCGACTCCATAACATGCAGCCTGCAATAGCAGTGTGTGTGTAAAGGTACAATCAATTCAATTAAAAAAATACTTTATTAAGACAATGAAGTCTGTGAAAGACCATTAGTGCCAAATAGAATTTAAATGATAAATAGTGTCACAATGTTTCTTAAGTGTTGATAATTCAATAGATAACGCATGGTTCATCCGCAAGTTTCCTCAACGGTTACAACATTTAAAATACATTGCGATAGTCAACTAATAACTTGGTAAAATAGTCTTTGGTTAAAAAAAAGCACTGCTGTCTGTCTATTTGAAGGTAGACTTTGAGGCTACTGAGATTCAAGGTTCCTCCCCTTGCTCATTTTGGGTTTCTGGGTTTATTCTTAGTTGCATCTCGATACTCTTCAAATATTTTACCAGTTTGGTGATCTCCTGCGGCTGCACGTTGTTCTGTAGGAAGCGGACGGCAGATGGCAATGTCTGTGTCCCCTCCTTAGCCGACAGGAGCCGGATCAATCTTCAGTGGTCTTCCAGGAGTATAGGATATATACAGAGCAAGTGAGTTATTGACTCATGGACATATTTTCAACTCGGATTTAACCGCTGATGTTGGCGACAGGTCTAAAGACGAAAAAGAGCCTATCCGAAGTTGCATGTATTTCAATTTGTAATAGTAGGAGAATGATTTGTTAATATATTTTTGTGGGCCTTTTCTGTCCTAACTACTAAGGACCAAGTGGGCATGTTCTAGCAAGTGCTCCTTGGTCAGATTTTAGAGATATAATTTTTACCTTTCTGTTCAGGGCTGTTTTAAACTGAAAGTGTGGTCATTTTAAATTCCACATCTCCGTTGAGCGAGTTTGCACCAATGCTTCGGAGAGGCGTGTGACCAGGCATTTGAGTGGATTGCGCTGTCGGAGCACGCAACTTCGAGCCAGATAAGATTTTTCAATGATCCTTGCTCAGCAGAACCTGTGGAGGGCAGATATTTTACTATGCTGGCCATCTGTACGAACAGCTGATCCTGTAATGCAAATTACATCCTGATCTGAGCTGGCGAGGTATTGTAAAGGTACAGGGCCTCTAAGGGTGGCACAATAAGTGCTGCATCCCTTAAAGGCCTTCCCTGCTCACAGTGCCCTTAGTACCCATGGTATCTTTTACAAGGGACTAACATGTGGCCAGAGAGTTGCCAATTGGGTTTTGCATCAGTGCAGTTTAGGGAAACAACATAGGCCCTGGGTATCTGGTTGGGAGGAACCCAGGGCACACTCAAAGTACATCAACATTAGGCACAAATGGGGGATGGGGGGGGGTGGGGGGGGGGGGGGGGGGAGGGAAGAACCATGCAAATAGGTGCACTTTCCTACAATCAGAAAAATATTGCATTGGATGTGTACATTAGGAGGGGTAAAGTGGATCTGTACATGTCCATTGGGCTACAAATCAAGGTTTTTCTTTGATCTAGCTTGAAAGCTCAACACTACAAAACGATTTTTAACCCATACTATACTCCTGCGAAGCTGTTTGGATGGGGCAAAAGGGAAAACGATAAGTGTTGTAGGTGTGGTGAAGCCCCAGCGGATTCAAAACATATGTTTTATGGTAGTGAGAAATTGCGGTCTCTAAAGTACGGAAATACTGGGAAACGTTATTCAGGAGGGAGAGAAGTATCAGCCCACTAATGATGCTATTCAGTTGTGATAGTCTAAAGGAAAATGATTTGACCCAGACCTACTTTATATTCTTACCCATGACTGCAGCCCAACTGTTGATTGCAACAGTGTGGAAAAGTGCAGAACCTCCAACGTTTCAGGCATGGCTGCGGCAATTAATGGGTATTCACAAACGGGAACATCAATGTAATACTGTAATGGTAGTGCAGCAAAAAAAGCAGGGGAAAAGAAAATGTTGCCCATGATTAACTCGCTGACTGGTTCCCTAGAAGGAGAGTACTGGTTGGATTCAGGCAGTAAAAGGGATAGATATTACTTTGTGGACTTTAACTGACTGGGGGATATAAAACTCAGTAGATAGAGGTAGCTCCAGATTGGCAATACAACTAGGCTGCTGGATCAGAATGAGTGAATGCTAGAGCACCGCCTCAGGAGCTCGAGGTTGCTCTATGTGTTGAAAATTGCTTTTGTTAAGTTATGATATTAAATGCACCAAGTTGGTATTTGAATGGAAATGTTCCCCCTTTTTGTTTTTGCCCCTACTAATGTGATATCATTTAAAGTGATTTAAGATGTATGCTCTTTTCTTTGGGAAATCAATAAAATAAAAAAGGAATTCAATGGGCTGCTTTTAGAAATGGTTAAGCATTGTAAAAGATTCATAAGTTTACACCACAAAGGATGGGATCTTATTAGCTCAATCTAAAGGGAAGTTGGTCAGAGTAAAGCAGCACAGCTAGAAAGGACAAAATGAAAAAACAGCTGAATGAAACCAAAGGCGGCTTGTTGCGAGGCAGAGAAAAGAAAACTAGCAGTATGGATAACATGAGATGGCAAGGAGATGCTGGTGAACCACACCTAGGTTTTCATGAGAGCCACTAATATGACTCATCAACGTTCAAAGATCTGGCTCCTTGGAAGAGATTAGATAGAGACCCAACACCACAGCTTGTCAGGAGTTAACAGAAGACATGCTGATGACAAGGTCTCTCTACAGTGACCCAGGACAATGTTTTCACAACTCTGGGGAAAATAAAGGAAAGCAAGGGAACAGGGGAGACTGGCTGAATTTTCATTGTCACCTGCCCCTATCCCCAACCCCCGCCGAGAACCCAAAAAGTAGAACAAAGAGACACCCTTGAAGGCCTACTGTGGGGATTTGGGTGTAATATATGGTATGGCTGTGAAGGCTTACAGTGGAATAAACTCACAAAAATTGCCTTTGGTCCAGTTAGGCTTTTTTGAACAACTTTAAGCTCAACCCTGGGTAGCAATGGTTTTGAGCAATAAGGCTTAAACAAAGGAACTTAGTGTAAGATGCCCCCATGCCCAGCTTAATTCACCTTAAGCCTAATGTCCATAAAGCCAGATATTATGGTTTGAACAAAAAACTTTGACTAGGGGCACTATGACAGTGCTGATGTGTGTTAGTGAGAGCGTGGTATTTGCGGATGTTTGAATATATGAACGTATGAATGGGATATATGTGTGTGAGTAACATATTGTCATATGTACTTGTGGCACAGGACAAACCTTTTGCTATGTGGCACCGTTACATGTATAACACAAATATACAAACACTTATTTTATTTTTTAATTGAGAAATAATCAAGGTGCAGAAAAATGTTCTGCCAAAGTTTTCAAAATAGGGAACATTTGTCTGCACTTTAAATTTCTTCCAATTAAAATAATTAAGTATTTTTCACTTATAAATAGGACACTTGGTCGAGAAAATCAATTTGAAGAGTTAGCTTTGCTTATATGGTTTCCATAAAACTCATCATTTACATTTTCTTCCATTTCGCAGTGTCCCATTTACAAACTCCAGGAATCTTGCTCCCAGTGGTCTGTAGACATGGTGCCATATTTATAAAAGAAAAATATATTTTTTTAAATGTAAGAAATTCTAAGTGAAGAAACATGCATCATAAAACATTAAGACATAACTGGCTTAATTGAAAGTGGAGTACGACATTTAGTCTTAATGTTTCATAGAAAAGGTTTTCTTCACTTTAAATTTCTCCTTTTTTTCAGTTATAAATATAGCACAGTGTCTACTGGCCACTGAGAGCAAAAGGTCTGTTATTATAATTATGACAATTTGAAATGAGAGAGAATTAACAATGTAAAGTAAACACAGCCTTCCCTTAAATTTTAAAGAAAAATGTGTGCCTGTGCATTTGAAATCAAGGCTACGAGCAAGTCTGAAAGTGATTGGGAGCTACTGATAGCTCGTGATTGACTTGTTGGAGACACCTAGTGTTAAGCATTTAACAGTAGCAAACAACGAAATAAGAAAGCCACAAAACATGAAACAAACATGACACCAATTCATGCAAATGAATTATATTATTATGAATTTTTAGAGTCCTCGATGAGCAAAATCCAGAGGGTTCCAGAGATACAGATTTTCAAAGGTTTTATCACATTTTAATTCAACCACAAACAAGAACTGGTCAATCAAAAGTTTACAAACTTTTGAAAAGTTTGTGAAAATTAGCTCAGCTACTCCGGCCAAATCCAACAATGGGATGGGTGGCGTGGGTGGGTGGTCAATAAGGTAGATATGGACAGTTACATGGCCACCAGAGCGTATTCCAGTCTAGTTCCAACCTTTATGGTAAAACCGCTGCAGACTTTAACAAAGTGGTCCTGATGCTGAGGATATAGAATGAAAAGATTGCCAAGGATGCTCTGGTTGCAGTGTGGTCGACAGAGGTGCTTTGTGACGATTCTTCAGTCCACAGGTCCTGTATGGGCAACAGATGTAGGGGTACCTTGAAGTCCTCTTTGAGATCGTGGAAGGCAAACTGCGGATGAGCTACCGGTCTCCGTACACCGCAGTACTTGCACAAACCTTTAGTGGGGGCTAATGTCCCCCTTGAGAGACCAATCTGAACTCTGAAAACACTTCTGGGTCCAGCTGACTCCAGTGTAACTTTTGGCCATGGAGGATCAGTCTCTTGGGACGCCCAGCGGCAGTCAACCAAGATTCTTCTGACGTGACTACCAACTTGCCGGTTTGGACTTCATTAGTTTTAATGTCTCTGGTGCTGTTTCACGGGGCCAGCCAACTTATCCTTGGAGTCACGGTTTTAGTCTGGGGAACAACTTTTCACCATGCCACAGGCACAGTCCTAAGTTCCAGCCCTTAAGTGTAGCATAAGCAGTCCAGCAGACAGTGCAGCCTCTCTTTGTGAAGACCAGGGACAGCAAGGAAGTGCTCCTTCGGTCCTTGTTACAATCCCGACGTGATCTGAGGTTCTATGTGCCATATTTACTCTGGGAAAGTGCCCTGAGGGGACAAGGCAGTCAGTAGTCAATGGGATACCAAGTCCCTCTTCTCTTTGGCGACGACGTTCCAGCAATGTGCAGCATATGGCAATCCTAGAGTGCACTATTCTGGCTACTCTCAAGATGTCTGTACATTTCACCGACTGTGAGGAGCTTGGTAAGCCCACCCTAGAGGTGTGGATATCTGGGGGTTATACGCCCACAGGAAAACCGGTTTGGGCACTGGTCTCGTCTTTCTGGCCCTGTCTCCAGTCTGTCTACCTAAACAAAGGGCAGCCCCTCGAGAATGTTATCACCATTTACCCATCAAAGGAGGTTTTGCCTTTTAGGCTAACTCTCTGAGTGGCTTCCTACAATGAGGAGGTGACACCTCTCCCTGCAGAAGTCTGCTATTGTTTCCAAGCCTGGGAGTCATTCACACGACCACCTAGGTAGGCAGAAAAGAAAGCTTCTTGTGGGCCAGTGCATCAGTGAGGCTACTGGACCTTCTGGGTGGCAATTTCCTAAAAGTTGCATTACTTAAATAGGGACATTAAATTCGCTCTGGGCATCCAGTCGGCATTAGTGCCACATTTAATTTAATACCTTACAGTACCCAATTAGGTAGTCCCATTCTGAAGTTAGCCATGCTGAGGTGTGAGCCAGTAATGCTGTATTAGCCAATGGGCAAATAACTTTAGGGTGTTTGCTGTTAAGAAACAAACATACATGTCCTACATAATATACAGCTCCGTGTCTTAGGGCTCTTAAAACCTCCTTAGAGGAGACTTCTATATATTGTTAAGGGAAGGGGTGCCTATGTCATTAATGGTAATGACAAAGTCGAACTGGTAGGTCAACAACTGGCCTTCCAGTCTGCAGTGGCAGGGTGGGAGCCATTTTGAACTCTGTCACACAGAGGGTAACACAGTCAGTGGTGCAGCCCTGGGTGGAAACCTGCCTTACATGCCCTTATTACCCTGGGCACTATATACTAGGGACTTATCAATAAGTCAGTACTTGCCAATTGGGCATAGTCAATTTGAGATACACTTTGTAATGGGTAAGAACACTGGCAGTAAGGTCTGGTTAACAGGACTCCATGCACTCAGAGTAAAAAAATCAGCAGCTAGTAGTCCAAATGGGTGCACAAAATAGGAGAAAACCTGCAAACAGCCTTTTTTGTTACACTTACCTAGAAGACTCAATGTTTACCTGACTATGGACTTATTTGATATAACAAAAGCCACAGGAAATAAAACCGGGCATATTTTACCTAATCCTTCTAGGTACTCTATGTGCAGAAAGTTAGAGTTACTTACCTTCGGTAACTATGTATCTGGTAGAGACGTTGTCTAGCCGCAGATTCCTTAAATTAGAATATCCACAGGCGTGAGACTGGATCTGGAAATCTTTTGCAGCAGCACCTCTGCGCGCCGGGGGACGGTGCCACACGACCCTGCCCTGACGTCGTCCATGTACATGACGTCAGCGAGGTCATATAAGTCCCTCCCGAAGTGCTGACTTTCATTTTCTTCTGAGAAACTTTTCCACAGCACAACGTGGAGCCACCAACAAAAAAAGGTGGAAGTATGGGAACAGTGTGCGAGGGATGAAAATCTGTGAATAAAGAAGAAGGAAGGTGGAAGACACCATCGTAAAAGACAGAATTAGACACTGCCTACACATAAATGGAAGCTGTGAGAAAGAGCCCCGCAAGCTAAGCGAAAACCCAACATACAGAAATAGACTGAAAGAGCCATGTAGAACTGTGCCTACTAAGAATGGAGCACAGAAAGAACAGTCCACTGTAGGAAAGTATGAAAAGACTGCTCTTTTCCCTCTAATAACGGCGGTTGGAAACAGAGCACAACCGACCCTCAAAGAGGATAACCACGAGGAGACCAGGACCCCGAGTTAGTAGAGAAAATGGAAGGAAGGGAAGGTAACTGGAGAGGAAAACAAGTCTCCTCATGAAACAAAAGGCACCATAACACAGGAAAGAAACCCCTCAGCAGAAGTGAACTGCATATGGAAACACTCAGGGGAGTGCAACAATCTGAACCCCGTTGAGAGATAACCCAATGGCACCTGAAGAGGCCAGTGAAGAACACCCCTAGATAAAGTCCTCACAGAACGGGGAGGCTGGGTGGGCGTTAAGGAATCTGCGGCTAGACAACGTCTCTACCAGATATATTGTTACCGAAGTTACTCATACATCTGAAAGAGACATCTAGCCGCAGATTCCTTAGATTAGAATAGATACCACATCCATACCCCAAAAGGGTGGCGGGAATGCGACAGAACAGAAAAGCGCCAAGCATCCGATCCGGCAACAGAGGGACGGATAAAGGGGGAAAGCTGTTGCAGAACAGCTAGACAGGAACCGAAGCAGCTTGAAAGAGCAGAAATAACAGGATAGAAGATATCCAAAAACTGTCAGAATGGAGCGACACCATATCCGTATATAAAATGACAGGTAGAACCGCATGAGCCCTACACCAGAGCAAATAAAGATAGAGGAAGAAGGATCGCTCTTCGCTAAATGGCGCACAATGAGTACACCGACCCATGCTCGAAATGAACTTGAAGAGATGCAACCAGAGCCTGACAGACTAGCCTACAGAAGAAAGCCGATGGAGCCGGTGTCAACAGCCCAAAGGAAAGAGCTAGAATATGAGTAATGCGTTGGGAATAGCCGGCGGGACAAGAAACACGCCAAGCGCACACCCAACCCCAAAAAGGGTAATTAGGGGCAATTAGCATCAATTCCAAACCCGCTGAAGCAGGTAGAGATATGCAGCAGGCAAACTGCCATAGAGACCTTAAAGTGGCTTATACAAGAAGCATAGGAGTGCCCGACTGGGCAGTATGAAGCCAAAGTGAGCAACAACCCACAATATAGACTTGCAGGCAGTAATCAATGACCACTGCTATCAGAAGAAATGTCCCGCAGGCGTAGCTTTAACAAGAGTAGGTGATAATTTGGAAAAAAGCATATCCGAAGGAAGTGCCAAAAACACCAAGGTAACGAATGGTGGTAAGAGTTCGAGACCAACACTCCAGAAAGACACACACAGCGTCGAACACCAAAAAGGGAGCCCATGTCAATTTGGGAAATCACTCCAGTAAGCGTAAGCTAAGAGGAACTTATGAGCAACTTGCAACAACTCAGAAAATCTCCCCGACAGATGGAGAAGTTGGTCCAGACCTCGCAGCCTCGACGAGAGCTGGCGACATAGGAAGAGGATACCAAAGCAACCGGCATGTATACATAAATGTATAAACAAATAATTATGTATAGACAGAACTAGCCAGGAGCATGAACATGTATATACAGGCCCATACCTAAACAGTAAGGGGAGGTAGGAGATGTTTTTGAAGAGGAGACCATGAAACTTCCCAAGGAGGTGGAGGACAATGGCGTAAGCAGATGGCAACAGGGAAAAACATAGAACACCGTACAAAGGACCACCAAGCGACGCATGAGGCCCACAGGATCTCCAGGCCCAGGTCAGATAAGCAAAGCTATATAATAGCGTACAAGTACCCACATGGAGTATGCATACCCCAAACAACAGGTAACACCTCGGAGGGCAATAAGATAAGCTAAAAAAGCACAGTAACGAACCGAACCCGTGAGCTTGAGTTCCGAGCCGTATGACATTACCGAGCTGAGGCACTGACTCAACACCACAGTCCGAGGATCATACACAGTAACCTGTGAAACCTGGCCACAGCAGGCAAACAGGTAGCTCAAAGCAAACCACATCCAAGGGATGCCAATAAAAGGGTAATCACCCTTGACCACAGAAGAGAGAAGACGTAAGGCTGCCCATGTTAAACACAGAGCGCATCTAAATGATGCAAAATGAAAAAGTACCACCACAGAAGACAGCATAAGAGGACCTAAGTGGGAGGCGAAAGCCCGCCAGGAGCCGGTGAACCGCCGACTCGGCGTGAGCATCAAAGAGCAAAATCTAATCAAAGGGTAAGTCAACCAGTTGCTCCCGGATATTTTCAGGGAAGACGCTATCTCGCAACCAAGCATGACGCCTTAAGGCAACAGAATCCACCATGGCTCGGCCCAAAGAATCCGCAGTATCCAAGGCTGAACGGATTGTGGATTCGGCAAGGTCACGGTCATCCCGGATGAGGTTAAGGACATCAAGGCGAGCACCTTCAGAGGTGGCAGTAAGCAAAGACTCTGCAGAACCCCACAAGGAAGAGGTAACCCGAGCCAAAACACACACTGTATTTAAGGCCCGTAGGACAGCACTTGTGGATGCAAAGACGTACCTACCCCATGGCTCAAGCCACCTGGACTCCCGAGAGGGAGGAAGCGTTAGAGGGGTCAGAGAAGGAAAGGCAGTCTGCAACACAAACCCAGGCGCATCAGGGTGCACAAAAAGACAAACCGGATCATGTGGAGCTAGACGGTGCAAAACGAAACAAGCCACCGAGTCACCCGAAGCAGGTCGGACCCAGGTACCCAAAAGGGTATCAAAGGGAAGCCTCAAAAGGTAAAAGCGGCTCCACATGTCCGGACCCACGGTGGAGGACCTCAAGCAAGGGGTCCACAGACAAAGGGGCAGAGGGGGGGTTGCAAATATAAAATGCGGGGGGCGAATGAGACCACTCTAAAAAAAGCTGCACCAGCCTCCGTAGCCCTCCGCGGAGGGCACAGCAGCTCATCAGTGGGAGAGGGTTGTAAGCTGACCCTCCCAAGACACCGAGGGTGCGCCCAATGCCTCACGGAAGGAAGCCCCATGGAAAAATGAGTACCATGACGGGGCTCCTGGGGGAGCGAAAAGCCTGTCGGATCTGGGAGCTCCTGAGGAGGCTCCACCAATTCCAAGGGGGGCACTGGCAACACTAGCTCCAGTGACGCCGGGCAGGAGGGCTGAACTCTCTCCAGATATATTTTGACAAAATGGGGTAACCCTGTGTCCCTCAGAACCTGGGTATATGCGATTGACAAAAGTTACTGTGTTCCAGAGGGTAGCCCGTTGGTCAACCTGGAGCAAAATATTTAAATAAGGAAATTTAAGGACCAGATGGTGTGGGATTCATTCACACTCATAGTCTTAAGTGCCTAAGTGACAGAATAAATTAGTCTGCCCTGAACAGTGCACGAGTGAATTAGCCTTTTAATTTAGCCTTTATAAAAATGCTCCCCGGGTTGCTTAGGGGGGAAGTAGCATGTAAACCAGTCCTTATTAAAATCAACGGTGGGCATCCGTGATTGTGATGAGGGCAATTTGGTATGAGCGCCGGCACGAGCATGCCGTGCGCTGTGCTGGTGCACTAACATACCATTATGTGCCAGAGTGATTGGATATCTCAGCCGGAGTGCCTGCGTGATATTTAGAAAAACGGAGCAGTACCACTCGAGCTGGAAGGGGCAATCGGGGTGTGATGTCCGGACTTACCCTCGATATGAAATCATCAGCGTAGTGCCTCCGCGATGTGGGAACAGCGATCCAAGTGTGAACGCCAAAAACGAGCTCTCTGAATGAAAGCGCTCGTACTGAGGGGCTTGTCTCAGGGCGGTAAATGTACTCGTATCCAGGCAACGTTAACCCGGAACGAGACTGGCCAATCAGGTTAGAGGCGTCAGCGAGGAAGGCGGAAGGCCTTTCTCCTCGAGGACGCAGTGGACGTCCGTTGCTAGGCAACGCTTGCACGCATTAGTGGAGCTGCGCGCGGTCACGGAGGAGACGTGGTTTTCCACAATTAGCAATGAAGGAAATAGCTTGTGAAAAAACTCTCATATTCATGAGGGAAAAATGTCAAATAACACAGAAATTATAACATTTGCGTGATTGTTACCAAACATTCAATATCTCTTGCTAAATTATGAAAATACAATGCTGATAATAAAAAACGCCAAACAAATTAGTGGGTCTTTTCAAAGAAAGGCATTAATAAAATGGATGGAGGCAATGCTCCAAAGTTGATGGGAGATAGTTGCAGACAACACACTATGTTGTCTGCAAGTGCAGGAGGTCGGCCGTAGTCTGGAGGTGGCTGACGACTGCCTGGGGCGAGCCCGCCTTCAACAACCAGTCGTCGAGGTAGGGGAAGACTGATACCCCCTGCCTGCGCAGATGGGCTGCGACCACCGCCATCACCTTCGTGAACACCCGTGGGGCGCTGGTAAGGCCGAAGGGGAGCACGGTAAACTGAAAGTGCTCTTGGCCTACCGTGAACCGCAGGTAACGCCGGTGGGCCGGCAGGACGGGGATGTGGAAATAGGCGTCCTGCAAGTCCAACGCTACCATCCAGTCTCCTGGGTCCAGGGCAGCCAGGACCTGAGCCAAAGTGAGCACCTTGAACTTCTCCGTCCGGAGGAAGCCGTTGACGTTCCGCAGATCCAAGATAGGGCGTAGGCCCCCTTTGCCCTTCTTGGGTACCAGAAAGAAGTGGGAGTAACAACCACGTCCTACTTCTGGCCCAGGAACGCGCTCGATGGCCCCCTTGGCCAAGAGGCCCGAAACCTCCTCTCGCAGAAGTTGCAAGTGATCCCCCGACACACGGTGGTATTGAGGTGGCATGGATGGAGGGGATGACTCGAAGGGGAGGGAGAAGCCCCTTCGGACAATTTGCAGCACCCACCTGTCCGAAGTGACTGTATGCCAGTGGGAGAGGTGATGGCGAACCCTGCCTCCCACAGGCGTCACATGGGCCTGAAAACTCGGACTAGGAAGGTTTTGAGGCAGGGGCTGCTGAGGGAGGTGTGGACTGGGCTCGCCGCTGTCCCCGACCACCGCCACGGCGGTTCCCACGTCCGCCACCGCGTTGCTGTACATTCTGCGGCGCGTGGCTGACGGTACGTGGTGGGGCGCCCCTTCCGTGGCCACGAAAGGAGCGAAAGGCACCCGATTGCTGGCGTGGGGCCGTAAGGCCCAAGGACTTGGCCGTGGCCCTGGAGTCCTTGAAACGTTCCAGCGCATGGTCTGCCTTGTCGCCGAAGAGGCGACGGCCATCAAACGGCATGTCCAGGAGGGTGGCCTGGACATCGGCCGAGAAATTGGCGGACCTCAACCAGGCGTGGCGTCGAACCGCCACCGTCGTTGCCATCGCCCTGCCCAGTGAGTCCGTAGTATCCAGTCCACACCGGATAGAAAAGCGTGCTGCATCTCGGCCGTCCGCCAGGGCTTGGCTGAGTTTAGCCTGGACCTCCTTCGGGCATCTAGGCAGCACCTCCGCAACCGTGTCCCACAGGGTGTGGGTGTAGCGGCCCAAGAGACAGGCGGTGTTCACAGACCGCAGCCCTAAGCTCACAGACGAGAAAACCTTCTTCCCGAACTGTTCATATCTCTTGGATTCCCTGTCGGGCGGGGCCGACGGGAATGCGGTTTGGGAGTTTGAGGCCTGGATGACCAGACTCTCGGGGGTGGGATGGGTGGACAAAAAGCATGGGTCGCCCGGTGCCGGGCGGTAGCGTCTGGCCACGTTCCTGTCCACAGGCGGGCTTGGACCAAGTGCCCAGAAGATCGTCACACAAGGCCTCATTGAACGGCAGAAGGGGCTCCGCGGAGCCGGACTGCGGTTTGAGGACCTCAGTGAGGAGATTAGTCCTCACGGCCGCGACGGGGAGCTGAAGGTTTAGGGCCTTAGCTGCCTTCGTCAACACTACGCTGTAAGCAGAACCCGCCTCCGAAGCCACAGTCGGGGGCGACGTAAATCCAGTGTCTGGCGAAGTGTCAATACCACTGGCCTCCCCAAGCTCATATGTCCAGTCCTGCTGTGACTGGCAATCACGTGCCAGAGGGTCCTCGGACCCCTCCCACTGCTCCTCGTCACCTGGCTCCTGGAGACCAGGATCAACAGCCAGGGCCTCCTCGTGGAGATAGAATTCTCCAAAGGCCGTCGGAATCGGCGCCCAGCGGCGCCCTTCCGACTCCTGAGTAGGACCGTAGGAAACATTGGGGGCGGCAACCACATCGGCTGCCGGGGACGACACCTGAAGGGACGGCGCCGGCGAGGTCGTAAGGTCGACCGGCGAGGTCCCGGATCCGGAGCCGGATCCAGCGAGGTCGCGCGGCGCCGGGACCGAAGCACCCGACGTCGTCGGGGCCGAAGCGCCCGACCCGGAAGGACCTCCAGACGGAGCCGATCGGCCCGAAGGCGCCACGGGAACCGACTGAGGAGGGAGGGCCCTCATGGCCATGAGGTACCTCTCGACCTCCTCCTGCGACGCGCCGTGCTCAGGGACCCGAAGGTGTGGGGCAGGCGGCGACGCTTGCGACTCCCGCGGAGCCGCGTGGGCGGTGTCGCCCGAGTCCCCGGCCGCATCGTGTGAGCGTCGGGGCGGGTCGGAGGATCGATGGTGTCGCTCCGACCTCTCATGCCTCTTACCTGAGGACTTGGAACCAGACGATCGGTATCCACTCCCGGAACGTCGATGACTCCGACCTCGCGACCTGTCCCTCGACCTCCCGTGGGACCGGGACCGGGACCTGGAGCGGCGCGGGGCCGACTGCCTCAGCTCGAGACGCTTGCGGGACCGCTCCCGCCTAGCCTTCGACGTCAGGGCCCGGCAGTCGGAGCAGGTTCGATCGTCGTGGTCGAGGCCTAAGCACTTCAGGCACCGGCGATGGGGGTCCGTGACCGACATGAGTCGGCCGCACTTCGAACAAGGCTTGAACCCGGGCATCCCTGGCACCGATAGTCGAGACAGTCGACTAAAGAGAAGATCAAAAAGGATCAACATTTTTCAGTCAAAAAGTGACTGGGGGTAGAGCTTCTTCCGGATCTGCGCTAGCTGGCGCGGAAAAAAGAAGAACTGACGTCAGCGCGCATGGGCGCCGTCTAAGTACTCCGACGACGTCATCCCGGCGCTCACGACGCCGACGACGGACGCGGAGCCGCAGACGACGCCTACCGGCGCGCAGGGGTATTGCTACGCAAAAGTTTCCGGATCCAGTCTGAAGCCTGGGGATATTCTAAGGTAAGGAATCTATCACTAACGTGTCTCTTTCAGATAAAGACCCGCCGCGACCACCAACTGAGGCGCAACCTGGGTCGAAACGTCGACGCTCTTCCTTTTGGCCAAGATAATTCCAGGAATATGGACAATAATTCCTTGCTTTCCTTGGAACTTTTACTATGATGAAACTGGCCACAAAACGATAAAAAAATATATCGTTCTACTCCTCCCCCTCTCCCTTCCTTTTTTGCAAAGTGTATTGATTTAACGTCCTTGTATATAAGTGTCACTACATGTTTCACATTTGTCACTGGAATCACCACAGTCACTGCACTTATGTTTGTTAGTAATGTAGTGGAATGAAGTAATTCCATTTTACTGTTTCATTGGTCTTTGTTTTTAATATATATAAAAACTTTGAATATCAGAGAGTTTTGCTTGTTTGTGTTTTAGAGCTGTCTTTAGCCTAACCCAAAGAGATTGTACAATACCCAACAGAACCACTTTTTTGTCAAATCGAACTCTCTCCAGAGGCCTCTATAGAAGAGTCCAGAACTCTCTGTTGATGCAGCGCCAAAACGACGCATGTCTGCGCTGATCGTGCCTCGTCAGATGCCGACTCGGCATCTGGTGTCGAGTTAGCGCCGTCCGGCGCAGAAACTATGACAAGCTCCCCCTCTGAATAAGGAGAGGGCGCCGGGCCGGCGAGGTAAGCATCCGGCGCCGCCTCATCCAGAACAGGCTCAGAGTCCGGAGAAAGGAGCGGAGGCGGCCGACCCCGGCTCCGGACAGGCAGCCCCCTGCCTGGAAGGCTGGACGTGTTCAAGTCAGGACTATGAGCACCGGCAACCACCTGCGGTGCCACAGGGAGCCCCGTGGGGCTATGCGACGCGGTAGAGGCGCCGAGGATGGTAGAGGGGGACCCAGCTGGGCCGCGCCCTAACAACTCCATGTGGACCATAGAGGGGGACCCAGCTGGGCCTCACCCTATCTACTCCATGTGGACCGTAGAGGGGGACCCAACCAGGCCGCGCCCTAACACCACATAACACCACATCTCCGACGTTCCTGGGAGGCAAAGGCTAAATTGACACCGGGGGCGAACCTTGCCGGCGAGTCTGTCGGAGACCCCACAAGAAACGGAGGTCCAGAGGACGCCCCAGGAACGGGAGAGGACCCAAAGGAGGCCTGCAAAGCCGTAGCATAGGCCTCCATTTGGGCCCGGTCGCCGCGACACCCGGAATGGGCGGATAGAGGGGAGGGGCAGACCGTCGGGAGCGCACGTCCGGAAAGTTCCGGAAACCAGTGCCCCTGGCAACAGAAGGAGAGGTTGAAGACCTAGGCGACAAGCGCCTCGACTTACCAAGTAGAGAACGACGGCCCCGGACCCCAGATGGCAATCAACGGGTGAGATGACTCCAACCAGGACAGCCGTTCGTGAGACTTCGGTTTCAGACGTTGGTAGGCTTCACAGTCCGTAGAAGTCATGGTGCTCGCCCAGACACCACATACAAATAAGATGTGGGTCCGTCGCGGACATTTGCAGCAAACAGGAATTACAAGATTTAAAGTCTGAAGGCATCGTACACTGTTCCCGACGCGAAGCGTCGAAAAGGAGGCCTGAAAACAGGCCAGAGTAGCTCACTCTGGATCCGCGTTGCAGGCGGAAAAGAGGGACTTATAGCGTCCCAGGAGAGACTTATATGACCTTGCTGACGTCACGTACGTAGACGACGTCAGGGCGGGGTCGTGTGGTGCCGTCCCCCTGCGCGCAGAGGTGCTGCTGCAAAAAATTTCCGGAACCAGTCTCACGCCTGGGGATATTCTAAGTTAAGGAATCTGCGGCTAGATGTCTTCATCAGATATAGACTTATGAGTGGGATTCAACATTTCTAACAATTTATAAGGTGCTACAACAACTAGCAGAAAGACCAAACCATTTACATCCAGTTTGGAACAAACCCCAGCTTGGTCGAAATGAACACACCACATTCTGAAATAACCTACTAGGACAGGTCGGAAAGACAATGCCGACATCAAACCTCACATGAAGAAGCCATTTTAAGACTGGCATACAGACTTTGCCAACAATTTGACACAGCCAACAATCGGACACAGCCAGATTAAACAATGTTAGAAACATCCTTTTCTTTACAAACTTTGAAAAGGGGGCCCAGAGCATGGTTAATTGAGAGGTCGGCTCAATATAGATTACATAGAATTCTAGCTTCCAGAAGAAACTCATGTGCATACAAGTAGCCTACCCAGCTGGCTCCAAACTGTATGCGAAACCCAAGCAACACATCATAGTGCGATTAAGACTACATGAGGGAACATGCAGAACCAAATTCGGTGGGAGAGATTGTGCCCCACCTAAAGCCTGCAAACATGACCATATGAAGAACTATGGGACAAGTAAATTAAATGGGCAACAGTGACCACCGAGGCATTTAACAAAGTATATTTAGAGCAATTTACAGAATCTCTCCCCACCAAAACAAGTCTGAGTCAACAATCAAAGATCTGTCTGTCGGAGGTGTAAATACTATCTATGCACAGTACTGGAAACCACAATCAGGACACAATCCATCTTAATACAAAAGTACAAGGTTCAGGTGTCCCAAGGGGTCACTTAAATAAACCTCCTTTTATAAGAGTAGACCGCAGTACAAAAACCCTGACTCTGCAAAAGGAATTCCCCAATGCTATGTTTGTGTGAGGACAAATATATTCTGACCTGGAACCCCGCATCTGAATAAAAAGGGAAGCAGTCTAACCTTTACTAAAACATGTTGCAGAGAACTATTGGCGCAATGCTGAATAGGCTGCTGTGCTCTATTCAGGCAGTAGTGGTTTGGTGGGGGTGTGCCTCCTTTCCCATGTAGCTGCTCAGTAAATAACTAGAAGAGACACTCCAGCATAAAGGTAAGCAGTTATTTTTTTTTTTTGTCAAATCTGTTTATTAGCAGTTTTTAGAGACAAAACAGAAAAGGATATCACAGTACATTGGACATTTGAACAATTTCAGAAAAGTAAGGGGGGCATGCCTGACGTACGTTGGTAGGCCTCGCATCTTGTAAGCATGGGGTACAAGACCATGTGTGGAATTGGAAGGAGGGATACCCACCCCATACGGGCTAAACACATACTGTCAGGGCAACCGCCCCAAATTGAGTCCATGACTGTCCACTCCCTGAGCCTGCGTGCATTAGCATAGTTGAGGATGGATCCTCCCAGCACCAGGTTTGTGCACAAAAAATAGTTTTTATACAACAGTTGCAACCAAACTGTGAAAGAAAAACAGAAAGAAACTATTGCAGCTAAAGTAATAACACTGCTACCCAATGGAACCCCCCCACCCCCGGCAGCTCACCCCCTACTCGCGCCCGAGCTCTGGTCGCAGCTAAACTCCACACCTGGAGGCCATGTGTCTCTAGTAGTCATGGACAGCTTCCAATTGAATGATTGAACTGGAGATCATCCCACGGCACACTCCAAACCCTAAATCCCTCAATTATCCATAACTCCTGCCCCCCTCAGACCCACCCATCCTGCTGCAAGGTGCCAAGCATGCATTCCCATTACTCCGCCATTGGCTCCTTCCGAAGCCCCACCGTTTCCTCCCTGATAAAGGGAAGCAGTTATCACCAAGCAACTGGGGGAAATGAGCCTTCAGCCTTACCAGGAGTGAACGTTCCAACTTGTGGCAGATGGTGATACAGGCTGACCGCATTCATGCTAGGCCTTCTTTGGACAGGGAGCAGCCTCCTCCTGTATGCATGAAAGATACTAAAAGCTTGTCTGATGCACAAAATTCAATTGTCTTGTCTATGGAAGATCCAATGTCCTGCAGACATATATCAAGTGTAAATATTTTTCTGATGGTGATGTTGGATTAGGCAAAAAGGAATGAAGGCTAACAGGTTAATCAAAATGAAAGTCTGTATAGACTTTAAGCAAAATTTCAGGTTCGTTCTTAAGGTGACCGTCTTTGGTACATTGAGAAAGAGGCTCTTTGATGGTAAATGCATGCAACTCCCTACTCTCCTGTCTGATGACGAGGCAAGTAACAGCAATGACTTCCACAGAATACATTTTTAATGCATCTTATGAACTGGCTTTAAAGGAGGCAGCATGAGCGGACTTGAAACAAATTTGAAACAACTAGGAATGGACATATATATATATATATATATATATATATATACATATACATGAATATGTTAAATGAACTGATTTATTCAATATGACTTTAGTTTCAAATGAAATGTTGAAGGATAGAATTTTGTTATATTTACACGGGTGATATATTTTAACGTTTATCAAAGAATGTTATAAATGTAAAAAATATATGGCAATTATTGTTTATTCCATATTTTATTAGGGGGCAACCACTTTAAACAATATAGTCCTGAAGATGGTCTCATCCACGAAAGCCTAGAGACCGAAACGTCGACTTGTACACTTCTTTCCTAATATTCTTCGTCTGTGATTGTGAAAAAGTGTATACAATTGTAACAGTGAAGGCTGAAGTAACAGATTGTATTTCCTTCTTGTTCCATTGTATGTGTTATATACGAGTACCCTTTTTTGAATTCTCAAGATAAAATCTATTTTTATGCACACCCGTGTTTTCTTGCTTTTTGCTATATATTCCTTCAACATATATATGTATGTGATTTGTTTAGAAGTATAAAAGTATTGTGGTATTAGAAAATAAGTTGTTAAAAGAAATTAACTAGCAAGCAAATAGTAAATCTTGCATCCAACTGTGATTGAGAATATTACAACTGAGTACTTAAATAAATCCCTTGAAGGCACACTTACCTGTTCATTCACTCTCTCACGCCTGTAGAATGGCTCTAAAAAGCCGTTCTTTAACTGATTTATGATCCTTTTTGAAAACAAAGATGACGTAGAGCCCTCTGTTCTTGTGAAGCTAGAGACGGCTGTGAGATAAACTCTCACTGAAATGTATTTAGGACTATTCCAGCATGTTTGAAAGCACTGGATGGCTTTGCATAGAGACCGGGCTAAAGTCCCAGACTTTGCAAAATGTGTAAAAAAGCTTTCATTTAGTGTTGTAAGTCTGTTGCCTATGGTGTGTCTGCCTGCACCAGAATGTTCCTGCAGTTTAGTGGAATGTACAAATGGCAAAATGCTAGGGGGTCGGGTACCTGACTTTTTGGCTCCGTGACTTAAGGTTGTGCTGGAGGACCTCTCTTTATGCACAGAGAGGAGCCAGATTTAAATCTTCAGTAGTAATGCAGCATATGCGGAGAGCTTCATGAGGCAATGAGGATCAGGGAACAGTGACCTACTTATTGTTCCCTCTTATTGTTCAGTGCCTTGAAGATCGAGGAAAAGGGGTATGCAAAAACGTTGGACTAACTCATTGAAAAAGCATTGCCTTTGAACCTTGGTTGTGTTTGCTATCACTCGGAGTTTAGCCATATGTTCTGTTGAAGGGGAGCTCTTCCTTGGCTGCATGCCCAGGACTGCTCCTAAAAACTAGAGTCTTTTCTATGGGGAATAGAAGAATTCTAGCTGTTCTACGTCCGATATAGTCTGTGGAACAGGTTGATGCAGACAGGTGTAGAAGTGTTTTGCTCTTCTCTTGATGAATCTTTGACAAGTCTGCCATCCAAGCATAGCTGATTATGCTGTCGCGGCAGGAGGGCAGCCACTGGTGCCAAGCACTTTGTGAAACTCCAGGGAGCAGACATGCAAGTGCAATTAATGCTCCCTTTTGGGTGGATGAGTTGGTGGCTTTTGTACAAATCATAAAGTGTGCTCCGACTGTACTATTTGTAACAACAAGCAGTCTGATGTTAGTTAAATTCTCCCCATGACCAGATGTATTCTGGACGGCTGTGGTGTGGGGAGGAGGTGGGAGGGTGGGGCTAGGGGGCTCAGGGGGTTTTGGGTAGAAAATGTTAATCTCTCTTCTGGTTGGCCTGAGTGCATGATTGGGTAGAACCCTTTTCCCTTCCGGTGTTTCTGCTATAGCTTTGTCTTTGTACACTTGTTTTAAAGTCTTGCCATATTCACCTTATCTGGAGGGATAATAGAACGGCCCTTGACCCACATACTATTTTATTTATAAAGCTTTGTAAAGCGTGAACATGAATCTGGCGGGTATCAGAGCACTTCACAATTTTGGGTAGGTGGGATACATTAGTGGGAAGAGAACATTCATTACATATAAAAGCCACGCGCGAACATGCCAGGCCCTTTACATTAGGGTCAGACAGATACAGTAATGGGAAAAGAACATACAACACATATACGTACATAGCATGCAAAGAATATTATTTACAGTTACATAACCATGTAAAAGTCAATCAAGGCATCTGAATGGAGGGCAGTAATGAAGCAGAGGAGCCAAGGCCTTTAGGGCAGAAACATTAGCATTAGGATTTTTTTCACTTCCTTTTTGAAAAAAGTTGTGGAAGAGATTCGACTGACTTACGGAAGAAGAGAGTTTCAAATCTTCGAGGCAATATCTGAGAAGGCTCTGTTTACTCATTCTCTATTTGTGGAAAATCTGTGGTTTCAGGAGTATTGAACTTGCACTTCGTGACGGTCTGCCACCCCCTGATAATTCTATTTTCTGAGCCAGATAAACAGGGGTCTTGAAATAAAGGGCTTTGTGAGTCATGCAAGCAATTTTTAACTGTATTCTTGCATCGTATGGCAACCAGTTTAGGGATGTTAGAGCAGGGGATATGTGATAATTTCTTTTTGTCCCAGTAATCAATCTGGCTGTGGCATTAATGGAAACTCTTAGTGTGGCCAAGTTCTGTTTGGGGAGACCACAGAGCGTGGAATACCATAGTCTAGTCTTGGCAATACTAGAGCTTGTACCACCAATTTAAAGTCTTTCTGTGTAAGGAATGGTTTGAGACTCCTTAGTATACTCATCTGGTGATTAGCTCCCTTGGTTGCATTGCTGACATTATTCTTCATGTTCAAGTGCATGTCTAGTGTCATTACGAGGCATTTAGGGGACTCAATGTGCGTGTGTGTGGGGGGAAGAGTGGCTGAAGTTGAAGGCTGTGATAAGTTTTATGCAAAGGTTAATCTTGGGAATGTGATTGGGGGAGCGATGAGAAGGAATTCTGTTTTGGAGGTGTTGAGCGTGAGGTAGTTGTCAGTGAGAAAGTTTTGAGTGTTCATCAGGATGGAGTCGAGTGAGATGAAGTCTTCAGGGGAGGTGATTTTCAGATAAAGTAAAGTATCATCAGCATACACATGAAAAAGAATGTTCACAGAGTTCAAAGCATTTGCTAATGGTTCCAACAATAAATTGAAGAGTATGGGTGACAGGGCGGAGACTTGTGGAACCCCTATAGTTAATGTAGAGGGCTGAGCTAGGGATTGACCCATCTTGACTCTTTGGGATCTGTTGTGAAGGAAATAAGTGAACCATTTCAGTACTGACCCTGATAGGCCCATTCTGTGTTCGAGAGTGGATAGTAGTTTGATGTGGTCAACAGTGTCGAAGGCAGAAGATAGGTCAAGGAGAATCAGGAGGCATGATTCATTTTGGTCTAGAATTTGTAGGACCTCAGCCTCTGCCAGAAAGAGAGCCTTCTTAAGACATGCCTACAGCCGCATCTCCGATGGTTGCCCATGCACTGGCCCCCTTTTTAACTAGCCCATGACCATCTCTCTTCTGTGAAGAAATTGTCAGTTACAAGACCTCATTCTACATCTTCTGTTGCAACGGCCCACGATAACATGACATGTTTTATTCAACCTGCGGTCATGGAGCTAGCCCTGAATGGTAGGTCATCTATCTTTCAGCTGTATGTCAGGCAGTGCTGAAGCCAGTGTAACAAGATCAACTGTTTGCTGCTGCCTCAATGGCGAAATCTGGTGGTTTAGGATACAGCTGAATCCGGGGCACTATATTTCTTTTTCAAACAGGGAACTACTGCCTTCATATTTGCAAATGTATTCAATAATTTAGCAAACTCCTGGATGGGCCTGATTTTATAGCCTCACCAGGTTGCTCTTTCAAGTCAAAGACCGCTGCTCTACTGACACCATAGGGAGACAATTTTAATAGTAGGCGGTCATTAGAAGAGGATCCCGGTTTTCTCCTCATTTTGGTGAGATGTAATCTTCCCATCATGTTTTCAGTTGTCTTGTTCCCCTTCTTGCAGCTCTTACTCTACCTACATTTTGAATAACTGGTTGGAATCGAATGTATGCTGTTCTGCCATATCCTTTGGTGTTCATGGAACAGGATGTGGAGCTTGTGCACATGCAGGAGTGTGCAAAGGATGAGTTTCCAACATTGATAAAGGTGCTGGAATCAGTGTTCATTAAGGAGGTGGCAGCAAAAGTGGTCCAGGTGGGGACCAACTGCTTGCTATCCCACAGGCTGTTGCGCAACCTGCATTTGGAAGGTGCCATCATTTGTTGCACAGCTGTCATAAATGCACAGGCACTTGCATCACCTTAAGTTCCTTATGATAACGTTGAGGACCACAAGATGGTTCAGTATTTTAAGAAGCAAAGGTGTGAGGTCAAAAGTCATCCTCTTCCTCAAAAGCCTTTCAACTCAAATTGCATACAGTTGCTTATGAGTATACGCTGTATCCTAGGCATTCACTCTAGTTGCTGACATCAGCCACAGTATCGGACTTTAAAATATGGCTAAGCACATGTGCTGACACCTTCAATGGAGAAAAAGGAATTGTAAAAAACATTCCATCATCGACAGGATTGTCAAGTAGGTGGTTTCGAGTTGACAGCTGAATGATGGACAGCTGTGGTGAGTCGCTGACAATGCCACTGTGAAGGGTGCCACTTTCGGGGTGCCTTTGGTCGCCTTCGAAGAGCGCTGTACTATAGGCTTCAATGGAGGATCATCGCCGATGACATCTTCTTAGTCAATGTCTAGGGGCTTTGCGTTCACTGTGATATCGGGCCTGTCAGGGCTTCAGTAAAGTTGGATTTTCATAGCATTTTCTGTGGATGTTGATCTTCAAAGTATTTGTAGTGTTGTTGCAAGGAAATGAAAATCTTTACTTTTGAGGACATTGTGAAAAGGCCTGCGCCAAAATATTTATACATTTGCTTTTTTATGCTGCCTTTGTGGATGTGCTTTGTGGAGCACTCTTCGCAGAATTAGCCCCAGAGGAGGAGGAATCTTCTTTGTAATGGGGAATACTATTTTTTCTAGGTAAGTTGTCAATCTCCTTTCTCTAGCCTTCAGAGTTTTAGAAGAATTAAAAAATATATGTATTACAGTGAGATTCTTTGTATGCAGGATACGGACAACACATTTACAGGCTATTAAGGTAATCAGTGCAGATATTCTGGCCACATTCGGTAAAGATTTCACTGGAGATCCTTTTCCTTGGCAGTCAAGATGGAAGTTAGTTACAGAAAACAAGGTCTTCCTGACTCAAATTGGACAGTTCTTCAAACAAACCTATAAACATGCATACTGATAGCTGACGTTAGGGCTGGCTCTACTAGGGGACTCCCTCGCTAAAAAACACGTGGAGGAAATCTGAGCTGTGGTACCTGTAGGGGGGAGTAGGAGAGATCAGCACTTCCACCTCAATGGAGAAAGTTTGTGATTTAAATGAGGTGGACCTGTTACTAAATAAATACTGTTGAGGCTGATAGCCATTTAAAGACTGCTTACTGCATTTTATAGTTACAGGGGAATCCCAGCCTGACAAATCATTCAAGCATATAAAGATATGAATGTTCCAATGCTGGAGAAAAACACAAGTTACTTACCTGTAACACTGTTGTTCTCCAGTATTGATATTTTTCATAGATTCACATACTTGAATCTTATCCATCTTCAGGGCAGTAGTCCCACGGTAACATCAATAGAAAAGCAATGCTATTAGATAGACCTTAGAAAACACATTTAAACAATAGAAATTGTTAACCTATTGACCTTGTTTTAAACCATCCAAACTTCAGCCAATCAGAGTAGAGACCCAGAAGCAATCTTCTTCCCCTGCAGAGCAATCACACCTCAGATTTGAAGCACAAGTGTAATACCCGGATATACCATAAGAGGTGACGTAATGGTGAGCCTGAACGGGTTGCATGTGAATCTATGAAAAATATCGATACTGGAGAACCACAGTGTACAGGTAAGTAACTTGTTTTTTCTCCAGTTCAAACCAATGAAAAGGATCATACAACAGGGCATGAATATAGCTTAATTTTACAGCATTCTAGAATAAATTACAGAAAGATGCAATATTGAAATGTGTCCATTATCAGAGTTCAATTGAACTTTTCGAGAGTCTTGCAAATATGTTCAGAATCACCTTTATTGAAGTATTTAGCTTAGCACAGTTGCACATCAGCCCAGCCAACGCTTTTCGTCCCTTAGGACTTCATCAGGGTTAGAGGAGTTAAACTTCCTGGTCTCTCGTACTATAAGATGGCATTAATGTAACCTCATTCGGATAGATTCAGACTTGAGTGTTGGGTGGTAAAGTACCCTCTTATTGTATTTCCTTCCTCTGTGTCGAGGTCTAGAATCAAGTGGAGCTATTCGAATTAGACAGCACGGTTCTAGCTTTATTGTCCAGATGATCCTGGGAATGAGAGGAAAAGGCAGGAATGCATATGCAAACATCCCCATCCAGGCCAGATTGAATACAATTACTCTGGATCCTGGTTGAGGCTATCTGCTGGCAAACAGACTGCATTTCTTGTTAAGCACAGTAGCAATAAGATCTAAGTTGGTTGTTCCCCATCAATGGAAAACTTTGGGCAGGTGATATTGCTTTAGCTCCCACTCGTGACATTGTCTGTTCGACCTAGGAAGTCTGTCCATTCGTTGAGTTCTCCTAGGACATGCTCCACTTTTAAGGTGATATTGTTGAGCACCCATTCCCACTGAGCTCTCTCTTGAGCTTGAGCTGAGTGAACCTTGTATCTCGTGCCCCCCTGCTTGGACAGGTAGAACATGGTGGTGCTGTTGTACTTCCGAACCAACACCAGGGGATTACGTAACCAGGGTAAGATAGCTTGGAGACCCAGAAAGACTGCTTTCAGCTCCAAGAGATGCATGTGGGAGGCAGCTCCCTGAACAGTCAACTTGCTTTGGATCGCCAGATCTTGCAGATGAGCGCCCCATCACTCGAGAGAAGCATCTGTCACCATCACTATGTGAGGTCTAACTGGGATAAATGAAAGGCCCTAGGAAATGTGCTTTATGTCCACCCACCAGGATACTGTTGAATTAGTGAGGACTTCTCTTTGTTTTTAATAGTAGGCCCAGAGACTGGAACAGTTTTAGACAGGCACGATTTGAGAGAAAGATCAGCCCTTTTATAAGCCACTCATTCAAGTAGGGGAATAATTGGTGGCCTGAACTTCTCAGAAAAGCGACCACAGGAGCCATGCATTTCGAGAAGTCTCAAGGCGGAGCGAAGGCCAAAAGGAATTTGTTATGTGGATGGGAATGTGTTAATATACATCCAGCAGATCTAGGGATGTCATGAAATCTCCTGGATACACCAGTTGAAGAATTTCCAGCAAAGAAAGCCTTCGGAAGGATTGCTTCTTGATTAATTCGTTTTGAAGCTTTAAA
Organism: Lissotriton vulgaris; assembly: GCF_964263255.1. Taxonomy (NCBI): domain Eukaryota; kingdom Metazoa; phylum Chordata; class Amphibia; order Caudata; family Salamandridae; genus Lissotriton; species Lissotriton vulgaris. Next base: position 540,423,142 of record NC_141689.1, read on the forward strand.
TCCATCAGCTGTCTCCATTTGCCAAAAAACTGGAACAGAAGTCTTTGTTGCGCTGAGCTGGCAGAACTTCTATTGCATCCTTGAAGAGACGCACACACATCTCCTGCTTCAATGAAACTCAGTGCCAGTGAACTGTTTTGTGTGGTGGATAATTTAAAAGGCTTTTGAACAAATTCCAAGGTGTGACCATGCTGGTTTACGTCCAGCAATCATTTGTTAGAAGTGATATCTTTAAAACAACTGAAGAATTTGGAATGAAAATCGCCGAATTTGTGAGGTGGGACGGAGATGGCTGATGCAAGAGACCTATCATTGTCTCCGAGAGGTATCTGAGATTTCCCTCAAGCCGGAGTGAGTCTTCGAGCTGGTTATCGAGGACAGTTGGAACCTGCAAACTCTGCTGATAAATCATTGTCCGACTGGATCTCTGGTGCTCTCAACTCTCTCATGCCAGTAAAATGGTCTAAAAGACACAGTACCAAATCCAGTGCCTGGTACAACGCTAAGCTCACTTGCTTGTGCAGAGAGTGCAAGAGGTTAGAGAGAGCATGGCGAAGGAGTTATGACCCTAACTTAAAGAAGTCCTATAATACAGCTATCAAGCAATATCATAGATCTATTTAGTCGGTACGGGCCACTTTTATGCAGAGGAGATAAAGAGCAGTGCTAATCCATCCAAAAGTATCTTTTCGATACTGAAAGAGTTGAAATCATCCACTGCCCTGATTACCACTACGATTTCATCGGATGAGCAATGTGATGCTCTGGCCTCCTTCTTTGTGGAGAAGGTTGAGTAGATTTATAATTCCTTCCCTCAGGTTGTGCCCGATTCAGACCTTGAGGCTCATTACCCTACTCCTTGCACTCTGACTACTTTTCCTGACATCTCCCACAAGATATTGTCTGTCTTATGTAGCAAAGTCAAGTCTGGCTCCCCGTCCGATCCTCTTAAGTCGGCCTATGCAATGAAAATATTACCTGTGCTCATTCTTCCACTGAGCCATGTGATCAACTTATCTCTCTCTACGGCTATCGTACAGAGTACATTGAAACATGCTAGGGTGGTTCCCCTGCTAAAAAAACCTAACGTGGATGCAGCTAAACCGGAGAGCTCCTACCCCATCTCCCTCCTGCCCTGGGTCTCTAAACTCTCTGAGGTCTATGTCAATACCATCTTGACGGGGTACCTGGAGGAAAATAACATACTGGACCCCTCCGGGAATGGCTTCTGTGCGGGCCACAGCAGAGAAACTGTCCTTCTTGCAGGTACCAAACATCTGTGATGGGCCTTAGATGAGGGTCGTACGCCAGCACGGATTCTGCTTGATCTCAGTGCCGCGTTCGACACGGTCTCCCATAAGATCCTGTTGAGGCGTTTGGAGGAGGTGGGTATAACTGGTTCCGTCCTGGATTGGTTTGCCTCCTTTCTTTCCAGAAGGACCTTCCAGGTTGCCGCTCCACCCTTTACCTCCAGAGTTTTTACCACCAAGCAGAGTGTACCGCAGGGCTCTGCTCTGAGCCCTACCCTTTTCAATTTGTACGTTCAACCACTGGCGAGAGTGGTCAAGAACAGAAGGCTTACTGTAGTGTCCTATGCAGACGACACTCAGTTGGTAGTCCCACTCTCCGATGACATTATTAGGGAATCTTGTAAGTTTCGTAGCGATCTTGAGGCTGTTTCGGAGTGGATGACTGCCAACTACCTCCAGCTCAACGCTAGCAAGTCTGAGGTACTGCTGGTGGGGAGAGATGCAGAGCTGGGAAGTGAGCACTGGTGGCCTGCTAGGATGGGGCCAGCACATGTTCGCAAACAGGTGGTAAAAAACCTAGGGGTCTGTATAGACACCGCCCTCTACTTTGGAACCCAAACCAAGAAGGTGGTAGGGACTTGTTTTGGATTACTGTGCGGGCTCGAATCTCTGTTCTTTTTTAATCCCCCTATTAGGCAGGTTATTGTCCAGGCCTTGATCCTGTCAAGACTGGACTATGCCAGAGCCCTTGATCTGGGGGTTGACCAGTCTGAGATTGTCAGACTACAAAGGGTTCAAAATGCAGCGGTTCAAGCTCTCCTTGGCCGGCCGAGGAGGTGTTCTACCTCTAATGCCATCCACCGCCTCCATCGGCTGCCCATGGCCAAGCGTTTAGAGTTCAAGGCCCTCTGCACTACTTTTAAAATCCTTAATTTTTCATCTCCATGTATCCTGACTAATGTTCATACCTTCTATACTCCCTCCCGCCAACTTTGTTCCATGTGACAGAATCTTGTGGCTGTCCCCAGGGTGAGGAGGGCACGTGCTGGAGGACGCTCCTACCGTGTGTTGGCCTCAGAGCTCTGGAATGCGCTCCCCATTTCTATCTGCAGTATAAGTCCTACCTGCCTTTCCGTAAAGCTGTGAAAACATTCCTCTTCCCTCAGTTATAAGTGGTCGTGCTCTCCTACCAGCTCTGCAGTTTTCTGTTTTCAGCGCCGGGACGGCCCTTTGCTGGGGCAGCCGTGCGCTCTACAAGTCACCATAACATAACATAGCAGCCCAAAGCTGGTCTGTGACTGATAGGTGGAACAAAATCCCTGTTGTTTATAAGACTGATATCTGGCCTGTTGGTATAATGGTTATGGATGAAGTGAGCCCCACTGCCTTGTACAGTTGCTTACTGAACAGGTTCTAGTCATCAAATGGCATGTTCAAGATCTTTGACTGCACTTCGGGCGGAAAGATGTAGCCTTGAGTCAGCCCTGGCACCTCAACACTGCTGCCCCGCCATCTGGCGGGAAGCAGTGGACAAGAAATCCATTGGTGCGTTGATAATATCCGCAAAGGCTTTCTCACCTTCCACCGGTATCTCTCATGTCTCTTTCTGTTTGTCGTCAGGAAGATACTCTATAAATACTGACCGATCAGATCACATTTGGTGGTCATACCTTCTAAGAACTGCTAGGGTATTAGAGGCTCTGATCACAGTCGCCGCCATGTCCGAATACCATTTCCAAATGTTCTTGAGTCTACAGACTTCTTTATAGGGTGGAGTCACACATGGAGACAGTGGATTCTTTGCCTTTCTCTGTGCTGCCTGCATGAAAACAAGCATCAGGCCTAGGATGACCAATAAGACAAGTTGGTGCATTTTCTGGTGCCCTATATTTTCTGTCAAGTTTTGGCATCACTGCACCTACATATGCTAGAGTCTTCAATAAATGCAGTCCCTCCTCCCAAATGTAATGCACAATTGGTATGGACCTTACTGAGCATTGAGCCACATCTAAAAGAAACATGCTGTATGCTTAGTTGGAAGACTAGGTCGGAACGTTTTGATGCTGGTTGTGAAACCCGTCTATATCTGCAGGGGGCGAGTCGGCTGGAGGCAGAGTTGGTGAAGCAGGTAGATGCGCTCATTCAGGATCTTCAACCGCTGCATTAAACAGAATTTCACCCTTTTCAGGTTGATGCTTATCACTCAGCTAGACTATCCCTTATTGTGACAGGTGGGGGAATAGGTTTCTCTTTATGAAATGATACTGCAGGGCTTCTCTGAAGAAGTGCAGAGTCAGCAACATCCTTACGTCTCAGAGTTTGTGGACTAGATGAATTAGCATCCGGAAAACTTTTGGAATAATCATTGATCATTAACCGTAGTTTTGCAACCAGAGACACAGAACTGAGGATTCTTGTGGAGGGTGTTTTTCCTCTCTTCATAGGGATAGTGGTCCTCAGAAGAATCATACCTGCTGGCAATCTCTTATTCTTTCATGAAAAGAAAACACCCTTGCAGGAAAGTGGTTTGACCCTGGTCAACCTTTTCTTCAGTTTCTTGGAACTTCACGTTCAGTTATGAAGAATTCTACGCAGGGCCAAACATACCTTAATCTCCAAAGTAATGAAACTCTAAGACTTTCACTAGTGGTAATGGCAATTTCATTTTTTTTTACATCCGCCTGAAGAGAAACTGAAATCCCTTTTGAGGAAATGGAGACAGTCTTGTTGGTCTCGGTAACGATGCAGTCATTAGAGCCTTTGACAAGGAGGAGGAGATGGTCGTCTACATTCTCGTCGTTGACACGGCAGAGGTAACTGCCAACAGGGCTAATGCTATCGTCAACACGCTCAAAGAGGCTGCCTTCAACTGAGTTGTCTAAGTGGATAGATCCGTAGACTGGCACATTTCTTGCTACTGGCTTTTTGAAGGGTGTTACAGGAACTGAAGGAGGAGCAGATGCAGATCTATTTAGGGAGGGAGATGCTCTAGGATGATCTTTGTCACTCAACCTCCCAGCACTTGGCTCCCTGAAATGGTATTTTGCCCTTTTAAGTTCTTTGGCAGATGTCCACATTTTTATGCTTTTTAGAACATTTATGTCCTTTTTTATCGCTGTTAGAATCAGAGTCTCTTTGTGGGGATCTTCTGAATAGAGCCTGGATTTGCCACAAGATTTGCAAGGCCTAAAAATCCTTTTTCTGGACTCAGAAATGTCCTACAATTTGAGATGTAATCTCACTGTCACTACATCAGAAGTAGCTTAAAGTTCAAAAGTCAACAAAGAGCTAACAGGTCAAAAGCTCAAAGCGGAGTTATGGTGGCTCTGCGCGGATATTGTGCTTATGGGGTCTCTGCTCTGAAGTTTGGATGCTTTAAAACAAGGTCAATAGGTTAAATCGGTTTTCTAGGGCCTAGCTACTAGCAATGCTTTTCTATTGCTTACACCGTAGGGCTCCCACCAAGACAAAAAGGAAGACTCAAGCATGTGCATCTAAGAAAGATATAGTAATGGATACCATTCTTTACAGAGGTTCTTAATTCACTAACGAAACCAGCAAAATTGGCTAATGAAAATCAATTCTAAGTAACTGTTGAGGTACTTTTTCCATGGTAACGAAATACCAGGCCAATAAATGTATTGTACACAGATATGAGAACAGCTATTAAGACACATAAGGAGACAGATATGGAGAACCTGCATGGGCGGAGTTTCATATTGGTGGACCTGGATTTTTTTAATTCAAGTATGTATCTGAGGAGATCCGGCTACAACTTAAAGCCAACAGTGAAGAGAATGGATCATTGGGGGAATTGCACAGAAGAAAATGAACTTCTGGGATTTCCACCTGTATGAGCAAGTAGTATCCAGCACAAGACTGTCAGAGAAACTCATGTTTATCCAGGGTCAAAACCAGTAATTAATGGTACACTGTATCATAGGCTGCAGAGAATTCAAGGAGCTTACAAAGATTGTGGGTATGCACCATCACCTGCACATCTATTTAGATCTATTAATTCCATCCATGTCCATTGAAACCACAATGTTTAGGGTGCTCTTACAGTACCACAATACCCACCCACCAGGGTACATATCCGCTAGGACTGAGAACAGCCTAGAGCAATATCCAACAAATACTGAAGCACACCATAGGATATTCTCTCATCCACGTTTGACAATCTGTGGTTCAACCAGTCCAAATGAGTATCCTTTGGAAGAATTCCACTAAAAATGTCGATTCAGGTCCTTTTGATTCATATATTCCAATTCCATATAGAGAGACAACAGCAGCAGCCGACGTACGTTTTGCCGCTCTGGGCTTTATCAAGGTTGCAAAAACATATGTACAGACAATTTGTACACCACCTTAGATTATATACTTTTTAGTTATTAACACCTAATATTGTATACACGACAATCCATGCCCTTTTCTTGTGCTATTTGTGTCACAATGGTCCTTAAAAACAAGTTTTTAGAACATTTGAATACAGTATAGCCTGCAATAAGTACTATATTTTATTAGTGTCCAGCCGGACACAGATTTTTAATCCACGGAATATGTAAAGGAGTATTTCAAAAGCAACAAACAATACAGTGGGACAATTCTGCATCCAGTACATGAGAACGTGGCAAACAAAACAAATAAACAAAAGGTATTTCAGGCAACAAAAGTGAGGATGCTTCTGGTCAATGATAATACATAAACAAGCTATCCTAGATAGTAAGCACACCGATAGAGCACAATGGTTGACTGTGTGAAACTATACAGGTCGTCGACGGCATTTCGATCCCTTTGAACGGGTAATGGGATCATGATCAGGACTGCATGAATCACATGCCTGAATAAAATACAACTGCCTGCGGGAAAAGCGGGGGAGAAAAGGCAGAGGAAGTCTATGAAAAATCCAGCATTGTATAAACACATTTCACAAGTTGGAGTGGACCATGAATTATGTAAAAGCCCTGTGTATTCACAAACAGTGCTCAATTACAAGATACATTTACATGGTAAAAGACGTGAATTTGAACGAAGGTGAAACACCCTCAAGGAAGCAGTGAGGCATGGTAGAACCAATACATATTCTACACAAGGTCCTACATGCAATGAAAATGAAGGCGGTAGTACACCGTGTTTGGGAGGGAGAGAATCATGTCTGGGCGGGTACATAAGGCCGGAGTGAAGTAGGATAACCAGACGGTACAACTGTTGAACCGCACCAAGCCCAAACGGTTCATATGTAGTGAGAAACGTTGGTTGTAATAAGTTGCGTAGAGTGAGCAGAGAACGTCACGAACATTTTGACAACACGTGCGGCTGGTGCTAGAGACCCGTGAATGGTTGTAACAATATAGCAGAAATTCGAAGGTTACGGCGACCAGTGGCGTGAGGGTGCAAAGGAGGGGAGGCGGGTACGGAGTGGGCATGCGATAACCGTAAAGTACGACTAACCTTTGCGGCAGGCAAGCGTGTAAATTCCACACGATCTACTAAGCACAGACGATACCTAAAAGTAAGAACAAAGTGTCCGTGAGTGTGGGCCAATCAGTAAAAGAAATAAGTGCATACAGGCCGAGTGGGGCTCCCGTTTACCTATATTCTGGCCGGTTCGACCAGGGGATTCAAGTTGATTGGGGCAACAGGATGAGTGATCCTCGAGGGCGGGCGTCAGGGAAGGGTGATGCCCAGAATTATAATAGACACGCTGGGAATGGCATATGGAGAATGCCGCTTACCTTACAACTGGCCTGAGGTACCGATATTCGCTGTCTCAATGGCGCAAGCAGTCGGATCTAACTAGGGAGCGGGCCAGGTGCTCTTACGTACTTGTGCAGGCATATCAGAGTCTAGAAATGTAGTCCTTTCTTTATTTGCATTCCACTTGCTGATCCTCGGCACTTGGAATTTTATAAATCGGTACAAATTCACTCAATTCTATCTCAAATTTCTTCCATATTGACGTGAGTAGATATTGTTTAATATTTGGAATGAATTGAGTAAACTTTTTATAAGTCGCCACAAAAACATGGGCGACTTGAAAGATTTAATTATGGCATACACTTGTGTGTATGGTATACATATTACGAAAATGCCCATTATTGGCATGTTGGCATGATTTAACAAAGGATAGATGCCGAAAAAGAAACCTTAGCCTGCTTTTTAGCTTTATGATCTTTGTACTTCAAAAATGATGGCGCCAGTGAAACTGATTCCCGCTGCTGCCAGTCACAGAGTGGACGCATAACCTGTAGTAATAAGGTATTTAATTCAGGCGGATCATGTTGAATAGTTAGTTTTAATACTGTAGCTATGAGTGAATCTTATCCGTTGGTGTTTTCCTGCAGCCGCCGCTGCCTAGAGAACCGAAAGTGAGGAGATTTCGTCACTTCCGTGTGAGTCAGAGGAGCCGAGAGAGCCGAGGTGCGAGGCGGAGGAGCGGAGTGAAAAAGCGACATCCCTCCCACCTTCGGCTTCTTTCCAGCCATAACCGCCAAAGCAGGCGAGGGGAAGGCTTGGCGGTAGCCAGTGAAAGGTCAGCAAGGCGGAATTCATCAGGCAGACAACGAGCCCCACGGGCCCCATGAAGGATAGAGAAAGCGGGTGGCGCAAGCACCAGCGGAGGCGGCCGCACCAGCGGAGGCATCGGGGCGGAACCGGAGGTGAGCTGCAGCTGTGAGGGCATCAGGGGGCTGTGTACTATAACTGGTCCCATCCCCCCAGGCCCTCTGTTTCCCTGTAACCGTAGCGGGAGCAGTGGTGCTAACTGCACAGACTTCGGCTCTCAGCCATGCTGTGATCGGTAGCCGTGATTGACTGCAGCTGACTGCAGCTGTGTCTCCAGTGCCCACCTCAGCGAAATAATCCCCAGAGAAACTAATCTATTTGTCCCTCTATGTGTCCCCCGCCTGCCTGCATCACCCTTGCCCACCTTTACCTGCCTCCTGCTTTGCGCCTTCATCACCCCGCATTAGCTGCTCCACTCCACTGTTTCTGGCTGTTCTTTGGCGGATCCAGCAGCTTGGGGGTACCGCGCACAGTGAACTCCAGTAGACAGGATAAGGCAGGACAAGTGGCCCGCGGTGGCACGCGGCAGGACCCGAGGCTAATCCTGGGAGTGGAGGTGGTCAGGAGAAATTAAGAAAATCTAAGCAACTAAGTGAAATAAAGTGATAAAGGTAATAAAGTGACTAAAAAAACAAGGAGAAGGCTGGCAAAAAATAAGTAAAGCTTCCTGGCACCTGGAATAACCTAGATTCACCTGGAAAATCACCAAGCAGCGCATAAAGCTCAAACCGCCAATCGGGAAAATCAATCAGGAGGCGTAGAAGCAGGAGCTTTACGACACCCTTTAGGAATGACAGGAACAACAGCGCGTTTCCAGACACAGATAGACAGACACCTCAGGTAACGAACCATTCATGAGATCTGGCAAAGAAAGGCGGACCGTTTCAACAGTGATTAGCAATCGAAAAAAGAAAAATAAGATCCTTAAGGTGCCTGCCAACACCCAGGAGAAATCACTGAGAACAGACGCACTGAGCAATATGGAGGATGAAATCTTAGTGAAACTGGATATGGAAAGGGAAATAGAAGCAGAGGGACCGGTGCCAAACCAGATGAAATCACAAAAAACTCTTCCAACCTAAAATGTATTCCAGATTTTCCTTAATAAAGGATGCCGGGGCAGTGTTAATTCACACCAGCACCACACAGAAGGGCCTTCCCTCCCCCTTGTGCCTGGAAAAAAATCTCATAAAAAGTCCAGACACACTAGATCCACTGACGGCGAACACCCTGAACAACGATACAACAACAAAACATTCCTTGAAGCCAACGCCGAACTTAACACAGAAGATCCCAGAGATCAAGTTAATGAAAAAGAAAGGTATCAATCCAAGCGGCAAATGGAAAGCGCAGAATGCAGTAAAGAAGAGCCCCAATTATGGGCAGGCGAGAAAGAGGAAAGAGGAAAAAGTCTAAGAGAAGGGCTGTAACCAGATTATGCAAAACCTCACAAACAGGCACCCCTTAAGGCCCCTGGAAACCCCAAGAGTGGCGTTGGAACCAAACATCATAATTCAACCTAGCCAACTTGGGCCAAATACAATACGAGACCCAGTATTAACAGCCGTAAACAGCTCTTCTCTCTTCCCATTTCCTCATCGTCCCGTAGGAGCACAGGAGGGATGCAACGACATTGGAAAGAGAAGGAGACAGAAGATCTCAACACTCATCAACAGACAAATCTACAGACAAATCCTCAATAACTAAAACAAACGGCATTCGGAATCAAACTAAAACATCATCCCCAGAAAATAAGAACCTCAACAACCCGCAGGATGAGTCATCGGGTACAGCCGGAATTAACTCATCCTTCGTGACAACGGAAGAGTGGGAAAAAATGGTGGATACCTTTGTAGGAAAGTGGATATCTGACTATGGTTGCCCCCAACTTTTTGCCTGATGTTTTGCTGGTTTTTCGACTTAGTTGACCTGGGACCCTGCTATTCAGGGCCCCAGGCCTATTGCTCTCTCTGTAAAATGGATTCCATGTACCTTAGGTGCATATCTAATTGGATACTGAGTCACCTTATCAGTCCCTGTACAGTGTACCTTAGGTACCCAGGGCATAGGTGCACCCAGGGCCTACCAGGGGCTGCAGCATGTATTATGCCACCCCTGGCTGGCCATCCAAATCTGACAACTGGCTGCACGACAGCTGGGGCAAGGTGGTGTAATCACCCTTTGCAAGGAAAACAGTCACCCATGCTCTGGTCACGAGCCGACTGGACTACGGAAACACCCTCTACGCAGGTACCACCGCTAAACTCCAGAATAAACTACAACGAATCCAAAACGCCTCAGCCAGGCTCATATTAGACATCCCACGCAACGAACACATCTCTGGTCACCTTAAAGATCTCCACTGGCTACCCGTCAATAAGAGGATTACTTTCCGACTGCTCACCCACGCACACAAATCACTCTACGACATCGGACCAGACTGCCTCAACTCTCGACTGTCCTTCTACACCCCCTCCCGCCAACTCCGCTCTTCCAGCCAAGCCTTCGCCACTGTACCTCGCATCAACAAGACCACCATGGGAGGCAGATCCTTCTCTTACCTGGCTGCCAAAACCTGGAACTCACTCCCCGCTTACCTTCGCCTCACCCAGAATCACCTAGCGTTCAGAAAGCAGCTTAAAACGTGGATATTTGACAAATAATCATCCCCCCCTTCCTAAGCGCCTTGAAACCCTCTGGGTATGTAGTGCGCTATATAAATTTTATTACTTGACTTGACTTGACTAGATATAGTATCTCTATATCTAACCCTAAAATGGACACATATTCCTATCAGTCACTCCTATGGCAGGCCTTAACAATCCTGAAGGCAGAGTGCTTGGAATTATGTGAGATGGTACTCTGGCATGAGCTGAGCCCGTTTGCAGCTTGCGGAACCAAGTCCTAATAGCTGTTCCATGATAACGCGTACCATATACTCTTAAGTGCATTATAATCCTCGCGGTTATTTGCTAACTTTGGTATCGCATTATCAAAACATGTCGAGTAAGGTGTCATACGAATTGGAATACTAACCCCTCGCCAATTCTGGCGACGGGGTTAGCATTCCACCCTTCTAGAGGGACACGACTTGTATGTAACTGTGAACCCCGGTTAAAGTTAACTCGAGCCTCAGCATCACAAAATGGATGCTGCCACCACTGACACAAGTCTGACCTCCTGCTGCTGGGAGTCCTTCCAGCGAGGGAGGCTTGGACAAAGGGTTTCCTGCCTTGGGAGGTGCTAGCACCACCCCAGACAGGATTTTGTGTATTAGGTAGGACAGGGCTGAAAGGAGTGAGACATGCCCGGGGCACACAAGGTGTCCCTGTGCATATGCCGGTCCAAACCAGTTCCTGGGGCACCCAAGCCCCAGAGCTGGCGCAGGACCGGACAAAGGAAAGGGGGTGTAACCACCCACCTTCCTGGTCCCACCCAGAGGAGGGACCTAGTCGTAGTGCAGCCCCCTTTAGCCGGATAAAGGCAGGAGCTGGTCCCATTCCAAATTAGATTATCCTGATCAACTTCACAAGAAGAAACTCTGGACCTCGACGTTCTGCTCTACAGAAGACAGAAGGAATCTCCCTTGTGGGCAAGGAGTGTCCACCCTGCATCTGCAGGCACCATCAGCGTACCGCGACTTCCCTTTGTCGTCTTCCTGCAAAGGATCCAGACTTCAGAGCCCGACGAGACCTGGATTCCCAGACCTCTCCGACCTCAACCCACATCTGCAGCCGAGCTGAGACCCGTGGGTGCGACGAGACACGTGGGACCGGCCATCTTGAAAGAAGCAGCACTTCGCTTCAGCACAACTTCCGAGGCCTCCTCGTCGAAGTGCTTTGGGGACTGAAAAGCCCCGACCCCGAGCAGCTTCTGCATCGAAGATCAGCCCTCCAGCATCCACGAGATATGCGTGGGGCCCTTCTGCCTGTTTGCTGCTCGACGCGTTGTCTGGTCATTTGCCGGCTGGCTAGTGACCTCCTAGACAACGAACACCGACAACTTTGCTGCTGGTCTGGTTGCTCCAGACTGGCCTTTGCTCCCTTCCAAAAGAGGAGCACCCCGGACCCTCCTGGTCCACTCCAGACGCCGTTTCCACTCACCGCGTGGGTTGCCTTTGCCAAGGTCTGTTGAACCCGAATCCGGAGACGACACCGCTGACAGCGAGAGCCTGCGTGGGACAGCTCGTGCCTCCATCCTGGTCGTCGAAGACACCACCTGGTCCACGTGGCGGCAGAGACAAGCGTCCACCTTCACCTGATCGCGACGACGACATCTGGTTCCACCCCTGGTTCCACTCCAGTCACTGGCTAGTGACTTTGAACATTGTCCCCTCTGCTTTCAGGTTCCTCTCTTCACCAATCCACCCTTGGATTGCACCGGACATCTTCCTCCTGGTCGCCTGCAGCATCTTTCTTCAAGGTTCCATAGACTTCGACGTGGAAACCCGACACGACTTTGCACCCGCAGCCTGTGGGTGAGGTAACACAAGCATTTCGGTGCTCAAGGGTAGCTTGACTATCCTAGTGTCCAGTTCCATTGTCGTTTCAGTCCTATCTAGTCAGGAACGTCCGTACTCACCTTTTCTTTAAACTGTACTGTCCATAGACGTTTGTACGCATCTCGCGTGTGAGTTCACACTCTGCACACGCGCTCCGTGGGCCTCCTATTACTTAACTCAAGTTAGAATAGCGTGGTCCCAGCGATCCTACAAACTCTGGACAGCTCCATTCCTTAAATTGACTTTCGCATTCCATTTATTTAGTATATGGTTTGTCGTGCCCCTAGGGCACCATTGTAAATCGTGCAACTTAAACGTATTTTTCCTAAGAGTTTGTCATGTGTTTAGCCCTCTGACCTCATAAAGAGTTCAGAGGTGTATGTTAGATAATAAGTAACTGTTTATTTTCATAACTACCTGTGTGGTGTCCTTTTCATTTGGTATTCAAAGGTTATATGTGGTAAAACAGCTGGCTTCACATGCCATAAAGAGTTTAGCCTAAAGACTGCTTTTGTCCACGCTACTAGGATAGCTGGTCTATAAGGTTGACTTACAACCAATCACCATAAGGGTTGTTTGGACTGATACAAGGTGGTCACTAGAACTAGTGAACATCATATATCAGGCAAACTTCTCACAACCTATTCCCAGGGAAAGTGTGATACATCACTGCAGGACATAGAAAACAAGATACATGAAGCACCAAAGGCTCTTACTATAGAGGAGAGCGGACTATGGGCGTCCCTCCTAAACACCATGAATCTCTCGACAAAAGCTATGGAATACCATTCGTACAAGATGGATATCCAACTAAACCTTCTAACACACCTAACCACACATGTCATCAACATTGACAACAAGCTACTAGATCTGAATGAGCTGATTAAAAGAGCTCAATCAGAAACTGCGATCAACCCCCCAAGCTGCACCGGTTATTCAATTATCGATAAATTAGCCACCCTTCCGGCTGTAATGAGCGATCTCCTAACAGATACAAAGTTTACAAACAACTCTCAAAGAGAAGGAGCAGTAAAGGTAATCGTAAGTGAAGAAAGAAAAAAGTGGAGCATGCCTCAAAGCAAAAACTGAGGAATCGAACCACCGCGAATCAACCAAGGAATCAAACAGCATAAAAACCTAGTCTAAAGAAAAGTACGAATTGAGCGTAGTTCAAGAGGGTGTTCAGGACGGACAAAAACCACAAAGGATTAAAAGCTTAGCAAGCAGGATCTTTACACTCGCCCCAACAAGAAAAACAGCAGCAGCCTAACTCCACAGAGCTGTCAAATAATTCAGAAGAAGGAGACCAATGGCTCGGCAGAATGCAAACATCAAAACAACGACAGAAAATGAAGAGAAAAGGGAGAAATAAAACATGCACCATAAAATCCTTCTTCCAACAGGCAAACAAGACGGTGACAGAACCTGAGATGGTACAAGGAAATATGATCGACGAACCAAATTAAAATCTCAAGCCGAGTCCCTTTAACGATCATGGCCTTACGGGACCAGAAATAACGTCCCCACAGACCAAACTTTCGCAAGCCAACAGGACTTAAGTACCGGAGGCGGAAGTGAACAAGCAAGAATGTCCAGGGACAAAAAATAAGAGTGCAACAAACACCTTAGGAGTGCAAAAAGTGGGAACAAAATCAGCTGGAAATATGGCCTCACAAAAAACAGGGGCTCAAACATCTGGGAACTTGCCATCACCACGGCCCCAACAACAAGGAAAAAAGACCCCGAGGTAAAGCTAAACATGGATTCACTGAACCGGAGAGGGCAAGCCCCACAAACCCCCGGAACCGCCCAAAGAACAGCACATGAAGCAAAATCCGAACAATTAAAGGACAACAACAATCACGCTACCCACAATCCAATTTTCAACATGGAATCACACAGGGCAGGCCCACCAAGCCCCCAGAATACCCCACAGAATAGAATTTGAAATAAAACCCGAACAACCTCTGGATAACACCAATCTCGCCAACTATAAATCAATACTATTCATCCCAGAGTACAGATTTAAGGGCCAAGAGGACATTCTAAATAGAAGCAACATCCTTCGAGTATTAAACTCAATCACAAACCTGGGAAGAGTAAATACCCAAGATCTGGAGGCCGTAGAATTCATCAGGCATAAGCACCTGTCGGAACAGGAAATAACAAAAACTACCTGGATTACCGGAGATCTGGCGGAAAAAATCCTAAAGGAGGAAAGGCAACTGGAGGCATGGGGGATTCGAACAAAACTGTATCACAATCCCTGCTACCCCGAACCTCTACTCCGCAATTTTCAAGAATACATTAATCCAACACAGGAAAAAGATTGCCCTGGCGCACCCAAAAAATCCATATTAAGAGGAGCCCGAGGAAGCTCAGCCAAACGAATGGACAGAGAACTCCTGTGGCCCAGAAACAAAGGCGAACCGGACCTAAGACAAGACTGGGATTGGGTAGCAAAAACTAACACCACCAGACATATCGGCCCATGACAGTCCTAAGAACGAATCAGGAATGTGCCAAAAATAAAGCCATCGCTAAAACTGTGTTCTTGGAACATAAAGAGGCTGGGTCCAAAAACCACAAACAAAGACCTATTGTTATATTTCCAGCAGTACGATCTAATTTTACTACAAGAAACCTGGTTGGTAGAGCCGTTTCACCTCCACAGCTATAAAACATACCACCTCCAGCCAGCAGAATCTCAAAGTTCGGACACCAGAAAGGAAGATTAACTACATACACCTCGATAAAAACAATAAACACAGTAAAAGAATTGCTGAACAAAAATCCATCTGGAATAGATAATGGAATAAATGCAGTACAGCTGGAATTTTCAACTCTGGGAAAAAATAGACAACAGTTAATCCGGGTAAATACTTACTTGCACCCGAAAGGTTAAAAAAACTGTGCAAAATCCCTGGTGTTAGAACTGACGAAATTAATAACGGAAGGAGAGACCCCGACACTTATTGAAACAGGTGATTTTAACATGTTCCTCTCAAAGAGCCAAGGAAACAACCACCCATTAGAAGATCAATTACATGAAAGGGGGATCCCTCTATTGGAAGAGTGCCCATGGGGAAAACAAAAAAATCTATCTAAAAACGTATTAAAGGACCTAACAAATCTGGGCCTCATTTCGATAAACGACCGATCACCGGGGGACCGACCCCAAGCTGCAACCTTCCGCAACTTCAACTCTAGCACAGCGATAGATTACACCTTCCTATCTTATTCACTTTTCACATTAGTAAACTACATTAAAATTGGTACGTCCGACTGCAGCGAACATCTCCCGGAAGTACTGACACTGATGGCACAGGGGACAGCATTAACAACTCCAACTGACGTGCAAAATCTAACGATCACGTCAAAATGTAAAAGAATCATATGTAAAACAAGCGATCCAGAAAATCTTGCGAAAGATGCCAAGATCTGCTGGGAAAGTGCCAATTCATTCTATGATAACAACATAACCGCCTGGGAAACCTTCCAGAACATTTTTGGCCTAGCTAACTCCAAGAGCAATTCCTCACAAGAAATTTATGAACCACAGAAGCAAAAAGAACATGCTTGGCTGACAAGTAACCCAAAAACTTACACACTGACACCCCGAACTTTCAAATTAACGCAAATAAAAACTGCAATCAATAGAACACTCCGCGGTCTATGGAAAAACGGGAGCGATAACAACCTACAGACCGAATTTAGATCATTAAAGATCAACAAGAATAAGATCCTGTGGTGAATAAAACAGGACTTCAAAGAAAAAACATGAGCGAAATTGCTTTACGACTCCAGAAGTAACAACAGCGCCAGATTCTGGAATACTGTTAACAAAATTGAGAATCCTAAAGCCCCTGGAGTAAATTCCCACATAACGGAGGAGACCTGGGTAAAACACTTAGCCAACCATTTCAATAATGAAATCGACAAAGCAAATGAAGACCTAGAGGTCCGGAAGGAGAGCATGAAGGGCCCAAAGCCACCAGTTTAGGAGACCAACTTCTCAGGCTCAACATTACAGATTAAGAGCAGAATTGCGAAAGGCCGGAACGAGGGAGCCTCAGGGCCGACCTGAATTCCTCCACCCTCTACAAGCAAGAACCAAATTACTGGGCTGAGCAAATGCTCCCACTATTCTCGAAAATCTGGGTGGCAGAACGAACCCCGAGCTCCTGGAAGGGATCAATTATCGCCCCGATTCATAAAAAAGGCAACAGGAGCGAAGCAAAGAACTACAGACTCATTGCCCTTATTGACATAAATGCCAAATACTTTTCGGGGCTCCTCCTAGAAGAGCTAACAACTTGGACGTTAAAGAAAAACGTAATCCCCATTAATCAGACCGGCTTCCAAAAAAATACAGGGACAACGACAAACATTCTAGCCCTCTCCCTGTTAATAGATTCCACAATCAAACAAAAAAAAAAAACGCTATATGTATGCTTCATTGACTATTCAGCCGCATTTGACAGCATAGACCGAGGAAAACTCTTGGCCAAGCTCTCAAGCTGGGATGCTGACCCCAAATTGTTGAACCTACTGATTTTATTGCACACAGAAACCTGGATTCAAATAAAACTGGGGGCAGGTAACTGTTTATCAAGAAAAATAGCAACTACAGAAGGCCTGAAGCAGGGGTGCGTCCTCGCACCGACCCTGTTCAATCTCTTTATGTACGATCTCTCCAATGACCTTGATAAATGCAATCATCACACCCCAAAGCTAGGGGGCTTCACCTTGTCCAACCTTCTTTACACGGACAATTTAATATTAATAAGCCAAACTCCTGTTGGTCTTAAACACCTTATCAACACAACGAGCAATTTCTCAGAAAAGAACGGATTAAGTATAAATTTTGAAAATTCAAAGGTGATGATATTAAATCAAAAACTCAAAAAGGCACACCCACAGTGATTTCTGCCAGAAGATGAAAATAGTCAAAGAATACAAATATTTGGGCATGATTTTCGACACGAAAGGCTTTTTCAAACAACAAAAAACGGTAATAAAGAACATAGGGATATCATTGGCGATTGCACTAAAGAGTATTAAGAACAAAATAGCAGGACCAAACCTAATCCCTCTGTTAGACGTTCTACAAGCAAGACTATTGCCATTGATAACCTACGGCAGCGAATGTATGAGAGGGAGAGACGAGTCCACCTTAGATAAAGTAGTGGCCAAAGCAATGCGAATACTTTTCAGTCTCCCGCCGTACACTTCGCCAGCTCAACTAAGGCTTGAGTTCGGCCTACAGAAACAACAAATAGCACGCAAGGGTGCTTACGTAAAATGCTGGCACAAAGTAAAGAGTGATGAGATAGGCACCCTGAACAATTACCTTTGGAAAGAGATGGAAAGAAACATGGACAGCCCTGCAATGGTCTATCTCCAAGCAGCAATAAGCACCCTTGTGCTAAAAGACCTTTGGGAAGGGAGCTGCACACATAAATGTTTTAAGCGGTTCCGTACTTGGGGAAGAGGAAAGATTCATCCAAATCACATGACAACCATACAGCGGCTTACTTACGGACATTACATGATTGCCTATCGGAATCAAACATAACTGCCTTTGTTGGTAAGTCACATTGCGATGAGGGGATAGGGTGCTACCCTTAGGAACCTTGACAAATAATTATTTGGTCAAATGTTGAAAATGATGAATCTTTAGAGTGACCTGACTCTCTTTATAGAATGTCCATGTGAATCATGTACATTGTGTCTTTTTTACGTATAGGAACAATCCCTACTGACTGAACTGGACTTAAATGATGCAATGTAAAATAGGACAAACAACAATCGTTTAAATTCAAGGTGAGGTTTCGGTTTATTGACTCGCTCTTTCAACACACTGGTAGGGTAATGAACTTCTTTTTTTTCCGTAAATAGTAACATTAATTATGAATATAATAGGTGATGTCTTCTTATTTTTTGGAACAGTCCAGACAAATCGCTTGGTTTTCAAATGTGCTTTCACATGCATTGGTCATTAGGTATCAAACACTGGGTATGGTTCTTTGCTTTAAATGATTATAATTTGTGTCGTGGTTAGGTCACAAAAAGAATTCTTCACACAAAATATTATTCAATTTGTTATTTTCTTCACCACAATGATGTGGGGTTCCACTGTGTGGCTTTACCTTTATGGATCACAAGGTTGCGGTTCACTGCCGAGCACACTTCTGTCCCTCTTTTCTCTTTCCTTCTTTTTTCTTTTCCATTCTTGTGCTTCAAATTTTCTGTGTGCTTAGCACAGGAAAAGGGCATGCATTGTCGTGTATACAATATTCGGTGTTAATAACTAAAAAGTATACAATGGAAGGTGGTGTAAAAATTGTCTGTACATATGTTTTTGCAGCCTTGATAAAGCCCATGGGGGCGAAATGTACGTCGGCTGCTGCTGTTGTCTGTCTGTATGGAATTGGAATAAATGAATCAAAAAGACATGACTCAACACTTGTTGTGGAATTCTTCCAAAGGATACTCTTTCCATTATCAAATGTGGATGAAAGACAATCATTTGGTGTTCTTCAGTATTTCTGTTGGAGAATTCAAGGAGGATGAGGAATCTTTTTTTTATTTTGTTAATGAGGGACTCAATTACTTGGAGTAGGCATCTTCAAGCTGCTTTTGGAAAGTTATGTCCAGACTGTTAAATTCATTCTCTACAAAACTATCCAAAAAGAAGGACCACATTTGGCTAAAATTATGCAGATGGTCTTATTTTCTTTAAGGGGGTCATACTTTCAGTCACCTGTGGGGTTCATGCACTTTGAATTCTTTGGGATAACGTCCTGCACACTTCTGGACATGGTTTAAATCTGGTGTTGTCACTGAGATCACTATACCAACTTGAAAATCACTATACTATCTAATCACTATCCTAACGTCTTTTCCCTAGAAATCACAACTTAGTACATGACATTTCTTACTACTTAACTGAATGTCCCATTCTTAATGTACCGATGCAGAGTCCTCATTTCAATGCAGTACAATGCTCGGGTCACACAGTCCTTTGCTAGCGAACTGTATAACAAATGAGATATTCAAGGAAGATGGATGGAACATTAGAGGATCTCACATGAAGGACAGGACACAAGTGGGAGAAATTGTATATTTGGTAGTAACATGTCTGGGATATCTTGGGAACAGTACAATACACACATGGGATAGGTTAGGGCAGAAACAGATTTGTCACAACTAGAACAAAATCAATAGATTAAGTGGGTCAGAGGAGGCCATTGTAGAGACACATCAGCTGTGAAGGCTAATTTCACCTGAATATATCAGGGATCACAGATTTAGAATGAAACTCACACCACAAACCGTAATCTCCTAACAAGGCATTACAGACAAGGAGTTCAGAAATTAGTGGGATTTTAGGACTTGGTTGACTGGAGTTGGGGATTCAATGTGGATTAAGATAAAGGGCTGAAGAGGAGCAGAGCTGTATTCTTTTTCCACACACCCAGTGTCTGGAATATATTTGCAATATACCCTATACTAACCTCCACTGGGTCTGGCATCTAAAATGTATGAGTAACATTGCACTTTTAAGAGCCAGCAATCCACTTCAATCGCCCTGGAGGAAGGGAGGAAGGTTGGGGTGAGTGTGAAGAGATGCTCAGGCTACACAGAATCCTAGGAGGGGCCATAATAGAATCAAAACTTTGCCTTCTCAAAGATCAATCCCTAGTTACTCATCCACACAGATTTTACCCATCAGTGCCCTCCCACTCATCCTCATAATCTAGCTTCTCTCTGTACATCTCAATCCCTTCTATACATATTGCCCCATTTCTCACATGGATATTATGCTGCTAGCATGCAATAATCGTGCCAAAGAACAATTGTAAGTGAAAGCTATCTCTCTCTCTTTAAAGTGATTGTTCTTCAAGTGCAGTGTTCATGTAATAGAAAGATAAGAACAATAGTTACTTACCTGTAATCTGTGGTTCTCCAGTATTGGTGTCTTTCATAGATTCACATGCCTGAATCATTCCCCATCGTCGGAGTGGGAGTCCCACGGTACATAAAAAAGCTAGAATTATGCCATAATCACCAAAAAAAACCTTGGTAACATAAAACCAGGAAGTAATGTAGCCCTAAGCTACAAGGAAAAAAAACGTCCACACCTATGACTATCATAGTCATTATATAAAATCCAAACTGCAACCAATCAGGCGACAGCACCCACCAGAATGTTCTCCTCAGAGGCTCAGGCTCTCAGATTTTCTCGCACAAGAGTGAACCAGGAGAGAAGAGCGTAAACCAGCCTCTGAGGGGACGTGGGCGAGGTGCATGTGAATCTATGAAAGACACCAACACTGGAGAACCACAGATTACAGGTAAGTAACTATTGTTCTTCTCCAGTATTGGGGTGTCTTTCTTAGATTCACATGCCTGAAACAGAGTAGATAGCAGTATAGCCACATAATGCTCATAAGACGCTCTTTGTACCGTAGTATATCTATATATGTGTAAGAATACATATTATATATACACTTATATATACTTATACATTATATCTACTTTATTTGAACACATTGACTGCATCACTCACTGAAGGGATTGAACTGTTATCACACCACAAGTTCCAGCATGCCCCAGAAAATATGCTCCATCAGGACGGCCACTAGGGGTCAAAAACTTGCAAATGCAGGCAATTGTTTGTGTGTGGTGTCTGATGCATAAAGGCTTACCCATGAAGAAGGTCAAAGGTTGAACGAAACGCGTCGAACTAGCCTCTGCAGAAATAAAAGAATAATTAAACTCACTGTGGGAGTGCAGCTCAAAGCTATTTCGCAAGGAGAGGGTTTTGTAATGTTTCAGCTACGTGGTTCTGCCGCGAGCGACGCACCGCCAGCAAGCGCGCCATGGCTACCCAAATCTGAACAATCTTTGGAGTACGTAAAAGCGTCAAGGGTTCAGCAGTGCGCCACTGGAGACTGTCTCTGGTATGGTCTCCAGCAACCTCGAAAATAGGGATGCGAGGGAGCAGCAATGAGCAGAAATTAACTTTATTTGAACACATTGAATGCATCACCCACTGGAGGAATTGATCTGTTATTACACCACAAGTTCCAGCATGCCTCAGAAAGAACGCTCCATCAGGACGGGCACTAAGGGTCAAAAACTTTCAAATTCAGGCAATTGTTTGTGTGTGGTGTCTGATGCACAAAGGCTTACCCATGAAGAAGGTCAAAGGTTGACTGAAACGTGTCCGAACTAGCCTTTGCAGAACTAAAAGAATCATTAAACTAACAGTGGGAGTGCAGCGCAATGCTTTTCCGCAAGGAGAGGGTGTTGTAAAGAAAATATATATATGTACATACATATATCATGAAACAAAGTATCAATAATGTCACAATTCTGCATGAATACATTTGTGCTCAACATATGCAGAAGAATTTGAAAAAACAGAGTAAGTATGTCAATAAGTGTCTAAGAAAGAGCATAGTGGAGGAGGGAGAACATAGGCTCACCTTATTTAAAAAGATTGCGGGGGGAACAGCTTGTCCCACTGACGTATCTGCATCGCTTGAAGCCTCCAAACAGTATTGCTTGGTAAAAGAGTGTCTGCGGGACCAAGTTGCTGCTCTGCAGATTTGATTAAGAGGCACACCGGCAAAGAGAGAGGTAGATGAGGAGATTGCATTCATAGAATGTGCTCTCGGGTTGTCTGCAAAGGTCTTCCCACCTGTTGATGGCAAAGACAAATCGCAGAGGAAAACCAACAAGCTATGGTCTGTTTGGATACAGAGTAACCTCCCCTATGCCACAAACAGTTAGTCTGATTTGCGAAATGTTGCCGTTCTTTGAAGATAGAACTTGAGACATCTGATGTCAAGGGAATGCAGGGCTCTTTCCGCAGGTGTTTGAGGATTTGGAAAGAATGTTTTCAAAATGATTGGTTCATTACGGTTAAAGTCCGTAGGCACTTTAGGCATGAAACTGGGGTTGGTGCGTAGCACCACTGAATTTGAGGTGAAGTGAATAAAAGGTGGCTTAACAGTGAATGCTTCAATGTCACTGACTCTCCTTGCTGATGTCAGAGCCAACAGCAAAGATACTTTCCACAAAAGAAACTTTAAATCCACCTTATGAATAGGCTCAAAGGGGTGCCGCATAAGCTGTGCAAGCACCACATTTAGATGCCAGGATGGAGGTGGACGCCAAATAGGGGGAAACATTTGAAATAATCCCTTGAAGAACTGCTGAATGACTCTTGTGGAGAAGAGCGAATTGGAACCATCCTGTCGGAACCTTGAAATAGCTGCCAAGAACACTTTCAAAGTGGAATGGGATAAACCCGATCTTGCCAAGTGAAAAAAGAACGGTAAGATCTGTTCTGGTTTTGCATGAATCGGATGTATATTGGCAGATTGGCACCACATGCAAAACCTCTTCCATTTGAGTTTCTATGTCTTAATCGTAGCAGGCGCTAGAGCATTGGCTAAAACTTCCTGACAGTCCGCAGGAATATTTAGGTGTGCGAATTCAAGATGTTGAGGAGCCAGGCTGCTAATTTCAAGGATGCTGGGTCCGGGTGACAGATCTGTCCGTTCTGGATGGACAGAAGGTTCAGTATTGGTGGAAACTGAATGGGATTGCACTCTGAGAGGAGGAGAAGCTCAGTGAACCAGAATTGGCAGGCCATCTGGGAGCAATGAGAATCAGGCAGCAAGGCTATTTCTTCATTTTGCGGATAACTATGGGAACCAACGGAATCGGAGGAAAGGCGTAGGCATATATTTGTGACCAATTCATCGAAAGCGCATTCCCGCATGAGTCTTTGTGGGGAAGCCAGCTTGCAAAGTATGGGCATTTGCGGTTCTGACTGGTCGCAAACAGATCCAGATCGGGATGGCCCCACTCCCGAAAGACTCATTTCAATGTTGGTTGATGCAGCTCCAATTCGGGTTGGATATTTTTGATCTGCTGAGGGAATCCGCTAGGACATTGGAGACCCCCATAACATGAACAACTGAAAGATTGATCTTGTGACATATCACCCAGTCCCAGAACTCCTGGGCTTGTTGAGAGAGCAGTGCCGACTTCGTCCCTCCCTGCTTGTTCAAGTAATGCATACTCGTAGTGTTGTCTGTCCGAATTAGTACTGAAGCTCCGAGAATGACCGTTTGAAAGGACTTCAAGGCCAAGAAAATGGCTCCCAACGCCAGAAGGTTGATATGCCACTACTTTTGAAGGACGCTCCACTTGCCATTGACAGTCATTCCCTGAAGGTGTGCCCCCCATCCTTCAAGGGAAGCGTCCATGGTGATGGTGAAATTTGGCACCTCTGCCAGGAATGCACCTCCTTGTACGTTGTTCACCGGAGTCCACCAGAGGAAGGCTTCTCGCATCCGAGGATTGATGCGTATGACATTGTCGAACAAGCATGAAATCTGCAACCACTGGAGGTTGAGTTCCTCTTGCAAAGGCCTCATTCTGAGACGGCAGTTGGGTATCAAGGGGATGCAGGAAGAAATCATCCCTAGAAAAGACGAATAGTCGGACTGAAACACACTCTTTTGATTGCAATAGGCGAGCAAGCTTGCAGATCTTGTGTTGGCTTTCTTTTAGACAAAGGCCTGAGTGAGCTGGGTGTCTAACGTGGCTCCCAAGAAGGTCTTTCCTTGTGATGGAACCAGATGAGATTTGTCGAAGTTGATGAAGAGTCTCAGAGATTGGAATAGTGATAGACACCTCTGAACGTGTGCACTTGCAGTTGGAAGGGAATTCGCCTTGATAAGGCAGTCGTCCAAGTATGGGAAGATTTGAATGCCTTCTAGACGAAGGTGTGCGGCCACCGGAGCTAGTACTTTTGCTAACACATGGGGTGCTGACCTTAGTCCAAAAGGAAGGACTCTGAACTGAAAGTCCCTGCCAGCCACTTTGAACTGTAAGAATTTCCTGTGTCTGGGTAGGATCGGCACATGAAAATAAGCGTCTTGGAGGTCGAGGGTGGCCATGTGATCCCCTGCCGAAAGGAGTTGGAGGATTTCTTGAAGTGTTAACATCCGTAAGGATATTTTTTTCAAGTATTTGTTGAGGGAGTGAAGGTCGAGAATGGGGCGTCATTCTCCCGACCTTTTCATTATCAGGAAAAATCTCTAATAAAATCCTGTTTCTCTTTGTAAACAAGGGACGCTTTCGATCGCTCCTTTCCGAATCATCAAATTTATATGGGAAAACAGCTCCTTGAGATGAGCAGGAGGTGGGTCTTTGGGAGGAGAGTTTGGACAAATCTTTATGAATTCCAAAACATGGCCTCTAGCCACTATGTCCAGGACCCACCTGTCTGATGTGTTATCGGACCATTTCGAGTAAAGTTGGGATATTCTTCCTCCAACTTTTAATGGGGGACGGCAGAAATGGTGGCAGGTGGCGGATCTCATTGTTTTTTAGCTGAATCCCGTTCACAGTAGTAAGGCTTCCTTTTTGCGTGTGAGTAGGAAGTATTTCGCTGTCCGTATGACTGCTGCCTGTAGGACTGATATCTCGGATTACCTTGTGTGGCTTGATATGACATTTGTTGGTTGTAACTTCCTCTATTGGAGAAAGGTCCACGCCATTTGGCACCCCGAAAGGACTGCTTGCGAAATTGAAGGCCACCAAGAGATCTTGCCGTTTGTGTCCTTTTCAATACCCTGAAGGCCTCATCAATATGCTGACCAAAGAGTGATTCTCCATCAAACGGCATGTCAAGTACTTTCGCTTGAACTTCTTGGCGAAAAGATGTAGACTTCAGTCAACCATGTCTCCTTAGTACAGCCGCACCAGCTAGCTGTCTAAATCCTGTGGATGCGACATCCACGGCTGCGTCTATTATTTCCTCAGAAGTACGCTCCCCTTCTTGCAAGATCTTCAAAGCCTCAGACTTAAAATGTTCCGGCAGCATGTTAATGTAGGGGGTGATGTCTGACCACATCTTGCTGTCATATATCCCTAATATGGCTAGGGAATTTGCAGTACGTACGGTCATTGCTGCCATGGTGGAAACTTTCTTCCCAATAGAATCCAGCCACCTGCAGTTCCTATCTGGCGGAGCTGTGATAGGAGACGATGGGTTCCTGGCACTTCTCTGTGCCAGTTGGGCTTTGACCGAGTCAGCTTTCGGTTGGCCTATAAGGCATGCAGGTGATTTGCTTGGTGCCTCTTTTTTTCTCTAATCGAGGCAGGACCGCAGGAAGGGAAGCAGGTGCTACCATGACCTTCAAATCTTCCTTCCAGATGAAGTCTACAATAGGAATGGTCCGTATCTGCTTTTGTGGCTGGTCCTTAAAATCATAGAGAAAGCAGTCATTATTCTTCGTCTCCATAGGTATGAGAAACCTTTGTGTAGCCCTCTCCATAAGGAGATGAAAGCCTCCAATGTCTACCGGTGGAGAGTCAACGGGAGCTGGAGCTGAAGGCGACAGTGTTCGGATTTGATAATCGTCCCACTCCGTTAGAATAGACCTATCATCCACTTCTCCATCCTTCCTGTCATCATCAGTGGTGTTAACATTATGGGAATGATGAGACGTACCGAGAAGGTGGTCTAGGAGACCTTAAAGAAGAAGTAGAAGCTGTAGGCATGGGCGTTGCCAAAACAGACGCTGCCGTTTCATAAGAAGGAAACTGGCGATAATAATCGTCCAACATGTATTGCAGATCATTTAGCAAGGCTAAGGGCATCTGTGCTGTTGCAACCGTTTAAGAAGCTGGAGGTACAGGGAAAGAGTCTTCATCCAGATACTTAATCAGCAATTCCGAAGGACTTCTGGCAGTACGGAATCTGTCGTCCTCTTCGGACTCATCCTCCCAGGAGTCCAGCAATTGCTATAGCAGCTCAAGAGGTACCTGCTGAGGGGAGACATGCAATGGAGAGAGGGTTTCCAAGGAAGAGCCTTGTCTTTGTAGCAAAGTAGCCGTTGTCGTAGGCGGTGCAGAAGAGGCAGTGGCCGTTGCAGCAGACCAAACATGCAATTCCGTGCAGGAAGACAAAAGAGGCATCGCCGAGTGGGCCGTCGACGTTATCGCCGTCGTCGGTGCTGGTGTCAGAAAAGTAACCGTTGAGGCAGCTGTTTTCGTTGACGAGGCAATCTTAGTCGGCGAGGAGGTCATCGACGGCGAAGTTGTTTTCTACGACAAGGCAACCGTCAATGAGGCAGTCTACGCTGACGAAGCGGTCGCCGCTGATGGAACCGTCAACGGGATCTTCTTAACTTTTGCCGTCGACGTAGAGCCAACGATAGATGAAAT
Source organism: Lissotriton vulgaris (assembly GCF_964263255.1). Taxonomy (NCBI): domain Eukaryota; kingdom Metazoa; phylum Chordata; class Amphibia; order Caudata; family Salamandridae; genus Lissotriton; species Lissotriton vulgaris. Next base: position 540,449,719 of record NC_141689.1, read on the forward strand.
CTCTTTCGTCAATGAAATGGGCTTTACTGAGACAGAGACTACCGTCAAAGGAGATGAAGCTGATGATATAATCATCTTGGGTCTCGGCGACGAGAACGTCACAGTCGACGAAGAAGTAGCGTTGACGATGATCGTCGATGGAGGAGCTTTTTTCTGAGGTAAGTTTTTCCCAGGAAGTCTTTTTGACGCCAGAGATTTTCCAGTCTTTCTCGCGGGAGAAGAAGGCAGGGCTTTAGACTTTGAAGGTGGAGGAGCCTTTTATGAGGAAGAAGGCAAGTCAGAAACCTTAGAGTGTTGAACTTTTCTCTAACCTTAGCCCCAGGAGAAGACACATCTTCCTCAGCCAACCTCTTCCTAGAGGATTTAGATGAGCAAGAGGAAATACTTCCCACCTCAGATAAAATGTTATCCTGGTCTTTAATCTTCTGTAGCCACAGAAGAAGGCACCCTTCTCTATCTCTGAGGGTCTTCTGAGGGAAGGTCCTGCAGATCTTACAATCTCTCACATCACGATCCGGATAAAGGCAATAAATGCACTTCTTGTGGGGATATTCAGAGAACAACCGGAGCTTCCCACAGGATTCACAAGGTCTAAAGAGTGATTTCTTAGAAGATGCCATTCTGAAGTGAAAAAATTCCAGAACAAAAGAAGTACTGAGCAGTGCTCAGGGAGACTCCCTTCACACGACGTGCAGTAGAAAATCTGAGAGCCTGAGCCTCTGAGGAGAACATTCTGGTGGGTGCTGTCGCCTGATTGGCTGCAGTTTGGACTATATATAATGACTATGATAGTCATAGGTGTGGAAGTTTTTTTCCTTGTAGCTTAGGGCTACATTACTTCCTGGTTTTATGTTACCAAGGTTTTTTGGTTATTATGGCATAATTATTTCTTTTTAATGTACCGTGGGACTCACACTCAGACGACGGGGAATGATTCAGGCATGTGAATCTATGAAAGACACCCCAATGCTGGAGAAAAATGGTTATCTTTTTGAAATTATATCAGGTACATATTACACAAACTTTACAGGATAAAAACTCTGTCCCTGTAAATGAGTCTCTTTGCAATAATTAGTCCCATTTGAAGTTTCTTACCACTTGATCTTCTACAAAAGAAGAATGAACCTTTGAAATAAGCAAAGTTCATGAGCCAAGCATGTGTAAAAAAAGAAAAAAATCAATCGATATTGACTGTCTCCACAAAGCTTGCTATGTTTTGCCCTGGAAAGCTAAATTACATTAACTTCCTTGTTTTCAAGATATTTTAATTTCCAGCTCCGAACAGGAGCTTTCAATTGAATTATTAATGAGTCCTCTTGTACAAAAAGACAATGCATTCCACTTGCCACACTGCATCCTCTACGGTTGGTGGGTCCTGGCACATTACTGGTATCTGTACATCCAGGAAATCCCATTTTACCAGCTTGTTGAAGCTTTATTTAGATTAACTCAGGACAAGGGATAGAATAAGACAAATGTATAATTATGAAACAAACAAGCACAACATCAGCACCACTTAGCATAGCATTCAACATGGAGGACAGCTCAAATGAAAAACATGAAAAAATACAATACATATAACTGTTAGAAATCAGTACATCAAGCTAACTTTTCACTTAACATACCTCAAGCAATGGGAAAAGATCTTTATCCTCATCCTTCAACATGTTCCATTTCTGAATAAGTGGAGGCATAAGCATCTGTATATACTCCTGCATAGAGATGGAAGAAAGCAGATCATACTCCAATTGTTAATAACACAAGTCACCTGTGTTATTCGTTACGTTCTGTAATTCTAAAATGTAATGTGCATGTTAACTATTAAAGAAAGCATGGTCATACAAATGTTGTCCCCTTTTACAGAATTAAAAATACTGGATCAGGAGAGTGATGTAGGAGATGCGATCATCTGAAGTGCAGAAACGTGAGTAGGGGTCATAAACATATGAACAACTCCATTTGCAGTTTTACTGTAGATGGTTCAATTGCAAAGCATATTGGTAACTAACACCTGGGGAATTGAAAATGTGCTTGCCTTCAGTGACAATATTTCTGATGGACACTACCCCACAGATTCCTCAAAATATGGATATCCTTCAGGCACCTGACTTACTCACTCACCTGCTGCTTTAGCGGGACTCTTAGATTCGCTACCCAATCTTCAGCGCCATCTTAGGGGTAGGAAGGGACATTTGCAGGTGCCATTTTGGGGAGCGTTCTAGTGGCGAGGCGGCCATGCTCGTCAGCTATTTAAACCTGTCAGTGCAAGCGCGCCAGAGGCAAGCCCGTCTGCGCCCGTCCGCGACCTACCGGGACCAGGGGCCACAACCCCTGGCCCCTGCATGGCGTATTCCAGGTCCGCACTTTTGGCATTGAATCACAGCAAACTACAGCTTAGTCATGCAATTACCATGGACCTACGTCGGGAAGAGCTGCTTAACTCTTCTCACACCATCCCGAGCCGTGAGTGTAATAGAAGGGACCCAGCAGAGAGCCTTAATTTTGCGCTACTTAACACTCGCTCTCTGCAAAAACATAATTTAGTGATCTTTTCAGTATTGCAGGAAGGGGAATTGGATATCATGGGAGTTACGGAAACATGGCTTGAGGAGTCTTCCACTCCCGATCTGGTGGCCTCTTTACCTGCTAATTTTGTGGCCATTTGCAAAAATCGAGCAAGTATTATGAAAGGAGGAGGAGTTGCGTTCCTATATAACAGTTGCCTGAAAGTAGAAAGAATCTGTGCAGAAAGTCTGGAGCATAGGTACTCACAAAGTTTACTCGGGGGCCAAAATTGCAGTCTCGCTTGTGGCCAAGGGCCGAACAGATGGACCTGAGCGATGGGGGCGGGGTCGGTGGGAGGGGAGGTGTCAGTGGGGGCAGGGTAAAAAGAAAAATCACCCCCTTTTCAAAAAATTACTAGGCATTCAAAATGTGATACATGTATGTATGTACCCCGAATAAATACTGTCAATATTTTTTTTTTTTTACTGGGATCTGAGTTTCTGACCATAGTTTTCCATCTTTGTCTTGTTTTGAAAAGTGTTGATGTACCGTGTTTGTGGGTCCCAGGGCTGTGAAGCACAAGTTACTACTTGTGTAACGATATATCTGTAAGAGACATTAGTTAGTGAAAGATTCCTTACCTTAGAATATCCCCAGGCGTCAGACTGGATCCGGAAACATTTGCGTAGCAGTACCCTTGCGCGTCGGTAGGCGTCATCTGCGACTCCGCGTCCGTCGTGGGCACCGTGATGACGTCGTCTGAGTACTTAAACGCCGCCTCCGCGTGCTGACGTCAGTTCTTAGACACAGCTTTTCCGCGCCAGAAGCGCAGAGCCATGCCAAAAACCAACACTGGTGCCATGAAACTAGGGCCCTGAAGGGGATGACCTTAGCCCTAGATAATGGTTCGCAGAAGGGGGAGCATGGGTGGGTCGGTAAGGAATCTATCACCAACTAATGTCTCTTACAGATATATTGTTACACAAGTAGTAACTTGTGCATCTGAAAGAGACACGTTAGTGATAGATTCCTTACCTTAGAATAGATACCCCAGCAATACCAACCCCGTGGTGGTGGGTCTGCGAACCAATAATCACACCAGAAAGTCCTGGAGGACGGAACGGCAAAAGTAGCCATCCCTCCGGACTTGCCTGTCCAGGCAATCATGTCGCGCAAACGTGTGCAGCGAGGCCCACGTAGCCACCTGGCAAATGTCCTGCAAGGGCACACCTCGGCCCAAGGCAGTGGTAGTGGCTGTGGCTCGAGTGGAATGAGCCCTCAGCCCAACAGGGGGTTCCTTCTTAGCCAAGGAGTAACACGCCTGGATGCACAAGATGATCCACCGGGAGATGGTCCGCTTGTGCACCGCTTTCCCTTTCTTAGCGCCCGCGTATCCAACAAAGAGTTGATCATCCACCCGGAACTGTTGTGTGCGATTCAAATAAAATGAGAGCGCACGTTTTGGGTCCAGACGGTGGTGCCTCTCTTCCTCTCTCGAGGGGTGCGGAGGTGGAAAGAAGGTAGGCAAGGTGATGGATTGCCCAATGTGGAAGGCCGTGACTACCTTGGGTAGGAAGGAGGGCCTCGTTCGTAAAACAACCTTGTCCGGATGGACTGAAAGGAAAGGAGGCTTACAAGATAGAGCCTGGAGCTCACTCACTCTCCTGGCAGAGGTGATGGCTACCAGGAAGGCAGTCTTCAAAGAGAGAAGGCGAAGAGGACAGTTGTGAAGTGGCTCAAAGGGAGCGCACATCAGAAACGTAAGAACGAGGTTCAAGTCCCACTGAGGCATCACGAAGGGAACAGGAGGGAACGTATGAGTGATGCCCTTCAGGAATCGATTAACGATAGGGGACTTGAACAAAGAAGGTTGATCAGGCAGCCTCAGAAAGGCTGAAAGAGCTGAGAGATAGCCCTTGACAGTGCCCAGAGCAGAGCCCTGCTAGGCAAGAGAGAGAAGAAAGAGGAGAACCTCAGAAAGAGGGGCATTAAGGGGATCCACAGCCTTTGCTGTGCACCATGCCACAAATCTATTCCACCTGCAGGCGTATACCGACTTTGTGGAGGGACGCCTGGCTGCCAGAATGATGTTACAGACTTCAGGAGGCAAGTCAAATGGCCTCAACTGTCGCCGCTCAATCTCCAAGCATGGAGGTGGAGACTGGACAGGTTCGGGTGGAGGACCGTCCCCTGCTGTTGCGACAGAAGGTCCTCCTGAAGAGGCAGACGAACCGGGGGATCGACTGACATACTGAGTAGCTCGGGATACCAGTACCTTCGTGCCCAGTCCGGAGCCACAAGGATGACTTGTGCCCGGTCGCGCTTGATCTTCTTCAGCACTCTGGGCAAAAGTGGTATAGGCGGAAAGGTGTACAAAAGACCGCAACTCCACTCGCGACGAAAAGCGTCTCCGAGCGAGTGCCGCCTTGGAAATTCCAACGCGCAGAACTGATGACATTGGGCGTTCTCTTCGGTGGCGAATAGATCTAACCAAGGCTCTCCCCACTGCTGAAAGAGACCTTGCACCACGTCCGAGTTCAGACGCCATTCGTGATCCATCATGCACCGGCGGCTGAGTTCGTCCGCCCTGGCGTTCAGAGAACCTGCCAGGTGTTGAACCATCAGAGTCACACCCTGATGTTCCAGCCATTGCCAGAGGCGCAGAGCCCCCTGGCAAAGGGTCCACGACCCCACCCCGCCTTGTTTGTTGCAGTACCACATGGCGGTGGTGTTGTCCGTGAACACCTGCACTACACTCCCTCGGACAGACGGGAGGAATGCCTTCAGTGCTAGACGAATCGCCCGGAGCTCCAAAAGGTTGATATGAAGCAGGGACTCCGCCAGAGACCAGAGGCCTCTGATCTCCGCCTCTCCCATGTGGCCTCCCCAGCCCTGGAGGGACGCCTCCGTCACAACTACGTGCTCCGGTTGGGGAAGGGAGAGGGATCTGCCGTTGACCCATTCGCGGTCCATGAGCCACCACTGCAGCTGTCTCGCAGTGCCCTCCGAGATCAGGACGTGGTCGGACAGGTTGCCCTGATGCTGGGCCCACTGAAACTTCAGGTCCCACTGCAGAGCCCGCATCCGCCACCGTGCGTGATGCACCAGAAGGATGCAGGAGACCATCAGCCCCAGAAGCCGCAGCGTCAACCTGACCGAAACCAGGGATAAAGGCCAGAAGATTGGAATCAGAGCCTGTATATCCCGAACCCGCTGTTCGGGCGGGTAAACCCGAAACTGCGCCGAGTCGAGAACCGCTCCGATGAAAAGGAGCTTCTGAGAGGGACACAGGTGTGACTTCGGCACATTGATGGAGAACCCCAGCTGGTGCAGGAGATCCGCCGTAGTCTGGAGGTAGCTGACGACTGTCTGGGGCGAGCCCGCCTTAAAAAACCAGTCCTCGAGGTAGGGGAAGACTGAGACCCCCAACCTGCGCAGATGAGCTGCGACCACCGCCATCACCTTCGTGAACACCCGTGGAGCGCTGGTAAGGCCGAAGGGGAGAGCGGTAAACTGAAAGTGCTTGTGGCCTACCGTGAACTGCAGGTAACGCTGATGGGCCGGCAGGACCGGGATGTGGAAATACGCGTCCTGCAAGTCCAACGCTACCATCCAGTCTCCTGGGTCGAGGGCAGCTAGGACCTGAGCCAGAGTCAGCATTTTGAACTTCTCCTTCCGGAGGAAGCCGTTGACGTTCCTCAGATCCAAGATAGGGCATAGGCCCCCTTTGCCCTTCTTGGGTACCAGAAAGTAGTGGGAGTAGCAACCACGTCCTACTTCTGGCCCAGGAACGCGCTCGATGGCCCCCTTGGCCAAGAGGGCCGAAACTTCTGTGAGAAGTTGGCCTGATATATGATGCTCACTAGTTCTAGTGATCACCTTGTATCAGTCCAAACAACCCTTATGGTGATTGGTTGTAAGTCAACCTTATAGACAAGCTATCCTAATGGTAGCATGGACAAAGCAGTCTTAGGCTAAACTCTATTGGCATGTGAAGCCAGCTGTTTTACCACATATAACCCCTTGAATACCAAGTGAAAGGACACCACACAGGTAGTTATGAAAATAAACAAGTATTTATTAACTAACATACACCTCTGAACTCTTTATGAGGTCAGAGGGCTAAGCACATGACAAACTCTTCGGAAAAATACACTCAAGTTGCACGATTTACAATGGTGCCCTAGGGGCACGACAAACCATATACTAGAAACAATGGAATTCAAGGAAAGAAAGCACTGTAAGGAGATCCAGAGGTTGGAGGATCGCTGGGACTACGCTAATGACTAGGTAAGTAAGGAGCAGGAGGCCCACAGGACTCGCGTGCAGAGTGGAAACTCTCACGCGGGATGCGTACCAACGTCTATGGATGCTACAGTTTACAAAGTTACGGATTCCGGACGAATCCGGCTGGATGGAGGGAAAACAACAGTGGACCTGAACACTAGGATAGTGAACACTGACTTCAGCACCTAGAAGCTTTAGTTACCTAACCCACAGGCTGCGGGTGCATAGGGCTGAAGTGGTGTCGGGTTTGCTGCGTTGATCCCGGTGATGCCTGAAACAAGGAGTTGCTGACAGGCAGCCAGATGGAGGAGTCCGGTGGTTCCAAGGATGGAACTAGGAAGAAGTCCTGAAAGGGAAGGGGACAGAGTCTCGGTCACTAGCCAGTGACGGTGCTGGAACCAGGAGGGAACCAGGTGCTGTCGCCGCAGTCAGGTGAAGGACGGGACACTTTTCTCTGTAGCTGCGCGGAGCAGGAGCTGTTCTCTGCGACCAGGCTGGAGGCACGAGCTGTCCCACGTAGTCTGCTGCTGTTGGCGGTGTTGGATCGTCGATCTGGTCAACAGGCCTTGGCAAGTGCAGGCCACGCGGTGGAACAAAGATGGCGCGTGGTGCGGACCAGGAGGGTCCGGGGTGCTTCTCGTTCACAAGGAAGCAAGGGCCAGTCTGGGGGACCAGACCAGCAGTGTTGAATTCTTCGGGTCGTCGTCTCAGAGGTCACAAGCCAGCCGGCAAGTGACCAGACAACAGGACAAGCAGCAACCAGGCACGCAGATCTCGTGGATGCTGGGGGGCTGGTCTTTGGTGCAGGAGCTGCGTCGGTGTGGGGCTTCTCAGACCCCAGTGCACTCACTCGAGGATACCTCGGCGGTCGTGCTGGAAGCGCTGTGCAGGTTTCTTCAAGATGGCAGTCTCCAAGTTGCTCGTCGCACCCACGGGTCTCAGCTGTGCTGTGGATGTGGGTAGAGGTCAGAGGAGTCTGGAGGTCCGGGTCTCGTCGAGCTGGGTCGTCGGGTTCCAGGAAGGAAGGACTTGCAGCAAACCGCCCAGGAGCTTGATGGTGCCTGCGAAGCAGGACGGTCACTCCCTGACCATAGGGGAGATTCTTCAGTCTTCTGATGTTCAGGAGGTCGAAGGTCAAGAGTTCTTCGTGGAAGTTGTCAAGATTAATCTAACTGGGAATGGGACCAGCTCCTACCTTTATTCCGCTAAAGGGGGCTGCACTACGACTAGGTCCCTCCCTTGGGTGGGACCAGGAAGGGGGGTGGTTATACCCCCTATCCTTTGTCCGGTCTTGCGCCAGCTCTGGGGCTGGAGTGCCCCAGGAACTGGTATAGACTGAAGTATGCACAGGGACACCTTGTGTGCCCTAGGCATGTCTCATTCCTTTCAGCCCGGTCCTACCTAATACACAAAATCCTGTCTGGGGTGGTGCTAGCACCTCCCAAAGCAGGAAACCCTTTGTCCGAGCCTCCCTCGCTGGAAGGACTCCCAGCAGCAGGAGGTCAGACTTGTGTCTGTGGTGGCAGCATCCATTTTGTGATGCTGAGGCTCGAGTTAACTTTAACCGGGGTTCACAGTTACATACATGTTGTGTCCCTCTAGAAGGGTGGAATGCTACCCCCGTCGCCAGAATTGGCGAGGGGGTAGTATTCCAATTCGTATGACACCTTACTCGACATGTTTTGATAATGCTATACCAAAGTTAGCATTTGACAGCGAGGTTCATAATGCACTTAAGAGTATATGGTGTAGCGTTATCATGGAACAGCTATTAGGACTTGGTCCCGCAAGCTGCAAACGGGCTCAGCTCATGCTAGAGCACCATCTCACATAATTCCAAGCACTCTGCCTTCAGGATTGATAAGGCCTGCCATAGGAGTGACTGATAGGAGGATATGTGTCCATTTTAGGGTTAGATATAGGGATACTATATCTACAGCAAAGGATGATTACACCACCTTGCCCCAGCTGTCGTGCAGCCAGTTGTGTCTGTTCAGATGGCCAGCCAGGGGTGGCATAATACATGCTTCAGCCCCTGGTAGGCCCTGGGTACACCTATGCCCTGGATACCTAGGGTATGCTGTACAGGGACTGATAAGGTGGCCCAGTACCAATTGGTAAATGCACCTAAGGTACATGGTTGTCAATTTAGAGAGAGAACAGCTAGGCTGTGGGTCTGATTAGCAGGCCCACAGCCAGGGAAAGTCGTAAACCAGTGAAGCAAAAAGCAAAAATCTGGGGTGACCATAGGATTGCAGACCCTACTCTCCTACAACTTCTTCCTGCATGAGCCGCAAGTGATACCCCGATACGCGGTGGTGTTGCGGTGGCATGGCTTGAGGAGTCGTCTCGAAGGGTAGGGAGTAGCCCCTCCGGACGATCTGCAGCACCCACCTGTCCGAAGTGACAGTGCGCCAGTGAGAGTGGTGATGGCGAACCCTGCCTCCCACTGGCGTCACATAGGCCGAAAAGCACGGACTAGGAGGGTTTAGAGGCGGATGCTGCGGGGGAAGGTGTGGACTGACCTCGCCGGTTTCCCCGACCGCTTCCACGGCGGTTTCCACGGCCGCGCTGGATGGTAGTCTGCGGCGAGTGGCTGGCGGCACGTGTGGGGACACCCCTTTCTTGGCCACGAAAGGAGCGAAAGGCACCCGTTTGCTGGCGCGGGGCCGAGAGGCCCAAGGACTTGGCCGTAGTCCTGGAGTCCTTAAAGCGATCAAGCGCGTGGTCTGCCTTGTCGCCAAAGAGGCGACGGCCATCGAACGGCATGTCCATCAGAGTGTTCTGGACATCTGCCGAAAAATTGGCGGATCTCAGCCAGGCGTGGCGTCTCACCGCCACCGTCGTAGCCATCGCTCTGCCTAGCGAGTCGGTGGTATCCACCCCACACCTGATTGAATACTTGGCTGCATCTTGGCCCTCCCCAAGGGCTTGGCCGACTTTGGCCCGTACCTCCAACGGGCACTCTGGCAGCACCTCCGCCACTGTCTCCCACAGAGAGTGGGTGTAGAGGCCCAAGAGGCATGCGGTGTTGGAAGACCGCAGTCCCAAATTAAGGGAGGAGAATATCTTTTTACCATAATTCTCATACCTCTTGGATTCCCTGTCCGGTGGAGCCGTCGGGAATGCGGTCTGGGAATTAGAGGCCTGGATGACCAGACTCTCGGGGGTGGGGTGGGAAGACAGGAAACATGGGTCGCCTGGAGCCGGGCGGTGGCGTCTGGCCACGTTCCTATCTACAGGCGAACCCGTAGCGGGCCTGGACCAAGTGCCCAAAAGAACGTCGGTCAAGGCCTCATCAAAGGGCAGCAGAGGCTCAGCCGAGCATGACTGCGGTTTAAGGACCTCTGTGAGGATGTTAGTCCTCACGGCCGCGACGGGGAGCTCAAGGCCCAAAGCCTTGGCAGCCCTCGTCAACACCACACCATAGGTAGCCCCCTCCTCCGAAGCCACGGTAGGAGGAGAGACAAAACCAGTGTCTGGTGAGGTGTCCAGGCCACTGGCCTCCCCAAGGTCTCCTGCCCAGTCCTCTTGAGACTGACACTCCCTGGTCAGAGGGTCTTCAGACCCCTCCCAATCCTACTCTTCACCCATCTCATGAGACTCAGGGTTGTAATTCAATGGGTTCGGTTCGTAGAAGTGGAAATCTCCAAACGGCGTCGGATGCGGCGACCAGCGGCGCCGCTCCAACGTCGGAACCGAAGCAAAGGAGGTATCGGGGGCGGCGCTGCCCGAAGACGGCGCCGGAGGTAACACCTGACGGACCGATGCCGGGGGGGTCGTAAGGTCCACTGGTGACGATCCAGAGCCCGAGGAAGGTCCAGCGGCGTCCCGCGGCACCGGGCCCAAAGGTGCCGGCGGCGCTGGAGCCGCTGGGCCTTGCGGCGCAGGGCCCGAAGGCGGTGTCGGGATCGTGGGGCCCTGCGGCGTCGGGCCGAAGCACCCGACGGCGTCTGGGTCGAAGCCCCCGACCCGCTACGGCCCCTACACGGGTCCGCTGGGCACGAAGCCGCCGCGGAGCCCGTCGGAGGAGAAAGGGACCTCATGGCCATGAGGAAGCGCTCAATCTCCTCCGGCGTCGCGTCCTGCACAGGGACCGTAGGGTGTGGGGCGGGACGAGACGCACGCGACTCCGAAGGAGCCGCGTGGGCGGTGTCACCCAAACACCCGGGGGAGTCAGAAGAGCAATGACGTCTCTTTGACTTCTTGTGCTTCTTACCTGACGACGACTTCGACCAGGAGGAGTGGTGCAGACTCCCGGAGCTGTGGTGGCTCCGTCCCCGCGACCTTTCCCTCGACCTCCCGTGGGACCGGGACCTCACGCGGCGCGGGGCCGACTGCCGGAGTTAGAGTCGCCTGCGGGACCGCTCCCGCCTGGCTTTCGAAGACAGGGCCCGGCAGTCGGAGCAGGCCTTGTCGTCGTGGTCGACGCCTAAACAGGTCAAACACAGGTGGTGGGGGTCCGTGACCGACATCGTGCGGTCGCACTCCTCACAGTGTTTAAAACCGGGCATCCTTGCGGCACCGATCGGAGTCATAGACTTCGAAGAATGATCAAAAGAGATCAAAAAGTTAGTCAAAAAGTGACTTGGGTAACTGCTCTTTCCAGATCTGTGCTGGCTGGCGCGGAAAAAAGAAGAATTGACGTCAGCACGCGGAGACGGCGTCTAAGTACTCCGACGACGTCATCACGGCGCCCACGACGCCGACGACTGACGCGGAGCCGCAGACGACGCCTACCGACGCGCAAGGGTACTGCTACGCAAAAGTTTTCGGATCCAGTCCGACGCCTGGTGATATTCTAAGGTAAGGAATCTATCACTAACGTGTCTCTTTCAGATTCTTGTAACACGTGTAAGCGCTCCCAAGGACGGCCCTGGGTTTAATTTTTGGCCACCCTCCGTGCTGAAAATGCAGCAGTGATGCACACCACCACCACGTGCTCTCGTGAGTGGAGTCAAGTCTGGGGAGTGCTGGGCCTTACACTCAATGACTCTGCTCCTAAGGTCCGCTCCTGGGCCCTACACTCAATGACTCTGCGCCTAGGATCTGCTGTGATCCTATGCATTAATTCTGACCCTGCGCTCTAACTCGGACCCTACCATATGACCGTTTCATTCTTGCCATATTCCTCTACTTTATCCCCTCATCCTACCTCTACCCACCACTTTGGCCTTAATAATTCACTTTTTTCCTGACCCCTCCCACAGCTTGGCGCTCTGTCACAACTTTACTCTTCTCCTATTGTTTTACCCGCACTGTACACCACTCATTATACCTCTCCCTTTACCCTTGGTACTTTACTTATCTCATAAATGCATCGCACACTGCCCCTACCCCTCTTTCTATTACTAGAATCTCAATCTGCTCCCATTACCTCTCTGCTTTCTCTGTCTGACCCAACAACCTCATTATTCCACCTCTCTTCACTCAGCTTATACTCATTTCCTGGCCCTTCTATTTTATTATGCTCATAGCCTTCCGCTTTGTACCTAATCTGGCCCCAACGTCTTAACCTGCATTCACTCTCTCCACACCTTGACTTTTTAACGCTGCTCCTGCTCTCCTTCCATCACACTCTACCCCTATCTGGTCACACCTCTTTGGTGCCACACTTATCTATTTTATTCATCATTATTTCTTTCACTCTCCTCATACCCTATCAAACTGCCTAGCCTCTTATTGTTCCCCAACACCTCATCCTAGGCCTAACCTCTCATTGCACGCTAACGCACCACTCTAAGCCTACCCTCTTGTTGTGCCGTACTGCTTCACTCAGCACCTACACACTCATTGTGCCTGTACACCTTCGCTCTACTGAAGGTTTACTCTACTGTTCAGCCAGTCCCTTTGTACTTCCTGCAGTTCTGCTTTACACCTTCACTTCACAGCTTCCCTTCACTCTGCTGCTAACTCATAGTTTTTGGTTCCATTATTGTCGTACCCCTCACTATTTCCTTGCCCATGTCCCTGACTTGGCACTCACCTTTCATATATATCTCTCAATATAGTCCTTACGTGTAGAGCAGCCCACTCTTCCTGTCCTTACTCTGCTCCTGCCCCATCACGTTCTTTATAACCTGCAATACCCTTACTCTGCGCTCATGTCACGTTGCTCCTACTCCCTCTCTCTCTTCTCTTAACCCTTAACCTTTCCATACCTGCTCATTGCGCTTCTCGTTCTGCTTTTATTCTTTCTGCCAGTCCCTCTGCTTTTCTTTCTCTGCTCCTTCCCCTTACCTCTACCGGTTCATCCTGCCTCTGCCCTCTATGTTCACACTGAGCCCTTGTCCCCTCAGCTCTGACTCTACCTAATGTGTTCCAAAACCAATAACTATTTGCTGTTCAATTCTGCAGCATAAAAGACCTGATGCTACATCAGTTCTACGACTCAGACAAGTAGTGTTGGATGACTGAAAAGAAATACACTTTCTAAAGCAATGCAAAAAGCATGCTGAATTGCCTGTAAAGAATGTTAGAAATATTGTCCGCAACACAGGCACATACATTTTTCACTCGCATTCACACAATTTCATAAAGTAGGGAAGCTGGGATTTATCTAAAATTATCCTACTGGGCTGCTTCCGATGCATACAACTTTGTGTTTAAACTGTATTTCGCCCAATTCCACCTGTAAACCAAAGCTCCACTGTTGTGAAACGAGAGCCTGTAGCATCCCAAATGCCTAAAGTGAAGTCATGCTTGAAAACAAAAGGGTATGCGCAGCCCATGGATTCACGTGAGGACATTGCTGGATCCTGATTTTATTTATTCTGTTTACACTACGTGCCTGCTCTGACACCATGAGGAAAGAAAGTCTCGGCTCTGCTAAAACCCTAACCAGGGGCCTTAAAAACATACATTTAACTACAGAGACAGCAATGTTTTACCTGCACCAATTGTACGTGCTGCTCACTGTCTGTGAGCAGCACGTACAGGCAGCACAGCCTCAATGGCAGAGTGAGCAGGTGACACCAGAGGGGCAGATGAGGGTGGGGGCGACGGGTGAGCATACGAGACACTGGTTGTCCATGCATGCCCTTTTCATACTTTTACTGGCAGTGCGTCCCTGAGGAATTACAGCAGACAGAAATGGGGCCGATTTCGTGTCTGCTGATTTCCACGGGGGCCGCATGGAATGGCCTAACGGGCCGCAATTGGCCCGCGGGCCGTACTTTGAGTACCGCCGGTCTGGAGGGTGCCGAGGTGCTAGGGGTTGAATTCCATGCTGCTACTGAATGCTTGGTAATACTCCTGGTCTACCGACCCCCACATACTTCACCAGATTTCATGGACTCCTTTTTGGTACACGACCTCCGGTCACGCTATAAAAGATTGATGATAATGGGAGACTTTAACTTTCATTGGGAGAAGTCTCCCAAAAGACTATCAGGCGAACCAGTTAGAGGAGGCACTGACTGCACTGGGTCTTGCTCAACAGGTGGTTGGTCCAACACACGACAAGGGTCATACTTTTGATCTAATTTGGATGACTTCCCCGAAGCGGAGTTCTATTGCTATTCTGCCTTGTTCGTGGTCAGACCACCATCTTCTGCAGGGTCAGCTTGCAGTCCCAGGGAAGAGGGGAAAGCCAGGGTTGGGTTGGAAAGCTATAAGAAGCTGGAACAAGATCAGAGAGGAGGATTTGGTGGATAATCTGCAAACCGTACCCTCCTACAAGAAGCCTGATGGTGACCCAGAGGTTATATGTTGTAATCTGATAACGAAACTTGAGAAAGCTGTAGAAATCATTGCTCCTTTACGGAAGGTGAAAATCGTGGACAAGGGAATAGGGGCCCCCTGGTTCAATGACACACTTTGGCTAAGGAAGCGAGCCTTGCGTAAAACTTCGAGAGCCTGGTGTAGAGGGTATGACCCTAGTGCACGGAGTCTGTATATACAGGAATTTGCTCTCTATAAACAGGCAATCTTGTCTAGGAAAGCGGAATTCTACGAGGATAGAATCGCGGCGGCTAGAGACCCCCAGAAGGAAGTCTTTAAGGTCTTGACAGAACTAAGGAAAATCAAAGAGCAGAGCCCTTCCTTTTCGCAGGATGACTGCCAACAATTTCGGGACTTCTTTTCTAAGAAAATTGCGGATCTACTAATGGAAATTTCGCATACCCCAAAACTTGACTGTCCGGTTCAACTTACCCTGGTAGCTCCCTCGATCACCCATCCCTTGAGTATACTGCCTCCGATTACCAAGGATTTACTGGCTAGCCTAATGGGGTGATTAACCCCTTCACTGCTGGCCCGTTTCCGCCCCTGTGCTGTAAACAAATGAACAGGGGCGGGCCATGACGAACCCTAGCCGTCATCAGCACACGAGCACCGTAGTGCATGACAGCTGGGGTTCGTCATCAGCATGCAAGGGGTTAAAGTCTGGGTCGCAGGCGGATCCTTGTCCCCCTAGGATATTTAAGCTAGCACTACCAGGAATAGAGGACTATGTCCTGGCCCTCCTCAATAGCTCTTTAGAAACATGATTGGTTCCTACTATTTTTAAGGAGGCATGTCTAATCCCCCTCCTGAAGAAGCCAGGGGTGGATGCTAAAAACGTGAAAAATTTCAGGCTCATCTCCCAGCTGCCGTTTCTAGCAAAAATCCTGGAACAACATGTTCTTACATATCTCTCTAGTCACCTTGACAACAACGAACTGCTAGAACAGAATCAGGCGGGGTTTAGGGCACATCATAGTACGGACAGGGTGATGCTGTCCATTCTTGCCGATCTGAGATGTAGAGCTGACAAAAAGACCCCGGGCGCCCTGGTGCTGTTGGACCTCTCCGCGGCATTTAACACGGTGAACCATAGTCAATTGCTGGCGCGGTTGGGGGAGTTCGGCGTTCAGGGAACTGCTCCCGCCTGGCTAACTTCTTTCCTACAAGATCGATCTCAGAGAGTGCATTTGGCAGATCTGGTTTCAGCATCAGCCGGCATTTCGTGTGGAGTGCCACAAGGATCGGCACTTTCCCCTCTCCTTTTTAGTGTGTACCTGCAGCCACTGATTGCGGCATTAAACCAGATGGAATGCCAAATCTATAATTATGCAGATGACACTCAGATCGTCATCCAAATTGAGGACTCACCCGGTGCACATGCTAAACTGCAAAACATCTTGAAATACACGGTCAACTGGATGTCCGCTAATTCCTTGAAGATAAACCCAGATAAAACTGAGGTGCTGCCAATTACCATCTCTGGTAGCCCTTGGAACAATCTGTTCTGGCCGAAGGAATTGGGGCTGTTTCCAGAACAAGCAGCGGATTTGAAAAGCCTGGGTATCCACACAGATGGCAAATTGACTATGATGAAGCAAGTGTCTCCAGTCGTCGTCATTGTATGCTGGCCTTCCCCAGCATCAATTGACTTGACTACAAACAGTCATGAATGACGCAGCTAGACTAGTACTTACAAAACCAAGGCGGACACATGCGACACCACTACTGCGTAAATAACACTGGCTACCAATCAGACAAAGAGTAATGTTTAAAGGACTCTGTATCACGCACAAAGCCCTATATGGTAACGCGCCAAGTTACATTAAAGTGCGTCTGGTTCCTTATATTCCCAGTAGGGCGTTCGGCTCAACTGATGCCACCCTTTTGGCACGCCCACGTTTCAGACTTGCTACCATGGCTGGGCGTGCATTCTCAAACGCGATTCCAGTGGCCTGGAACAACTTGCCGATACATTTGCGCAAAGAACCAACCCTCCTGCCCTTCAGGAAGATGCTCAAATTGGTGCTCTTCCGGGAGGCATGGGGCTCGATTTAAGGTTGCTTTGCTGCAGGAACATTCTGTGTGTACGTTTGGACAAGCGCTAAGAGACCCCTGGGTGATAATACGCTATATAAATCTAAATAAATAAAAATAAATAAATACTGCAGAAACCTTTTCCATCAATACAGGACAAGATATAATTGCATAACTGGGAAATGATTAATCACAGCAATAACTCATAAAAGAAGGGAGAGTAGTGAGGAATCTACAGAAAGATATAGTTATCCACCAGAAATATTCTTACTGAAGGTAAGTAACTTTCTTCTAATAGATACTTCTCCTACAGACTCCTCGTCTTATGAATGAGTCCCAAAAGAAGTTAAACAAAACACTCAAGGACAAACCATACATGACCCATGTGACTACCCAGCAGATGTTGGTTGTAAATCAACGGCGATTGGGTTAAGCATTAGCAGAAGACATGCTGTGTTTGATCATTATCGTAGCAAATGAACCGACTCCATTTTGTATTCGTAGCATCCATTTTGTATGCCATACATTGCCATGTGCTCATCATGTGCTTTGTCCTACCTCCATGTTAACTGCGCCTGAAGTCTGCCCGGCAACAGGCTATATTTAGCAACCCCCACTTCCAGCATGCCCAGAAATGCCCAGTAGGGTTTTCGGCTGTTACTAATTAGTTCCAGATAGGAATGTGTTTACTAGTTTCTGAAGACTGTTAACTCCACCCACTTATCAATTGTGCTTTCCAAAATGTCCTTGTATGGTCATAAAACTACTCTTGTATTCTGTACCGCCTTCTTTTGAGCCCCCTCATTGTGCATAAAAGGGGCCATGTGCTTTAGTTCTGTGTGCTACTCTATACAATACTGAAGGGTGTTGTGTGGACTGTAGCACCACCTTTAAAGCTTTAATAAACTTTGCTTTTGTATTTTCCACTTTCATTGCCAACTTTTTCCTATGGTCTGAGGACTCTGTGCAGAGAAGGGCAAACCCCTTGCACTAGTAGGCCTAGCTGAGGCTTGGTCACGACATTTGGCGCCCGACAGGTAGGGCTCATAGGCGACTCGGATGCCCAAAGTAGTGGTCATGACGAAGGATTGGAATCTCGCTGCGGACACGATCGCATGCCAGAGGAGAACCCTGTCTTGGCATCCAAGGCGTTTTTTCCTTTCTTTCCGATCTGACCATCCAGGTGGTGCCAGTCCTCGACTGAGATCTCTTCTGTTGGTTTGCCCTGCAGTGGCCATTTGGTCGAATTTAGAACTTGGCAGTTGGAATCTGGACGCCCTGTGATTGGTAAGAACCGTTGTACGGTACTTGCTGTGGGTTTTAGAAGCCTGGGATTGGCAAGGCAGTTTTAGGATACGCTTTCTGTGGCAATTTTGGTTTGGTATGACTAGTCATGATGTGTATGTGCAAGTGAAATATATGCGTTGCAACACATATAGGCAGGTAATGAGGAGATTTCTCTCTAAAATGCGATTTTGATTTGAATAGCACAACGTATTACAGATACCTTAAGTGCTACTTTGATTGTAATACTGCATATTTTGCACTATTTTTGTCATGCCAGCTTTTAGCGCACTTCGTAGGATGTGCTGCTTTTGTGGAAATAACCGGTTAAGTCTTGAGGAATCGCAGCCGACTCCCCCAGAGGGGACGTCTCAGAGATATGTATTTGAAATATGGTCTTTCTTCTATAATGTACAGCACATTGTGGAGGAAATACACGCGAAAGGATACTGAGTTACGTTGGCCAAAGTATGGATCATTTGATATGCGAAAGATTGAGTATGTGGAACAGTGTATGTTCGAGGGAAAATCTAGACAAGACATGTTTGAGTGTGTACGAATGTGGGTGAAAGAAGTACGTGAGCGTGAGAAACGTGAGCAAGCGCTGATTGAAAAAGAACGGAAGAATGTGTATGAAAAAGCGCAAGAATGAAGGAAGAAAGAGGTGAAAGAATTGGAAGAGAGATAGGAGAAGGAGCGCAGATTACAGATATCTGGCTAATATGCTGTTCGGCAACCTCTTTATCCTGTCTCTTAATAAACCACAAGATGATTTTTCATTGTTAGATTGTCCTCCGCCTCCGTATGCCGTTCCGTCCACTCCATCTGGTGAAGATGAGGATTTCGGGGCAGATAAAACGAAACCTGATACCCGCTCCATGATGTCGGCCGACCGCGCGGCCGAACTTAGAAAGATCGCCTGACAGGCACTTCAGGATACTGTTACTGTTTCTAGTATCCTAGATACTTTTTTTTTTTATAAACCTTTATTGTGCATAAAGAAGCAAACAAATACGGGCCCACAACCGTCAGGCCGGCCACGATACTTTGAAGCACAAGTGCGAGCAATACAGTTCCCCAGCGGCAGCAGGCGACATACCAACAATCAATTGACGTTACACTGAGTAAATCGTGTCGCCGAGGAGAAGGAGCATTTAAGGTTAATTTTTAAAATTTTACCCCCCCTAAATATAAGTCGGTGAAGAATAGAAACTAAGGAGAACTGAGTCCGTACAGTAACTTCACAACATGAATAGGCAGCAACATCACCTGGAACCAACAATGTAAGCGAACATCCCAGATAGCATAGCGGTGCTAGGTAAAACACAAGATTATCAGTCAGCGATTGCGCACCACTAACAACGCCACCCACTCCCTACTAACCCCTATCTCGGACCCAGAATAGAAGCAAGTTAAGAAAAGCGCAGAAAAATATAAAAAATAAGGCCCATAGAAACGAAAAGTGGAAAACGAAATCCCCCCCCCCACCCTACACTAATGCGGAGGCTACGGCCTACCCCCCACCCCGGCAGTGTGTCTGTCGCCCACTAAAGAACCCGAAATATAGGTCAAGTAAAGGAAGAAAAGAAAGAAGAATGTAGAGAGAAAGGAAAGAAAGCTTAAAACACTTGAAATATAGGGAGTAAGAAAAGAATAAACTAATCTACGACTCCCAGGGAAAGGAAAGTGGGGAGGAGCCCACCCAACATCAGAACTCCCGGACTCCCCAACCGTGAATAGCTCCTACGCCGAGTACAGCAATAAATTCGGAAAACAGTGGATCCGAAGAGCCAGAATCAATAACACCCAGATCCCCGGGCCAACACTAGTCCGCCCCCCCATCAGCAAGAGTAGTCAGCAGGACATATCGACTGCAATATGAAGTGGGAAAGAGCGGGGTATACAACGCAATAAACATAGCAAAAATGAAGTACAGTCCGGGTCTCCGCCAGCCAATCAATCAATACCCACGAGGAGGACACCTTCATCCCTGTCCCGAACGCTGAAAACCCTCTAAGCATGTCCACCACTGCGAGCCTCCCTCAGGCAGGACAATGGAGCAAGATGGCCGCTCTCGACGAAGAAGAAGCAGAGGAGGAGGAGATGAGTCTCAAGGCATCAACCAGTTCAGTGTCCAAAGTGACGAACTCCCCCTTCATAGCAGGATGATACACACTCCCCCCATGCAGAAAAGAGGCTCTAGGGGCAAAAGTATCTGAGGGGGTCAGCAGTTGAAAGACAGAGAAGCGAGCCCCTGATATCAAGTGCGCAGGCAGAGTCACAGTGGCTGGGGTGGAGGGAGACTTTGTATCCGTAGTCTCTTCGACAAAGAAACTCTCAACATTGTTGCCAGGGACACACAGCTCCTCCGCAATCTCATTCGGTAACATTATATCCAGTGCAGGAGTGTTTAGAAGCACCGGGGGGCCAGCAAATCTCGGTCGCTTTATTTCAGGCACAGCTCCCTCAAGTTTCCATGCCAGCTCTCGGACGTTTCTCCGCCATGTTGTCCGTAGATCTTCAAGGGCAGCCATGACATCCCCATACGTCGGGTCCCCCTGCATTCTCAGCCGGTCCTTACTGCGCAGCGATACCCTCGGTGTAATCCCCCGATCGAGGACAGGCAGAGCAGTACATAAGAGGGATTGCGGGGCAGCCCTCACTCCGTCCGTAGAAGCAGCGCCTTCACCACCTCTTCAGTGAGCCCAACAGGGGATGGGGGAGGGGGGGTGCGACCTCGTTGAAGGAAGCTCGGGCGCTCGAATCAGCGAAGGAAACGCGGCCCGTAATCAGGGGGCAGCGCAGGATGAAAGCCCCCTCACCCCGAACTGATGCGGGTAGGAAACAGCTAGGAAGGCGCCACAAGATGGAGTCCGCCAAGCTCGCAAACAGCGTAGCAGAGGAGAGCGCCGCACGGAGTACTAACCACATAAATATCCACTCCTTCGCCAAAGGGGGGACCAGTATGGAGGAAAAGGTCAGCCCCGTCGACCTCCGTGATCGATCGCGCTCCCGCAGTCAGCGACACCTCCCCAGCTCGCCTCACCGGTAGCGTCCAGCAGTGTTCAGCGGCAGTGATCGGCGTGGGTGTCTGGGGCCGCATCGGAGGTTGGCAAACGCCGCGGGTTCTGCACCAAAACAGCCGGCGGAGACCTCAAAAGAACGCCATCGGCAGCAGCATGTTAGCGTCTCCGTTTCAGCACGGCGTAGGCGCGGATAAGTGCCAGGATATTCATAGAGAAGCAGACGGCTTGCGGAGCCGGGAGCTCACACGTCCGTCCCGTCCGCCATCTTGGCTCCTCCCCCCTATCCTAGATACTTTAAAGGGATGGCAAGATAGAGAGCAAATATATTTTACTGAGCATTTTGCAGAAGAAGTTGTTGACATGTTCCGAAAAGTTTCTGACCTTCTCGAACCTGATGTAGCAACCGATTGTAAGCAATTGCGTAAAGGTCTTTTTACTCTCCCCCAGGTGACTGATACGATCAAGCGGCTGTTTAAACTTCGAACTGAGGCGCTTCATCTACGGGAGGAGAAACGGAAAGCTAAAGCAGATAGACGGACGGGATTGGTCGACGGGAAACAATCATCTATCTTTGGAATAGATAAGACCGCAATAGTGCATGCAAAGCCTATACGAGAGGCCGCGCCTTTATATGTTCCTCCTAATGGAACGAGTACAATTGATGATAAGTTTTCTGTAGATGCTAAAGGTTATTTTATTTCTAATTGGATGTTTACTCCCTGGAATAGAGCAGATGTCATGGCTCTTAAAGCTGCATTGCCTGATCCACGTAAAAATCCAGCCGCTTTCTAGGAGGAAGTTGAGGGAGCCATAAATTCTTGTACCATGACATTAGCTGATATTGATTTATTTTTGGGACTAATATTGCCGCCTGATATGTGGAGATCCATGCGTAAAGTTGATGATCGCGCAGCATATGGGGCATTATAGAAGGAGATAGAGAGGGAAGATGAAGATAGGTAACCAGCGAAATTTTAGATCTTCCCGGTGCAATATTAACTAAGTTAAAAACGATTATTCCCCCTAAAAAGATTGATTGGACTATTTTAGCATCTTGTAAGCAAAAGGCAGATGAATCAGTTTCAGATTTATTTTCGCGTTTCGAAGAAGCCTTTCATGATTTTAGTGGGCAGTCGCTAACGGACGATACGGGCGAACATTTGTTTGCAGATAAGTATGTTACGAATCTATTACCAGGAGTGGCTAGCCGTTTAAAAGCTAGTGAAAGCTCTTTGACTACCTCTTCTCCTGCATCCCTCCTGACGATGGCTCAATATTACGAGCGTCAGGAAATAGAAGCGAAGGGTAGCGAGCGTCAGGAAATAGAAGCGAAGGGTAGCGAGGATAAAAAGTCTAAAGAATTAAAAACAAAGGTTATGTCATCTCAGGTTTATGGTCCACCCCTTAGAGGTAACGATAGAGGCGGACGAGGATTTTATGGTTCCTCTTACACTCGTTCGAATTTGACTGTTGACCAATGTGCGTATTGTAGGAAATTTGGCCATTGGGCAGATGAGTGTCTGTTGTTGCGCTCACAGCGTAATGTCCGTGGCCGAGGATCAATGAGAAATCGCGCTGGAAATTCAGGACCCAGAGGCACCACGAATGATCGCGCTAGATTTTATTCTAATATGCGGGTACGAAATGGGTTCAATACTTTTGATAGGCGCAACCAATACCAGATGTCTGATTATGTGCAGCCTGATTTGCATGATTCTGCTTATGCATAGGATTGCGTAGGATGGGGTAAGGAATCAGTTGAAGTTCCAGTAGATCAGAGGGGTCCTAATGTTACAGCACATGTTTTGGGTTCTACTGATCAGTTTCTGGTTGATACAAGAGTTACTCGTAGCGCTTTGTCTAAACAATTGGTTCCGAGGGCTCCCCTGTCTGGCTTAACGATTACATCGATAGGGTTCAATGGAACACCTTCCCTTAGTCCATTGTCACAACCACTTGCATTTCATGTTGATAAGTTTGCTGCTCCGTGTCCGTTTTTGCTCTCCCCAAATACACCAGACAATATTGTGGGTCTTGATATGCTCAAGTATTTCAGAGCCACAATAAGATTTTCCCCTGTAGGAGTGCGTGCGATTTTGAATGACAATTATCCAGTAACGGACAGAGTTTGCATTGCTAAAGAGGATACTGCATTATCCTCCCTACCTACAACTTTGTGGGCTACTTCAGCTACTGATGTGGGACAGATGGTTATTCCACCGGTACATATTAGAGTAAAGGAGGGAGCTGTGTTACAACGTTTGCCTCAATATCGAATTTCACAGGAGGGTGAGGTAGCACTCACACGAATTGTACAAGATCTTATTGAAGTTGGGGTTGTTGAAGAAGTTCCATCTAATATTTGTAACAGTCCAATCCTCCCAATTTTGAAGAAAGATACTGATACTAGGATTTATCGTTTTATAATTTACTTACGGGAGGTGAATAAGATAGTGGTGCCACACTACCCAGTGGTTTCTGACATCACGACACTTCTTACTTTAATTCCACCTACTGCAACTACATTCTCGGTTATAGACTTGAAGAACGCCTTCTTTTCGATCCCTATTCATCCTGATAGCCGATATCTGTTCAGTTTCACTTTGAATAATCGATCGTATAGATTTTGTAGAGTTCCTCAAGGCTATACTGAGAGTCCAAGTATTTGCAGCCAAGCATTAAAAAGACAACTTGATTCTTTTGTTTTACCCGAAGGTGTGGCGCTCATACAATATGTTGATATTTTGTTGGCAGCTAATACCCCAGAACAATGTAAAAAGTGTACCCTGTCTTTACTTCCTTTCCTTGCTTCACATCATCACAAAGTATCGAAAAAGAAATTGCAGTATTGTAGACCAAAGGTAATCTACTTAGGTCACCTTTTGTCTAAGGAGGGGCGTGCACTCACATCAGACCGCATTCAGGTAATTTTAGACACATCAGTACCTTCTACACAGAAAGAAGTTCAAGCATTTTTAGGTCTTACTTCTTTTTGTAGACAATGGATATTGGGATTTTCATACATTGTTAAACCTTTGTTAGCACTTTTGACAAAAGATACTCCAATACCCCTTCCATGGACAGATGAATGTGAGAATGCTTTTCGACAGTTACGACAAGCCCTTTGTTCAGCACCAGTGTTAGGTACTCCAGATTACACGAAGCCCTTTACATTGTACATACACGAGAGAGATGGATGTGCATTGTCAGTTTTAGTACAGACACATGGTGATAAGCACTGCCCTTGTGCATATTTTTCAGCAGTACTTGATCCGATTGCTCGAGCGTTGCCTGGATATTTTCGCTCGGTTGCAGCAACAACTGTGTCAATACGCAAGAGTGAAGGGATAGTCTTATCTCATAAGCCTTTGGTGCTGGTACCCCATGCTGTTGATGCCCTTTTGAATCAAACAAAGACGCAGCACTTAACTAGCGCTCGCCTGACAGGATATGAGTTGACGCTGTTAGCTCCTCATATTACACTGAAGAGATGTGCAACACTGAACCTAGCCCATTGCTGCCATTTCCGGCGACTCAGCATGAGGCGCAGGAAACACATGATTGTATTTTCCTGACTGAGGAACAGACAAAGGGTCGTATTGATCTGCACGATAAGCCCCTTCCAGATATAGATGGAGAATTGTGGGTTGATGGGTCTTGTCTGAAGTTACCGGATGGTACAACTTCAGCCGCATATGCAATTACTACGCTTCACACAATAGTGGAGACAGCTTCCATACAACAGAAACCAGCTCAAGGAGCGGAACTAATAGCTTTGACACAAGCGTGTGAGCTTAGCACAGGTTTGCGTGTGAACATTTATACAGATAGCCGCTATGCTTTTGTAGTGGTGCCTGATTTTGGCCTGCTCTGGGAGGAAAGAGGTTTTCTGACATCACATGGGATGCAGATAATGCACGGAGAACTAGTGCATAATCTTCTGACTGCATTAACATATCCAAAGAAGATAGCTATAGTGAAATGTAGTGTGCACAAGAAAGTGACTGATAAGGTGGGACAAGGAAATGCTTTTGTAGATCGAGTGGCACGTGAGACTGCGATGCAGCCTGACACTACTTTCATGTATGTAGTGAAGTCACAAGCTGAGCGGTGGCACGATGCTAGGAAGGAAGTATTAGAGATACAGAGGACCGCTTCTGACAAAGAACGGGAGCAATGGTCCAAGGATGGAGAGTTGGATGATGAAGGATGTTGGCAAAACAAACAGATGAATAGATGGAAGTTGACTATAGCTTTTGTACAACCTATGGTTCAGATGGCACAAGGGCTAGCACATGTTGGAGCTTTAGCAATAGTGAAATTGCTTACACAAGTTTGGGAGCATCCAGAAATTGCTAGCACAGCTAAGAGAATAGTACAGTGCTGCATGATCTGCCTACAATTCAATCCTGGAAAAGGGACACGAACTCCAGCAGGAGAATTTGCTACACCAATTGCACCTTTTGAAGTATTGCAGATGGATTATATTCATCTTAAATGCTGTAATAATCTGAAGTATGTCTTGGTGGTGGTATGTACCTTCAGTAAATGGATTGAGGCGTACCCCACAAAGGACAATATTGCAATTACTACGGCAAAGGTACTTTTGAAGGAATTTTTCCCTCGCTATGGTATTTGTAGAGGTTTGTGGAGTGATAAAGGACCTCATTTTATAGGGGACGTTATCAAGTATGTCCTGAAAGGATTAGGGATCAAACAGAAGTTTCATGCAGTGTTCCACCCACAATCAGCAGGATTGGTGGAAAGATACAATGCTACTCTGAAGCTGAAATTAGCCAAGATACAGGCTTCTACTTCTCTGACTTGGCCAGATGCGTTGCCACTGGCATTGTTGTCCATTAAATCAGTGCCTCATTCTTGAACAGGTCTCACACCTTATGAGATCTTGTTTGGAAGGCCTATGAATATCTGGGGAATTCCTAAACCAGGTTCTGTGTATGATGTACCTTGTGTCTTAATGAATTACTATTTGGCACAGTAACTGATAACTTGGTCTCTATTCATCAACAGGTTCGAGAAGCACTTCCTGATAGATCCACAGGTGAAGGCCATAATCTCCGACCTGGTGATTTCGTTCTACTGAAGTCCTTTGAGAGATCGAGCAGTTTGGAGCCAAGGTGGCGTGGGCCAGAGCAAGTGCTACTTGCCACGAGGACAGCAGTTCGAGTCACAAACTGGAAAAATTGGATTCACAGCACCCATTGTCAGCGAGTACTTTCTACCTTGGTGGAGCCTGCTGTGTTGACCGACCATCGAGAGGTTCTGACTGCGGAGAAAAACCGTGCTGTCACACCTGACGGATTTGAGAAGTTCTTCCCGGACCAGACAGTCCCTGAGGCAACGAGATATAATTTGAGACAGAGAGAAAAATCTGCAGCGCTTGTGAATTTGTCTAAGCATTCCCTGGGTTAGTGAAACGGAAAGCCGATGTGACAAGAGGGAGGGGAAATCAGCCCTGCATCAGAGTAGTGACATCCGTCTTGGCCCGTGGTGAAGAAATCAACGGCTACCCAGGGGTAAGAGCTCTGCCAACTACTTTAGTTTCAGGAAGAATTGTTTTGTGCTTTGATTAAAATGTAAAAGAAGATTTTTTGCGCTGTAGGGTTTATTGTTGTCCTGGTGATTGCGGCAACAATAACATGGTCTGTTGAGGAGACAACTCCTGCTCGTGAGTTGTTTGTTGTTACTACACCGACACCAGAGGAGCATTATTTCTTTACGCTCCCATATCAAGAATTGAAGCATCGACAATCCTACCTTAATAACACTTTTATTCAGATGTTACATCATACCCACATTGCTACGAATGCCACAAACTGTTGGATTTGTGGGATGATGCCTGCACATCAAAAGAAAGGAGATACACGGTTTATACCTCTCCCTTTTTAGCATAATGGCTCCTGTCGAGCCTGGTATACTTTGCTTTTTGCGACTAGGAAGCCTACAGTGGGCAGACTGCTTTTCCGGTTGAACAAAGAGTGTCATCAAGACAAAGATGGGTATCCCCAAGGGAATGGAACAAAATGGGACTGGGAGGAATATCGACCGGACAATATATCAACGCCATATATCTTCACCAACACAAGAGACTTTGTTAATGCTGAACATTTTGTTATTTCTGTTACTCAAACGCAAGCAGAATTATGTGTAAAGAGCATTGGACATATTCCTGTTGGCATTAGCGATTGTATTACTGTTTTGAATATAGATGGTTTGAATAATAGTACCTTTTTAGCTTCACATAACACCCATTTTGTGTGTGGGAATCGTGGATATTATCGATTGCCAGCTGGGTGGACAGGAGTCTGTTGCGTATCATTTTTGTTGCCCCCTGTGTTTCTGGCACCTCCATTGTATCATCGAGATCTTAAATTGCTCAACAATATTACTGTAAATCGATATAAGAGATCCTTGAATACTGATAATATAGACCAAACAGATACTAGCCTACAACAATATATAGATTTTAATTTTGGATTGTTCTTTTTTGTGGGTGCTGCATCAAATAGGAGAAAAGTGCGACGATTAACTAGAGTTGTAGAAGCTGTTACAGATCAAACAGCAGCAGCTCTTGGAAACCTCACCGAAGAGTGGCAAATAGCTAGAATTGTCGTTTTACAGAACCGAATGGTTCTGGACGTCATGCTAGCAGATAGAGGTGGTGCATGTCGCATTATAGGTAGTAGTTGCTGCGTGTTCATTCCAGATCACACACCATCAGTGTATAAAGCGATTAATAAACTTCATAAAATCGCTGCAGACCTTCATACAGAAAATGGTACGTGGACTTTTACAGGATGGCTTTGGAGTCTAATTTCTGCATGGGGCTGAAAAGTACTGACTGCTCTATGTATAATAATTGCAATAGTCTTCACTTGTTGTATGTGTAGCCAGTGCAGTCTGATGATATGTTCTATGTGTATTACTGCTTGCACACGGACCAAAAGAAATGTTGCAGAAGTCAAAATGCAGAATAACTTGAACAAGGAGATCGCTGATATGATGGTCATTGATATAAGGGATGAGTATCTAGCTTATCCCAAAGAAGTCGAATGTCTTCAGCTAATGCTGAAAGGGTCGTCTGTTGTAAATCAACGGCGATTGGGTTAAGCATTAGCAGAAGACATGGTGTATTTGATCATTATCGTAGCAAATGAACCAACTCCATTTTGTATTCGTAGCGGCCATTTTGTATGCCATACATTGCCATGTGCTCATCATGTGCTTTGTCCTACCTCCTTGTGAACTGCGCCTGAAGTCTGCCCGGCAACATGCTATATTTAGCATTCCCCACTTCCAGCATGCCCAGACATGCCCAGTAGGGTCTGCGGCTGTTACTAATAAGTTCCATATAGAAATGCGTTTACTAGTTTCTGAAGACTGTTAACTCCGCCCACTTATCGATTGTGCTTTCCAAAATGTCCTTGTATGGTCATAAAACTGCTCTTGTATTCTGTACCGCCTTCGTTTGAGCCCCCTCATTGTGTATAAAAGGGGCCATGTGCAATTGCATAGCTGGGAAATGATTAATCATAGCAATAACCCTCACAAAAGGAGGGAGAGTAGTGAGGAATCTACAGAAAGATATAGTTATCCATCAGAAATATCCTTACTGAAGGTAAGTAACTTTCTTCTAATAGATACTTCTCCTACAGACTCCTCGTCTTATGAATGAGTCCCAAAAGAAGTTAAACAAAACACTCAGGGCAAACTATACATGACCTATGTGACTACCCAGCAGATGTCAACCATCAGAATACCACTGGTGAGAACAATGGAAGCAGTTATGGCCCTGGTGGCGTGAACCATAACACAAGTTGCAGTCTTTCTTGTCCAAGGCACAGTAGACTTAAATTCAATGGATAATCCCAGGTGAAATGGTGTGCTTGGTCCCCTCTTCGCACTTTTGGGTCAAACAATCATTTCCAAAGCGTGCTACATACCCGTGAGGCCAAGGGAACCCTACTCAATAAGGATCCAGGGTGCATATTTTATATCAAAGAAACAGTGGTTCCAGTGGAACTATAAAAGTATAATCGATGAATACACAACAATGTATAATAATAGTATGAAGGTTACTGAGGATGTAGGAAGGAAAAACAAAACTCATGACACCAATTAAGTACCATCATTTGTTATTTTTACGAGAAAGAATGCTCAATTATTTACATATTGTAATTCACATGTAACAGTGTGGAGACTTTACAAAGGGTGTCCCAAGTGTAAAGTGTGAACCCTTTTCTTACCCCCACAGATGTCCCACACAACCCCTGTCCTGACGAGATCCTCCATCCATTAAAGGGTCGAAACGCTGTCGACGCTCATTTGGAATGAACCTATTAATCAATGTCTATGAATTAAATAGTCATTGTATATATTATTGAATATCGCTTGTATGGTCATTTTCCCATTCCCTTGTAAATATACCCCTGTTGAAACCGTGTACATACTGTCACTTGCTGTCACCTTATGTGTGCTTAAACCACTCTTTCGGTTCACACTTTACACTTGGGACACCCTTTCTGAAGTCTCCACACTGTTACATGTGAATTACGATATGTAAATAATTGAGCATTCTTTCTCGTAAAAATAACAAATGATGTTACTTAATTGGTGTCATGAGTTTTGTTTTTCCTTCCTACATCCTCGGGTAACCTTCGTACTATTATTATACATTGTTGTGTATTCATCAATTATACTTTTATTGTTCCACTGGAACCACTGTTTCTTTGATATGCCATACCCGTGAGGGTCTCAAGGTGCTGGGGGGAAGGGGAGGGGGGTGGGAAAGGGGAGGGGGGGGGGGGGCGAAAAGCCAGGTCTTGAGAAGTCTTCTGAAGGCCAGCAGGTCCTGGGTCTGTCGTAGGCCGGTAGGGAGAGTGTTCCAGGTCTTGGCAGTGAGGTAGGAGAAGGATCTGCCGCAGGCGGTGGTTTTCCGGAAGCGTGGAACTGTGGCGAGGGCGAGGTTGGCAGAGCGGAGGCTGCGGGCGGGGGTGTAGAAGCTGAGTCGGTCATTGAGGTATGCTGGTCCGGCGTTGTGTAGGGCTTGGCCTCACGATGACCAAGCAAGTGAACGTTTCAACACTCTGAAAGATCTTCCGATGGATCCCCACCGGAGCTAGGTAAACTGTCACCCAGGCCCTCGTCACCAGCCGTCTGGACTACGGAAACACCCTCTACGCTGGAACCTCAGCCAAACTCCAGAAAAGACTCCAGCGCATTCAGAACACCTCAGCACGACTCATCCTGGACATTCCTCGCCGCAGACACATCTCTGCCCACCTGAAACACCTTCACTGGCTCCCCGTCAACAAGAGGATCACGTTCAGACTCCTCACCCACGCACACAAGGCTCTCCACGACATGGGCCTGAAGTACCTCAACAGCCGCCTCACATTCTACACACCCACCCGCCAGCTCCGATCCGCCAGCCTCGCCCTCGCCTCTGTCCCACGATTTCGGAAATCCACTGTCGGAGGAAGATCCTTCTGCTACCTGGCAGCCAAGGCATGGAACTCCCTCCCCACTCACCTACGGCTGACCCAGGACCATCTCTCCTTCAGGAAACAACTCAAGACCTGGCTGTTCGAGCAGTAGCAACCCCGCACCCTCACCCCCCACCCCCACCTCAGCGCCTTGAGACCCTCATGGGTGAGTAACGCGCTATACAAATTTTGGTGATTGATTTGTGTGCGTGGATGAGGAGTTTGAAGGTGATCCCGTTGTTGACTGGGAGCCAAGGCAGGCCTCTCAGGTGGGGTGTGATGTGGCTGCGTCGGGGGACGACAAGGATCAGTCGTGCCGATGCGTTCTGGATTCGTTGCAGCCGTCTCAGGAGCTTGGTTGTTGTTCCTGCGTAGAGGGCGTTTCCGTAGTCCAGTCTTCTGGTGACGAGGGCCTGGGTGACGGTTTTTCTCGTGTCGGAGGGGATCCATTTGAAGATCCTGCAGAGCATTTGGAGGGTGTGGAAGCAGGAAGCTGAGACGGCGTTGACCTGCTTGGTCATGGAGAGGGCGGAGTCGAGGATGACCCCCAAGTTGCGTGCGTGGTCGGTGGGTTCAGGGGCTATCCCTAGCAATGTTGGCCACCAGGAGTCGTCCCAGGCTGAGGGGTGGGGCCAAGGATGAGGACCTCCGTCTTGTCTGAGTTCAGCTTCAGCCTGCTGTCTTTCATCCATTCGGCGTCGGCCTTCATTCCTCTGTGGAGGTTGGTGAGGAATATGATCAGCTGGGTGTCGTCGGCGTAGGAGATGATGTTGAGGTTGTGTTGTCGTGCGACGTGGGCGAGTGCTGCCATGTAGATATTGAACAGCGTCGGGCTGAGGGATGATTACTATGGAACGCCGCATATCTTGGTGGTCTTGGGAGCAGGAGGGTGGCAGGCGGACGCTCTGGGTTCGGTCTGAGAGGAAGGATGTGGTCCAGGCCAGGGCCTTCTCTTGGATTCAGGCGTCATGGAGGCGTGCTGTTAGGGTGCGGTGGCAGACTGTGTCAAAGGCTGCCGATAGGTCCAGAAGGATGAGGGCGGCTGTTTCTCCTTTGTCCATGAGGATCCTGATGTCATCAGTGGCGGCGATGAGGGCGGTCTCAGTGCTGTTGTTTATGCGAAAGCAGGACTGGGATGGGTCCAGGATGTTGTTGTCTTCGAGGTAGCGGGTCAGCTGTCTGTTGACGATCTTCTCCGTTACTTTCGCCAGGAAAGGGAGCAAGGAGATGGGCCGGAAGTTCTCGAGGTCGTTGGGGTCCGCCTTGTTGTTTCTTCAGTAGGGCGTTGATCTCGGCGTGCTTCCAGCTCTCTGGGAAGGTTGCTGTCTCGAAGGAGATGTTGATTATTTTCCGGAGATGGGGTGCGATGGCAGTGCTGGCTTTGTTGAAAACGTGGTGAGGGCATAAGTCGGATGGGGACCCGGAGTGGATGGAGTTCATGGTCTTGATGGTGTCTTCATCGCTGACGTTGGACCAGGCGGTCAGGCGACTGGTGCGGGTGGTGGTTGCAGGGGTGGTGGTCTCGGCGGTGGATGTGGGGGTGGCGGTGTTGAAGCTGTCGTGGATGTTGGTGATCTTGCGGTGAAAGAAGGTGGCCAGTGAGTTGCACAGGTCTTGTGATGGTGGGATGTTGTTGGTGTTGGAGCTGGGTTTGGAGAGTTCTTTCACGATGTTGAAGAGTTATTTGCTGTTGTGTGCATTGTTGTCGAAGCGGTCCTCTTGGCGGTCCTGATGAGTTGGTGGTGTTTGCGGGTGGCGTTCTTGTGGGCTGTGTAGCTGTCTGGTTTTCGGTCGCGGAGCCAGCTCTTTACCACCTTTCGACAGGTGTGCTTGGAGGTCCGGAGGTCTTCGGTGAACCATGCGGCTTCCTTGTTGATGTGATTGGTGGCGGATGTCTTGAGTGGGGTGAGGGTGTCTGCGCAGTCGTTGATCCACTTTTTGAGGTTGATGGTGGCGGTGTCAGGGTCGGTGGGTGGTCCCAGGGCAAGGGTGGTGGTCAGTTGGTCCTCGGTGACTTTTCCCCAGCAGTGGTGTGGTATCTGTTGGGTGCGGTGGTGGGTTTCCTGAAGGTGAAGTGGACGCATCTGTGGTCTGTCCAGTGGGGTTCGGTGGTGTGGCTGAAGGAGACGTGGGGCCCTGCGGAGAAGATGGGGTCCAGTGTGTGTCCAGCGGCGTTGGCGGGTGTCGTTACGAGCTGTTTGAGTCTGAGGTTGGCAAGGTTGTTGATCAGGGCGGTGGAGTTGGCGTTGTTGTTGTTCTCTAGGTGGAAGTTCAGGCCCCCGAGGAGGATATAGTCCTTGGAGGCGAGGGCGTGGATGCTGATGAAGTCGGCAATGGAGTCGCTAAACTGCAGTCGGGGTCCAGGTGGTCTGTAGACGAGTGTTCCTCTGAGGGTGGTGTTGGGGTCGGTGTGGATCTGGAAGTGCATGTGCTCAGCGATGGTGAGGGTGTCGTCTGTGTTGGTTGAAACTCTGAGGGTGTCCTTGTGGATGATGGCGATTCCCCCTCCCACTCCGTTGGGGCGGTCTCAGCGGGAGATCTTGTAGCCTTCTGGGATGGCTATGGCGATGTCTGGTGCCGAGGTGGTGTTCAGCCAGGTCTCCGTCAGGAAGGCGACGTCGGGGTGGTTGAGTCTAGGAGGTCCCAGAGTTTGATGGCGTGCTTGCGAGCGGAGTGGGTGTGGAGGAGGATGCATCGTAGGTGGTTGGGTTCTCTGGTTGATGGTTTGGCGTGCCGGATGCTGGTGAAGCTGCAGTTCCGGCAGGTGAAGGGTCCTTTGGTGCACTTCGTGGTGTCCCGGTGGCAGGAGTGATCTCGTCCAGGGTTGAGTGAGTGGAGGGTGCCAGAGCCGTAGTGCAATCTGGCGGTGTGGGGGCTTTGGAGTCCAGGGGTTATGGCGCTGGGCGGGCCGGGCGCAGACGGGATTGCCTTTGGCACGCCCGCTGCTCACGTCTGCTGCACTTCCGTGCGGAGTCCGCCATATAAAGCGAATTGGGAGTGAGGAGCAGCTGGGAGCGGAGCGGCGAATGGGTGTTGGGAACGGGTCGCAGAAGGTCACAGGGGCGGGCTGCAGGGGAGCATTGGCGGGAAGCGGGGACAGGAATAGAACGGTGGGGTACAGGGGAAAGGGGGCGCTTGGGGGAAAACAGGAGATACAGTTATAGGCAGAAAAAGAAAAACAAGTAGTTAGACAGCAAAACAGAACAGAGTCAGGGAGAGTACACCAGCGGCGAACTCACCACAGTGGAGGGCAGCACGGGGGAGTCACAAGCGCACAGGAGGAGCCGTGCAGCGAAGGGAGCAACCTGGCCTGAGAGCAGGGACGAGGGTCACACTTACTGCCGCGCTGCGTCCTCCATATAAGGTCAAGTGGGTGGGAGGAGCAGCTGGGAGGCGGGAGCGATCGGCGGGAATGGGTCGCAGAAGGTAACAGGGGCTGGCCGCAGGGGAGCAGCAGCGGGAAGCGGGGACGGGAATAGAGAGGTGGGGTACAGGAAAAAGGGGGCACTTGGGGGAAAACAGGAGATACAGTTATGGGCAGAAAAAGAACAACAAGTAATTAGGCAGCAAAACAGAACAGAGTCAGGGAGAGTACACCAGCAGCAAACTCATGGCAGTGAAGGGCAGCACGGGGGAGTCACAAGCGCACAGGAGGAGCTGTGCGGCGTGGGGAGCGACCTGGCCTGAGAGCAGGGTCATAGCAAATCCCACAAAAGCGGATCATTTTGGTATAATTGTGTGCAGCTAATGTATTAAGACACTGCACTTCTGGGGTCTGTTCTATGCAGCTGCTCCTCTTTCTTAGTGGGAGGATACATTTAAAATAAAAGAGTAAAACGAGGGGCCCATGTGAAAGGCAGATACTACTTTTGCCAAGAAAAATTGCATTGTAGAGAGATATGGTTTGGGTGGACAGAAAACTGAATGGTGGCTTAACAAAAACCTGGAGGTACACATTTGGATCAAAGTTCTTGCCACTAAAAAGACAGTATTCAGTCAGAATAAGAAGCAGAATGTTGCCTGAAGTTCCACCAAGCAGCTGTGCACTGGCTTGAAATGCTATGGCTTCAGAAATTCACATCCCTCTGGGGAACAATAAACAGAGCCGGAGGAAACAAGATGTAATCTTTCAGAAAATCCGCCACTAGTGGTAACATAAATAAAGCTAATGAGCATGGAGAAGTCAAATAGCCTTTCACACTATCCACTGTTAGAGAGAAGTGAGGTATAAAGGCGTGAATGAAATTGGTTCAGACTTTAAACTCTGATTTAAAAACGCGTTCCCGTGACCGACATATAAATTTTGTGGCAGGTTTCCTGGTGGCTAAGATGACATGTGGACCTTCAGGCGGCAAGATGTAGGACTCATGCTGGTTCATGCCACTCAAACTCCATGTGTGCAGCTGCTGACCTTGGCATGTGCAGATTCCAGTTGATAGTGGAACATCTGCACCCAAGCTGAGAGGATTCCTTGATGTGTATGTATTGCTTCCTTAGGCACAATTTAAGGGCTCTAATTCACAATCCGGCATGCAGCAACAACAGGGTGTGTTAAGCTACTGACTTACTGGTATAGGACTGATGAAAGCAAGGCTGGTGTCTGCAAAAACATCCAGGTTATCTGTGGTCCACTGAGCGAGGGCCTATATAAGGGGCATGCCTAGCACAGCTCTTGTTAACCTCTGCTTCAATGTAACTTCAAGACTGGATTTCTGAGTGTAGACAGTGAAGCCCAGGTTATGGAAAATAGTTATGGTGCGCTAATGCTGTTCCGTGGCAAGTGCAGGTGATCCTTTCTTTATCAGTCAGTTGCCCAAGTAGAGAAATACAATGACCCCCTAACTACTGTAATGAAGTCACAACCAGGGTATCACCTTGCCTAAAACTCGTAGACTAGTCAGTCCAAACATCAGGAACCGTGAAATGGCGCCCATAATGTGAGCAGGTAGGACTGGTAGATGAAAGATGATGTTCTGGAGGTCCAGGAACAATTACTCAAATAAAGGGCTACGAAGATCTGGCTTATGGACAGCAGCATCAACTTGTCAAACTGAATGAAAAGGTTCAAGAGGGGAACGTCCATAGGGATCTCTGACTTCTCGTCCATCTTGGGGATCAAAGAAATAAAGGAAGCAAAATCAAGTGCCCTTTTTCGCCACTGGCATCACACCTCTAAGGAGCCTTTGTTCAGCAAAGCACAAACTTCTGGCTCTAAAATCAAATTGTTTGCCAGAGAACGCGTTCTAGTGGAAGGACAGAGGTTTGGAAGGGAGGGCAGAAAGGGCAGAGCTTAAGACCTTTAAGAATAGCTGGATCGGTGATTGTTTTCCAACTGGTGGAGAAATTGGAGAAGTTGGAGGCATAGAGGGGTAGTGAAAGGTTTTAAGTTAAAGCCAGCAGATTATACTGGTGAGTGGAGCTGCTGGTGCTAGCGATGGTGTCTCCTAGATACACAACAGCCCAACAGAAGTTGTACATTTGGTGCAGCTTCAGAATCTGCTGCAAATGTTAGCGCTGTAATTATTGTTGTGCCCTGGAGACGGCTTAAAACATACTGGGCTGCTCTTTACCTGAGGAGACTAGGGCCAGCGAGTGAATTGAGCCACTGCCGATTTTGAAGGTCTCCAGGTAGTGGTCTGCCTTCTCTCCAAAAAGCTGTTTGACATTGAAGTGCTGCTTGGATATTTCCAGAATGGAACGCATTCAAGCGTGAAGATGCAGTGTGATGGCTGTGCCCATGAACTGAGCCATTGTGTGCTCACAGTTCAGGCCGTGCTTCACATTGTTTTGAAGGCATCCAAACCATTGTTGACCAGATCTAAAAGAGTTTTTTTTTTAATTTTGTCAGGTATACCAATATGTTTTGCCTGCTCTCATAGGGCATGGATGCACTGGCCCAGAAGGCAGGAAGTATTTGCAGGGCCAAGGCAAGGCTGCCAGAAGAAAGGTTACTTACATTAGGTAACAATCTTTCTAGTGGATACAATATCTACCTGCAGAGTTCTCACCAACAGAATAATCCCAAGGTGCCAGACTATATCTGGAAACATTTCCATAGCTCTCCTGAAGAAGGGGGTGTGGGCTCCAACTTGCCACCGGGTGCAATACCATTGCTTATCCTGGTTCACAACACCAGTTTCCCAACCATTTGTTTGTGCCCTTATAGACCAAGATGAGGAAATAACGATAAATCAGAGGCAGTGAAACAATCTAAATTGGAACCTGTTTAATGTGGCCTATGACTGCTTTGAGAGTTCACACAGATCCCACATACTTCTCTGTCCTAAAAGACAGGCAAGGTATACACAAAAAAAGATTGCTACCAAGCAGCAGTAGCTTTTTATGTACACTTCTACTTGCAGATTCCTCATGTGTTGAATAGAATTCAAAGCAGCATCCCTCCCAGGCAGTGGGGCAGAAGGAATGGTCAAATGAGGGAGTCCTTTACTAATGAACGCTTAAACTAACCATCCTTTCTCACCTATGAATGAAACAATGTTGGGGGACGGTGTGGAGGGAATCCAATGTCTCTGCGCAACAGTTCCCAGCCACAGGAACCCCCCTGGCAAGCGCTGAGGTTGAAGACTTTGATCCGATCATACAGGCTTTACATTTTTCTCTAGTGGCTCATTTGCGAGGTCATAGCACATCTTTATGTACAGAATTATCCATGGGATAAGATTCTCCTTTATACTGCCTTTAATGCGGCCTGTGTACTCCACAAAAGGATAGTCATAAGCTGTGATCTCTTTAATGAGGGCCACGTAAAGACCCACCACAATTCTGTGGTACATTTGGGGCAATCTCTTCTTTGATCGGGTGAGATGGAGGATAGAAGATTAGGAGGGTAACAGATTGAGATGGAAATGAGGTCAAGACCATTGGGAAAAAAGCGGTTTTAGCAGTGAGAACTAACTTGTCCAGGAAGAAATATGTGTAGAGCGCACAGATGCATATTGCCTGCAACTCAATTAACAGCCACAAGATAAACAGTTTTTAATGTTAGCAATCTGAACCGGCAAATGCGGCTTAAATCAAGAAGCTCAAAAGAAGAGATGTGGCCTAACATGCAGAGCTGCCAAATTTACAAATGGGGAACTACGTTCAAGTCCTATCGTTGACTCAGCATCCAGTGATTCTGGGCAAATCATTTACTCTCCCCATGCCCCTTCCCCCCAAGAGAAAGAAAATATGAACCTGACCTCGTGTAATGTAATCTGGTGCTTTTTTAAAAAAGTGCTCTGATGTCCTTGTGACAAGAAGACGCTTAGTAAAACTGCAACAAAAAAATACACACACACGTCAGCACAAGGATGAACACCCATGGTGGCAGAAACAAATTAGAACGTCCCTTTAAAAACCTGATCACGATGGGAGCTTTGAATATGAATGGCTAGTCTGAAAGGCAGAGATTTGCAGACATCACTGCTCAATATTGGATGACATTACACATCACGTGTACATTGTCCATGAGGATCTTGACAGATTGATTGTGAAAGAAAGAGAGAAAGGTCTTGAGCAACAGCCAAATCATACTTTTTTCCAGCAGGCTGATGTGCACCACCTGCTCTTCAGGAAACCAGAGGTCTCAGATATCCATCTTCTTTAGCTGCGCGGTGAACCCAGGAGTGGTCACGTCACTCCCAAAGTCACGGCTAGGGGGGCAGGAGGAGAACCCCCTGAGACAGGTGCTCTGACACTAGATCCTCTGCAGTGTCCCAGAAAACTTCAATGGGAGACTACAAGGTATTTGTCAGATATCACCCAAATTGAACCTACTCCTTGAAGGGGCACCACTGGAGAGTCTTTGTTTGTCAGCGTGAGTATATGAGCAGGAGGATGCAGTAAGCCAGCAGACCGAGCTAGTGGAGGACCTACAGGGCTGAAACACTACCTCCCTTCCGCAACATAAATCATATCCCGAATGTTACAGATCCTTTGAGGAGGGAAAGCTCTCAAAGAGGTGTACATTACTGCCCCTATAAACAGGAGGCACAGAGAGGGCTCGAGGTGAGATATGGGTACGCTGATTAAAGAACCCAATTCAAATAGTGGGGATGCTGTTTTCTGCTGGAGATTCAACACTATCTCCAGTGTATTGGCTTTGTGCAACCAGTCGTCCAGGTTTGGCAATGTTGAGATCCCTATACTCCTGAGATGGGCCACAACCATCACCTTTGTGAAGACCCGTCGTGAAGGTGTCGAACAGATTTCAAGTACAGCAAACAGGTAGTGAACGTACCCTACCACAAAGTGCAGGTACCACATGTGTGACTGTAGTATCGGTATGTGAAACTACATATCCTGCAAGCTGAGAGATCCTTTCCAGCCTTTCACTTCGAGCACCAGGGACAGCATCCTGAACTTTTCCCTGCTGAAAATTAAGCTCAAATGCTCAAGGTGTAGGATCGCCGACAGACAGACGCCCTTCCTGGGAACCTCCTCTGCACTGCACTGCTCTGCTCTGCTCTGCTCCACTCCCTTTGGCCACAGGTATGCCACCTAGTGCTGAAGGATAAACAGATGGTTATCGGATTGAAGGATCTGGAAAGGGACCTGCTGGAGCATAGGCTATGCTGCTGTTCTACAACCAGAAATATCCATTTATCGGATTATGTCCTTTCAGGCCTGTGGAAAGGCGGACACCCCATCCTCCCACAGGCTGCACACAGATTTTAAGGGAGGGAAACTAAAGTCATATTCCTGGTAAGAGTAGGAGGGCTGCTGCACCTGGCAGTCTCTGCATCATGTTGCTGAGAAACTGGAAGTCTCTGGAGAGGCCTCAAATTGTCATGAATTGGTGGTAAAGAAAAACCAAAGGGGATGATGGACGGAGTGTTGAACAATGCAAGCACTCACCCCCAGTCAAATGATCTGGGTTTAATCCATCATCGTTCTTTAGCTCACTCCGCCACCCCAATTCAGACATGGCCATATGCAAATCAGTCTGACCCTGTGCCTCATGGGAACAGTCCAGTCCGAACTGCCAAGCCATGTCTTCCCTGGACCGGAAACAAGCATCCTGGGACCAGTTTCTGGCTAATCGGCCGTCTTCAGCCAAGCTACCTTGAATCCAGTGGCAAAGTGAGCAAGGGACCCACGCCTGGGCACACCCTGCCAACTTAGGGCGAGCAAAGCAAAACCAAAGAGGATGATGGATGGAGTGTTGAACAATGCAAGCACTCACCCCCAGTCAACTGATCTAGGTTTAATCCATCATCCATCATCATTCTTTAGCTCACTCCGCCAACACAGTTCAGACATGGCCATATGGAAATCAGTCTGACCCTGTGCCTCATGGGAACAGTCCAGCC
The DNA here is from genome assembly GCF_964263255.1 of Lissotriton vulgaris. Taxonomy (NCBI): domain Eukaryota; kingdom Metazoa; phylum Chordata; class Amphibia; order Caudata; family Salamandridae; genus Lissotriton; species Lissotriton vulgaris. The sequence goes on from NC_141689.1 coordinate 540,489,400, forward strand.
TGAACTGCCAAGCCATGTCTTTCCTGGACCCGAAACATGCATCCTGGGACCAGTTTCTGGCTAATCAGCCGTCATCAGCCAGGCTAGCTTGAATCCCAGATATCTGTAATGGGGTGAATGTATGACATAGTTCTGCATTCTGTCCATCAACTGTTGTTTTTGCATTTGTCACCCAGAGTAGGACGGGTATGCTCAGACGTGAGTCGCTGACTGAGCACCTAAAAACATGGTCGTTGCTCTGGTCACTCTGAAAATCATGTGTGCATCATCAGCTTTGACTGTAAAACGTCTTATCTTTCAAATGGCAAGTCCATCAACACAGTTTTGAAATCACTGCAAAAGCCGGTCGATCGAAACCAAGCATGTCTTCTAAGGGCAGGAGGAGCCTAAAGCTCTGAAGCACAAGTTACTTACCTTCGGTAACAATATATCTGTAAGAAACAGTAGTTAGTATTAGATTCCTTACCTTAGAATATCCCCAGGCGTCAGACTGGATCCAGAAACTTTTGCGTAGCAGTACCCTTGCGCGTCGGTGGGCATTGTGTGTGGCTCCGCGTCCGCTGTCGGCGTTGTTTGCGGCTCGGCGTCCGTCGTCGGCGTTGTTTGCGCCGGGATGACATCGCCGGAGTACTTATACATAGCTTAACCTCGCCAGAAACGCAGAGCCATGATAAAAACCAACCCTCCGGACGATCCGCAGCACCCTCCTGTCCGAAGTGACAGTGCGCCAGTGGGAGTGATGATGGCGAACCCTGCCCCCCACTGGCGTCACATGGGCCGAGAAGCACGGACTAGGAGGGTTTAGAGGCGGATGCTGCGGGGGAAGGTGTGGACTGGCCTCGCAGTTGTCCCCGACCGCCTCCATGGTGATTTCAAAGGCCGCCACCGCGCTGGTAGTTAGTCTGTGGCGTGTGGCTGGCAGCACATGTGGGGGCGCCCCTTCCTTGGCCACGAAAGGAGCGAAAGGCACCAGTTTGCTGGCGCGGGGCCGAGAGGCCCAAGGACTTGGCCGTAGCCCTGGAGTCCTTAAAGAGCTCAAGCGCATGGTCTGCCTTGTCGCCAAAAAGGCGACGGCCATCGAACGGCATGTGCATAAGTGTGTTCTGGACATCAGCCGAAAAGTTGGCGGACCTCAACCAGGCGTGGCGTCTAACCGCCACCGTCGTTGCCATCGCTCTACCTAGTGAGTCGGTGGTATCCAGCCCACACTGGATAGAATATTTGGCTGCATCTCGGCCCTCCACAAGGGCTTGGCCGAGTTTGGCCCGTACATTCAACAGACACTCTGGCAGCACTTCCGCAACCGTCTCCCACAGAGAGTGAGTGTAGCGGCCCAAGAGGCATGCGGTGTTGGAAGACCGCAGTCCCAGACTAAGGGAGGAGAAGATATTTTTTCCGTACTGCTCGTACCTCTTGGATTCCCAGTCCAGCGGAGCCGATGGTAATGCGGTCTGGGAATTGGATGCCTGGATGACCAGGCTCTCGGGGGTGGGGTGGGTGGACAGGAAACATGGGTCGCCCGGGGCCGGGCGGTGGCGTCTGGCCACGTTCCTATCTAAGGGCGAAACCGTAGCGGGCCTGGACTAAGTGCCCAAAAAGAACGTTGGTCAAGGCCTCATTAAAGGGCAGCAGAGGCTCGGCCGAGTATGACTGCGGTTTAAGGACCTCAGTGAGGAGGTTAGTCCTCACGGCCGCGACGGGGAGGTCAAGGCCCAAGGCCTCATCAACACTACACTATAGGTTGCCCCCTCCTCCGAAGCCACGGTAGGAGGAGAGACAAAACCAGTGTCTGGAGAGGTGTCCAGACCACTGGCCTCCCCAAGTTCCCCTGTCCAGTCCTCCTGAGACTGACACTCATTTCATTTCATTTCATTTCATTAGCTTTTATTCGATTTGTACATACAAATCATACAAGCAGAAATACATAATTGAAATATTAAAAAGGACGCCATATAGTCATTCCTAAAAAGAAGAAAAAGAGGCTAAAGTGCATCAAGTAGAAAGTGATCATACCTCTATAGGTCATCATGTTATTACAAAATACGAACATTCTTACAATGACTAGCTGGGGATCAGTAGGAGTTGCTCACTAGGCTTTTCATGGGAACTGTACATTAAAATTATTAAATAAGCATTCAATACAGTGGACCGCTTTATGTTATATAATACCTTAATTACAGGAATTGATATGGATCATAAAAGTGAGGGCATATATATACAGACAGGAGTGTTTAACAGTAATATCATCATTAACAAATCCTGGCAGCTGTATAGCATAAGTACAGACAGGTAAGTAAACAACATTATAATACAATACTTTTCCTGGCAGCTGTACATTTTAAAATATAAGTAGCCAAAAAGAAACAAGTCTCCTCGTTCTCTAGTGAAGATAAAAATATCAATGCTGTTTGTGTGGTACAAATGTTGTATTTGATAAAAATAGGTTTAAGGTATTTTAACCTAAAAAACTGATAAAATTTACAAAAAAGCAGGAAATGGCAACTACTTTGCCTAGAGGTGCTATCGCATGGGCAGGGTATATTTGAACTAGTTTTCGTGTTTGGAAAGGCAACCAAGTGGTGCACAGTGCCCAATCTAACCCGTGTTAAGACATACTGGTGAGAAGGGCGAGTCACAAATACAAGATAGGGTTGTAATCCGGGTGCTAGATTTAGGTCTTTATAAAATTTCATAGTAACAAGATTGCTAACGGCTTTGTCTCGTTCGGCCTTTCGAAAATTAAGGAACGTAATCTTAATTTCTTTTTTTGAAATGGAAACAACCTTATCAGGCTCACGGAACACATCAATGTTAAAAAGAAGTAGATACCAACGATGTATGTATCTTAACCACAGTACATGTGAGGAGTGATCCAGACCTATACAATCAAGGATAATGTCCTTGGTGAATCGAGTCTCTGGCTTAGCCCAAATAGAACGCCACAATAAGAGTGGCCGAACTGCTGCTAAGTCAGAAATATACTCGATCCCAACTTCTTCATGGATCAACTGGGTGGAGGCAGAAGGGGGAACACATAACAGCCTCCTTAAGAACTTGTTTTCCTCCCTCTGCAGGGAAATACCCTCACAGTGACCCCATACCCCTGCCCCATACAAAGCAGAGGAAACACAACATACATTGTATATGTTCACCATATCAGAGATACTTCGTGAGCCGAGTTTGGAGGCAAAACGAAATATGCTACTAGTGGACCGTAGCATTTTTATCTTTACGGCATCAAATTCCGCGTTCCAAGACCCACTATTATTATATGTTATTCCCAAATAACAAAAGGATTTAACAGAAGTTAGCTTTTCCTTGTCAAGGAAGAAGGTATGCTTAACCTGCTTGGCTGCCTGACCACATGACATTACGTATGTCTTAGTTTTATTCACACGAAGCCGCCTAGCTTGAATGAATAGCATGAAATTATCAATTAGGCGCTGAAGGCCCAACTGTGTTCGAGATAAAAGAACAGCGTCATCCGCATAAAGTAACAGCGGAACAGGTTTACCATCAATCAAAGGGGCATCTGCTGGGATGTCAGACAGGGATCGATCAACACCATTAATGAAAAGGGAAAATAAAAGCGGGGCTAAAACACAACCCTGACGTATGCCCCGAGACACTTTAAAAAACGGGGTACATTCACCAAGAGTGCCATAGCGGACTTTACATGAGAGTTTTTCATACAATCTGGCTAAAAAATTTACTATTTCCCTTGGTGCCCCTGCATCAAGCAGAACCTCCCAGAGAATATTATGGTTAACTAAATCAAATGCGCTGCTCAAATCAGCAAAACATAAAAAGAGGTTACCATTTTTAGCCACAGTATATTTACTGATTAAAAGGTCCAGATTTACGCATTGGTCCAGTGTACCCAGGCCTTTGCGAAAGCCATATTGGACTCTAGTTAAAATATTAAAATCAGTTGCCCAGTCTTCCAGCCTCTTCAGCAAAATCCTACTCATCACCTTTACAGAGGCGTCCAATAATGAAATTGGACGATAATTAGAGGCCTCTGACTTGTCACCTTTCTTATGCAGAGGAATGATAATCGATTGACCCCAAGTAGAAGGAAATTCACTTTCGGCTGCACAATTAAAAACCCGCGTCAAAATGGGTGCCCATAACGCTATTTCATCTTTGTATAAATCCAGCGGAACCCCATCAGGGCCAGGGGCCTTGCTTCCTTTACTTAAAGAGATAGCTTCCTGGCATTCATCTAGTGTTATGTCCATCGGAAGGGACAACCATGGACTTAAATCTGGTGGAGATAACTCAGAGGTTGACCTTTCTGGATTAAATATTTCAGAAAAATGGGTAACCCAGTCGCTACATGCCACGTGAGAGGTCAATTCTGGAACATTTTCTTTATTGAGAAACGGGCTATTAATTGTTTCCCAATAAAGTTTACTGTTTTTGGTCTCAGCAGCCTCCCTCAGCTTGTCCCATGCCTCAGACTGTAATACCTTCTTCCTATTACCAATGGCTGTTTTATAACAAGCCCTGAGGTATTGTATCTCCGTCTTATCACGTGGTCTAGTGCCTAACGCATTCTTTAGGTCGCGGAGGGTGACTATACATGTTTTATCAAACCACCCCTGCTTTGGGCCGCCCTTAGCTGACGGGATCTTAGTAAAAATACCATCAATAATGCTATTCATGGATACAAAATAATCTATTAAGCAGCCAGAGTCACTGTCATCATCCAAACAATAACTGATTTGGTTCTTACAGAGAGTAACAACCTCCTTCTGTTTGACTTTGGAGTTTAGACCAGTCCATTTGACCCTTAAGCCCTTAGGTCTAGTAGGTACTATATCATTTGTACATTTACCACCTGGAACTAATGAAGTACCATGCCCCAAGAGGGTAACCCGTAAGCTATTGTGGTCACTGAGACTTTCTTCATTCACATACAAATCCGTGTAGTCTCCACTGCTAGACAGCAAAATATGATCTATGAATGAACCTGCACCTCTGCCCGTAAATGTAGGGCATGTAATTGCCCGATTATTGACATTGCAGTTTAACAGGGTCATGTCTAGCGTGACTAGCATATTATTTATAGTGGAACCATAACTGCAGTGTTGGAAGTGTTTGAAGTGGGGAGAGTCCTCCCTCCCCCCCTGGTCTCCCCAATGGCTTTTTAATGCTGTATCGAAGCCACAAATGTTCCCATTGGACAGATGGCAGGGCTGCAAGTTAAAATCACCAGCCCAAACCACCTCAGCCTTTCTTTTCGAGATGTCCAGAGCCTTAATGATTTCCCTTTCTAAAGGCGGTAAAATATCCCCCCTTGTAATATCAAAAATATTATTATAGAAATTAACAATGACTAAATCAATATTCTTCCTACACTCCATCCTAATAACTTGACTGTATGTCCCCACGGTCGTACTACATTTGACCGTACAGTCACACAGCTTGGTTGACACTAACAATAAAAGTCCCCCCTTAGCCCTTCCCGAGCTAGATTTGGTTGCTCTAAGACAGAAGGATACATACCCTTCTATGTTAATAGGGTCTGGACACCAAGTTTCCTGAAGTAGGATTAGGTCAAATCCCTCACCCAGGAAGCTGGTCCAAAAGGGTGTACCTAGTTTGCCGGCAAGACCAGCGATGTTCCAAGAAATAAGAGAAATTCCTGCTGGTTTACCGGGATTACCAACAACAGATAGCTCCGACTGATTTGCTGGTGGTAGAAAGGCAGGACCCTCTTCCCGAAAGGTGGTAACTGAACTTTGGCTCGGGCTGGCGGTAGTTATACATATATCAGAGCTATCCTGGTTATCTATGTACTGGGTAGGTATTGGTAGTGACAATATAGTAGATTCGTGAGGTACAGCAGGAGGCTTGACAGAGGAAGAGGAACACTCCTTATCAAGAATGGACTTAGGGATATTTAGATCCAGTGCTTCTAGAGGGCTAAGTCAGTCTACCTCATCTAGCACGGCGTATCTGTTTGGGTGGGCGAATTGTGCAGACAGGGGGTCTTGGGAGTGGGGCGGGTCCTGCCACGTTTGTTGCCACGGGTGTTTGTCTAATTGTGGTGGCTGAAAAGATTGCTGCCATTGGTAAGCAGACTGAGGTACAGGTGGCGGAAAATGAAAAGGGTGTTGCCAGTGGGCTTTGACTTGATGCATAGGAAAAGGTGAGGCATTTGGTAGTTGCTGCTGTAAATTAACATAATGTGGGAAAAAAGGGGGCGGATAAAGTGGTTGCAGCCAAGGTTTAACGGCTTGCTGTGGAAAAAACCCCGGTCCACTGTTACTTTGAAAGGTGGAACAGGGAGGGTTAGGTCGTGCAGGCTTTGGTAAAAAATACGACAAAGGAAGTGGTTTAATTTGGGTCGCAGGACCACTATTGGGTGCATTACATACATAGCTTGCTGCCCCTACATCCCTAAAATTAACAGTTATTACGTCCCCTACTATTGATTTCTTACTTCTGCCCACCCAATCCCCTCTACGCACGGTAAGAATTTCACCGTTCATGTTATTAGGTAGGGGTTTATGTAGATGGAGCCATTGAGCACATTTATTTCTAAGCTCGGTAAACGTTTCTTTTACTCCCTCTTTCAATGGGGGAACTGCTGTCAACACGACAACAAAAGGAGAAACCTCTGGTGGTAAATTAATAGACCTGAAACGTGCCTGCTTTGGCTTAGGCCCTTCAGGTTTATTTTGTACAGAGGTTGGATTAGGTTTCCCTGCTACTTCTTTAGCTTGAATGGTTGTGGTGGCAATATTATCAACAACTGGGTGTTGGTTCGCCAGAACAGGGACATTCCCCTTTGGAATCGATACAGTTATTGGTTGAACCGAGTTGTTCACTGTTTGCGATTCAAGGGATATAACCGGGTTCCCAGGGGCTGCAATGCCTTGAACCTTAGTTGGTACGTCTTTGGGGGACTGAATGTTCGTTAAACATTCGGGGGCTAATTCTGTGGTCCCTTGTAACTGAACATGCCCTTGTCCCTGCTTTTTTTGTGGCCATTTGGAGTGTATTAAGGAAGTAAGCCTATCCACTTTAGAAATTAAAGGTTTGATTTGTGCTGCTAAAGTGGCTTCAAGGTCTAGTTTTAAATCAATAACCATGTTTTGTACCCAGCACGGAATACCTGAAGTCATTTGTGGAGTGGGGGAAATCAAATTGTGATTCCTACCTGGTGCTTTTGCTTTACTTTTGCCCTTCGATGTAACCTTAGGCGGGTTAGGAGCCCTTCTCCGGAGAACAGTGGGTACAGGGACTGTTACCGCATCATTAGACCCACTCAGACTCGGCTCCCCCTTGTCAGGTGACTGGCAGGTTTCTAGATCTGGTGTAACCTCCAGGTCTTCAAAGGACGGATCCGAGTCTGATGGGGCAACCGATAGATCAACAGTATTCGGTACAGTCGGAACACTGTTAGTAGGCATAGTTACGGGTAAGGAGCAATTATTCATAGTCTGCACCGCAGGAGATTTAACCTTTGCCAAAGGGCCCAAGGATGAGCGCCTAGCATTTGCAAGATCCATAGAGACTCTTTTTTCCAGTAATACAATACTTTGGTCAATAGTCTCGTGCACGCGTGAAATAAAAAGATCAATAGGTCCAGTCACCTGGGCTACCGCCGTAGCTTTTTTCGCGCAACTTCGAGTTCTGTTGCGTATGGTCGACATTTATAGACGTTATAGTTGACAGGGGCGAAGACACAAGAGTTCTGGGCCAGGGCCGTCCTCTGCCGTCCTTGAACGGCCTTAAACGGCCCGCTCTTTGCCCGGTCTTCGCCCCGGTAGTCGCCCCGCGCGCGTCCCGCGTCGCGGTAGAACTGAAGCCAGTAATGAAGGGGAAAGCTGGGGGCGTGGCCGCCGGGGGAAGAGGCAGCAGCTGTGTGCAGCTGAGGCTGCTGGACCTCGCAGTCCCTCGGTAGGCTCCACGCACAAACTGTTGTTATAATCCTCAACCTGGGAGCGCGTTACTCACCACGGACTGTGGATCCGCTCACACCAGGGAGGACGGGGCAAAAGAGGCGGTGAGCGGCACCCGCGAAGCGGGTGTCGCGAACAGTTGATGTAGGTGGCTGGAAGCAGGAAAACACACAGCACAAGTCTGGCTCCTCACGAATAGCAGGTAAGCCCAGAAAGCGCCAGTGAACCAGGAACCCAGGGGATGTTAAATGCGGAGGCTGGGGGCGTGGCCGCCGGGGGAAGAGGCAGCAGCTGTGTGCAGCTGAGGCTGCTGGACCTCGCAGTCCCTCGGTAGGCTCCACGCACAAACTGTTGTTATAATCCTCAACCTGGGAGCGCGTTACTCACCACGGACTGTGGATCCGCTCACACCAGGGAGGACGGGGCAAAAGAGGCGGTGAGCGGCACCCGCGAAGCGGGTGTCGCGAACAGTTGATGTAGGTGGCTGGAAGCAGGAAAACACACAGCACAAGTCTGGCTCCTCACGAATAGCAGGTAAGCCCAGAAAGCGCCAGTGAACCAGGAACCCAGGCGATGTTAAATGCGGAGGCTGGGGGCGTGGCCGCCGGGGGAAGAGGCAGCAGCTGTGTGCAGCTGAGGCTGCTGGACCTCGCAGTCCCTCGGTAGGCTCCACGCACAAACTGTTGTTATAATCCTCAACCTGGGAGCGCGTTACTCACCACGGACTGTGGATCCGCTCACACCAGGGAGGACGGGGCAAAAGAGGCGGTGAGCGGCACCCGCGAAGCGGGTGTCGCGAACAGTTGATGTAGGTGGCTGGAAGCAGGAAAACACACAGCACAAGTCTGGCTCCTCACGAATAGCAGGTAAGCCCAGAAAGCGCCAGTGAACCAGGAACCCAGGCGATGTTAAATGCGGAGGCTGGGGGCGTGGCCGCCGGGGGAAGAGGCAGCAGCTGTGTGCAGCTGAGGCTGCTGGACCTCGCAGTCCCTCGGTAGGCTCCACGCACAAACTGTTGTTATAATCCTCAACCTGGGAGCGCGTTACTCACCACGGACTGTGGATCCGCTCACACCAGGGAGGACGGGGCAAAAGAGGCGGTGAGCGGCACCCGCGAAGCGGGTGTCGCGAACAGTTGATGTAGGTGGCTGGAAGCAGGAAAACACACAGCACAAGTCTGGCTCCTCACGAATAGCAGGTAAGCCCAGAAAGCGCCACTGACACTCAGGTCAGAGGGTCCTCAGACCCATCCCAATCCTCCTTATCACCCATCTCTTGATACTCAGGGTTTTCAACTAATGGGGCCGGTTCATTGAAGTAAAACTCCCCAAGCGCCGTCGAAAGCGGCGCAGTTCCGACTAAGGGTTACTGCTTTTTCCAGATCTGCGCTTGCTGGCGCGGAAAAAAGAAGAACGGACGTCAGCACGCGGAGGCGGCGTCTAAGTACTCCGACGACGTCATCACGGCACCCACGACGCAGACGACGGACGCGGAGCCGCAGACGACGCCTACCGACGCGCAAGAGTACTGCAATGCAAAAGTTTCCGGATCCAGTCGGACGTCTGGGGATATTCTAAGGTAATGAATCTATCACTAACGTGTCTCTTTCAGATACTACTTTTACTGTACGCACTTTACTTTATGATAAGTATTGCAATTGTGGCAATATATTTCTCTTGCATGAGAAAATAGACTGCTCAATAAAATAACACCTTTTATTGAAAACGCCCGTCTCTCTATTTCTCTGCACTTTGGTGAAATTAAGCATGCACGATTGACTGAGTGAAATAGCTGTCTATTGTTTTCACAGGACTCTAGAGATACACTCTTTATTCTGACGTAGCAAAGTTGTCATGTTTATGCGGTTGTCAGAAACTAAACCCTTCTTGTCTAAATCAGGACGGTTAACCCTTTCCTGAACATTCGAGAAAGTTTCTAGTGGCCTCTGAGCTTGCTGGCAAAACTAACTAAGTCTAACAGTCAGTAGAGACCTAGATGACCTCAGTCCTACGTCTACACTGCTGTTTATGTTATTCCAATGCGCAGAGCCTATTGGGAATATAGGAACTACACTACATGGCGCCCAACGTTCGGTAAGGCGATAATCTAATGCAAGACATTAGAGTAACTCAGTCGTGCTTTTCACACAGACCCCTTTCTCCCGTAAAAACTCCAATAGACGTCTGGAGTGGGTGAAAGGTTAATATCCGCCGGAACTTAGTAGGATGAGAATCCTATGTATTCGTTTTTGGTATAGTCAACGTTGAAGGATACAGTGTTCCAAAATATTGTGCACCTAATCGTTGTTTCCTTGAAACTTGATCTGCAACAAAAAATCTTTCTTTCAATAAAATGACGGATAGTGAAGAAGAGAGAGAAAGAGAAGCCTTAGCAACTCGACTCTTAGAGGAAGACACAAGTCTCCAGCAAGGAGACCCGAATGCTAGTCCCTTGACAAAGGCGCCTAGCGCCGAAATGCATTGGGAGAATATGAATAAGAGATAAACATCCATGTTAAACAGCACGGAAACGGAGATGTAAAATAAATGAAAACAAAGATGTGAATGGAACATCTAAATTAACACAAATATAAATCAGTTCAATAAAAGAACCATTACAAAGAATCAACAAAGCGTGGCCATTTACATGAAATAAGAGCTGGAGATACAGCACAGACTGTGCCCAGGGAGACAGACCAGCAATTTAGGTTCTGCTAACCTCAACAGTATCTAACACACTCCAAAGTAGGGAGTGATACCCCAGAGCACGCAATCAAAGCACAGAGTGAAATCAAACCCAAAAGGTGCACATCCACGTTTCACTATAATGAAGAAATGATTATACCTACCTTCTCAAATCATATTCTGATTCATAAAAAATACACATTTGTAAGAAAATGGGCAGTGGCCCAAGCCCCTGCATTATACACAAATCATGTAGGATGGGATGAGGACTCTCCTCCCCACAAAATCCAGTAAAAAAATCAACCCACTGCACAAAGGCAGTACCCAGTTAAACAAGAAGCTAAAAAGCAAGTCCGGGAAATCTTGGATCAACTTGAATATCAAGGGGTGATTGAAACATGCACCTCACAAATGAACAATCCTTTGTTTCCTGTCTCCAAGCCAGACGATTCATATCGTCTAGTTTTGGACTACAGACATTTAAACTCCTGCTGCAAAACTTTTGCAGTACAAAATTCACACAGTGCAGCACTAATGAACAACATTGTGCGCAAAAAATATAAAACGACATTAGATATCTCTAACGGATCATACGGTCAAAACATTGCACCTGAAAGCAAGTATTTGACCGCTTTCTCAATAATGGGGTCGCAAAAACAATTTTGCCGACTCCCACAGGGATTCAAGAATAGCCCAGGATTATTCTCAGCAAGGGTAACAGAATTACTACAAATATATGATGAGGCATTATCATATGTCGATGACATCTATCTTACAAACGATGACCTGGAGACTCACTTAAAAAGAGTGAACACCATAATACTTGGGTTCGCATCAGAGGGTTACAAATTCAACTTTAAAAAGTCAAGAATTGCTCATCTAACAGTCCTATTTTTAGGATATGAAATATCAAGTGAAGGCAAAAGCCTGGCAGACAACTTCTTAGAGAAGTGTGCTGTACTCCAAGCACCAAAAACGCTGAAAAATTTACAATCAATATTAGGCTTCCTGAATTTTGGTAGAACATACTTTCTAAATTATGCTGAGAGGGTTAAACCTCTCTATGAATTAATAAAACCTGATTTCAAACCAATACATTGGACTCAAAAACACAGAAATTTTGAGATTACAGACAGACATCTTAGCTAAAACAAAACTGCAAACTCGCGAAAACGTACGCAACCTTGTAATCAGAGTCATCCCAGGAAGATGCGGATTCACATACCTGACCTCTAATGAGGGAGAAACAGTACCTATAGCTTACAAATCAAATTTGTACACAGGCTGAAATGAAATTCGGTTCTACAGAAAAAATTCTGACAGCGGTTCAAACTGCTGTAGCAAAAGAAAGAGCCCTGGCACAAGGTAAACGTATAATAATCGTTACACCAGTACCTGCCCTAGAAGCAGTACCAAGGGCAAGCATTCCGAATGCTAAAGCTCTACATCCGAGATGGATACAATGGGTTAATTCTCTTGCTGCAACAGACGTAGTATACGAATTTGATCCGAATTTAAAAACTCAAGAATTTCTCCAATATGAATATGAATGTCCCCTGCAGACCGAAATCCTGCCTCTGGAACATTACGGCTGTATAATATATACAGACGGATCAGCACAATCCGCAGTTGGGGGTAAACATGCTTATAGTGCTGCGTGCGCGATCGTTAAAGGTCATTGGCACAAAGGAAAATTTAGACCACTGGTCACTAAAACCCAATCTCTAGAAGATTGTACAGCTCAGCGAGCTGAACTACTGGCATTTAAGATGGCACTTGAAAATACAGATCACGAATTCCCCACACTAATAGTGTGTGATTCATATTACTGCGTTCAATCTTACAATGAATATCTGCAGAACTGGGTTCAGAACGTTTTCAAAGATGCAAAAGGTGGCACAATCAAGCATAAAACGCTTTGGGAACAAATAGTTCTTTTACAGAAAGAACTACAAAAGACTCACGCGATACATACACTGAGTCATCAACGTGATGGCGTTCACGTTGCGGGGAATTCATTGGCTGATGAAGCCGCGAAGGCAGCTGTGCAAACGGCTTGCGTAGCTGCTATCACACGGTCAAAAACAAAAATAGACAGCGATGTAATGCAAGCGGTCAGTGCTTCAGTAAAAGATGATAAAAAAACACTCCCGAAAGGCTTTCCAGTAAAATATTCATAGATAACAGATGCAAATAATATTCCATTTGCTCAAATTCCTGGAGTGGGGGATAGGGCAATTCCAAACCTGGAACACAGATTAGGACTTATTTTAGCGGCACACGAAGGGCTAGCTTCTGCACATGCTGGTATTTCCGCCACAACAGCCTTATTAAAACAGAGATATTAGTGGCCAGGCATGAGAAAACAAACTAAGAACTATGTTCTAGAATGTGAAATATGCCAAGGAATAGAAGTATCAACGGTAAAACGACCAGCGCAGACGCCCCTTCTAATCTCAGATAAACCATTAGCATGTGTTTACCTGGACCACTGTGGTCCCTTACAAAGGGATGGCAACTATAAATATATCATGGTCGCAGTGGATTCCTGCACGAGATTCATTTGGATGTGGCCCCAGCGCTCGGCTGACGCCAGGACTGTAATAAAAGATTTGCGAGTCTTTATCGGCACATACGCAATTGGCATGCTACATTCTGACCAGGGTCCTGCGTTTAACTCTCGAGCTTACAAAGAGGCCATGACCAGCATGGGCATTGCATTGCAGTACTCTTCTCCCCTCCATCCTGAGGGAAATGAGGTAGTGGAAAGAAAAAACCGTGACATAAAGCAATCTATAACGGCAAGGGTATTAGGTTCGGGTGATGGGTGGGTCAAATATTTAATAAGTGTCCAACGTAGTCTTAACAATCTGCCAAGAAATTCTCTAGGAGGTATCAGTCCGTACAAACTTTTGTTTGGTACTAGAATGATTATCCAGGATCTGGATCGTCAAACTTCAGTGGTAGAAGAAAAAACTTTTGATATCAAAGATCGTTTGGCTGTTTTACAGGACTTGAATGAAACAAGAAAAAGTCTAAGTAACAAAATCTAAGCCAACAACCACTGGAGAACCACCTGTCCCAGCAAGACCTGTCTGGATTCCAAAGATTGGGGATCTGGTCAGAGAAAAGATCGCAGTGAAGAAGGAATTTGGGCCTTCTTACAGAAAAGCAGTACCTGTCTTAGCTGTCAGCGGAACAAGATCAGTAGTACTACCGCCACTTGCTGGTAAAAAGGAAAAGAAATGTGTTGCTTATCTGTAACTGCAGTTATCCAGTATTGGTGTCTTTCATAGATTCACATGCCTGAATCATTCCCCCGTCGTTGAGACGGGAGTCTCCGGTACATAGAAAAGTAATGTCCTACAGACATATATAGAGACACATAGGCCTAAGGGCCTCACCTTAGTAGCCTATGTCCTTTTGTGAAAAGGACTAAACTCCAGAAGGTAGCCAATCAGCTATCACCTCCCTCTAGAACCTTCCTGTCAGGAGCCTCAGTCTCTCAGATTTTCGTACGCACCAAGCTAGGTAGGTGTAATACTGTTAGAGAACTAAGTGAGTCCTTCCAGGGGAGGCGGGAGGGTTGCATGTGAATCTATGAAACACACCAATACTGGTTAACTGCAGTTACAGGTAAGTAACACATTTCTTATCCAGTATTATGGGTGTCTTTCATAGATTCACGTGCCTGAATCAGAGTAGCAAGCAATACATTATGCACCTTTCTGATGGAACAGCATATACCAGTCTTTAGATAATACATATCATGCGACTATGAGCTATCAATAAATAACAAGAAATAAGTAAATAAATGTGCATACCAGCGAAGGATGGCGGGAAGGAGGAAGGCTCATCTCATTGGAATAGATGGCGAAGCACAGCCTGGCCCACAGCTGCATCCTGCATCTGTTCCGTATCCAGGCAATAGTACCTGGTGAAGGTATGAGGCGACTTCCACGTCGCTGCTCTGCAAATGTCCAGTATTGGCACCCCAGCGAACAGTGCAGCCGATGTGGACACAGCTGTTGTAGAATGAGCTCTTACTTTTGAGTGCAATGGCCGTCCGGCTCTGTCGTGGCAAAAGGCAATCGCCGAAGATATCCATCTTGAAATACTTTGTTTGGAAAGCGGAGCCGATAACCTGAGTGAGTTCAGATTCGGGTGCTGTACTTGGTCGTTGGACATCGTGAGCAGGGATGGATGTTGACGCAGACGGATTGGAGGTTGAACTGAGGCGATGGAGGTCCCTGAACCAATGCTGCCTCGGCCAGAACGGGGCAATCAGAATCAGAGTACAGTGCTCTGTCTTCATCTTCCTGAGGACTCTTGGTATCAGTGAGAATGGCGGAAAGGCGTACGCAAACACGTTGCGCCAAGCAATGGAAAATGCATTTCCGAGGGACCTTAACTGGGGATGCCAACTTGCGAAGTTGCGGCATTTGGCGTTCTCCCTGGTGGCAAAAAGGTCGATCTGTGGTGTTCCCCATTCCGAGAAGATGTGATCTAGCACCTCTTGGTCGAGCTCCCATTCGTGGGACATAGAATTCTGTCTGCTCAGAGCATCTGCTATGACGTTGTCCTTTCCTGGAACATACTCTGCTGTTAACGTGATACTGTGGAGCACAAGCCAGTTCCAAATTTTCTGCGATTCGCGAGATAGTGTGAGCGAACGCGTTCCTCCCTGCTTGTTCGAATAGTGCATCGTCGTGGTGTTGTCGGTCCTGACGAGCACTGAGGAGTTCTTGATGCACGGTAGGAAAGCCTGCAGAACTAGAAAAACTGCCCTGAGCTCCAGGAGGTTTATATGGAGCTGCGTTTCCTGGTCCGTCCACTTGCCACTGATCTGCAACTCCTGGAGGACAGCTCCCCACCCCTCTAGAGAGGCGTCTGTTACCACATGTGGGGCTGCGGGAAGCAGGAAAGGTAGCCCCTGAGAGAGATTCTTGGGCAACCTCCACCAGAGCAAGGCCTTGGTTGTTTGCTGATTTATCACAATGCAATCCTCGAAAGAACCTGTGCTCCGAGTCCATTGCCTGGTCAAGGCCTCCTGCAGTAGGCGCATTCTGAGCCGACAGTGGGGAATAAGCAGGATAAACGAGGACATCATCCCCAAGAGGGACTTGAACGTACGGACCAGTAAAGTTTTCTTCGAGGCCACTGAGGTGGCCAGAGTGATAAGCTTGTGTTGTCTTTCCTGAGATGGGAATGCTTTTGAACATTCCGTGTCCAATGTCGCCCCGAGAAAGGTAAAAACTCGGGAGGGCTGTAGAGTAGACTTCTCGTGATTGAGCGTCAGGCCCAAGTGCTGGAAAAGATTGAGACAGGCGCTGGAGGATTTGACTGCGCCTGCCATAGATGGTGCTTTCACCAGCCAGTCGTCCAGATATGGGAAGACCTGGTGTCCATGCTGTCGTAGGAAAGCCGCTACTGGAAAGAGGCGCTTGGGGAATATCCGAGGTGCCGACTTGTGGCCAAATGGGAGGACACAGAATTGATAGTGTTGACCCGCCCTGAAAATCTGAAGAATTCCCTGTGGCCTTTGTGAATAGGGATGTGGTAATATGCGTCTTGTAGGTCTAGAGACATCATAAAGTCCCCTTCCTCTAGTAGCCCCAGAATCTCCTGGATCGTAACCATGCGGAACGATTGACTCTTCAAGGAGTTGAGTGCCCTGAGATCTAAAATAGGCCTCAATTTCTTCCCTTTCTTTTGTATCAGAAAGAAGCGGGAATAAAATCCCTTTCCTCTGTGAGCTGATGGTACTCACTCTATTGCTCCTTTCTTAAACATAGAAAAGACTTCTTGAAGGAGAAATCGTAATTCCTGTGCTGCATTTTGCGAGGAGGAGTTGTCGGAGGGGGGATTGATTTGAATTCCAACGAATGTCCGAATTGGAGCACCTATCGATCTGTTGTAATTGATCTCCAATTGTTGGGGAAGTGTGTCAGTTTTCCTCCAAGTTTGAAAAAATGGGATTGTGGACGGACTGGCTGCTGGAGAAGGTCATTGGCGTCCGCCAGTGGTCTTCCTTTGGTTTTTTCCCCTGTAGTTGGACTTTCCATATGAGGTCTGACGACCTTGTTGTTGCTGTCGCTGTTGGTATTGCGACTGGCCCTGATTATAGGAGTATGTGGATCTGTTTTGGTAAGATCCTCTGTAAGAGGATTGACCTCTACCCCTGCTCCCTCGAAAGGACTGGCTCCGAAACTGTAGTGTGCCAAGCGCCTTTGCCGTGTCAGTATCTTTTTTGATCGTTTGCAGAGCCTCGTCTATTTTCTCTCCAAAGAGGTGTTGGCCATCGTAAGGCATTTCCAGTACCTTAGTTTGGACCTCGAGGCGGAAAGATGTAGCTTTGAGCCACCCCTGCATCGCAAGACCGCAGCTCCTGCCAGCTGTCTGAAGCCGGTCATTGCAACATCCATCGCACAATCTATAAGTTCCGATGCTGATGTTTGGCCCTCTTTACGGAGTGATTGAACCTCCTCTTTCACGGTGTCTGGTAGGTCTGCCAGATACGGAGCAATATCCTCCCACAATTGCCTGTTGTAGCGGCCCAGTAGCCCAATGGAATTAGCTACATTCACAGTCATGGCCGACATGGTGGAAAAGCGCTTGCCAATACTGTCTAGTTTCCTGCCCTCCTTGTCCGGTGGAGCAGACAATGGAGATGACGGATTTCTAGAATTTTTCTGTGCCGCCTAGGTAACCACAGAATCTGGCTTGGGATGGCCAGTAAGGCAGGCTGGCGCTGTTGTTGGTGCTTTATACTTTTTGTCCAGCCGTGGTACCACTGCTGAGATAGAGGCTAGTGTCTGCATAAGCTGTTTTCCCTGCTCCCATATGTGTTCGATGATAGGAATTGACCTGGCTGATTTCCTGACCGGGTCTTTAAAATAGTACAGGAAACAGTCTGTTTCGTGAGATTCCATCGTCATATGAAATCTTTTGGCCGCTCTCTCCACTAAGTTGTGAAATCCGCCAATGTCCACTGGCGGTGAGTCTGAGGTAGTGGCCTCAGGTGTGGCAGGAGAATGAGCGATGTAGTCCTCATCGTCTCTATGGTCAGACTGGTCATCTCGGACCTCTCCATCCTCCGGTTCTTCAACTTCCTCGTCAGAAGACGGGATATCCTGCACTGACTCTCTTTCCTGACCGATCACTAATGGTGGTGGCCTACGTGAAGATGGCGTTGGTACAGATGCAGCTGGATTTGTTCCCGCTGATGGAGCAGAGGGCGATTCAGGAAATCGCTGCTTGTAGTCTTAAATCAAGAACTGCAAATCTGAAACTATAGACGCCGGAAGGCATACCATAGGCGTGACTTGCATCTGGACTTGTGTATGCACCGTCTCTTCTGTAAATTCCACTGCATTCCCCTCCTCATCAGTGCTTTGGCACTTCACTATTAGGTCTGAAGGACTGGTGGCCTGTCCTTCCAGATCCTCGTCTGAGTCCTCTTCCTGCAGTAGGTGAGCTGGGGGCAACCTTTGCACCCTACTGGGAGACGTAAAGTCTGGTGTTATTGGTTTTTTCTTCGATGGTGGGATGGTAGACTGCTGAATGGCAGCTGTCGACAGAGAAATCAGCTCTGATTGCTTCCATGGAGTCGACGATGATGTCGTCGACTGAATATCCATCGTCGTCGTTGGTGCCCTCGTCGACGGTACCTTCGTCAACGGTGCACTCGTCGACGGTGTCCTCATCGTCGTCGATGTCTTAGTCGACGGCACGCTCGTCGGCGTCGACTGCTTTGGCTTTGTCGTCGACATTGATGTAGTTGACGAAATCTTTATCGTCGTCGATGGCTTTTTAACGATGATAATCGACGACACAGGCTTACCCGCCGTCGACGATGGAGTTGTCGTCGTCGTCTAGGAGAAGGCTGACGACGCCGTCGTCGTCGAAACATAGACTGGAGACACAGTCTTCTTCTGCGCTGAGGAAAGCGTCGACGAAATAGTCGACGGCGCTGGCTTCCTGAAGGCAGGAACATCCTTGTCAGACGTTGTGGATTTTGCCTCTGAAGACTTTCTGACAGTCTTTTTAGGAGGAACGTCTGTAGGGCTAGGGGAAGTAACCCTTGGCCTCTTCAAGGATAATTTAGAGGAAACAGAAGCTATCTCACCGTCCTTTGAAGACTCCAGGTTGTCTCTGGTTTTCAGCCTGTTCAGCAAGAGTAGTAGTCGTTCTTTGTCTTTTAGAGTCTTTGTAGAGAAGATTCTACAAACTCTACATTCTTTTGGTGTATGGTCCGGATAAAGACAGTAGAAGCAGGTTTCATGCTTGTTATCAATATGGAGCCTCTTCTTACCACAAGAAGAGCAAGCTCTGAAGAGACCCTTCTTGTGTTGATCAGCCATGGTAGAACTATGAACAAAATATCCAGTTTCTGTGAAGAAAAGAGTTTAAACAAGGAAACCTGAGGGGAACTCAGGTGGAGACTCCCTAGCACAACGTGCGGTAGAAAATCTGAGAGACTGAGGCGCCTGACAGGAAGGTTCTAGAGGGAGGTGATAGCTGATTGGCTACCTTCTGGAGTTTGGTCTTTTTTACAAAAGGACATAGATAGGCTACTAAGGTGAGGCCCTTAGGCCTATGTTTCTCTATATATGTCTATAGGACATTACTTTTCTATGTACCGGAGGCTCCCGTCTGGACGACGGGGAATGATTCAGGCATGTGAATCTATGAAAGACACCCATAATACTGGATAACAGAATCGTTTCCATCGATCTGGTGAAACCACAAACATGTGGCGGATAATAAATAGCAGGCCCAGTGGACTACCAAGAAATAGCAGAAGACCAAACTTTGCTACAATCCAAGAGGTTCAAACTGAAAGACTAATCACATTCGATAAACCTGCAGTAAATAAAAAGGGACTATGCAACAAAAGCCATGGAACTTGTGCCTCTTGAAACCCAAATTGCAACAATTCGTGATGATACACCAATCTACAACGATGTAGCATCAGAATGTACAAATGTAACAAAAGAAAATGCAAAGATCAATGGAAATCCGGAAGCGATCCACCAATTGACAGAACTGCATCTGGCTATTTTATCAACTTTGATGACTTTCGCGATGATCCAAGTGAACAGGGAGACAAGCCAGCAACAAAAACTTTTCAAAGAAAAATCACAGCCAACCCAATACCTGGGGGTATTGCATGGGACAGAACCGACTATGATATATATGGCCCGATTGAAATCTTAAAGTATCTACACCAGTTTAAGATTTCCTTAAGTGATTTTGTGATACCAAGTTCTTTTTCTGATGATTGGGATTTTAAAAATATTAATAATATGATGTCAGATTTAGTAATGTCAGCTAAATTTACAGAACATGATTATTTACAGGGTTCATCAAATTATGAAGAATTATACTGTTACAATCACTATGGTTATCACTATTTGCATAAATCTGCACAACCTAGAAATGTTTTTACTTACAATCAATGGTAACATTGTCCAACTCCTCCAAAAGGAAGCTCGAAGACATTTTTTGAGAAATTTACATAATTCGCAGGGTTTAACAACAGTGATCCAGAAACGTTTTATTTTAAAATGTTAAATAAGACAGGATTGAAAACAATGTTGACAAATACTAAACTGATTTATTCTGAAAAATTTTATGACAAAATGTCTACATTTGGTTTTGAATTTTGGAAAAACCACATTGAAACAAAAACCATCTGGTGAACAAAAGACTGGCAGGTACAAGGTCTAGAATCATTATTTATAGCCTGCATGATCCCAGAAAAAATAATATTCCTGAATGATACCATTCAACAAACTACTTGTCTTGGTTTAGCTAAGATAAAAGACTTAAATAAACTGTCTATTCCGAAGCCCATACCTGATGGCAATAGTACTACGGATGTGGAAATAGACGTATCCCATATTTTTCACCAAAACAGAACAAATCCTGATTGGAAAAAATGGTTGATCTGGCCCACAGACACAAACAACTGCATAGCTGCCAAGTTTTTAGTTTGCTAATGTGTGACATTTTCATAAATTCGGTGCAATTATGAGTGACATTTCAACGACTATGAGTGACACTTTCTTGTGAGCAAATCCAAGTAGTGAAGACGATGGAAATATATAAATATCATAAATGACACTCATTTGAGAAACTAAAAAACTCTAAGATGTTAAAACTTCTGCAAAGCACCAGAAATGGAAGGGCACTAACTTCGGAGGATGGCCTATAGTGATAAATGAATGCCAAATTGACAGTATGATGTAACTGGTTTAATATTGAAGTAAAAGAGCCAGTGAAGAAGTGCACAACAGCAACAGACCCTGGACTGCTGCACACTGACATTGCAGGGATAGCCTTGAAGTGACTCGCACACTACAGCTCTCGACTCTTCCCAGGCCAGCCCAGCCCTGCTCTCTGAAGGTCCTACAGTGCTGCTTAATGGTAATGGGGCTGTCTACTGACAGGCAGCCTTCCTGTAGTAGTGTCTTAGTGTCTCTGTCCCATGGGACATGTGAGAGATGCAATCAGGGCCTCTTCTCCAGACTGTGACAAGCGTACATGACAGGAGAATTTCACTGGTAAGAGTGAAGTTCAGACCCGTCTGACCTGCTGATTATGTCCAGTTGGGTTGAAGCGGGCGGTTACAATTGCATAAAACATCCTTCACCGAGCCCACCAACAGAAAATGAACATCACAGCACACCAACAATGTAAGTGTCATGCATAAGGACAACGGGAAATGCAAAGTAAGATGTTTTCATGTAAATTCACACAATGGTGGTAATGAAAAGTGATGACATGACAAAACCAGTTGCATGAATATTCATTGCACAGGCCTAATAAGACGTTAATCATCATCGTAGGCTACTGTTTAATCAAAGTCGCTAGTCAATTGTACAGAAAGTCACACAAAGTTTTAGTTTACCAACAACATAACCCAACACTTTGTAAAGAGAATAATAAATCTTATTGCAGTCAGATTTCTGGCTTACCTGGCTGGAAAGTGGCGTTCAAACTGCTAATGACACTGTCTGTGCGTCCTTGGCACATGGTAGGCCAGTGTTGTGTACCTGTCAGGCAGTCATTCGCTTACAATCCCAGTGTCCTCTCTAGACTTCACCCCAGGGTCCGACTCTGTCCATGCAGGCCCGGTCTGTGCTGTTTCACTGCCACCCGCACCCTCCAGGGCCTCCCGGGACTGACTGTCTCTGCTGCCTCGGGGTTTCTAGACTTAAGCTCTCTCAGATGGTGCCGGCCTTTCTTTCTCTGGATCCGGGGGATGAAAGGCGATCACGGACATTGAGAAGGTTCGCTGTACATTATTACTTGGATTTGTGGGCAGAAGAAGATGAGGACTCGGGCCGATTATGTAAAATTGAAGAGGGACCGAGTTTCTCTTACTTTGGAAGCGAGGGGGGCAGGTTGCGGGAAACAAGCAGAGTTGATTGTATTCTCTGTTAATTGTTTCCCTATTATTTTGGGTAATTGTTGTTGGTTCTTGGTAGCTAACCACAGCTAGTGACTGGGCTCTGGTTTCCCACAAATGAGCGAGGAGGCCGAGGGCGATGACTGTCATGATTCAAAGCCGCCTGCGACCTCGGGATGCATATCGGTGAGTGAAATTAAATGATTCACTCGGGGTCTTGGCTGACCGCTGGTCTGGCACGCATGAAATGCAGCACACTGGGGGTTTTATTGCGGCGCTGCGCACTGCAGACAGTGACAGCAGTGCACCCAAGGCTTGTCGAGATTGAGTACCCCGCCGCTTCTGCCTCACTTGACTGCCTCTTCCTCCGGACGTGAGGACAGTGGACACTAGTATGGGTCACACATCCGGATTATGTGCCCCCATGGTGTGCACCAGTAGCAACCACTGCTGAGGGCAGACACAAATCGCCCCCCCTCCCTCCGCCACCATCGGTAATT
This sequence comes from Lissotriton vulgaris, assembly GCF_964263255.1. NCBI lineage: Eukaryota > Metazoa > Chordata > Amphibia > Caudata > Salamandridae > Lissotriton > Lissotriton vulgaris. The sequence continues at coordinate 540,511,916 of NC_141689.1, forward strand.
GACAAAAGTTTGTCAAAGACTCATGGCGCCGAAGGAATTAATATGCAGCAGCCTGGTCGGGCAGACATTTGTTACATTGTAGCTCTCAGCCACTCCAGAGCTGAGAGCATACAATCTTTAACTATTTACCGGCTCTGCTTCTCCGAGATGTGCTGCCAGCAGCTGCTTGCTGCTGGCAGCAGGTCTCGGAGCAGCAGAGCCGGCGCACAGGTGCCCATGAGCCGCCAGTGGCACACATTAGCTGGCGAGTGTCAGTGGCATCAAATGCGTGACAATGCATTTCAGTGCGGTCTAGCAGAACACCACACTGAAATGCGTGTGTGCCACACCTGAAGCGTGATACTTGGCAGGCATGCAACTGTCAAGATAGATTCCTGAACAAAAGACAGGGGTTCAAAATGACCAGGCCGGATCCAAGATATTCCCAGACACAACATCCAGGGATAGTTACAACACACAGTGTAGGTAAATTATGCCTTGAGTGGCTACAGAAATCCACACTGGCTGAAATTAAGCAACACTTGACTTTACTTAAAGAAGGTGCTGAAGTGCGAGATTTCATAATGGGACCTCACAAATAGCGTCAAAACCGTTTCAGAGCGGCCGGTATATACGCTGCATACAACGAAGCTTGGAAAGTAATGCAAATTGAAACAGCAGAAAAAATACGAGAAATTGATCGTATACATTTGGAAAAATCACTTTCTGTTGTGGACAATGGGTTAACAACTGTCTTTCAGAATATATTCACTGGACAGTATTGTATCATCTGCCTTTGATATAATAGAGCAAGACTTTCTAATGTTACAACATGGTCAGTCCCAATTACGTTCTATTGTACGGCTTGGCTGGGCGTTGCAAAACCTACGTTCAGGCTACGTGCCATGGCGTCTAATCAACATAACGTCATTATTTTCTATCTTTAACCTTACTGATAAACAAATCAGTTTGGCACAAAAAGGAGCAGATTATACGATTCTGAGCATTGAAAAACGAGAGATTACCATTGACAATGTCAGAGAGACCTGTCATTGAATGGATAATACACGGAACAATTACAATTCCAATAACAACTTTCCAGTTTAAATATTGCCCAGAATATATACCAGCAGGCCAGTATGAAAGGTTGGGTAAAGGATACATCAAATCAACCTGGGATTTACCTTACACACACACAAATGTTATAGTGAAGGTAAAAAGGAGGTATTCCTTAGTGGCAATAATTGTAAAAAACACTAAGCGGTACACTTCTGTGTCAAGGTATTAACTTCAATGGAGCCTGCGAAGGGTCTTCAAATAACCTTTCATGTCACCTGCAAGGCACTCCAGCAACACAGATAGAACCATTCTTCAGACAACTCTCCAACGGTAGCTACGTTGTAATAACTGACCCTAGCTGTTGTGGAATGGTGCCAGGAGAATGCTATCTCGTAACTGTTACATCCAGGGTCGTTTGCTGTATGCAAGTATTGTATCCATACAGCAACCCAGACATGGAGGCGGCAATATGGCCTTATGTGAATATCTCTTCTATTCGAATTTGTTACTTTAAGCAGAATGAAGTCTATTCTTTTACAGACAACTGTGCCTTTGACCTCATCCAAAGAAATGTATGATCTGCAAGTTGCAAGGACAGCGGCAGAGATACATACCCTTTCATAAAAAAATGTCCCCGTGCATTTCGCAGAAATGTTAAGTCAAATTTTAAACATGTCTGATACCAGTGGCATCGCACATGTATTTAAGGCAATTTCTTCGGGACTGTTAACACCATTTGAAACATTTCTGGGCATCTTCCCGAATTTTGTCCATTCTGTCTCTGGCGGCCTACCTTTAATTTTGGGACTTGTAGCAGGAATTTTATTTTTGTTCCTTCTGCTCCGATATGGCAAGCCAATCCACAGACAAGACTCCGGCAACGATGGAAGAAACAATCCTAGCAATGCGATACAGCGACCGTATCACTAAGGTCCTAGGATTGGCCCGGCTAAGAGATCCGAGTACAACTTGGTTTCTTTCATTCAGACCAATCTGGCAGGATTGCATCTTACCTGTGCTTCGATGTCTGCTATGCGGAGAAGAATGCGTGTTGGACGTCTGTCTTACACTACCATCAGCAGTACCAATGGGTATCGATACTTTGCTTTGTCCTGTAACAACTCATGCACCGTGTTGTCCCCAGAGGCTACCTATTCTGATGCCGGCATTCGTTGAGACTTCACCACTACGAGTAGGTGGCGGTGAAGTACGAGAGGAAAGCAGCACTAAACAGGTACAACCTTCTGTGAGCATTGCTGATCCAAATATCGATGATAGTAATCACGCACAGAACTGCACAGTTTCAGTATTTTCAAACTTGGTCGAACTTTCACCTTATATTGTAGACCAAATTTTTTGCTAGCCAGTCTGATATGATGTTCTCCCCTGAACAACGAGAATAACTTTTAAAAACAACAAGCACACAGCGTTCCCTGAACTCTGAATTTGGCCATCAGTTCTGTTAAACAAAGCAACTGAAAACATTTGGAACTATTTCTTCCCCTGAAGGCGAAATTATTTTTCTTTCACATCAAAAATATTTTCCATTTTTTTCGGCACATGGTACTCTGCTTAAAGTACAACTATTCTTAGAGAACAGAGCTTCTATTTTTAGAGACACTATTTTACCTCAGCCTCTAGCACTTGTACAGTATCGTATAAATATGTGATGAAATGGTCTCGACCTTCTCTTCTGTATACATAGCCATTTCATGTGTAATTTTCGCAATTCGTTCAGCTAATATATATGCATTTAACTGAATGATAATCTTGCTTGAAAAAACACAGTACCAATACTCATTTTTCGTGTAAAAACCATACACCATTTCAAATGCAATTATGTATGTTGGGGTGGATTGGAAAGCACACATGCATCGTATGTTTAATACTACTTATTTTTATTAATGATCGACATTAATACGTGGAGTGGGTGTTGTATTTCTATCTAGGACCCTAATTCGATATTCCCGATTCATGCCCTTATGTGGTTATAATAAATAGTATCCTTATAAATGCATAAGAATCATATCCATATTTAGTAATAGCCCATGCAGTCCAAAGCACGGCAAGGCTACTCCCATAGACTCCTAGAAAGCACAACGCGTTCTTTAAACAAACCAAACCTCCAGCAGCCCGGGAATTCCCCCTGCTTTTGTTTTGATTTGCACAAGAACTCCTGGAGTCCAGAAAGAACTGTTAGTTCTTAGTGACGTCTTATGTCCAACCTTACGTCAAACCCGGCACCTTTCAGGTATAAATATATCAACTTTGCCTTAAGCAAACACACGGTGGTGGGGAGCAGAGCGACGTTCTACTTGTCCGAGAGCCCAGCTGTTGCCAGAGCCGAAGGAAGACATCCCTCCCTCTTTGACACGCTGGAGAAGCTGCCTTTTCTCACGCCGAGAAATCCAGCTCCGGTGTTCCCAAGTCACCCTCGCGGGTTGCTGGGAGATCGAGTCCTGAGAAGCGAGATACAAGACCTCCTTCATTCTATAACCAAGGTACGGAGCTGATTAAAACCGTAGAGAATTCTTGATTCCGATACTTGGCAAAAAAAACTAACTTAACTTAAAACTGCAACTTACTTACTCCTTCCCACGTATTAGGCTTAGGTCAGGTACACCGGGGTAGGCGTATCTTAGAAGCATCAGTTGAGTTAGTTAGTCAATGTTTTTATGTATGTACATATTTTATCAATTTTAAAGTATCATATGGCTAAGAAACCATATCAATGCTTTTACAGTATTATTTCATAATACTACTTTTACTGTATGCACTTTACTTGATGATAAGTATTGCAATTGTGGCAATTCATTTCTCTTGCATGAGAAAGAAGACTGCTCAATAAAATAACACCTTTTATTGAAAACGCCCGTCTATTTCTCTGCACTCTGATGAAATTAAGCATGCACGATTGACTGAGTGAAATAGCGGTCTATTGTTTTCACACAACTCTAGAGATACACTCTTTATTCTGAGGGAGCAAAGTTGTTATGCTTATGCGGTTGTCAGAAACCAATCCCTTCTTGTCTAAATCAGGACGGTTAACCCTTTCCTGAACATTCGAGAAAGTTTCTAGTGACCTCTGAGCTAGCTGGCAAAACTAATTAAGTCTAACATAGTCAGTAGAGACCTAGATGACCTACGTCTACACTGCTGTTTATGTTATTCCAATGCGCAGAGCCTATTGGGAATATAGGAACTACACTACAAACTCAGTGAGGAGAGCATCTTCTTACCATACTGTTCGCACCTCTTGGATTCCCAATCGGGAGGAGCCGTCGGGAACGCGGTCTGGGAGTTACAGGCCTGTATGACCAGGCTCTCAGGAGTGGGATGGGTGGACAGGAAGCAAGGGTCGCCCAGAGCCGGGCGGTTGCGTCTGGCCAGGGGGACCTGTAGCGGGCCTGGACCAGGTGCCCAGAAGAACGTCAGACAAGGCCTCATTAAACAGCTACAGAGGCTCCGAAGAGCTTGCTTGCGGTTTAAGGACCTCAGTGAGGAGGTTAGTCCTCACGGCCGCGACGGGGAATTCAAGGGATAAGGCCTTGGCCGCCCACGTCAACACCACACTATAGACAACCCCCTCCTCCAAAGCCACGGTAGGAGGGGAGACAATCCCAGTGTCTGGCGAAGTGTCCAAACCACTGGCATAACCTTGCTCACTTGACCAGTCCTGATAAGACTGGCACTCATGTGCCAGAGGGTCCTCAGACCCCCTCCCAATCCGCCTCGCAACCCATCTCCTGGTACACAGGGTAAAATGATGGGGCCGGATCATAGAAGAAAAAAAGTCTTCTCTCGATGTCGAATGGGGCATCGAACGGCGCCGCTCCAGCATCGGAACAGGGTCGAGGGGTGGGGGAGAACCGGGGAAGACGTCGTCCGTGGACAGCGCCGGGGGCGAAACCCTAGGGGCCAGCGAGGTCGTAAGGTCGACCGGCGACGACCCGGATCCGGAACCAGATCCAGCAGGGCCCTGCGGCATCGGGACCTGAAGTCGCCATCGGTGCCGGGGCTGAAGCACCCTACGGCTCTGGGGCCGAAGCACCCGGCCCGCTTGGGCTCCCAGTCGGGACCACTTGGCCTGAAGGCGACGCGGAACCCGACAGAGGAGTGAGCGACCTCATGGCCGTGAGGAAGGCGTCGATCTCCTCCGGCGTCGTGTTCTGCCCAGGGACTGGCGGGTATGGAGCTGGCCGCGACCCGTTGGGGGAATGGGGGGGTGGGTGGAGTCAGAAGAGCGATGCCGCTTCTTCGACTTCTTGTGCCTCTTATCGAAGGACTTGGAGCTCGAGGAGTGGAGTCGACTCTCCAAACCGTGATGACTCCAGCCCCGTGACCGGTCCCTCGACCTCCTTCCGGACTGGGACCTCAAACGGCGTGGGACGACTGCCGGAGCTCGAGGCGCTTGCGGGACCGCTCCCGCCTAGCCTTTGACATCAAGACCCGGCAGTCTAGGCACGACTTGTCATCGTGGTCGGGCCCTAGGCAATGTAGACACCGGCGATGGGGGTCCGTAATCGACATCAGTCGGTTGCAGTCGACGCAGGGCTTGAACCCGGGCATCCCTACTGGCACCGTCGGAGTCGTTCGACTTCGAAGAAAGATCAAAAATGATCAAAAAAGTTTAGTCAAAAATTGACTAAGGGTACCACTTTTTCCGGATGGGACCTTGCTGGCGCGGAAAAAAGAAGAACTAACGTCAGCACGCAAGGGCGGCGTCTAAGTACTCCGGAAACGTCATCCCGGCGCCAACGACGGATGCGGAGCCGCAGACGACCCGCAAGGGTACTGCTACGCAAACGTTTGCGGATCCAGTCTGACGTCGGGGGATATTCTAAGGTAAGGAACCTAATACTAACCTGTTTCATTCAGATATGGCTGCGACTGGGCTAGTTCTAATAACATGCTCATCAGGAATCACCTCCGCAAATGGATGTCGAGGGGGTCCAAAAGACATGAGTAATCTTCCCCAGCAAAGATGCTGCATTTTGGAACCAGTCTGCCAAAATGCTTCCAAAATTTTTCTTTCCCAACTGCTTCCCTTTCTGACCGCACTGTAGGAAACACACTGGGGGTTTGCTTTGCACACGAGGACTACCTAACTAGACTACACAGGAAGGCTGGTCAGCGGACGCTGGTCTTGACTGCTGCATCACAAGGCAATTAACTACTGGTGCTGAAGTGGACTTTTCCCATGCAGCTATGACTGGATCCATTAGCTCATCATTAAATGATATTAAGGTCTCAGAAGAAGCAGGTGAAGGAAGCAAGACCTATCAAAAGTTTGGACTTTGCTTCTACAGCAGGCCGAAGACTCCAGAGAGTCTGCCACTTTTCACAGCACCTCCTCAGGTGCAGCCAGCTATGAGGGACACTTCATCTCAGAAGACATACCTAAAGAGCTTGTGCTTAGCAGATCTAAGAAGTCTGTTGACTGTCAAAAGAGTAGTGAGCTAGTTGGCTACCTCGCTGCTGTCAACAGTGCCATGTTTTATGATGGCAAGCAAATACACTGGCTTAGAAACAAGCTTGTGCGCAGAATGTCAATAAATGTTGCTGGAAGCATCTCCACCACCCCCCAAATTTTTCCTCTTTTACTATCATTTAGGCTTCCCTTATACATATATGTATGACATCCCTACATTTTAATAGGGGCTTGAAAAGACACCACCTTCAGGCAGGAGTAAAGTATTCATTCCTACAACAGCACGGACAGTCAGGCAGCAACTCCCACCCTTATAATTCCCCTCACACATCCATCTCTCAACATTCTACCCAACCATTCCATGCCCTACATTCTAACCAAGTACAACCTAACACATCCCCTTCTTTATAACACAATAGAATACAACAAAACAATCATTTGTATATATATCCCTGCAATAAAAAGAAACAAATTTGTCTTGGACATAAACATGTCGCCCAACATGCTATACTCTATTGAACACCAAAATGATAAGTAAACAGAGATATGACAAAGAACACTGATAACACCAAAAATAGTTGTCATTACATAATCTTTAATTTTGAAGGCAAAAGCTTCCTTTGTGGAGGGCATAACTTTCTCTTCTGTGAAAACAGGGGAGGTACAGATCCTCAACGGGAATGGATGAATCATTGGATTTTCCAGGGGTCTGATCTTTGACTGGAATGGACTGAGCACTGGACTTTTCTGGCCCCAATCTTTCATGAACAAACCCCACTTTAGCTCTTGGCACCACAACCACCATACTTTTGTTCCATTCTTTGCCATTTTCAAGGACCACAACCTGGTCTTTTACTTGTTAAGCTAAGAGAGGAGCAGAAATTTGGAATGAGGTTTTTGTACATGTCAAGGAATTTTTATCCTTGCATAATCGCCCACTTCTACACTTAACTTTTCATTTGACCGTCCGCATCTGTACCACGTCTCTCTTGCACACTCCACCTTACATCTAGCACATTCTTCACTTTATTCATGTCCAAACACTTCCCACCCTTATTCAAGTTTGATCCAGCAATTCTGCCCCTTAATAGGGAATACAATTCCGGTCCTAATGTGAGGAGTAGTTCTCATTGCGCATTACATATCTTTAAATAATTTCCTTGAAGATAAACCATTTACCAAAGCCAATTGTAATTTATCTTTAATAATTCGGTTAACCCTCCCAACAAGACCGCTGCTGTGGGATGTTATAATGAAGTTTTATTGTGCGTGACACTATTCTTCTCCAAAAGGCTCATTCAAAGTTTATTTATTTGCATAGTTATTTAATATAAACCTGTCAATAATTCAAATGGTTAAAAACTTTACACAATTAGAATTCTTGAGTGTAAAAACATCAATGTCCTCTGTTTTTGTTAGCCACCTTGGGATCCATCCATGTGGCTTACAGAGGAAGAATATTTTAAGATATTCCTTATTTTCGGTTTATAAAGTGTGTTTAAATAATGCAAAGAAGATCTCAATTGAGTCAGGTTATAAAGTGCATGTGACTTTACTAAAATTTGAGCTGGCTTTACTCCTTCACTGGCCCATTGACCCTAAGCTCCTTTAAAAAAGGTTTTAGGAATGGTAGATCCTGGCAGGCTGTTACTGCCTACATTTACGTATGCAAAACAATTTTCACCAGAGGTTTGTGGTATGTACGTGAAATGAACCATCTACCCCACACAAAATTCTTGAAAAGTTGAACACCCCACCATAAACCTAACGCTTACTTTTCAACTGTGGAGTATGTGGACTCAGCTGCTAGATACAAATTCAATAACTTCTTTCTTGCCACAGTTCCTTCACTGCATTAGTACTGCCCCAAACTACAACTACTGGTGTCAGTACTAACCAGACAGATATCCCGAGTATCAAAGGCTTCAGGAGGATGAGCAGAAACTATGTCCTTTTTTATATATCATCAGAAACTTCCTCACACTTGCTAACCCAATCATAACTAGCATTCCCTTTCCGCTAACACAAAGTTTTACAGCGAAATGTTTAACAAATGTAGCACCGTATTCAATTACACTAAGGAGCGATTTAAGCTGATCCTTATCTTTGGGCGTAGAAGCTTCCTCAATTGCTTTTAGAATCTTCATGTTAGGCTCCGCACCATCACCAGACACATGATGACCTGAATAATCTATTCCATTTTGACGAAACGTACACTTGTCCTTCTTTAAGATTAAGCTAGTTTTTTTTTAGAATTCCTGACACTTTCCTCAGTCTTTCATTGTGCTCACATTCATCATTACCATAAATTAGAATATCATCCTGAAAACATGCTAACCCTGGAATGCCTTTGAAAAGAATGCTCATTAGCCTTTGGAACACTGTGGATGCAAATGTCAAACCAAAAAGCACACACTTACACTGATAAGCCTATTTTGGTGAAACACACAAACTCACACAACTCTACCTGATGGTGTGCCGCTGACCTGAAGCAAACATTACAGTCCCCTTAAGAGTAGTCATAAGTTCATTTTTGTTAGGAAGTGGCGGAGTATCAAACCAAATGTTTGAATTCAAATAGCACACATCTACGCATAGCCTCAATTCCAATTGTGCACGTCTACACATAGCCTCAAGGTATTGTCAGACTTGCATGCAAGTAAACAAAGGGGCTCAATGATCCTAAAGTCGCAATATTTGTCCAATTCAGACTTTACCTCCTTCCTTAAATTATTGGGTCCCTGGCATACTTGGAGTACCACTGGTTCAGCATGTTCACTCAGCACAATAACCACCCTCTTCAACACCTATATGACCCTCCTCGCCATCGTCAGATTCCACGTCACTCAGGCCCTCGTCACTAGCCGCCTCAACTACAGCAACACTCTACGCTGGCATCTCCGCCAAGCTCCTCATACGACTCCAGACCATACAGAATGTCAGACTCATCCTGGACCTCTCCAAAAGGACCCACATCACCCCCCACCTTGGACACTTCCACTGGCTCCCCATCCAGAGAAGATGCCAGTTCAGAGCTTCACTCACGCCTAAAAAGCCCTACCGACCAAGGACTGCCTACATCAACCATCAACTGAATTTCCATCGCCCCACAAGAAACCTATGCTCCACGGAGCTAGCCCATGAGATCACCCCCCCGCATCTGCCACAACAGAGGCAACTCCTTCTCCTACATTGCCACCAAGATCTGGAACGACCTGCTCCTCAATCTACAAACAACACCCACCCTGCAGGAGTTCAGAAAAAACTTCAAACCTTGGCTTTTCAATTGAGACGTCGCACCCTCAGTGCCCAGATACGACAAGGGGTGATAATGCTGCGCTATAAAAATGCTTTGATTTTACAATATGGTGTTGAAACCCTTTCAATTTCCCAAGATATCAGTTAGAAGTTCTGGATACATACATACATACATACATACCCAACCGGAAGTCATCAACAGTGCATACTTGACTATTTTACAATTGAAGAAGTCGTTGTTTCAACAAACCCATTTTAGGATGATTAGGATCAAGAAACATGCCAAGATCTCCTTGTACATTCTATCTCAAGAGATCTGAACCCTCCTTAGCAACATACATAATCTTTTTGATTGTTTTGACATCAAAACTCAGAGTGAATTCAAACCAACTGGCCAAAAACCTCCACCATCTTTCCACCATAAGCAAAAATCTCAAAGCAGGAATCTTTAAGGCTTGGACTAAATTTAGGAAAGTCAGACTCGCCAATCAAAGTGAAAGGCTAACCAGAATCGGCAATCACCCTCACATTGGCATCATCAATAATTACAGCACAAAAAGGGTGTTTTCTTCTTGTGACAGTGGCCATAGAAGCAAATTGAATTATACCATCGCGATCACAGGATTACGTTATTATAATCTCACACAACACCTTCATTTCACCTTCATTCACAATGGAATTACCACAACCTTTTTTGACTTTTACACCACTTACACTCTCTAGAAAAGTGACTTTTTTCCCACACTTGAAACAAGCTGCGCTGACAGCAGGTTAACTTTTTGCGGTGCTCACATGGGATTTGAAATAACATCTGAATCATAACACGTCCACCTTGTCACACATTACAGCCTTCGCATTGCGATTATTATAGGAACAGGGTTTATTTCCATCAGATTGTCAAATTATCTGCAAATAAAAATCCAGTCAATGTGGCTCACTTCCCTGGTAGTTGTCCCCCACGCTCATTTCCTTCACACACTGCTCTGAATTTTCTATGCTTCTGGCAATAGCCAGTGCTGCTACAAAACTTGGATCCTCAGTTGATAGCAACCGCTCCAGGAATTTCTGGTTAGTCTTCTCGATCAATTGACTGTGTTTAATCCCATCCCTGAGGTCTTTGCAAGTCCACGTAGCAACCAAGGCACATAACCCTGCCACGATTCTCATTGATGGGCTCTCCCAGCACTTAAGATCGCTGTAGAAATGTACGTTGCTCCAGCAATACGCTTTTTCTTGGATTAAAGATACGATAAAAGCATACTCATCAATAACTTCACTGCCATCCTCATCTTCCCCAGCCACCACTGCTACCCTTTCTAGATGAAGAGTTTTAAGAATGTTTCTACCCTCAGTACCCACATGGTATAATAATGAAGACTTTTTCTTTTTAGCTGAGAAAGTTTCACTATCTATGGCCTGTAAGACTCGAAAGCTTCATGCCACTGTTACCACTTTATTGGTGGGGTATGAGATGCAGCAAGAAAACGGGTGATGCAGCTATTCTATCCACATTTCAATGCTATGAATGTCAATATTCCGGAATGGTAAATGAGTTGTGCTTAAAGGTAAAAAACTTGCCTATATGCATAGTGCCTAACTTGAATCCTCAGATTAAACATGTAGTTGCTGCATAGATAACAGAAGCTAATAAAGATAAGGTGTGCCTGTCACCATGTAGTGGCTCTACAGACAATTACAATAAAGAAATACAAGGAGTGTCAGCATAATGAACATAATTTGGCCACAGGTCATGTACAAAGTAGCCACCAAAATTGTAAAAACACAGTGTTTCTAAAGGGGATGAGTCACTTTCTTCCCAATTCAACGATAGATATCCAAAGCCATCCAAACGTTGTTTCTTAAATAATCAATATGGACGCTAAAGATGTAAAAAAAAGTATTTTTATAGCTTAATTTCCATTCTAAATCTAAAATAAGCAACTGTATGACGATTGCACTAAGACGTGTGTTTTCAAGGGAATTGGAGCTTGTTTTGGGGCAGAGCAAATCAGCATGACCACAAAACAAAAAGCCCCGAGATTCCTAAAATGCCACTTCAACAACACTGGCAGGGCAGTACCGGCAGGTGCTGAACACTGTAACCAGGGCTGCTCACCTGAAGTCAAGGAGCAGGGCCACAGGGCAACTCCCTTTGTCTTAAGGCAAACCCACCAGGAAGATACAGGAACGTCAATGTGGCTGAAACACACGGCGGATCGCTCTTAACTGTTTGCTCGTTGTCACTGAAAAGATGTAAATTTCAGGTGGGAGTAAAGCATTTATTTGGCCGACAGTCAGGCAGGCACTGCCACCCTTGGAATCCTCCTCACATATCCCTATTTCAACCTTCTACCCAACCAATCTGTACCCAACACTCTAACCAAGTACAACCCAACAGGGCTTCTCCAAAGAATGTGCTCTTGGTGCGGTCCCAGGAAGTGCCAAGCCTCATCAGCAGGACTTCGAGTCTGTGGAGCTGCAGCCGGTGCTGGCATGAGCTTTGGCGACACAGCTTGGAAGTCAATCTGTGAGGGCCGCTACATGACTCCGGAAGCATTCCAAAAGTAAACAATGGGATATAAGGAGCCAGGAACCCAAACAGTGCCTCTATATGTCCCATGGGCCCAAAAGCATGCCAGGAAGGACCAAAGCCTTACACTCGGAGTAGCATGTTCTGAAGGCTAGTAATTATAGAAAGGAAAGACGTATAAGCAGGTTTTAGCTGGTGCAAATTATATTGTATTTGAAATACTACAGCATGTGGATGACACAGCCCGATTTTGGAGGAAAATGGTGGAAGTGTCCTTCTCAGAGCTCAGCATGAGGAGATGTTCAAGCAGGTCACCTCACTCTTTGAATGCCCATTCATGCAAAAAGGATAGAAGCACATTAAGGTGAGGTCTCTAAAAGAAGCTGAAACTGAGCCCAGGAGGTTTCATTATGGCGGTGAAGTGAACTCTGAGGGTCCAGAGGTTGGGGCTAGGGGGTGGGGGGGTGGTGGGGGGGGGGGGGGGGGAGTTAATCTTAGGAAGCTGAAATTGTGGAGGTCTAGAGGATTGCTCTCCATCCTTAATTTTCCTCTAATGCAGTTGTGAAGGAACACTAGTGTTCAGAATTTTCATGGAGGGTCTTCTTAAGGAGGTGATGTACTCTGAGAAAGCAGAGACTGGATTGTTTCTTTTTGCACCTGTTTGGGCCTGGCAGCGCTCCTCCCTGTCAAAAGACAGGTCCTTTACTGGTTTTCAGTCACAGCCTTTGCAGCTTCAAGGACTTTGTCTGCCCTAGACACACTCTAAAGATACATGGGGAAGCTATAGATTTGTGTGTAGATATATATAGAGGCAGGAAAATCATATTGTTTAACATTTGCGGTGTTTGTTTTCCTTAGAAACGGTGTCAGCACAAGATGCAGACTATGTGGATCAATTAATTATTTTGTGCCTTATAGCAGTCCAGGAGTTCCATTTCCCCTGACATTTCATCATCAGACGAGACTTGGAAGTCTCGGAGACCATCTCGGCCAGCTCACAATTTAAGGTACACCCTGAGACATTCAGAAGTAGCAGGAGAATGCTGCTTTACAGCTCCAGTATTCATAGGGTAATAGAGCTAACTGCACCAACATCAACCATGTCATTCTCCACCCCCAGACCAGTCGGGACCCAAACTGTTTGGAACATTTGGCCAGACCACTCATATTTGAACTTTCATGCGCATGTGACTCGGATAGTGAATTGGTGTGAACTCTCATGCGCCAACATTGTTTTGTGGTTGAGCGTGATAGGCATTAAATTAATCTGTGCATAATTCAAACTATGTATTGTCAGTAATAAGTCCCAGAAAGATTCTACCCCCATTTTGGGACAGTTCCTTTTGGCAAAATGGAATACAGTTTAACTTTTGTTTTCACTAGTTTGTGCAGTAAACAAACCAACCATATGGGGCACGTTAAAACAAACTGCAGCTTGCAGGATATTCTCATGCTTGGGTTCTCTTTTATTCAAGGAATTAAGACAAGATTCTTTGGAAGCGCAGAATATTCTTGGGGTGCCTTGTGAGCTGGCATGCACACTTTCAGGTACAATTACAAGAATCACTGCCCTTAAAAATCACATGTATGTATGTGGCTATTACAAATCTATGTCACAAAGATTAAGCAATTTCCTTATTAATCTTGAAGCTTGAGTAACTTAATGTCAGTAACAGTTGCACTCGAAAGCAAAATTATTAGGAATATAGTGTTAAATAATGGAAGGTCTAAGTGGTTGCTTTTACTGCGGATAAACACTTTCTTGGGAAAAACTTCATAGCTGTGATTCAATGTGTCTTTGTTTCAAGTGGATGCGTCTTATTCTGATCTATATTTTACAGTTTTTATTTTCATTTGCTTGTTCATGACAACTTTGCCTGAGGTCACTCCTCCTTCCACCACGTTAAATGATTCACAAAGGACTTAATGGCCATGCTGCTTCTGCAATTTGTAGATGTGAGCAGGCCACATCCCATCCCTACAGTCTGACCAACTCCCCTACCTTTCTAGCTTGACATTCTCTTTGCTCACTCCCCACTTACCACTTACCACAGCCAAGGGTGACACGTAGGGTTTTACTCCAACAGCTTTTTAACCAATCTCTCCGGTCACTAAGTAATCACACCTTGCTTCCCTCGCTTTGATCAAGTCTCCTCTTATGTTCCATACTTCCCAACTGAAATTTGGGGTACATGTACCACCCTGGAAAAAGTTAAAATCATCTCCATTGATAAGTGAAGGGGATTTCTATGGGCTAAACAGGCATCCAGGTCAGTTATACATGAACTGAAACTGAGGACTATGACTGAAGTAAAATCTTATCATTAAACTTAGGTTTCCCACTGAGTTAGACACACAAGGTCAGATTACATACTGTTCCAATGTCACTGTAGTATAGAACAAAACTTAAAAAATAAAGTTCAAGTAACATCAGAACACATGGATATTCAAAGGCCTTCATCTGGCATTATATTTATCGGAACATTTGCATCAATGTAGTTCTGTTCAAAACATTGGTACTCACTGGTTTATTTAAATGATGGCCCACAGAATCCGCTAATGTTCCAATAGCATCGTAAAGAATTAGAAGGTTTTTATGTTGATATTTACTAAAGGCAAACACCAGTGTATCAAGAATATAAGCAAGATAGGGGACAAGCTCAGTACAAGCTTCTTCTTCCAACGTAGCAAAGGCACTACAAAGAAAAATGAATGGAAAAAAGTTACTAGTAATTTAAAACAATCTACTTTCCTCACACAAAATGGTTTGAGAAATGATGGAGAGCTCTAATAAACTCACAGTATAATTCAGTTGAATAATCAGTTTACCACACATTCTTTTTGATATTC
Source organism: Lissotriton vulgaris (assembly GCF_964263255.1). Lineage (NCBI taxonomy): Eukaryota > Metazoa > Chordata > Amphibia > Caudata > Salamandridae > Lissotriton > Lissotriton vulgaris. Next base: position 540,527,023 of record NC_141689.1, read on the forward strand.
ATTGGAATACACTCAATCATATTTTTTTCTATGGCCAACATGTTATAAGGAGTTTATTTTTTATAATCAACTTTATTGATAATAAACGAAATAATATTCTGATACACTTGGCATTTCCTGCAAATTCAATTGCCCAAACGTAATTTCCCATTCATTCTATCGTTAATGTGACCATGACTTGGGTCCCAGAGTCGTATTTGCCTAAAAGGGGCCTCTTTAGTTCACAAGGCCCAGCCACTTGCCCTAGACATGCTTTTATTTGGCCGGACAACCTCTTGCATCATATACTGGCTTCTCTTGCAGGGCATCCCAGTCAAGAGACTGTAGGGGCGACAGGGTCTTTTCAGGCGGCAGCTATGTCTCTTTTGGCCACCATGGTGGCCACCCCCAGGGATGCTCTGTCTGCATGTGAGCCACCCAACTCCTCCATGACTCCCAAGATTAGGGACAGGGGGCTCAGGGGGACTTCCCACCCTCAGTGTAGTACTTACCTCACTTGCCACTGCAGTCCAGTAGTGAGTGAGTGTAGTACAGGACCAAACCATATGCTAAAGGTCTGCTGGTTCTGTCACAAGTCTTGGGCAACTGGGGGCTGGGAGAATGCCTGCACGGTATAATCGTACGGGTGAGGTAAACACAGTGCAGGTAAAACATTTGTATTAACGGAAGCTTGGCTGAAACAGTGATCACTTGAGGGGCCATGAGGGAGTCTCTCCAGTCCTCCTCTCCCAGGGGACCCAGACATTGTTCCCTCCGGTCTCTCAGGCACCCCACTGCAGTGGTTCACCAGATAGCGATATATTTGAGATATCCCTCCTTTCTCTAAATTTCCCATAAGGACTTTGGCTTCCACTGGACTAAATTCTGGAGGTGTGGTACCTGCGGGGACATGGAGGGTGATGGTGTACTGGAGCTGCAGGTATTTGTAGAATTGAGTGGAATGAAGATAGTAAAGGAGCTGCAAGTCCTGAAAAGAGCCTATGTGACCCCCAACAAGGCATCCCCTAGGCGTGTGATCCAGATTAGATCCCATCTTCGAAACCCTTCCAGTGCCGCCACCTCCCCCAGCCAGTTGCCATGTCATGTCATAGGGGTGTCTGTAGTGTAAGTTTTGTGTCACATTGTGTGAATCGTAATGCCGACCGCCATGCCAGGAGAGCTGTTGGAGTCACTGCCAGAAGAGCCTGAGGTACCAGTGAGCCGTAAAGCATTGCCTGCATCCGGGAGAACCCCAACTCTGCAAGCTCCAATTGATACGCCGGTTCGGTCCATCCGCCAGAGAACCAGTCGTATATCACAGGAGGCAGGTGGCTTTATAATACAAGAAGAGATTTGTCATTCCCATCCCCCATTCTATGTGGCTCGTTGGCAGTGAGTAAGCTGCCATGCATGGTCTGGAGTTTCCCCAGAGAAAAGCTGTGGTTATTTGATCTAGTTCCTGAAACCACCTTCGTGGGAGGTGGAGCAGGAGGTTTTTGATTATGTAGCGAAATCGAGGAAGCACCATCATATTGAACAGGGGTATCTTTCCCAAGGGACTCAAGGGAAGAGATTGCCACCTGCGAAGGTCCTCCTTCATTCTCTTGACCAGGGGGGTGGTGTTAAGTGACCAAGTGAGTTCTTGGAGGAGTGCCACCCATAATCCTAGGTATTAAGAGGTAAGGTGATACGTGGAGTGGTACCAGAGTTAATTTGGCTGGATTTAGATGTAGGCCTGATGTAGCTCCGAATAACTAGAGGATACAGAGGCATTGGGGGACGGATCTTACCAGATGCGCAAGGAAAATTATGAAGTCATCAGGGTATAGGGCGAAGCGGTCCTCGCTTAATTCCAGCCATTGCCATGCCATCCCTGCATTTGTGCATCGCCTCGGATAAGCCGGACAAGCGGTTCTATTGCCAGGGAGAAGAGGAGCGGAGATGATGACAGCCTGTTTTGTTCCCCGACGAATTGGGGAGACTTCTGAGAGCGCATCACTTATCAGTACCAGAGCCGAGGGGTTACAGTAAAGTACTTACACCAGTTTTTGTAAGTGTGGGCCAAATCCCACAGCTTCTAGTATGCTCCCCAGGTAACACCAGTGAACCGCATCAAAAGCTTTTTTTTAAGTCGATCAGCAACAAAGCCAGATACGGGGAAAGGAGATGGCGATGGCCTAGACGCATATGTACGTGTCGCAAGCAATGCCTCATACTGCGCGGAGCATTAAGCCACATTGATCAGGGTGGAGTTGGCGGACAAGTACTGGTTTAAGGCGTGTGGCTAGGATAGTAGCGTATATTTTGGCTTTGGTGTTGATAAGAGAGATTAGGCGGTAGTCCGAACATGATGCGGATTGGGGTTGCATTTTAGTGGCCATGTTGATTTCTGGGGGGAAGGCACCTTTCTCTATTACTTCCTCATAGAGGGCATGGAGGCGTGGCACTGAGGTTCCCCTAAACGCAGTGTAGTATTCCGCCAGGAAGCAGTCTGGACCTGGCGTCTTCCCGGACGCTATACACAAGACTGCCTCTTCAACCTCTTCTAGTGTGATGGGCTGGTCTAATCGGTGAATCTCTGGATCGGTCAGTCGTGGAAGTGGAACGTCCTGTAAGAACGGATGCCCGGTCTCAGGGTCCGAGCACTGTTCTAATGAATAGAGGGATGTGTATTAGCATGCAAAGGTCTGTGCGATAGCTGCTGGGGTGCAGTGTGTGCACCCTTTCGGGTCCAGAATCTCTTGAACTATCCTATTAGTGAGAGAGCGGGATGCCAACCAATGAAGCAATTTACAATTTTTGTCGCCCCACTCATAAACCTGTGCCACTGAGGACCTCCACATTTGTTTGGCTGACTCAAGGGATAGGTGTCGTATTTCTTCCAGCAGTCGTTCGAGCAGACGGTAGTCAGCTTTGATGTTTGCCAGAGCAGCATTTTCCTCCAGGCGAAGGGCTTCAACTATGGTATATGGAGTATAGTGTTACAATTCTGGAACAGCTAATGTTAAAACAGAAAATTCTCTTGCATGGTGATGGAAATGCATCCCTGCCGTGAATGTCCCAACTGTAATGATCCCCGAGGTTGATTTTTGCCGTCAGGGGTGCCCAGATTATGCGTACGCAACAAGCGGTAGGCCTCATGGACTGCAGCTTTTTAGACCAAGAGGGGGACCCAAATCACTACCCTCATAGTGGGAAAAAGCAACTGGCTTTACAAGGAATTACGCAGCACCATAGTGGCAGCATAAATTCAAGCCTCCACTACCAGCCAGAGCTGGACCTTGTGTGAGGAACTTGAGAACACCCGATCTGCTAAGTCTTTCACATGTGGGACCAAGGATACAGGTTTAGTAGCCAGTGTAGTGGGCATGAAGTAGCTGATTGCCAGGGTTGAGGCTGAGCTCAACGGCAAAGCGGCCATGGTTGATGTCTAGGTAATGAAAAAGCAAGGTGCTGGATGTTTCTTGTACAATGATTTGATTGTCCCTGGATTGGTGTCAGTGCCAGGAGCAGATGCCTTTCTAGCTTGGAGCACATAAACTGTACTGACAAGAGCAGAGGTTGCACATCAGTAACTTAATGGGACTGGGATTATTCCCGATTTGCAGGGACCAAGACAAGGTAGTTTACAGGAAAGGGCATACTCCAGGAGGGCAATGACCGTGGAGGTCATTGCTTCTGCAGAGGGGAGGATGAGGCTCCTGAAGCAGACAAGTTGCAGGAGTCTTGATCGTTTCCAGAGCTGCAAGGTTTGCTAGCTGCTAGAGGGCGACGGTGGCAGCATCTCCTGACCCCGCTTGGCGCCTGCAAGCACACTTAGAGGGGAGGCTCTGATGAAATACCTTTTTACTCCTCTTAATGCGCACGACTTTTAAAATTGATTACAAATTTTAAATACTTTTAAATATACCCTGCCCTCTGTACTAGCGGCGGATAGCTGTTGAAATTGATTAAGAATTTTAACTTTACTCACATTGTGTTGTTATTTGCACTTTGCCGGTGCTGCTAGGGGCTCACATTTCACTGGTCAGCCGTCTGTGCTCAATACTCCAGCCTGCCCGCCCCGGTCCGACTCGGTAGCCAATAACGTAGTGCGGAGGGCGGGCAAGGTAAGAGCCAGACACACACAGGAAGTTGAGCAGTTAGCGTTCTAGCTTTTCACTTTTGAGGGCTATTTAGCCCCTCTTCGGATCTAGCGCGCGGCGCCTAAGACAAGCCAAAGACCTGCCCGTCTGCGCCCGTCCGCGACAGGACGAGGCTAGGGGCCATGGAGGCTGACACAACATTGCCTCTTTTACCCTTCCCGGAAAGGATAACCTACCCTTCGCAGACACTATTGAGTCTAAATATATACCCAACTTTAGGCGCCAGATGCGACGATCGCCCGGAGGTCGAGGGCGCTTTTTCTTGCCGCCATTGCCACACCCAATTTTCCACGCATATAAGGAAGACCGACTATAGAAGGTGTCCTAAGCCTTTGAATCCCATTACTGCTAGAGTTGCAAAGGACCTTCCCTTAGGGAGGAAAAATATCCTCTGTAATATCAGATCACTTTCGAAACACTCCGCGGAGGTTTGGGAATTAATTTCGTCCAAACAACCTGACATATGTTATCTTACGGAAACATGGCTCAAACCACACTGTACCCCTGCCATAACTCTAGGAATCCCGAGTAACTATAAAATAGTCAGACTAGACCGTCCATCAGAAATTGGCGGTGGGATTGCTATTGTACATAAAGAAGAGCTAACCATCTCGGTCTTAGAAGAACTCAGCTCCTCCGAAATTGAACTTCTAGTTTTTAAAATACATATGTCCCCTAAAGAGAGCCAAAAAGGCAACCTAGTTTATCGCCCGCCTGGCCCCTGTAACAACTTCTCCAACACGCTGGTAGAGTTAATAGCCCCACATGTTGGCAACAACAGAGATTTCATATTAGTCGGAGACTTTAACAAACATAGTGAGGGATCAGACTGTAACGAAGCACAATCCCTACTAACTGACCTATCCTCCTTAGGACTAATACTAAGGATTTGTGGACCCACGCATCAGGCAGGTCATACCTTAGACCTGATACTCTCTAATATCCCGCTTGTCTCCTGCCCACCTGCAACTCAGGTGAGCTGGACTGACCATTTTATAGTAGAATTCACCACCCCCCACTATGTACTCACCCCTTCATGCCCAAGCTCACTACCTTGTGTCCGTAGACAGTGGCACAAAGTCACCGACACCACCTTCAGGGAAAAATGTAATCCCCCGCTCTTCTTACCTTAGGTTAACATCGAAACTGCCCTTAATAAATTCGGAAGAGAAACTAAGAAAGTCATAGATAAAATTGCCCCTTTGAAGCAGTTCAAGTCTAGACCAGCTAAAAAACAAGAAATCTGGTTTTCTGACCATCTAAGAACACTCAAATTAGGTGCAAGAAAACTAGAAAAAAGATGGAGAACCTCCCATCTTCAAGAGGATAAGAAAAAGTACTAGGACGCTTTATCCTTTTACCACAAAGCGATTCGCACAGCACGAAAATCCATTTTGCTTCACAAATACAAGATGCAGGGAACTCCCCCAGGCTGCTTTTTCAAATTCTGCAAACGTTCGTTAAACCTATTGCATGTGAATCCTCTGAGATGGCATCTCAACAGTTGTGTGACGAAATTTCTTGTTTCTTCACCAACAAAATTAATAAAATTTATGACAAAATAGTATGCAAAAACCAGGCTACATCCTCAGACCCAGTGTCTCCCCAGACACACACGGAAGCTATACCGGACATATATTCCCTAGATATCTTCCCTCCAATCTCTTTACAAGAAACCTCCTCATTAATACAACAGATTAAGAGTGGAAGTCCAGAGGACACCATCCCTGCCAGGATAATGCCCGCACTAGCTGAACAACTCTGCCCATCAATTGTTGAACTGGTGAATCTTTCACTCAGTTCAGGCATCGTCCCCAAGGAATGGAAACGAGCCCTTGTCAGACCTATAAGGAAAAACACTGTTACCCCATGTTCTGACTTAACCAACTTAAGACCTATCTCTTTACTACCATTTCTGGGGAAATTGATCGAAAAACATGCAAATCGTCATCTATCCGGACATATTGAACTTACCAGTGCCCTGGACTACTCCCAGTCAGGGTTCCGCCCCAAATATAGCACAGAGTCCACCTTCCTGTCTGTTACTGATGATTTACATATGTACCAGGACAAGGGCTTCTCAGTCATCTTGGTTCTACTAGATCTGTCAGCAGCGTTCGACACCGTGTCTCATACCATCTTGACGGAACGGTTGTCGAACGCTGGCATTAAGAACAAAGCCCTTGACTGGTTGAAGAGTTTCCTATCTGATCGCACCCAGAGAGTCACCATGGGTGCACATCGCTCAGCGGAAGTAGGGATCTCTAAGGGGGTGCCACAGGGCTCCTGTTTGAGCCCCACCCTCTTTAATATCTACGTGGCACCCCTGGCAGGAGTAATGCGTAGGTACGGCTTCATACCCGTATCATACGCAGATGATACGCAGCTCCTCTTCTCTTTTAAGACTCTCTCCGCTGAGGTTAGGAACTCTTTTTCTTCAGGCATGAAGGCAGTGGCAAAATGGATGGCCTCCAATTACCTCAATGCAATGTCAGCAAAACGGAGGTCATGCTGTTTGGGGAGGCCAAAATGCTATGGACTCCGGAGTGGTGGCCATCAGACTTAGGAGCAGTTGCTGAACCTAAACAGGTCGTGAAGAATCTGGGAATTCGGTTTGACCAAGATCTGTCACTCAAACAACACACAAACTACATTTCAGGAATATGCTTCTATACCATCAGCCTACTACGCAAAGTTTTTCCGCTGCTTCCCGACTCTGCTAGAAAAACCCTTGCTCAGGCCCTGATCCTTAGTTGGATCGACTACTGTAATGGCCTGTTGCTTTCTGCCAACGAAGAGGTGTTGGCTAAGTTACAGGTCATTCAGAACACAGCAGCTCGCCTTATTCTCAAGGCCCCTCCGAGAACTGTTTCAAAACCTCTCCTTGAGCAGCTGCACTGGCTCTCAATCCGACAAAGAGCCAAATTTAAAATATGCTGCTTAATTCATAAATGCCTGAATGGACAGGGGCCCGTCTATCTCGAGCGGAAATTTGTCCCCTACGTCCCAACACGATCTCTCAGATCTAGTAACAATCTCCTCCTAGTGGTCCCCCGTGCCAAAAAATCCAGACACGGATGTAAAGCTCTGTCCATTACTGGACCCAATCTGTGGAACAAACTCCCTCTGTCTCTGAGACAATGCAAAGAACACTTTACATTTCGAAAACTTCTGAAAACCACACTGTTCAAAAATGAGATCTAGCCTCCATTTCACGCCTCCTGTTTACCGGTTCCAAAAGCGCAGAGATACTCCAGTTGGAGTGGATTCAAGCGCTATACAAACCAATAAATAAATAAATAAAGATTTCAGCATGGCACAGGCCCCCTCGGTGAGCCCTAAGATCCAGGATTTTCCTTCTCGTCCCTCTCTAGTTTGGTCTAAAGACACATTGCCGAGACGATATATCGGAGGGTGGAAAACGCACCCGGCTCTTCTGTCGCTGAAGAAGGAACCAACCTTGGTAGTTTGCTACGCGGGATGAGACTCCCAATTCACTTGCGCTGATGTTCTGTCATCATACAGTTAGGGTTCTGTAAGAGGAAACATGGTTGATCCAGCAACCAGAAGGCAGAAATAAGCTCTTATCTTGAGCACGTCTTTTTACAGTCAGTATAATTTAGACACTACTAACCTTCACTTGGCGAGTAGTGAGGGTGGGTCATACACATTTATCACATCGTGTCTCACTCATTCCTGACAATCGCATTATACTTATATATTGCAGCATTGTACATTCAGCCAGCTTTAACACTTCACCTCAATTGTACATGGTTACGCTTCTCAGCTACCAGCACCTTCCCTCTCACTCGGGTAAGTACTAAAATACACCTCATGCAAATTAACAACTGCTAACGATGTTAACATGTATTTTCAAAACTGCGGCTTTGTCTTACATTATAGCGCCTGGCTGGGTCCTATGTGAGCAGTACACTTCCTTCTCACATGGTTTTTTAGCACTTTTTTTCAGGCAATATGGAGATAAAATTTTCAGCGCACAATTTTATATAATTTTTTAATTTTTTTATTCTGCGTATTCATTTTCCTTTTTTTTTTTAATCTGGGCTTTCTTGAATTTATTATAAAAACCATGATATATGGCATTACGATGACTGAATATTTATGAGCAAAGGCAAACCCCCAGGGCTTAATTGTGAGAAATGGCCCTTCATTTTCCAACATGACAAAGCATTAAAAAAAGACTGGTATCTCATCTCGTGGCACTCCATGAGAGATTGGTTAATCCTAATTATAAAAACAACAACATGCCTATCCCAGGAACTTAAAACTGAGATCCAGACAATTGAGGTTTGTTTAAAAACTTACCAATCAGTCACCTTACTCAAGAAAAGACTCAAAGAACTAAATCAAACTCTGAATGAATCTGAAACATTCCTGAAACAAAGTAAGTTTCAGAAACATAAGAAACATACCAGCAACTTTAGCCATGAAGGAGTTTACCCATATATTAAGGAAGACTATATTACGTCAGGAAGAAACCTGGGGTATAATACTGACAGTGACCTACCAGACACTGGATCGAAAAGTTCAGGTTCTAGTCCTGGAACCAAGGGCACCTTCAGACGAAGAAGGAATAACAGAAGGTTTTTTGGACAAGGCCAAGGTAGAGGTTGGGTATCACATCAAGGCCCGGTGACATATCCAGTACCATTCTACTACGGCCCGCAATCCCCACCTCATATGCAACCACCCCAATTCAACAACTGGGACACACAGACAACTAAACAGGTCCGAGCGGTCAACCAGCCTGATTGTGCACCTTACAGGACAAACTCTCACTATCACAGATACAGATACTTGAGAAATGCCTGGATTTTGTCCCCACAGCTAACCTCGATAAATTGAGCAGCAAATTTAATGAGTACATCAGAAAACTCACTGAAGTCTTATTTGGCGGACAAACCCATGAAAATGGACCCAAAAGGCAACACAGGTTTGAGAATAAAATCATGTTTTACCCGACAAATCTCAGCAATCCCAGTAAAAATACTGGCCTTTGAAAAAGCTGTCCTGAGTGAGATAGGGGAAATCAATCCTGATACTTTGAGAACATTCCACAATACCACTAAGGAACATAAGCTAACTATAAAAGAGCTTGGAGAGGACTAAACATTGGTGATAAAACCCGCTGACAAAGTAGGGGCAGTGGTCATACAGACAGAGGCATACCGGATGGAATGACTCAGTCTACTTAACGGCACTAGGAATTATGAAACACTAACAGAGGACCCAACCGAATCACTAAGAATACACATAGTGAGCATGACAGAGGAAGCACTGGCACACAACTGAATATTCCTGAAAGAAAGTGATTTCCTAATCAAAAAGTCTCCATTCACACCTAACTTCTATACAATCCCCAATATATACAAGAATCTTGAAGAAAAAAAACAGAGCAACCTATTGTGTCTGGGATATGCTGGAACCCTCATCCAAGTTTGCAGATGCTTTTCTAAGACCAGTCATACAAAACACAGAGACCTATCTGAAAGACACCAAACATATATTGAGACTACTACAAAACATAACCTTTGACCCTAACAAACAACTTTTGATGGGTTTAGACAATGAAGGTCTGCACACTAGCCTCCCACACATCAAGACCCTCAACATAATTGGGGATGTATTTTTCGAGTAAGATTGGGAATTTCAGACCCCGAGAAATGGGGCTATGGAATGCTGCAAATGGGCCCGAACCTCTAATTGTTTCAGATTCGAGGAAACCCTATACTTATTAAAAAAAACACAGGATCATCATGGGCAGCACCTTTGCGCCAAGCATAGCTAGTCTCTATGTTCACCATCTTGAGAAATATACAATCCTATGCCCGCACAACCCATACCTCGCTCACATAAATATGTGGAAGTGATACATTGATGATGTGTTAGTCATATGGCAGGGCGATGAAACCGGCGCTTTGGATTTCTTAAAATGGCTAAAGAGACAGAATGCTTTTCTGAAACTTACACATACTCTGTCTAAAGCAGATTTGGTTTTCCTGGATTTAAACATCATCCCAGATGAGGGGACCCTGAGGACAACCACCCACGTAAAACCTACAGCAAAGAATTGGCTGCTCCTCTTCGACAGCTTCCACCTGAGGCACCTCAGGGAAATTGTACCATTTGGCCAATATCTGAGACGGAATTGTCCCTGACTATATGACAACAAAAGACAGGCTGAAGGTCTGGCTTCAAAACGAGAAGCAAGGAGCTACCTACAAAGAATCATATCACACACTATGAAACATGCTAAAAACAACCACAGGAAGGCACTACTAGAGGTCCTACCTCGGAAAGGGAAGGACGAACAATCAATATGCATCACAACTTAAAGTGTAGCATTTAACCAAGTTTGCAAAATTCTAAACAAACACTGGTGCACATTTAATAGCTGAACTCTACAAATTGCAAATCCTATATTTTTAAACAAACAGGTGCGAAGTCTCCAGGACATGCTAGTCCACACACGACCCAAAAGATAGACAACACAAGAGAGAACAAAGTTCGGATTACCCAAAAAAAGGACATCACCTCTGTTATAGATGCAGTGTCTTCCATCTCACACAAACAACCAAAAGGATCACATTTAACATCACCACTTGGGAATTGAGACAGTTCACCATTTGTAACTCCCAATGTGTGAAATGTATATGATAACGTGCCCATGCAATCTACATTACATAGGGGTGACTACTGGAAAAATAAAAATCAGAATTGGCGAACACCGAAGCAATCTCAGATGCAGGCGCGCAACTACAAAAAATGTCAGTTCACTACAAGGAACACAAACGCAATGTTTGTGATTACCAATGGGTTATCCTAGAACAACGGAGTCAGGAATCAAAACTGTTTGAAAAGGAACAACAATGGGTGCTCGGTTTAAAAACACACATTGGAGGTTTGAACGAAAATATACCTTGGGGCCAATACACAAGATAACATAGTGGTCAAGTATGGATATTTCATACAACGATATTTAATCTACAGGAAAGTATGATCACCATTTTATGCAGAATTATAATAACAATAATAATAATAATAAAGATATTTGTAAAGCGCTATGGCTGCGCCACCTCGGCGTCTCCCCGCCCTGTGAGAGCAATACTAACCAGGCACTGTGACTGACCCACATCCGAGACCAGCACCCAGCTCCCCTTTGGAACAGGTGAGTTTTTAACATACACGAAAATAGTTTCCGATTGTTGGAGGCGAAGACTAAGCGGGAGTTTATTTCAGCTTGTGGCGGCCATCACTCTAAAAGAGCGACCTCCCATTTTAGCCCTCTTAAAACTGTATCCCTCTTGAACTTCTTTTTCCTACTACTTGAGCTTGTACCAGCAGATTTGAACTGGCATTCACTTATAAACTAATTATAATAATTTTTTTAATTAACTATCCAGTTAATTTTCAGTTTTAAGCATACACTCTTTTCAAATCCTAAATGGGATTCAAGACAACCTCTGACTTTTTCGTGCTCTATATAGCACATTCAACGCTATGGACAAAGGAACCAGGAAGTGGTTCCAATCTGCGGCTGCCATCTTTGATGGTTGGTGTCCTAGTCTTTAATAGACACGAGGATGCAGACACTCTCCCGGCCACACCTCAAACAAGTAAGTGTCAACACCAACCTCCGGCACCTACGGAGCCACGGGCGGGCTTTCACCTAAGGTGATGGAGTATCCTTGACGGAGTAAGCATGGCACAGCCGTTTAGCTGAAACAGAGGCTTTTTTCTTAGAACTGAGGATTTTTCCATAGGAAATCGCTCAGTAAGCTATACCCCCTAATGACCCTGTTTTTCATTTGCAAATTCACAGTGTGTGACTAAAGGCCCCCACATGTAGTCATGAAGCCTAACTGAGGCATTTTACGTGTATGTGTCTTATGTTTAATTTTTCACCTTCTGGTATATATGTGCGTATGTCCAAATCTGTCCATTTAACGTGCTCATTTGGTAGCACTAAAAGTGTTCATTTTGATCCTAAGAAAAATATATCATGTTTTCCACTAAGGTGATATGTTTTCCATTGAACAAGCATTATATATGTAACATGGACATAAGCCATGCCAGACACATTTCTTTCCATTAATTTATCTCCACAGATTTTCCAGTTCTAAACACAAATAGGTGCTGTAGAACAAGTTACTTACCTTCGGTAACGATATATCTGTAAGAAACAGTAGTTAGTATTAGATTCCTTACCTTAGAATATCCCCAGGCGCCAGACTGGATCTGGAAACTTTTGCATAGCAATACCCCTGCGTGTCGTTAGGCGTCGTCTCTGGCTCCGCGTCTCTTGTCGGCGTCGTCTGCGCCGGAATGACGTCGACGGAGTACTTAGACGCCGCCCATGCGCGCTGACGTCAGTTCTTAGACACAGCTTTTCAGCGCCAGATATGCAGAGCCATGCTAGAACCAACCTAGAAACTTGGGCCCTGAAAGGGGATGACCTTAATCCTAGGTATTAGTTCGCAGAACAGGGAGGATGGGTGGGGCGGAAAGGAATCTAATACTTACTACTGTTTCTTACAGATATATCGTTACCGAAGGTAAGTAACTTGTTCATCTGAAAGAAACAGGTTAGTATTAATTCCTTACCTTAGAATAGATACCCCAGCATTACCAACCCCGGTGATGGATCTGGAAACCAATACTTACACCAGAAAGTCCTGGAGGACGGAACGGCCAAAGAAGCCATCCCTCCGGACTTGACTGTCTAGGCAGTAGTGCCTCGCAAAGGTGTGCAGCGAGGCCCACGTAGCCGTCTGGCAAATGTCCTGCAGGGGAACTCCCTGACCCAGGGCAGTAGTAGCCGCCGTGGCCCGAGTGGAATGGGCCCTCAGCCCAACTGGAGGCTCCTTTCTAGCCAAGGAGTAGCACGCCTTGATGCATAAGACGACCCACCGAGAGATGGTCCGCTTATGCACCGCCCGTCCCTTCTTCGCACCCACGTAGCCAACAAAGAGTTGGTCGTCCACCCGGAGCTGGCGTGTGCGATTCACATAGAATGAAAGCACACGTTTTGGGTCCAGACGATGGAGCCGCTCTTCATCCTTTGAGGGATGCGGAGGCGGGAAGAAGGAGGGCAAGGTGATGGACTGCCCGATGCGGAAAGCAGAGACTACCTTGGGCAGGAAAGAGGGTCTTGTACGCAACACCACCTTGTCCGGGTGTACAGATAGGAAAGGAGGTTTGCAAGACAGAGCCTGGAGCTCACTCACTCTCCTGGCAGAGGTGATGGCAACCAGGAAAGCTGTCTTCAAAGTGAGAAGGCGGAGAGGACAAGAATGAAGTGGCTCAAAGGGAGCACACATCAAGAAAGTAAGAACCAGGTTCAAGTCCCACTGAGGCATCACAAAGGGGACAGGTGGAAACATGTGTGTGATGCCTTTCAGAAAACGAGTGACAATGGGGGACTTGAACAAAAAAGGCTGATCAGGTAGCCTTAGGAAGGCGAAAAGGGCAGAAAGGTAGCCCTTGATAGTGCCCAGAGCAGAGCCCTGCTGGGCAAGAGAAAGAAGGAAGAGAAGAACCTAAGGAAGAGGGGCAGAAAGATGATCCACAACCTTTGCTGTGCACCATGCCACAAATCTGTTCCACCGGCAGGTGTATTCCGACTTTGTGGAGGGACGCCTGGCTGGCAGAATAACATTACAGACTTCAGGAGGCAAGTCAAATGGCCTCAACTGTCGCCGCTCAATCTCCAAGCATGGAGGTGAAGACTGGACAGGTTCGGGTGGAGGACCGTCCCCTGCTGCTGCGACAGAAGGTCCTCCATTAAGGGGCAGGCGGATCGGGGGACCGACTGACATATTGAGTTGCTCGGGATACCAGTACCTTCGAGCCCAGTCCGGAGCCACAAGGATGACTTGGGCCCGGTAGCGCTTGATCTTCTTCAGCACTCTGGGCAGAAGTGGTTTAGGCAGAAAGGCGTATAAAAGACCGCAACTCCAATCGCGACGAAATGCGTCGCCGAGCGAGTGCCGCCTTGGAGCTTTCAACGCGCAGAACTGATGACATTGCGCGTTCTCTTCGGTGGCGAGTAGATCTAACCAAGGCTCTCCCCATTGAAGAAAGATGGTTTGCGCCACGCCAGAGTTTAGACGCCATTCGTGATCCATCGAGCACCTTCGGCTGAGTTTGTCTGCCCTGGCGTTTAGAGAACCTGCCAGGTGTTGCACCACCAGGGTCACGCCCTGATGTTCCAGCCACTGCCAGAGGCGCAGAGCCTCCTGGCAGAGGGTCCAGGACCCCACACCGCCCTGTTTGTTGCAGTACCACATGGCGGTGGTGTTGTCCGTGAACACCTTCACTGAACTCCCTCGGACAGAGGGGAGGAATGCCTTCAGTCGGAGACTAATCGCCCGCAGCTCCAGTAGGTTGATATGGAGCCGGGACTCCGCCGGAGATCAGAGGCCTCTGATCTCTGCCTCTCCCAAGTGGCCTCCCCAGCCCTGGAGGGACGAGTCTGTCAAAACCACGTGCTCCGGTTGGGGAAGGGAGAGGGATCTGCTGTTGACCCAATTGCGGTCCGTGAGCCACCACAACAGCTGTCTCGCAGTGCCTTCCGAGATCAGGACATGGTCGGACAGGTTGCCCTGATGCTGGGCCCACTGAAACTTCAGGTCCCACTGCAGAGCCCGCATCCGCCAACGGGTGTGATGCACCAGAAGGATGCAGGAAGCCATCAGCCCCAGAAGCCGCAGCGTCAACCTGACGAGACTAGGGATAAAGGCTGGAAGATTAGGATGAGAGCCTGTATATCCCGAATCCGCTGTTCGGGAGGGTAAACCCAAAACTGCGCTGAGTCGAGAACCGCTCCGATGAAAAGGAGCTTCTGAGAGGGGCACAGGTGTGACTTTGGCACATTGATGGAGAACCCCAGCTGGTACAAGACGTCTGCCGTCGTCTGGAGGTGGAAGACGACTGACTGGGGCTAGCCCGCCTTCAACAACCGGTCGTCGAGGTAGGGGAAGACTGAAACCCCTAACCTGCGCAGATGAGCTGCGACCACTGCCATCACTTTCGTGAACACTGGTGGGGCGCTGGTAAGGCCAAAGGGGAGCACAGTGAACTGAAAATGCTCGTGGCCTACCGTGAACCGCAGGTAACGCCAGTGGGCTGGCAGGACGGGGATGTGAAAGTAAGCGTCCTGCAAGTTCAACGCCACCATCCAGTCTTGCGGGTCTAGGGCAGCCAAGACCTGAGCCAAAGTCAACATCTTGAACTTCTCCTTCCGGAGGAAGCCGTTGACGTTCCGTAGGTCCAAGATAGGGCGTAGGCCCCCTTTGCCCTTCCTGGGTACCAGGAAGTAGTGGGAGTAACAACCACACCCTACTTCTGGCCCAGGAACGCGCTCGATGGCCCCTTTGGCCAAGATGGCTGTAACTTCCTCCTGCAGAAGTCGCAAGTGGTCCCCCGACTCGTGGTGGTACTGCGGTGGCATGGCATTTGGGGTCATCTTGAAGGGGAGGGAGAAGCCCCTCCGGACGATTTGCAGCACCCACCTGTTCGAAGTGACGGTGCGCCAGTGGGAGAGGTGATGGCGAACCCTGCCCCCCACAGGCGTCACATGGGCCTGAAAACTCGGAAGGTTTTGAGGCAGATGCTGCGGGAGCGGACTGGCCTCGCCAATGTCCCCGACCGCCTCCCCGGCGGTTTCCACGGCCGCCACAGCGCTGAAGGTTCTGTTGAGGCGGCCTGTGGCTGACGGCACGTGTGGGGGCGCCCCTTCCTTGGCCACGAAAGGAGCGAAAGGCACCAGACTGCTGGCGCGGGGCCGAGAGGCCCAAGGACTTGGCCGTAGCTTTGGAGTCCTTAAAGCGCTCAAGCGCGTGGTCTGCCTGGTCGCCAAACAGGCGACGGCCATCGAACGGCATGTCCAGAACAGTAGCCTGGAAATCTGCTGAAAAATTGGCGCACCTCAACCAGGCGTGGAGTCGAACCGCCACTGTCGTAGCCATCACTCTGCCCAGTGTATCAGTGGTATCCAGTCCGCACCGAATAGAGTACCGTGCCACATCTCGACCCTCCACTAGGGCTTGGGCGAGTTTAGCCCTGACCACCTCAGGGCATTGTGGCAGCACGTCCGCAACCGTGTGCCACAGGGTGTGGGTGTAGCGACCCAAGAGGCATGCGGAATTGACTGACCGCAGTCCCAAACTAAGGGACGAGAACACTTTCTTACCAAACTGCTCAAACCTCTTTGATTCCCTGTCGGGAGGAGCCGATGGTAACGCGGTCTGGGAGTTAAGAGGCCTGGATAACCAAGCTCTCGAGGGTGGGGTGGGTCGACAGGAAGCTAGGGTCACCCGGAGCCGGGCGGTAGCGTCTGGCCACGTTCCTGTCCACAAGCTGTCCTGAGGCGGGCTTGGACCAAGTGCCCAGCAGAATGTCACATAAGGCCTCATTGAACGGCAGCAGAGGCTCGACCGAGCTTGCCTGCGGTTTGAGGACCCCGGTGAGGAGATTAGTCCTCACGGCCGCTGAGGGGAGCGTAAGGTTCAAGGCCTTAGCTGCCCGCATTAACACTACACTGTAGGCTGCCCCCTCCTCCGTAGCCACAGTAGGAGGGGAGACAAAACCAGTATCTGGAGAGAGGTCCAGGTCAATGGCTTCCCCAAGCTCCATTATCCAGTCCGCTTGGTCCTGACACTCCCGTGTCAGAGGGTCCACAGACCCCTCCCAGTCCTCGTCACCCAATTCCTGGTAGCCAGGATCAACAATCGGGGCCCGTTCATTAAAGTGGAATGTACCTACCGCCGTCTCATACGGCTCCCAACGGGGCTGTGTCGATGGCTGAACAGGAGCGACAGAAGGACTGGGCCGGCGTCGACCGAAGTCGGCGCCGGTGGTGACACCCTAGGGGACGGCGCCGGCGAGGTCGTAAGGTCAGATCCGGTCGGGGCCTGCGGCGCCGGGACCGAAGTCACCGGCGGCGCCGAAGCCGCCGTCTGTGCAGGAGCACCCGACCCACTAGGCCCCGGAGCCGGGCCCAAAGAGAGCGACATCATGGCCATGAGGTACTGCTCGATCTCCTCTCGCGTCGCATCGTGCTCAGGGACCCGTAGATATGGGGCAGGATGCGGCGCTTGCGACTTCGGCGGAGCCGCGTGGGTGGTGCCACCCAAAACCCCGGCAGCGTCGGGGGCGGTCGGAGGAGCGATGACGCCGCTCAGACCTCTCATGCCTCTTACCTGAGGAGGAACCAGAAGACCGATGCCGACTTCCGGAGCTGCGAGGGCTCCGACCCAGCGACCGGTCCCTCGACCTCCCGTGGGACCGGGACCTCGAATGGCACGGGCCGACTGCCGGAGCTCGAGCCGCTTGCGGGACCGCTCTCGCCTAGCCTTCGACGTCAGGGCTCGACAGTCGGAACAGGATCGGTCGTCGTGGTCGAGGCCTAGACACTGCAGACACCAGCGATGGGGGTCGGTATTCGACATTAGTCGACTACACTTCGAGCAGGGCTTGAACCCGGGCATCCCTACCGGCACCTGAAGAGTCGAAAGAGGATCAAAAATGATCAAAAAAGTTTTAGTCAAAAAGAGAATAAGTGGTAGAGCTTCTCCGGATCTGCGCTAGCTGGCACGGAAAAAAGAAGAACTGACGTCAGCGCCTATGGGCGGCGTCTAAGTACTCAGACGACGTCATTCCGGCGCAGACGACGCCGATGACGGACGCGGAGCCAGAGACGACGCCTAACGACGCGCAGGGGTATTGCTACACAAAAGTTTCCGGATCCAGTCTGACGCCTGAAGATATTCGAAGGTAAGGAATCTAATACTAACCTGTTTCTTTCAGATTGTATATGTATCTTTTCTCAGCATGCAGTGACGTTTCAACGGAGAGTTAAAAGGAGTGGTATCAGGGAGTAACAACCCTTGGTCCTGATGAAAAGCCTCGGGCAGGGCTTGAAACATGTAGACCTGCGAAACTCAGGAACATAAAGTCCATAGAGTTTCCATTTTTCCCATTTTTAACCATACCGGTTAGAGGTACAAATTAAACATCTGTCCAAATGGCCAGCTTTTGTAATTTTCCACTCCACCCCCACTCCTAGTTTTCCTTCATCTACGATACAGACCAACATCAAAAGTGCTCCATCGTAACTCACAAGTTGCAGCACGCCCCATTCCGCAGTGAAACGGGAAGAACCCAATGATGAAGAATGTCACCAAGCAGACCTCTCCCCCCGCCCAACATAAACTTTAACGTCTCAGACTCTGAATCACATTTGGTGTCTGTAAATGGACTATACCAAGAAAGAGGAACTAGATCCTTCCAAAACTGTCAAGCAGCCAAACTGTGCAATGAGGATAAGCTCAACAACACTTCTGCCTGTGACCAGGACGGGGGGCCAAGGCACGCTAGTCTCCCTGCTGGGAGAGGGGACATTACCCAGGGAGTCCAAGCCCACCGGGCTTTGGATCCTGGAGCACCAGTGCCTGCTTGCTTGCCAAGAAGTGTGCACAATAAGGGAGATGAGAGCGTTGGAATAAGCAATGCCCACTGAGGAATCTTGGCGGTTGGATCCCTGTAGTAAGATGTGAGGAGACAGCTGCTGCACCGATCGGGTCTTTGCCAGTGTAAATGAAAAAGTTGGAGACTCCAGTATGCCAAAGGAGGGCAATCAAAAAGTGAGCTGTGACCGTTGACACTGATCAAGCTGTTTTCTGTGTGTAGTTGGTAAGTAGACAACCGTGTATGCCAGTCGGGCCGCAGTGAAGATTGCTGTTGCGCCGATCAGGCCGTAATCCATGTGCGAGACAAAGTCATCAAACCTGCATGTGAGGAAGGACTGCCATGAAAATTGCTCCTTTTTGCCTATTGGGCTGTAGTCAGTGCGCAGAGGACGAACAGTGATCTCTTATGCCAAGATGGGCGACTGGGCCAAAGCAAGCACAGTGGCCTGGTCGAGACCGTCACTGGAGAAAAGAGGCCGCCATGGTGCCCAGAGTAGACCTAAGCTGTGACTGGCAAAGGGTGTGGACAACATGTTTCTCGCTTCAAGTTCATGGACTGCGACTCTTCAGGACCTAATGAAAGACTACGATCTACAAAAACATGACCTAAAATAGTATCAGTTTATATACAGCACATAGGTTGTACTACCTGTTTTGACAACTGCTCTTGCCTAAAGATTAGAGTGAAAGGGTGTCAACAGTACCCGGTAGGTCTTCGTTAGCCTGCTGTGGGGAGTCGGTCCTTGCACCACGACTCAGTCAGTGGGGGCAGGGTCGCTGGCTGCGCGGTGCTTTGTTGCTAGTGACGCCACGGTGGAGCGGGATCGTGTGAAGAGGCCTCATCATGGTAAACGGTGATGGCAAATTAACAAAGCTCCAATTTGACAGCAGGCGCAATGCCAGGCAGGGTAAGCCTGGCACGTGCTCTGAAGCATCTCCTGAGCACACTGATGGTAAGCTGCAGTCTGATGTTGATATAAAGGAGACCCTGCTCAAGGTCCATTCTAGTCTCAAGGCTATAGACACTAAGTTAGATTTGCTTACCAACCGACTGGCACATGTCAAGCAGAGGGTGAATCCGCATGATGACCGCCTTGACCAACTTGAGCAACAAGTATCAGATATGGAGGACGTGCAGGCAGGGGCAAGGGAGTAATTGCTGAAAATGGACATGGTATTGGAGGTAATTAGAGACAAGATCGAGGACCTCGAAGAACGCTCCAGTCACAATAACCTCAGAAACACGGGCCTCCCAGAACCAACCAACCTCACAAGAGTGGAGGACTTCATTGAGAGCATGCTTATAGTTAGAGAACTATTTGGAGATGGACTTTCAGCCATGTTGCAGCTGAGTGCACCCACAGGTCCCTTGCTTCACCCCCACACACCCTCCAGGGCTCCTGCCAGGCCGGTGGTGTAACGGCTGCTGAACTACTGGAACACGTTGCTGCACTGGCCAGAGAGCACGGCACAATGCAATATCAAGGCAATGCCCTTTCTTTCTGACGTCACTATTACGGTACAGGCGGCTAGGCATTGAAATTTTCCAAGCAAGTTGCAGCACACGGGTGCTCCTCTAGTTCTCCCCCAGCAAAGGGACCTGACCATACACTGCGCAATAATGTTGATTTTGAATAACCTGCAGTAAGAAAAGATCTTAATTGCGAGCTATGAGATACTGTAGCACCAACTGTGATGCATGGTAATTATCTTTTGAGAACGGTGTCTTCGGAGTTGCCGCCTGCTTAGACCCTAGCACACGTGCATACATTAAGGCTGAGCAGTGAACTCTGCCCCACAGGATGAGTCACTTAGTGGTCGATTAGCATTGTGAGGTATTGGGTAAAGGGGGGGATATTGGGTGGGGGGCGGGGGGGGGGATTGGGCAGGTGAATGACCAAGTTGGGTGTTTGGTTTAGGTGTGGGTGTTACGGGGTTGTTGTTTGTTTCAGCACTGGACGATGTAGATGCCGAATTGTGCTGGCGCGCCTCTTGAGGGGGCATCGCGGATCATTCACAGCATTACATAGCTATGCGGATAGATGCCCTGTATTAAATTTCTTACATGGAACCTTTGTGGCCTTAATGAAAATCGAAAGACCAACCAAGTCTTTGCTTATAAGAAGCAACATGCAACAGACATATGTATGTTGCAAAAACTACACCTCACTACACCAAACATTTTGGTGGCCATACGGGGCAACAAACTGAATTATGAGGTGGCGGCTCAGTGGGAAGTACACTACAGGAGACGAGAGCACGTCGCTACGGGACGGTGAACAACCATGCAGGTCCTTGGCCGGTTACTACACAAACCATGGGCGAGTGAATTCATCGCCGAATTACAGGATGAGGATGCGCGCATGCACATTGGCGCTGAGAAAGTTTAGGCACTAATGCCAAATTAAATTGCGCGGCAGGAGGGCCCTCCGTTGGACCTTCTGATTATTTTGACTCAATTCAGCTCTTGTGGCTGGAGGAAGGCCATAGGCTCTATCTGGATGAGCCATTCACAGTAGAGGAGATTATTGGCGTAATTTGCTCACTGCAGTCAGACAAGGTTCAGGGTACTGATGAGCTGCTAGCGGCTTTCTATGAGGAATATGCCCTGCTACTTGTGCCCGCTAGCTGTACGTTTTTGTAGAGGCTATGAATACCGGGGAGCTTCCAGCTGCTTAGAGAGAGGCTCTCATTGTCATGATTCTCAATCTGGGTAAGGACTACTCCCATTGTAACTCTTATAGCCCTCACTCCTTGAGAAACACGGGCAACAAAATACATGCCAAGCTGCTCGCCTCCCGCTTGCTCCCGCTGCTTTTATCGCTCATTAGGCCCTATCAAGCTGGGTTTATTACCAGGAGATCAACTACGCAGAGCCTGTGCACCTTCTTTGGTATTCTGCATTCAATAGATCCCTCGCTTCATGTGGCAGCGGTATTCCTAGACGCCACTAATGCGTTGAATCCCTCAAATTGCACTCTTTCAGTGCCTGGGGCTGAGCTCATCCTACATCAAGGCTGTGGGATTGTTCTATTTGTGTCTCACAGCACAGCTGCGCATTAACGGAAGGGTGTCAGAGCCCTTTGCTGTCTCTCGGGCACCAGGCAGGGCTGTTCATTATCACAGGTTTTCTTTGTGATAGCTATGGAACCAGACAGGTCGCATGCGTCAACATCACACACAGAGGGGGTTGGCCTGCCTCGCACGTCGTGTGCTGGTGACCCTGTATGCGGATGATGTGGCTCCCTGACGTACAGAGTGATATATCAATTTAGAACAGCTTATAAGGGAATTCATCAGATTTGGCGGGACGGGGGAGGGTGGGCAAAGGGGGTATCTGGGATTATCATCACCTGGGCGAAGTCTATTGTATATATGCTGACTAACTGCACCCCTGAGACGTGCTCGGAGTTCCCTTTGACATGGGCTGAGGGTGAAGTTAAATATCTTGGTATTTGGCTTGGCAGGAACACAGATGAACTGTGTAAAAATAACTATAGTAAACTGCTTGACTGGCTCGATGACAGGTTGTCTAGATGGTTGCTGCTCCCAATGTCGCTTACAGGACGGTTGGTCATTGCTAAACGGTCCTCATATCAACTTTTTTTATCGGTTTCTATATCTGCTGCTCCCCTTGTCTCTCGGCCTCCGCGGGCAGCTCAGTTCATGCTTCATTTCACTCGCATGGGTGGGTTCGCAGCCGCGTATTGGCAGGGTGACGTTGACACTCCAATTTGAGCAGGGCAGTCTGAGAGCCCCGGACCTGGATCTTTATCACTGTGCTCAGGCCCAATTTGCACACCATTGGCTATTTCCGACCCTGTTCATGGCACACACAGCTTCTGAGCGTGATTGGTAGCACCCTGCCTATTGCAGATGGCCATACGCAAGACCTCGGTGCCCCCGTGGGAACACATGGAAACTGTGGCATGCAAGGTGTGGGCGCGGGATACGTTATGCTGCAGAGCTGGATTAGGCCATCTTTATGCCCCTTCGATATCCATCATTGCACACCTGTCAATGTCAATTACATCCGACCCTGGTACTTGTGTCAGACTGTGCAAACTTGGACTTAAGTCCATGGGGGTGCTATTCCCCAACAATACTTTCATCTCAGCACATGAAGTCCTCCAGGCTAGGGCTTCAACTTTTCTTGACACCTACACAAATTTCAAAGTGAGCACTGCTATTCGTACATAATTTCCAGAATTTCAGAAAGCCCCCGACATTACAGGTATTAGAAACATTCCTCACTACTCCCTCGCCTTGTCGACTTACCATGAGACTGTATGTCGACATTCAACACACTGCACAAGTGCGCATACTTAATGTTAAGGCAGTGTGTGATAAGGATCTCACATCACCGTTAACAGATGTTAAATGGCAGTACTGCTGCTCACAGTCCCGACCATTATCCACAAACTACTGACTTAGACTCGTACACTTTAAGTTTCTGCATCGTATGTACCGCACCCCGGCAGAGTTGTACAAAATGGGGCGGTGAGGAGACTAAAGATGGGATAGGTGCTCCGCACCAGATGCATATTTTCTGCACCTTTCCTGGACATGCCCAGATATTGCCACATATTGGGAGATTTTTGCTAGACTGAGTGACATATTGGGGCTCCCGCTCAAGTGTTCTTCTCTAGTAGCACTACTGGGATTTGTAAATGAGGTTACTCCGGACAGGCGCAAAATGGCTGTGCTCATGTTGCTGCTAGCTAAACGTAGGATGGACAGGAGGTGGAGATGGAGGTGGTGCACTCTGCCCCGGGTGATGGACTGGCTTAAGGATGCTGCCAATTACCAGGAACAACTTACGGGCTATGGCGAACTCATGCCGGAGCCGTCAAAACTGCGAGACATATGTGCCCCACTGGAGAAATATTTATGTAGCCATACACCAGCTGAACCTGAAGAAGGCGGATCCGGGTAATTAACTTATGGTGAACCATAGGGTACAGGTCCATGGGCGTATAAGTAGGGACCTACCCCTGGCATGACCAACTCTCTCACAAGGGCAAGATGTGGGCTGCAGATGGCTGTTGCCAGATTAGATTTGCACGTTTATACTGATACACTAGACAATGCTGATTGTTTGCTACTTATTGTTTTATGTAATGGTTAAACTTCTACACTGAAGGTATTTCTCCCATCGGTGGGATGGACTGCACGGTGTATTCGTAAGCGATATTCATAGTACATGATACTGGGTGTACATTAGAGGTGCAGTGCATACCACATGGAAATACCGGCTGCCTGACTAGAGTACAGTAAGCAGTTGTTCATACACACTTATTGTATTGCTACTGACCCGAAGATGGCAGCTGTAAGGCTTTCATAAATGCTGGATATAAATGGATGCATGTCCATGTGTATCGGATGTCAAGTGCATAACACACGCCAACGCTTACTGTCTTATTATGCCATCATAAGATTGTGTATGAAGTCAATAAATTAAAATTAAATCATAAAAAAATAAAAAATAAAAATAAAAGAATTGGGACTCTCCTACTGTGGTAGTGTCCCACTGACCAAGGGTAGTGCAGAGGAAAAAGCACAGCAAATGAGCCAACACCCGCACATGTATTTCAATGGCCAGATACTCAGATGTGTCTGGATTTGGAGTATAATATTGTTTTACAGCAGTCCTGTCAGGAGAAGCAAGCACTACCATTTCTTTGCTGCTTGAACCAGGGCTGGGGGCCAAGGCCTGCAGTCTCCCTGATGGGTGCCCTTTGGCTGCCGAGACCAGAGGTCCCTTCTAGAAGGACAGAGCCTAAAGTTTACCAGCCAAGACAAGTGGGAGCCCTGTGAGGAGGAGGAAAGCACGTGGAGGGAGCAAGGCCAACAAGGGGCCTGGCAACTGGACCCCGGTGAGCAAAGTGAGAGATGACCTATCCGGTCAGGACCGAAGCGGACTGCAGGTTGTTGCTCATGTCCACGATCAGGAAGGAGACCCCTTGTGCAGACTGAGGCTACAGAGAAGTTTGGTAGTAATACCTGTGCTGCCAGGATGAGGGCCACCATGAAGCACGGAATGTCACTCATGGCTATGACCAAGACGTAGAACAAAGTGTGCAGGGGAGGGGCTCCTATGAAGTTTGGTCCATCGCCCATCACTGAGATAAAGTGGGTTAACCCCATGGTACCCAGGAAGGGGCTAACTTGAAATGCTGGCCATTGCTTGTTGACCTTGTGCAGGCCAGAAAACCTCATGTGCAGAGGTTGGGGCCCAAGTGAAGTTTGGGTGATTGCCTGTGACTGAGACGAGGTCGGTGGCCTCTGTACTGAAGAAGAGGGGACCACCAGGAAGTGCCAGCCAGTGTGTGTGGTGGAGTACAAGTCCTATGTTGCCAAGTGACAAGGCTGTCATGAATACGAGGCTGTTACTGTGGTCTGTGACCTATTGTGTGACAAGGAGAAGGGGGATCACCAAAGAGAATCTTAACAGCCACTGGAGCTGGCAAAAACTTACGACATCTAAGTAGGCCGTCCAGAGACTGGGGAGTGCCATGCATCATCAGTGAAGAGACCACAAGAGGACGTGGTCCTTCAGAGTTGGGATGCCAACACTCGTGAAGGAGCATCCTGGCTCTCCTAGGACTGACAGTTGCATTTGGTCAGGTAACACTGTTTTGGGCTGGTGGCCCACTTTGGACTTGCACAAACGTAGCGCTGAAAAGCTGCTAACAAACCCTAAATAAAAATCTGAGACTTTCGGGTGAGTGGGACGAGTGTGGGTAGCAAGAGGGAGTCGCCTCAAGTTGAAAATAAAGGGGACTACCAACTCATACTAGAAGGTACAGAGTGACATGGGCATTCCACCCAGGACATCGCTACCACACAAGACTTTAAGAGGGCTGTGTGGATATTTAGTATGCCGTACATGCTTGTAAGTCAACATTTAAAACTCAGTTTTACATAAACGCTTGAATTTCACAGGACAATTTAATTATTGCTACTACTGTTTGTATGCGGAGTTACAAGCCTTTATTGCCTTGCACCAACCTCCCTATAAAATCCCTTTGACAGCGCTACCATGGAGCCAAGTGCTGGACGGGGTAGTACTTGCCCCAGTTACTAAGTAGGTCAGGCCGCGGAACATCTGGAGTAAAAGGCCTCATCCCACATGATTGGACCCAGTAGCTTCTGCTTAAGCTGTGACCTTTAGGATAGTATATACACTGTTTAAAAGCAATTGCAGCCCCCCGAATCTCCTGATAATATAGCCAATCTTCCATTCACTTTAGGCATTATTGGCAAAGCCTGTAAAAATATAATCTTGGGAGAATCAACATGTACCTGCTGCTTCCAAGCCATTCTATGATACAGAGTAATTCTGCCAGCTCTTCAAATCCCGAGACACTGTCCAACAGATCAATGTAGCTGGCTCTTAGAATGCTCTGGTGGTTATGTGGACACATTTTTTTGTATGAAATCCCTCAGTGTAGTTGACCGCTGCCTAGTATGGGGGTTGGAGCCCGCAGAGATTGGCCGCTGTGTGAAATTCCTTAAAGAAGTTAAAGAAAACATCGACTTTGGTACCAGCAAGCTCCTAATCATTAGTGCTATTAAGATTTTTATCCGATGGACAATCTCTATGGGGTGCTCTGAGCTTTTATCACGTTCTTGCACTTAATTATTTATGTTTTTATACAAGGTTGAATACCGGTTCCATTCTGTGATTGAGACCGACATTCACAGGAAACATTTTGTATATGAAGTGTTACGGAATGTTGATCATGTATGTAGCATTACCACTGAACCCCTATCACTGGGGCCCTTTAACATGGTTTAAGGTGCCGGGGAGATGGTGTTGCACGAGCTGAAATTGTTCACAGGACCATAGTCGAAAGGCAATACTTTTACAAGGGTATTGTTTTTTCAATTTTTAGGAGCTATACCGCTCGGATTAGAAACAAGTGCAAAGAGGTTGCTTGGGGGCAGGCTTGTCCCACCTAGAAACAGTAACAGATCCAGTAGAAATTAAAGTGATTCTGGGGACAGTCCAAACCTTTTTAGAGTTGGTTTTACTAGTCTTGTATTATTTTTTTTTACATGTGAATATTATTGCACCTTGCACTTTAGCGAAGTTGGTCCCTACCAGAGTCGCACGTTGTGTTTTCTGCTCTTTTTATTGATTGATCAGGATATGTATTACCTTTTTACTGGGCTTTTTATATTGTGATGGTTTTTAGTAACTTGAAAAAATAAATCCATCTATTCTGTATTGCAAGTACCTGTGACATTAAACATTTCCCATTTCCAGCTACCTGGAGTGTTCTCTGAAGTGACATCCAATCATCTTCTGAATGTTTTTCCAACATCAAGAGAGAACAATTAATTTGTTTGCTTTACCCGACGATATCTACTATGCAAGTATCATCCACTACTAATTGCCTCTGAAGAACCAGGCATGATCCAGATGGATTAGTTGTGGCATTACCCTACTCCAAGCAATGATATGTTTGGATATTGTTTCTTAGGAAACTATGGTGTCCCAAGATGAGCCAATGAACTGATACTAGGGTGAGCATGGCCAGTGCTGACTGGCACTATACACCCCGCTAGGGATCTGCGCAATGTGGAGGAAACATGAGAAATGATAGTATCTCCCAACAGCTTTGATGGAACTTGTTACCATAGCCAGATAAAGTTCAAGTATCCTTAAAGGATCAAACATCTGTTGTTAATCCTCAAATGATTAATGCAATAATGGCATGCCTCTAAAAATCATAACAAATTTACCAGACCTGCAGGTCTAGTGACTTGAATTATCTACTCAACCTAACTGTAATGCTCTTGATCCACAAAATGGTCTCCAGTTATGTGATCCTAGGCAAATATTTTATTTCACTGAGCCGCCTTTTTCTTCCTGATCACATATAAGAGGGCCTTCAAATCTATGAGTTCGCTGTACAAAAAACATCCTTTGTTTCATTTAACTAAACCTTTACTCCATCTATAGTAAGAATCTGCCCCAAATATAGAGAACACATGAGCCCCACATACCTGTTAATTCACAACTAGAATGGACATCACCACGGGGGCAGGAAGGTTTTTCAGTTCATGTTTAAAAACGCTCACTTTTAATAAATGTTATTCAAGCATGGTGTGGTAGTGCACGGCCATTTACCCACAATCTATTTTCCCCTGAAATGGGCATGACAAATCCCACTGGCAAGCAGTTTAGAGATAAATCTAAATACTGCACCAAAGATAATGCGTGGACATCAGGTATCATTTGCACATCACCAAGTAAAGTGTTCTGATCCTAATAAAATCTTTGTTTCCAATACAGTTCACAATTACTAAAAATGTGCTTTTCTAGCTTCTGATATATTTTCAAATATTTGTACAGTTCGTTACAAGACGGGTGTACTGACATCCAACTGCTAATCATTTCACACTCCCTGTACCCCAGCATGATAGTCAGACAGTTCACTTAACAAAATCCTTTAACTTTGCTGCCCGAGTAAGAAAAGTAAACATCAATCTCGAATTTGTAAGAAGACATAAGCGGGCATTTTGACCTCTGTTTTTCAACGCACATCAAATTTGGCAAGAAACAAACTAGTTTTAAAGGAATGTTTATTGCTCATTTACTTTCTGAATGAGCAGACCTACCTATTCTTTGCCAGTTTGAGCTGTCTCACCTTAACGGGTAAGGAGGCCTTAAAAATAACTCACCCTGCGAAAATAATGATTAGCAATAGCAAGTGGGCAAGTAGAGTTTTCAAGGACTGAACAGCACACTGTCCGTCCAAGACTAATGACCTTTAATTTGAAAAATAAACCAGCCTGAAACAGTGTGCCTTCATTTGACACTGAAGGAGTAGCTAAGAATTATGAATGAGTCTTCTTATGGGGAGGGTGACTAATCCTCAACAATGAAGTTCATGAAAAGGATATTTGCAAGCTTATCTACAAACACACATATTATCTCTTCAAAAGCCTCATTTCCCGGTGTTCTTAAGCAGATTCAAGAAGAGCACAGTTCCTTTCCTGCATTGGCCTTGGTATGAAGTTCAATTGCAATAGTTAAGCAGTATCCGTAATTGTAACTGGCAATATCAAGAGCGAAGTGCACTATTAGCAACACATCTAAGGTACACTGCTACTCCGCAGGGCCAGAAAGAAGCCAAATTATTAACAATTATTACTCTGGTTAAAGTTTCAATTGTTAGGGACACTGAATCAGACCGAAAATCACATTCTAAAATGGCAAAAAAAGAAAATTTGAAGGAGAAGTAGGATCACCTGAGATCCAGGGGCAGATGGTTCTCAAAACTGAGGTGGATTCCCTAACAAGAAACATTACTGCTAGAGAAATGAAGAGCACATACTTCATAATTTAGGAGACCAAAAGGTATTCAAAATCAATCAACTGCCGCAGTTATTTTAACTTGGTATGATGCAATGCTGATAATGAGCCAGTTCGTCTTTCCTCTCGAAAAACATACTGAGCTGTCTTCTGTGATATCAGTGCATCACCTCCCTCTACCCAGATGAAGAGTTACCTCACCATAAGACTCTTAGGGTGACCACCTGACATGGAGACAAATCCTGGAGAGAAACTATAAAAATTTAGGACAAAGCGTACACTTTCCGAACAAAACTTCAGGGCAAACCGAAATTTCACAGGAACAATTGAGGAAGTTCTGCAGTAAATAGGCTGTCAGCACAAATACAAGTCAAACTAGGTTTGTGCAATCAGCATGTAAAATGAACAACTTATTTACGGATTAAAAAAACTAGCAAACATGCACACTCTGACATCATGCATATCTTAGCATATTACCTAAATGGGTTCATGTCATAGTAGAATGGGAAAGTGTGGCTAACCTTACCAGGCACTCTGGAATTTCCGATGAAGGCTACAGACAACAAAGTGCCTTCAGGGATGTGTACGATGCAAGATAAAGGACTAAAATCTACCAAGGTATCCCTGTTATTAACTGTTATCTGAAATTGCCAACCATAGCGGCTGCTACCGAAAGGGGTGGGGGAGAGGGAGGAGCAGAGGAAGGGAATAAAAAATTAAATAACTTACCTGGGTGCCGTCAGCTGACGTCTCTCCTCCGACGTCTGCTCCATGCCGCAACACAAAGAACACAGCCTCCTAAAGTTACCTGGCCAATCACAACGCTGCAATGCATTGGTCTGAGCACCGTCGTTCGGTGCTCAGACGGGGACAGGAATTGTATAGCGCACTACTCACCCGCAAGGGTCTCAAGGTGATTGTACGAATACCGCTGTGGAACCCATCCTGGCTTTCCCTGTGAGGCGTCCACTCCTGGGCACCCCCAAGGTGGAGGCCAGGCATCCTTAGCGTTGTGGGGGCCGTTGTGGAGATTAAGCAAGCTATTGCCCAGAGTTGCAGAGTGGGACTCCATGATTGGAATAGGAACCGAGGCGAGAATTATCAGGTCTGTGGAATTTTTGAGCCCAAGACCCGCCGAGGTGGGAATTGAACCCTGGTCCCGGGCCAGACCTCTGCATCAGGGTCTGCCGCTCTAACCATTGAGCCACACTTCTCCAAGGCTGTGCATGTTCCCTAACAGCTGTGTAATGCAGACTGGTGGAGAACATGCAAAGTGCACAGGATGGTTTTGCCGGCCTGGACAATCTGTCCTGGGCACTTTAGAGTGTGCCCAACACCAGGCCCGGACTGGCCGTGGAGGGCACCGGGCAATTCCCCGGTGGGCCGCATGGTTGGGGGCCGGTTTTGGGCCAATGGGGCCGTTTTTGTTACAGGGCCGTTATGCTGCAAAAACGGCCCTGTAACAAAAACGGCCGAAAACCGGCCCTGTCACAGAGCGCGGTCGCACCTCTTCCCCCCTCCCCTCTCCTCCATAAGGGGCAGGGGGGCCGGCCGTGCACTTTGCCAGGGCCGGTTCTGGTTCCCAGTCCGGCCCTGCCCAACACTCCTCCCCCAGGCCCCTGCTCTGACCAGCCAGCCCTACCCCGCACCCAAGCAGGAAGGAAAACTAAAACGACAAGAAGGTTAGTTATTTTCATTTTAGTTTTTTCTTTTTAAGCTCCTCGCAGAGCAGTGGGGAGACACTCCTCTGCCGTAGCAGAGGAGCAGCCGCTGGTTGCCAATTAATCAATCTTCATCAATCTTCACTAAAAAATAAAATTCCGTCAGTAGTAAGGGGTTTTCAAATTCTTCATATTCAGGCTGGGGTAATTGGACAGAATAGGTTTCAGAATTATGCTTTACCTTTGGTCTGTAAATGCAATTTAATATATTTTGTCCAAATACCATTACATCTCAGTAGTTCCGTGCACCAATACAGTCTGTCAATTATTTTCAAGATATCCCGGTGACACCTACCCCCACCTTATTATAGTTGCATAATTGCATATCAATCTGATCTTTAATTCAAAATCCAGGATGAGACATAACATTGCACACTTGGAAATTAGTGTTATCTATGGTTTTGAAGAGGGAAGCATACTAGCTTGTCAGTAGAATGCTTCCTTAATTATAAATATGTTTTTAACCCGATTGGGAAGTTGGTCATGACTGCACTGGCAACAATCCATAAAACTAGAGACTGGAACCCATTTCTCAAATGGTTTCAGTTGCAATATTAAAATGTGTGTGGCGTTGTCCAATACTTATGATGAACAGAATGTGTAGTGGCCATAGTGCACTATTGTCTTTCTGGTGTGCATAATGTGTCTCTGCAGGTAGTTAGTTCACTGATCCCTCAGCTTGGGAAAGATCAGGGCATAAAGTTCCAGATACTGTGGAACTAAAAAGGGGTCTTCAGTTTTTTTTTACGATGTTTCTTCACTTAAAAGCCCATCACAAGTGTTTTGAGATTGTGCCAGCAATAGTGGTAGCACTTTATGTGACATGTAACTTTTCAAAAGTAACAGACATCTCAAACAGCCCATATTTTGAATTGGCTGCAATTTCTCCCATTCACATCACAAAGGTGTTGATATCAGATTAAATGTGTGTGGTATCACATAACTCAAACCCAAATTGTTGTTTTATGATTAAACTTTTAGTAGGCCTACATTTGAGACTACTAAGTAAATGAATTGGTTCTTATAACCTACCAGTATTTTTGCATGTCCTATGGAACTATGCTTTTAATGTTTATGCTTGTAAATCCTCTGTGATGATGTAGAAGAATACCAGCCTGCAGCAGAAAATGCAGTACTGGACCACAACTACTAAGGACTGGTTATCAAACAGCCCCCTAATCAGCGCTGCAATGTATTGATCATTAATAGTATTCTCTATTTATCCACTAAATCCACTTACACCAAATGTGTCTCTCCTACAAGCCCCTCACCCCCACCATGGTTGGAACCATTATGTCTTTGAGTGCCAAGAGTAACTCTTTTCTTTCTCTTGTGCGAGTGTGTGGGTTAATATTAGGACAATTCACTCAAGTAGGATTTTCATATTTGAAAGTCTAATGAACACATCACGAAGAGTTTGGACACAGCTGCTTGGCAATGACACCTTTTGGCTTAAATTGTCTTAGCTATGAATGTATGTACGGGTGTAGGAAAGTAGGATCTGTTTTTATGGTAACCCTCAATTTTTGCCTGGTGCTATGCTGTTTCTGACTAGTCTGACTGGGATCTGCTAATCAGGATCCCAGTCTCTGTGCTTCCTCCCGTAAATTGGTATGGTAAGTACTTGGGCACATCCCAGATTGGATACTGATGTGACCTTATCAGTCCCTAGCATATGGTACTTAGGTACCCAGGGCATAGGTACACCAGGGGTCCCCCATGGGCTGAAGCATGTATAATGCCACCCATGGGAGACCACTCAAACTGTAACTACAGGCTTACCATTGCAGCCTGTGTAAGCTGGTGCTAGCACCACTTAAGAAAGATATAGGTTTCCCTATATCTAACTTAAAACCTACAAGTCACCCTGAAAGAAGGCCTTTCCTGCTCCTGGTACCAGTCTTCTAGACCTGGACAGCACAACATGGCTGCTGCCAACCAGAGACCCCGTTCTGTCTTCCTCCTGCTGAGCCAAGCTCGAGCAGGGGAAGGCAGAACAATAGATATCCTGTCACAGGGAGGGTTTAGTGTATTGGGGCCCAGTGGGAGCACTTGCCAGTGCCACTAAGTCTGATGTAGGGCACATTTGGTGCCCTCCTAGCAAAGTCCAGTTCAAACCAGCTCAGGGAGCCTATGGCTCCCCATCTGGCGCAAAACTGGTCAAAGGACATGGGGGTATCCTCCCTACTGTCCGACCCCTCCCCTTACTGAAGATCTTACCCGAGTGTGGGTCCCTAGATGGGATGTGGGACAAGATTCATTTCGAGACACCACTTCTACTTCAACCATCTGGGCACTCTGGACTATGCTCTGGGCATCAAGGAAGCAACTGGGAAGACCCTGCTGGTCCTGATCACGTCGCCCTGCTCGTCTGCTGCAATGTCCATGCCTGTGCAACATACAGGAACCTTCCAGAGCCTGTGGGCATCCAAGACACCTGAAGGAATCTCCCTTGAAGTGAGTCACTTCCCTGCATTTTTAGGCACCACAACTAAGCTGACGGGTCTGCTGATCCTGAGCTCTCACGGACTCTGGAAGGCTCAGGAAAACAGGAGGTAGTTTTTCACATCCCTCGAGGCCTGCCCTGTCCTCTCACCAAGTTTGAGGCCAGTATCCCTAGTCGGAGCTGCAGGTACCGACCCCCTGTGCACCGCGTCCACTTGCAGTTGCAAAGGCTTGTTGGCTTACTTCCACCAAGATCTTCGCTCCAAGTAGCCAAACCTCAATTATCCTTTGTGACAAAGATCTGCATCCTCACCACATTACTTGCATCGTGGGCTTGCATCTTTGGTGAGCTGCTCAAGGTCCTCTTGCGACTCCGGTGCCTCCAGCCTGTGGGGCCTCTTTGAATTCTGCAGGATCCCCTGATTGCTCTGGCTGATCTGGACTCCCCTGCTTGTGGTGAGTCGCCTGGACCTTGCTGGTCCTAACTCTGTACCTTCTTCACTTTCCTCGTTGGGTGCAGTTGCCAAGCCTTGTTGGTGTTCCCGACAGACACCGACCCCTCAACTCCGACATGGGACAGCTTGTGCACAGCTCCCAGTCTTCCACAGCTTCGCCTGGCCCATAAATCAGCAGTTTCAAGGTCACCGTCAGCTCTCCTGCAAACACTCGACATCGGTGGGCATTTGTCTTCCACGCCTCCTGGTCACTCCTGAGTGGCATATACATAGACTCTGTCTCCTCTTGCAGGCACTTCTAAACTTGAATCCACCTCTGGGTTCCACTGGACACTTTCACCTTCTCCAGCAGAGGTATCTTCCTTAAGTCCTCCATTGAGTTCAACTGCGGTTTCCGATGCCGCTTCACACCTATGCACACGGCTTACCTGATGCAGGAATCCTGGCGCCTAGGATATCTACCGGCGGGGTGGCTCTCCAACCTAACTTACATAGAGTTTCTTCAGGGTCCACTGGGGAGGGTCATTCGTTAAAATTGCAACCGCGACTTACCCATTGACTTGAGTTGATCTCGTGGTCGTATTCAAGCTCTGCCCAAGGCCTCCGTGGGGCTCCTGGTTACTTACCTCGGGTGGTTCCTTGGGGCCCTGGCACTTCTACGTCTTCTGGGTATAGTCTTGACTCGAGTCGTGGTTCACATACCACTATTTTAGTATATGGTTTGGTCTTCCCCGGTGACCACTGTTTATTTCGCGCTACTTACTTGTTTCTATTGAAAAGCATTGTGTGCATTGTGTATATCTCCGGCTAGGAGATATATGTATGTGTTAGTGTCTTATAATAAATACACATTTTTATAAATAAACAGTGGCTCTTTTTCACTTAATCTAGATCAATAAGATTATGTTCTGGTAAAACAGGCTCCTTTACACTCCTTATGGATTAAGCCTGAAGGCTACTCTCCACAGCTACCACTTCAAGAGCTTCCTAAGATTGTCTAAAACCACTAAACCCACCACCATAAGGGTTGCCTGGATTGGTGCAAGGTGTCCACTTACATAAGTGTACACCAAATGCCAAGCCAGCTTCTCACAAGGGGCTAGTGGGAAAGACGAGGATTGCCTTCTGAACTTTCGGTCTGGTCTTTTTTTTGTACCAGAGCATTAGACATCACAAGGTAGGGCACAATGGGTGTAACACATCATTGGATCCTTGCTGTATTGGATCCTGCAACTAGGTTTAGTTTTGCTGTAATCCACCCATGGATACAGTGCAATGAGTACACTCTTTCCGCCTCATTATACTTGCACTGCTTGGCGGAAAGTTATAAAATAAAAGTCTCCACCATGGCAATTTGCATGCAGGACATAGCTGGGAGAGTGGGTACCAGCATAGGAAAGAGATAGCACTAGAGAGGACAATAATGGGGGTGAGGAGAGGGTAGGCAGTTCCTAAGGGTGTGGAGATATATAGAGTCAGAAGTATACCAGGTTCTGTGTGCAGGGTCACAATGTATATCCTGCAATAGGAGGCAAGAGGGGGAAGCCTCTCTTCGGAACTAGAGCCCTCACACACCCAGCCAGCTAGGTGTCATGCTTCATTATATGGGCCTGCTACTCGTCAGGCCGGCTCTGCAATGCCCGACGGGCACCCAATAAGGGTCTCTTATTGGAGATCTTTTGTTCCTGCCGTTTGGTGCAGTGGGTGAGGGGCCTAGTAGTGTAGATGTAGTGTGAGTGAGTTAAAATAGGTCAGTTAGTCCTTGAACTGACTTTATTCAGGAAGGTAAACTGCCTGATTAAAAATATATGGAGCGGCACAAATCTAGGAGCTATGTGTCTAGATGTCTACGCCCTACTCTCAATAGGTCGACATGTTATTTGCTTTTGTTGTCAGGAGGATTGTTGGCAATTCTTCAGGACCAGAGTAAAGAATGCTATCTACACATGGTGGGAAGGGAAACCTACCTCCCTCATCGTAGTACAGTGGGTAATGTCCCAATGTCGTCAAGGAACCTAGATTGAGACGAAGTAACATATTATATACATTATATACAGCATCGTCATATATCTCATTGCCTTATGAAGGATGCACACACGGGTGTTCAAAGTGGTGTGCATTCCATGGTGATATTTCCTGTAGTTAGTGTCTAGGTGCTGCATACAGTGAAAAAAAAAACAGGCACAGATATCTATAAAAATAAGGATAAAAAGCAGTAATCTAGCATTGTGTAGTATGGTGCTCACCTAAGTGCCTAAATATTTATGCCTAATCAGTCTCCGGCATGATAAAAGGACACCAACAGTTAGTGTCCTGTGGGGAATAAAACGTAAAAGTAAACCGGTAAGTCAAGTCGAAGATGATGTATATAATGTATATAATCTCTGTATCTTCGTCTCAATCTAGGTTCCTTTCCTTTAACTAACCCTTGCCTTTTCACCTCTCCTTCTTTAAACCATATCCCGCCACCCTATCAATACCAAATCTTTCCCAGCCTATTTATTCTTCCCACTAATAATGTGCAGGAACCATAAGGAGACAGAGGCGATCGGGAAAGTGGAACAGCAGCTCCTGCAGGCCGAGATGCAAGCCAGCACATGTGGTGATGTCGCCAGGTTAAGACAGCTTAAAATTTTGCAGCACGAGTATCTCGTGCGCGACGAAAAAGTTGGGCAGCTCACGATACAAGCCATGCACAGGAGACTATGATGTTAACGACAAAACAGGAAGATTGTTTGCCTGGCTCAGCCGGAAAGAGATGGAAAGCAGATGGGTAACCAAATAGAAATGGGAGGGTACCAGGTTCACAAGACCCTAGACGCAATAGCTCATGCTTTCAGAGGATATTACGGAGCTTTTTATGCAAAGCGACCCCTAGAGAGCTCCTACAAAATACACACATACATACACTCTATGCAACTTCCCCGACTAGAATCAAATGACGTGCAAGCGATGGATGCAAAATTGACAAAAGAAGACATTGTAGAAGTCATAGGCCAGTTGAAAATGGGGAAATCCGCGGGTTCTAATGGGCTCCCACAGGAATTCTTTAAGCAGAATGGGGTCCTTTTTAGCACATATCTCCTGCAAATGTATCTCGAAGCGGGGGACAGGGTTGCACTTCCAGAAGATTACATGTTCTAAATGTGAGCTGCCGAGCTGGAGAAAACCTAATAAAGAAATTATTATTATTATTTGTTTTTAAACATTTTTTTTTTTTAATGTTTTTATTAAGCACTGCAAGTATCATACAGAAGTACACTGCAAATCAGAAGCATTTCGGAATCATTATTAAGTAGAAGTCTGGTACGTATCACGGTCGCATTGTGGAACAAAATATACATTTAGTATTAGGAATTCACTGATAACATCGCATTATTCACAGCAGAAGTGCGTAAAGTGTACAGGCAGTCAGGGATGATACGACACGAATTAGTGACAGCCGGTGCAACACCCATTACTTCCCCCACCCCAACATAACCCACCCACAACAATACCCCATTCAAACAGGTAACTAAAGCGCCGCAACTGTGACCACACACCGAGTTGATGTTGTAAGTCCGAGAGCCCCCGAAAGGGTGGGCAAGTACCAAGAGGGGGGAGGAGACAGGGGGTTGGGGGGAGCGGAGGAAAGGATCAGGAGAAGGTGAGAAACGAGAGGGAAGGACCAAGCAATAGAGATGGAAGAAAAGGGAGGGATAGGGAGGCATCCAGAAAGAGCATGGGCAGGCATGGGTCCAACAACTCTAGACCATAGCACCACTGTCTCATGTCATCCTGTGCTACCCCAGACTCGGCCACCTCCGCAGCCTTAAATTGTTCCATGTATGCCCAATCCAGCTAAATCGGTCGCTTTCGCAGCCTCCTATACTCCTCAAGGTGTAAAGCCTCCGTCTCAGCAACCGCCCACCTGACCACCTCCTCGTGCCATGTGCCCACCCTTGGAGGTAGAGTAGACTTCCAACGTTGTGTTATCATACGTTTTGCCGACATCAGAGCCAGCCTTGCAAATCTGCGTAGTAACTTCGCCTTCTTAGGAAGGGGGAATAATCCCAAAAGGCAGGCCTCAATTGTGTCCCAAGGAGTGTGCTCCGTCAACTCCTCCAACCCCCGGAAACCTCTGACCAGAAACCCGGTAGCAGCTGGCAGTGACACATCATATGAAGGAAATCCGCGTCTTGCACCGCGGACACGCCGCAGACAAAGCGGGAAACATTTTGTGTATAGTTGCTGGGGCAAGGTATGCTTTGTGTAATATAAATAACTGGATCGTTTTCAATGTGCAATTCCGAGAGACTCGCCGGGAATGCTATAGTATTTGGGTCCACTCCCTGTCCTCCAATTCCCGCCCCAAGATCAAGCCCTATTTCTGCCTGAGATGCAGTAGTGGAACCTGCAAATGTTCTCTCAATCCGCTATAAAGCCAGCGCATCAAGTGTCGACCGTGCCCCATTATGTGCAGTGATCAGAGCAATTGGAAAGTTGAGGGTTCTGCTTGATCGACGTACCAAAAGGTTCAAATAAAACGCACCACACAAGCATGAATGAGGAACAACGTGGCCGGCACCGAGTGAGCGCGGGTGAACACGTCATGGGGCATAAATTGACCCTCAAGAAAGAAATCCCCAACTGTCCTCACCCCCTCCTGAGTCCACCTCCTTACCTGGACTGTCGATAATACCCCACGCCTAGTAGGCAATTCACATAAAGGAATATTCGGAGCATACGGATTAGGTAAACCAGCCAATCTCTTCACCTGCGCCCAATAATGTAACGCAACCTGCAATAAGTAAGGAGGATCACGCAATTTCTGTGCACCCGGACAGAGCTGTGACTGAAGGAGCCTGCGCTTCAAAAAGCTCAAGGAGTACCCAATTTCGAATAAATTCTTAACCGCCAACCAATATGCCAACCACTGTAACTGGCCCACTGTACAATATGTCTTAAAATCAGGCACCCCCATGTCTCCTCTGCACTAGGCAGCTGTAGTTTAGACAGCGCCAAACTATGCCTACCCACTCCCCATATCAGGGATGTTAATAGCATATCAAGTACTTCAAAAGTCCAAGCTGGCAAGACCACCGGTAAATTTACAAAGTAATAAATGAGATGGGGCAGCATAACCATTTTTGACACTGTAACACGGCCCGCCACGGTCAATGGTAACTAATTCCAAAAGGCAACCTGGGAGCGCAGCGACTTAATTATGCAAACTACATTGCCGTCTATGGTATCGACTATGGATCTATAAATATTAATCCCCAGGTACCTAAAAGTGACAGGCTCAACTCGGAAGGGCA
This sequence comes from Lissotriton vulgaris, assembly GCF_964263255.1. Lineage (NCBI taxonomy): Eukaryota > Metazoa > Chordata > Amphibia > Caudata > Salamandridae > Lissotriton > Lissotriton vulgaris. The sequence continues at coordinate 540,565,887 of NC_141689.1, forward strand.
TTGAACCAAATTGTAGAGTGGGAGACGCACAAGTATCATAAAAAGCGAAGGCAACAGATTTAGAGGCTTTAAGACCTAAGCCAAATATTTCCCCAAATCTAGAGTTTTTAGGGACATGTTCCCGTAGGACGATCCTACACCTTCAGTTAGCTAGTAAACGTGGAACCAGCGCAAGGCCATCTCATTTGCACGGGTCCATCTCGGGAACCCTGGATCATTACAGGTTGCATGATATATGGTCACTGGTTCCAGATTCTGCTGTGCTGGTTCTACCCTCCTTGTGGCATTTAATTCTACCAGAACCGCAGTCTGTTAATCCCTCTCTGAGCAGCGGAATGTGGCACAGAGGCCGTTTATTTTTTCCCAACCGGATTTAAATGGATTTTCAAGACATAGTTGCTACGCATACATATTGTTCATGTCATATTCAGCATTTGTTGCCCTTATTATGTATAATCATTACTCTCTGGCATGTTTAGCTTAACATTCCCCTTTGAGTTGTGCTTGAGTGGATATTTGCCATCCCTGCGTGTTATTGGGTTCTCTTTGGTCAGGTTTCCAGTCTCAGTGTGAGTTGCCGCACTGGCTAGATTCAGATTAAGTGCTCTCAACATTCGCTCCTTTGTTCTAGTGCCACTGGCCACTGAGTGCTTGCCCAACTACCATTGCCCTGCCTGCCGGCTATCAGCTCCCTCACCACTCCCCCCCCCACACTCTGGCCCGGTCTATTTTACCTATCCCCCTGCTGGCTTCCCTAAGTAGTAACTTGCCGTCCGCACCTGCCGATTTCTCAAGTTCTTTTTTCCATGAAACAATCCTGGGCCCTCCTGGTGCCTTCCAGTTTCTGCTACCTCTCTCTTAGGCAGCACATAAGCCGGGTCCTTGAACTTCCTATTCGTCCTATTCTTGGCTGTATGGGGCAACCACCCTAAGAGGAAGTGCTCTGGGGAGCGCTGGACCTTTTTATCGATGAGGTCGCCTACTACTTGCCCTATCCCCTCCCAAAAGGGTTGCAGAGTGGGGCAGCTCCAGAACATATGGATTATGCGTGCCTCCCTCTCTCTATATTGAGGACACGCTGCTGTGTCTGTGCTAAATTATCCCCCGATTCGGGACGGTGTGAGTTAAGCTCTATGTAATACGTAGAAATTAATTAATTTAAAACACGCATTTCTGGATGCTTTTGGGGTTCGCTCTAGGATCCTATCCCACTACACCTCTGGTATTTGCTTACCCAAGTCTTCCTCCCATTGTAATTGCAAGCGTTCTAGTGGTTGTTGCATGTCTTGCCTTTTTGCCTTGTAGAGGCAAGACACTGTTTTAATCCTCCCCACTAATAGCAACACATAGCTGCACCCTGCCAGTGCTTGCAGCTCCTTACCTCCCCCTTCCCAATGGCGTCCAATCTTTCTAGTGAGGGCCCGTGCTTCAGGAAGTGACCTCCCGGCAAGTTGTATGCCGCTTGTAGCTCTTCGAATGGAAGGAGTGTGGATGGGGTGAGTTGGACGCTAGAGGGTATAAACTGTATTTTTGTCAGTTAACCTTGAGGCAGCAAACTGCACCAAATTGGGACAGCATGTTCCTTGCTACTCTCAGTTCGTCAGCCGTATTGCTGAGGAACAGTAAGAGGTTGTCCACATACAAAGCTATAAAATGCTTCCCTGTACCTAGCTTAAGGCCACCAAAGTCCTGCCCGCTCCTGGCCCTGCACCCCAGTGGCTGCATGGCTAGTGCAAACAGGAGCGGGGAAAGGGGGCATTCCTGCCTCGTACCTCTCACCACTCTCTGTTTGGGTGAGATAGTGCTACCGGTGCATACTCGGGCCATGGGGACATGTACAGTAACCGTACCCACGCCAGGAAACCACCCCCCAAACCCATCTTAGCAAGGACTTTATAAATATAGGGCCACTCAAGGCTGTCAAAGGTATCCTCAATATCCACTGCAAACACTGCCACCGCCCGCTTGTCACCCCCATCAGAGCCCATTATAGCCAGGAGTCGCCTAATGTTAATGGCCGTGTTCCAGCCCGGGATGAACCCAGCCCTAGATCCGCCTTGAGGGGGAGAAGTCGCATTGCACGGTTTTTCCATAGGATTTTATAATCCATGTTCAGCATGGACAGCGGCCTGTATGCCTTATAGTCGCACAGTTCTTTCCCAGGTCTGGATACTGTTACAATAAGGGCCTCCCTAGCGCGCTCTGGTAATATGCCCGCTTCCCGGGCCGCCTGGTACATTGTGACCAGTCGGGGTGCCAACTCTTCCTTATAAGTTGCGTAGAACTCGGCTGGCAGACCATCCGTACCCGGGGTCTTATTCCTAAGCATACCTTCAATGGCGATTCGCACCTCCCGTTGTGCAATGTCCCTTCCGAACTGTTCCTGTGGATTCAGCCACGCCAACGGCAGGTCTGCAAGGAATTCCCTCGCATCTGTGGGATCGTCGTCACGTGATTTTCTGTATAACTTCACTTAACGGGCAAAGACTTCGTTAATCGTTGCCTGCGTGTAATGCCGGACCCCTTCCTCATCATCTATTTCAACTAAAGGCAAACTCCTCACCGGATTTACTAGCCATGCCAGGAGTGAGTCTGATTTGTCCAGCTTAACATGAGTGCAAGCCAAGTATTTCTTGTAGTCAATGCATCTAAGTCTCTCTGTCTGCTTTGCCACTTCCTCCTTGGCCTCTAAGAGAGCCTGCTGGAGTTCCAAGGGGCCCTGGCCTTCTGCGTTCTAGCCCTTTAAGTGTTGCCTCAGCAACTTCTCAGAAGATGACACACGAGACCCCGTGGTATACGTTATATATTGGCCCTTCAGGACATCCTTGAAGGCGTCCCACTCCGCGTCCGTCGAGGAGTCCGTCCTTCATTGGCCGCGAAGTAGTGCACTATTTCTCCCCTGATCTCTTCCTGTTAGACCTGGTCCTCCACGGTGTCCAGGCTGAGCCACCATGTAGGAATCGCTGACAGAGGGATACCCTAAACATAGACAGGACGAGTGGATTGTGATCAGATATTGTTCGCGTGAGGTATTCCTAAGACGCAACTTAGGAATGTGTATCTACGGAGCTTAGGAAGGCATCTAGTGGCGCATGTACCTCATGAACCACTGTAAAGTAGGAGTAGTCCCTGTCTTGGGGGTGCAAGGTCCTCCAGGCGTCCAGCAGTCCCTAGCTCTGTCTCTAGGTGGGGAATGCGTGAGGCGCGCGCTGCTTGGGAATTTCTGAGCGGTGGGTGGGATTGGTCCAAGAGCGGATTATCCACACTATTGAAGTCGCCCCCCCCCATTAGGGTAGTGCCCGCCAGGTAATGCGGTAAGCAGTGAGTCAGCCTCGCGGAAAAGTCTGGCTGTTCCGCATTGAGGGCATAGATTTTAATTATACTTATTTCACTGCCCTCTAGTTGCCCCTTTAAGGCTAAGTATCGACCCTCCGGATCTACCACAGAATCTGTCAATTGGAATGGAACCCCGGCTTGGATCCATATTAGCACTTCTGAGCATATGCCGAGTAGGTGGTGTAAAAGAGTTAGCCCCTCCACCTTCTCTGCAAGGCTTGCACTTCTTTCTTTGTTAGATAATATGCTGTAACAGGGCAATCCGGGCTCCCCGCCGCCAGGTATAGGAAAGGACTTTCAGGCGTTTCGTCATTGTGTGCATGCCCCTAATATTCCAAGTCATGCATTTGTACTTTTGCTTGTCAGCTATTAGGGAATGTTACTAGGACCCGGCCACCTCCCTCCGTGATCTGTATCGCCTGCCTGTGTTCCCCACTCAACCCTATGTGGTTCGCTGTGTGCTGCAACTCAAGGTGTCCCCCCCGGATCAACAATAAATAATTCCCCCAACTCCCACTCCCCAGGATAAGCAGGAAAACAGAACCATCCAAACCATAGTTATAAGTCCGCAAGTGACTGCTTGCAGTTCGATCAGTCAATTGCAAGGATGGAGGCCGCGCATCCACCACTCTCCCGGGCTACGAATCCGCCATTCCGTTTCTCTTAGTTACAAAGGATCCCCCTGCAGCTTCCTCCCTCCATCAATTCCGGTACGGCATTATTGGGTCAGATGTGGCCAGTGTTGCTTCAGATCAGCTCACAGTAGGTCCCTTCTCTCTCCCGTTATGCGATGTCTGTGGTGTTGCATCTGGAAGCAACACACTTGGTGCCTCGGAGCCGCTGGATCCGTGTTCTGAGCCAGATTCCGCAAGGGATTCACTACTTTCGGGGGGTCCCTGGCTACTTCTTTAACCGCTAATCAGAGCTATTACCTGCATCGCATTTTGGAACTCAAGCTGCACCTCCTCCTGTGTGGTTGCTAGTCTCTCTCAAGGCCAGCCGGCCCCTGGAGTGGTCCTCACGTCTTCTCCTAGTTGGGTCCCGTAGTGGCTCCGTTCCTCCATGTTTCTCCAGCCAGACCAATGCCTTCTGCGAAGTCCTGCAGAACTACGTGCCTCTCTCTGTGGTGGCTAGTAGCATGGCTGGGTACTGCGTTGTGTATTTGTAGTTCATTTGCCGCAACCTCTGCTTCAAGTCCCTATAAGAGCCTCTTTGTCGTTACATCACACAAGAGGAGTCAGGGAAAATTCGCACAGCTGAGTTAGCCACTTCTATGTCTCTTCTGAGACATGCTTGGGCAAAGATGTGGTCTCTGTCCCTATAATGGAGAAGTTTCGCTATCACCACTCGTGGTGGAGCACCTGGTAAGGTTTTTTTTCAGGGACTCAATGTGCCTGGCGTCACTTCTTCCCGGAGCCAGTTTTTCAGGTAATCTATCATGCTGGGACAGTCTACTTTCTCCGGCAGGCCTATGATATGGAGGTTGCTTCTACGTGACCTTTTTTCAGCATCTTCGTCCCTGCCTTCCGATGTTAGCAAATTTGTCTCGAGCGCTGCCACTCGCTGCTTCATTATTGCGATGTCCGGCAGAGTCTCCGATAGTTGCCCCTCATTTGTCTTGACGCGGTGAAGGAGGCCCAGGTCCAGGCTCAGCAAGTTGATCTTGGTTTCCAGGCACGATGGAGGAGGTGATCGCCTGCAGTATATCTTGCAGGGTGGGGTCTCCGGGGTGCCTGCTTGCATTGAGGTGTTCACTCTCTCCTCCATTGTTTTCCCTGACAATGCCTCCTCCCTGTCCTTTTTAGGTCGAGCGTCAGCGAAAGACCTATTGTTTTCACTTTCGGGGGAATCTGAGACAGCGTTCGGTTACGCGCCTCTGCTGTCTCCAATTTGTCCGTGTCGTGTGAGCGCGCTTTCGTATCTGGCTGCTGGCAGCTTGCTGGAGACAGCTTGAGTGCTTTCGGTTTCGGAGTGCGTGTCTGCTGAAAACTTAAGGCATGTTTAAAAGACACAGCACACATACACGCAGGCAGGCACACACACAGGCACAACACACGCAGGCACATACAACGCATCCCCCCCTCCCCCCCACCCACCCACCACGCAGGGCTTACATACACATACAAACGCGCACACACACACACACACACTCCCAACCCCACTCACCGGGCACACGCAGGGCTTCCATCACTGGGGGGTGGCGGGGCGGGCACCGTCAATGTGCCCCGACGCCCCCCCTTACCGGGTCTGTTATACTCCTCTCGTCCTGTTCCTCCGTGTCCAGACTCGGCAGCCCGCTCCGTTGTTTCTCCCCCCCTTCCGGACAGTTCGTGGGTGTCACGCCTCTCCTTTCTCCCGGCCGGAAATCCTATTTGCGTGTCAGGCCTCGTTTTCTCCACGCATTTACAGCAATGCCGAGAGCTTGAAACTTCACCTCAGAAAAGCTGTTTATAAATGCTATTGTATTCTTAACTTGTTTCGTAAGCTTTTGACATGTGGTCCCCTGAATTTGTTCATGTACAATCACTGTTACCAAATGTGCACATGTGTAATGCGGTTTTCGAATCGCAGAGGCATTTTGATAGCAAACACCGAATCGGGACAAAGGCAATATCTGTAGGCTTTTTAACTTGACTGCACATTACTGTCAAGCAGGAGGGAACTGGCAAAGATCACTCAATACATTCAATGAACGAAGGTAATTAATGTAGTAGCGCAAGGATGGATTAATGAATGGATGACCAAGTTGAATGAACAAAATTCCTTCTAAAATGCAGCTTTTTCGTATGAAATTTCCTCTCGGGGTGAACCCAGGTATTTTTGATATTTCTACTGAAAAAGTGGCACTGCATTACAGTTATATGTCTAGGGCTATCCGAAGTCCTTTCATCATGAACGGAGATGGGTCTTCGATCCATGCTCTTTAGCCATTGATTGTTATAGGTGAGCCCCTTTCAGCCATTGCTTGCTCGAAGTGCATATCACATCAGCTCACACGAGTACTATAATGGTTTGCATTTACATTTGCAGTGGTGACTGGCAAAAAAAATAGTTACTGGCAAAAAAAGAGTTACTCTCTGGAAACGTGCACCAGGAAAGACTGCACTGCCACTCACGCCTGCACCACTGCTCAACATTGATATACGTCTCCCTTTTGACAGCACCTTAAACTTCAACAGCTCAGGATGGGTGCTGCACAAAATCCTCAGTTATACATGAGCTACATATAGAAAGCAGATGACACCCGAATGATCACTTGGTTCGCTCCTAGCATCGTCGTCGACAACAGGGAGTGGGGAGGTGGGAGGAGTGGGTGGGGGGCGTGGGGATACTAGCATAAATGTTTCTAAGTTTATCTGGCTCAAAGATCTAAACAAATGTACTAAATGAAACGCTCCCACGGTACGGCAACTTTCATGAAATGTGAAACATCTTTGTTCTTTGGTTACGTGATGTTTGTTGCACGAGTGCCGAATATTCTGTTGGCTCGGTTCGTGCTCTTAGAGCCCAGACTGAAATTTGGCTTGGCTCTCTCTGCTAATTAGCTGGCTCGCCCACCTGTATTGCTAGGCCTCTGGTCTGGATCAATCTGATTCTTGACTCTTACTTTCAGTCCGTTTCCTTTAAATGAGTGACCCTTTCTTTCTGCTGTTTTTGTACTCCACACCTTGCGTCCTGTTTTCGTTTTTATATATCGGGGAGTCGGCCCGAAGGCATTGGACCGCTTTACATGCGCAACAGATTACACACCCTCACCTTCACTCTCACCCCCCTCACCCTCACACACCCTCACACACCTCTCACCCTCACTCCCCCTCTCACCCTCACTCCCCCTCTCACACCTTCACCCTCACACACCTTCACCCTCACGCACCTTCACCCTCACGCACCCTCACCCTCATGCCCCCTCACCCTCATGCCCCCTCACCCTCATGCCCCCTCACCCTCACACTCAACCTTACAACACCACACCCTCACCCTCACCCCCAACACCCTCACCATCGCACCCCCTCACCCTAACTCCCCCTCATTCTCACACCCCCACACCCTCACACACCCCCTCACCCCCACACCCTCACACCCCTTTACCCCCACACCCTCACACCCCTTTACCCCCTCACCCTCACACACCCTCACCATCACCCCCTCACACCCTCACCCTCACACACCCTCACCCTCACAACCTTCTCACCTTCACACACCCTCAACCACCCTCACTCACACCCCCTCACCCTCACACACCCTCCCCCTCACACCCCCCCTCCCCCTCACACACCCCCTCCCCCTCACACACCCCCTCCCCCTCACACACCCCCCCACCCTCACACTCACACACCCCCTCACACACCCTCACCCACCCTCACCCTCACACACCGTCACACCTCCTCATCGTCACACCCCCTCATCCACACACCCTCACCAGCATAGCATAACAAAACAAAGCATAGCATATCATAACAAAAAAAGCATAGGATAGCAAAACATAGCACAGCATAACAAAACAAAGCATAGGATAGCAAAACAAAACATAGCATAACAAAACAAAGCATAGGGTAGCAAAACAAAACATAGCATAACAAAACAAAGCATAGGATAGCAAAACAAAACATAGCATAACAAAACATAGCATAGCAAAACACAACAAAGCATAGCATAGCATAACAAAACACAACAATACATAGCATAGCATAACAATACATAGCATAGCATAACAAAACATAGCATAGCATAACACAAAACATAGCATAACAAAACAAAATAAAGCATAGCATAACAAAACATAGCTTAACCCCTTCCATGCGGCCGCGATTCTGCGCCTGTGCAGCAGAATCGCGAGTGGGCGGGTTTATGACGGCCCCCAGCTGTCATCAGCACACTAACACCGTAGTGCATGATGGCTGGGGGCCGTCATCAGCATGGAAGGGGATAACAAAACAGCAAAACACAACAAAACATAGCGTAGCATAACAAAACATAGCATAGCTAAACATAGCATAGCATAACAAAACACAACAAAACATAGCATAGCACAACAAAACACAACATAGCATAGCATACCAAAACAAAACTTAGCATAGCCTACCATAACAAAACATAGCATAACAACACATAGCATAGCAAAACATAGCATAGCATAATAAAACACAACAAAACATAGCATAGCATAACAAAACACAACAAAACATAGCTTAACAAAACAAAGCATAGGGTAGCAAAACTAAACATAGCATAACAAAACAAAGCATAGGATAGCAAAACAAAACATAGCATAGCAAAACACAACAAAACTTAGCATAGCTTAACAAAACACAACTAGCAAAACATAGCATAGCATACCAAACAACAAAACATAGCATGGCATAGCATAACAAAACACAGCATAGCAAAACAAAGCATAGCATAATAAAACACAACAAAACAGCATATCATAGCGTAGCATAGCAAAGCATAGCATAGCAAAACACAGCATAGCATAACAAACCATAGCATAACAAAACACAGCATAGCATAACAAATCAAAACATAGGATAGCAAAACATAGCATAGCATAACAAACAAAAAAACATAGGATAGCAAAGGAAAACATAGCATAACATACAGCATCACTCAGCCCCACCACAACATCACTCAGGGGTACCACAACATCACTATGCGCTACCACAGCATCAATGAACGCCATAGCATCACTCGTTCGCCATCACAACATCACTCAGCGCCACCACAGCATGAATCTGTGCAACCATTCAACAACAACTGGTTCAATTATGTTCTCTCAATGTTTCAAGCTTTATTACAAATGTAACAAGATGTTAATATTCCACTTCTGTTCTTGGATTTTCGTCACAATAAAATACACTGAACATAATCTTCACTAAAGTTATTTACAAAACTTTAAGCTATTGCCATTATAAATTACAATACCTTTTATTTAAGTATTAATTATTTAAAAAAATTAAAAGCCATTGTTATTTGTAATATCAATACATGTAAGTCACGTAAATACAACACATTGCATGACAAATGCTATAGGTGTCACATTTGCGAAAGTTATAACTATTGGCATTGTAAATGACAAAGCTATTAATTTCGCTATTTTCAAAAACAAAACAAATAAAAAAATTGTCATTTACAATACCATTAGCTCAAACTTTTTTTGGGGAGTTTCCCCATGGTGTCTCCTTGCTCCGTTGTGCTTCTAGAGCTGCGCGTACTAATGAGGCGCTCTGGGCAGCCCACGTAACCCATGGAGGCATCCCTTCAGGTGAGCCCTCTTTGGTCCGTCGCACACCCTCGTTCAGGCTCAGACGAGGCACCACGGCCAGTACTGCAGCTTTCCACTGTTTCTCCCCCTGGCCTCTGGTGTGCATGTTGTGTCCTGCGTGTGCAATATAGGTCTGAATCCACCCACCCCCAGTCCTCCAGGGGGCTCTGGATCTCACCCCTTTGTGGCCGTTTTGTTCTGCGTGGTTTATAACTGATGCCCGGATGTAGCCCCTCAGGCTGTTTGCAATGGGAGGGGGGGGGATCGCTCCGCCATTCCAGTGGTTAGGCTTCGATGCTGGCAATTCTAGGGTCCACTCACATTGCTGGGCCCACTCGTCAAGTTAAGCCTCCAGGCCTGTACTGCCAGTCCCCTGTTGCCCAGCTGGCTTCAAGGTCCGTTGATTCGCTCGTCAGGGCAGGGGGGCCCTGCTGTTCCCTCCGAGCCTCTGTCGCCACACTCTTGCCTTCAGACCCGAGCTTGCCTCCTGGAGCCGCAAGCAGGGCCCTATTTCTCAAATGGCTTTCACTGGGGTCCTCCATTTCCCCCAGGTGCAGTTCAGGCACTTCCTCTCGCCGAGAGGGCCTTTGCGGCAGCTGTCCGGCATTGCTCCTGCCTCCGATCTCTGTGCCATGGTCCGCACGCCTCACAGGGCCTTAACAGCGCTCCTCAGGGGTCCCAGGCCCGCACTCTCAACTCACTGACAGGAACAGCTGAAGGCCCTTTCCCGGTTGTCTTCTTACCAGTTGCCCTCCTCTGCTTCCGCTGGCAGCCTCTGTGTCGCCTCGGTCCGCTCTCCACTCAGGGCCTACACAGCGCTCTTCAAGGGCGTTGAACCTACTTTGCTGCTCTGCTCATTGTCCCCCGCCACACGCGGTCCCCTCAGCTCCGCTCCCGTCCTCGTCTTGCTCTCCCGGGTCTGCCTCAGGGGGTCTCCGGGCGCAGCTTCTGATCTCTCACTGGGCGAGGTAGGGCCACTCTCGTACCAGCTCAAACAATGCCGCCAATCCAGTGATCTCCTCAGCGCAGTCATGTCGTTATGGATGACGCCATCTTGGCTCGCTTCCCGGCCATGCTTCAACTTCGCGAGTACACCTCCTACAATCATCGGCGCTGGGTCCCTCTGCCTCTGGGACACACCATGCCCATCATATGGCTATGAAGGTGCACTTTAGGGGTCCTCGGCCCGCTTAGGGCATCAGGGTGGCTCTTGACGGCGGCCGGCTGACTGGAGCTCGCGAGCTGCGCTGATCACTTCATCGTGCGCCAGGCCACGCCCTGGCACAGAGGCTGTTTATATAATAAAAACAGTGTTCCAATCGCTCTTTGTCAAAGGTGCAGAGCTGATATTTCTCTGGTGCCTTAGAGCGGTCCTTAACTGAACAACCAAATACAAGGGAACTGCATTCTGTGTGCCTATCCTGGGACAGAGTGTACAAATAACAGGATAATAATAATTACTAAGAAAGGAACTCCATGCATAGTTGCTTCTCAGTGCATGATCATGTAAGTGTAAGGTATTTAAAAAGTCACCATAACTAAAAGAGGTCAAGCTAAAACTTGAAATTAAAATGGAGACCCTGATGTAACCGCATGACAAATTAAGGTGTTTGTGGCCATGAAGGGGCATTTATCACATGAGCAAGAAATGCCTACACTATAGAAAGACATTGTGTGGATTCTTAATCAAAATCTATTTCCTGGACTCATGGCAAGGTTTGAAGCCTATAGACTTCGGAGGAGACGTTTGCCCAAGCACACAGTCTTTGAAAATTACATTTTGGAGTTGGTAAACACTAAAAGTAGGGAGCTAAACTCCACATCAGAGTTGAAAGGTGCAGGCAAAAAAAATGTATCACCAGGACACAGGAGATGACGCCTGAATACAGCTCCATGATGGTGCAAGGTCCTAAGGGCGCCACTTTGCAACAGACAGGATAAGTTGCATTGCAAAGTTCGAGATGCTGTCTGGTGCCTCAGGGAATTTGAAAAGTGAGGAATACATGGTTTGAAGTATCTATCGGAACAAGGCAATCTGGGAAATGGAAGCTGTTGTATCCTTAAAAAAGCATAATCTATTTTCATTTCCTTACAAATACTGCCAGATTGCATTTCTGGTCACTGCTGCAAAGTTTTATACCAGTGCATTATGCAGCGGTGTTTTATGTAACTTTGTTCTGTTAACTGGGAAATATTTTGAAATAAATAATATTTTTTAAAAAGCCTGAGGCTAGCTTGGCTACGAGCGTCCAGATGGCGGTCGCACCTTAGGTGTGCTCCGGATCCCTCCCTCATCCGCTCGGCCATCCACGACCATCGGGACTCCTGGACAACTTGCACCCTGACCATTGCTGCTGTTGGGGGAGGGGGGGGGGGGCGCCGGAGCTCCGTTTGGGACGGTGGTGGCGCCTTGGAGTGGTGGGAGCGGCCTTGGTCTCCCTGGCCCGCCGCGCGGCATCTCCAAAGTGGCGGCCTCTTCCGTGAAGGTCCTGAGCTCGCAGCGACCCACCACCGTGGACTGTCCATGTTCGTCTACACGGGGGGCCCTGAAGTAGCTGGCTTCCCTCAGTCTTTGTGGTCTTTGGCTGGTCTTCCCTCCCTCCTGTGGGACCCAGGCACAACGGGGGCTGGTGTTCACCCGCCATGAGAAGGCGGTGAAATCTGCAGTCAGTCGGGCAGCAAAATCAGCATATTTGCGGCTCCTGGAGGTCTGCGGCGCTCCTGCTTGGGGCTGACCCGCTGCTTCGTGGCCAGAGCCCTCCTCGTCGCTCCTGCAGCCGAGGCCTGGCGGCCGCTGGGGGCTGGCACCTGGGGTGCGCCCCATTACGGGTGAGGATCGAAGCTGCTGCCCCGTGGGAAGGCCCAGTGTGCCTGGCGCTGAGGGCCTCTGTTGGAGATTTGCATGTGTGGCAGCGATGGGCCCCGCTGTTCTGGACTGAGGGCATTGGTGCAGCGGGGCCCCAGCGTGCCAAAGCTGCTGGATTTAGTGGAGTACTGTGATTGAATCCCCGGGGCCGCGGGCTCCCTTTGCATTGCAGTGGAGGACTTGTTGGGCTGGAGCCTGGCCTGATCGTATCTGGTGCCACGGGCCCCACTGTGTCATGGAGACAGCTTGACTTGGGCGGAGCTGATTCCTGGCGGAGCGTTGTGCCTCTGCTCTCTGTGGGATGTTGAGGAGGTGCTCCTTCGCTGCCCCCCCCTTCCTAGGCAGACTTCTCCGGCGTGGCAGGCCTCCGCCTGTGGTGGAACCTATTGGGATTGTGGTCCTTCGCAGGGGCATCACCGGTGCCCCTGGGCGGCCTGCTAGGCGCAGGGCTTCCATCCCTCGCCCCTCCCTGGGCCCAAGCAACATTCCTGGAGGTGGAGTGCTTGGGGAGTCCTCATGGGGGAGACCTGCTGCTGCGGACTCCGCTCGCGGATGGTGGCAAGCTCCTGTGCCTTGGACTGTAGGTAAGGAGTGGAGATGCCGTTGCATCTGGGCTTGGGTGGCAGATTCGGCCGTCCGTCGTCGGGCAGCAGGCGGGTGTGTGGGGCTCTGGTTGGCACACCTTCCTTCCCTCCACCTCGTTGTGAGAAGTTGGCCTGATATATAATGTTCACTATTCTAGTGAGCACTTTGTATCAGTCCAAACAACCCTTATTGATGATTGGTTGCAAGTCAACCTTTATAGACCAGCTATCCTAGTACCATGGATACGAGCAGTCTTCGGGCTAAACTCTAGAGGGCGTGTTAAGCCAGCTGTTATACCATCACATATACCCCTTGAACACCAAGTGAAAGGACACCACACAAGTGTTATGAAAATAAACAGTGTATTTATTTAGATCACAACAGCCCTGTACTCTTTATGAGGACAGGGTACTAAGCACAACAAAACTCTTACGAAAATACTTTAAGTTGCACAATTTACACAAATGCCCGAGGGGCACGAAAAACCATATACTCTAAAAGTGGAATGCGAAATTACTAGCAGGTAAGTACTAATCTCATAGGGTTTGGAATCGCTAGGACTGGACTACTGAACCTTCAGATTACTAGCAGGAGGCCTAGGGGACTCGGGTGCAGAGTGTGCACTCTCACGCGGGATGCGGGACAAAGTCTATGGATACTAGTAAATGCAAAAGTTAGTGTTCTCGGGCGAACCCGACTAGGTAGGTCAAAAACGAAAGTGGATCTAGGCACTTCGAGAGTTGTTCTACGCTGGAGCACCGGGGTACCCGGTTTACCTAGCCCAGGGGCTGCGGCTGCATAGGGTTCAAGTGTCGTCGGAAACCCTTGTTGACGAACCAGGAGCCTGAAAGAAGAAGTTGCTGGCAGGCGACCAGTGAAGAGATTCGGATGGATACAAGCCTGGATCGAAGATGGAAGACACCTGTAAGCAGAGGGGACCACGTTCTGAATCACTAGCCAGTGATTAGATGGGCACCAGGATGGCACCGGATGGAGTCACCTCGACCAGGTGAGTGGGCGACGCTGGGCTCTGCAGTCTCACGGACCAGGAGGCGTTGTCGGCGACCAGGATGGAGGTGCGAGCTGTCCCACGATGGTATCTGCTGTCTACGTCGCTGGACCCGGGATTGGGGCAACAAGTCTTGGCAAATGCAAGCCCACGCGGTGGACTCAAAATGGCGTCTGGAGTGGACCAGGAGGGTCCGGGGTGCTCCTCTTTTGGAGGGGAGCAAGAGCCAGTCTGGAGCTACCAGACCAGCGGTGTTGATGTCGTCGTCGAGAAGGCCACAAGCCAGCGGGCTAGTAGCCAGACAACGCGGTGAGCAGCAAAAAGCAGAAGGGCCCCACGCAGATCTCGTGGAGGCTGGGGGGCTGAACTTCGGTGCTGGAGCTGCTCAGGGTTGGGGCTTCTCACACCCCAAAGCATCTCACTCGAGGGTCCCTCGGCGGTCGTGCTGGGCAAGCGTCGTGCAGTCCTGAAGATGGCCGGTCCCTCGAGGTCTCGTCACACCCACGGATCTCAGCTGAGCTGACGATGTGGGTAGAGGTCAGAGGTGCCAGGGAAGCCGGGTCTCGTCGTGCTGGTCAGTCGGATTCCGGAGGAAGGACGTGCAGCAAACCGCAGTGTTCTTGGATGGTGCCTGCGGGTGCAGGGTGACTACTCCTTAGTCACAAGGGAGAAATCTTGAGAAGAAGTCGAGAGTTCCTTTCGTAGAAAGTAGTTTCAGGATTCAAAGATGATCTAATTTGGAAGGGGGCCCGCTCCTATCTTTATACTAGGAAAAGGGGCTGGCACGCAACTAGGTCCTGCCCATGGGTGGGACCAGGAAGGGGGGTGGTTACACCCCTCTCCCATGCCGAACTTTCCCCAGCTCAGGGGCTGGTGTGCCCCTGGAACTGGTTCTAGCCGGCGGATGCATAGTGAGCACCGGGGTGCCACTTGCAGTCACCTTCCTCTAAAGCCCTGCCTACCCAGGATACACAAAACCCTGTCTGGGATGGTGCTAGCACCGACCCTGACAGGAAACCCTTTGTCCAAGCCTCCCTCGCTGGAAGGACTCCCAGCAGCAGGAGGTCAGACTTGTGTCTGTGGTGGCAGCATCCATTTTGTGATGCTGAGGCTTGAGTTAACTTTAACCGGGGTTCACAGTTACATACATGTCGTGTCCCTCTAGAAGGGTGGAATGCTAACCCCGTCGCCAGAATTGGCGAGGGGTTAGTATTCCAATTCGTATGACACCTTACTCGACATGTTTTGATAAAGCGATACCAAAGATAGCATATAACCGCGAGGATTATAATGCACTTAAGAGTATATGGTATGCGTTATCATGGAACAGCTATTAGGACTTGGTTCCGCAAGCTGCAAACGGGCTCAGCTCATGCCAGAGCACCATCTCACACGATTCCAAGCACTCTGCCTTCAGGATTGTCAAGGCCTGCCATAGGAGTGACTGACAGGAATCTGTGTGTCCATTTTAGGGTTAGATGTAGGTATACTATATCTAAAGCAAAGGGTGATTACACCACCTTGCCCCAGCTGTTGTGCAGCCAGTTGTGTCAGATTTAGATGGCCAGCCAGGGGTGGCATAATACATGCTGCAGCCCCTGGTAGGCCCTGGGTACACCTATGCCCTGAGTTACAGGGTCTGATAAGGTGGCCCAGTACCAATTGGATAATTACCTAAGGTATATGGAATCCATTTTACAGAGAGAGCAGTAGGCCTGAGGTCCTGATTGGCAGGGTCCCAGGCCAACTAAGTCGGAAAACCAGCAAAACACCAGGCAAAAAGTTGGGGGCAACCATAGTCAGGTATCCACCTTCCTACACTCGTCTCCTCTCCCTCTCCCCCACTACGGGTGCCATCACTGCGACCAGCGACAGAGGTGAACTGTCCCAGCTGGGCCTCTCCTCCACAGGCCTGGCACTGCCCAATACTGTGCTTCCGTGATCACCTACCACACCGGTCCCGTAGCTGCCTCTATTCCTGTGGACACTGTGTGTGGTCCGGAGTGGGACCCGGCTGGGCGGTCCCCGGGGACCAAATATGGGTAGAACGGATAGATCGGCGAAGGTCTCTGCCACCCAGACCAAGATGGATCGCTTCACCAGCCCGGAGTGGTGGACTACTGGGGGAGTGGCTGGGCAGGTGGCTCCTCCGTCCGCTGAACTGGCCACCCTCCTCCAGGCCATCCACACGTCCCAGACCTCGGTGGAGGACAAAATAGCAGAAGTGAGCGTGGATGTGACTCATCGCGAACAACGGGATTAAATAGACTGAGTCCAGGATCTCCTCTGTGGAAGATGACGTGCAGCAGCATAAGGGGCAGTCTTCAGTCCCATACTCAGGAGTTGCACGGCCGGGCGAGGACGCAGAAACCAGGTCCAGACGCAACAACAACCGCCTGGTGGGCTTTCCGTAGAGAGCAGAACAAGGTCGTACAGAGGACTTCCTGGAGAGGTGGCGGAGGTCCTGGGTCCCTGAGGGATCCCTATCCCCTTGGTTTGCGCCCTAGCGGGCCCACCGGTCCCTCGCCCCCGAGCCAATCCCGGGAGCTCTTGCCTGTCCGATCATAATGCAGGTTAACTTCAAGGATCGTGACATCTTCCTGTCTGAAGCCCGCAAGCGACAACGGCTCCTTCATGAAAACTCTACAATTATGATCTTCCCAGATTACACCTGTGAGGTCCAGGGCCAACTTCCCTCCTTTGGAAAGGTCAAGAAGAAGTTGAGGGCACTTAATATTCAGTATCGGCTTCTCTTCCCGGCTCGCATGAGGGTAGTATTTTAGAGCAAGACACTGTTTTTCGACAGCATGACAGAGGCGTGGACCTGAGTGATGGAGGTGCGACCTCTGTGGGCCGAGGGTTGTGTCCTGGGCGGGAGGCGGGCTTGCCTGCCCCGCTCCCATCACTCCTCAGCCTCCACTTAATCTTTCTCGTAGAAGCCTTGACCGGAGGCGGGCCCGCTCGGACTCCCCGCCGGGTCAAATACAGCAACCATCCCAGGTCGAGGACGGAGCGTCGAATGGGAGGCGCTCCGGTTCATCTGGCCGGCTGGATGGCGGAGGTGCTGTTTTAGCCCTCGGCGATTGAACTTCCGGATAAGGACCTCTCCTGTAGCCCGATGCTGTTGAGGGACCCTGCTTGAGCCGGTCTCTGCCCGCCAGGCCTTGCCAGAGACGGCACTTTGTCTCAGATCTGTTCCTAACTCCCCGATGGTCTTGGTAAACCTGCATCGACTCACGAGGAGGGGTCCTCCATGCTTCCCTATTCACAGGCGTTTTAGTTTTGTCGTTCGCCCGGTGTACTGGGTGTTGTTTATTGGGGGGTCGACAGATGCTTCTGTTCCTGAAGTGTAGGGTGGGGGTGGGGGGTTTGGGAGAGTTTTTCCCTGTATGTTCTGTTTGTAGGTTTTTGTTTCAGCTACCACGGAATGACATGTTACCAGTGGGTGGGACGGGTGTCCCCCCGTAATCCACGATCACGCGCACCACATTTCTATACCCAAAGCCACATGACCCGCCTAGCCCTAGAAATGCCTACCATGACCGATAACGCTTCCCCTTTGGCGTCTCTCCACGTGTTGTCGTGGCATGTCAATAGCCTTATGGACTGGCTCAAACGCACAGTGGTCTTAAGGTACGCGCAGTGTCTCCACATTGACATCCTGATGCTTCAAGAAACGCACCTCCTAGGTAACTGCTGCACCTTCTTAGCTCGCTATGGCTATGATCGGGTATGGCACTCCAGCTTCTCCAGGGGCTTACGAGGAGTTGCCATCCTCCTGAGGCGCACACTGCCCTTTGTCCTCTCCCAAGTGGTACATGATGCTCAAGGCTCATCTGTGACAGTTTTCAGATCATTGGCTGGTTCTCGCCTCACTCCAATGCCGGTGTATGCCCCCCCTCCATGCTCGCGCCCACACTTGTGCACACTGCTGCCCTGCTACATAGCGTGCCCGCAGGCAACATGGTAATTGCGGGAGATTTCAATGCAGTCTTAGCCCCGGCCCTCGACACAACGGGACCTCCATTTGCCGCCCGGGCGGCGAGCGCGAAGCAACTGCAAAACTGTTCTGAGTCCCTGGGGCTTTGCGATGCATGGGGCATATGGCACCTACAAAGCTTCCAATTTACGCATACGTCTGCGGCTCACCGCACCCAAGTGCGCATAGATGTGATCTTTGTCCCCGCATCCGACTGTATCCCGATTGTCGACGTCCGCATCCTCCCTAGAGGCATCTCTGATCACTCCCCGATACTCCTTGGCTCAGGGGCCCCCATCCCACAGCCCGCCAAACATGGAGGATGAATGCCTGGTTTCTCCAGGATAAAGATTTCAGGCAGGAGGTGGGGAAGGAACTTGCAAGATATTTTGCTACCAACAAGGGCACGGTAGCATCTCCGGGTACCCTATGGGAGGCAGGAAAGGCGACCATACGCGGTTTCGCAAAACGGCAGCTGAAGATCCAGAGGCAATCACAGCTGCAGGAGATCTCCTCCAAGGAAGCGCAGGCGCTTCGCTTGGAACAGCTACTATACACGTCAGAGGACACCGCTCAGACCCATCATTTAGCCCTCATCTGGGGCGATATTAAACAACTATCCCTGGATGCGGCCAAGCTCCTCTGGAGGTCTTCGGTAGCAAGAGTTTACGGTTGGGGGGAAAAGAATGGTACTATCTTGCACATGTTGGTCACATATCCCAGAGAGAAACTTATTATCCAAGAGGTGGTGGGCTCAACTGAAGCGGTGCAACGTGCTCTGTGGCAATGGCAAACACATTTGCGGCATATTACCAGAAGCTGTATACTGCACATACCCCGGAGCGGACAGTCACAGCCCTCCTTGACCGGGAACGGATGTGCCTCCCTAGGATGGAACCAGCTGCTCTTAAGGATCTGGAGCATCCCATCTCCTTGAAAGAAATTAGTAAGTGATCACCCTGGTCTCCCAGGGTAAAACCCCGGGCCCGGATGGCTTTCCGCAGGAGTGTTATGCGGCATACCGAGGTACCCTAGCGCCCCACCTAGCCAGCTTGTTTAAAGAAACGGTGGAGAGAGGTTCCTTTCTGCGGGAAACAAATATTGCCACCATTGTGGTTCTGCCGAAATCCCAGCCTCCTGCCTCTGTGCAGAGTACCGTCCCATATCCCTTCTCAACACCGAAATTAAACTTTACATGACCATTCTGGCCCAACAGCTGAAACCCTATTTGACCTTACTGGTACACGCAGATCAATGCGGGTTCATGCCTCAGGGTGCGACTCGCCCCTGCCTCCGAAGGCTGCATCTGGCCCTGGCGCATCAGCACAGGCTCACCCTGTATTTGGTACTCCTGTCCATAGACTTCGAAAAAGCGAGATGGGGTTGGGGCCCCATTTTTGCTCCCTACTCCGGGTCCCGTACGCTCAAACGAGGGCGTGAGTGCGGGTCAATGGTATTTTGTCAGAGGCCTTCCCCATCGCCAGGGGCACTTGGCAGGAATGCCCCCTCTCCCCGTTGCTGTTTGCCCTGGCGATGGAGCCCTTGGCCTCCCTGGTGCAGGCGGAGGAGCGTCTCCATGGATGGGAGTGGCCCAACACGTACAAGATCACATTGTATACGGACGATGTCCTTGTCTTCTTGTCTGACCCAGCCTCTTCCGGGCCACACAGCTTCCAGATCCTGCACACATTCGAGCAGGCCTTGGGGCTGCGGCTAAACCCCGGGAAGTCGGTATTGGTCCCCCTATATCTTTCTAGAGAGTGCTTTGATTGGCAGTCTAACATACCACTCCAGAGGCAGTCCTTAAAATATCTGGGACTTTGGATCACCCTTTTTCCCCCGAGCTGGGCTGGTCCCTTAATGTGGCCCCGTTGGTTAGGAAGGCCAAGGAAGACATCTTTAAATGGACAAAGCTGCCTCTGAACCCCCTGGGGAGGATGGCCTGGTTTAAAATGATGATACTCCCCAGATTTCTTTATGTCCTCCAGAATATCCCCTTCTGTTTTTCCAGGGCGTGGTTCAGGGAGCTGGACAGCCTAACCACAAGTTTCTCTGGAGAGGAGGACGGGCCCGTGTGGCTCTGTCGGCCTGCCAGATTCCCTCTTATGACGGAAGTATAGGAATAACGCACTTGTATCTGTATTTCTTGGCGGTGCGTCCACTGGTCATCTAAGACTGGTTCAATGGGGGCACGTCGGGTCCAGCCTACAGTCTTGAACTGAGCGAACTGGGGCTCAAGGGCATCCAGACAATGATTTATGGGGGGCCCATTCCGATCCGAATGCCGGATGTGACACGCTGTGCTGTTGGCCTGGCGGGCATCGCTCCGCCACACCGGATGGACGGGGAAGTTGACTCAATGTACTTCCCTCTGGCAAGGGGCTTGGCTCCGGAAGGGTAGTGCATTTCGGGGATTCAGAACCTGGGACTTATTGGCATCTCCCAGCTAGGGGACGTATGGGCAAGGGGCCATATGCTGTCCTTCCAGGAGCTCCAAACTCGCTACTCCCTACGCTCATCCTAGTTTTATAAATTTTTGCAACTGAGACACACCCTCCACATGCATATTGCGGACAACACCAGGCTCCCTGAATACAGTCCCACTGAGGCCCAAACGATGTTGGAAGACTTGGGGGAGGGGTTCCCACCTTTACCGCACCCTCATTAACGCCGCTCCCACATCCCTAGTAAAGTTGAGGGATCAATGGGTGGATAGGGTGGGCCCCCTTGACGAGGTGGGCTGGCGTGATGCCTTAATGGCCCCCAGAATAGTCACAATCTCCGCCAAACTCAAGCTGGTTCAGCTCTACTATTTACATGCTGCGTACCTCAATCCCCTGCGCCTGTATAGAGCGGGTTTGCTCCCGGACGCGATATGTTCAAGATGTTAGCATGCCCCAGCCGACTTCCTCCATATGGTTTGGTCGTGCCCCCGCCTGGGTCATTTCTGGGGATCCATTGAAGTGGAGCGAACAGAGGTATTGGGCTGGGAGGTTCCTCACGACAAACGTCACTCCTTGCTGGGGATCACTGATGGGCTGAATGGGTCCAGGAATGATACGTTGTTTTTCAACACAGCTATGATGGTGGTCAAGCGGGACATTTCACCAGTCCCCAGTCCACCCACCCTGGAGATGTGGCGAAGAGGGGGGTGGACTGGTGCGCGACCCAAGAGAAAGACCTTTATAAAGCTAAGGGATGCGTTAAGAAATACCATAGAGAGTGGGGGAAGTGGTTGGGGAATGTGGAGGGTCTGGCTTAACCTGGTTCAAATTCCATCTATCTACTTTTATGGGGAACGTGATTGGGGGTACAGTGCCTGTGCAAATGTACTCATACTTGTGATTTCTGTGTATCGGCTGAATTGCGCATGTGTTTTTAAAATCAATAAACATTTGCTTAAAAAAAAAAAAGCCTGAGGCTAGTTTTTTCTTTTTATGCATCTGAAAAGCGCCAAATTGGAAATTAGTTCATGCAAAATAGAAGTGCTATGATACCCTGCCCTCATTCACAGGAATATTATATGATTTATACTATTAGGATTTATACTATTAATGAAGATCATATGATGCAGAATATAAGTTTATAAATATCACTGCCATTCCCACAGCTAGAACTATTCACACAACCAACACATTTTTTTTAAGCAGCCTGATCCACTGACTATTTGGAAGTCAAGCAGATGACAGTGCATATACTCTTCTATTCCCACTAGTGTACAGGATATTGTAGACCCAAGACCTGCTGACCTTCAGGAGGACACTTAAGACCTGGCTATTCGATCAGTAGCGGCCCCCACCTCGTCCCCCCCCCCCAGCGCCTTAGTCCGCTTAACAAATGACTGATTGATTGATGTACAAGTTACTACTTGTGTAACGATATATCTGTAAGAGACATTAGTTAGTGACAAATTCCTTACCTTAGAATATCCCCAGACGTCAGACTGGATCCGGAAATGTTTGCGAAGCAATACCCCTGCACGTCGGTAGGCGTCGTCCGCGGCTCCGCGTCCATCGTCGGCCTCATTAGCGCCGGAATGATGTCAGAGTACTTAGGCGCCGCCCATGCGCGCTGACGTCAGTTCTGATACACAGCTTTTCCGCGCCAGATACGCAGAGCCATGATAGAACCAACACTGGTGCCATGAAACTAGGGTCCTGAAAGGGGATGACCTTAACCCTAAATATTGGTTAGCAGAACGGGGAGGATGGGTGGGTCGGTAAGAAATCTATCACTAACTAATGTCTCTTACAGATATATCGTTACACAAGTAGTAACTTGTGCATCTGAAAGAGACACGTTAGTGATAGATTCCTTACCTTAGAATAGATACTCCAGCAATACCAACCCCGGTGGTGGGTCTGTGAACCAATAATCACACCAGAAAGTCCTGGATGACGGAACGGCCAAAGAAGCCATCCCTCCGGACTTGGCTATCCAGGCAGTAGTGTCTTGCAAACGTGTGCAGCGAGGCCCACGTAGCTGCCTGGCAAATGTCCTGCAAGGGCACTCCTCGGCCCAGGGCACTTGTAGTGGCCGTGGCCCGAGTAGAATGAGCCCGCAATCCAGCTGGGGGCTCCTTTTTGGCCATGGAGTAACATGCCTGGATACACAAGATGATCCACTGCAAGATGGTCCTCTTGTGCACTGCCTTTCCCTTCTTAGCGCCCACGTAACCAACAAAGAGTTGGTCACCCACCCGGAACTGGCGTGTGCGATCCAGATAGTAAGAGAGCGCACGTTTTGGGTCCAGACGGTGGAGCCTCTCTTCCTCTTTCGAGGGATGCGGAGGCGGAAAGAAGGTGGGCAAGGTAATGGACTGCTCGATGTGGAAGGCCGTGACAACCTTGGGCAGGAAAGAGGGTCTCGTCCGCAACACAACCTTGTCCGGATGGACAGAGAGAAAAGGAGGTGTAGAAGAAAGAACCTGGAGCTCACTCACCCTCCTGGCAGAGGTGATGGCCACCAGGAAAGCAGTCTTCATAGTAAGAAGACGGAGAGGACGGTTATGGAGCGGCTCTTAGGGAGCACACATTAGGTAAGTAAGAACAAGATTCAAGTCCCACTGGGGCATCACGAAGGGAACAAGAGGGAACATGTGTGTGATGCCCTTCAAACACCTATTTACAATGGGGGACTTGAATAAGGAAGGCTGATCAGGTAGCCGTAAGAAGGCGGAAAGGGCAGAAAGGTACCCCTTTAGAGTGCCCAGAGCAGAACCCTGCTGGGCAAGAGAAAGAAAGAGGAGAACCTCAGAAAGGGGTGCAGAGAGTGGATCCACAGCCTTTGCTGTGCACCATGCCACAAATTTGTTTCACCTGCAGGCGTATACAGACTTTGTGGAGGGACGCCTGGCTGCCAGAATGATATCAAAGACTTCGGGAGGCAAGTCAAATGGCCTCAACTGCCGCCTCTCAATCTCCAAGCTTGTAGGTGGAGACTGGGCAGGTTTGGGTGCAGAACCGTCCCCTGCTGCTGCGACAGAAGGTCCTCCCGAAGAGGCAGACGAATCGGGGGATCGACTGACATGCTGAGCAGCTCGGGATACCAGTATCTTCGTGCCCAGTCCGGAGCCATAAGATTAACCTGGGCCCGGTCGCGCCTGATCTTCTTCAGCACTCTGGGCAGAAGTGGTAAAGGCGGAAAGGCGTACAATAGACCGCAACTCCGCTCGTGATTAAATGAGTCTCCGAGCGAGTGCGCCTTGGAAATTCCAACACACAGAACTGATGACATTGCGCGTTCTCTTCTGTGGCGAACAGATCTAACAAAGGCTCTACCCATTGCTGAAAGAGGCTGTAGGATGGTGGATATCGGACTATGGTTGCCCCCAATTTTATGCCTGGTGTTTTGCTGGTTTTTCGACTTAGTTGACCTGGGGCCCTGCTATTCAGGACCCCAGGCCCACTGCTCTCTCTGTAATATGGATTCCATGTACTAGAGGTACATACCTAATTGGATACTGAGTCACCTTATCAGCCCCTGTACAGTGTACCTTAGGTACCCAGGGCATAGGTGCACCCAGGGCCTACCAGGGGCTGCAGCATGTATTACGCCACCCCTGGCTGGCCATCCAAATCTGACACAACTGGCTGATCAATCAGCTGGGGCAAGGTGGTGTAATCATCCTTTGCTTTAGATATAGTATCCCTATATCTAAACCTAAAATGGACACATATATTCCTATCATTCACTCCTATGGCAGGCCTTATCAATCCTGAAGGCAGAGTGCTTGGAATTATGTGAGATTGTGCTCTGGCATGAGCTGAGCCCGTTTGCAGCTTGCGGAACCAAGTCCTAATAGCTGTTCCATGATAACTCTATACCATATACTCTTAAGTGCATTATGAACCTGGCGGTCAAATGCTAACTTTGGCATAGCATTATCAAAACATGTCGAGTAAGGTGTCATACGAATTGGAATACTACCCCCTCGCCAATTCTGGCGACGGGGGTAGCAGTCCACCCTTCTAGAGGGACACGACATGTATGTAACTGTGAACCCCGTTTAAAGTTAACTCGAGCCTCAGCATCACAAAATGGATGCTGCCACCACAGACACAAGTCTGACCTCCTGCTGCTGGGAGTCCTTCCAGCGAGGGAGGCTTGGACAAAGGGTTTCCTGCCTTGGGAGGTGCTAGCACCACCCCAGACAGGATTTTGTGTATTAGGTAGGACAGGGCTGAAAGGAATGAGACATGCCTGGGGCACACAAGGTGTCCCTGTGCCTACTCCGGTCTAAACCAGTTCCTGGGGCACTCCAGCCCCAGAGCTGGCGCAAGACCGGACAAAGGATAGGGGGTGTAACCACCCCCTTTCCTGGTCCCACCCAGGGGAGGGACCTAGTCGTAGTACAGCCCCCTTTAGCCGGATAAAGGTAGGAGCTGGTCCCATTCCAAGTTAGATTAATCGTGACAACTTCCACGAAGAACTCTTGACCTTCGCCCTCCTGAATACCAGAAGACTGAAGAATCTCCCCTATGGTCAGGGAGTGACAATCCTGCTCCGCAGGCAACATCAAGCTCCTGTGCGGTTTGCTTCAAGTCCTTCCTTCCTGGAACCAGACGACCCAGCTCGACGAGACCCGGACCTCCAGACTCCTCTGACCTCTACCTACATCCACAGCACAGCTGGGACCCGTGGGTGCGACGAGCAACTTGGAGACAGCCATCTTGAAGAAACCTGCACAGCGCTTTCAGCACGACCACCGAGGGATCCTCGAGTGAGTGCACTGGGGTCTGTTAAGCCCCACACCGACGCAGCTCCTGCATTAAAGACCAGCCCCCCAGCATCCACGTGATCTGCGTGGGGCCCTTTTGCCTGGTTGCTGCTTTTCCTGTGTTCTGGTCACGTGACATCTGAGACAACGACCCGAAGATTTCAACACTGCTGGTCTGGTCCCCCAGACTGGCCCTTGCTTCCTTGTGAACGAGAAGCACCCCGGACCCTCCTGGTCCGCACCAGACGCCATCTTTGTTCCACTGCGTGGCTTGCACTTGCCAAGGCCTGTTGACCAGATCGACGATCCAACACCGCCAGCAGCAGCAGACTACGTGGGACGGCTCGTGCCCCCAGCCTGGTCGTAAAGAACAGCTCCTGGTCCGCGCAGCTACAGAGAGAAGCGTCCCGTCCCCCACCTGATCGCGGCAACAGTATCTGGTTCCCTCCTGGTTCCAACACCATCACTGGCTATTGACAGAGACTCTGTCCCCTTCCCTTTCAGGACTTCTTCCTAGTTCCATCCTTGGAACCACCGGACTCCTCCATCTGGCCACCTGCTAGCAACTACTTGTTTCAGGCTTCATAAGGATCAACGCAGCAAACTCGACACCACTTCAGCCCTATGCACCCGCAGCCTGTGGGTTAGGTAACTAAAGCTTCTAGGTGCTGAAGTCAGTGTTCACTATCCTCGTGTCCAGGTCCACTGTTGTTTTTCCTCCATCCAGCCGGGTTCGTCTGGAATCCGTAACTCTTTAAACTGTAGCATCCATAGACGTTGGTACGCATCTCGCGGGAGAGTTTCCACTCTGCACATAAGTCCCGTGGGCCTCCTGCTCCTTGCTTACCTAGTTGGTAGAATAGTCCCAGCGATCCTCCAGCCTCTGAATTTCCTTACAGTATTTTCTGTCCTCGCATTCCATTGTTTCAAGTATATGGGTTTTCGTGCCCCTAGGGCACCATTGTAAATCGTGCAACTTAAACGTATTTTTCCTAAGAGTTTGTCATTTGCTGAGCCAAAGAGTTCAGAGGTGTATGCTAGTTAATAAATACTTGTTTATTTTCATAACAACCTGTGTGGTGTCCTTTCACTTGGTATTCAAGGGGTTATATGTGGTAAAACAGCTGGCTTCACATGCCAAAAGAGTTTAGCCTAAGACTGCTTTGTCCATGCTACCATTAGGATAGCTGGTCTATAAGGTTGACTTACAACCAATCACCATAAGGGTTGTTTGGACTGATACAAGGTGATCACTAGAACTAGTGAGCATCATATATCAGGCCAACTTCTCACAGAGGCCTTGCGCCACGTCCGAGTTCAGACGCCATTCGTGATCCATCATGCATCGACGGCTGAGTTTGTCCGCCCTGGCATTCAGAGAGCCTGCCATGTGTGGAACAACCAGGGTCACGCCCTGATGTTCCAGCCACTGCCAGAGACGCAGAGCCTCCTGGCATAGGGTCCACGACCCCCACCCCGCCCTGTTTGTTGCAGTACCACATGGGGGTGGTGTTGTCCATGAACACCTGCACTACACTCCCCCGGACAGAGGGGAGGAATGCCTTCAGTGCAAGCCAGATCGCCCGCAGCTCCAAAAGGTTAATATGGAGCCGGGACTCCGCAGGAGACCAGAGGCCTCTGATCTCCGCATCACCCATGTGGCATCCCCAGTCCAGGAGGGACGCGTCCGTCACAACTACGTGCTCCGGGTGAGGTAGGGAGAGGGATCTGCCATTGACCCATTCGCGGTCCGTGAGCCACCACTGCAGCTTTTTCGCAGTGCCCTCCGAGATCAAGACATGATCGGACAAGTTGCCCTGATGCTGGGCCCACTGAAACTTCAGGTCCCACTGCAGAGGCCGCATCCGCCACCGGGCGTGATGCACCAGAAGGATGCAGGAGGCCATCAGCCCCAGAAGCCGCAGCGTCAACCTGACCGAGACTCGGGATAAAGGCTGAAAGAGTGGAATCAGAGCCTGTACATCCCGAACCCGCTGTTCGGGTGGGTAAACCCGAAACTGCGCCGAGTCGAGAAGCGCTCCTATGAAGAGGAGCTTCTGAGAGGGACACAGGTGTGACTTCGGCACGTTGATGGAGAACCCCAGCAAGTGCAGGAGGTCGGCCGTAGTCTGGAGGTGGCTGACGACTGTCTGGGGCAAGCCCGCCTTCAACAACCAGTCGTCGAGGTAGGGGGAAGACTGACACCCCTAACCTGCGCAGATGAGCTGCGACCACCGTCATCACCTTCGTGAACACCCGTGGGGCGCTGGTAAGGCCGAAGGGGAGCACGGTAAACTGAAAGTGCTCGTGGCCTACCTTGAACCGCAGGTAACGCCGGTGGGCCGGCAGGACGGGGATGTGAAAGTAAGCGTCCTGCAAGTTCAACGCTACCAGCCAGTCTCCAGGGTCCAGGGCAGCTAAGACCTGAGCCAAAGTCAGCATCTTGAACTTCTCCTTCCGGAGGAAGCCGTCGACGTTCCGTAGGTCCAAGATAGGGCACAGGCCCCCTTTGCCCTTCTGGAGTAACAACCACACCCTACTTCTGGCCCAGGAATGCGCTCGATGGCTCCCTTGGCCAAGAGGGCCGTGACTTATTTATTAATTCATTATTTATTAATAATATTTCTAGAGCGCGAACAAAGGCCCATGGGCGTCTCGGCGCTAAGATATCTGCAATATTTAACCAGAGAGGGGAGATATGAGTTTACTGATTAAAAAGCCAGGTCTTGAGTTGTTTGCGAAAGGACCAGAGTGAACGGCTTGATTTAATCGAATGAGGCAGAGTATTCCATAGCTTAGGTGCTGACACCAGGAATCTTCTATCTACTTCCTCTTGCAGAAGTTGCAAGTGATTCCCCGACACGCGGTGGAATTGCGGTGGCATGGCTGGAGGGGTCGCCTCGAAGGGGAGGGAGTAGCCCCTTCGGACGATCTGCAGCTCCCACCTGTCCGACGTGACAGTGCGCCAGTGGGAGAGGTGATGGCAAACCCTGCCTCCCACTGGCGTCGCATGGGCCTGAAAACTCGGACTAGGAAGGTTTTGAGGCAGGTGCTGCGGAGGAAGGTGTGTACTGGCCTCGCCGTTGTCCCCGACCGCGGCCACAACGGTTTCCACAGCCGCCACGCGCTGTTGAACATTCTGCGGTGCGTGGCTGGCAGCACGTGTGGCCATGAAAGGAGCGAAAGGCACCAGATTGCTGGAGTGTGGCCGAGAGGCCCAAGGACTTGGCCGTAGCCTTGGAGTCCTTAAAACGCTCAAGGGCATGGTCTGCCTTGTCGCCAAAGAGGCGACGGCCATCGAACGGCATGTCCAGGAGTGTGGCCTGGACATCGGCCGAAAAGTTGGCGGACCTCAACCAGGCGTGGCGCCGCACCACCACTGTCGTTGCCATCGCCCTGCCCAGTGAGTCCGTGGTATCCAGCCCACACCGGATGGAATATCGCGCTGCATCTCCGCCCTCCACAAGGGTATGGGCGAGTTTAGCCCGGACCTCCTCCGGACATTGTGGCAGCAAGTCCGCGACCGTGTCCCACAGTGTGTGGGTGTAGCGGCCCAAGAGACAGGCGGTATTGACAGACCGCAGCCCTAAGCTTAGGGACGAGAACACTTTCTTCCCGAACTGTTCATATATCTTGGATTCCCGATCGGGCGGAGCCGACGGGAAAGCGATCTGGGAAGTGGAGGCCTGGATAACCAGGCTCTCAGGGGTGGGATGGGTGGACAAAAAGCAAGGGTCGCCCGGGGCCGGGCGGTAGCGTCTGGCCACGTTCCCATCCACAGGCGGACCTGTGGCGGGCTTGGACCAAGTGCCCACAAGAACGTCACACAAGGTCTCATTGAACGGCAGCAGAGGCTCGCTGGGGCTTGACTGCGGTTTGAGGACCTCAGTGAGGAGGTTAGTCCTCACGGCCGCGACGGGGAGCTCAGGTTTAAGGCCCTGGCCGCCCTCGTCAACACTACACTGTAAGCAGACTCCTCCTCCGAAGCAACTGTTGGAGGGGAGACAAATCCAGTGTCTGGCGAAGTGTCAATACCACTGGCCTCCCCAAGCTCATATGTCCAGTCCTGTTGAGACTGGCACTCAAGTGCCAGAGGGTCCTCATACCCGTCCAAATCTCCCTCGCCACCCGTCTCCAGTAAAACAGGATTAACAGACGGGGCCTCCTCATGGAAATAAAAATCTCCTAAGGCCGTCGGTCGCGGCGCCCAGCGTCGCCGTTCCGGTGCCAGAGTCGGACCGAAGGGAACATTGGGGACGGCGTGCACAGTGGGCGCCGGGGGCGACACCCGTGGGGCCGGCGCCGGTGAGGTCGACTGGCGACGACCCGGATCCGGAAGTGGATCCGGTGAGGTCCTGCGGCGCCGGGGCCGAAGCCGCCGGCGGCGTCGGGGCCGAATCACTCGACAGCGTCGGGGCCGAAGCACCCGACAGCGTCGGGGCCGAAGCACCCGAAGGCCTCGGGGCCAAAGCACCCGACAGCGTCGGGGCCGAAGCACCCGACCCGCTAGGGCCTCCAGCCGGGACTGTTGGGCCCGGAGGCGCCACACAACCCGACTGAGGAGAGAGGGGCCTCATGGCTATGAGGTACCGATTTAGCTCCTCCGGCGTCGCGCCGTGCCCAGGGACCCGAAGGTGTGGGGCCGGCGGCGACGCTTGCGACTCAGCCGCGTGGGCGGTGTCGCCCGAACCCCCGGCCGCATCGTGAGAGCGTCGGGGTGGGTCGGAGGAACGATGACGTCTCTCCGACCTCTCATGCCTCTTACCTGAGGACTTGGATCCTGACGACCGAAGTCCACTCCCGGAGCTGCGATGACTCCGACCCCGCGACCGGTCCCTCGACCTCCCGTGGGACCGGGACCTGGACCTGGAACGGCGCGGGCTGACTGCCGGAGCTCGAGTCGCTTGCGGGACGCTCCCGCCTAGCTTTAGACGCCAGGGCCTGGCAGTCGGAGCAGTGCGGTCGTCGTGGTCGAAGCCTAAACACTTCAGGCACCGGCGATGGGGGTCCGTAACCGACATCAGTCGGTCGCACTTCGAACAGGGTTTGAACCCTGGCATCCCTACCGGCACCAATAGAGTCTAAGACTCGAGGAAAGAAATAATCAAAAGATCAAAAAGTTTAGTCAAAAAATTACTAGGGGTAGAGCTTCTCCGGATCTGCGCTAGCTGGGGCGGAAAAAAGAACTGACGTCAGCGCGCATGGGCGGCGTCTAAGTACTCCGACGATGTCATTCCGGCGCTAACGACGCGGACGACGACGACGCCTACCGACGCGCAGGGGTATTGCTACGCAAAAATTTCCGGAACCAGTCTGACACCTGGGGATATTCTAAGGTAAGGAATCTATCACTAACGTGTCTCTTTCAGATATTGTAAATTGCCACCAGAAGAAAAAGTTCCTCACCTTTGCCAGCACTTTCTGGTAGAGACTAACAGCAGATTGCTCACCTTTTGAATATTCCCTAGGTGCAAGACTGGATCAGGAAACTTTTGAGCAGTATCAGTATGTGTTGCTTAGCCGCTCCACACAGATGCTATTTCGGAATTTACATGCAGGTCCCAATAAATGTGCTACTCCACATGCGGACGTCAGTTGCTTTCAAGGCTGTCCACGCCCCAGAAGCAGAGCCTCCAACAGAAAATAGGCTTGACTAGTGTGCAACTTCCTAGACTTAGGATCTTATTACTGAATAGAGTCCAATTCACAGAACAGAGCGGAAGGGAGGGTCAGTGAGGAACCAGCGGTTAGACAGACTACCGGAATAAGTGTTACCAAAGGTAAGCAACTTGTTCTGATAGAAACGTCTAATGGCAGATTCCTCACCTTTTGAATAGATGCCAGACCAGTGCCTATTTGCAGGAGGGTCTGTGAATTGGCTCAAATCAAAAAGTCCTGTATGACAAAGCAGGCAAAATGCCTCTTTTGCCGAACCTAGCATTCCAGACAGTAGTGCTGCATGAACGAATGGCGTGACGCCTACATAACTGCCTGGCAGATGCCCAGGACAGGGAATGTGTGTCAACTTCGTGGTATCAGCTTCAGCCTTGGTGAAGTGAGCTTGCAGCCTTTCTTGGGGATCCTCTTTATCCAATGCGTAGCAGAACTTGATGTATGATCCGGCAGGAGAAGTCCTTTTCTGCACACCCTTGCGTTGAACCCCACAAAGAGCTTACTGTCCATCCGGTGTTCTCTGGTATGATGGATGTAAAAGCTCAGAGCTTTTTTGGGGTCCAAGCATTAAAGTCTTTCCCCCTCCTTAGAGGGGTGAGGTAGAGAATAGAAGGCCAGCAGGGTGATGGTTAGACCAATGTTGAATATTGTCACAACTTTATGCACAAAGGATGCTTGTGTCTGCATAACCAGTTTGTCTGGGAGATGGTGGTGTTCAGCACACAGACACAGATAGCTTAGAGCCCACTCACTTGCTGTGCCAATGTTATGGCGATGAGGAACACTGTATTGAGAGTGAGAAGCCATAATGAGCAGCTGTGATGAGGCTGAAAGGGGGTATCTAAACAAAGGGAGGGACAGAGGGGGCTATATATAGGTCCAATGTACATGCCCAAATGTACGTTGGTCATCTGGGGGTTGAGCAAAATCTTTGTTACTTTATAACAAAACAGTGGCCTCCCTCTGATCTTTTTAACCATGGTGGGAGCCCAACAGAACACATTTATCACAAAGGGTTCCCTGACCTGTTTTACATTCACTTCCTACATCTACACATTACTAGGCCCCTCACACCCATGGCACCAATACGGCAAGGAACAAAAGATTTCCGATAAGGAGCCACTTTATGGGTGCCCGTCAAGCATTGCAGCGCCGACTCGACGAAGAGCAGACCCATATGATGAAGCATGACACCTAGCTTGCTGGGTGTGTGAGGGTCATAGTTCCGAAAGGAGGTATTTCCCACCTCCCCTCCACCCAGAGTACACATTTAGTGGCCTACATACACCACTACAAGGAACTCCGTATCCTTCTGTCTTTTGGCTGAAAGAGGGTACTCATTAAATACTTGAGGACCAGGTTAAGGTCCAACTGTGGCATGATAAAGGAAGAAACGCGTATTGCAGGACATTTTCAAAAATGCATCACAACGGGTGATGTAAATAGTGACTCCAGGTCTGACAACCATAAAACACTGAAAGGTATTTTTTGACTGTTGCCAGTCTTGCTGGGCGAGTGAAAAAAACAGAACATCAGATTACTTGGCTTGGAGGGGGCTAATCCTGTTGTATTCCTAAACACACAACAAACTTGCCACAACAACAGGCATATGCAGTTATTATCAAGGGACCTCTGGCTGCCAAGATGGCATCAAACACCTCTGACGGAAGGTCGAAGATGTTCAGCTGCCGCTGCTCAATCTCAAAGAATGAAGGTGGAGATTGTGAAGAGCCAGGTGCAGAACCCTGCCCTGATGTTTCTCTCGGAGACGCTGCCTGATCAAAGGACAAATGCTCAACCCCAGAAGCTCAATACCATACCCTCAGTGCCAATTCTAGGGCCACTAAGATGACTGGGGCCCAGTTGTTCTTGATCTTCTTCAGAACTCTGGGCAAAAGAGGTATCGTCCGGAAGATATACAGGAGTCCAGAGTTCCACTCCAGGCAAAACGTGTCCCTTCGCGAGAGACGCCTTGGAAACGCCAACGCACAGAACTGCAGACATTGTGCGTTCTCTGTGGTGGTGAATAGATCAAGACAAGGTTCTCCTATTCTATTTAAGAAACCTTGCACCACCTCTGGGAGTAACAACTACATGTGACCATCTAGGTTTAGACAGCTGAGCTCATCTGCCTTTAAAGAGGCTACCAGGTGGTTCACCACCAGGAAAAGCACATTTCCAGAGGCATAGTGCCTCCTCACACAAGGCCCAGAACCCAATCATACCTGTTGCAGGGATTCTGTTTAGAAACAGAACTATGAGAAACAAAATGATGTCTGGGACCAAAAGGACATACAGTTTAGGGACTAAGTCACCATACCACATCAGTACCTATGGGCCTAAATCAGACTAGCTCATAGTGTCTCACTTACACTCCTAACCTTCCAGAGTGACAAGTGAATTGGCAACCTAGAAGACAACACTCTTGTCCCCAAGGGAACTGTGGAAGCAGATCATCACCTTTCGCTCTCTCTGATGAATGTCCATAATGTACAAAAGAAAGACAATAGGAAAGTTTACAATATTTACTGAAACTAATGTCTATTAAGAAGCAGTTTTGCTGCGATTAGAAAACATACACAACTAAGCAGAGCAATTAGCATGAGGAGCAAACTGTTCACAATAAAAGACCTATCATGGTAACCGATATATTTGTCTAAGCCAACCGTCGCTACCTGAACAAAAAATATATCAGTGATCTTTGGGATTAGAACTGAACTCCATATCTGATATTGTAGTTAGGTAGTCTACATCACAGTTGGTGTATGGATTAGGTTTCTTACCCTGGAAGCATATGTTCTTGGCATGTAGAGCTGTAGATTCACATGCTTTGCATACTACTGCCATCTAGTGTTGGTAAGGATGTTTGAAAGATGTTTTTTTTGGAAGAAGTCTTTCCTAGCCACGAGGTAAGGTGACTCCTTTTGGTTATGTTGCGCATGGACATCAACTTTTTTTTTGTTTTCCCGCAAGAGGGTGAGAAAGGAGTAAATTAGTGTAAAGAAAGATGACCATGCATAAGAAATATGAATAATTGTAACACGAATTGCAACAGCCATAGGTGTCCAGGGAGGACGCATTTAAATCTACAGCTTTACATGCCAAGAATAGATGCTTACAGGGTAACATAATCCGTTCAAGGCATGTGTGCTGTAGATACTCATGCTTTGCATAGACTATATAGCAGTACTCCCCAAATCGGTGGCTAACAAGTGGATGTTGCAGTTGTCTGAAAGAGTGTCCTTAGCACAACCTGTACTACATTAGCTTGTTGATGTGCTAATATATCAACACAATAATATTTAGTAAATGTGTGTGGTGTGGACCATGTACCTGCCTTACATATCTCATCTATGGGGAAGTTACCTAAAAAGGCCATAGATGCTCCTATTTTACGAGTAGAATGTGCTTTAGAAGGAATAGTTAAAGTTCTATTAGCTTTAATATAACAAGCTTGAATGCATTGGACTATCCACCTAGAAATGTTCGATTTGGAAATAGGATTTCCTTTATGGGGTGGTGCAAACGCAACAAAAAGTTGTTTTGTTTTACAAAAATTCTTTGTTCTGACAATATAGTATAGTAGTGCTCTTCTAACATCAAGCATGTGTAGGGATCTTACTGCTGCTGAATCAGGTTGAGGAAGGAACACAGGAAACTCAACTGACTGGTTAATATTAAAAGCAGAAACTCTTTTGGGAGGAATTCAGGATTTGTACAAAGAACCACTCTAACTTTGTGTAGCTGAAAGAAGGGTTCTTCCAAGGTTAATGCGTGTAACTCACCTGAGTGAAGTGATGGCGATTATGAAGGCAACTTTCTATGACAAATTGTAACTGACAATTATGTATTGGTTCAAAGGATGGACCCATAAGCCATGTAAGAACAATGTTAAGGCTCCAGATAGGTGCAGGAGGCACTCTTGGTGTTAATATTCTTTTAAGTCCCTGCATAAAGGTATTAATTACTGGAACTTTGAATAGACAAAATTGTTGTCTGTTTTGCAGATATGCCGCTACTGCTGCAAGATGTAACTTTATAGATGCGTAAGCCAACCCTACTTGTTGTAGATGCAATAGATAGCAAATTATATTTTGTATCGATGCATCAAGTGGATCAATGTTGTTTGACAGTATATGACAAACTTTTACCACGTTGATGCATAGCATGCTCCAGTGGTAGGCTTTCTTGCTTCTTTCAGTATTATCATACAATATGGTGGTAAATTTAAATATTCAAACTCTATGACTTCAGGAGCCAGATCGCTATGTTGAGCTCCTTGGGGTTTGGATGTCTGATTTATCCATGGTTCTGTGTGAGAAGGTTGGAAGTGAGGTGTAGTTTTTGATGTGGAACTATTAACAGTTCTAGTAGTGTGGTGAACCACAGTTGACAAGCCCATGTGAAAGCCACTAGAATCAGTGTGATGGATGTCTGTATGAGTTTCTGAACCAGAAACGGGAGGAGAGGAAGAGGAGGAAAAGCATAAGCAAATATCCCTGACCAGTTCATCCATATGGCTTCACCTTTGGATAGATGGTATGGGAATCTGGAGGCGAAGTTTGGGCATTATTAGTTCTCTGCTGTGGATGAAAGAGCTATGTCTGGGAATCCCCGTTTTAGGAAATAGAGAAGGAGCACTTTGGAATAAAGTTCCCTTTTGTGCACTTGTTGCCGTATCCTGGTTGTGTGTTCCTGGAAGGTGTTCTGCTAGGAGATGAATTCTGTGATGTATTGCCCACTGCCAAATGGTGTGATGGTCTGAGAGAGGAGTGACAGCTGTAAGGAATATGCTACTTACCAGTATGCATCTGTTCTTGGCATGTAGGGCTGCTGACATTCATATCTTGTGCATCGCCGCCTAGTGTTGGGTCTGGATGATTGCACTTGTTGTCTTGGAAGAGTTTTCGAAGTATCACGAGATAGGTGATTCCTCCCTTGGACTACAGTGTGCATGGGCATCCTCTCCATCCTCAGATTGTTTTTCGCCATTGTGGCAGAGATGGAGTTAGCAAAGTAAGAGATGGCCATGCCAGAGAGAATGCTGCAGCTGCTACAGGCACCGGGGAGGAGGGCGGGCGATATGAATGTCAGCAGCCCTACATGCCAAGAACAGATGCATACTGGTAAGTAGCATATTCCGTTCGAGGCATGTGGGCTGCTAAATTCATATCTTGTGCATAGACTGTATAGCAGTATCTCCTCTAGCGGTGGCTGCCTGTGCCAGCTGCAGCAGTTTGAAAAAGAGTTTTGAGGACAGACTGGCCTACAGCAGCTTGCTGTTTTGTTTGTACATCTACACAGTAATGTTTTGTGAAAGTGTGTATGGTGGACCATGTGGCTGCCTTACAGATGTCTTCAATATTTCCTAAGAAAGCCATGGATGCCCCCATTTTCCTAGTGGAGTGTGGTCTTGGGGGGACGGTTAAAGTGCGGTTTGCCTTTTGATAGCATATCTGAATGCATTAACTATCCATCTGGCTATTCCTGATTTTGAAATTTGATTCCCCTTGTGCTGTGGTGCAAATGCAATAAACAGTTGCTTTGTTTTACGAAAGGATTTAGTTCTGTCCACATAGTAAAATAGAGCTCTCTAAGTCTAGTGTGTGCAGTGCTCTGAGCTATGGACTGTGGATTTTGAAAGAACACTGGCAGTTCTATTGATTGATTTGGAAATTGGATACAACCTTAGGCATGAATTTAGGGTTTGTTCTAAGAACCACCCTGTTGGCGTGTACCTGCATGAAAGGTTCTTGAATTGTAAGCGCTTGTAATTCACTCACTCTTCTGAGTGAGGTGATGGCCACTAGGAAAGCAACTTTCCACGTTAGGAATTGTATTTCACAAGGATGTAAAGGTGCGAAAGGAGGGCACATGAGTCTGGTAAGCACTATATTGAGATTCCAGACTGGGGAAGGTGGGTGGGGGGAGCTAGGAGGAATCACCCTTTTTAGACCCTCCATGAAAGCTTTGATTGCTGGTACCCTAAACAGTGAAAGGTGTTGTCTGTTTTAAAAGGTATGCTGCAATGGCAGCAAGGTGTAGCCGTATTGAAGAGTATGCTAAGTCACATCTTTGTAGGTGCAGCAGGTAATATATAATGTTTTGTATTGATGCGTCTAATGGATTGATTTGGTTATTGCTGCAGTAAATAACAAATCTTTTCCATTTAGCTGCATAGCACGCTCATGTGGTTGGTCTTCTTGCCTCCTTAATGATATTCATGCAATCTGGGGGCAAGTTAAGATATCCAAACTCTAAGACCTCAGGAGCCAGATCGCTAGGTTCATTTGGTTGGGATCTGGGTGTCTGATTTCTCCATGGTTCTGAGTTAGAAGATGAGGCGTAAGGTGCAGCCTTTGATGGGGAACTACTGAGAGTTCTAGGAACGTTGTGTACCAAGGTTGCTCGCCCATGTGGGAGCAACTAGGATTAGTGTGAGCGAATGTTGCCACAGTTTGCGTGCTACCAGCGGGATCAGTGGTGCTGGGGGAAAAGCGTACGCAAATCTGCCTGACCAGTTCATCCATATCGCATTGCCCTGTGACAATGGATGTGGGAACCTGGCGGCAAAGTATTGGCATTTTGAGTTTTCTTTTGTGGCGAACAGGTCTATTTCTCGGTGACCCCACTCCTCGAAGAATGGTTGGAGGACCTGGGGGTGAATCTCCCATTCGTGTAATTGCTGGCTGTGCCTGCTGAGCAGGTCGGCAACTTGGTTGTCCTTCCCTGGAAGGTGTTCTGCCAGGAGAAAAATGTTTTTGGGAATCACCCACTTCCAGATGCTCTGTGCCAGCTGGGACAGTTGTGGAGAGTGCGTTCCCCCCTGTTTCTGGATATAGTACATTGCGGTCATGTTGTCCGTCCGGATCAACACTGTCTTGCTGTACAAGTATTTCTGAAATGCTTTCAGGGCTAGGAATATAGCTAGCAACTCTAGTTGGTTGATATGCAGCCTTCTCTGCTTGTTTGTCCAGAGGCCCTGTACCGTGTGTTGAAGGAGATGGGCTCCCAAGCCTGTCAGTGATGCGTCCGCTGTTAGCACTAGTTGTGGGACCGGCTCTTGGAACAGTCGCCCCTTGGAAAGGTTTTGTGGGTTCCACCACTGCAGAGAGATGCGAGTGCGACTGTCTACCAACACTAGGTCTTTTAGTTGTCCTTGAGCCTGGTTCCATTGCTGTGCTAGGCATTCCTGTAATGGGCGCATTTGTAGTCTGGCATGGGGCACAATGAATATGCAGGAGGCCATCATGCCTATGAGCTGCATAAAGACTTGAGCTGGGAGAGAGTGTTGTGGCTGGAATTTTTGAATAAGTGTCTGCATACTGGCTATCCTTGTTGAGTTTGGATACGCCTTTGCCACCCAGGTGTTTATGGTGGCTCCCAGCTACTTCTGTATGTGGGACAGTTGCAGATGTGATTTTGTGTAGTTGATTGAGAATCCCAAATTGTGTAACAGCTGGATTGTTTGAGTCGTGTGTTCTGCACATTGTTGGTACGATTTTGCTTGTATAAGCCAATCGTCCAGGTAAGGGTACACATGGACGTGCTGCCTCCTGAGATAAGCTGCCACGGTCGCTAAGCATTTTGTAAACACACTTGGAGCCGTGGTAACCCCGAAGGGCAAAACCTTGAATTGGTAGTGTTGACCTATTGTGAACCCGAGTTATATTCTGTGGGCAGAATGGATGGGTTTATGGAAATACGCATCTTTGAGGTCCAGTGTTGCTAGCAAATCCCCCCCGTTGTAGCAACGGGAGCACTTGTTGTAATGTGATCATATGAAAGTGCTCCGACAGTATGTATTGATTTAGGGGTCTGAGGTCTAGTATTGGCCTGAGATAGCAGTCCTTCTTGGGAATAAGGAAATATAGTGAGTACACTCCTTTCCCTTGCTGTTGCAAAGGGACTTGCTCTATGGCCCCCTTTTTTAGCATGCAGTTCACCTCTTGTTGTAATAGGGTGATGTGTTCTCTGGACATTGGACGATGTCTTGGTGGTATGTTTGGTGGTGTAGAAGTCAGTTCTAGGCAGTAGCCAGACTGGATAATTTCTCTCACCCACCTGTCTGTGGTAATTGTGTTCCAGATGGGTAGGAACTGTTGTAGTCTGCCTCCGACCGGTGTTATGTGGTCTGGAGGTAGTGCGATGGAGTCACTGTTTTGAGGCAGTGGAGGCTCTGGTGTTATTGCCTCCACGTCCTCTTCACTTGGTATTGTTACCTCTGTAGCCTCCTCTGGTGGTGTTTTTAGCAAAGGAGCTTTGTGCGTTACCTTTATATGAAGTCGTTGTTTGTGAGGCATGACCTTGTGTGTTTGCCCTATATGAGGAGCGACGAAAGGAGCCCCTTTGTTGCTGTAATTGCAATGCCCCCATAGATTTTGCTGTCTGTGTCCTTTTTCATTTTATCCAAAATGGTGTCGACAGCAGGGCCAAACAGAAAGTCCTGGTTAACAGGTTGATTAAGGATAGTGGACTGTACCTCATTTTGAAAACCAGAAATACGCAGCCACGCATGTCTGCGGAGGAGAACGCTAGTGTTGATTGACCTAGCTGCAGAGTCTGCTGCATCAAGCGCGCATTTGATGGAGGCGTTTGTTATGAATTTTCCCTCCTGTGTGAGATCTTGGGATGTGCTTTGAAAGGCTCAGGTAGGTGTTGCATTAGGGTCTCTAGCTGGTCGTAATGCGCCCTGTCGTACCGAGCCAGTAGAGCTCTTGTATTAGCTATCCTCCACGAGTTAGAGGCTTGTGCCGCTACTCTTTTCCCTGATGCCTCTAGTATCTTTGACTCTTTGTCTGGGGGAGGTGCTTCCCTGGTTGTTTGGGAGTTGGCCCTTTTACGTGCGTTGGCCACTACCAGAGAATCCAGTGGTAACTGCCCGTTGATGTAAGTAGGGTCTGTAGGGGCCGCCCTATACATTTTCTCTATTCTGGGGTTGATTACCCGTGCCCTGGCTGTGTCCTTAAATATGTCAGGTGCATGTTTCAGAACTACCTTTAACATGGGAAGTGTTTTGAAACTTTTTTCTGATGTAGGGAAGGTGTCAAACAAGAATTCCTCTTTAACGGGGTCATTATGCATATCCACGTTGTGGAAATGTGCAGCTCTATCTATGAGCTGATTAAAAACTACTGTGTTGTCAGTAGGAGACGGTAAAGTAGGGTAAGAGGACATGTCCGGGATGGGTGTTATAAGGGCCAGTTGGCTCTTCCCATGGTTCCTGAGGGTCAGGTTCC
This sequence comes from Lissotriton vulgaris, assembly GCF_964263255.1. Classification (NCBI taxonomy): domain Eukaryota; kingdom Metazoa; phylum Chordata; class Amphibia; order Caudata; family Salamandridae; genus Lissotriton; species Lissotriton vulgaris. The sequence goes on from NC_141689.1 coordinate 540,606,055, forward strand.
TGTGGGAAGTCCTATTCAGGCTGTGGCTCATCCCCTGTGTCACCTTCATTATCCCCGTGATGAGAGGGAGAATAAGGAATGTATGGATTAAAAGGATTAGTAGGCTTGATAGGTTGAAAAGGAATGAAGGGTCTAGAAGGAGAAGTCCCAAAGTCCTTTTTCTTCATTGGAATGGGGGACTGAGGTTGAAAGTCCAAAGGCCTCTTCTTCCTATGCAGGATGGTTACTTTGCCAGTCTGTGGATCAGTAAAAATGTTTGCTTGGTCGTCTGAGGGGTCTGGGTGGAAGAGTTCTTCCTCAACAGTCCTGGGTTGAGCCTTAGGCTTTGGTGTGTAGACGACTTTAGGTTTAGGAACCGGCTTTCTCGACTCGGGGCCTTTTTTCGGGTCGACTGTGTCTTTCGGCTCAACGCGTTTTTTGTGCTCCGTAGGCTTTTTCGGAGAAGTGTTATCTCCTGAGTCGATGTTTTTTGTGAATCGACTGGAGTCTTTAGTTTTTTCAGCTGAGCTTCTTTCCCGGAGTCGATTGTCTTTTTAGGATCGACTGGCGTCTTCAGATCCGGTGTTTTCGGTCCGAGAGTAGGTTCTGGCTTGGACGCGTGCTTCGGTACGGCGCCTTTTATTGGGTCAACGTTTTTTGGTGCCGAGTGTTTGTTCGGGTCGGCGACCTTCTTTGGTTCGGCGCCCTTGGGTTGTGTGGCCTTGTTCAGGTCGACAACGTGTTTCGGCTCTACACTTTTGGGCTGTACGGCCTTCTTGGGGTCGACAGTCTTTTACGGCTCGATGCTCTTTGGCTGTACGGCCGCTTTTGGATCGACGCCCTTCGGGTCGGCGACCTTCTTTGGCTCTGGAAACTTCTTCGGGACGGTGTTACTGGGCCCTGGGGTTTCTGAAGGTTTCGGTTTCGGAGCCGAGCCGGATGGCGGGCAGTCAAAACTTTTTTATGATCTTGGCTAAGGCCTTTGGCGATGCCTTGACCGGAGCCGTTGTTGTTGGGGTAGATGGTGTTGGGGGCAGGGTACTCACGGTTTGCCCTGGCAGGATCTCGTCATCGGAGTCCGAGTAGTCCTCTACGGTGACTATCTCTAGGTCGGAGTGCGGCGCCTCTTGTAGTTCCTGGTCGTCATCAAAGATGTTGTCCGGGTCTGGTGCCTGGCGCTGCATTTCTTGCCTGGCTGCACGTCGCTTCCGAATAGTTTTCTTGGATCGAAACTGTGCACAGGCTGGGCAGCTTTCCTCTTTATGGTCTGGGGAAAGGCACTTGTTGCATACTGAGAGCTCATCAGTATGTGGGAACTTGGCGTGGCATTGTGGGCACCTTTTAAATGGGCTTCTTTCCATCGACGGTCGGCTCACGTGGCGTCGAAATGGCCCAACGGCCCGCGTCGACGACCGCTTGGAGATGGAAGGCTGGATCGAATAGAGAAGGTACCGATCGAGAACGATACAGTCGAACCGAAGGCCTTTTGGCCTTTAGAAAAGTTTTGTTTCGCTTCCAAAGTTGGAGTATAGGAGTTTGCATCCGAACCCAATGGCGGAAAAAAACAATCTGATGATGGAGAGGAAGTTAAACAAATGGTCTCTGTTTCCAGATACCTAAGAGCCTTGCTAGATTTTTCAGATAACAACCAACACACACTGGGGTCGATTGTGGAAATATGATAGTGTACAAAAAAAGGAGAAATGCTCCTTTTTTTAGGTGTCCCCTCACTCACCAGGGTTGCCCCACGGTGACATGCTTCATCATTGGGGCCATCCCAGTCCTCTACGGGCTGGGGCGTGCTGCGACTTGCGACAGTTACGTAGGAGCACTTTATTAGACTATGTGTGGTGCATGTGTATTTGAGGAGTGGACTATGTGATGTGTGTTAAAAATACCTGCCCAGCAGGTTTACAATAAACTTTATTCTTGCCTCTAGGTGGTAATATTAAAAACGGGGTGGAAGATGGCGACCTGAACGGACGCTCGATTCCCGGCTCCGCAAGCCTGTGCGTTCCGCACCTATATCCTGACCCCAAACCCGGCCTCGCACCGCAGCGGAACATAGCTACGACTGCACTGACACTCCCAGTGCTCCACCGAGGTCCCTACCTGCCAGATTTCCGAAGATATCGTCGCGTCGGGCGGCGGTCCCCATGTCCGGGCGCTGAGACCAGTGCTGCTCCTTGCCGCCGTGGACCTCCAGACCGGCAGAAGTCCGCTGAGTCCTGGAAGCGGGGATCCGCTTTCTGGTAGCAACGTCGCTGGGGGAGTCGAACGGATCCTTTTCGCAGCACCTGGCGCCCCGGCCTGTGTGATCGGTACGAAGGGGTGCAGCGCTCCTTTGTTGTGATCGTCTCCCTGGCTGAGGCTGACCTGCGCAGTCCGGTGTGAGTGGGTCGCCCCAGGATTGCCCAGACTTACACCGCGGCGGCAGTGCTCTCTCTATCGCAACGCTCCGGAACCGAGAGGCACGTTGGCCCAGTCCCGAACTCCTTGGGACCGACTTTGCCCCCTTCTTGTACTGCGCCCCACCGGACACTGAAAATGGCGGCTGCCCTCCCTACTGCGGAGACTGTCCTCTCGCTTCGCACCAGCTACCCCCTGCCAGACAACAAATGGGAAGCTGTGCTGCGCACAAAGCCTCGCGCTGAGGAGCAGCATAACACGCAGACGGAGCCGACCTGCCGGGATGTCTTTATGGCACTGATTGAGCTCGGGGCGGAATGGCGAGCACTCTCTAGCAAGGTGGGAGACAACACAGCATGGCGGTCAGAGTGGGTCCGACCGGCCGCCTCCCGGCGATGGGCTGACTCGGCATTGATGAGCGCGGAGGGGGAAGTCGTGGGACCGAGCACTGATAAGGAGGTGAGGATTGCCCATCTACGCCACGACTCCCGTGAATGGCAGTCCGACATTGGTACCGGGGATACATTGTTGCAAACATCACTGGAGTCTGTGACCTTGTTTGTGGAGAAGTCGCTGTTTCCCCAACCTCCATTCACGCTGCAACTGTATCCCCCTGAGCTTGCTGCTTCTCAAGTGACTTTTTCCCAGCGACGGAAGGTATGTCCGTCTGTGAGTATGGGGGTGCTTCTCCTGTTTGCTTGTGGTTCGGCTGCTGCCTGGGGACCTCCATTTTGTCCCCGTCTCCCGTTTTTTCATCGACGGTGGCCATTTTACATCCCGGCTCTGTATGGATCGGGCCCTCATCGGTTGATGTGGTCAGGGGGACTATCGCGCTCTGGCCAGGGCTGAAGAACTCTGTTCGAAGATCGGGACTGACAGGCTGATGGGGACTCGGATTGGAACATCTACGACTATGCTTTGGATTGTGCAAACCGGAATGTCTCACTCCGTTTCATACCGAAAATAAGACTGCTATTGTTTTTCTATCTCACGGGGTGGGGATGGACTGCACGGCGGGTATGACCGGGAAGGATAATATTGGGCCCTCCTCCGGCTTTCTAGTAAGGGTTACTTTCCTCTTTCTTCTTCCTTTGTCTCTTGTTCTATATTTCGGGTATTCTATTGGGCGACAGACACACTGCAAGGGGGGGGGGGTAGGCCGTAGCCTCTGCATGCGTGTAGGGTGGGGGGTTTTAAATGTACGTTTTCTTTCGTTTCTATGGGCCTTCATTTTTTTTTCTTTCTTTCACTTTTTCTCGTCTTCTTTCTGTCCTTGGGCTGTTGTTTGGTTTGTAGCTGGGTGGGTTCCTGTCGCCATTCGCCATATTGCTGGCTTAATTATCCTGTACTGACCTTCGTGATGCCGCTAGTTTGATTGCAACGCTATTCTGTCTCATGGGACTCGCCTGTTTATCGCAGACTACCTGTTCTGTAGTGGGACTAACTGGACAATGGCTCTCCTGGACCTAATTCTCGTTATTGTCTTATAAAACTTTAAATTAACCTCATTTATCCTACATATCGGCAGTATAGTACGATCCAGTGTAACTTCAATTGTTTGTCCAATAATGTCATCCTACTGTCGATGTACCGTATGGTTTGCAACAGTGCTTACAGTTTCGTGGCCGGCCAGGTGGTTGTAGGCCCGTATTTGTTTGCTGCTTATGCACAATAAAGGTTTCCAAAAATTAAAAAAAAAAAAAAAATACGGGGTGGAAAGATAGGCTGCCCTAAACGTAATGTGTCCAGATGTACCTATCAACTCCTATCGTCGACATGTTTCGTGCATACCCCAAGCACTTCTTCGGGACTACACAGGGACCAGCCCTGTGTTCGCCACTCCTTAGCTCTTCAATGAGATATTGATGAATAAGTTTAAATTTTAAAATTAAAGTTAGACTGCAGCAAACTATATTAAGTGCATGCAATGATACCTACGTATTTGTTCCAAAAACACGTGGTTTATTTCCTGAGACCTAACTGGGCCCCATGGATTCGGAGGGGTTCGGTATCCTAGCAGCTTTGTGCACCGGATACCTCCTACTTTTAGGCACCTACTTGTGTCTGTGTCAGGATGGACACAAGTAGGTGCCTAAAAGTAGGAGGTATCCGGTGCACAAAGCTGCTAGGATACCGAACCCCTCCGAATCCATGGGGCCCAGTTAGGTCTCAGGAAATGAACCACGTGTTTTTGGAACAAATACGTAGGTATCATTGCATGCACTTAATATAGTTTGCTGCAGTCTAACTTTAATTTTAAAATTTAAACTTATTCATCAATATCTCATTGAAGAGCTAAGGAGTGGCGAACACAGGGCTGGTCCCTGTGTAGTCCCGAAGAAGTGCTTGGGGTATGCACGAAACATGTCGACGATAGGAGTTGATAGGTACATCTGGACACATTACGTTTAGGGCAGCCTATCTTTCCACCCCGTTTTTAATATTACCACCTAGAGGCAAGAATAAAGTTTATTGTAAACCTACTGGGCAGGTATTTTTAACACACATCACATAGTCCACTCCTCAAATACACATGCACCACACATAGTCTAATAAAGTGCTCCTACGTAACTGTCGCAATTCGCAGCACGCCCCAGCCCGTAGAGGACTGGGATGGCCCCAATGATGAAGCATGTCACCGTGTGGCAACCCTGGTGAGTGAGGGGACACCTAAAAAAAGGAGCATTTCTCCTTTTTTTGTACACAATATCATATTTCCACAATCGACCCCAGTGTGTGTTGGTTGTTATCTGAAAAATCTAGCAAGGCTCTTAGGTATCTGGAAACAGAGACCATTTGTTTAACTTAGTATTTGGAGGGCGAGCCTAGCTAAAGTTCCTCTAACTCCCTTCCTTTTTGATGGAGAGGAAGCCCATGCGCACTGTAGTCCAAGGGAGGAGTCACCTACCTTGTGATACTTCGAAAACTCTTCCAAGACAACAAGTGCAATCATCCGGACCCAACACTAGGCGGCGATCTATGCACAAGATATGAATTCAGCAGCCCACATGCCACGAACAGAGTGTCCCTCCCCCCCCCCCCCCACCCACTCCCAACTGCTTTTGCCCATATTACATTGCTGCCATATTGTCCGGACTAAGACAACTTTCCCTACTAGATGAGGTTGAAATTGCTTTTAATACTCCAAGTAATTTATGAGAAGACTTTTCTGTTTGCTGTCCCATAAACCCTGAATTGTCACATGTTGGAGATGCACACCCCAACCTGTTAAAGATGTGTCTGTTGTAGAATGACTTGTGGAATGGGGTCAACGAAAGGCCACCATTTTGATACATTTTGTGTGTTCGACCACGGCAGAGAGCGATGAGTGCGGCTGTCTACCAACACTAGATCCATTAATTGACCTTGTGCCTGATTCCAATGCTGTGTTAGAAATTCCTGAAGGGGTGCATGTGCAACCTCGCATGAGGCACTATGTGAATGCATGATGCCATCATCTCTAACAACTGCATGAAAGTCTTTACTAGCAGGTGCTGGTTTAACTGAAACTGCTCTAAGATCCTTTGGAAATCTTGAATTCTGGCTACAATGGGATAAGCTAGAACTGTATGGATATTAAGCGTTGCTCCTAGATAAGTTTTGAGTTGTGAGGGTTAAAGAAGGGATTTTTGCGCATTTACTGTACATCCCAATTGATGAAGGTTTATTGAAGACTGAATGTGTTGTAAACACCTTTCCTGTGTTTTGGCTTTGATGAACCAATCTAAAAGGTGTGGGAAGACATGGATTTGCTGTCTTCGGCGAGGAGTTGCTACTACTGCTAGAACATTTTGTGAATACTGTGGGTGCAGTAGTCACTCCGAATGGAAGTACTTTGAATTGGAAGTGCTTTCCTACTATCACAAATCGGAGGTATTTGCAATGTGCTGGATGGATTGGAACATGAAAGTATGAATGCTTTAGGTCAGGTGTAGACAAAGTAGTTTTGCTGTAACAGTAGAAGCACTTGTTGGAGGGCGACCATGTGAAAATGCTCAAATAGTATATATAGATTTAGGGGCCTTAGATAGAATATTGGTCGTAGAAACCCGTTTTTTGGGAATTAGGAAATACAGTGAATATACTCCTAAATCTTGGTATTTTAAATGTAAATTGAAATTGATACTTGTATAGCGCACTACTCACCCGCAAAGGTCTCAAGGCGCTTATACGAATACTGCTGTGGAACCCCTCCTGGCTTTCCCTGTGAGGCGTCCACTCCTGGGCACCCCCAAGGTGGAGGCCAGGCATCCTTAGCGTTGTGGGGGCCGTTGTGGAGATTAAGCAAGCTATTGCCCAGAGTTGCAGAGTGATACTCCATGATTGGAATAGGCACCGAGGCGAGAATTATCAGGTCCGTGGACATTTTGAGCCCAAGACCCGCCGAGGCGGGGAATTGAACCCTGGACCCAGGGCTAGACCTCTGCATCAGGGACTGCCGCTCTAATCATTGAGCCACACTTCTCCACGTATTCTCCAGTGTATTGGAACAGGTTCTAAAGCTCTTTTTGCTAAAAGAGCTTGTACCTCCTGTGAGTAGCTGTAAGCATTGTAATGACAGCTGATGATTGCGAGGTGGAATGTTGGGAGGATCGCTGTTGAGTTACTGACAATAACCATGTTGGGTAATTTGTAATACCAACTTGTCTGCAGTTATTGCATGCTAAGTGGGAAGAAAGTACTGTAGTCTTCCCCCGACTGGTGTTAGATGATCGGAGGGAATGGTAGGCAAGTCACTATTTATTGGGAGATGGACTGGTACGTGTTGACGTACCTCTTCCTCTAACTTTGAAGTTGTCCCCTCTGTAGGCTCCGTAATAGAAACTCCTGGGTGAAGTGGGCTCTATGTTTTTTGTATAAGAGAAACTATTGGGATCTGAGGTGTTACCTTTGAATCCTCCCCAAGAAAATAACCTACGAAAGGAACTTCTGCTGGATGGGGACTGCAAAGCTCCCATAGATGTTGCCACGTCTGTGTCTTTTTTCATTTTCTCAAGGGACACATCTACTTGAGGTCCAAACAGCTGTTCCTTATCAAAAGGGACATTTAAAATAGCCTGTTGAACCTCTGGCTTTAAACCAAAAACCCTAAGACATGCATGTCTATTTGAGGAGAATGCTGGTATTAATACCTTTTGCGGCAGTGTCAGCAGCATCTAGTGCACATCGAATCAAATAATTTGTTATTCATTTCCCTTCTTGCACTAGCTCCTGCCCCTTTTGCTACCCTGTTCTGGAAGGTATTGTAGACTGTCCTCTATTTCATCCCACTAGGCTCTGTCATACCTTCCTAAAATAGCTTGAGTATTAGCAATGCTCCAAGGTTGGCAGATTGTGCCACTATTCTCTTGCCCGCTGCATCAATTAATTTAAACTCCATGTCTGGTTGAGGTGCTTCTGCTCTTTGTGAATTAGCTCTTTTGCGAGTATTTGATACTACAAGAAAATCTATAGGCAGCTGACCTTTGATACAAATTGGGCCAGATGGTGGAGGTTTGTACTTTTTAATCAACAAGAGGTGTTAAAACACTGCCGTGTACTGGGTCCTTAAAAATGTCATCTGTATGTCTCAACATACCCTTCAACATAGTTACACTTTGTGTGGTTCTATGTGTGGAACCTAAAGTCTCAAAAAAGAAATCCTCCTCTAGAGAGTCTTTATGTAGAGCAACTCCATGGTAAGAGGCTGCTCTCGAAATCAACTCCTCATAAGCTATGTTAACATCAGGGGTGAAGGCCAGGTAGGGTAGAGATCAGGATCATTACCTACTGGTTGATCATAATCAATCCATAGATCTGTGGGTGGAGGACTCTTATCTCGTTCATCAATGTCAGGTTGTGTCTGAGGAGAACCTTGTTGTGTAATCTGAAGGGGATTTGACCCTGGTGATGGTTATAAGAGGAGGAGGGGCACTAAGGGAGAGGATAGCTGGGGCTTGTAGCCAGGTCCTTCTTTTTCTTCAAAGGAATTGTAGGACTTGTATCCTATGTAGCAGTTGTTTTCTTGGAAGGTGTATCATCCTTGGATACAATGTATCCAGTATCTGGATTTATGTGGAGCCGTTTCTGTTTAGGGTCCAATTTCTCTTTCATGATGTTCAAAATCTGTTCCGGAGAATTTAGAAGGGGATCTTCACTTTTCAGAGCCAAAGGAACAAGTTACTTACCTTCGGTAACGATATATCTGTAAGAAACAGATTCCTTACCTTAGAATATCCCCAGGCGTCAGACTGGATCCAGAAACTTTTGCGTAGCAATACCCCTGCACATCGTTAGGCGTCGTCTCTGGCTCCGCGTCCGTCGTCGGCGTCGTCTGCGCCGGAATGACGTCGGAGTACTTAGATGCCGCCCATGAGTGCTGACGTCAGTTCTTAGACACAGCTTTTCCGTGCCAGATACGCAGAGCCATGCTAGAACCAACACTGGTACCATGAAACTAGGGACCTGAAAGGGGATGACCTTAACCCTAGGTATCAGTTCGCAGAACGGGGAGGATGAGTGGGGCGGTAAGGAATCTAATACTAACTACTGTTTCTTACAGATATATCGTTACCGAAGGTAAGTAATGCAAATGCTACTTACCAGTATGCATCTGTTCTTGGCATGTAGGGCTGCTGACATTCATATCTGTGCATAGATCGCCGCCTAGTGTTGGGTCCGGATGATTGCACATTGTTGTCCTGGAAGAGTCTTCGAAGTATCACGAGATAGGTGGCTCCTCCCCTGGACTACAGTGCGCATGGGCATCGCCTCCATCCCCAGATTGTTTTTAGCCATTGTGGCTGAGATGGAGTGAACTATGTGAGCGATGACCATGCTATGAGCATATATATGAATACTGCAGCTGCTACAGGCGCCGGGGAGGAGGGCGGGCGATATGAATGTCAGCAGCCCTACATGCCAAGAACAGATGCATACTGGTAAGTAGCATTTGCAGTTTGAGGCATGTGGGCTGCTGAATTCATATCTGTGCATAGAATACATAGCAGTCCCCCCATTATCGGCGGCCGCCCGTGCCAGCTGCAGCAGTTTGGAAAAGTGTCTTGAGAACAGCCTGACCTACAGCTGCCTGCTGTTTAGAGTGCACGTCTACACAGTAATGTTTAGTAAATGTATGTGTGGTAGACCATGTGGCTGCTCTACATATATCCTCTAAGGGAATGTTCCCAAGGAAAGCCATAGAGGCCCCCAACTTTCTGGTGGAGTGGGCTCTTGGTGGAATTGTAAGAGTGCGTTTAGCCTTAGCGTAACAGATCTGAATACATTTCACGATCCACCTAGCAATACCAGCCTTGGAAATAGCGTTACCCTTGTGGTGTGATGCAAAGGCAACGAAAAGCTGCTTAGTCTTTCGAAAATCCTTCGTCCTGTCAATGTAATACATTAGGGCCCTTTTAACGTCAAGGGTGTGGAGCATCCGCTCCGCCAGCGACTCAGGATTCTGAAAAAACACCGGCAACTCGATTGTTTGGTTTATGTGGAATTGAGACACACCTTGGGTCGAAATTTAGGGTTAGTGCGGAGCACCACCCTGTTAGCATGGACTTGGAAAAAAGGCTCTTGGATGGTGAGGGCCTGCAACTCGCTAACCCTCCGTAGCGATGTAATTGCTACTAAGAAAGCCACTTTCCAAGTCAGAAACTGAAGCTCACAAGAGTGTAGTGGCTCAAAAGGAGGACCCATCAGCCTTGTGAGAACCACATTGAGGTTCCATTCTGGAGCTGGTGGCGTCCGTGGTGGAATGACCCTTTTGAGTCCCTCCAGAAATGCCTTAATAGCAGGCACCTTGAAAAGTGAAAGGTGTTGCCTATTCTGGAGGTATGCGGCCATCGCAGACAGGTGAATGCGGATGGAAGAATACGCCAAATTGCATTGGTACAGATGGAACAGGTAACAGATGATGTTCTGAATGGAAGCATCCAGCGGGTTAATGTCGTGGTTCGCACAATAAATGACAAACCGCTTCCATTTAGCCACATAACATGCTCTAGTAGTGGGCTTTCTTGCCTCCCGAATGATGTCCATGCAATCCGGGGGAAGATTGAGGTAGCCAAACTCTAGGACTTCAGGAGCCAGATCGCCAGGTTGAGCTGTTGCGGATCTGGGTGCTGAATGTCGCCATGGCTCTGCGTCAGAAGGCTGGGCGTGAGATGAAGCCTTTGATGCGGTACCACGGAAAGTTCCAGAAACGTGGTGTACCATGGTTGGCGAGCCCACGTTGGAGCAACCAGGATGAGAGTCATCGAGTGCTGCCTGAGCTTGGGCGCCACCAGCGGTATCAGAGGTGCTGGGGGAAAAGCGTACGCAAATCTGCCTGACCTGTTCATCCATATCGCATTGCCCTGCGATTGCGGGTGTGGGAACATGCGGCGAAGCTTTGGCATTTGGCGTTCTCCCTTGTGGCGAACAGGTCTATCTCTGGATGACCCCACCTTTGGAAGTACGGTCGGAGTACTGATGGATGTATCTCCCACTCGTGCATTTGGTGGCTGTGCCTGCTGAGCAGGTCCGCCATCTGATTGTCTTTGCCTGGGAGATGTTCTGCCATTAGGAAAATGTTCCTTTGAATGGCCCACTTCCACATGCTCTGAGCCAGATGAGACAGCTGCGGAGAGTGTGTGCCCCCCTGTTTCTGAATGTAGTACATGGCCGTCATGTTGTCCGTCCGGATCAACACGACCTTGTTGCACAGATGTACTTTGAATGCCTTTAAGGCCATGAAGATTGCCATCAGTTCTAATACATTGATGTGCATCTTCCTTTGCTGTAGTGTCCATAGTCCCTGCACTGTGTAGTGGAGTACATGCGCTCCCCATCCCTGGAGAGAAGCGTCCGTCGTCAGGATAATCTGTGGCACAGGCTCTTGGAACGGTCGGCCCTTGCAAAGGTTTTGTGGATTCCACCAATGCAGAGAGTTGTACGCCCGACCGCTCACCAACACTAGGTCTGTTAGTTGCCCATGAGCCTGAGTCCACTGACGTGCTAGGCACTCCTGAAGCGGACGCATATGTAACCTCGCGTGCGGGACAATGGAGATGCAGGAGGCCATCATGCCTATCAACTGCATGAACACCTTCGCTGGCAGCGAGTGCTGAGGGCTGAATCGTTGGATCAGCGTCTGAATACTGGCGACTCTCACTGAATTCGGCTGCGCAGTGGCCGCCAGAGTGTTTATTGTCGCGCCCAGATACTGCCGTATGTGGGCGGGCTGGAGATGAGATTTTGGGTAATTCAGTGAGAATCCCAGATCGTGCAGGAGATGAATGGTGCGGGACACGTGGTCGGCGCACTGTTGTTCCGACTTTGCCTGAATGAGCCAGTCGTCCAGATAGGGGTAGACGTGGATGTTTTGACGTCTGAGATGCGCCGCCACAGTCGCCAGGCACTTCGTAAAGACCCTGGGCGCTGTGGTGACCCCAAAAGGCAGAACCCTGAACTGGTAGTGCTGGTCTTGAATGGTGAACCTTAGGTACTTCCTGTGTGAAGGATGCAGGGGAATGTGAAAGTATGCATCCTTGAGATCCAGAGTAGCCAGGAAGTCCCCCTGTCGAAGCAGGGGGAGAACCTGCTGCAACGTGAGCATATGGAAGTGTTCTGACAGAATGTACCAGATGAGGGGCCTGAGGTCCAGGATGGGCCTGAGAGATCCGTCCTTTTTGGGGATTAGAAAGTACAGGGAGTAAACCCCTGTTCCCCTTTCTTGCAGTGGAACGAGCTCTATTGCCCCTTTTTGCAGCATGACTTGGACTTCCTGCTGCAACAAGTGCAAGTGCTCGCCGGACATAGGACGGCTTCTTGGAGGTATGTTTGGTGGAGTGGAAGTGAGTTCCAGACAATAGCCGTATTGGATAAGAGATTTGACCCACCTGTCCGTGGTGATGGATTTCCACGCGGGCAGGAACTGCTGGAGTCTCCCCCCGACTGGTGTTGTGTGGTCGGGGGGCAGTGACAAGGCGTCACTGTTTGCTGGCGGTGGAGGACCTGGAGCGGTTATTTCCACGTCCTCTGCCTTTGACGTTGTTGCCCCGGTAACCCCCTCTACCCTTGTTGGTGTATGAGGATTGGGTGTTGCTTTTATAGTACTGCGTGGATTGTGATGCCTGACCCCTTGAGGTGCCTCTGTTATTGGAGCGGCGAAAGGAACCACCCCGAAACTGCTGGGACTGTAGGGCACCCAGAGACTTAGCAGTGTCAGTGTCTTTTTTCATCTTTTCAAGGTCTGCATCCACTTCTGGCCCAAACAGGTGGTCTGGATTAACTGTTTGGTTTAAGATGGTAGTCTGTATGTCTGGTTTAAAGCCTGATATTCTAAGCCATGCATGCCTACGCAGTAGCACGCCAGTGTTTATAGCCCTGGAGGCAGTATCAGCCACGTCCAGTGCGCACTTAATTGAAGCATTGGTGATAAGCTTCCCCTCCTGAATCAACATTTCAGCTCCCTCCTTGTACTGATCAGGTAAGTGCTGTAGAAGGGTTTCTAGGGTGTCATAGTGTGCCCTATCGTAGCGTGCAAGTAGGGCTTGCGTGTTCGAAATGCGCCAAATATTAGCTGCCTGCGCAGCAATACGTTTCCCTGAGGCTTCAAAGACCTTCGATTCTTTGTCTGGGGGAGGAGCATCACCCGTGGTCTGTGAGTTTGCCCGCTTACGTGCGTTGGAGACAACCAAAGAGTCCAGTGGCAACTGTCCCTTGATGTACGTTGGGTCAGTGGGCGCTGCCTTGTATTTTTTGTCAATACGAGGATTGACGACTCTTGCCCGGGTGGGCTCCTTGAAAACCTCAGGCGCATGCTTTAGCACTCCTTTGAGCATTGGCAATGTCTTGACAGTTTTTTCAGCCACCGAGAAAGTGTCAAACAGAAAATCGACATCCACTGGGTCGGCATGGAGGTCGACATCATGATTGGCCACCGCTCTCTCAATTAGAGCGTTGAAGGCTGCAGAGTCCTCTGTTGGGGAAGTTTTTGCAGCAAAAAGCTGCGGCTCGTGTCCTGACTGAGGGTCCTCAGGGTCGCCTCAAGCAGTCCATGGCTCATTGACCTCCTCTGGATCCGAGTACGCTGGATAATTGTACTCCTCCTCCTCATCCCCGTCACCCTCCCCAGCGTCAGAGTGAGTGGGTGAGAGTTCCAGACCTTGTGGAGATGCAGGCTCCATAGGGGCAGGAGTACCCGCAGAGTCCAACTTCTTTTTAAGTGGAATGTGAAAATGCTCCAACACAGGCTCCGGGGTGATCTTCCTTTTAAGGAGAGAGAGCTTGTCTGTGTTGGCGTCGATGACAACCTCTCGATGCTCCTCGTCCGCTAGTGGTTGATGCCATGGCTTCGGCACTACCAAGGATGCTTTAGGCGTAGACACCAGCTTCAAGGGCACCCCGGCCCCATGTTTCGGCGCGAAAGCCTTCGGCGCCGTCTTTGGCGGCAGCGTGAAGTGGATCGGCGTTTGCGCCTTCGCCGGTTTCTGCGGAGGCTTCAGCGCCACATCCTTCGGCTCGAGAGCCGCTGCTTCCTTCCGGATACGCTGAAGGGACTCCGTGACCTTTTTGGTAAAGGAGGGGGAGGGCTGGACCGGCTCGAGCGAGTCCTCCGAGTCCGGATTCGGGTCGGCGACCAAAGGCGCAGTCTTCGGAGCCGACACAGCACCTCCCTTGGCTTTGTTGACCGGGATCGGCGCAGCCAGAGACTTGGGGTCGTCCTGACGCTTTTTTGAGGCTTTCTTAGGGTCATCGACCTTCTTGGCGTCGACGCGGCTCTTCAGAGCGTCGACCAGCTTCGGCGCCGACGCAGCCGCGTTGGGCGTTTTCGCCTTCGGCTTCGACACGGGGGTCTTCGGGTCTGCCATTTTGGCGTGGCTCTTGATCTCGGCGGCCATTTTGGATTTCTTCGGCGCCGAGGCCTCTGGAGCCTTTGATCCCACCAGTGCGACTTGCACTTTCGGTTTCGATACTGATGGTGCGGATCCCGATGGCTTCACTTTCGGTTTCTGTACCGGGAGTGGCGCATCACCAATGTCCGTGGCCGGGCCCGGAGCCGGGGCCGTGGGACGAGTATTGAGGTCTTGGGTAAGGCCCGAAGGCGATCCCTCGACCTGGGCCTTATGCTGGGGTTCTGCCCCGGAGTCAGTATGAGGATGCTCTTCTAACGAGCTATCCTCCACGGTGGCAATGGCCCCGTCGTCGTCCCCTACCTCCTCGACGACTTCCTCGAACTCTTCATCTCCCGCGTCGTAGTTTTCATCCTCCGACGCCGGGTTAGAGTCCGAAACCTGTAGGACGGTGTCGTCTTCAACATCCTCCTCAAAGATGTTGGCTGGTGGGGGTGCCGATAACTGGGCCTGCAGTCTTGCGGCCCAACGTAGTTTGAGAGTCTTCTTCGACCGGAACTTGGAGCAGGCCATACACCTGGCCTCGTCGTGGTCCGGCGACAAGCATCTGTTGCACACAGGGTGCACGTCGAGGTGTGAATACTTAGAGGCACACACTGGGCACCTCTTAAACGGAGTTCGTTCCATGTTGAAGTAGTCTGGAGCGTCGTGTAGGCCCGTCCGCGCCGACAGCACGCGGAAGGGCAGCAAGTGTTCGGAGCCGATGAATAAACCAACCCGAACGATAGACAATACCGATGCGAGTCCTAAAGACCTTTTGGTCTCAAGTAAGGAAAGTTAAACAACTATCGATTCCGACAGAGGGAACCGAAACACATCCGAACCCAATGGCGGAAAAAAACAATCTGGGGATGGAGGCGATGCCCATGCGCACTGTAGTCCAGGGGAGGAGCCACCTATCTCGTGATACTTCGAAGACTCTTCCAGGACAACAATGTGCAATCATCCGGACCCAACACTAGGCGGCGATCTATGCACAGATATGAATTCAGCAGCCCACATGCCTCGAACCTTGTTCATATGAAAGAAACAGGTTAGTATTAGATTCCTTACCTTAGAATAGATACCCCAGCAATACCAACCCCGGTGGTGGGTCTGCGAACCAATACTTACACCAGAAAGTCCTGGAGGACGGAACGGCCAAAGAAGCCATCCCTCCGGACTTGACTGTCCAGGAAGTAGTGCCTCGCAAAGGTGTGCAGCGAGGCCCACGTAGCCGCCTGGCAAATGTCCTGCAGGGGGACTCCCAGACCCAGGGCAGTAGTAGCCGCCGTAGCCCGAATGGAATGGGCCCTCAGCCCAACTGGAGGCTCCTTTCTAGCCAAGGAGTAGCACGCCTTGATGCATAAGACGACCCACCGAGTGATGGTCCGCTTATGCACCGCCCGTCCCTTCTTCGCACCCACGTAACCAACAAAGAGTTGGCCATCCACCAGGAACTGGCGTGTGCGATCCACATAGAATGAAAGCGCACGTTTTGGGTCCAGATGATGGAGCCGCTCTTCATCCTTTGAGGGATGCGGAGGCGGGAAGAAGGAGGGCAAGGTGATGGACTGCCTGATGTGGAAAGCAGAGACTACCTTGTGCAGGAAAGAGGGTCTTGTACGCAACACCACCTTGTCCCGTTGAACAGATAGGAAAGGAGGTTTGCAAGACAGAGCCTGGAGCTCACTCACTCTCCTGGCAGAGGTGATGGCAACCAGGAAAGCTGTCTTTAAAGTGAGAAGACGGAGAGGACAAGAATGAAGTGGCACAAAGGTAGCGCACATCAAGAAAGTAAGAACCAGGTTCAAGTCCCACTGAGGCATCACAAAGGGGACAGGTGGAAACATGTGTGTGATGCCTTTCAGAAAATGAGTGACAATGGGGGACTTGAACAAAGAAGGCTGATCAGGTAGCCTTAGAAAGGCGGAAAGGGCAGAAAGGTAGCCCTTGATAGTGCCCGGAGCAGAGCCCTGCTGGGCAAGAGAAAGAAAAAAAGAGAAGAACCTCAGAATGAGGGACAGAAAGAGGATCCACAGCCTTTGCTGTGCACCATGCCACAAATCTGTTCCACCGGCAGGCGTATGCCGACTTTGTGGAGGGACGCCTGGCTGCCAGAATAACATTACAGACTTCAGGAGGCAAGTCAAATGGCCTCAACTGTCGCCG
The DNA here is from genome assembly GCF_964263255.1 of Lissotriton vulgaris. Taxonomy (NCBI): domain Eukaryota; kingdom Metazoa; phylum Chordata; class Amphibia; order Caudata; family Salamandridae; genus Lissotriton; species Lissotriton vulgaris. The sequence continues at coordinate 540,622,476 of NC_141689.1, forward strand.
CTCAATCTCCAAGCATGGAGGTGGAGACTGGACAGGTTTGGGTGGAGGACCGTCCCCTGCTGCTGCGACAGAAGGTCCTCCTGAAGGGGCAGGCGGATCGGGGGACCGACTGACATATTGAGTTGCTCGGGATACCAGTACCTTCGAGCCCAGTCCGGAGCCACAAGGATGACTTGGGACCGGTCGCGCTTGATCTTCTTCAGCACTCTGGGCAGAAGTGGTATAGGCAGAAAGGCGTATAACAGACCGCAATGCGTCGCCGAGCGAGTGCAGCCTTAGAAATTCCAACGCACAGAACTGATGACATTGCGCGTTCTCTTCAGTGGCGAATAGATCTAACCAAGGCTCTCCCCATTGAAGAAAGAATTCTTGCGCCACGTCTGAGTTCAGACGCCATTCGTGATCCATCGAGCACCTTCAGCTGAGTTCGTCCGCCCTGGCGTTCAGAGAACCTGCCAGGTGTTGAACCACCAGGGTCACGCCCTGATGTTCCAGCCACTGCCAGAGGCGCAGAGTCTCCTGACAGAGGGTCCAGAACCCCACACCGCCCTGTTTGTTGCAGTACTACATGGCGGTGGTGTTGTCCGTGAACACCTGCACTGCACTCCCTCGGACAGAGGGAAGGAATGCCTTCAGTGCCAGACGAATTGCCTGCAGCTCCAGAAGGTTGATATGGAGCCGGGACTCCGCCGGAGACCTCTGATCTCCGCTTCTCCCAAGTGGCCTCCCCAGCCCTGGAGGGACGCGTCCGTCACAACCACGTGCTCCGGTTGGGGAAGGGAGAGGGATCTGCCGTTGACCCAATCGCGGTCCATGAGCCACCACTGCAGCTGTCTCGCAGTGCCCTCAGAGATCAGGACATGGTCGGACAGGTTGCCCTGATGCTGGGCCCACTGAAACTTCAGGTCCCACTGCAGAGCCCGCATCCGCCAACTGGCGTGATGCACCAGAAGGATGCAGGAAGCCATCAGCCCCAGAAGCCGCAGTGTCAATCTGACCGAGACTCGGGATAAAGGCTGGAAGATTGGGATTGGAGCCTGTATATACCGAACCCTCTGTTCGGGCGGGTAAACCCGAAACTGCGCCGAGTCGAGAACCGCTCCGATGAAAAGGAGCTTCTGAGAGGGGCACAGGTGTGACTTCGGCACATTGATGTAGAACCCCAGCTGGTGCAAGAGGTCGGCCGTTGTCTGGAGGTGGCAGACGACTGTTTGGGGCGAGCCCGCCTTCAACAACCAGTCGTCGAGGAAGGGGAAGACTGAAACCCCTAACCTGCGCAGATGAGCTGCGACCACCGCCATCACTTTCGTGAACACCCGTGGGGCGCTGGTAAGGCCAAAGGGTAGCACAGTGAACTGAAAGTGCTCGTGGACTACCGTGAACCGCGGGTAACACCGGTGGGCCGGCGGGAGGGGGATGTGAAAGTAAGCGTCCTGCAAGTCCAACGCCACCATCCCGTCTTGCGGGTCTAGGGCAGCCAAGACCTGAGCCACAGTCAACATCATGAACTTCTCCTTCCGGAGGAAGCCGTTGACGTTCCGTAGGTCCAAGATAGGGCATAGGCCTCCTTTGCCCTTCTTGGGTACCAGGAAGTAGTGGGAGTAACAACCACACCCTACTTCTGGCCCAGGAACGCGCTTGATGGCCCCCTTGGCCAAGAGGGCCGTAACTTCCTCCTGCAGAAGTCGCAATGGTCCCCTGACACGTGGTGGTACTGCGGTGGCATGGCATTTGGGGTCGTCTCGAAGGGGAGGGAGTAGCCCCTCCGGACAATTTGCAGCACCCACCTGTCCGAAGTGACGGTGCGCCAGTGGGAGAAGTGATGGCGAACCCTGCCCCCCACGGGCGTCACATGGGCCTGAAAACTCGGATGGTTTTGAGGCAGATGCTGCGGGAGCGGGTGCGAACTGGGCGCGCCATTGTCCCCGACCGCCTCCCCGGCGGTTTCCACGGCCGCCACCGCGCTGAAGGTTCAGTTGAGGCGGCGTGTGGCTGGTGGCACGTGCGGGGGTGCCGCTTCCTTGGCCAGGAAAGGAGCGAAAGGCACCCGACTGCTGGCGTGGGCCGAGACGCCCAAGGACTTGGCCGTAGCCCTGGAGTCATTAAAGCGCTCAAGCGCGTGGTCTGCCTGGTCGCCAAACAGGCGACGGCCATCGAACGGCATGTCCAGAAGAGTAGCCTGGACATCAGGCGAACAATTGGCGCACCTCAACCAGGCGTGGCGTCGAACCGCCACTGTCGTAGCCATCGCTCTGCCCAGTGTATCAGTGGTATCCAGTCCGCACCGAATAGAGTACCGTGCCACATCTCGACCCTCCACTAGGGCTTGGGCGAGTTTAGCCCTGACCTCCTCAGGGCATTGTGGCAGCACGTCCGCAACCGTGTCCCACAGGGTGTGGGTGTAGCGGCCCAAGAGGCATGCGGTATTGACTGACCGCAGTCCCAAACTAAGGGACGAGAACACTTTCTTACCAAACTGCTCAAACCTCTTGGATTCCCTGTCGGGAGGAACCGATGGGAACGCGGTCTGGGAGTTAGAGGCCTGGATAACCAGGCTCTCGGGGGTGGGGTGGGTCGACAGGAAGCTAGGGTCACCCGGAGCCGGGCGGTAGCGTCTGGCCACGTTCCTGTCCACAGGCTGCCCTGAAGCAGGCTTGGACCAAGTGCCCAGCAGAACGTCACATAAGGCCTCATTGAACGGCAGCAGAGGCTCGACCGAGCTTGCCTGCGGTTTGAGGACCTCGGTGAGGAGGTTAGTCCTCACGGCCGCTGAGGGGAGCGCAAGGTTCAAGGCCTTAGCCGCCCGCATCAACACTACACTGTAGGCTGCCCCCTCCTCCGTAGCCACGGTAGGAGGAGAGACAAAACCAGTATCTGGAGAGAGGTCCAGGTCAATGGCTTCCCCAAGCTCCACTATCCAGTCCGCTTGGTCCTGACACTCCCGTGTCAGAGGTTCCACAGACCCCTCCCAGTCCTCGTCGTCACCCAATTTCTGGTAGCCAAGATCAACAATCGGGGCCCGTTCATTAAAGTGGAATGTACCTACCGCCGTCTCATACGGCTCCCAACGGGGCCGTGTCGACGGCTGAACAGGAGCGACAGAAGGACTGGGGCCGGCGTCGACCGAAGTCGGCGCCGGTGGTGACACCCTCGGGGACGGCGCCGGAGAGGTCGTCAGGTCGACCCGGATCCGGTCGGGGCCTGCGGCGCCGTGACCGAAGTCGGCGGCGGCGCCGGGGCCGAAGCTGCCGACGGCGTCGGTGCCGGAGCACCCGACCCGCTAGGCCCCGGAGCCGGCGGAGAAGAGAGCGACCTCATGGCCATGAGGTACTGCTCGATCTCCTCCCGCGTCGCATTGTGCTCAGGGATCCGTAGGTATGGGGCAGGATGCGGCGCGTGTGGCTTCGGCGGAGCCGCGTGGGTGGTGCCACCCAAAACCCCGGCCGCGTCGGGGGGCAGTCGGAGGAGCGATGACGCCGCTCCGACCTCTCATGCCTCTTACCTGAGGAGGAACCAGAAGACCGATGCAGACTTCCGGAGCTGCGAGGGCTCCGACCCCGCGACCGGTCCCTCGACCTCCCGTGGGACCGGGACCTCGAATGGCGCGGGGCCTACTGCCGGAGCTCGAGCCGCTTGCGGGACCGCTCCCACCTAGCCTTCGACGTCAGGGCTCGACAGTCGGAACAGGATCGGTCATCGTGGTCGAGGCCTAGACACTGCAGACACAGGCGATGGGGGTCGGTATTCGACATCAGTCGACTACACTTCGAGCAGGGCTTGAACCCGGGCATCCCTACCGGTACCTCAAAAATGATCAAAAAAGTTTTAGTCAAAAAGTGACTAAGGGGTAGAGCTTCTCCGGATCTGCGCTAGCTGGCGCGGAAAAAAGAAGAACTGACGTCAGCGCGCATGGGCGGCGTCTAAGTACTCCGACGACGTCATGCCGGCACAGACAACGCCGACGACGGACACGGAGCCAGAGACGACGCGTAGGGGTATTGCTACGCAAAAGTTTCCGGATCCAGTCTGAAGCCTGGGGATATTCTAAGGTAAGGAATATAATACTAACCTGTTTCTTTCAGATGTTTCGGTGCCGAACCAGAACAATGTTTTGTCTTTCAGAGTCGAAACTTTGTCTCGACTCGAGCCTGAGCCGGAAGGCTTAGTCTGTTGTTTTGGTGCCGGGCCCGAAGGCGGGGCATTCAAAATAGTCTCTCGATGCAAACCATAGCCTGAAAGCAGTGATGGCCTGGAGCCTTGGGTTTAATGAGAACAGGTTTGGTGGGCAAAGGCTTTTTTTTCCGTCACACCCCCCTATCCCGCTGGAAGTTCTTCGGACGGTAGGTCGGTCTCGAGCTCTGAGTCAGATTAGTGAATGGAGAGTACTTTCTCCTCCTCCGCTGCCGATGCTTCCATCTCCTCTTGATCGGTACTTTCTCCGAAGATATCTGGCTTGTACTCTATGTTTTGTCTCTGCATGTCCCTTCGTCGAGTCACAATTTTCCTCCTTGCGCTCTGGTCAAAGGCACAAGTTGAAGACTTTGTGCAGGTTGGTGCAAGGATACTTGGTGCGGAACCGGGGACAGAATTGAAACTGTGTCCGTTCCATCAGGGGTAGACTAGACTAGTAAGAGGGAGTAAAAGTCGAAAGAAACAGCTAGGCCCGAAGGCTGCCCACGACGTCCTCTGGATCGAAGATATAGTTTTTTCGCTTTTTTTCGACTTGTGCGACTAAAGGCACGCTTACGAAAACAATACCAACGAGGGTACAGTGTGTTGCACGCCGAGGGTATCCCAAAGAACAGTGTTGAACCGGAGTACCACAAACCACGTCCAAAGCAGATGGCGGAAAGAAAACAATCTAACAATGGAGTCGATGCCCATGCGCATTATCACCGAAAGGAGGAGTCACCTTACCTTGTGACTAGGAAACACTTCTTCATAGAAAGACAACTTGCAAACATCCGGACCTGCCACTAGATGGCAGGAGTATGCAAACCAAGTGTATTTACAGATCACATGCCTCGAACACTCAATTTACACAAGGCTGGTGCGCCCGTTCCAAGACCTTTCCCCTCTGCATGAATCCTTCTTTCTGTTTTTCAAAGGGCAAGTCTCCGTATGTATGATAAAAAGTACCTTTCTGAAAAACAGCAACTGTGCTCATGTTCTATCTAAATGCTATGAGATTGTGCTTTACCGATCAGTGAAAAAAAAACAGGGCACTCTGTTGTTCGACCTTGAACGAAATATTTAGACTATATCCCAAGAAGGGCTGAATAATATTAAGATGTGCAGCCTATTTCTAAAATAAAAGAATGGCACAAAAATAAATGTTTTGTGTTTATGCAAATGTGGCCTAACCTAAGATGGAACTTACTACACACTCTGCTTTTTACAATACCACAAGGCGATGGTGTTACCTACAACCACCTGCACCAGCCTTTGCTAGATGAAAGGAAGACTCAATGCCAAGCAGAAGGCCCTCATGTCCAGAAGGTCGCTATGGAGCGGAGACTCCACCGAAGACCAGACCTCTAATCTCCACCTCTCCCCTATTATCTGCCCCAACCCAGGAAAAACCATTTGTTCACTACTGTCAGCCCTGGGATGGGTAGAGAGAGGGTCTGCAGCTGACCCAATCATAGTCCAGCAACCACCGTAGTAGTTATTTGGCAGTCTCCTCTGACATCTGGTTGTGGTAGCAGAGGTCCTGTTGATTTTGGGCTCACTGAAACAACAGATCTCACTGCAGAGGTTGCATATGCTAGCATCCTCAGAGTCAACCTCACTAAAATGCAGGACACAAACGGAAATATTAGGATCATAGTCTGAACATCCAGGACTTTTTTTTGGGGGGGTGGGGGCCAAGGGGAGGCTTAAAACCGACCAGTGAAAGGCTCTAATGAAGGGGAGCATCTGAGAAGAAATCAGCCTTGACTATAGCATGTTGATAGTGAAACCTAAAGATGACATGAGGATCGTCGTAGTCTGGAGGTAGTCATTGACTGATTGGGGTGAACCCGCCTTCACGAGCCAATTACTTAGGTAGAGGAAGACTAGGACCCTTGAACTTCCAAGGTATGCTGCCACCACCATCACTTTCATGATCACGCGAGGGGCAGTGTTGAAACCAAAGGGGACCACAGTGAGCTGAAAATGATCCTGCCCCACAACGAACCCCAGTTCTCACAGATGGGCCCCTCAGGACAGGTATATGGAAATAGGAGTCCTGCAAACCTAACACCACCATTCATTTAATTTATTATCTTTAAAGAAAAGTACACAGTAAAAAGAGGAACATTTTAAAAAACAGTCTCATTTCTCAGTGCCCGTTCCCAATAGCAAAATGTGACGATTTTGAGGAGGGCAGTGCAGGCTCTTTAAACCCAAAAACCTACTTGATGGTCCGCATGTTAATGAATAAAACAACCTGACACAACCCTCACATATACAGTTCAGGTTTAACTTTTCTGCTACTGAGGTGTCCTTAAAAATACATTTTAAAATCCCACAAAACATTAAAAAAATAAACATTCTATATAAAATATTATGATTAAAATTCATGACCATGTACTTTAAACCAACTATAGTCCGTTGCTAGTCTGTGTTCATTGACATACGTGTCTGATCTGCAGCTTTCGAGAACATTCCCACAGAAAAAATGCTCGTCATCAGTCAGTTGAAGCAACTTCCTATACTTCCTTCTCTATGCTCACTGGTGGCAAACCTTTTAATTAGGGGAAATAAGAGTCTTTTAGAGTAAATAGAGTAAAAACTACAAAAGAATAAAATGTTTAACAGTGATGGCGTGAACTCCCATTACATGGACAGGGGCGGAGTCCAAATGTTCCTGAAATCCTAAGGGGAAGCATAGGATTTATTTCACAGTGTCAGCCCTGAATCGAAACAACAAACATCTCTCCCGTCGCCCCAAAGGTTTTGTTAAATACATCATCAGTAATCTGTCCACTCCTAAATTCATATATGCTTCTACGCTTGACTTGAAAACTTGGGGACACCTCTGCCTTCAAACTGCTACGGACCCTACCTGACAGCAGCAACTTGTCTTTTGGCCCTTCAGGTAACAGGGCTGTCACCACCAAAAACTCGCCGGACCCGCCTCACGGATCGCCGCGGGAGTTGAAATTGACCAGGAGGAGGGGCTTGTGCGAGTGAACCGGCAGGGCTGCGAGCAGGGACTCCGTGGACCAGGAGTCCCTGCGTGGGCCTGATCACCGCCAGCTGGCCTGCTCGGCCTGATCACCGCCAGCTGGCCTGCTCTCCCTGCCGGCCCCCCCCCCCCCCTCCCCTCCCCCCCCCCGCCCACGGAGACAAAAGAGAGGTTTGGACTCTGCTCCAGCGGGACACCTCTGCCTTCAAACCGCTACGGACCCTACCTGACAGCAGCAACTTGTCTTTTGGCCCTTCAGGTAACAGGGCTGCCACCACCAAAAACTTGCCGGACCCGCTTCACGGGTCCCGCAGCGCGGATCGCCGCAGGAGTTGAAATTGACCAGGAGGAGGGGCTTGTGCGAGTGAACCGGCAGGGCTGCGAGCTGTGAGCAGGGACTCCGTGGACCAGGAGTCCCTGCGTGGGCCTGATCACCGCCAGCTGGCCTGCTCTCCCTGCCGGCCCCGTTCCCCCCCGCCTACCCCATCACCAGGGACTTATTACACATCGTGCAACCGCTGCGCGGGGGAGCGCCCGGGGCTAAGCCCGGGCAAAGGGCGGGCCCGTTTAAGCCCGTTCAAGCCTGTGCAAGACTGGTCTGGGCCTACCCTTTTTCACTTTGCTTTTCGACATCCCTTCTACACCCTGGTAGCTGTTCCTCTGCTATTTCCTTCATTTCCACCTATTAACGTGCTACTACAGCGATACCATGACCACAAGGGGTAGCAGGAGCAAGACGGCTCAGGGCTTGGGCCAGGTCACCGGTCCAATTGACCAATTCATTACCAAAGGTAATGATGCAATCAACCAGTGGATTGTACTTCTAGAAAGACGCGTTTCGCAGGATCTTGCCGCGGGGCGAAGATCTTCAATGGGCCTTCTGGCTCTAGCTACAACACCTATTCAGTCAGGAACAAACGCCCCACTATTGCATGAAGCTCGTGTAGACATACATACCATCCCAATGAGTGTTGATTTATCTGCCACTCGTCTCTCTCTGGGCGAAATCACCTTGGAAGACTTGGAGAAAACACCGATCATGGTGATAAGCCCCACTCAAATGGTCCAGCAAACCTTGGTAGAGCCGCAAACGTTAGTAGTTCCCTCGATTATAACAGACAAGGGGACAAGGGAGGGAGCAATTCCTAAACAAAACGGCACCAGGCTAACAGATAAAAATAAACAACACTGCCCTCCAAAGCATAAAAGATCTAGAAAATCTCCCCGTACCTCTCAAAAAAATAATTCTACAAACTCCCTACCTGCAAACATGGACGAACTCTCTGCAGCAGCTGCATTTTCGGATGCTGTCGAGAGGGGATCCGCTGCTGGCATTATAAACCACTTAGAACTAAACGCGCAAGTGTTAGCCACTATTAAGGATCTTATAAAGACCCAACTAATACCAATTGAACGATCCTTAATTAACATCGAGAAACAAATTGCCAGGCTTATCAACCTTTCAAGTCACCAAAAACCTATTAGCAGCACTCTAGCTCCTCCAGCTCCCACTAATGCAAACAACACCAAGGCAGCTACTGCACAGAAACCTGCACCTCCACCACTAACATCCAAAACTCCCACGATCCCTACCAACTTGCAAGTGAATCCAATAGAGATCAAGGATACTACTCAGCAAGCACAGGGGAAGATGGGAATACCCGCCGACCCATTTAAAACCAAACCCAAGCTTTTTCCCCCCAAAACTCTAGATCTCCAGCAGGGTGGAGATACTACAAAAAAACCAGTAAGACCTAAGAGGCCTATCCACCTCCCCCCAGAGGCAAGCCCCTATACTGTGATCCTCAAGGGGGTCCCAGAATTAGAGGATAACATGAGGGAATCTGCCTGGTCTTTAACGAACAAAGTTATGCAATGGCTTAACATCAATAGACCCCTTCCTTCAAATTGTAATAGTAGATTCTCCATGGTACGTAGGGTCCCTTGGATTGGGGATACAAGAAAAAGAACACAGGGGGACTGCATCATCATCAACTTTGATGACCCAGAGACAGTAAGATATATATGTTCTTGGACTACTTTGGAGAAAAAGGGAGGTATAGATACTAATCGTCTGTCCTTCTTTTACCCTCCGAGGTTTCCTCATGAACAAGACTACCCCCTTAGTTGGAACCAATCCCCTGGGTGGAGCTGGACTCACGTAGAGACACGCAGTAGAAGAAGGGATTGGGAACCTTACCCTTGGAATCCTAGAAGAGAGCAACCTTATATAGAGGGTTGGAGAGGGGCACCGACCAGTAATTATTTTTCAGTCTTAGAAATGGTTGATTGACCATCAAGTAACCAAACACCTTCTAAGAACAAGACTAAAATTCCTTTGCCATCTGCAAGCCCAGGGTTATCCCCAAGTCAAGCCAGCGAACCTTTTGCGGAATTTTCCACTGTGGGCCTTCCTAACATGTCCATTTCTGGGTGCACGAATGTTCTATCTGATGGATCTTCAGCCCTCCCTCCGAACTCAGTCCCTGGTCAAACTCACTCCAACTCCCCATCGAACAACTCTGACCCAAACCAATATATGTCCCTTTTAACTTGGAACATCGCTGGTCTTTCAAAAAAAGCAAATGACCCAATCTTCCTGTATTTTACAAACACCTTTGATATAATAGCGCTTCAGGAATGCTGGGATCTGACACCTACCAATCTAGATGGCTTCAGCACACACTTTACCCCAGCCATTCAGTCTAGTAAAGGCAGACCTTCGGGAGGTCTTTGCCTATATGTCTCAAATAGGTTCAATGTATCTCTAGAATGTGTAGAGCTCGCTTCATCTGATCCCAGCTCAAACAAAATTAGTTTCTCCCTACAGGCTTTTCGACTGACTGGGAAAGAGGTTGTTAGTTCCCTCATTATTAACTTATATAACAATGTATCAAGGGATGACCAACTCCAATTTACAGAGCATCTGTCTAAACTTTTAAAGAAGGAAATGATAGGGATTGGTTCGGATAGACGTATAGTGATTCTAGGAGACTTTAATTGCCACCTATGCCCATACAGCGGAACAAGGGCCTGTGATCTAAGAGCCCCCAATGGCGACTATAATACCCACTTCGAGCACACAACTGTTTGGACTCAATTGAACAACCTACTACACGAGTGGGATCTGGGCTTCTTTAATGATCTAACTGTGCCCTCGACTGACTTTTTACCTACATTTCACGGAAGGGGGTCTTTCACGACAATAGACTTCATCCTGATGTCCAATAGTCACCATGGCGACGCCCTAGAAGCTAGGAGAAAAGACCTAGTTATGAGCGATCACTACCCGATTAGTGCTAAAATATACACTCCTTCCAGTGGAAATAAATCCGGGGGCATAACAGAAAATCTTTATTCACACTCCATATCCTTATCATCGAGAAACGGATATACCATAAAATGGGCTAAAGTTGATACAATTAAATTCCTGGAAAAACTGATAATGTCTGACCCTGATCTATTCCAGATCTGTCTTGAACACCCTCCTAATCCACAAGCAATTATACTTGCTTTTGATCAAATTGCAATACAAATCAGGAAAAATCTAACCAGAAGACACAAAGAAAGTACTGTGTCCAAGAGCCCAGGCTGGTTTGACCATGAATGTTCAAAAGCACATAACATCCTAAAGGTCATACTAAACAAATCTCCTAAAAACCTATTGGAAATAAGATCTGCTCGTGCTGCTTACAGACAGGCAATCAATAACAGGAAAAAGGAACTGAAAAATGCCGCCTGGGAGGCATTGCTAAAAGCAAGCACCCTAAGGGACAACACTGCCTTTTGGAGGGAGGTCAACACCCCTTTTTTTTAATGATAGGACGTCTGACCTCATAGAAATCGCCATCACGGAGGAAGCCTGGACAAACTATTTCACTGAACTGTATAAACTAGATGAGCAGATCGAACCACTCAACCTTGAAATGCTGCCAGTGGAGAGAAATGACCCTTCCAGAAGCCAGACAGAGTCTTTTCCGCTTCTCACTCATTTTAACTATCCAGATGTGGAATTAGCCATACTTGAAAGCTCCAATGCTAAAGCTCCTGGTCCGGACGGAATCCCCATTGACTTATTCAAAGACAATATTCAACTCTGGGCACCAATTATTACAAACGTTCTCAATTCATATGCTCTCGAAGGTTTCCCTGTAACATGGCAAGAAGCAATAATACCTATTTTTAAAAAAGGTGAAAGAATGGATCCAAAATGTTATAGACCAATTTCCTTACTGGACTCTATGATGAAGGTGGCTGGGAGAGTCTTGTTGAACCAACTACAAGCATGGGCCCAGGAAAATGACGTTTTGTCCAAATTTCAATATGGTTTTGTTTCTGGCCTTGGGACAGTGGAGCAATGCCTTAATTTAGCCCTGATCACTGACAAATACTTAATGGCAAAGAAGAGCAATATATATATGACCTTCGTAGACTTAAGCTCTGCTTTTGACTGTCTTAATCATAGCATACTTTGGTCTACCCTCACTGACCTGGGAGTCGATCCTAATATACTTGCCTTTATAATGGAACTGTATCGAGGAGCCGGGGCCAAGGTCCGCTATGGAAAGGACGAAACCTGTACACAAAAATTTCCCATCAGAAAGGGGGTCAGGCAGGGCTGCATCCTCGCCCCCTTTTTTTTTTAACCTTTATATTAACAGTGTTGCTGACTGCCTGGCGAAACTGGACGTTGATTATCCTAAAATAAATGGCCATGCAGTCCCAATCCTCTTATACGCGGACGACGCTGTTATTATGTCCAGGACCCAACTAGGATTACAAAAAGCGTTGTCAGCCTTTTCTACATTCATGGGCTCGAGAGGCCTTAAGATTAACGTGAGCAAAACCTTCACTATGTGCTGCAGCAACAAAAAGAACATTTCATGTAACACCTTTATTAATGCAACAAAGATTGGCCTTACGAAAACTTTCAGCTATTTGGGTGTACTTTTTAATAATAAAGGGTCATGGAACACAGCCATTCACACTCGTAATCTGGCTTTCATCAGACAAATTGGAGCCTTAAAGAAATTTGCAACAAAACTAGGTGGGAAACCGGTTGGGATTTTGCTGGACATTTATGCAGCTAAATGCATTTCCACAGCAACATATGGTGCTGGAATCTGGGGCGTGGGGGACTGCTGAGGGATACAAACCAGCGAGAACGCATTCCTGAGATATCTGCTGGCTGTCCTTCGTTCCATCTCCACCACAGTCTGCCACAACGAGCTTGCCCGGGTACACATTTCTGACATAATCAAGTCCACACCAATCCTGCTATGGCACAAAATATGGTCCTCAGAAAAGACAGTCCTCAATCGAGATGTGATCAAGGACTGTATGGCTTTAACTGACTCAAGGAAAATACCCTGGCTTGTCTACGTCAAGAAATTTCTAACATCACTGGATCTAGCTGATCTGTATGATAATCCTACTTAGTGCCTAACAATCTCAAAAAAGGACCTCAAGGCCCGTTGTTTAGGCCTGCTCGGGGACAAGCGTTCCTACCTTGAAGGAAACAAATCAACGATTGCCCACCATAATCTCTTACTCCACGATGCAGGCATTCCCCTTTATCTTTCCCCGACTCTTTCGACCTACACGAGAATGTTGTTAACAAGGATGAGGACGGACTGCTTATACCGTCTGTTAACATTCCCCACCATAAACGACTGGTCTACCAACTTGGTGGTCTGCCCTTGCGACAACGTTTCCAAGCAGTCCAACATACACGTCGTTTTGTTCTGCAAATTTTATGACTGGGGAAGAAAGAAACATCTACTCCCACTCCTGAAGTTGTGGGGCTTAAGACAATGCAGGCCAGCCTTACTCAAACTATACATGCTTGAGGATGAACTCACGATTACTGCAGCTGCCAGTTTCTTGAAATTTGTAGTAAGGTGCAGAGCTTCCATGAACTGATCTATTTCTGATTTCTGATAGTTACCTTCGAACAGTATAAAGATTCTCGTAACTTTTTCTTTCTATGTTTTTATACCTGAGCTTTTGAACTCAATTTTATGCTGTATTAAATTGTGCTTTTATGATTTTCTTATGCAAAAATCGAATAAAGCTATTTTTGAATTGAATTGATTGACTTGAAAACCTCCGTTGCCAATCTGTCAGCATTGAGAGATTCATACAGGGTCATTTGAAGCTCCTTTTTACTAACGGTTGGCGAGCCTTCCGGGTTTTCAAATAAGTGTTGGTAAGCTACTTTCCGTATACGAGATTCCACGGTTTCCAGCCATGGAATACTCTTGCCTTTTTCACATGCTAGACAGTCTCCAATAATATCGTTAGTGAGATTTGCCTGTGTATTCCTCCATAGTGAGAGCCCTAAAAGTGGAGGTCTGGCATATATACAATCCTCAATATAGGGGATATTCAATTCACTAAGGGAAATACATTTAGATGATAAATGGGAACAGCGAATACTGTTCTGTAAAAACCTGTTTTCTTCCACTTGAATTGAATAACACTTACTAATGCCCCATACTTCTGCCCCGTATGGGGCTGTTGGTCTACACTGTATTTTATAAATCTGCAGTAGAGGGAGAAAGGCTCCTCCCTTCCTCAACTGTGGCAAGCTAAGTAGCGAGTTAACCGCTCTTGATAGTTTATGGCTGCTCTGTGTAAAATGTTCAGTCCATAAACCAATATCTGTAAACGATATTCACAGATATGAGCAAGTGCAAGTGCATTTCATGGAGGCTTCCCCTACTTTAAGTGTTTCCAGGTTCAATTTATTTGGCCCACTGGTCATTATGTAAGACTTCTTAAAATCGGCGTGTACATCCAGGGATTTCATCAAATTTTTAAATCCGTACAGCAACTGTTGTAAGGCATGTGGGGAAAGTGCCATTAAAACTGCATCTGCATACAGCAGCGAGGGAAAGAAGGAGCCCTTAATTTTTGGCATATCAGGGGTGGTAAGTAAAAATGGGTGAAGATCATTTATGTATAAAATAAATAAAAGTGGCGCTAAAACGCACCTGTCTTACTCCCCATAAAATTCCAACTGCCCTGGATACCGTCCCTTCAGTATTTTTTCTCTAAAACCATCATCCAGTCTTCACAGTAGAGGACAGAAGTACAGACGAGACCTGGGACAGGGTAAGCATCTTCAGAGGAAGACATTGAGAAGTCGCAGGTCTAAAACGTAAGACAGCCATCCTTCTTTGACCCCAGGAAGTAGCAGGAATAGCAACCACAACCCACTTCTATTGCAGGCATTCAATAGCCCCCTTGGCCAAAAAGGTGTGCACTTCCTGGCGTAAGGAAGACAGTTGTTCTGGGGATGGTCGAAGTGAGGCTGAGTTACCAGGAAGGGTAGGGTATAACTTTTCTGTACAATTTGGAGAATCCACCTGTCTGATGTTCTGGTCTACCAAACTGGTAAGAAGCGATGGATCCTGCTGCTGTGCTCCACTAAGGGCAAATAAAAGGGGTTTGTAGGTGGGTGGGGTTGTAGGTGGGGTTGACTGGCATGGTCTTCCTGACCAAGGGCCAGTGGGTGCCATGGCCTCAACCACGAACGGGCTGGGCACCCTGCTAGGGTTGAAGCAGCTGCCTCTACAGGGTTTCTCTGCCTAAATTGTGGTAAGGAATGAAAAGGTTGATGTGGTTGCCGTGACAGAGAAGACAGGCCAAGGAGCATGCTGTGGCCCTGCTCTCTTTGAAGTTAAAGGGTGGATGTCCCAACAATGAGAGGTTCCATCAAGTGGCATCTACATAAGGGATGAGTGGGCATCGCCGCATGGCAGCAGATTGAGAGGCTAGTGCAAACAAGCTCATCTGATAGTCTGCCCTGTGGTGTCCAGTCCACAGGAAATCATAAAACTGGCAGCATCACAACCATTCTGAATGGTTTGGGATAGTATGGGGAGAAGATCTTCGGGTATACCTGGGAGGATCTGAGCAACTGATTCCTATAGGGGGCTGGAGTATTTGCCCAGCAGGCAGCTAGCATTCTGAGACCGGAGGGACAAACTTGTAGAGGAGAATAACCTCATCCTGAAGACCTCTAGCCCTAAAAAGTCCTATCTGGGGAAGTAGTCAGGAAAGTGTTAGGGATCGTCCAACTAGTCGAAGCGTGCATCACTAACTTTCAAGAGAGGCATGCAGAGACAAAGAGACAGGGTCATATGGAGCAGGGTGGGGGTGCATCACTATCTGTCTTTTTACTGGAGGGCCAGAACAAAGTTTCGACCAGAGTGTTGGTCACTGCCTTTATTTAAGGCAGCAGGGGATCAACACTGGTCTGCCCCAGCTGAAGGAGTTCAATAGGGAACTTAGATGCGAACTCTAAAGTTGGTAGTCGTAGGTCAAGAACTCCAGCTGCCCTCCACATGGCTATAGCAAGGAAGGCACTGTCTTCAGTGGCAGGGCCTGGAGGAAAGATGAGGAGAAATCAGGAGACGTGCCAGGCCGCTGGTATCCTGGATATCATCATACTAGTTTTAGTTTAGTTGGCCAATGTTATCACCAGCATCATAGTCTTTATGGGAATCTGTGATGAACAGCGAATGTGATGTGCGGTCACTGTCTAGAGGAGCGAGACGAAACGGTTCAAGGGCACAAGGCTGTGGTTCATCAGAAACCGAACTTGGCCCCTGCCGTAAAAGCACCAACTCTAAGTCGGTGAGCACTATACGGACCTCCTTCCAGGGTATTAATGAAGTGGGCATTGGCATTGATGTCCAAGAAAGTAGCTTTGGGCGTGGAGCTGGAATGGGTGCAGGAAGAGGCCCAGTGACTGGTTCGGAAGGCCCAACTGGTGCGGAGGGTGTACCACCAGCAGTATCCAAGATGGAGAGCATCTCAGTTCCAAGGGGCCCATAGGCGTGCTAGAGGCAGATAGAAGGAATCTGAAAAGTCGAAATATGACTTGCAGAATGCTTGGATATGTTTCAGTGGCACAAACAGCCCTGGTTCTGCCAGGACAAGTTGTGGGATGGGCCACGACATAGCTTCAGGAGCAAGATCGAGACATGGGACCACCTTCTAAGCTGTTTGAGAGAGGCAAGAAGGGGTAGAGTCTTATTTGGAGATATGGAGTGCGAGGACGGGTGACCTTGGAATAGACTCCTGCGGCTCATAAGACCGGGAATAGGACCAAGACAGACCAATATAGAGTCTTCCGATGCCTTAAACGTACAGCTTCACCTCATGTCTCATATGGCTTTCGAGTTAATCGATGTGCAGTCATTGCAGGTCTTTGAGTCATGGCTCAACCTCAGGCAATACAGGCTATCCGGATGAAAATCTGTCACAGACTTTTGATTGCGAAAACCAATACAGGGTTTGAATTCTTTAATATGGAGGGGGGGACTGACATTTCCACTGCATACAGTAAAATCTTGGTTGAAAAACTGCCTCAAAGAGACGAAACATGCCTGGTGGTGCAGAACAAAAGGATTGATGTCAGCGTGTAGAGTGGTACCCATATTGGGCACCGCATGTCACTTCTGGAGGGTGACCGCGTCAGAGCATAGCCATGCGGCACCACCTCCTATTAAGCAGTGGTACTGCTCAAAAGCTCCCAGATCCTGTCTGATGCTTGTAGAATATTCAAAAGGTGAGGGATCTGCTGTTAGAAATCTCCATCATAAATAAATATGTAGAACAAGTAAGGTTTTTCTAAATAGCACAGCCATCTGAAGGTGAACAATTTGCAAATAAATAACATTTTCAAATAAAATTAATCACAGACATTTGACAAATGACATGGTTACAGCTGTTTGATTGCTGCAAAATTCAAAACTAAACAACCTGAATTAGGTTACAACATACCTGCAGGCAGCTTCCTGTACTCTCTTGTTGCCGTCTAGAATACGTTTAAGCAGCTCTGTCATTAATGGCTTCAGATATGTATCAGGGGGTTGACTAACAACCCAGTGTGCATAGCGGCTTAAAGTCCAGCATGTAATGGAACGCACAAGAGCCTTTTTATCAGCCAGGCACTGAATTAGGTGTGGAATGAGCTCAGGGAGGTATGTAATCATGCCCTGCATGCATCCTGCGAAAAAGAACAAAACCATGTTAGCCCAGAGGAATACGCATTTTTATTTTTGAAAACGACAGGATTATGGACATTTATGTTGTGTACGCCAAATGACAAAACAGTCAATATGCTGATTACATGTAAGCCTAGCTCTTATTGGATTATTCTGTACCCCTGAATACATGACCATACCGCTACAATTAAGAATGTGGAACCTACAAGCTTCATATTAAGTTTAAAACTGAAAATGGCACTTCGCTATGCCAGGATATTGACATGGCACAAAGTAGTGGTGAATGTAGTGATGTGTAGAGAGAAATGAGCTGTCAAGTAAGCAATATGGGTACATATCACACCTTCGTAACTATATTGCACCATTTTAAATGATACTAGGAGCTGTTTGGATAATAAAGGCAAGCAATGACAAAACACATCTGTAACCCTGCTCCTCAATTGTGGGTAGCTTTATTACAGTGCCAAAAATAAAAAGCTGTACCCCTGGTAAAATACTGCAAGAACATTTTACTTCCCTACAGTAATGCTCCTTCTAGTGCGTATGGTAACCATAGATTCCTCACCTTTTGAATATCTCAAGTGCCAGACTAGATCTGGAAAACGTAAACAGTGCTTCCGTGCAGGTCCGCGTTGGCTACGTGCCACCCAGGAAGTGACAAAGTAGAGACTCATATAAGCACCATCCCTGCATGCTGACATCAGTTTGTTGTCTGTGTGCTGACCTCGAACTTAAAAAAAAGGTTTTTTTAAATGTTACCACAGCTGCTCCTTAGAATGTGGAGGTGGAAGTACAGTGAGTAAGGTGCTGTTCGAGATAGCATCCACCAGAGAGAGTGTTGGCAAAGGTAAGTAACTTGATGGATACTACTAACCACAGATTACTCAACTTTTGAATAAATAATAGAACAGAGCTTTAGAAAGTTGGACGGTCTTTGCAGTGGGCTTAAAGTCCTGCAAAAGAGAGGGGGTGTGTTGTGTCCTGTAGTAGGGAAGTGACTGCCCTAGGGATGCTGATCTGGGGCCTACACTCCGGGGCATCTGTGATTGACTAGGCCCGACACGTGGCCCTATAAATAACTGAGTCGGACACTGGGAATAACTTGGTGGCTCGGTCTGCGCGCATCTGAATGCGTGCGTGCGAGACCTCTTTTTATTATAGGGAGTCACATGACTTCAACGCTGCACGCTCCGGGCGTCAGGGGCGTGCCTCCAGGAACATAACATTCCTCCTAAAACAAGGAAAAAACCAAACATAGCAAAAACCCAACTCAAACGTCCTCAAATAGTCTCATATAACATTTGTCTGTAGATGCCTTCAGCGTTACCATGTGGCGGCAACCTTATAAACACTGCTTTTACACGAATAGTTATTAGGAACAGTCTTACGTGAAATAGTCGCGTAGACGGCAGGAGGGGGTGGGATTATTTCTCAGCCGGTGCTGCGACCCCCTTTGACTCAGCATTTCCGCTCCGGCTCCTGAGGCGGGACCGGGCGCCTCTCTGTCGGCCCCCTCCGGATCTGGTACCTCCTCGAGGGCCTCAGCGTCTCCTCCCACCTCTTCACTCGCTGCTCTCAGATCGCTACTCTGAATGACCTCGTGACTGGGTGTTGATTCAGCTCCGGATGTGTTAGTTGCAGTTTCAGTTCTGTCAACACTCCGCAGAGGGCCAGATTCGGTGGTCGTTGAATGAAAATGTTTGAAATGAGATACATTGCGAGTTACTGTCTCTCGTCCTCGGATCACAGTGAGACGGGTGCCTTTCACTCCAATCACTCGCCAGGGTCCTTTCTCGTAGTTGAGCCTGAACTTGCCACTGGTTATTCGGTTGCGAAGAAGCACCACATCTCCTTGGTTAAATAGGGGTATCGCCGCCCTTCTTTTCTGGTTGATTTTGGCGAACGTAGCCTTTCTTTTCCTTGCGAAGACCTCCTCATTCGCCACCTCAGGTGACCATTGGGGATGATGAGGAATGGAATCAGTCACCACTCGTCCTAGGAGGAGATGGGCCGGGGCCACCCCCGTGGTGGAGTGCGGGGTCTGGCGGTAACTTCGGAGGAATGTGAAGATGGCCATCTCCACCGACTGTCCTTTATCATGGGCGATGCGGATGACCTTGTTCAGGGTCCTCATAAACCTCTCAGCTTCTCCATTGGCTTGGGGCCACCTGGGTGTTAAGCGTCGGTGACGTGTTCCAAGAGAGGACAGATAGGCAGCCAGATCCTGCCCTTGGAATGGGGGTCCATTGTCCGTTCGGAGCTCCCTCATGGCTCCGTGAGTGGCGACAATTTTCTCCATTTTTGGTATTACACACTCTGCACTTGTGCTTGTCACGATCTCTACTTCCGGGTACTTTGAGTGGTCATCTATCATCACCAACGTGTGCCTTCCATCCGGGAGACTGCCAAAGTCCATGCTGACCCGCTCCCACGGTCTTTGGGGTCGGGGCTCCACTATGATGGGGGCCTCCCGAGGAGCGTCCCCCGTAACTTGGCAGGCAGCGCACGACCTCACCATGTTCTCCACCATGTCGTCCATGAGGGGGAACCATACTTTGGTTCGCAGCCGGGCTTTGGTCTTGACCATCCCCTGGTGGCCCACGTGTGCTAGTTGTATTACCTGACCCGTGAGGGCCGCGGGTATTACCAGGCGATGCCCTCGCAGCAGACATCCCGCATCGTCCTCATTGAGTTCGTCCCTGACATGGTATAGGCTCTCCATGACCCTTTGAGCCTCTCGGGTGAGCGCCTTCCAACTCTCTTTGGCTTTGTGCCAATTGGCCGTTCTGAGGATTTCCTTGGCTCTCTGTATGCAGGCATCTTGTGCTGTGGCATTCACAACGTCCTCCAGAGAGATGGGGCGCGGGCATGACCGTGCAACTACCCACTTTACATACGCTTCTGTCTCTTCCGCCTCATCCATTTCCTCCGGGGTGGCTGGCCTGGGATGGCGCGATAGATAGTCTGCCGGGTTCTTCGCTCCAGGTTGATACTCGATGTTGCAGTTATATTCCTGCAGTTGTAATAGCCACTTTTAGATTCGCGGGGCGGCTTTGATGAAGTCCCTGAAAATAGAGCCACAAGCGGTTTGTGGTCAGTTACCACCATGAATGGCTTGCCGTAGACATATAGGTGAAAATGTCGGCACCCCCAATGTATTGCAATTGCTTCCTTCTCAATTTGTGAGTATCTCTGTTCTGTGTCCGTGAGAGATCGACTGGCAAAGGCGACTGGGGTCCAGTCTATTTCATCCCTCGACCTTTGCATTAGCACAGCGCCCAACCCGCCGGTCCGGCATCCACTGCTATGAGTGTGGCATTTCGGGGGTCAAAGAACGCCAGCGTGGTGTTGCTGGAGAGGGAGGCCTTGATATCTTGGAAGGCTTTCTCCTGCTCCGGTCCCCAGGTCCACGGGATGGAGTCCTTTGTGAGCTCACGCAGGGGGAGAGTCAGGTTGGCCAGGTCTTTGATGAAACGACCGCAGTAGTTTACCATGCCAAGAAAGCTCCTGACTTCTGTGACTGTCGTAGGTGGTGGCGCATCCTTGATGTCCTTTACTTTGTCGGGGTCTGGATGGATACCATCGGCCGAGAAGACATATCCGAAGAACCCTATTTTGGTTCGCAGGAATTCGCACTTGTCCCGATGAAGTGTGAGCCCCGCATTTCGGAGCTTGCGAAACACTTGCGCCAATCGGTGATTGTGTTCTGTGATGGTGCGAGCATGTACCATTATGTCATCGCTGACATTTATCACCCCAGGTATGTCAGCAATCAGTTCCTGAATAACGTTTTGAAACACTTCTGCCGCACTGGAGACTCCAAAACTGAGTCTGGTGTATCTGCGAAGCCCAATGTGTGTAGAAAAGGTGGTGATGTTTCTTGATTCTTTGTCTAGCACCAGCTGATGGTATCCTGCTCGGAGATCTAGCTTTGAGAACCAGCAGGCCCCAGCCATTTCCCCAATTAGGTCATCGATTGTAGTGGTGATGTGGCGCTCCCACTTGATGGCGGCATTGGGGAGGCGCATATCCACGCAGATCCGAACCGCCCCGGGCTGTTTCGGTTTCCGTGCGACTACAATGGGCGAGACCCAGGGGGTGGGGCCTGAGACCTTCTCGATGATTCCGGCCGCTTCCAGTTTGTGTAGTTCTTCTTCCACCAGCGGCCGAAGATGGAAGGCAATGCGACGGTGTCACAAGGCTACTGGCTGCACTGTGGGGTCTATGTGTAGATGTATCTCCCGCCCTTTGAAACATCCAATGCCCTCAAACAGGTCCGGAAAGTCCCTGAGTAGTTGTTGCACCGATTCTTCGTGGACTCCAAAGGCAAATGTAACCACTCCCAGGTCTTCGGCTGTTCTACAGCTCAATAGCATGCCTTGTCCTTCTTCCGACACAAAGATATTTGCTCTTGTGACTTTGTCCCCGTGACGAACTGCCGCTCGAAACTTTCCCCGGATACGGAGTGGAATATCTTGTCCATAGGCAAAGACGGTGATGGGAGTGGGGCTGAGGATTGGAGGCGTGGTCATGTTTCTATAGAGGGAAGCGCTCATGAGATTTATGGACGCTCCCGTGTCCACTACCGCCATGATCTCCTGGTCCGCTACTAGGATAGAGCACTGAGGCAGAGTTCTAGTGCGCCGAGTGGCGGTACCGATCATGTGCACGGACCGCTCCTCCTCTTCGTCATCATCCATGTCGCTATTGCTTGGATCACCTTCCATTACGGTCTGTACGGCTTGGCGGGGTTTGCGGAACCTCTTCGATCGGCACACTTTCTCGAAATGGTTCATTTTGCCACATCCAGAGCATCGTTTGCCCCGTGCTGGACATTCTGGTGCCGGGTGGCGCGGACCTCCGCAATATCCACATGAGTGTCCGGATGCCCCACCTTGGGTAGGTGCTGTTCTTTTGTGCCACTTGGAGGGTGTCTGGATCTGTATCTTGTTAACCGGTTCCACCTTCACCGTAGCTTGCAGTGCGGCTTCCATGTGGGCCGCCCTGGCTTTGGAGAGCTCCTTCGTGCGGCCGAGTGTGAGGATGTCGGCCAATGGCTTCCCCAACTCTTCTAGTATCCTCTCTCTTAGTTTGGCAGAGGCACAACCCTGTATGATTTGTCCCCTGATTTCCTCCGTTATATCTTGGAACCCACACGTCAGTGCCAGTTTCTTGAGTCTGGTGTGGTATGCATCCAGGGACTCTTCCGGTAGTTGCCGTGCTTGTCGGAAGACAAAACGTTCGTAATCCTGGTTTGCCATGGGCTCAAAGTGTGCATTGAGAGCATTAATCAGGGTATGGTGAGTCTTGGGGGTTGCCTCTGTGAGGGTCCGAGCAATGGAGTGAATGTCTTTGCCGCCGAGGTGGAGCACCATGGCGCGCTTTTGCTCCTTGTGGACTTTCGTGGCGAAGAAGACTAGGAGCCTGTCCACCCATTCCTTCCATTTCGGGGCGAGAGTTGAGGGCGCACCCTCCACCACAAACGGTTCAATGGGCGGAATGGTAGCCATCGCCCAGGACGCGCTTGATCAGGCCTGTGACCGGCCGGGGCGGCACCGGGATCGGTGCGCGGATGAGTAAGCTGACTACTTTCTCCGTGTGCGGGATTGTTGGTACCCGCAGGCAGGTCGGGCCTTGGCTGTGGCGGGCACCTCAGCGAGTGTAGGAGAGCGCGTGCGACCGGCACTCTTGCCACGGGCGGGACAGGTCCGTCGCGGGATGGGCAGGTGCCACGTCCACTCGAACCGCCGGACGACACTGGGCGCCTCCCTGATCGCGGTGCTAGGCGGGCTGAAGCGCGCTTCACGCACGTGCCACGGGCCCGGTGCGGCGCCGGACGGGGATGCCCTGCGGGAGAAGTTCGGCACACGGCCACTCGTGCCACGATGCGCTGCAGGTCGACGCTGGGCAGCACGGCTCACCTGCAAATTCCCAGGGGCGGAAGTTTTCTTCTCTCCAGGCGCTGAGTGCGGGGGCGTGTAATACAGCAAGGCACGAGTACCACGAGCCACAGGCCAGGCTCGCAGCCGCCTCACAAGAAGGTGGGCACATACACACCCCGAGCGAGGAGTCGGCAACCACCCTCGTCGCCAATTGTTGTGTCCTGTAGTAGAGAAGTGACTGCCCTAGGGATGCTGATCTGGGGCCTACACTCTGGGGCATCTGTGATTGACTAGGCCTGACACGTGGCCCTATAAATAACTGAGTCTGACACTGGAAATAACTTGGTGGCTCGGTCTGCGCGCATCTGAATGCGTGCGTGCGTGCGAGACCTTTATTATAGGGAGTCACATGACTTCAACGCTGCACGCTCCGGGCGTCAGGGGCGTGCCTCCAGGAACATAACAGGGGTGTATTCTCCTTCACGCAAGACCTGGCTATCAAGACAGTAGTGTATTGTGAACGTATGTAGTCTGACTAAGGTCAGGAGCAGGCACCCCTTGCGCAAATGTCTTGTAGCAGCTTTGGGCCTGGTGGAAAGGCCTCTCAAGACATTCAGGGGGCTGCTTTTTCGTCCGTGTACGGCAGAGCTTGAAGTAACGGACTATCCACCTTTATAGGGTCCTCTTGCTTTGCCTTCTGTTTCAATTGGATACATATTGAAAAGCTGATCTTCTATCTGATGGTCTTTAGGACAGCCGACAGAATAGCGTAACGGTGATTAGGTTGAGCAAACAATGCTGGCAAAGTGATCGACCCTTTCAGGTACTAAAGTTCTGCAGATCAGGAAAAATAAACATACAAAAATTATCCTTTCAGAAACAAAAGCACTTTGCAACTGGAAAAGCAAACATAGCAATATACAAATGCAGGAGAACAGCCAAAGTGAGTATAAGTGTAAGCAGATAACATTATACAATGAAACGCATCATGCAAAGACAGCTGATCTAATAAAAAGAAAATGGTCAAGAAATGAGGGCCGACAAGTAACATTTTACTGTATCAACAGCAAGGTCTTGCTGGTCCTAAAAAAGGACAAACAAAAGGACATCTTAAAGTTTAGATCAGTAATCCAGACAGATTTATCACAGTGCCCAAGGTAGATGGACTTTGTAAAACAGCATCTGCAGCAGGGATAAGCTAAGTTGGCAAATTAAATGCATTTAACTGCCGCTATTCAATCTACACCCATGGAGGTGTAGATTGTTTAGATATGGGAGTAGGGCCACACTTCTGCCGAGACAGGAAGTCCTCTCATAGTGACAGCCATATTGGAGGGGGAAATATTCAGGGAAAGAATTTCTAGATATCACACTATTGTAGCCCAGTCAGGGACAATTATTGTGATGTGGCCCCCGTCCTTTAGTACATGAGGCAAGATTGTTAGTGGAAGTTAAGCATACAGTAGTTCTGGGTTCTATTTCGGTTAAAATGCATCTCCTAGCAAGTGCCTTTCAGGAAACTTCAACATGAAAATGCGTGTTCACAACAGTGGCCAATAGGTCTTTTCAGGGGTACCTCCATTGACTGAAGAAGCCATGCACCACCTTGAGGTGGAAATGCCACCCATCTGGCAGCAACACCTGCTCTGCTCGTCTGCTCCGTCAACCAGAACCCCGCTAGATGGTGGGCGACCAGAAAGATTTTCTGTTGCTTAAGTCACTTCGAGTAAAGCCTTCAAGCACAGGGGCCAGAACCCCACAATGCCCTGCATGCTGGAATACTACATAGTGGTAGTGGTCTCCATGAAAACATGAATCAGCCTCATCTTGACAGACTACAGGAAAGCTCTTAGGTCAGGTTGCTATAGAGTCATCTTACCACAAGAGACCAATGGCGTCTGATCCCTTATTTTTCTAGGTGGCCACTAAACTGAGTAGGGGCATATCTATGACCACCATGAGCTGTGGGTGTGAGAGGCAGAGTAGCCTGCCGCAGGTCAGGTGGGTATCAGTCAGCCACTACTGATGATTCTGAGATCCAAGAATAATATGTTGCCAGAAAATCTGCCTTGATGTTTAGCCCACTGGGACCTTGATGCATAACCCAAATGATGTCAAGAAGATGGCAGTTGTCTGAAGGTGGTCCACAATTGGCACCAGCAAACGCATCTTCAGGAGCTAGTCATCAAGATACAAGTCCTCTGAAGATGGGCAGCCAATGAAGATGGGCAGCTACCACCACCATTGCTTTTGTGAACACTCTAGGGGTTGAGTTAAGGCTAAAGGGAAGCATAGCAAACTAAGTGTTTTTTCCATGTTGAACTACAAGTAACACCAGTGAGACTGCAAAGCAGGTATATGAAATTATGCATCCTGAAAGTCCAAGGACACCATGTAGTCTTCTGCAAAAGGTATTAGCAAGGGTTATTTGGCTGCATTGTCAGCACTCCCTTGTCTAGCACTCCCTTGTCTACCAGAATAGTCACCCTTTAAAAATTCCCTAAGCGTTTTTTTTTTAAAGATTGACACATATGTATCCTCCAACTTTGTTGTGCCTTAATGGGAACTTAATTTGGTTTCGGCTTTCTTGTGGGGACTCTGTTTTAGCCCCGGCACAACTGTTCTTTAAAGGATGTCCACTTTCAAAGCTGTTTTTTGGAGGCTATTACTTCAGCCAGGTGGGTGAGAGAGTTAAAAGCTCCTAGTTCGTGCCCACCCTTTACTAGTTTCTTCAATGACAAGTTGGCACTGTGAACCACGGCGGAATGCCAAAAGTGGTGACTTCCTTTCATTTGGGCAGTTCATAACACTCCCACTTTTGAACCTCTCTCCATCCTGCTAAGGAGGAGAAGCAGTTGCATTGGTTGGATTCTAAGAGGGGGGTAAACTACTACTTGGATCGTACTAAGGACATAAGATTGGATGACCAGCTCTACGTTGGGTATTGTGCGGGCATGAAGGGGTAGGAGTAGCCATCAGAAGGAAAGTTAACTGCGGAAACAATCTTTCTGATGGATACTCTATGTACCTGCAGATTCCTCACCAACCCGCTCAGCTACCTGTTTGAAGGATGTGTTATAGGGAAAGTTAATAGGATCCCAAATATATTTAGGCACTGCTCTAATCTTGGAATTCAATCCGTATATGTACCTTGAAAGTTAGGAAACAATGGATGGAAACTTTAGTCATTAAGCCGGGGGGGGCGCTAAATCGCTTCAAGTGACTTAATATGACACCACTTCCAGCTTTGAAACATAGCCAGCACCCATTACGAGCGACATGAGAGCTTTGAAGTTTCTGGTTCCAGTCTGATGCTGTTGTGAACGTATCTAGGACCCTAATGAAATATTCCCGATTCATTCCTTTATGTGGTTATAACAAATCATATCCGTATAAAGGCATAAGAATCATATCCATATTTAGTCATAGCCAATGCAGTCCAAATTCGGCAAGGCTACTTCCTCAGACTCCTAGAAAGTACAACGTGTTCTTTAAACAAACCAAACCTCCAGCAGCCCAGGAATTCCCCCTGCTTCTGTTTTGATTTGTCCTAGAACTCCTGAGAGTCCTGAAAGAACTGCCAGTTCTTAGTGACAGTTCTTAGTGACGTCTTATGTCCAACCTTACATCAAACTCGGCACCTTCAAGGAATAAATATACCAGCATTTGCCTTAAGCAACACACGGTGGTTTGGAGCAGAGCGGCTGTCTACTTACCCAAAGCCCAGCTGATGCGAGTGCCGAAGGAAGCCGTCCCTCCCATTTGACGCACTGAGAAAGACGCTGTTTTTTCTCCTGCCGAGAAAATCCAGATCCAGTGTTTCCAGTCACCCTTGCGGGTTACTTGGAGATCTAGTCCTGAGAGCGAGAAACAAGACCTCCTTCATTCTAAAACCAAGGTACGGAGCTGATTAGATCCTTGGAGAATTCTTGATTCAGATTCTTGGCAAAATTAACTTCAACTTAAACTGCAACACCCTTACTTCTTTCCACGTACTAAACTTAGGTTAGGTACACTGGGGTAGGCGTAATTTAAAAGCACCAGTTGAGCACGTTTAGTCAAACTTTTATCTTTGTATGTATTGTATATATTTTATCCGTTTTAAGTATCATATGGCTCAGAAACCATATCAATGCTTCAACAGTATTTTTTCATAATACTCCTTTTACTGTACGCACTTTACTTTATGATAAGTATTGCAATTGTGGCAATTCACTTCTCTTGCATTAGAAAGAAGACTGCTCAATAAATAACACCTTTTATTGAAAACGCCCGTCTCTCTATTTCTCTGCACTCTGGTGAAACTAAGTATGCACGATTGACTGAGTGAAATAGCCATCTAGTGTTTTCACACGACTCTAGAGATATACTCCTTATTCTGGGGGGAGCAAAGTTTTCATGTTTATGCGGTTGTCAGAAACGAATCCCTTCTTGTCTAATCAGGGAAGTTAACTCCTCCCTGTTCATTCGAGAAAGTTTCTAGTGACCTCTGAGCTAGCTGGCATACCTAATTAAGTCTAACATATTCAGTAGAGACCTGGTCGACCTCAGTCCTACGTCTAAACTGCTGTTTATGTTATTCCAATGCGCAGAGCCTATTGGGAATATAGGAACTACACTACATGGCACTCAACGTTTGGTAAAGCGATAATCTAACGCAAGATACTAGAGTAACTCAGTCGTGCTTTTCACACAGACCCCTTTTCCCGTAAAAACTCCAATAGACGTCTGGAGTGGGTGAAAGGTTAATATTCGCCGAAACTTAGTAGGAAGAGATTCCTATGTATTAGTTTTTGGTTTAGTCAACGTTGAAGGATACAGTGTTCCAAAATATTGTGCACCTAATCTTTGTTTCCTTGAAACTTGATCTGCAAACTTTCAGTCAGTAAAATGTCAGAAATTGACGACGAAAGGGAGAGAGCTAGACTAGCAGCTCAACTCATAGTGGATGACAACTATCCAAAATGACGACCCGAATGCTATAATCATCCCGGTCAATATAAGAAAAACTATAACTATAAAACTTATAGAAAATGGAATAACATCAAGAGGAGGTACAGTCGTATTTGGGGTAAAGGCCCATGAATATCGGCAGACAGAGGTATTGTATTCCTGGATAACTTTTCCAGCAGCACATGCTGTAACACACTAGTTCCACTACTACAAAATAGAGGAATCTCCAAAGGAATACTCTCCTTTCGAGGAAGTTGAAATTCCACTAACATACCAAGAGCACCTGCTCTGGTTTAATGGCGCCTAAATCATCAAAATAACATTACCAGGCTCGGTCCACTAGGTAGACCAGGAGCCACATGGCCGGTTCTCGCCAGCTATACACCACATCCTGACATAGAAAAAATGTCAAGCGGAGAACTTTCAGTTCAGCTAAAACAACTAATTAAAACACATAGACAATTGGTCCAATATGTCATGCAGACTTCAACAGTCCAACCTGCAATTAAAATTCCACAAAACACCGCGCAACAGGGGAACACAAATAAAATTACACCACAGAATATACAATCATGTATTGGTAAAGTACCCGCTAAACGGGAACAAATTCCATTCTGGTTAGTTCAAAAAAATCACTCAAATAGAGGCAGTATTTCCTGATACTACCCCTCACGACAAACACAGAATTCTGACTATCTGTCTCCCAATGGGGATCGCACCACATGTGGAGGACTGACACGCTTGGGGCACCGTCTTTGTTTCTATCTACACAAAAACACATGGTGTTCCGTCTATGGCGGTTATACCAGATGTACTAAGACAGATTCAAAATGAATACGGTCCAGAACCTGCTTTAACTCTAGGTATGAAATTACTGAAAGACTTTAAGCAGGTCTCGGCTATATTACTAGCCAACATAAAAGGAGAAGCAGCATCTGTGGCAAGCCGCCAAAAATTGAAAGAAACACATATAGCAGACCAACCTTTTGAACTTGCCAGAATAATTGAAAACTCCTATGAAGAATTAGGTGGAGATAGTTTGGGTAGTAAACCAGTAAAACCCCAACTAATTGAAAATCCTGAAAAAACTCAATTCTCAAAAGAAGTGGGAGGGTAATAAACAAACCACTCCCAGAGAAAAACAGTTTCAGTCCAGAGAAAGGGCTCCCCAACGAAGAAATAGATCTCCAGAAGGGGGGGGGGGGGACAAGCCTCCCCAAAGGGAGCCCTCTGAAAAAAGATATAACCTTAGAAATAGGGAACATTTGAGAAAACCTGACAGATAAAGATATTGATACACGTCCCTCTCGATCTTTTCAGACTTCCTCACAGAAATCGGAAAGAAGAGGACGGTCAGAACATAAAGAAGAGTACGTCAAGTCCAAAGACAAGGAACCTGCTCATCAAAGTAAAAAATTACAATTTCCCAGAAAGAAGGTAGCCAGTATTAAAATAAAACATGCAGAGAATTCGGAGGACACAATTGAAAAACGGAGAGGGGGCGCAGACAATGCTAGACAGCGCAGCAGAAGTGACCATAGCTTGCAAGATCCTGATGAATCTTCTGGAGACAGTGGACACGAATAAATACATTCAAGTGGAAACTGCAGGCACCCGAGTTAGAGTGCCCCATAAACTAAATGAAATAACATTACGTATAGAGGGAGATATAACTAGGAAAATAAAAGGTCTCTTTTGGGAGAATCTATCTAAAGGCTATGATATACTACTAGCAGAGAAAGACTGGCCACCAGAGTTTGTCAGGGAGTGCCCACATGGCGAAGAAATGATTATGCCTGCCTTCTCAAATCACATTCCAATTCATAAAAAATACACATTTGCTGGAAAATAGGCAGTGGCCCAAGCCCCTGCATTATATAAAAATCATGTAGGGTGGGATGAGGATTCTCCTCACCATAAAATCCAGTTAAAAAATCAACCTACTGCACAGAGGCAGTATCTTGTTAGCAAGAAGCTAAAAAACAAGTAAGAGAAATTTTAGATCAACTTGAATATCTGGGGGTGATTGAAACATGCACCTCACAAATGAACAATCCTTTGTTTCCTGTTTCCAAGCCAGACGATTCATATCGTCTAGTTTTGGACTACAGACACCTAAACTCCTGCTGTAAAACTTTTGCAGTACAAAACTCACACAGTGCAGCACTGATGAATAATATTGTTCGCAAAAAATATAAAACAACATTAGATATTTCAAATGGTTTCTTCTGTCAAAACATAGCACCTGAAAGCCGATATTTGACCGCTTTCTCCAGCATGGGGACCCAAAAACAATTTTGTCGTCTACCACAGGGATTCAAGAACAGCCCAGGATTATTTTCAGCCAGGGTAACAGAGTTACTACAAATATATGATGATGAGGCATTATCTTATGTCGATGACATCTATCTTACAGACGATGACCTGGAGACTCACTTGAAAAGAGTGAACACCATCATACTTGGGTTCGCTTCTGAAGGGTACAAATTCAACTTTAAAAAGTCACGAATTGCCCACCACACTGTCCTATTTTTAGGATATGAATTATCAAGCGATGGCAAAAGCCTAGCAGACAACTTCTTAGAGAAGTGTGCAGTACTCCAAGCTCCAAAAACGGTGAAAAACTAATTAATTCTAGGTTTCCTGAATTTCGGAAGAACATACATTCTAAATTATGCAGAGAGGGTTAAACCTCTCTACGAACGAATAAAACCAGATTTTAAACCAATTAATTGGACTCAGAAACACACAGAAATTTTACGATAATTCCAGACAGACATGTTAACTAAAACAAAACTGCAAACACGCGCAAACGAACGCAATCTTGTAATCCGAGTCCTCCCAGGAAGATGCGGATTCACATACCTGACCTCTAATGAGGGAGAAACAGTACCAATAGCTTACAAATCACACTTGCACACACAAGCTGAAATGAAATTCAGTTCTACTGAAAAAATTCTAACTGCGGTTCAAACTGCTGTAGCAAAAGAAAGAGCCCTCGCACAAGGTAAACGAATAATAATCGTTACACTGGTACCTGCCCTTGAGGCAGTAACAAGACCAGGCATTCTAAATGCTATAGCTCTAGATCCAAAATGGATACAATGGGAAAATTCTCTTGCTACAGAAGACGTGAAACACGCTTTTGATCCGAAAATGAAAAATCTAGAAGATCTGGAATACGAACATGAATGCCCTCAGTCAATCAAAATTCTACCTGTCGAACAGTACACCTGTGTAATATACACAGACAGATTTGCACAACACTACGTTGTGGAAAAACAAATTTACAATGATGCGTGCGCGATTGTTAAAGGTCGTTGGCGCTCAGGTAAATTCAGACTGATGGTCACTAAAACGGAATCACTCAAACTGTACAGCTCAGCGAGCTGAAATAAGATCTCTAAAGATGGCGCTTGAAAATGCCGATCGCGAATTTCCCACACTAATAGTGTGCGATTCACATTACTGTAATAATTCCATGCAGACCTGGATAAAAAACAGTTACAAAAATGAGACAGGTGCCACAATAAAGCATAAAAAAATATGGGAACAAGTAGTTCTTTTGAAGAAAGAACTACAAAAGACTCACGTGATACATACGCAGAGTCTTCAACGTGATGGCGTTAACGTTGCAGGGAATTCATTGGCTAACAGAGCCACAGCGGCAGCTGATCACTCGGCTTTAGTAGCTACAAAAAAGCGTACGAAAAAACAAATAGATGGCGAAACGCTGCTTGCAGTAAGAACCTCAATGGAAGGCAATTATGCGGCGTTACCTCTAAACTATCCACTCGGCAATACATACATAATTGATGCGAACTCCGATCCGTTTGCTCAAATCCCTGGAGTGGGGGGTAGAGTAATTCCAAACACGAACCCGGTGATCTTCTTGATTTAAGAAGCACACATGGGATTGGGTCTGAGGCACCAAGAGATCCTGAAATCTCTAATAGAATTACAATGAAAATACTGGTGGCCGGGGATGAGCGTGCAAATTTATAACTTTGCAATGAATTGTCAGGACTGCAATATAGATCGCAGTTGTGAACCAGAACATACACCTGCCCAGACACCTCTACTAGACAGCATCAGGCTATCTATGCGCAGACATCCAGACGGAGAAATGCAATCCCATAATTATTAAGACGAGATTCATTTGGATGTGGCCCCAGCGCTCGGCTGATGCCAGAACTGTAATAAAAGATTTGCGAGTCTTTATCGGCATTTACGCAATTGGCATGCTACATTCTGACCAGGGTCCTGCGTTTAGCTCTCGGGCTTACAAGGAGGCCATGGCCAGCATGGGCATTGCATTGCGGTATTCTAGTCCATTCCATCCCGAGGGAAATGCGGTAGTGGAGAGAAAAAAACGTGACAAAGCAATCTAGAACAGCGAGGGTATTCGGTTCGGGTGACGGGTGGGTCAAACATCTAATAAGTGTCCAACGTAGTCTTAACATGCCAAGAAATTCTCTAGGAGGTATCAGTCTGTACGAACTTTTGTTTGGAACTAGAATGATCATCCAGGATCTGGATTGTCAGACTTCATTGGTGAAACAAAAAACCTTTGATATCAAAGATCGTTTGGCTGTTTTACAGAACTTGAATGAAACAAGAAAAAGTCTAAGTAACGAAAAGCTAAAGCCAACGACCACTGAAGAAAAACCACATGTCCCAGCAAGACCTGTCTGGATTCCAAAGATTGGGGATCTGGTCAGAGAAAAAATCGCGATGAAGAAGGAATTTGGGCCTTCTTACAGAAAAGCAGTACCTGACTTCGCAGTCAGCGGAACAAGTTTAGTAGTACTACCGCCCCTTGCTGATAAAAAGGAGAACCAAGTTGTATCAATCGACCTGGTGAAACCAGAACCATGTGGCCAATAATTAGTAGGCCCAGTGGACTCCCAAGAAATAGCAGAAGACCAAATCTTGCAACAATCCAAGAGGTTCAAACTGAGAGATTAATCACATTTGATAAACCTGCAGTGAATACAAAAAGGACTATGCAACAAAGCCATGGAACTTGTGCCTCTTGAAACCCAAATTGCAACAGTTCGTCAAGAAACACCTGTCTACAACGATGTAGCCTCTGACTATACAAATGTAACAAAAGAAAATCCAAAGATCAATGGACATCCGGAAGCAATTCACCAATTGACAGAACTGCATCTGGCTACTTTATCAACTTTGATGACTTTTCTGATGATCCAAGTGAACATGGAGACAAGCCAACAACAAAAACTTTCAAAGAAAAAATTACAGAGCTCTTTCGTCAACTGAGAGAAACATATCTGCTTTCATCATGGATTAAATTAAGGATTGTGTTAGGTGTACTTTTCCTCCTTCTGTGGCACATCTTGGTTTTAAGTTTGAGTAGATTTATTGATGGAAAATATAGTACAATGGGCACAGCAAGTCAGAACATCAACTAGGCCCTGAAACCACACAAATCTTCTCACATCGAAAAAAGAGAACTATCATCAGTGAACATCACAGCCATCCCTATACCAGGTGGTATAGCATGGGACAAAACTGACTATGAAATCTATGGCCCGGTTGAGCTCTTGAAATATCCACACCAATTCAAGATCTCCTTAAGTGACTTTGTATCACCTAGTACTTTCTCTGATGATTGGGACTTTGAAAATATTAATAATATGAGGTCAGATTTAGAAATGTCAGCAAAATTTACAGAACATGATTATTTATAGGGTTCATCGAATTATGAGGAGATGTATTGCTTTAATAACTTTGGGCATCATTGTCTGCATAAATCTGCTAATCCTAGAAATGTTTTCAGTTATAATCAGTGGGAACACTGTCCAACTCTGCCAAAAGGCAGTTCAAAAACATTTTATGAGAAATTTCCATACTTCTTGGGGTTTAATAACCCTAACCCAGAAACGTTTTATTTTAAAATTATGAATAAGACAGGTACGAAAAACATGTTGACAAATACTAAACTGATTAATTCTGAAACATTTTATAAAAATGTCTACATTTGGTTTTGAATTTTGGAAAAACAACATTGAGACAAAAACCACCTGGGGTACAAAAGAGTGGCAGGTACAAGGTTTAGAATCCTTATTTAGAGCCGGCATGATCCCAGAACAAATAATGTTCCTGAATGACACCATTCAACAAACAACCTGTCTTGGTCTAGCCAAGATAAAAGATTTAACCAACCCGTCTATACCAAAGCCTATGCCTGATAGAAACACCACTACAGATGAGGGGTTAGATGTGTCCTATATTTTAAAACAAAACAGAACAATTCCAGATTGGAACAAATGGTTGATCTGGCCCACAGACACTAATAACGGTCAAAATAGATCCCTGAACAAAATACAGGGGTTCAAACAGAACAGGCCAGACCCAAGATATTCCCAAAGACAACATCCAGGGATAGTTACAACATATATCGTAGGAAAACTATGCCTTGATTGGCTACAGAGATCCACACTTCCCGAAATTAAGCAACACTTAACTTTACTTAAAGAAGGCGCTGACTTGCGAGATTTCATACCGGGACCTCGCAAACGGTGTCAAAAACATTTCATATACGCCAGTATATACGCAGCTTACAATGAAGCTTGGAAAGTATCACAAATTGAAACTGCAGAAGAAAATACGAGAAATTGATCATATTAATTTGGAAAAATCACTTTCTGTAGTGGACAATGGGTTAACGACTCTGTCCTCCAGAATTTATTCACTGGACAGCATAGTATCATCTGCTTTTGATATAATAGAACAGGATATGCTAATGTTACAACATGGCCAGTCCCAATTACGTTCTATTGTACAGCTAGGCTGGGCGTTACAAAACCTCCTTTCAGGCTACGTGCCATGGCGTCTAATCAACACAAAGTCATTATTTTCTATCTTTAACCTTACTGATGGAGAAATCTCGTTGGCACAAAAAGGAGCAGCTATACAGTGCTGAGCATTGAAAAACTAGAAAGATTACCATTGACAATGTCAGAAAGACCTGCCATTGAATGGATAATACATGGCACCATTACAATCCCGATAACAACTTTTCAGTTTCAATACTGCCAAAAGTATATACCAGCAGTCCTGTATGAAAGGTTGGGTAAAGGATACATCAAATCAACCTGAATTTACCTTATACACATATATTATAGTGAAGGGAAAAAAAGAGGTATTTCTTAGTGGTAACAATTGTAGAAAAATCACTAAGCGGTACACTTCTGTGTCAAGGTATTAACTTGCATGGAGCCTGCGAAGGTTCATCAAACAACCTTTCATGTCATCTGCACGGCACCCCTGCTACACAGATAGAGCCCTTTTTCAGACAACTTTCCAACGGTAGCTACGTTATAATAAGTGACCACAGCTGTTGTGGCATGATGCCAGGAAAAGCCTATCTCGTGAGCGTTACTTCCAGGGTCATTTGTTGTATGCAAGTATTGTATCCAAACAGCAATCCAGACATGGAGGCAGCAATATGGCCTTCTGTGAATATCTTTTCTATTCGAATTGATACTTTAAGCAAAATGAAGTCTATTCTTTTACAAACAACTGTGTCTTTAACCTCGTCCAAAGAGATGTATGACCTGCAAGTTGCAAGGACAGCGGCAGAGATACATACCCTATTATCGACAAATTGCCCCGTGCATTTCGTAGAAATGTTAGGCCAAATCTTAAACATGTCAGATACCAGTGGCATCGCACATGTATTTAAGACAATTTTTTCGGGACTGTTAGCACCCTTTGAAACAGTTCTGGGCATCTTCCCGAATTTTGTGCATTTTTTCTTTCGGCGGCCTGCTTCTAATTTTGGGACTCGTAGCAGGAATTTTATTTTTGTTCCTTCTCCTCCGATATGGCAAGCCAAGTCAAAGATAAAACTCAGGCTACGATCGAAGAAACAATCCTAACAATACGATACCGAGATCGTATCTTTAAGGTCCTCGGATTGGCCCGACTAAGAGATCCTAATACTACCTTGTTTCTTTCATTCAGACCAATCTGGCAAAATTACATCTTACCTGTGCTTCGATGTTGCTATGCGGAGAAGAATGCGCGTTGGACGTCTGTCTTACACTATCATCAGCAGTACCAATGGATATCGATGCTTTGCTTTGTCCAGTAACGACTCATGCAATGTGTTGTCCCCAGCGGCTACCTATTCTGATGACGGCATTCGTTGAGACTTCACCATTACGATTAGGTGGCGGGGAAGTACGAGATGAAAGCAGCACCACACAGGTACAACATTCTGTGAACATTGCTGATCTGAACACCGATAATGGCAATGCATCGCATATATGCACTATTTCGATTTTTCAGCATTGGCCCAACTTTCACCAACTGTAGTAGACAAATTTTTTGCTGGCCTATCTTAAGTAATTTTCTCTACTAACAACGAGAATAATATTTGAAATAGCAAGCACACAGCGTTCCCTGAACTCTGAATTCGGCCTTCAGTTTTTATAAACAACACTGCTGAAAACATTTGGAACAATTTTTTCCCATGAAAGCGAAATAATTTTTTCCCAATTTCCAAAATATTTACCTTTTTTTAGCACATGATACTCTGCTTAAAGTAGAACTATTCTTAGAGAACAGAACTTCTATTTTTAGAGACTCTAGAGACATTATTTGGAATCAGTCTCTAGCACATGTGCAATCTTGTATAAATATGTGATGAAATGGTCTCGCCCTTCTCTTCTGTATTAAGAACCATTTAATGAATGTAATTTTCGCGATTCATTTAGTCAACATTCTAAATGAACAACATTTTATCTGAATGATACCACTGCTTGAAAGCGTACAGTATAATACTCATTTTCGTGTATCTATACCATTTCAAATGCATGAGATGCATTTTGGGGTGGGCTGGAAAACACATGCATACTCATATGTTTATATATGGCTTAGTATTTAGTAATCATGGACATTATACGTAGGGTGGGTGTTGTGAACGTATCTAGGACCCTAATTAAATATTCCCGATTCATGCCCTTATGTGGTTATAACAAATCATATCCTTATAAAGGCATAAGAATCATATCCATATTTAGTCATAGCCAATGCAGTCATAATACGGCAAGGCTACTTCCTCAGACTCCTAGAAAGTACAACGCATTCTTTAAACAAACCAAACCTCCAGCAGCCTGGGAATTCCCCCTGCTTCTGTTTTGATTTGTCCTAGAACTCCTGAGAGTCCTGAAAGAACTGCCAGTTCTCAGTGAGAGTTCTTAGTGACGTCTTATGTCCAACCTTACGTCAAACTCGGCACCTTCCAGGTATAAATATACCAGCATTTGCCTTAAGCAACACACGGTGGTTTGGAGCAGAGCGGCTATCTACTTACCCAAAGCCCAGCTGATGCGAGTGCGGAAGGAAGCCGTCCCTCCCACTGGACGCACTGAGAAAGACGCTGTCTTTTCTCCTGCCGAGAAAATCCAGCTCCAGTGTTTCCAGTCACCCTTGCGGGTTACTGGGAGATCGAGTCCTGAGAGCGAGATACAAGACCTCCTTCATTCTAAAACCAAGGTACGGAGATGATTAGATCCTTAGAGAATTCTTGATTCAGATTCTTGGCAAAACTAACTTAAACTGCAACTCCCTTACTCCTTCCCACGTACGAGGCTTAGGTTAGGTACACTGGAGTAGGCGTAATTTAGAAGCACTAGTTGAGTATGTTTAGTCAAACTTTTATCTTTGTATGTATTGTATATATTTTATCCGTTTTAAGT
This sequence comes from Lissotriton vulgaris, assembly GCF_964263255.1. Classification (NCBI taxonomy): domain Eukaryota; kingdom Metazoa; phylum Chordata; class Amphibia; order Caudata; family Salamandridae; genus Lissotriton; species Lissotriton vulgaris. The sequence goes on from NC_141689.1 coordinate 540,660,235, forward strand.
ATCATATGGCTCAGAAACCATATCAATGCTTTTACAGTATTATTTCATAATACTCCTTTTACTGTACGCACTTTACTTTAAAAGTATTCCAATTGTGGCAATTCACTTCTCATGCATGAGAAAGAAGACTGCTCAATAAATAACACCTTTTATTGAAAACGCCCGTCTCTCTATACCTCTGCACTCTGGTGAAACTAAGTATGCAAGATTGACTTAGGGGAAATAGCTATCTATTGTTTTCACACGACTCTGGAGATATACTCCTTATTCTGGAGGGAGCAAAGTTGTCATGTTTATGCGGTTGTCAGAAACTAATCCCTTCTTGTCTAATCAGGGAAGTTAACTCCTCCCTGTTCATTCGAGAAAGTTTCTAGTGACCTCTGAGCTAGCCGGCATACCTAATTAAGTCTAACATATTCAGTAGAGACCTAGTCGACCTCAGTCCTACGTCTAAACTGCCGTTTATGCTATTCCAATGCGCAGAGCCTATTGGGAATATAGGAACTACACTACAATGCCTAGGATAATTCTATATGTGAGGAATCTGCATGTAGAATATCCACCAAAAAATAGTTACCAGAGGTAACTAACTTATTCATTCAGTTCGTAAAAGTTGCAATTGACTCAGATGACAGTATCTCACCTTTACGCATAATCAAGATTACCTCAATTTCTAGCACATACCAGAAATTAATTAGACTAGGGAGGAAGAATCATGGTCTAATACCAGTTGCTGAGTAGACCTCCATCTAAGCAACACTGGCTAGAGCAACAGAAATGGAAAAACCCGTTCCAGTTCATCAGGGTTTTTCCTTCCCACATCCTGAGCCTTGCCAGAGGCATCTGGAAAATATCTTTTAATGACTCAACATTTTCATCCTTCTTCCAGAGTCCGCAGGTCCTAGCCGTCTGCCGTTTACCAGTACTTCAGCCAATTCCACACTTCTTCAAAGGAGAGAAAGTGCCAGGTTGCAATGTTCCCATGGTGAGCTTAGAAGAGAACCCTGTAATTCACACCCCAGGCTCGTTTTCCAGTAAGAGTGGGAACTAAATTAAAGTAGCGGGCAGTTTGTCAACGCAATCTTTAAAATTAATACAGTGCACAATTATTTCTCAAAGCTTGGGGTCCTGGTTTCAGAAGAGAGCACCAGCGATATACATGCCTCTTAGACTGAAATGTAAGTTGACAAACATAATATGACTATAGTGAGAATGCGAAATGTGGCCTTGGAACATTCTGGAATTTCCACTATAGGCTACATCAGTTCGATATCCCTCAGTAGTACCTCAAGTCTCCTGCATTTGGTAAGTATAGTTAGAGGAGAGGGAAGTGAGACAAAGAGATGGGGAAAGGAGCTGATAAGCTGCAGGACCGAATCGGCAAACTCCAGGGACCTCTGCCCCAGCATACTCGGTTGGAACTACCAAGGTGAATCACGTATCCGCTCTTAAGACCTGTGAACCATTCTTTCTCTTCCTCTCCTCACTGCGTTTCTCCTTAGTGGTGGAATCTGTCAAAGTAAATCAGTATAACTGATAGAGAGGGAGTGACATCAAGGAGGAAGAGGCGGGGAAGGGAAGATTGAGACCTCTGTTTCCAGAAGAACAGACTAGGGGGCAGATGTACGACCATTGGATTTAGTGCCTCAGCAAATTGTGAGGCGCTAAATCAAATGTATAACAGTGTCAGAGACACTGTTAGCTATTCCAAATGGGGGTCGCAAAATGCGAGGCTCATCAATATACAGGAGCCACTCACAATTTGCAACCCCATTGGGAATAGCCAGCCTCACAGGGATGGTGGCCTGCTGGGGTCAGCAGACCACCATGTCTGTGATTGCTTTTCAATGAAGCAGTTTTTTTCTTTTTTAAATGCAGCCAGTTTTCCTTACAGGAAAACCGGATGCATATAAAAAAGAAAAATGAAAGTTTTCGTTACATTTTTTATGGGGAGGTTGTGGTCCCTGGGACCACTGCCTGCCCTTAAAAAATATTTCCGCCTGCATTCACAAAGGGGAAGGGGTCCCCTGGAGACCCTTCCCGTTTGCGAGTGCTTTACCACCCTTCTGAGAAGGGTGGTAAACTGTGACTGTTTTGAGACTGTAATTGCGGTCGCAAAAGAGTCATACATGCCTGGAGGACTAGGTATTTGGAAGGGACGCGCTCTGACCGCCCCTTCCTAATAGTGATTCGCTATTCCAATTTTGCGAGTCACAAATAATTTGTGACTCGCAAAACAGGAATAGTACATGGCCACTCGTTTTTTGCAGTTGCAAAGGGGTCTGAAGCCCCTCTGCAACCACAAAAAACGGTTGTACCTCTGGCCCTCGATCTTTCCCCTCACTTACAGGATATTTCAACTCAGTAGCATCCGGTCATCAATCAGCTCAGCCAAGATAGTTGCCAGATTTGTCCTTCCAAGCTGGCTGAGTGAGCTCACACTCTGTGCTGTAAGAGTAATAGACATTCCAGAGGGCAGACAAGCTACTGAGATGCTTACACGCTCACTGGCAACATACACGGTCCAGCAAAACCAATCAGACTCCACTCCAATGTGAGCCCACTTGGGCAATTGCACACATCAGCACAGGCTCTGGGCTATATTTATGGTCTCTGGGTCTGGCTACACTGCCACGTACCTTAGGCATGTAAGACTTTCCGGGAGCCAGAGATGCCATCAGCGAATATAGTGGGCTACTGACTTTTCAACGAGGTTCTGGAACAAGACCTCCAGCAAGGAACACCGTTTTGGTACCAGTACATGAACAAACTAAGCTCACCCCAGGGACAGAAGGTAACATCCTTAAACGTAGTATTATAGTAGGAGAACAGGGGCCGGCAAGTGGGAACCTTCTCACATCACAACTATTTTGGTTCCTTTCCACACAGAACTCTGGTTCTCCCCAAACTTGAGTGGATGGAACATCATCAAGTGGGAGTAGCCTAGAAAAGGACTGGGGTAAAATAAAGCACTGTTAAGGTTCTCTTGAATAACGTTATTCATTTTAAATATCAGTGTAGGAAGCTGGCTCTGTATATACTATACCGAAGTGACGCATTGTGTGCACAGAATCCAGTGGATCCCCAAAGGTAGGCAGAGGTAAAGTTAGATAGCACCTTACTCGTTTTGTGGTAGTGTGGTCGAGCAGTAAGGTTTTATCAGAGGACAGTGTTAGGCATTTGTTGTACACAATCAGCAAATAATTTCACACACTCAAAGACTGAACTTCAGACCAATTGTTTTTGTATAAAAAAATTCTTGTAGTTATTTTATTTCCTAGAACCAAGCAATCCTGGTATAGGTAAGTGATAAGTACTTTGCAGTAAATATACAGATTGTAACACAGTTTGGATTGCAATTGTTAATTTACTTTGATTTTATCACAGTAGTGTTACTGATAATGCAAGGCTTTTCAGAATAAAGTATACTTATGAGATTACTTTTCTCACACAGTGTATTATACCTGGATACTACACTGGAACATTTCCTGTGAACAGCTAAGTAATACCGTTTCTTGTTAGTTAGTACAATTTAAAAGAATTTCTATAGGTTTTCAAACTCAACACTTAGAAACTTTTCCAAGAAAAAACAGTCAATGTTATCCTATGGAATAAAATAGTGTTATCGGGTAAGTATTTGGTAGTGGGAGTTGAGGTTCTAGCGGTAGACTCAGGAGTTCCTCAGGGTCAGGGATGCACTCTCGTTGCACCCTCAGCAGGACTGGGGCGGCTGGGTGCAGAGCGCTGTTTCGATAGGGGGCCTCTGGTTGGTGGCTGCTGACGAGCCGGCCACATGGATGTGGGAGCAATGCTCCTGGACTTTAGCTCAGGGCAAATGGGGAAAAAATGTAGCACCGAAGGTGCGCTCTCAGCGGCACTAGGGCGGCCTGGTGCAGGGTGCTGTTTTGACGTCGAGCGCCCTGTTTGCAATGGGGAATCTCCGGTTTGTAAAGGCACTGCAGGCTCGGGGACGAAAGTCGTCTGGGTTCGATCACCACTTCGAGAGATAAGATGGGATGCTGGAAGTTGGTTAGGCACCGTCGGTTGGGCCACCCAGGGCTGTGGAGGGTCGAGGTGCAGGGGTGCCTTTTAGGGTCGGATCTACTTACCAGCTCCTGTTCGCGGTTGGGGGGACCTTCCGGCTTGAGACTGCAGGCATCAGCTGGAGGCTTGAGGCAGGTCAGGGGTCACCAGATCTTGGGTGAGGATCGCCGGGGAGACCTTCTCATGGTGTTTGCCCACTCGAGCTTGGGCCGCGCATGGCGGGTACAGAGAGGTGCGGATTTGCGGTTCCCGGCCGGGGTCAGAGGTTGTTGTTGAACAAATCTGGTGTTCACGGGAGACACAGTCTTTGTGGTTGAAGGCAGGCAGGTCCTCCCGGGTTTTCGAGGTTGTTGGCTGCAAGACACTGGGATTCCGCAGGTTCGCGGTGTAGACAGGCCAGTAGGGCTGGGGCCAAGTCAGTGGGCGTCTTCCTCTTGTTAGCTTCGGCACAACTGTTTGGGCCTTCTTTTCTTATAGTTGGTTCTTGTCTGAGGAAGCAAGGTTCAGGGGTTCCCCTAAATACTAGATTTATGGTTTAAATCATTTTATTGAGTTTTCGTGTCAAACAAGAAACACAACACCCACCTACAACTACTGGCCGGTGAGGAATAGCATGGCTGTTACTTATATTATTCAAGGAATGTAACGAAGAGGAAGAAGAAATAAATTAAGGAATAAGACTGAAGAGCAGAGAAGGGGAAGAGAGACAGAGACCTGCCAAATACCCAGTATATAACACAATAGGGTTTCAACCATCGGGTGGCACATCCTCGACTCGGGCCGGTTGCTTATCGACGGGGGGGGGGGGGGGGGGGGGGGGGGAGTAGTGGGAAACCGAAGGACCCTTAAGTAGGGTAGGTGAGCGCAACAAACTCAGAGGACAGATAGGCCAGAGTGGAACCCCATGTCTTGTCAAACTTGGGGAGAGTGTGATTCATCCCCGCTGTAATCCTTTTCATCCCCACTACCTCCCAGAATTTATGAAGCTAGTCCAGTTGAGTTCTCCTCTGTGCCCTACCTTGCAAGAAGCGCCTATTTAGCTTCACCAAGTGCCAAGGTAATTGCTCTCCCGCTACATGACTTGAGAGGGTATGTAAGCGGGTTAGGAAGGCCCAACAAGATGTAGCTGGGGAATCTAGAAAGTTCCGTCTGGTGTATATGGACCTCAGGTAGGATAGTGTCCCGAAAGGCTTGTAGCTTAGGGCATTGCCATAGTATGTGCGTCAGAGTGCCCACCTGACTGCATCAACGCCAGCAGAGAAAAACACTACGTGATCTCCACCGGGCAATGCGTGTCAGAGTGTAGTACCAATAATGCGCAATTTTTTGTAGCATTTCCTTTCTCGAAGTACTACATGAAGAGGCCCGAGCCCTATGTATAATGTCTGCCCACTCCCTCGGAGAGAATTCCCGCTTCAGTTCGGATTCCCACCTGCGTTGCGCCAGAGACTTAGTGGGGTTCTTATCCTAGTTGAGAAAGTTATAGACATCTGAAGAGAAGTTTGTTTTTGAGGTGCGGGTTATAAACCAAAGCTCAAATTTGGTAAGGGGGCCGGCATGGGTGTATGCGCAGCTGTGGTTGTGTGACCCAGTGGCGTACTGCCAGTATGCGGCCATGGAAATTCCAAAGCCCTGTACGCGCAAATGTGGTTGTGTGACCCCAGTGGCGTACTGCCACTATGCGGCCTTGGGAATTCCAAAGCCCTGTACTAGTTGGGGGAAGTCCATAAATCCGTGCGGGTCAAAAAGGTTGCCTATGCGCTTGCAGTTAGCTTCCTGCCATTTCAGATATGCCGTCCCTATATGAGCAGGAGGGAAGTCCGGATTCCCAATAAAGGGGGTCAGGGGAGAAACGGCGGTCAAGAGTTTGCATCGCTCCTATCCCAAACCTTCATGGTAGACCTCAAGACCGGGGAGATGTATACACCCAACAGGCAAGGCATTTGGGAAGCCAGGGACCTTCCAGATGTGGATACCAGCGACCCCTCGGTCTATGAAACACCAGCGTTTCCGGGATTCCAATTGGTACCACTCTACCATGTAGAGTAATTGCACCGCCTCATAATAGCGCACCAGATGTGGAACCCCGAGTCCCCCATCCTCCTGTCTCAAATATGTTAGATGGCGAACAATGTGCGCCTTCTCCCCCCCCCCCCCCTTCCCCATATGAAGCTATCGACTAGCTGTTGTAGTTGGGCCAATATTTTAGGAGGCAGGCATAATGGGAGCATCTGCATAATGTAAAGAAGACGGGACAAAATCATCATCTTGATTGCTGCAATTTTGCCCAGCCATGAGAGGACATGTTTCTTCCAGCTGTTCAGTTCTTGACTAGCCTTGGCCAAGATATCCGAGTAATTCACCTGGGCAATCCTCACAGTTTTAGGGAAGACCCGGATCCACAAATAGGTAATGTCGTTAGGGGCCCATGAGAACAGGAACTGTGCCGCTATCTGTTGATCTGTTGATCTGTGACAACTACCACCTCCGGAGGAAGATGTAAAGTGTTCAGCTGTCGCTGCTCGTTCTCCAAGTAAGATGGTGGGGTTTGTAAAGGCCTGGGTAGGGAACCCTGTCCTGCAGCTGTGAAAGCTAATCTACCTTGAGAGGCAGCCTGATCAGAAGCCCGCCTGCTTGGTGGACATATGTTCAAGCTCATGGGTCATGTCCGGGGCAACTAGAATAACTTGGGCCTGGCCAGTTCAACTCTTTTTGAGAACTCTGGGCAGGAATGGTAGCAATGGAAAGGCATACAATTGTCCTGAGTTCCACTTAAGGCAGTAGTAGCCGAGTGAAAGACGCCTAGGAAACTCAACACAAAAGTGCTGACATTGCTCATTCTGGGCTGTGGCAACAGACTGAGTCAAGGCTTTTCCCCTTCGCAGAACAGTCCTTGACCCACTTCCAGGTGTAACTGCCATTCCTGATCCACTAGATGCAGAGGACAGAGCTAGTCTGTTCTGGAAATCAATGTGCCTTCCAGGGGGTTCACTACCAGGAAGATTCCCTGGCGGTCCAGCCATTTCCAGAAATGCAAGACCTCCTGGCACAGGGTCTTACTCATTCCCGCCCTGCTTGTTGCAGTACTACATGGTGGTGGCCATGAACATCTGTGCCATCCTCCCTTTGATGGATTCAAGGAAGCCTCTCAACACCAAGTGGATGGTCCTCAGCTGTTGATGTGCAGCAGGGACTCCAGTGGAGACCAGAGGCATCTGTCTCCCAGGGTGGCCCAGATGGCCACCCCAACCCAGAAGGGATGAGTAAGTCATCACGGTCACTTCTGGGTGGAGAGAGGAGCCTGCTGCAGACTCCTCTTAAATCTGAATAGGGTCTGAAAGGTCCCTGTGATGTTGCGCCAATTCGGACTTAAGATCCCTTAACCAAGCCCACATATACAACCTGGCATGCCCAATTAGCAAGATGCAAAAGGCAATCAGTCCCATCAGCCTCAAAGTCGTTCTCACTGAAACCCAGGACTAAGGCTGAAAGATCGGGACCATAGCCTGAATGTCCCAGGCTCTTTCCCAAGGAAAGGCACAACACTGAACCATGTCCAGAATGGCTCAGATGAAAGGGAGCATCTGAGATGATAGCATGTTGATAGCGAACTCCAAAGAGGACAGGCGGTTCACTGTAGTCTGGAGAGAGCTGACTGCTGGGGCAAGCAAGGTAAAGACTGGCACTGTGCTTGTTTACCTGGCTTTCGTCCCCTGCAAGGGGGCTAACCTTTCTAGCAGCTGGTTGTTTCCTCTGGCTTTCTGGTCTCCCTCCCGCCGCTGCAGCTGGACATCTTGCGGCCGCAGAGCGGAGGGAGACTACACTTCCCTGCTTCCAGCCGTAAGACGCCACTGCTGTTTCCGCGCACGGAGGCGCTTGAAATTCCAGACAGCCCTGCATCGCGGAATCGTGCGCGGATCGTGCCGGGCGAATCCCGGGCCAAGGGCGGGCCCGTTTTAGCCCGTTCGAGCCCAGGGGAGTCCGGTCCGGGTCACCCCCTTAACATCTGTGATTTTAGGAGAAATTTGTGAATACCTATACTTATGATAACTGAGAAGTTGGCCTGATATGTAGTGCTCACTATTCTAGTGATCACTGTGTATCATTCCAAACAACCCTTATTGATGATTGGTTGTAAGTCAACCTTATAGACCAGCTATCCTAGTAGCGTGGACAAGAGCAGTCTTTAGGCTAAACTCTAGAGGGCGTGTTAAGCCAGCTGTTATACCATCACATATACCCCCTTGAACACCAAGTGAAAGGACACCACACAAGTTGTTATGAAAATAAACAGATATTTATTTATAACAAGTCTACCCTGATCTCTGTATGAGTCAGGGAGCTAAGCACATAACAAAACTCCTAGGAAAATATTGCACAATTTACACAAATGCCCGAGGGGCACGAAAAACCATATACTACAAAAGTGGAATGCGAAATACTAGCAGGTAAGTAACCCGATCCAGAGGCTTTAGGATCGCTAGGACTACACTACAGAACCTTCAGGTTAGGAGCAGGAGGCCTAGGGAGAGCGGGTGCAGAGTGTGCACTCACGCGGGATGCGGGACAAAGTCTATGGACACTAGTAAAATGCAAAGTTAGTGTTATCGGGCGAACCCGACTAGGTAGAGCTGAAACGAAAAAGGATCTGGACACTTAGAGAGTGGTCCTGTGCTAGAGCACCGTGGTACTCGGTTTACCTAGCCCAGGGGCTGCGGCTGCATAGGGTTCAAGTGACGTCGGGAATCCTCGTTGATACTCAGGAGCCTGAAGAAAGTAGTTGCTGGCAGGCGACCAGTGAAGATGTTCCGGGCTGATCCAAGGATGGATCAGTGAAGAAGGATACCTGTAAGCAGAGGGGACCAAGTTCTGAATCACTAGACAGTGATTAGGTGGGCACCAGGATGGCACCGGACGAGGTCACTCAGCCAGGTGAAGAGGTGACACTGGATTCTGCTGCTGCACAGACCAGGGCGCTGATGTCGACCAGGCTGGAGGTCTGCGAGCTGTCCCACGTCGGATGTCTGCTGCTGGCGATGCTGGATCAGTTGAAGGAGGCAACAAGCCTTGGCTAAGACAAGCCCACGTGGCGACACAAAATGGCGTCTGGAGTGGACCAGGAGGGTCCGAGGAAGTTCCCTTTCAAGAGGAGACAAGGACCAGTCTAGAGGAGCTAGACCAGCGGTGAAACAAACGTAGGACGTCGTCTGGAGGGCCACTAGCCAACGGGCAAGTGACCGGACAACTTGGCAAGTAACGCAGAAGCAAAAGGGCCCCACGCAGATCTGGGGGGGCTGGACGTCGGTGCTCGTGCTGCTTGGGGTTGGGGCTTCTCTTACCCCAGTGCACCCACTCTAGGGTCCCTCGGCGGTCGTGCTGGATCGGTGTCGTGCAGGTTCTGATGATAGCCGGTTCCTCTGGTCTCGTCGCACCCACGGTTCTCAGCTGTGCTGTAGAGGCAGGTAGAGGTCAGAGATGGCAGGGAGTCCGGGTCTCGTCGTGCTGGTCGGTCTGGTTCCGGAGGAAGGACGTGCAGCAAACCGCAAGATACTTAGTTGGTGCCTGCTGATGCAGGGTGACTACTCCTTAGTCACATGGGAGAAATCTTGAGAAGAGTCTAGAGTTCCTTTCGTCGAAAGTAGTTTCAGGATTCAAAGATGATCTAATTTGGGAAGGGGGCCCGCTCCTACCTTTATTCTAAAGAAAGGGGCTGGCACGCGACTAGGTCCTGCCCATGGGTGGGACCAGGAAGGGGGGTGGTTACACCCCTCTCCCCTGTCCGGACTTTCCCCAGCTCAGGGGCTGGTGTGCCCCTGGAACTGGTTCAAGCCGGCATATGCACAGTGAGCACCGGGGTGCCACTTGCAGTCACCTTCCTCTCAGCCCTGCCTACCTGGGATACACAAAACCCTGTCTGGGATGGTGCTAGCACCGCCCGTGACAGGAAACCCTTTGTCCAAGCTCTCTTTGCTGGAAGGACTCCCAGCAGCAGGAGGTCAGACTTGTGTCTGTGGTGGCAGCATCCATTTTGTGATGCTGAGGCTCGAGGTAACTTTAACCGGGGTTCACAGTTACATACATGTCGTGTCCCTCTAGAAGGGTGGAATGCTAACCCCGTCGCCAGAATTGGCGAGGGGTTAGTATTCCAATTCGTATGACCCCTTACTCGACATGTTTTGATAAAGCGATACCAAAGTTGGCAAATAACCGCGAGGATTATAATGCACTTAAGAGTATATGGTACACGTTATCATGGAACAGCTATTAGGACTTGGTTCCGCAAGCTGCAAACGGGCTCAGCTCATGCCAGAGCACCATCTCACATAATTCCAAGCACTCTGCCTTCAGGATTGATAAGATATAGGTATACTATATCTAAAGCAAAAGGTGATTACACCACTTTGCCCCAGCTGCCGTGCAGCCAGTTCTGTCAGATTTAGATGGCCAGCCAGGGGTGGCATAATACATGCTGCAGCCCCTGGTAGGCCCTGGGTACACCTATGCCCTGGATACAGAGTCTGATAAGGTGGCCCAGTACCAATTGGTATATGCACCTAAGGTACACGTGTCAATTTAGAGAGAGAACAGCTAGGCTGTGGGTCTGATTAGCAGGCCCACAGCCAGGAAAGTCGTAAACCAGTGAAGCAAAAAGCAAAAATCTGGGGTGATCATAGGATTGCAGACCCTACTCTCCTACATGACCCCCCCCCCCCCCAAACTTTGGGACAATAAACTAACCTTGACCAGGTGAGTCTTCTTGCTCTAAGTAGAAATACCTGGAGAGCCCATCTGCATTGCCATGATCAGTGCCAGGTCTATGCTCCACTGTGAAATCCATCCCCTGTAGGGAAATGGACCACCTAAGTAGTTTGGGGTTTTCACCCTTCATCTGATTTAGCCACAAGAGGGGCTTATGGTCAGTCTGAATCTTGAAATGAGTGCCAAACAAGTATGGCCTCAGTTTCTTCAGGGCCCAAACCACAGCAAAGGCCTCCCTCTCAATAGCTGACCAATTCTTCTCTCTGGGGGTCAGCCTTCTGCTAATAAAAGCAATGGGCTGGTCATGACCATCAACATTCAGCTGAGATAGAACAGCTCCCACACCCAACTCAGAAGCATCTGTTTGGACAATGAATGGTTTGGAGTAGTCTGGACTCTTAAGGATAGGTGCTGTGCACATGGCCTGCTTCAGGTCATCGAATGCTTTTTGACAGCTTGCTGTCCACTGAACTTTCTTTGGCACCTTTTTACTTGTCAGGTCATTAAGTGGAGTCACAATTGATCCATAATTTCTGACAAATTTCCTGTAATAACCAGTCAGGCCCAAGAAAGCTCTAACCTGAGTCTGGGTGGTTGGAGGAGCCCAGTCCTTGATGGACTGTATCTTGCTCTCCAGTGGCTGAACCTGGCCTCCACCTACAAGGTGGCCCAGGTATACAACCTGTGTCTGCCCTATCTGGCACTTTGTGGCCTTGATAGTGAGACCTGCTGCTTGCAGTGCCTCTAACACTTTCCTCAGGTGGACCAGGTGATCCTCCCAGGTGGAACTAAAGACAGCTATATCATCAAGATATGTGGCACAGAAGTCATCCAGCCCCGTGAGAACTTGATTCACCAGCCTTTGGAAGGTGGCAGGTGCATTTTTCAAACCAAAGGGCATTACCACAAACTGATAATGCCCACCAGGGGTAGAAAATGCTGTCTTGGGCTTGGCTTCCTCAGCTAACCTGATTTGCCAATACCCAGCTGTCAGGTCAAATGTGCTTAAGTAGTTGGCAGAAGCCAATCTATCTATCTATAAGTTTATCTGCCCTTGGTATTGGGTGGGCATCAGTCTTAGTGACTGCATTGAGGCCTCTGTAGTCTACGCAAAATCTCATCTCTTTCTTACCACCCTGGGTGTGAGGCTTTGGCACTAGAACTACTGGACTAGCCTAAGGGCTATCTGAGGTCTCAATGACTCCCAGCTCCAACATTTTCTGCACCTCTGTCTTGATGCAGTCTCTGACATGATCAGGCTGTCTGTAGATTTTACTCTTAACTGGCAGACTGTCCCCAGTGCCAACCTCATGGGTACACCAATTGGTCTGACTGGGTGTCAGAGAGAACATATGGCTAAAGGATTGAAGAACTTGTTTGCAATCCTTTTGCTGATGCTCAGAGAGGCTGCCACAAAAGACAACACCATCTACTGACCCATCATCAGGGTTCTGAGTGAGCAGGTCTGGGAGAGGGTCACTCTCCTCCTCCTGTCCCTCATCTGTGGCCATGAGCAAGCTCATGTCCTTCCTGTCGACATATGCCTTGAGCCTATTCACATGGAGCACCCTGAGGGGGCTCCTGGGAGTTCCAAGGTCCACCAGGTAGGTGACCTCTCCCTTTTGCTCAATGATTGTGTGGGGCCCAGACCATTTGTCTTTGAGTGCTGCTGGAGCCACTGGCTCCAACACCCACACCTTCTGTCCAGGCTTGTACACAGTCAGGACAGCCTTTTGGTCATGCCAAGCTTTTTGGAGTTCTTGGCTTGCCTCAAGGTTTTTAGATGCCTTCTCCATGTACTCAGTCATCCTGGAGCGGAGACCAAGTACATAGTCCACAATGTTGGTTGCAGGCTTTTTGAGAGGTCTCTCCCATCCTTCCTTCACCAAACACAGGGCTGTAGCCAACCCCCTTCTGTGGGACCTCTCTGTAAGCAAACAAGAGGCAGGGTATCAGGACATCCCATCTACGCCTGAACTTTTCAGGTAGTCCATGAATCATCCCTTTTAGGGTCCGGTTGAACCTTTCAACAAGCCCATTGCACTGTGGATGATAGGGTGTGGTGAACTTGTAGTTGACCCCACATTCCTTCCACATTGCAGTCAGATATCCTGACATGAAGTTTGCACCTCTGTCAGAGACAACCTTCTTAGGGAAGCCCACTCTGGAGAACACTCCAACTAGGGCTCTTGCCACAACAGGTGCTGTAGTGGTCCTAAGGGGAATAGCTTCAGGATACCTGGTGGCATGGTCCACCACCACCAGTATAAACTTGTGCCCTGATGCTGTCTGGGGTTCCATTGGACCAACAAGGTCAATCCCCACTCTTTCAAAGGGTATCCCCACCACAGGTAGTGGTATAAGGGGGGCCTTTATTGTACCACCTGACTTACCACTGGCTTGGCAAGTGACACAGGAGCGACAAAACTCCTTGGTATCTTCATTCATGTGAGGCCAGTGAAAGTGTGAGACAAGTCTGTCCCAAGTCTTATTCTGGCCTAAGTGTCCTGCAAGGGGAATCTCATGGGCCAAGGTAAGAAGGAAACCTCTCTGAGACAAGGGGATGACCAGCCTCCTGGTTGCACCAGGCTTGGGGTCTCTTGACTCAGAGTACAGGAGTCCATCATCCCAGTATACCCTGTGGGCACCTGTGGCGTTCTCTGCAGCCTCAGCAGCAGCCTTCTGTCTGAGGGGTTCAAGTGAAGGGCAGTCTAACTGTGCCTTCCCCAGGTCTTCCCTGCAGGGTCCCCGTGAACCCAGAAACTCAACCTGATCAGGTTCAAGTTCTTTAGGCTCAGTTTCCCTCAGTTCTTTGAGGTCAGCCTCCTCTGAGACTTGATCCACAACCTGGGGCAAGGGGGAAGGCAATGCCTTAACCCTACTGCCCTTTCTCTTGGAAGGTGTCTGGTCCATTGTTCCAGGATCCAGCACCTGTTCAGTGGGGCATCTTCTGGCCTGTGACCTAGTCACAGCAAGGACATGTGCTGGCAAGCCTAACATTTCCATGTGAGTCCTCTGCTCCACTTCTGACCATAGGGATGTCTCCAAATCATTGCCCAACAAACATTCAACTGGGAGGTCTGAACGAACCACAACTTTCTTTTGGCCACTTACCCCTCCCCAGGAGAAATCAACAATTGCCATACTATGGTGGGTAGTGACATTGCTGGCATTGGTCACTAGGTAGTCTGTACCTAGTATGATCTGTCCAGGGTCCACAAAGTTAGGTGTCACCATTGTGACACTGGCACAAGTGTCCCTGTAGGCCTGAGCCATTTTTCCATTAATAAAAGGTGTCTGCCTGTATTTGCCCAAGTATTGGGACTTGTATCAGGGGATATATCCACATCCCCTGTACAGACAAGGACAGCCCGAGTGAGTGTGCCAACTAGGTTGTCATACCCCTCAGATCCCAAGGTTAACCCAACTAATCCCTTGGGAGGTGCACTACCACTACTGACTGTACTAGGGGGTGCAGGTGCCTTAGGGGCTGTAGTGGTAGGAGTTTGCCCTCCTTTCTTGGTGCACTCACTAAACCAGTGAGTTTTACTTTCACAGTATTGGCACCACCTTTTTGACTGGCCTTCTTGAGTCTTCTTCTCTAAATATGGCCCAGGGTGAGAGAAGAAATAAAGCGGCTAATGGCAATCTAACTGGGACTCTTGACAATTTCATCATTAGAGCCAACTCTGTAATAGATCAGGGGATCTCGCTGATGGAGCGGCGTGTCCCACAGGATCTAGCAATCGCGAGAAGGTCATCTATGGGACATTTTGCAAATGCAAGGACACCTGAGCACATTGGACAAAATAGTGGAAGTTTTAGTTCTCAGCTTATCGATAATATGTGTTCCCCGCCCGCTGCCAGATATATGGAGATCACAGCTCCAGGAGAGCAACATATGGCATCAGACTTACCCGGGTCATCTTCCCACTTGGTACCTATTATGGCTAGTCCCGTTAAGAGGACAAATACGAGACAATTACGGGAGAGACGGGAAGGGGCGATCCTAAAGTGCACACAGGGGCTGTCCCACACCAAAGGTGGCAAGAAAGGGAAGCAGTTGGGTAATATTAATGTTGTAGCTACTGTTAGCGAGAGGGCTGATGTTAACCAACAGGTCACCCTAGCGTTAACCGCCGAACATTCATCATGCCCGGGAGTGGTGCCTCACTAACAGAACTAGCGAGGGGGAAATTGAGTTGAGGGAGGACCCAATGTTGGCTAAAATGGAGGAGTTGCTCTGACTTCTTCTTCGCCCAGTTGAGGATAGATTAACAAAGATTGAACAACAGCTTAATAAGATCGAGCGTGTATCGTTGGGCATTGCAGAAGTATCCCCCTACCTGGTAGTCTTAACTGGAATCCCAGAAGGAGTAGTTTCTGTCCTGTAACTCCAGTTCTGTAGTAGGGGTATCTCTGTTATAGTCATAATCTAGTGAATAGTCCCGCCCATGTGCGTGGACCCCGGCAATCAAAAATAATCTCTCAAGTTGTCAAAATAATGCAGAAACTGCAAAGACACTTAAGAGAGAATTTAAAGACAAATAATGCAGCCTATATCCACAGGCTACACTGTCCAGTACTTCAACTAGAAATTCCACCAAAAAACACCACATACAACATAGCCTGCCAGTTTCTACCATAGAGAAACTTGCCTCCCCCAGTCAAAGACTCTGGAATGATAGAGAGGAAGGTAGGGACAGACAAGCCCCATAGGCTGCCATTATGTGGCTTAAATAGGATACTGTGCCTTTAAGAGAACTTTCCAGAACTTCTCCCAGTATCCCAGAATGCATAGCAGGTCCCTCTACTTTCAGTTCTTTTTGAAGGCGAAGCACGCCAGACCTGTCGCATTCTTTACATGATGAAATATCTCCACCGGGGAGGAGGGCGGGCGCTTATGACTATAACAGAGATACCCCTACTACAGAACTGGAGTTACAGGACAGAAACAACTACTCCTGTAGTAGGGGATCTCTGTGTATAGTCATAATCTAGTGAATAGAATGGCAAGCCCATCCCCACACCAAAGCGGTGGTGGAGAATAAACACATAACGCCACTACTGTGCGAACAAATACCGCAGCGAAGCCTGTCCAACCTGAGCGTCTGCCCTGGCGTCAGTATCCAGGCAGTAATGCTTAGCAAAGGTATGAACCGACTTCCCAGTGGCTGCCTTGCAGATTTCAGCAATCGGCACGTTACGGAGCAGAGCCGTCGTGGCAGCTTTGCCCCTGGAGGAATGAGCCTTAGGTTTACCTCCTAAGGTCTTATTGGCCTTTTGGTAACACAATTGAATGCAGGACACAATCCATCTAGAGATGGACTGCTTAGAGGTCGCGAGACCCGTCCGGACCGATCCATAATTGATGAACAACTGGTCAGACCTACGAATATCTTTGGTTTTATCTAGATAAAATTTCCACACCCTCTTAACAGCCAGGGAATGGAGAGACCTCTCCGCTGGGGATGAAGGGTTCTGAAAAAACGTAGGCAAAGTTATAGTCTGGTTGACATGAAAATCAGAAATAACCTTGGGAAGAAATTTAGGGTGAGTACGCATAACAACCTTAGCAGCATGAAATACAGTATAAGGTTCATTACAACACAACGCCTGAATTTCAATCACCCTGCGGGCCGATTCCAGGACAGGTGCTGCAACGAAGCCCTATGAATAGGTTCAAAAGGCTTCTTCATTAATCTAGACAGCACCACATTCAATTCCCATGAAGGCGAGGGAAGCCTGACAGGAGGGAATACTTTCTTCAATCCTTCCAGAAAATCTTTGATCACAGGGATCTGGAAAAAGGTAGTCTGTGAAGGGCATTTCCTGTAGGCAGTCAATGCAGCCAGATGAACCTTAATGGAATGCACATTAAGGCCAGACTGCGCCAAATGTAAAAGGTAAGGAAGGATGACATCTTCCTTACAGGTCGTAGGATCATGGTTCTCAGACTGGCACCAGATACAAAACCTCTTCCACTTGTAAGCATATGAAGTCCGAGTGGAAGGTCTCAGACTCCTTCAGTATGTCCATGCAATCATCGGGTAGATTCAGATGGCCATATTGCACTATCTCAGGAGCCATGCCACCAAACTCAAAGACGAGAGGTTGGGGTGTAGCATCCGTCCCCCGAACTTCGTGAGAAGGTCCGGCCTGCACGGCAACCGAATGTGAGGAAGGAGAGACCGGTGAAGTAGGTCCGTGAACCACCACTGCCTGGGCCACTCCGGGGCGATGAGTATCATCCGAGCCCTGGACCGGGCCAGCTTGATGAGCACCGCCGGAATCAGGGGAATGGGAGGAAAGGCGTACAGAAAACTGTTCGTCCAGTCGATCCATAACGCATTCCCCAGCGTCGCTTGCTGGAAGTACCTGGAGGCGAAGTTTCTGCACTTGCTGTTTTCGGCGGTGGCGAACAAATCTACGTCTGGAGTTCCCCACCTTGCGAAGACTTCTCCTAGTACTTCGTCGTTTATGACCCATTCGTGGTTTTCCTGAACCAGTCTGCTCAGTGCGTCTGCCTGAACATTCTGCACACCTGGTAGATGGGTGGCCGTTATCGTCAGTCCTCTGGCTAGGAGCCAGTGCCAGATCGTCTGCGCCTCCTGTGACAGAGTGCGTGATCTCGAGCCCCCCTGCTTGTTGAGGTAATACATCGTGGTGGTATTGTCCGTCTGTACAAGCAGAGAGTTGGTCTGGAAGGACGGAAGAAAGGCCTTCAGTGCCAAGTGAACAGCCCTGAGTTCCAGGAAATTGATGTGATACGTGGCCTCCATCGGCGACCACGTGCCTTGAATCTGTAGAGTCCCGGAGTGCGCTCCCCATCCCAGAAGAGACGCATCCGTCACGACAGTCTGCGTGGGAATGTCCTTGTGAAAGGGAACCCCTCTGAGGAGATTCTCCGCCGAACACCACCACTTCAGAGACTGAAGAGCATGCAGCGACAGTCGAATCTGGTCGTCCCAAGATCCTTTCCTCTGATCCCACTGGTCCTCCAAGCACTCCTGCAGCGGTCTCATGTGCAGCCGTGCGTGTGGCGTCAGGAAGATACAAGAGGCCATCGATCCCAGTAGAGAAGACACCGTCCTCACTGTTGTAGAGTGAGTGGTCATAAGAGCCTGAGCCTTCCGAAGGAGTGATAATCTTCGCTCTTCCGAAGGAGACACGCTTGCTGACAGCATATTGATGGAGGCTCCCAAGTACTGTAAGCATTGGACCGGAGTCGGAACAGACTTGGCCATGTTGATGTGCAGCCCCAGCTTGTTCAAGAGAACGCACGTCTTCTGGAAGTGTGCTCGCGCTTCCGAGAAGGAGGATGCCTTGATCAACCAATCGTCCAAGTACGGGTAGACGAACACCTTGTTCTTCCTCAGGTGTGCTGCTACCACCGCCATGCACTTCGAGAATGTTCTCGGCGCAGACTTCAGTCCGAATGGAAGTACTGTGTATTGATAGTGATTGGTGCCGACTTGGAACCGCAGGAACTTCCTGTGTTTGTGTGCAATGGGCACATGGAAGTAAGCATCCTGTAGGTCTATAGCGCATAGCCAGTCTCCATGTTGCAACTGAGGGTAAATCTGATGCAACAACAGCATGCAAAACTTTTCCCTGCGAATCCATTTGTTTGCCTGCCGCAAGCCCAGAATGGGCCTGAACTCGTTCTTGTCCTTCTTGCGAACCAGAAAGAACCTGGAGTACAGTCCTCTTCCTCTCGGAGACAGAGGTACGTCTTCTATCGCCCTTTTCCTCAACAGGATATCCGCTTCCGCCTGAAGCTCGCGCAGCTGAAACTGCGAGCTGACGGGGGGAATTGCTGGAGGAGGGCTGGTGAACCGAAGACTGTATCCAGTGCAAACAATATTCAGCACCCACTTGTCCCGAGTAATTTTTCTCCACTCTGCCAGAAAAAATTGAATGCTTCCCCCTACCGGAGTGGGTAACAGATCCGGGGGAAGTAGGTTCCTAGGGCCTAGAACCAGCCTGGCCCTTGGGCGCTGGGGCCGACTGCTGGCCTCCTCTGCCCTTCTGGCGCTTCTGGAACGGCTTACGGAACTGGTGTTGCTGTTGCGATTGCCCCGAAGCCTGGCCCCGTCCTCGGCCTTGCCCGCCGAACCGCCGTTGGAAAGGGCAGTACGTCTTCTTGGTCTCTTTAGGCTTCTCCAGGCCCACAGCCGTTAGCGTTTCGGCCTCCGCCTTCATGCGGGCCATCTCATCGTCCGCATGCTTCCCGAAGAGGGTCTCACCGGAGAATGGTAGGTTGGCCACCCTCTGCTGTGCGTCCGGTTTTAGGGACGTAAGCCGGAGCCATGCGTGGTGTCGTTGGTTGACTCCGTGGCAAAATCCGTGAGCGGCCAACAGGGAAGAGTCCGCTGCAGCGCTGATAATCTGGTTCGCCACAAGCATCCCCTCACTCAGCACTTCCATGAAGTCCTCACGCTTCTCCCGAGGTAAATGCTCTGCAAACCGCTCGAGGGAGTCCCAGAGGGCGCGGTCGTATCGGCCCAACAGCGCCGTGGCACTCGCAGCTTTCATGGAGGTAGCGGAAGTTCCACAGACTTTCCTCCCCGCCGAATCCATCCACCTGGACTCGTTATCCGGGGGAACCGTGAAGGACGGAGTGGTGGCATGCTGCTTGCATGCCGCCGTCAAAATTACGGAGTCAGGAGGGGGTTCCGTTCTCAGAAAGGCCGGATCCGAATCGGGAGCCCGGTACTTCTTCAGCAACCTCGATGGAGCCGCCCTCGTCACCGCAGGGGTGAGAAACAGGGCCATAGCCGGTTCCTCCAGGCCCGGCACCAGAGGCAGGAGAGGACGAGACAGGTGTTTTTGATGTAAAGTCTCAAAAATGACCGACGTTTTCGGAGTAGGCACCGTCAGGGATATGCCCAACTTCGCAGCGCCCCTTAAAAGGACGTCATGGAACGCCACCAGGTCATCTATCGGGGACACTCTCGTGTCCGGTGACCCCGATAGGGTAGGAGAAAAGTCCCTGGTCCCAGAGGACCTCGTGTGTGAGCGAGATTCGCGCCTCCTATGGCGGCGTCTCGACCTCGTGGATGATCTGCGTCGTGACCTCTCCCTTCTCCCAGAGCGAGAGCGAGACCTGCCCGCCCGTGGCCGCTCCGCCGGTTTTCGTGGCGGGGTCTTCCTTTGCTCCTCACGGGGTTTCGGTTTTGGGGTCCCCTTAGGAGGAACAGGCAAAGATGGCAGGGAAGTGGACCTCGGCGGAGGAACCTTCGGCTGCGGGGTGGGCCCATGCGGAGGGACCGGAGGTGGTGGAGGGTCGCCTGAAGGAAGTGGAGGTTTGGGTGGAGGATCCTCCTTAGGAACAGGAGGAGGAGTCGGAGTCCGAGGCCGAGATGGTGTGTACACCTCGGAGTACACCGAGCCCGGTGACCCCTTAGGCGAAGGGGGCGGAGAGCCAGCCCCATCAGCAGGTGACCGCTTCCTCTTGCGTCCTCCACTAGAAGCAGCGTGACTTCTGGGACTAGAATCCCTCTTGCGCCGTTTTGGAGAGGCTGAACGACTCCTAGACGCCGACCGCTTTCTGCTCGACGCAGAGCGTCGCTCTTCTGGCGTCGAACGACGCTTCCTTGACTCCGGCGTCGATCGCCGCCTCCGCGACGTCGACCTCTTCTTCCGCGACGTCGTACGCCGCCTCCGCGACGTCGAGCGTTCCGTCTTCGACGACGAGCGTCGCAGTCTTCTTGATGCTCTCGACGTCGAGGAGCCCCTCGACGTCGACCGGTGCTTCAACGGCGATCGACGGCGTCGTCTCGACGGCGATCGACTGTCGCCTCGATGGCGAGCGTCGATGCTTGTCACTTCACCTTCGGCGTCGATAGGAAGACCTTGACGTCGAAGACGATGACGTCGACGGTGGCTTCGACGGCGACTTCTCCCTGATCTTCGACATCGAGCCGTCACGCCGTCTCGACCTGGAGCCCCGGGGAGAAGGGGAGCACACCGCCGTCATCCCTCTCGACGTAGTCGTCGATGCAATCGACGTCGACGGAGACCGGGACTGTTTGCTGGACTTCCTGCCCCTGGGGAGCCCCCCAGAGGCCTCAGCAGAGGCAGAGGGAACCTTCCAAGCCTGCCCAGACCCACCTGCAGCCTGCAGACGCCTCTCCTCAAGCCAGAACGCCTGATCTTCAGTCTGTCCCTCAGAGTCCGAGCAGTAAACTGCTGGCTGATGACATAATCCTCAGGGATATGATCTTCAGGGAGGCAGACGATGCAGACATCATGGGGATCACTCTTGGCCTTCTTCCTCCCACATGCTGGGCACTTATCAAAAAGGCCGGGCATTTTAGAGCCCTAAAACGCCTAAAACAGCACAAACACTTTTAGAACTCAAAAGTGCCAAAATATCCAATAAACCCTTGAAACAAGGGAGAGCTCAATGCCAGGGCCCTGTAAGCAGGAGCCGGAAAAAAGAACTGAAAGTAGAGGGACCTGCTATGCATTCTGGGATACTGGGAGAAGTTCTGGAAAGTTCTCTTAAAGGCACAGTATCCTATTTAAGCCACATAATGGCAGCCTATGGGGCTTGTCTGTCCCTACCTTCCTCTCTATTATTCCAGAGTTTTTGACTGGGGGAGACAAGTTTCTCTATGGTAGAAACTGGCAGGCTGTGTTGTGTGTGGTGTTTTTTGGTGGAATTTCTAGTTGAAGTACTGGACAGTGTAGCCTGTGGATATAGGCTGCATTATTTGTCTTTAAATTCTCTCTTAAGTGTCTTTGCAGTTTCTGCATTATTTTGACAACTTAAGAGATTATTTTTGATTGCCGGGGTCCACGCACATGGGCGGGACTATTCACTAGATTATGACTATACACAGAGATCCCCTACTACAGAACTGAGCTTACCTGGTGAGGAATCCTTTATGTCTCTGAAAAATAAAGTGGTAGATTGGCTAAATAAGTTTAGACCTTTACCCCCGCACATCTCTAGCAAAATACTTATGGTGCGGAGGGTGTCCTGGGTGGGACATGTAGCCAAGGACATCAGGGGTGACTGTATCCTGGTCAATTTAAGGGACCATAGGACCGCGGAGTACATCTGCAACTGGCAGTATCCGAGCCCAGGTGCTACCATACAATCGCTCCCACTGACCTTTTTTTAACCCCCTAATTATTTTCCATCTTTAACAGATGAGTGGACCCAAGTGCAACGAAGGGGGCACGGAAGGTATAACAGGGGTTGGCCAGGGAATTTGCCAGTTTACAGGCAGTTCACTATCCCCACCCAAAATCGGTTTAGTGGGTTGGAGGCGGTCGATTGACAACGGGCTAACGGGGGAGTAGCTCAGGGAATCTCCTTAACATCTTTATTGCCCGGAAGTGGCAACACCGGTGCTGGCGGAACAGTCCCGCTTGTCTGCCCCGTTCCGCAATCTGCATCTTTAGTTAGTGTGGGCTGTAGTTCTAAGAGGGCACGGGGCAATAACGAGGTAACTACCAAGAGGACGGGGGTTACCTATAACATAGAACAAAAGTATCTGGGGAAAACGAAGGTTGGCCCTAAGAACCATCATAGGCCAGGAGCGTTTGCCATGTTCCAAAGGGGATAATCCAGGTTAGGTCGAGCTCATCAGCTCACATGACGTTATATGTCTGCGAGAAACCTGGAGTAAGGAGAATGTCAGCTATCCTGGATTTGTCTCATTTAATCTACCAGCATTAGCCTCACAATCTGGCAGATCGAAGGGAGGGTTATTGGTCTTTGTTTCTGTCACTATCCCAATTGAAGTTAAAAGATCCCTGGCTGTTGGGGCTCATTCCCAGGTCTTGTGGATATCAGACAACCATGGCTCAAATATTATTTTAATTAACTTTTATAGCAATATTTTCGACGGTACAAGGCACCAAGTTGTGAATGATTTAGGGGCCGCCCTTGATGATATAACCTCAGGGGATAACATTGATTTTAACTTTATTTGGGTAGGGGATTTTAATATATCCACCTGTATGTTATCCACTTCTGGTGTATGTGGGTTTGAGAATCATTTTGATTAAGACGATCTGCATTTTTTGCATAATCTATAGGGGGATTCTCTGAACAAATTATTGGCATCACTCGATATGGAGATTGTAGTAAATGCCAAGAACGGTTTGGGAGATCCTGTCCCCACATTTACGGGAAGGAACGCAAATACAGTAATTAATCACGTATGCGTGTCCTCCAATCTCATGCCACTGTGCGGACCACCTACGGTCACCGATTACGGGCTAAGTGACCATAATTGTATCAATTTTAATATCACCCTGTGGAAGTATGGAGCGGCCCCTGCCAAAAGCTATGTGGCAAATATCGAAGTCCACAGACCAAACGGACAAAGAATCAGTTGGAAAGAAAAGAAAGCTGAAGGAGTTATTAAATCCATAGTCAAGGACTGTCTAGTACAAATTTATGCTATCCTTGATAGTGATAGGGAGGCTGGTGATATAGTGAAGGATGTTATCTCCATTAACAAAGCCATTTAAGATAAATTTACGAAAACTGCCCCCAGGGAAACGGGACAGAGGAAAGGCTGGTTTGACCATACCTGCACCGCCAAATTATCAGAGCTTAAACAGGCCTTGGCTGTTAGGCCACGGGAACAGAATACAATAAATCTGTTAAGACAGAAATATAAGTCAGAGATCAAGCGGCGTAAAAGGGAGTTACAGAATGAGGCTTGGGATAAATTGACACAGGCAGCCGATGTAGGAGAGTAGGGTCTGCAATCCTATGATCACCCAGATTTTTTGCTTTTGTTTCACTGGTTTACGACTTTCTCTGGCCGTGGGCCTGCTAATCAGACCCACAGCCTAGCTGTTCTCTCACTAAATTGACATGTGTACCTTAGGTGCATTATCCAATTGGTACTGGGCCACCTTATCAGACCCTGTAACTCAGGGCAGAGGTGTACCCAGGGCCTACCAGGGGCTGAAGCATGTATTATGCCACCCCTGGATGGCCATCTAAATCTGACACAACTGGCTGCACGACAGCTGGGGCAAAGTGGTGTAATTACCCTTTGCTTTAGCTATAGTATACCTATATCTAACCCTAAAAATGGACACATAGATTCCTATCAGTCACTCCTATGGCAGGCCCTGACAATCCTGAAGGCAGAGTGCTTGGAATCGTGTGAAATGGTGCTCTGGCATGAGCTGAGCCCGTTTGCAGCTTGCGGAATCAAGTCCTAATAGCTGTTCCATGATAACGCATACCATATACTCTTCAGTGCATTATAATCCTCGCGGTTAAATGCTATCTCTGGTATCGCTTTATCAAAACATGTCGAGTAAGGTGTCATACGAATTGGAATACTAACCCCTCGCCAATTCTGGCGACGGGGTTAGCATTCCACCTTCTAGAGGGACACGACATGCATGTAACTGTGAACCCCGGTTAAAGTTAACTCAAGCCTCAGCTCCACAAAATGGATGCTGCCACCACAGACACGAGTCTGACCTCCTGCTGCTGGGAGTCCTTCCAGCGAGGAGAGCTTGGACAAAGGGTTTCCTGTCGGGGGCGGTGCTAGCACCATCCCAGACAGGGTTTTGTGTATCCTGGGTAGGCAGGGCTTTACAGGAAGGTGACTGCAGAGTGGCACCCCGGTGCTCACTACGCATCTGCCGGCTAGAACCAGTTCCAGGGGCACACCAGCCCCTGGCCTGGGAAAAGTCCGGCATGGGAGAGGGGTGTAACCACCCCCCTTCCTGGTCCCACCCCTAGGGCAGGACCTAGTCGCGTACCCACCCCTTTCTTTAGGATAAAGGCAGGAGCGGGGACCCTTCCAAATTAGATCATCTTTGAATCAAGAAACTACTTTCCACGAAAGGAACTCTCGACTCTTCTCAAGATTCTCCCTTGTGACTAAGGAGTAGTCACCCTGCATCCGCAGGCACAATCTAAGAACTCTGCGGTTTGCTGCACGTCCTTCCTCAGGAATCCGACCAACCAGCACGACGAGACCCGGCTTCCCTGGCACCTCTGACCTCTACCTACCTCTACAGCTAAGCTGAGAACCGTAGGTGCGACGAGACCTCGAGGGACCGGCCATCATCAGAACTGCACGACTTCTATCCAGCATGACCGCCAAGGGATCCTCTGGTGAGTGCTTTGGGGTCCGAGAAGCCCCGACCCTGAGCAGCTCCAGCACCGAAGTCCAGCCTCCCAGCATCTACGAGATCTGCGTGGGGCCCTTCTGCTTTTTGCTGCTCACCGCGTTGTTTGGCTACTAGCCTGCTGGCTTGTGGCCTTCCTGACGACGCCCAACGACATCAACGCTGCTGGTCTGGTTGCTCCAGACTGGCCCTTGCTCCCTTCCAAAAGAGGAGCACCCCGGACCCTCCTGGTCCACTCCAGACGCCATTTGAGGTCCACCGCGTGGGCTTGAATTTGCCAAGACTTGTTGCCCCAATCCTGGGTCCAGCGACGTCGACAGCATCATCCATCGTGGGACAGCTCGCACCTCCATCCTGGTCGCCGACAACGCCTCCTGGTCCGTGAGACTGCAGAGCCCAGTGTCGCCCACTCACCTAGTCGAGGTGACTACCATCCGGTGCCCTCCTGGTGCCATCTGACTACTGGCTAGTAGTCACGAACTTGGTCCCCTCTGCTTTCAGGTGTCATCCATCTTCGATCCAGGCTTGGATCACTTCGAACTATCTTCACTGGTCGCCTGCCAGCAACTTCTTTCTTCAGGCTCCTGGTTCGTCAACGAGGATTCCCGACGTCTTTTGAGACATATGCAGCTGCAGCCCCTGGGCTAGGTAACTTTGGCATTTCGGTGCCCCAGCATAGCCTCACTATCCAAGGGTCAGAATCCACTGTCGTTTTCGATCTACCTTATCGGGTTCGCCCGAGAACACTAACTTTGCCTTTACTAGCTCCCATAGACTTTGTCCCGCATCCCGCGTGAGAGTGCACACTCTGCACCCGAGTCCCCTAGGCCTCCTACTAGTAATCTGAAGGTTCAGTAACGTAGTCCTAGCGATTCCAAAGCCTATTAGTCCAGTACTTACCTGCTAGTAATTTCGCATTCCACTTCCATAGTATATGGTTTTCCGTGCCCCTCGGGCATCTGTGTAAATTGTGCAACTTAAAGTATTTTCGTAAGAGTTTTGTTGTGTGCTTAGTACCCTGTCCTCATAAAGAGTACAGGGCTGTTGTGATTTTAATAAATACACTGTTTATTTTCATAACACTTGTGTGGTGTCCTTTCACTTGGTGTTCAAGGGGTATATGTGTGGTATAACAGCTGGCTTAACACGAGCTCTAGAGTTTAGCCCGAAGACTGCTCGTATCCACGCTACTAGGATAGCTGGTCTATAAGGTTGACTTACAACCAATCACCATAAGGGTTGTTTGGACTGATACATAGTGATCACTAGAATAGTGAGCACTGCATATCAGGCCAACTTCTCACAGCCGAGACATCCAACGAGTCGACATGGGTATCTTATTTTTCAAACATTTTTAACACTAATGTATCATCACAGGAACCCAGTGGCCCTTGGCCGATCATACCGCTAGTTGTTACAATTCCAGAGGTTATGTCCAGCATTATTGCTATTAATGGGGGCAAGGCTCAGGGACCAGATGGGGTCCCCATCGATGTTTATAAAGCTGTACCAGAAATGTGGGGTCCCCTGCTGGCCAATGTGTTTTTACGCTGCAGTATGTGATGGGGTGCCGACAACGTGGGAGGAATCTATTATCATACCTATTTACAAAAAGGGCGACAGAGGGGATGTTAAAAACTACCGCCCTATTTCTTTGTTAGATTCCTCGGCTAAAATAATGAGTAAGGTTTTGTTGGTTAGGTTGGAGCAATGGGCGGAAGACAACGGGATCTTGGCCAGTACCCAGTATGGCTTCAGGAAGGGGCGGGGTACTGTGGATCAATGTTTAAACTTAAGTCTCCTCTTGGGGAAGTACACACAGGCGAAAAAGGGCTCCCTCTATTTCTGCTTTGCAGACTTAAGTAGTGCTTTTGATATGGTCGACCACTCTATCCTTTGGGTAAAATTGTTGGAAATGGGGGCACCTGAAGGTATCATTTATTTTCTTGCTCGATTGTATGTTAAACTGCAAACTAGCATAAGATATGGCACTAATGGGGAGTGTACTAGGAAGTTCGGGGTGCACCGTGGGATTAGACAAGGATATGTCCTTGCCCCACTACTCTTTACACTTTTTATTAATGAGGTTGATCTGGTTTTAAGGGGGGTATGTGCCCTTGCCCCTAAGATCAATGGTCTTGAAATACCGGTATTGTTGTATGCAGATGATGCCGTATTAGTGGCTACGACCCCAGTGGCGCTTAAACGCCTGATGGATAGTTTTTCTGGCTTTATTAAGAGTAGGAAACTTCTCATTAACAAATCGAAAACTTTCATCATGAAATGTGGGGTAGGGTCTGGGAGACTGCATTCCTATTTAATTGAGGGACAAAAGGTACAACAGGTTGACAATTTCTGCTATCTAGGAATCACATTTGCTAAGGATAGCAGATGGTCACACGAAACTGCAAATGTGTGTTCTAAAATGGCTAAAAGCATTCATGGGGTTTTTTAATTTGCCGCTAAACTAGGGGAAAGACGTATACGTGATATGTTACAAATCTATCAAGCACGTAGCATTTCTATCGCCCTTTATGGAGCTGGGATCTGGGGATACAGAATGAATACTGCTTTGCAGGTGGAGGAAAACTATTTTCTTAAAAGGCTTTTGTGCCTGCCAAAATCCGCCTCCACTGAATTATCCCATAGAGAGCTAGGGATTCACTACCTTTCCGATCTGATTTCCCTGAGACCACTCATGTTGTGGCGATCCCTGTGGATGAAGGAAGAAACCTCATTAAATAGAGCAGTTATTATGGACTGTCTGTCCCTTGACAACTATTTTAACATCCCATGGCTCAAATATGTTGTGACTAGTTTTCGGGATATTTATGGTCTAGACATTACCACAGATTGTTGCGCTGCCTCAGTTTTATCAAAACCTGATATGAAGAAGATTTTTATGACCTACCTGACCGCGAGAAGGGAATTGAAAACTGGTCAATTAGCTACCGGTGTTCTCAATGAAAGGTTTATAGTGGAGGATGGATACCAAATTTATCTTAGCAATGTAACAAGAGCCTCCCATCGATTTGTTTTGACCAGATTATGATTGGGTATTGTACATAATTTGGTGGCATTCCCCGTGCTGAATCAACATCCTGTAGGTCCGTGCCCCTGTGATGGCATTTCTGCACAAAGCACTTTACACCTTCTATTGATTTGTAAACTATATTATCATTTGCGATCACATTTTTTAAAACCAGTTTTTGTTAAATATGGTGTACGCACAGTGTACAACTCTATGAAATTGCTTTTTAATATGCATGAAGTGGATACCTGTTTTTTTACTGCTGCCTACCTTCTTAAAATGTATTCAAGCTAGGAAAAGTATGTTTTAAATTTACAGAATGCTCTCTGATTGCTACCCACCTTTTTAAATGTATTTAAACTAGGATGAGTACGAAGTTTTTAATGTTTGGGATGTGTATTTGCATTATTTTGCCCTGTAATTATGATATTGATGCTGAATTAGGTTTATTGTGCTTTTATGGTCTTTTGTAAAGTACCGAATAAAGCCTTATGAACTGAACTGACTGGCACCCCCATACCTCCAAATGTGTGCTGCCACTATCACTTTCCTGAATACACGAGGGATGCTGGTCAGACCAAAGTGGAACACAGCAAACTAAAAATGGTTCCTGCGCACCATGAATGACCGGTAGAGCAGATGGACTGGCAGGACGGGTATATGTAAATAAGTTTCCTGCAAGCCCAACACCACCATCCAGTCTCCAGGGTGAAGGACAGATTAGACCTGGGCCACAGTAAGCATTCTGAATTTCTCCTTTCGGAGAAAGGTGTTCAGAAGGCGCAGATCTAGAATAGGCCAAAGATATCAGTCCTTCTTTAGCACTAGAAAGTAACAAGAATAACAGCCATGTCCTACATCTGGTGCCGGACCCTCTCAATAACACCTTTGGCCAAACAGGTTTCCACTTCCTGCCGCGAAATGGACATATGGTCTTTAGTCAAATGTTTGGGGGATGGTGAGAGGTGAGGTGGAGAAGAAAGGAAGGGTAATACACAATCCTTGCAGATGATCCCTGAAGACAATCTGTAGGACTCACCTGTCCAAGGTTGTTGACTGCCAACCAGAGAAGAATCAGGGGATTCTGACTCCCACCAGCTGGCTATGCATGTGAATGGGCATGCTAAAGAGGTTCAAAGGGTTCTGTGTAGGATTTTCACGTATACAGGAAGATTGGCGCACTGCTGGTAGCGGTAAGTAATGTAAGCAAAAGCAACAGAAATGAACTGTGCCACACGGTCAGAGGAGACCCCAAAACCTCTGCAAGTGGTGGTAAGGGCCCACCGGTAGATACAACAAAAGTCCTGTGCACGCGTTAAGGTAGGTATATTCAAATGCATTCAAAAGGTAAAGAACAGTTCATAATCAATGAGACAAGGTGGACACACTTGAATGATTTTCAAACTTAGAAATGTATTTGAACCTTCCTTTCTGAAAGGATGAAGTCAAAGAGAAACAACCAGCCTTTTTTTGACACGTGTTTCGTCAAGCGGGTGGTTAACCCGTGACTCTTCAGGGCTGGGGTAGAGTAAAAGATATGATACAGTATGGACACAATACACAACGCTTTTAAATACTATGGAGTGAAAAGCGCAGGAAAAACACCTCACAAGTTTAAACCCTATAGAAGTGAAAAGTGACTAGAATAAGTACATGTTCACTATATTAGTGACAACACACAAATAATAGGCAAAGAACCATAGTGGGTGAAACTGAGAATAAAAGGGTCCTGTTCAGTTTAGCTTGAAAGAAAATTCGAACAGAAATATAAATCATAAAGATTCGGTATGTGAGAGCCATTGGGTAGATAATATGCCTAAATCCTAGGTAGACACATGGATATACATTAGCAGTGGTGAGTGAGTGGAGGAAACAGAAGCGCACTATAAACAAAACAATATTTCAGGATGGGTGCATAGCAATTGTGCACACATGCTAATTACCTCTACGTCCCTCGTCCTCGACCCAGTCATCACTAATGAGGTATTCCACAGACCGGAAACAAAACAGGAAACGCTTTTAGGCTCCACCCCCCCTCCTGACAGGTGCTATATTAGACCTAACCACCAGAAGCACATCCTGTTTTGTTTCCTGTCGGTGGTTTACTTGATGGGAGACACTTGGGTGAGTGCCGGGCACTTACCTGCTTCGCTTGTCCTGTGGCTTCCTCCTCTGCTGGGATTTGGGGGCTCCAGTGGACCGTCGTGGGATGCTGTGGAGTTGGGCTGCTGGGCTTCCCCGTTTCCTCCTATGCTCGGGAGGCCTGTGTTGCGGGGCTCTGCGGGTCTCCCTGTTCTTGCTGCCCAGTTTTCCTGCTGCAGGGTGTCCGGGTCAGTGTGGATGTTGCATTCCTCCGTTTCCGCTGGATCCCGGTCCTTCTGTGCCTCCTGGAACGGTTGTGCCGTTCCTGCTGTAGCTGGAGGTGAGGGTTGGAGGTTGTTTCCTTAGCGCTTGGCTGTGTCTTGGGCTGGCTGTGGTTTCATTTCCACCCCGCCCCTGGGGCGTTCCTGGCTCTCTTCTTCCTCGGGCCGGCTTGTGCTGGCTCGGCCACTGTGGGAGCGCGCTCGTGCTGCCGGGCTACGTCTCTCCCATTTCCCGGGATCGCTCTACTCACTTCGGGACTGGGACCGTCGGTGATCATGCCCCGGACCCCCTCGTAGGCTGCATGACGCCGCCGGTGATCCTGAGGCTGCGGAGGTGGGGGCGGTCCTCATCCCGGCTGCTGCCGGGCAGTTTGCCTTCTACCATCACCGGATGCTGCCTGTGGCTTTCAGCGAGTTCTTCGAATTTGTTACAGTCCCGCCTTTCCTTCGGACGCCTGGGTGCTGCGGATTTCCTTGGCGGCCCGCGCTTGCTGTTGGCCGCGGGTTCTCTTTTGGGTGACGCCCCCTTCCATTCTCATGGATTCCTGGATTCGCTGAAGGTATGTTCTCCTGGCCGGCAGCCTGGCCGTTGCCGGGTTCATTTTGCCGGTTTCGGACCTACCCCGTACCCCCTCCCCTGGGTCCGATGTTTGGGCCGTATTTGTTGGCTTCCTCCATGGTGAGAGACGTGGCTGAGCTGCGTGTTCCTTGTCAATGATTGGGTGTTGTTGTCATCGCACCGTTCGGTATACCTGAGTGGAGCTTCTGAGCAAAGTATGTCCTCATTTGTTGTGCTGACATGTCGCTGATGACGGTAACGGGGTCTCTGTTTCGCTCAGTTTTGTGAGCGTTTGGCTGCAGTTCTGGAGGCCCCTGGTTCTATCCCGGGTTACGGCGCTGTTTGCACTTCTGACCCTGGCGGGGGGCTCAGCGGCTGCGAAGGGGCTCCTGGTGCTGCAGGGGTGTGTGCTGGCCTGTGCCGGAGGTTCGTGTGTTGCCTGCTCTCTCCCGCAGTGGTCGGCATTTCAGGCATGCATCTTCACGAGGGGATGCTTTCTTCTCCTGTGCCGTCGGTACTCAGTTTCTCCTACGATGCTGGCCAGTGTGAATGTTGGTCGGATTGCTCTCCTTCTCCTGTGCCTGCGGCCCTTCCACCCCGGAAGCACCTGGTCTCGTAGCCAGTCTTGTGGGTCGTCCTTCTATGGCGGATGATAACTTTCTGATGGACGGCGTGGACAAGAAGGTGGATTCTGCCCTGAAGAAGTCTTATGCCGCCTCGCACCTGGCTGTTCGTTCTGGCGTTTATGGGGCATATGTGGCCCGGTCTCTGCTGACCGATTTCAAGTCCCTGTTTTCATCTATGCAGGATGGTTCCAGTTGTCCGGAGTTGCTGGAGTCTATGGAGCGCCAGGCGGAATTCCTGTCGGACATCGCCTTTGCTTCTGTGTGGGCTTCTGCTATGTCCTGTGATTCCTCTATTGCTGCCCCTCGTAACCTGTTGCTGAGAGATTGGGAGACGGACGCGGCCCAGCGTTCCATGGCTTTGAGGCTGCCTTTCACCGGTGCCCGTCTGTTTGGTGACTCCCTGGAGGAGAAACTGCACAAGGTCTTCAAGGAGCGCAAGCATTCTTTGTCCTTTCGTGATCTTCCGTCCCGTTGGGGTTCCTCCTTCTCTGGTGCCAGGTCTTTCCGCCAGCCTTCCAGATTTCAGCGGTCCTCATTTCGGAGTCGGCGGGTCTTTTCCCGGGAAGTTTCAGAAGTCCCAGAGGGGTGCCAGGTCTGGTCCGCTGCGTTCCTGACTTTGCCAGCCATGGGGACGTTCTCATTGGTGGTCCGCCTCTGGTTGGTGGGAGGCTTCGCCAGTTCCTTCCTGCTTGGCGCCTGACGACCTCCGACAGATGGGTGCTGGATGTCTTGTCGAGGGGCTACCGGATCGAGTTCCTGTCCTCCCCTCCCCCCCTCCGGGGTGGTGGTGACCCCTTCTACTCAGGATGCCTCCCGCCGCCTGGCCTTGTCGGACGGGGTTCGTTCTTTGGTCAGCAAGCTTGCGATTGTCCCTGTTCCGATGGCGGAGAGGGAGTTGGGCGTCTACTCCATCATCATTGTGGTGCCGAAGATCACGGGGGCTTCCGAGTTGTCTTCAACCTTCGGGGTCTGAACTTGTTCGTGAGGATGATCCCGTTCACGTTGGAGACTCTCCAGAGGATTCTCCTGCTGATCCAGTCTGGTTGGGTTTTCTCCACTCTGGACCTTCAGGATGCGTACCTGCACGTCCCGGTGGCTGTGAGGGATCAGCGTTTCCTGCGCTTCTGCCTGGAGGGCCAGCACTGGCAGTTCTGCGTCCTTCCCTTTGGTCTTCGGTCCGCCCCCCGGGTGTTCACCAAGGTTGTGGTTCCCTTGGTGGCCCATCTCCATCTCCTGGGGGTGTCGGTGTTCCCGTACCTCGACGTCTGGATGGTTCAGGCTCCGTCCTTGGAGGTCATGTCTCGCCACCTTCTCTTGACCATGTCTACGCTCAGGGGCCGCAGGTTCTTGATAACCTTGCCGAAGTGCCACCTGGAGCCTGCCCTCGGAGGACCTTCATCGGAGCTGTGTTCGATTCTGTGTTGGGCAAGGTGTTCCTGCCGGAGGCCCGGATTAGTCGCCTTCAGTCTTTGCTGAGGATGTTGTTGTCGCAAGCCTCGGCTCCCCTCCTTCAGTGGCTGGAGGTTCAGGGCCACATGGCTGCTTCTGTCTTCACCGTGCCCTGGGCCAGGGTTCATCTGCGCCCTCTGCTGTGGCATGTGCAGCGGTGGGTCCCCTTTCCTGTCCTGGATTGTGCGGTCCCTGTGCCCGTGTCTCTGGACGTTGTGTCTGCTCTCCAGTGGTGGCTGGATCCTTTCCACCTTTCCTTGGGGATGTTTTACTGTCTGCCTCCTCCTCTGGTTGTGACCTCGGATGCCAGCGCTTCCGGCTGGGGGGAGACTCTGGCCCATTGGGCTGTGCAGGCTTGTTGGCTCCTGGTGGAGTCTCGCAGGTCGTCCAACCGGAGGGAGTTGTCTGCGGTGGAGAGGGCGCTCCGCTTTTTCCATCTTCATCTGAGGGGTTGCCATGTCCTGGTGAGATCGGACAACACGGTGTCTGTGGCCTTTATCATTCAACAGGGGGGACCCGCAGTTCTTCCCTGAATCTGGTGGCCTGCTCCATTTCGGACTGGGCGGAGATGTATCTTCTGGCCCTGTCTGCTCAGCTCATTCGAGGTGTGGACGTGGTGGCGGATTCGTTGAGCCGGAGGTTTCCTTCGTCTGTGTCCCTGTGCCTGGCTCCCCGTACTTTTCGCTTACTTTGCCTGAGGTTCGGGACTCCGGATCTGGACTTGTTCGCCTACCGGTCCCCTGTTCTGCTCCTGGTCTCCGGAGGTGGGCGCCTGGGGAGTGGATGCCTTGTCTCTCCGGTGGCCTCCTGGGCTTCTTTATGCCTTTCATCCCTTTCATCTGATACCTGCCTTCTTGATGAAGGTTCAGCGGGAGGGGGCTCAGGTGGTGGCTTTTCTTCCACACTGGCCGAGACGGTCCTGGTTTCCTCTGCTGCTGGGCCTCGCGGTGGGCCCTCCTTGGCTTCTGCCCCGCTACCCGTCTCCTCTGAGGTCCCCCTCCCCTCTTCTGGTTCCCCTCTCCTTGGCGGTCTGGAGGTTGTACGGTTGTCTCTTGGGGTCCGTGGTCTGCCCGACCTCATTATTTCTGTGGTGCAGGCCTCTCGCAGGCATCTACTTTGTCTTCCTATTCGAAGCTCTGGGCTTCCTTCTCGGGGTGGTGTTCCTCTTCTGGTTTGTCTCCTACCTCTTGCCCTGTGTCTTCTGTCCTTCAGTTTTTCCTGGATGGCTTTCAGAAACGCTTTGCTGTTTCTACCTTGAGGGGCCAGTGGGCTGCTGTCCGGGCCTTCCGGGACCCGGATTTTTTTCTTTCTTCAGATGGCCTGTTGGTTTCTCGTCTGTTTTGTAGTTTTTCTCTCTCTTCCCCTTCTGTTCGTTCTCTGGTGCCACCTTGGGATTTGTCTTTGGTGTTGGGTGTTTTGCAGTCTTCCCCCTTTGAGCCTTTGGAGACTGTGGACCTTCAGTTTCTGTCCTACAAAGTGGCTTTTCTGGTGGCCTTCGCTTCTGCGAGGCGGTTGGGGGAGCTTACGGCCTTGCGTTGTTCCCCACCGTTTTTGCGTTTTTTGGATGATGCTGTGGTGCTCTCTTTGGATCCTGGTTTTGTCCATAAAGTCCGCTCCCGTTTTCGTTCCTCTCAGGAGCTGGTTCTTCCTTCTTTGTGTCCTTCTCCTTCTTCTCCTTCTGAGCTGTTACTTTATTCTTTGGACCTGAGGCATGCCCTGTCCATTTATGTGGCTCGTTCTGGGGAGTTTCGTTCTTCTGACTCTCTCTTTATCGCCTTTGGTTTGGCTGGTAAGGGTAAGGCTGCTTCCAGGCTCTCCTTGGGTCGCTGGATTACGGCTGTCTTCGCTCTTGCCTTTCGTGGTGCTGGTTTGCCCTGTCCGGCGGGTGTTCAGTCGCGTTCCACTAGGGGCGTGTCTGCCTCCTGGGCTGCTTACCATGGTGTGTCTCATGATGGGATTTGTCGCGCTGGGACCTGGGCCTCCGAGTCCACGTTTGTGAGGCGCTTCGGGTTGAATTGTACCCTGTCTGACCGGACCGAATTTGGTCGTGGGGTGTTGCAAGCTGTGGGGGTTCCCCCTCCGCTCTGAGTTCTGTTTGTGTATTGCACTTTTTTCACTTGCTGCACTCCTTTGTGTCTTGTCTGTGTTTTGCTGTGTTTGGGTTGCCAAAGGCCTGTTTGGGCGTTGCTTTGGTATGCCTCATTAGTGATGACTGGGTCGAGGACGAGGGACGTAGAGGTAATGCTATGATTACGTTTGGTAATCCCCATTACTCTTAGTCCTACTCGTCCTCGACCCAGTCATACTTCCCACCCTCCCTCCCTGTCCAGGCCTTTGTTGCTTGGTGTGTCAGGATGTGCTTCTGGTGGTTAGGTCTGATATAGCACCTGGCAGGAGGGGGGGTGGAGCCTAAAAGTGTTTCCTGTTTTGTTTCCGGTTTTGTTTCCTGTCTGTGGAATACCTCATGAGTGATGACTGGGTCGAGGACGAGTAGGACTAAGAGTAATGGGGATTACCAAACCTAATCATAGCATTAGCGTTCTCATGAGTAAAAAAGAGGGAAAGAAAAACAACAAACAATTGCAGTGGCGCATGAGTGAAAAACATAAGCGCAATGAAATGAAATGCGACAATTATTCAGGACAAGTGCAGGCTAATTGTGCATATGGCTGTCTATAGTTTTCATAAATGAAGCCGCTAAGTAAAATCTCTTGAACGCACCCCAAAACAACTAAAAAAAGGAGTGTTTCCAACTAAATTAATGGACGGACAGATTACAGTAGGTCCGCAATAGGCAGTTGGTTCAAGAATGGCCCTTCCAATCTACTAAATCTCAGTACATGGTGACTTCAAAATTGTAGCAATAAGGATCCTATCAAGGTACCAAGGCACCATCCGTGAATCATGAACTGCAAATTATGGAAAGAGCAGTACTAATACTTTAAACAGCAGTTAACATGCAATTTTAATCGATGAATAACGTAGGCCAGAGATATAAGAGATCAGAAAAGATAGTGGTGAGTGAGGTAGCAGAAATTAGCGCAAATTTACCTATATTCAAGTCATAAGGTAGTGTGTCTGTGGGGGGAAGGAAGAAGCGCTTGTTAAGATACTGGCGTATAATCAGGTCAAACCTCAACCCCGAGAAGGGAAGTAAGGGGGGGTAGGACTCACCGAAATGCCGGTGATAATTCCGACCCGGCAGAAATGGGTAAAGGGTAGTATACCAGAAAAAGTGCCTCTGTAAATGCACAAACCAGGCGAGCGGGTACATCCGTCGAGAAAGCGATCTGTGGAAGTAGGACTGGGATTATAAATGAGCCTGAGTGTGCAGGTCCAGCGGACCGCCCAAGTGATCGGTGGAAATGGGACAGAGAATGGGCTTACCTTATGGACCTAAGCAGGAGATGGGTGATGTCCTCCTCGTAGAACACAGTACGAGCAAACTGCCAAGTAACCTGTTATTGTGGAGGAGGGGGCGGGAAAACCAGAATAACTGAAAGCGAAAAAGGCTGGAACGCTAACCCGGCCAAGTATGGACCAGAAGTAATTCAGCAAGTAATGGGAAATGTCAGGACGAGTGAAGGGAGCTAAATCTGGACCGCTAAACAACTAAGTGAGTTGGAGCTAGTTAACATGCGCAACTGCCAGGCCGAGTAAGGGAAACTAACGACTCATTCTTGACCGCTGTAATGCTCTAGATGAAATGGAGCCAGTTAAAAAGCGCAATATACAGGAGCGGTAAAGTGGGGTTAAGAGGTGTAAAAGTAAAAAGAAATAATGCCACGAGACACAGAACGGAGCGGACGCGTGTAAGGTGGGGGCACAGTTTATTGGAAATCTGCCCACCGCTAGCTGTTGACGCTCGGCGCCGCATTTGCCATTTCTGTCCGTTTTTAAATTGTGTTCACTGTTACTACCCATCCTGTGCACCACATTGTTTTAAAAATCTTAAGGAAAATGCCACTAAAATCATTCGCCAAATGGAGTACCTGATTCACGAGGACTCCTCAAAGCTTGCTCCGGCTTCTTCCCCGGTCCACCACAGGCTTTTATCCCGATTGTGTGGAGGAAAGTTACTTCCGGGCAGGCTGGAGGTCGGCGCTTAGTCTCTTCCCCATTTCTTTAACTAATATAAACGCATGCAGAGCGGAGCGTGCAGCGGACGCGTGTAAGGTGGGGGCTCTGTTAATTGTGAATCTGCCCAGCGCTAGCAGTTGACGCTCTGCCTGTTTTTAAATTGTGTTCACTGTTACTACCCATCCTGTGCTCCACATTGCTTTAAAAATCTTAAGGAGGGGGCGTGGCCACGATGGCGGTGTGAGCGGACGTGCTTCCCCGAGCTTCCGCCGCCAGCCGCTAGCAACGCGCTGTTTATAGCATTTTATCCCCCTTGTCTGGGTTCTCCCCCGGAGAGCGCCTACCGTCCTGACGATTCTGGTGCCAGTGAGAGTCATTGTGGTACGTTTGGGGCTCCTGCAGCCGCGGTGAGAGGTTCGGCCCAGGAGCGGCCCGACTTCGCCTGGCGGAGTGAAGAGGTTGGGAGGCGTGGCCGACGCTGCCGGCGGAGAGCGCCCGGCCTGTGAATGCCTCGGCTGGGGCTTTGCTACGTGAGAGCCGGTGCGTAGGTGGTGGGTCCAGCCCGCGCGGTCTCTGTGTGAGGCCCCCGGAGTGGTAACGCCCGGAGGCTACTGCGGACCTGCCGCCGCCACTGGGGAGCGGCCACGGCGGAAGTGGCCACTGCTGGAGCTGGCTGGAGGCTGATGTGGCGCGGCCTGAGGTGTGGAGCAGAGTGAGGACGTGGGGACCACCCAGCGAGAGTCGGACGACTGCGTGGCCTGGAGAGCCGGCGAGGCACTGTGGCGTGACGTTGGCCCTCTCCGCTGGACATTGGAGGTCCATCTGAGGTAGAAGGGGGTCTGCCACGGGTGCCGGGACCTGGATGGTGGGTCAGAGGCGGCCAGAGTGACTGTTTTCGGCCGCCATTTTTGACAGCAAGTTGGGTGCGTGACTGAGCGGGGGGCTGTCCTTCGCGTGGCACCCTGAGGGAACGTGTTTGGACCCCAGCGTAGTAAGCGGAGGCCGGAGGGGGTGCGTTCCACGGGGGGCTGCGACCTACATCAGGACTGGCGCCTGGAGCACTGATCGGGTGGCCGCGGTGAGCGTCCGGACAGCGCGGTGAGGGCCCGGCGGAGTGAGTGGAGGTGGGGTGGACGCCTTCCTGCTGCACGCGTGGTGCCTGGAGGATCACCTGGGGGCCTCGCCGGGGGGCTCCTTGAGCAGTCGGTGACCCCTACGCTTGTAGGGGGAGTACCGGGCCCTCACAAGTGTTTGAAGCCCGGATCCGTCCCGTCGCACAGCACCAGTTGCGGCCCAGTCGTGGGCCACGTCGGACATGTCCACCGTAAGAGGCCGGAAAGATAGGACCAGTAAGGACCTCTTCACCCCTAACACGACGGGGAAACGGGCAGACCCCGCTACGTCGGGACAGTGGGCCAGCACGGACAAGGTGGCGGCCGGCACCCCTACCTCTGGAACAGCGAATGCCGAAGAGCCCATCACCAGGGCTTTTCTGGAATCCCTCTTCAGTGGTCTACAGGAGGACATTCAAGCTTTAAAGAGGGAATTGCAGGAGGAGATTAGAGAGGTTCGACCTGACACAGACGCCATAGGAGTAAGAGTGGCAGATCTGGAGACCAAAGGCGATGGGCGCGACATTGAAATAGAGGCTCTGCAGCAGGAAATCATCCGTATACATGATTAACAGGTGGACCTTAGAGAACCGCTCCCGGCAGCATAACATCAGGATTCGGGGGGTGAAACAGACTCCTGACACGGAGGATCTCTTCCACTTTACGCAAGGCCTCTTTAATCACATTCTGGGAAGGCCGGCGGACTCGGCTCTCCGCCTCGATAGGGCGCACCGGGCAGGCCAGCTGATATTTTAGTCTGCGTCCGTACCAAGGAAGAGATCCTTAACAAAGCCCGGCAGATGGGAACTATCTCCTTCGGAAACCACTTGCCGTCTTTAAACCAGGATTTGGCGGCCATCACCCTCAAAAAACGTAGGTTCTTCAGACCGGTCACTGCAGAGCTGAGACGGCGCAACATCTCATACAGCTGAGGCCACCCCTTCCGCTTGGTGTTTAAGTTGGACAATAAAGTTTGCCAGATGCGGTCCTTCCATGAAGCATGCAGTCTTTTGGGCAAAGAGGAGCCGAAGGAGGAGGAGGGGTCGTCAGCTCGGGGGGCGACTGGGGTGGACAACCCCGGACAGTGGCAACAGCAACGGAGGCGCAGGCCGAAACGTCCTCCTGCGGTGGAGATCAAGGAAAGTCAACGAGCGGCAGTGGAGAAGGCAGCGAGGGAACTGGCAGACCCTGACAGCGGTTGCCCACTGATCTCCACACTCTGTGGCATTGTCGAGGGGGGCTAGGATGGGGCGAGATGGGTCGGCGGCGGTGGGGAGGCGATGGATTCGGCCACATTTCCCCCAATTCTGATCCTTCCTGTGCATCTGCACTAGTGGATGATGGACAAGACTGATTTCTGTACCACACATCCTTGGATGATGGACAATATTGTTGACTATATCCTTTATGTTGGGGGGGTTTCTTGTTCAAGAAGGGATTATCTGGGGTTGGTTAGTTGGGGTAGGGGGGGTGGGGGGTGGTTCCAGGTCCAAGAATGAATGTCTGTATGATTGATGAGCTGTGGTGCGGGGCGAGCGAGGGCTGGGGAACAGACGCTTCCAGACATAGAGGTACACAGAGTCCGGGGCTTATGGTTGACTATGCCTCCAACTGAATTACGCCTGCTTACCTTGAATGTCAGGGGCTTAAACAACCCGGCGAAGAGGCGGGCGGTCCACTCTTTCTTGGAGAATTCGAAGGCTGACATTTGTCTTCTTCAAGAAATGCATCTTTTAGCCAAGGACTGCTTCAGACTGAAGTCACGATGCTTTCCGCTTCAGTACTTCTCCTCGGGGCCCAGTAAGTCTGCAGGAGTGGCGATTCTGGTGGCCCAGCATTTTAGAGGGAGGGTTGGGAGGAAATTGGCGGAAATACGAGGCAGATTGCTCTCCTAGAGCTTCTCTCTAGGAGATTCCTCCTTTACCATTAGCTCAGTTTACGCGCCTATTGAAGGCCAGGAGAAGTTCTTCCACCAGACACTCACTGAGGCAGCGGTGGCACCTGATAGGCATGTCCTAATTGGGGGGGGACCTGAACCTAGTGTTTGACACCCATTTAGATAGATCTGGGCAACGTACCACACAGGCGGGCGCTCTTTCACGGGAGGGACTGACTAGGCTGGAGGAGGTGGGGTTGGTTGATCTTTGGAGTAGCTTTCACCCAGGAGCCCGAGACTACTCCTACTATTCTAATGCCCACAAAACGTACGCAAGGTTAGACTACTTCCTATCCTCTAGATCACTCATGGCGCTAGCGACAGAGATAGAATATGGGACTGCGGCACTCTCTGATCACACACCGTTATCGGCGGTGTTCTTCTTCCCAACGGTGCCTAGGGTCGCACGCTGCTGGAGACTGTGCGATACATTTGTACACCGCACGGACAACGTGGAGAAGATCACTGGGGCTATTAAAGATTTTCTGTCACTTAATCGCACCACAGACATCTCTGGCCACACACTGGGCGGGGCTCAAGGCGGTTTTCCGCAGGGAGTTTCTAGCGATCTCAGCAGCAGCAACTTCTGAGAGAGCGCTTAAACGCGAGGAGTTGTCGCTACGGACAAGGGAACTAGAGCAGATGCACCAGAGGACGGGAGCGCCTCGGGTATGGAGACAACTCCGCCAAGTACGACAACAACTGGCGGCCTTTAATCAGGACAGGGCAAAGTTTGCGGCATTGAGGACACAGCACTATTATTACACCGGGGGGACAGGTGCGTGCGCCTGTTAGTTTGTGCGCTTCGGGAAATTCAGCGACGGTAGGTGCGTCACAGAGGACGGCAACATCGCGAAGGCGTTCTGCGACTTCTATACCTCCCTCTATGCGGGGGCGAAGCTTGATCCCGCGATCAGTTAGGCCTTTCTGGAGCCTGTTCCCCTCCCGGCCCAGTCAAAGGACCAAGCGGAACAGTTAGATGGCAACATTCTACCCGAAGAAGTAATCTCGGCGATCTCACGCCTTAAGTTGGCCAAGGCGCCGGGCCCGGACGGGTTTACGGCCCTTTTTTACAAAGCTTTCTGCCCTCAGGTAGCGCACTGTTGACAGCTTTATTCAATTCCTTCGAGGAGCCGGGTGCGATCCCACGGGACTTGCTGGACGCCACTATTTCGGTCATCCCCAAGCCGGGGAAGGATCGCGCACAGTGTGGGGCGTATCGCCCCATATCTCTCCTTAATGTTGATCTTAAAATTTACACAGGCATATTGGCCCCACGGCTGGCCCCGCTTCTGTAGGGGTTGATAGACCCGGACCAGTCGGGTTTTATCCCAGGACGCCAAACGATTGACAACACTAAGGGAGCTCTACATTTGATTGAGAAGGCGACACGTACTAGTGGGGAATATATGCTGCTCTGAATCGATGCAGAGAAAGCCTTTGACCGGGTCCAGTGGCCGTACCTGGAGAGTGTACTGATAAAGGTGGGGTTCGGAGTGAAGTTCAGGACTTGGGTCCTGAATTGCTATACCTTCCCCAAGGCGGTGGTGAGGGTCAACAGATGCTCCTCCCCGCGCTTCCCCATTGAACAAGGGACGCGGCAGGGGTGTCCGCTGTCGCCTCTGCAATTTGCATTATACATGGAGCCGCTAGCTCAGGCACTGCGGCTTGATACGAGGGTACAGGGCATTAAGTTTGGCGCATTCACGCACACAATAAGCTTATACGCGGATGACATCCTGCTTTCACTGGGTTCCCCCGGAACCTCAATGCCGGCGTGTGTGGAGATCTTGGAGACCTTTGCTGAGGCAGCGGGTTTCAAGATTAACATGGCAAAATCGGAGGCCCTAGACCTCTCCTTAGATGGGCAGACGCTGGTCCACTTGCAAACCTGCTTCCCCTTTCGGTGGGCCTCGGAGGCAATCCCTTACTTGGGATTTTGGTTGCCGGACACTCTGCCTGGCATGGTACGAATCAACTATGCCAGGTTATGGCAGACTATACAGGCGGAACTCGGCAAATGGAGGCATCTTCCTCTATCTTGGCTCGGTAGAGTGGCTGCCATTAAAAGGACCATTCTGCTACAGATCCTTTGTGGCTTTCAGGCTCTTCCGCTCCGTCCCCCGGAGAGCTGGATCAGGCAGACACAGTCAGAACTAGCCCAATTCATTTGGAATGGCAAACGCCCAAGAATGAAGCTCAGATTGGCCATGTTACCGCCGGAACAGGGGGACCTGGGCCTCCCGGATCTGCGGCTCTACTACCAGGCGGTACAGCTCCGGACCTTGGTGGAATGGAGCAGGTGGGAGTCAGAGAAGCACTGGCTCTTCCAGGACCAGGCCGGGGCGGGCCGGACACTACAGGAAGTCCCCTTCCTCCGCAGGGCGCATCGTCCCCCAAACCTATATGCTTCACTCATCACGCGGGTACCCATGGAATTATGGGACCAGACTAGCGTAAGACATGAGTTGACCACATTTCCTTGCCCGCTCACGCCATTGACAGACAACCCTGATTTTGGGCCAGGATGCGATGCACAGGCCTTCGCCAAGTGGCGTCCAGCGGGGTGCATGTCTCTGTGCCGTTAGAGAAGGGATTGCATCCTTTGAACAATTGCGGCGGGAATACGGCCTGCCAGAGACGGCGGCTACGCTATTTGCAGGTGCGGCACTGGGCACTTAACGCCCAGGTGCGAACTGAGGCGGATCGAAGCTTAGCCCTTATGAATACTGGTTAATCACACAGAAGACAGATAAACGTCTCATTACGGACCTGTATCGCATGCTGCTGGCACACTATGCCCTGGTAAACAATCCAAGTAGGGCCCGCTGGGAGAGGGAGCTGGGAAGGGCGCTCACCAATAAAGAATGGTAGGACATTTACTACCGGGCACGGCACTCAGCATACCACATGGGTTTGAAAGACACCTTTACCAAATTAGTGACGTACTGGTATTACACACCAGAAAGGCTGCACGAAATTGACCCGGCGAAGGAGGTTAGCTGTTGGCGGGGTTGTGGGGAACGGGGTACTTTGACACACCTGTTGTGGGATTGCACCCAAATCCAGGGTTACTGGAAATTGGTGCTAGACGAGGTAGAGACACACTTTGATACCGAGGTCCCAAGGTTCCCTGCCTATGTCATGTTGGGCCTACCGAATGCTCGGACTTATCCGTTGAAATCACGTAGGGGGAGGCTGATTGCCATCGCCCTAGGCTCTGCAGTTCAGAATGTTCTCTCTTTATGGCACACCACACATACCCCCACCTTCCAGGGCTGGTTGGTTCGTCTCTGGGCGGTGCTCGGCATGGACAAACTGTC
This sequence comes from Lissotriton vulgaris, assembly GCF_964263255.1. Lineage (NCBI taxonomy): Eukaryota > Metazoa > Chordata > Amphibia > Caudata > Salamandridae > Lissotriton > Lissotriton vulgaris. Next base: position 540,703,644 of record NC_141689.1, read on the forward strand.
CTTATCAAAGCTGGGGAAGTCTCCAAATATGCAGAATTGTGGCAGCCCTTCCTGGCCCTGTTGGCCACAGAATTCAGAGAGGTGACTTGCCCCCGGTATTTGCGTTTGCCTTGCCTGTCACAGGTTCAATCTTGAGGGGCTTTGGTGTGGAAGGCTGTTTGTAATGCTTGTATGTATGGGGATCACGGGCCTGGAACAGGGTGGGTGGGGGGCGGGGGGGGTTTGGTTTGGGGGTGGGGGAGTGGGGTGGGGACAGGGTATTGTTTTTCCTCCATTATTGCAGGCTCGGCCTCATGGTACTTCCGGACATGGGAGATCATCGAGGGGCGTTGGGATTGCATTATGGTAGCGGTCATAGCATTCTAATGCCTTAATCGTTTTATTGCATATCCTTGATCCGCAACGCATCCTTGTTCTTGTATCAGCTGCTTTTTTCAATAAAAAGATTTAATACTAAAAATCTTAAGGAAAACGCTACTAAAATCATTCGCCACAGGGAGTCCCTGATTCACGAGGACTCCTCAAAGCTTGCTCCGGCTTCTTCCCCGGTCCACCACGGGCTTTTATCCTGATTGTGTGGAGGGAAGTTACTTCTGGGCAGGCTGGAGGTCTGCGTTAGTCTCCTCCCCATTTTTTAACTAATATAAACTATAAACCCATGTAGAACGGAGCGAGCAGCGGACGCGCGCAGTGGGCGTGCCAAAGGCCAGCCTGTCTGCGACCATCTGCGGTAGACCGGGGCCAGGGGCCACAACCCCTGCCCCTTTCACCTCAGCACCAAGGACTTATAGTTCTAAAAAGCTTCGCGAACTAGGAAGCGCAGCTCCAAAAATCTGCCATCACTCCTGGAACCCTGCAGTCCCCCAAATCGCCTGTTCACCGTGTGGTTTTCAGTTCAAAAGAGTTCATCAAATAACACCATAGAAACCACCACAAGATGCTCCTCCTAAACTGCAGGTCACTCGTAAAACACTCTCTGGAAATCCACCTACTCATAGAAGAGCTTAATCAACACAACCTATATCTAACAGAGACATGGCTCAATGATGAATCTGAACCAGATCTGGTCCAGGCCATCCCCCCAAGGTTATCAAATATCCCGCTTAAATCGCAAAGTGGGGAAAGGGGGTGGATTAGCGATTATCTACAGGGACTGCTATCAGTGTCGCAGTTCCTTCAATCTGATACCGGATTGTGAAAGTCTCATTTGCAATAGACTTTTCTCCCACTAACACGTTCTCGGGGGTCCTCTTATATCGCCCATCTGGAACCTCAGGAGATTTCGCTAATAGCCTCCCCTCCACTATCGCCAGCCCAGCCTGTACACCAGCGAGTTTTACTTTATTGGGAGATTGTAGGAGAGTAGGGTCTGCAATCCTATGATCACCCAGATTTTTTGCTTTTGTTTCACTGGTTTACGACTTTCTCTGGCTGTGGGCCTGCCAATCAGACCCACAGCCTGGCTGTTCTCTTTCTAAATTACAACATGTACCCTAGGTGCATTTACCAATTGGTACTGAGCCACCTTATCAGACCCTGTAACTCAGGGCATAGGTGTACCCAGGGCTGCCAGGGGCTGCAGCATGTATTATGCCACCCCTGGCTGGCCTCCTAAATTTGACACAACTGGCTGCATGACAGCTGGGGCAAAGTCGTGTAATCACCCTTTGCTGTAGGTGTAGTATACCTATACCTAACCCTAAAATGGACACACAGATTCCTATCAGTCACTCCTATGGCAGGCCTTGACAATCCTGAAGGCAGAGTGCTTGGAATCGTGTGAGATGGTGCTCTGGCATGAGCTGAGCCTGTCTGCAGCTTGCGGAACCAAGTCCTAATAGCTGTTCCATGATATCGCATACCATATACTCTTAAGTGCATTATAATCCTCGCGGTTAAATGCCAACTTTGGTATTGCTTTATCAAAACATGTCGAGTAAGGTGTCATACGAATTGGAATACTAACCCCTCGCCAATTCTGGCGACGGGGTTAGCATTCCACCCTTCTAGAGGGACACGACATGTATGTAACTGTGAACCCCGGTTAAAGTTAACTGAAGCCTCAGCTCCACAAAATGGATGCTGCCACCACAGACACGAGTCTGACCCCCTGCAGCTGGGAGTCCTTCCAGCGAGGGGAGCCTGGACAAAGGGTTTCCTGTCAGGGGCGGTGCTAGCACCGTCCCAGACATGGTTTTGTGTATCCTGGGTAGGCAGGGCTTTTCAGGAAGGTGACTGCTGAGTGGCACCCCGGTGCTCACTACGCATAGGCCGGTCAGAACCAGTTCCAGGGGCACACCAGCCCCTGGCCTGGGGAAGTCCGGCATGGCAGAGGGGTGTAACCACCCCCCTCCTAGTCCCACCCATAGGCAGGACCTAGTCACCGGGTCAGCCCCCTTTTTTAGTATAAAGATGGGAGCGGGCCCCCTGTTCAAATTAGATCATCTTTGGAATCAAGACACGACTTTCTGCGAAAGGACTTCAAGATTTCTTCATCAAGATTCTCCCTTGTGGCTAAGGAGTAGTCACCCTGCATCCGCAGGCACCATCCTAAAGAACACTGCGGTCTGCTGCAAGTCCTTCATCACGAATCCGACGACCCAGCTTGACGAGACCCGGCTTCCCTGGCACCTCTGACCTCTACTCACCTCTACAGCAAAGCTGAGAACCGTGAGTGCGACGAGACCTCGAGGGACCGACGATCGCCAAGACTGCACGACATCTTTACAACAAGCCCACCGTGTCCTCCACGGGTGAGTGCTTTGGGGTCCGAGAAGCCCCCACCCTGCGCAGCTCCAGCACCCAAGGTCAGCCTCCCTGCATCTCCACGATCGGCGTGGGGCCCTTCTGCTGTTTGCTGTGCACCGCGTTGTTTGGCTACTAGCCGGCTGGCTTGTGGCCTTCTGAACGACGCCCGACGACATCACTGCTGCTGGTCTGGTTGCTCCAGACTGGCCCTTGCTTCCTTCTTGAAGAGAGGCACCCCGGACCCTCCTGGTCCACTCCAGACGCCATTTTAGGTCCACCGCGTGGGCTTGAATTTGCCAAGGCTTTGTTGCCCAATCCCGAGTCCTGCGACGCCGACAGCTTCTATCTTCGTGGGACAGCTCGATCCTCCTTCCTGGTCGCCGACAACGCCTCCTGGTCCGTGAGATCTCCGAGCCCAGTGTCACCCACACGCCTTGTCGAGGTGGCTACCATCCGGTGCCCTCCTGGTGCCCACTGACTACTGGCTAGTAGTCTCGAACTTGGTCCCCTCTGCTTTCAGGTGTCATCTTCCATCGATCCAGGCTTGGATCCACCGAACTTTCTTCACTGGTCGCCTGCCAGCAACTTCTTTCTTCCAGGCTCCTGGTCCGTCAACGAGGATTCCCGACGTCTTTTGAGTCCTATGCAGCTGCAGCCCCTGGGCTAGGTAACTTCGGCATTTCGGTGCCCCAGCATAGCCTCACTATCTAAGGGTCAGAATCTACTTTCGTTTTCTCCCTACCAGGTCGGGTTCGCCCGAGAACACTAACTTTGCAATTTCTAGCTACCATAGACTTTGTCCCGCATCTCGCGTGAGAGTGCACACACTGCACCCGAGTCCCCTGGGTCTCCTAGAAGTAATCTAACGATTCTATAGTCAAGTCCTAGCGATTCCAAAGCCTATTCGTACTGTACTTACCTGCTAGTAATTTCGCATTCCACTTTTCAAGTATATGGTTTTCCGTGCCCCTCGGGCATTTGTATATACTGTGCTAACTTAAGTATTTTTGTAAGAGTTTTGGTTTGTGCTTAGTACCCTGTCCTCATAAAGAGTACAGGGCTGTTGTGATTCTTAATAAATAACTGTTTATTTTCATAACACTTATGTGGTGTCCTTTCACTTGGTGTTCAAGGGGTATATGTGGTATAACAGCTGGCTTAACACGCCCTCTCGAGTCTTTAGCCTTAGACTGCTCGTATCCACGCTACTAGGATAGCTGGTCTATAAGGTTGACTTACAACCAATCATCAATAAGGGTTGCTGGACTGATACATAGTGTTCACTAGAATAGTGAGCACTGCATATCAGGCCACCTTCTCACAGAGATCTCAACATTCACTTTGATGACACCATCAATCACACTGCTCTGCACTTGCTAGCGAGTCTCTCTGCACTGCAATTGTCCCAATTAGTACCTGACCCAACCCACACAGAAAGGCCATCTACTCGACCCCATCTTCAGTAACTGCATAGATCTGAAAGGAGGCACTCCCTCCCCCATCCCGTGGTCTGACCATCATTTAATCCCTTTTGTCTGGATCGCCCCTGACCGGCACCCCCCTCTCAACACCATAACACTCATGCAAAGAAACTGGGCCAAACTTCCTAGACTCAGTACTCCCCTTGAAATTAGCAGAATCCAAGCGCAGCTCAAAAACCGCTCCGTGGTACTCCTCTGGATTACGAGAACTAAAATGTAAATGCAAAAGACTAGAAAGGAAGTGGAGACTGGACTTCTCCCCCTCCAGGAAAAATGCCTACAGAAAAATGCTCAGAACCTACAAAAACGAGATTAAATTGTCACAGTCAGCCTTCTTTGTAGAAAAAATCAGCGCAGCAGCCTCCAAACCAAAAGAATTCTACCGCATTGCAAAAACCCTTCTTAAACTCCCAGAACAGCCCCATGACCCTTCCAATACACTAGCCCACTGTAACAATTTGGCTGAGTTCTTTTTCCACAAAATTCAAAATATCTACACTTCTTTCCCCCTATCCCTACCACTGCCCAATCAACCACCCCTTCCACCTCAGATACTCTACCCCAGGCTATCCTTGAATTCTTTCCCCCTCTCAACCTCACCACACTAGATTCTATTCTGCCCCAGGTAAAATCAGGTTTCCCCAATGATCCAGCTCCCCCACGTTCTCTGAGCTTAGCAAGCCACAAGATTCTTTTGACGGTACTCAATTTGCTCAATGCTTCTCTATCCACTTGCTCTGTCCCCCCTCCATGGAAGTGCGCCATGGTAAAGGCCCTTCTCAAAAAACCTAACCTAGACCAGAGAGATCCTAGCAAATACCGATCGATCTCCCTACTCCCCTGGTTGAGTAAGATACTGGAGAAGCATACCAACACCACACTAGTAAAATTTCTCGAGGCCGATCACATGCTCGACACCTCTCAAACTGGATTCCGTCCCAATCATGGGACCGAAACCGCGCTGCTGGCAGTGGTGGAGGAGGCAAGGAAGATCTTAGACCAGGGGGAATCGCTGCTATAATCCTCCTTGACCTAAGTCAAGGAGACACTGTCAAAGACAGCATTTTACTTCATCTCCTCTCCAGCATAGGGATCTCAGGAAAAGGAATCTTCTGGTTTGGATCCTTCCTCTCTGACCGTTCTTTTCAAGTGTTCGAGGGCAACACCACCTCCCTGAGCGAGCCTCTTGTCTGGGGCGTACTGCAGGGCTCCTCCCTGAGCCCTACGTTATTTAATGTTTACATGGGCCCCCTAGCAGAGGTAGTCTGTCCGTATGGAATAAAAATAATTATCTACGCAGACGACACTCAGCTAGTGGTGGCCCTCTATCAATTGGACACGACGTCCAACAATCTCAGGGCCAGCCTGGAAGATGTCTCCAAATGGATGACCTCGTCGTGCCTCAAACTCAATGGCGAAAAAACCGAGCTTATGCTCCTAAGCAATCCCTCTCCGCCCTCGACCAAGTTACTGTGGCCCACCTGTCTCGGCTCTCCCCCCATACCAAAGGATAAAATTAAGAGCCTAGGCATCTGGTTGGACAAATCCCTCAATTTTAATGCCAAACTATCAGATATTTGTTTTGGCCTACTCAGGCTCATATGTAAGATTCTCCCCTCACTGCCTTTCCAAGCTAGACAGATAATGATCCACGGGCTTGTTCTGTCCAGGTTGGACTTCAGGAATGCCTTGTACCTAGGGGCCCCCCAATCCACCCTGAACACGGTCCAGATCATACAAAACTGTGCAGCGTGAACACTACTTCAAATCCCCTGCCGACTTTCTGTGAAAACTGGCCTGAAGAGCCTTCACTGGCTCCCGGTCAGACAAAGAATTGAGTTCAAGACCCTCTGCATAACTCACCGCGCATACTGGAAAACTGGAGCGGTCATCAACCACCCATTGATTACTTCATATAGCCCTGCTAGTCAGCTCAGATCATCCTCCCTCCTGGTGACTGTACCCAGGATCAAGAGAGCCAGATGCGAAGGCCGGTCCTTTTCGTACAACGCTTTAATACTTTGGAACTCCCTTCCCTACCATCTGCGCGCAGAGCGCAATCTCTTATCTTTCCGCAAACAACTAAAAACCCTGCTCTTTAAGAAAACCGGTTAATCATTAATACTGCCCCTACAAGCACAATTCTGCAGCGCTAGGATGCCTCAGGGTAGCTATCGCGCTCTATAAGGAATATGCTACTTACCAGTATGCATCTGTTCTTGGCATAGAGGGCTGCAGAGTGGTACATTATGATAGATCGCCATCTGGTGTTGGGCTCGGATGATTGCACTTGTTTTTCTCTTGGAGAAGTCTTTTGTAGTCACGAGGCTGGTAACTCCTCCCTTGGGTGATAGTGCGCATGGGCATCGGCTCCATCCTTAGATTGTTTTGCCATAGTAGGGTTAGATGGAGAAGTATGATAGAATACATAAAGAGATGCCCATGTAAGTGTATCTAAATAAGATAATGTTGGAACAGACACAGGCTTCCGGGGAGGCAGGGACGGCATGTACCACTCTGCAGCCCTCTATGCCAAGAACAGATGCATACTGGTAAGTAGCATATTCCGTTCGAGGCATATGGGCTGCAGATGGTACATTATGAATAGATTACACAGCAGTTACCTCCCTAGCAGTGGTCACCAGTGTCTGTTGCAACAGTTTGAAATAAAGCTTTTAATACAGCCTGGCCCACATTTGCTTGTTGTCTTGCCTGCACGTCAACACAGTAGTGTTTCGTGAAGGTATGCAGTGTAGACCAAGTTGCTGCTTTGCATGTGTCATCTAGGGGAATGTTCCCTAAGAATGCCATAGATGCCCCTAGTTTGTGTGTAGAATAAGCTCCAGGGGGAACAGTTGGTGTTCTTTTTGCCTTTATGTAACATATCTGTATACATTTTACAATCCACCTGGCAATACCTGCTTAAAGATAGGGTTGCCTTTATGTGTTGGGGAAAACGCTACAAATAGTTGTTTGGTTATTCGAAAAGTTTGTGTTCTTTCTATGTAATATATATATTGCCCTTTTGACATCTAGTGTATGTAGGGCCCTCTCTGCTACCGTCTGTGGCTTTGGAAAAAAGACTGGTAGTTCCACTGGCTGATTGATGTGGAATGCTGAAATTACTTTAGGCAAGAACTTTGGGTTTGTTCTAAGAACCACTTTATTCTGGTGTAACTGTAGAAATGGTTCTTGTATTGTTAATGCATGTAACTCACTCACTCACTCTCCTGAGGGAGGTAATGGCTATAAGGAAGGCCACCTTCCATGTAAGAAATTGTATTTCACACCTATGCATAGGTTCAAAAGGTGGCCCCATTAGTCTGGTGAGTACTATGTTGAGGTTCCAGACTGGAGAAGATGGTAGGCTTGGTGGAATAACTCTTTTGAGGCCTTCCATAAAAGCCTTAATTGCGGGTACCCTAAACAGGGATAGATGTTGCCTGTTTTGCAGGTATGCTGCTATAGCTGCAAGATGTACTCTAATGGAGGTGTAAGCAAGGTTACATTGCTGTAAGTGTAGTAAGTAGCAAATAATATTTTGTGTAGATGCGTCCAGAGGGCTGATGCTGTTACTGTTACAGTATACAGCAAACCTTTTCCACTTTGCTGCATAGCAGGCTCTGGTGGTGGGAAGTCTTGCTTGCTTAATAATTTCCATACAGTTTGGAGGTAAATTTAAGTATCCAAATTCTAAGACCTCAGGAGCCAGATGGCTAGGCTCAGTTGTTTGGGATCTGGGTGCATTATTTCTCCATGGTTGTGTAAGGTGCATGGGTGAGATTCTTAGTTTTTGGTGTGGCACCTGTGAGAGTTGTAGGAGCGTGGTGAACCACGGCTGCCGTGCCCACGTGGGTGCTACCAGTATCATGGTCATTGAATGCTGTTGCAGTTTTCGACCACTAATGGAATTAGTGGGAGAGGGGGAAAAGCGTATGCAAATTATTTGGACCAATTTATCCATAATGCATTGCCCTGCGACAGGTGGTGTGGGTACCTGGATGCGAAGCTTTGGCATTTTGCGTTCTGATGAGTGGCAAAGAGATCTATCTCCGGTTGTCCCCATCTTTGGAAGAATGGCTGCAGTATTTGGCTGTGCAGTTCCCATTTGTATATTTGTTCTGACTCTCTGCTTAAGATGTCTGCTATCTGATTTTGAACTCCTGGAAGGTGTTCGGCTAACAGATAGATGTTTTGAGGAATGGCCCACCTCCAAATTTCCTGCGCTAGTCTGGATAGTTGGAGAGAGTGTGACCCCCCCCCCCCCCCCCCCCCCCCCCCCGTTTTTGAATATAATACATCGCTGTCATGTTGTCTGTTCTGACCAGGACTGCTTTGTTGAGAATATGCATTTGAAAAGCTTTTAATGCTAGAAACACTGCTAGTAGTTCTAGATGGTTTATGTGCAGTAGATTGTGCTGTACACTCCATCTCCCTTGTACTGTGCATCTCTCCATATGAGCTCCCCATCCGGTGAGCGATGCATCCGCTGTTAGTACCACTTGTGGAATTGGTTCTAGGAACCACCGCCCTTTGGAAATGTTTGTTGTATTCCACCACTTCAAAGAGCGATGCGTGCGGTCGTCTACCAACACCAGATCTGTAATCTGACCTTGAGCCTGATTCCACTGTGTTGCTAGACATTCTTGAAGCGGACGCATTTGTAGTCTGGCATATGGGATTAACAGTATGCAAGTGGACATCATCCCTAATAACTGCATGAACACTCAAGCTGTTAATGAGGGTTGCATTTGAAATCTTTGTATTAGGGTGAGCATTGTCTGAATCCTGACTGGATTGGAGTATACTATGGCTTTTTCTGTATTCATAGTAGCCCCTAGATATTGCTGAACCTTGTTTGGTTGCAGGTGGGATTTTGTGTAGTTCACCGTAAACCCTAGCTGTTGCAGCAGTTGAATTGACTTTTGTGTGTTTTGAAGACATTCCTCTTGTGACATGGCCTTTATTAGCCAGTAAGGGCAGACATGTATTTGCTGTCTTCTTAGGTGTGCTGCAACCACTGCTAGGCATTTTGTGAACACCATTGGTGCTGTTGTGACTCCAAACGGAAGAACCTTGAACTGATAATGTCGTCCTTCTATTACAAACCTGAGGTATTTTCTGTGAGCTTTGTAAATTGGGATATAAAGTAGGCGTCTTTTAGATCCAGTGTAGAAAGAAAGTCCCCTTTCTTCAGTAAAGGAATTAACTGTTGGAGCGTGACCATGTGGAAATGTTATGTATGCATTGAGAGGTCTGAGGTCTAGTTTAGGCCTTAGAGATCCGTCTTTTTTGGGAATCAGAAAGTATAGAGAGTATACTCCTGTTCCTTGTTGATGTTGTGGAACCTCCTCTATCGCATGCTTTTGTAGCAGTGATAGTACTTCCTGTTTTAATAATGTCAGATGATCTTGACTCATTGGACGCTGTCTGGGGGGGATGTTAGGTGGGGTAGCAGTGAGTTCTAGGCAATAACCATGTTGGATAATTTGTCTCACCCACCTGTCTGATGTGATGTTTTCCCAGACAGATAGGTACTGTGATAGGTGTCCCCCGACCGGTGTTGCATGGTCTGGGGGGAGCTGTATGAAGTCACTGTTTTGGGGTAGGAGAGTTGCGGTTGTTGTTGTTTCCGCGACCTCTACCCTTGTTGTTGTTACCTCTGTAACTGCCACTAGAATTAACTTTAGGTGATGTTGGCGTAAAAGAGGTTGATTGCTGGCTTGTGCCTGTATTCTTTGATCCGCCTGTAGGAAGGTGGATACGTGACTATGGTTGCCCCCAACTTTTTGCCTGGTGTTTTGCTGGTTTTCCGACTTAGTTGGCCTGGGACCCTGCAAATCAGGACCCCAGGCCTACTGCTCTCTCTGTAAAATGGATTCCATGTACCCTAGGTACATATCCAATTGGTACTGGGCCACCTTATCAGACCCTGTAACTCAGGGCATAGGTGTACCCAGGGCCTACCAGGGGCTGCAGCATTTATTATGCCACCCCTGGCTGGCCATCTAAATCTGACACAACTGGCTGCACGACAGCTGGGGCAAGGTGGTGTAATCACCCTTTGCTTTAGATATAGTATACCTATATCTAACCCTAAAATGGACACACAGATTCCTATCAGTCACTCCTATGGCAGGCCTTGACAATCCTGAAGGCAGAGTGCTTGGAATCGTGTGAGATGGTGCTCTGGCATGAGCTGAGCCCATTTGCAGCTTGCGGAACCAAGTCATAATAGCTGTTCCATGATAACGAATACCATATACTCTTAAGTGCATTATAATCCTCGCGGTTATATGCTATCTTTGGTATCGCTTTATCAAAACATGTCGAGTAAGGTGTCGTACGAATTGGAATACTAACCCCTCGCCAATTCTGGCGACGGGGTTAGCATTCCACCCTTCTAGAGGGACACGACATGTATGTAACTGTGAACCCCGGTTAAAGTTAACTCAAGCCTCAGCATCACAAAATGGATGCTGCCACCACAGACACAAGTCTGACCCCCTGCAGCTGGGAGTCCTTCCAGCGAGGGGAGCTTGGACAAAGGGTTTCCTGTCAGGGGCGGTGCTAGCACCATCCCAGACAGGGTTTTGTGTATCCTGGGTAGGCAGGGCTTTACAGGAAGGTGACTGCAAGTGGCACCCCGGTGCTCACTACGCATCTGCCGGCTAGAACCAGTTCCAGGGGCACACCAGCCCCTGAGCTGGGGAAAGTCCGGCATGGGAGAGGGGTGTAACCACCCCCCTTCCTGGTCCCACCCCTAGGGCAGGACCTAGTCGCGTACCCACCCCTTTCTTTAGGATAAAGGCAGGAGCGGGGACCCTTCCAAATAAGATCATCTTTGAATCCTGAAACTACTTTCTACGAAAGGAACTCTCGACTTCTTCTCAAGATTTCTCCCTTGTGGCTAAGGAGTAGTCACCCTGCACCCGCAGGCACCATCCAAGAACACTGCGGTTTGCTGCACGTCCTTCCTCCGGAATCCGACTGACCAGCACGACGAGACCCGGCTTCCTTGGCACCTCTGACCTCTACCTACGTCTACAGCTAAGCTGAGAACCGTAGGTGCGACGAGACCTCGAGGGACCGGCCATCATCAGAACTGCATGACTTCTATGCAGCACGACCGCCGAGGGATCCTCGTGTGAGTGCTTTGGGGTCCGAGAAGCCCCAACCCTGAGCAGCTCCAGCACCGAAGTTCAGCCCTCCAGCATCCACCAGATCTGCGTGGGGCCATTCTGCTTTTTGCTGCTCACCGCGTTGTCTGGCTACTAGCCCGCTGGCTTGTGGCCTTCCCGACGACGACCGACGACTTCACCACTGCTGGTCTGGTTGCTCCAGACTGGCCCTTGCTCCCTTCCAAAAGAGGAGCACTCCGGACCCTCCTGGTCCACTCCAGACGCCTTTTTAGGTCCACCGCGTGGGCTTGAATTTGCCAAGACTTGTTGCCCCAATCCTGGGTCCAGCAACGTCGACAGCAGCAACCATCGTGGGACAGCTCGCACCTCCATCCTGGTCGCCGACAACGCCTCCTGGTCCGTGAGACTGCAGAGCCCAGCGTCGCCCACTCACCTGGTCGAGGTGACTCCATCCGGTGCCATCCTGGTGCCCATCTAATCACTGGCTAGTGATTCAGAACTTGGTCCCCTCTGCTAACAGGTGTCTTCCATCTCCGATCCAGGCTTGGATCCACCGAACAATCTTCACTGGTCGCCTGCCAGCAACTTCTTCTTACAGGCTCCATAGACTGCAACGAGGATTCCTGACGTCTTTCCAGACCTATGCAGCCGCAGCCCCTGGGCTAGGTAACTTCGGCATTTTGGTGCCCCAGCATAGCCTCACTATCCAAGGGTCCAGATCCTTTTCGTTTTTCAGCCTATCTAGTCGGGTTCGCCCGAGAACACTAACTTTGCTTTTACTAGCCTCCATAGACTTTGTCCCGCATCCCGCGTGAGAGTGCACACTCTGCACCCGAGTCCCCTAGGCCTCCTACTAGTAATCTGAAGGTTCAGTAACGTAGTCCTAGCGATTCCAAAGCCTATTAGTTCAGTACTTACCTGCTAGTAATTTCACATTCCACTTTCATAGTATATGGTTTTCCGTGCCCCTCGGGCATTTGTGTAAATTGTGCAACTTAAAGTATTTTCGTAAGAGTTTTGTTGTGTGCTTAGTACCCTGTCCTCAAAGAGTACAGGGCTGCTGTGATCTAAATAAATACACTGTTTATTTTCATGACACTTGTGTGGTGTCCTTTCACTTGGTGTTCAAGGGGTATATGTGATGGTATAACAGCTGGCTTAACACGCCCTCTAGAGTTTAGCCCGAAGACTGCTCGTATCCATGCTACTAGGATAGCTGGTCTATAAGGTTGACTTACAACCAATCATCAATGAGGGTTGTTTGGACTGATACAAAGTGCTCACTAGAATAGTGAACATTATATATCAGGCCAACTTCTCACACCGCCTCTATAGGTGGACCTACGAAAGGAGATGGGTGTTGCAATGCTCCCATTGACTTAGCCGTTTGTGTCCTTTTTCATTTTCTCCAACACCTTATCTGTGCTTGAGCCGAAAAGTGTTTTCCCATCAAAAGGTTGGTTCAATAAAGTAAGTAAGTAAGTAAAAATGTTATTGTATGTAGTTAATTAAAACCTTTACAATATTGAAGACATGAAAAAGAAAAACACGTGATTTAAAACTGTAATGAACAAGGGAACAAATCATTAAAAAAAAGAGAAAAACTTTCTGTAATGTCTGTGTGCATGATGTACTTGCAGATGTAACTGATTAATTGCACATTTACACTGACAAATTCAGACCTTTAGAAACCTTGTTCTCAGAGATCACTATTAACTGAAGTGCCTTTTGACAAAATTTAGCGGCCCTGCAGGCTAGCTGTAGTTTGTAACTGTTCAGAGCTAGCATAACAGCCGAGCAGCATGTTCTAATTTTGGAAAGTCGGAATACGTGGAGTAAATAATAACGTCTCAAGTTTGTCAAAGCCGGACAAATGCACAGTATGTGCATCATAGTTTCTTCCATTTGCCCACATAGTCTGCAAACAGGTGTCGACCATGTTTGTTTCCATGCCGGTGTCTGATCTTTAAATATGGAGGTTCCCAGCCGTAATTTTAGGAGTGTTTTTTGGGCTGCTGGGGATATATGGTTAACTAAATATGGTTGCGGCTCCAATTTCCCGTATGTTGCCAGCACAGTCCAGTCGTGCTTTGTCTTCGCTGTAGCAGCTTTGTCTGTTACCCATGATCTTTGCTTTGCTGCCGCGTTGGTCTCTTTTTTGAAGGCCGTGAATGATTGATTTGTATTCCATGCCTTTTCTAACTTGAGGTTTGACACGGCGCTCTCCCATGCCATTTTCCATGAATTTTTTGATTTTTTCTGGTTGTTCATCTCAGACCAACAGAGGCCCATGAGCGTATTCTCTTCAGCAGATCTTAGTTTCCAACATGTTTTTAATATGGCTGCTTGTCTGCTTTGGTGCTGATTTAATAAACCAAATTCCAAGCGGATCTGTGGTTGGGAGACAAACTTTGGGATCTGGAAAATATATTTGAACAGATCTGATTGTTGTGTGTTCAAAAAGTTGGCGTCTTTTCCCTTGTACAGTTCCGACCCATATGTAAGAGATGGAAGAAATTTTGCAGCTATTACCTTCAACAAATGCAGGTTAGATGGACAATTCAGTTTCGTTTTTAATAGGTTTAGTGCAAAGCGTACTTTAATTTTCTGAGCCTTTCTGTATGACTGATGGTCTTTCAGCGACCACCTGGCATCGACTACTACTCCCAAGTATTTGTAAGTAGAGGTCTGCTCTATTGTGTTGCCTGCGATATGCCAATTAAAGGATTTCCTCCCTGGCCGAGAGGCAAAACAGACTATCTTTGTTTTTTTGTAATTGATTTGCAGACCTTGTGCACTGATGTAATCGTTGAGCTTCGTGATGGAGCGTTGTAGACCCAGCGGGGTCTGACTGCATAGTACGATGTCATCTGCATACTGTATGCTCCTGATTTTGTAATTGGCTAACTTTGGTGGATCACTTTCAATTTCCGCAATGCTCTTGTCCAGGTCCGCTGTAAAAATGTTGAAAAGAGTTGGTGCTAAAACGCAGCCCTGCTTGAGGCCAACATGGGTAGGGATTTTTTCTGTCGTTCTATCGCCATTGGCTAGCTTTATTCTAACCCAGGTGTACGAGTATAGGTTTATAATTGCCCGCAACAGTTTTGATGGTATTCCCCAATTAGCCATTTTTCACCATAATGCCTCCCTCGGGACTGTGTCGAACGCTGCGTTGAGGTCTACAAAGCACGTGTACAGCTTGGCTGATTTTTCTCTTCCTTTATCCACCATAAGATTTAGCGCCAGCAGGTTGCATAATGTATTGGTACCAGGCCTGAAACCTGTTTGCGTAATCGGCAGGATCTTATTCGCACAGACCCAATCTTCCAGGTCCCTCAGAAGATTTGAGGCATAGATTTTGGCCTCGACATCTATAAGTGTGATGAGGCGGTAATTGCCTGGATCGGACCTTGTACCAGCTTTGAAAATAGGATGTAAGATGCTGCCTCTCCATGACTCAGGTATACTTCCGTTTTGAAATACATTGTTATAGAGTGGGGTGAAATATTCTGCCCAAAACTGTTGGTCTTGTTTGAACAGACCATTCGGTAGGCCGTTTGGGCCTGGGGCGCCTTTGGACCTCAAGTTTTTGAGTACTATTACCACCTGAGATGGGGTTATCCAATTTTCATCAAGTTGTGTCTCTGCTTCTTGGCTAATTATCAGTTGCGTTGTCCGCTGGTCTTTGCGCCATCCTGGATTGTTGTTGCATTGAGATTGCTCTATATGCCGTATCCAGTCTCCCTCCAGTATGTTGGCATTGAAGGCCTGTTCCGCTCCGTTTGCCACTTTATTTATTTCAGCCCAGAATTTTCCGTTGTTGTTTGATTTGCTGGCTGCTAGTAGTGCTTGCCAGATGTCTTTTTGGTATTTTGATTTTTCTAACCAAACTTCTTTTTTGTAGTTTTGTCTTAAACTGTAAATTTGTTTGCCAGTATCTTCGCCCTTTGTCTTGGCTATTGCATGTAGCTTTCTGATATCTTGGTTTAAGGACCTTTTCTTACGCACTATTGGTCCTAGGGACACCTGGGGTGGTTTTCCGGTCTTCCTTTTGATAATATGAGTTTGGTTCGCGAATCTCTCCATTATTTTTATAATCAAACTTTCCCAGTTGTCCCGGGGGGCGGATGCATCTTCACCGATCGTTTCCGAGTGTACATTTTTCACATATATCATTATCTCTTTGGTGTTATTGCCATTCCATACTAGTCTCTTGAGATTGTAGAGACTTGGAGGTTCAATCAGGGCTTTGCATGGGGTGGCCCTTTTGTGTTGGACGCTAAATTCAATGGCTTGGAGGCTGTGGTCACTCTCCAGTTTGGGGATGATTTTGTAACTCACAATGGTTTGCAAGGTCTCCAAGTCCACAATAGTATAGTCCAATACGGATTGAGCCGGTTTGGCTATTCTAGTCGGGGCCGCTGGTTGGTCTTGTGGAAACCGACCGTTCAGAGCAACCATTCCAACCTCAGAGAGCATTAGTGCACACTGTTGACCGTACTTATCCTTTTTTCGGTGATTTGAGATGATGCTTGGGATGGCTCTGCCATTCCATTTGTTGTGGGTCATGGTTTGGGCCTGATCCTTTTCAAGCAAGAACCTGTTCAGGTCACCTGACACAACCAGCCCGGCCTGCGTATAGATCGATTGCATTGATTTAATATAGGCTTTGAGAGTCCGGATCTTCTCCACTTTCTTCTTGGAGTCTGGGTGTAGATATATGTTACAGATTATCATTGACAAGGGGTTTTGCGCCTTCTGTGTGCCTTTGCCGAGATCTATCTTTGAGTTGAGTTTGATGCACTGAATCCAATCTTGTCCTGTGTCAATGGTAAGGAAGGTCCAGATGATACCAGTGTTGAGGTAGATAGATAGGCCTCCGGCAGCCCTACCCGAAGGGCCTCTTTTGATGGCTTGTAGTTGGATTTCCTTAAAACCATCTATGGGCTGGGAAGTCGTTAGCCAGGTTTCTTGGAGTAGAATAATATCAAAGTCTTTTAAAAATGATATTAATTCTACATCGTTTGATTTGCCCCCCAGACCGTTGATATTCCACGAGCAGGCTTTCAAAATCGGTTTTCACGCTTCCACCTTCCTTGTCTCTAGTGTGTTTCGTGTTGGAGCTAGGATTGTCCGGCCTTCATTGGACCCCCCTGACTGGCCTTGATGTATAATGCGGAGGTTGGTCCATCCCCCCTTGATTGTGTCTGTGCCACCGACGGCCCTCCTGAGCAAACCGCTTTCTGGGATTGGTCTTTCTCCCGCCAGTATTGATAACGGGCCCGGATAACTTTCTGGCGGCACTGGCCTTATTTCAATTCCCCAGTTGGCAAACTCTTCTGCATGTCGCCAAACTTCTTTGGCTATTTCGGGGTCATTCCATGTAGCCACCGTCATTTCTTTCCCGTTTATATTAGGAATTATTTTGAATTCGATGCTTTCTATGTGATTTGTTTTCACATGTTTTAGAGTCTCGAACAAATTGGTGAGTTTTAATATGGCACTCCGATTTAAGATATCATGGTTCCCCCTTGAGTTATAATGCGGAATTATTTCATGCGCAATTGCGCCCGCCGGATAGATTGAGTCTTGCATCTCATGGTGATTTGAAAGGCAGATTTGATTGTTTGATTTTACTTGTCTTGCTCTAGTTCCCTGCTTTGGGTCTATCGACTGAGTTTCCGGCATAATTTCAAAGACCGCCTGCTGTGGACTTGGGCCCAACGGGACCTGTAGAGTGTGTCTCTGTTGTTGCTCAATTATTGGAGGATTGTTTTTGAAAGCCGGCTGAGGGTCAGTAGCCGTCTGCTGGGATCTTAGGGCCATCGAGGCTTGTGAAATGAGTCTCTGTTGTCGCTCGGTTGCTGGGGGGTGGTCTGTGGGTGCCTTTGCCAATTTCGGAAAGTAGTGTGAGATGTTTTTCTGTACTATGTGCGGCTTCTGCGTGGAAGTACCTGCCACTGATTGCCTGACTGTTGGAGCTTTAGTTGAATTTGGGAAGCTTTGGTTCTTTATTTCGATTGGTGATTTGGCTTCCTGGGGCGGAATCACTCGAGAAGAAGACCGCACACATTCCACTTGTTCTACCTGTTCCACGTTGAACGATTCCTTGCGGCTCAATCCTTGCGATATCGTTCCTATAATTAAATTAGCCGTGGTGGTGCTTGTAGCATCTTTTTTCCCCTGGAGCTTATTGTGTCTTGCTTTCCTCAGTCTCTTGCGTTCACGCTTTGTCAGTGGGATGATTTGTTTTATTTGCCCGTTAGATGTTGTCCCCGGGTCTTCTCTAAGTGGGTTTTCCGGCTCGGTCATAGGACTGCTGGATTGATGCCCGTTTGATTGCAATGGCCCGGGGGCTTCATTTCCTAAATAGTCTGGGACCGGAATGCTTTTTTGATGGTGTGTAATGGCTTCATTGGTTGTTATCTGTGTAGCCAAGAAACCGGGTATGGGACTGCCTTCCGTTTTGTCTGCCCTCTTATCCTCCCTGTGTGGTGTGGCATAGCTGATTGAGCTTGATAAGTTTGCGGGCGGGCTTCCAGTCCTAAGAATTTTAGAAGAATTATAGGCATCATTTGATTTGCTTTGTACCTCTGCCAGGATGTCAGTTAGAATGGCCGGTAAAACTTTGAGTTGATTCATGGTTTCAAAGCACTGGCATTCGTGGTACGTTGTATGCGGGTCCTTCTGTACCCGTTCAATGAAAGAATTCAGATCGAGAATCTTTTTGTCTATGCCCACGACATGCGAGGCTAAGATTTGCAAGATATCTATCTGTGACTCCAACTTTTCTGAGTGTTGGAGTAAGGCTGAAGAGATGGTTTCCATCATGTTTATAAACGGTGGCCACAACGGTGCATACGCTGGTAGGCTATTCTCTGGTGAGTATTTTCGGTCTTGGGGGCTGCTCCGAGCTTTGTCCCTTAACTTAGCCCTTACTGAACCCAGAGCTCGTGGGTCTCGAAGGTCTGGTGACTCCCGTGCGTCACCTCCCGGCCCCTTGTCCGGAATAAATGTGTGGTTATCCGTTCTGTTTCTTGAGTCAAAGCCCTTTAATGAAGTTGTTGGGCTTGGTGTGGAAATATTGAAGTGGAGCGGAAATAGCCCAGACGGGCGATTTGAATTTTTACTGTTGGTCATTTGATTAGTAATTGTGGGGAGGGGACTGGTCGGATAGTAGCCCTCCTGCGGGTCTGCGCATGCGGAGAGTTTTAGGGTAACGTTGGGCTTTGTTTGTGCATCTGTGCTTGGCGGACCCTCCATTGGCTGTGTTGGGCTGTTGGATGTCTTTCTTTCACTTGGAGACTGATCCTTATTATCAGCTTCTGTAATGGCCTTAACAAGTGAGTCCAATGGGACCTTGTTTTCCGTTTTTGGAGCTGGTCATATGTCAGCCCCATGTTCGTGGTCATTGCCCCCCGAACCAAAATACGAACCTAGGCTTAGAGAGCGCCGGGTCACTAGGGCGGTGGGTGTCATTAGTGCATTTGATGTTTCCTTTGTGCCCTCAAAGCGCTCGTCGCTAGGCGCTATGTCATGGTTAGTGTCGCCGACTTCCTTTCTTGTGTTTATTTGGGCATTCACTGTAAATTGATTCGTCATTTTATTTGTGTTTATTTGGAAAATATCCTGCGGGTTCTGATTAGTCTCATGAGGGTTGTTGCTCTGAGTGGTGTTTTGAGGCAGCAGGGCTTTGGTTAAAGAAGTCACCGACTCGGACTTTCTTTTGATGCTAATATCCGTTTTTGACTTCTGCTTCTGAAACGCTGATGGGGCAGATGATGTAGCTAAAGTTAAAAAGTCGGTGATCTTGGTGTTTTTGAGGCCTACGGTCTTCTGTGGTGTTTTGGTATTGAGGGCGCTGACGATGGAGTCGGGCGCCTCTAAAGTAACCTCTGTTGAGTCCTCGTCAGATGAGTCGTTAAGTTCCTCACTCATTTTCTGACATGATGGTTGTTTACTTTTACTTTTGCTTTTGCTTGATTTAGCTAATGGGTCTGTTCTAAGTGTCCCTGATCTCATAATGGGAATCAAAATGTGGCTCTTTAGGGGAACCTGCCCTCTGCTCCTTTTGGCCTCTCAGACTCCCAATTGCGTGACCTAAGCAATGGAGTCCCGGCTGGGGTTTTGAGTGGCGTCTCTCGTTGTCGCTCGTTGTAGCACTGCGACAGACCGACTCGCGCCTGGCGTTTGGAAAACGTCCAATCCTTATGGCGATTCGCCCGTGCCCAAAACCCAGCGCCCAACGCCTGGCACCCGGCTCACTAATCACTTGCCGCTTCTCACCTTGTCAAACTGGAGGGCTGTGGTGCACTGTGGGGCGCTGAAGAAACCACAGGACGCAGGGCACTCAGTTGGGCACTCAGTTGCTCAGTTGCACACTTCCGGAAGGCTGTCGCTGCTCTAGGGCTGTTAGAGATAGTCTGGCAGTTGTCTTGGGTGGAGGGTGGTTTTGCGGTTAATAGATTGTTAATAGATTGAGTAGATTGGGTGCTAGCTGCTGGCACACCACAGTCCCCCCTCTCTCTGCAACTCTCTGCCACTCGTTCGCTCTCTGCTACGCTCGCCTTTCCCAGTGCCTGTCCACTTCTCCCGGCACCTGCACCTGCCTTGACAGCTGCTGCCACTGCTCTCTGCACCGGATTTTTTTTTGCAGGGGCGCCGGCAGCCGGCAGTGGCTCTCCCAAGCTGCACAACAGGACACAACAGGACACAGCAGGGCACAGCGGAACACAGCGGATGCAGCCAATCCACTCGCTCCGGTCCACACGACCCGGCCGGCCGCCTGGCCCACCTGGCCCCGGTGGACGGCGGTGAAAGAGGAGCCGGCGAAAATCCCCGGCCCCGGCGAGGGAAAGGACCACAGCAGGCTGCTCGAGCAATGAGCAGCGGTCGGCGCCACGACCCCCTCGCTCTCTGCAGGCAGGCAGGCAGGTAGAACAAGGCGAGGCAAATTGCTGTGGTCTGGAGTCTGTTTTCCGTGGCTTGCTCGCCACTCGGCGTTTCTGGTGTTTCTGGCGTTTGCTGTCAGTTATAGTTCTCTTGCTCCCTCTAGCGACCCTCTGAAAGAAGTTTGTACCTCCTGTTTGAACCCTGAGACCCTGAGCTATGCATATCTTCTTAACATGATACTGGTGTTTATAGATCTTGCCGCAGTGTCTGCTGCGTCTAAAGCATACTTAATGGAAGTGTTGGTTATTATCTTCCCTTCTTGTATCAGCTGATCTGCCCTTTGTTGATGTTCCTTAGGGAGATGTGGAATGAGTTTCTCTAACTCATCATAATGAGCTCTATCATAGCGTGCAAGTAGCGCTTGAGTATTTGCTATGCGCCAGCTGTTTGCTGCTTGGGGTGCTACTCTCTTGCCAGAGGCATCTATTAACTTGGACTCCTTGTCAGGAGGAGGAGCTTCTCCCTACGAGCATTTGAGACTACTAACGAGTATAGAGGTATTTGGCCCTTAATAAATACTGGGTCTTTTGGGGCTGCCTTATACTTTGTCAATTCTTGGGTTTAAAACCCTAGCCCTCACAGGATCTTTAAATATGTCTGATGTGTGAGTGAGGAGACCCTTAAGCATTGGTATGGTCCCTGAAGATTTTTGTGCAGCAGGTAGTGTTTCTAAAAGGAAATCTATTTGAGGTTCCGCATGTAAATCTACCTTGTGGTATTTTGCTGCCCTATTAATCAATTGTGCAAAACCCAAATTATCATCAGGGGGAGAGGGTTTTGAGGGATACAGGTCAGGGTCATTATCATTATCTGGCACTGCATCATAATCTTCCCATGGATCTGTGTCTTCCGGCATAGTATTGTTATCCCCAGGAAGGTCCCCATCCCCTGTGTCACTTTCTACATCTGTTTGAGGTGTAGATGGGCGTGGTGTAAAAGGTCGAGGGATAGCTGGCAGAGTATGAGGAAGAGGAGAAGAGGGTGTGTCCATAGGCTGTGGAGAAAGGGGGGAGTTTTATTTGTCCCCATTGTTCTCTTCTTAGGAGGAGGAGCTTTCCCCTCCAACGGTAGAGTCTTCCTCTTTTTAGGTGGTTTTGTCCCCACCATGCCCGTTTGTGGAGCAATGAACAAAGGCTTTTGTTTTGGATCTGTCTCTTGCTACTGTGTGGGTACCGAAGCCTTCGGGTCCGATAGGTGCTTTTGCTTCTCTGTCTCGGTGTTGTGTTTTCGGCACCGAGAGTTTGAGTCCGATTTTTTCGGTATCGAGGGAGTCTTCGACGTCGTAGCATGTTTCGATTTCAACATGGAATGTTTCGATTTCAAGATCTCTTTGGTATGGAGCTTCGGTGTCGATGTCGACCGTTTATCGGATCCGACATGGAGGGAGACCGAGTATTTCGGTGCCGAGCCAGAAGGCGGGGCGTCGGAAACTTTTTTCGGTTGTCTGACCGGGCTCGAAGGCGGGGTCGACACCAATCGGGGTCGGTTTTTTGTTAAAGGAATGTCGTCACTCACGGTTTGATGAACGTCTACTTCTTCGACATCAGACTCGTCCGCTTCTGACCGCGACTTGTCCTCATCTTCTTCCTCCTTCTCAGAGTGTTTGACCTCGAACAGTTCTGGGATTGCATCTGACTCCATCCTCGACATCTCGTGTCTTCGGGCTCGACTGTTTCTAATCGTCGACTTGGAGGAGAAAGCCGCGCAGGCTTCATAATCCCTGGATTCGTGGTCAGGTGACAAACAGAGGTTGCACACCTCGTGTAGGTCCTTGTGTGGGAATTTAGCAACACACGTTGGACATTTCTTGAATGGAGTCCTTTCCATGGACTCCGGGCTAGACTAAGTTGAAATAGGCCTCCCGTTCTCGTCGACGTAGAGTTGGAAATCTTCGGTGTTGACGTCGAAGCGCGTCAAAATGGGAATGAACTCGCGCTCGATAAACAATACCATCGAATTGGAAAGGGAATACGTGCCGAAATATAACTTTTTCTCGAAGTCGATCCGGAGCGCTTCGATCCTCATCCGAACCCGATGGCGGAAAAAACAATCTAAGGATGGAGTTGATGCCCATGCGCACTATCACCCAAGGGAGGAGTCACCAGCCTAGTGACTACAAAAGACTTCTCCAAGAGAAAAACAAGTGCAATCATCCGAGCCCAACACTAGATGGCGATCTATTCATAATGTACCATCTGCAGCCCATATGCCTCGAACATGACCTTTTCATTTCATTCATTCATTTCATTTCAGAACTAAAGAGCCTAGGAAGTGGCCAAATAAAGTAACACACTAAACATATAAAGATTCTTATGAATGTCAAATTTAAGGATCCCCAAAATTAGTATGAGGAAACTTGAACAAATGATAACCAGGAAATTAGGCAAATAATAACATAGTTCACATTAAAGTCCCATGGAACACAGATACTTGTCATGTAAGTGAAAAGCGAGAAAAATCCAAATGAGGAATGACATAAGGAAAATTCGGTTTGTTCAATTAAATGAGTAACTAAGAAATGACAGGCATAAAAGGCACAGTGTAGCCAAACAATAGATGTCATAGTATGGTAGAGTACAACCACAAGTGAACAGCTGGAGGAGGGAAAATGCTCTGGAGGAGGAGGCCAGCTATTGATCATAGGTCAACTCATGTAATTAAAGAGGAGATTTGCTTGTCAGGTTCCCAAAAAGTACTGTGGTTCATGGTCAGAGTTCTGGCTGTGTCGAACTGATTGAAGACGCTTAATCCAACTTGCTTCTTAGCGTCTGAGTATGAGTTCACGGTTGCCACCTCTCATGCTTGCTTCCGTGATATCTATGCCAAAGAACTGAAATCTCTTGTGGGGACCTTGAGATGGACAGGAAGCTACGTGTAAAGCCATCGGGTAGCGTGTGTCTTGTTGGTGGATAGCTCTTGCGTGTTCACTGATACGTTAGAGTGCTCGAATAGTGCTACCCACATATTGACTCTTGCAGGTGCATTCCAGAACATAGGTTACGTACTTAGTGTTGCATGTGATGTTGTAGTTAATGTCATACTTCTTCTTGTTAAAACCATAGAGGTTTTTGGTCTCATGGCATGCCCATTCACAAACACCACAACATCCGCACTTGAAAAAGCCTTTGAGTGTGGCATGAGCCAGGTGGTAGTCTTGATGGAGCGGGGTCCGGTGGGGTTAAGCCTGGTTTTCAGATTTCTGCCACGCCTGTATGTGATCTGTGGTCTAGGGCCAATGGTGTCCTTCAAGGTCTTGTCGCCAAGCAGTATACTCCAATGTTTGTTGAGGCTTTTTTTCATGACATTTCGTTATAATCCATTATCAGTCTGAGTGGCCTTTTTCTAAGTGCGGTGATTCTGTCCACATTGCTGATTCTCATGGATGCCATACATATGAGGTGCGATTTGTAATCCCTATTAGCGAACCTAATCTCCATGTCCTTGATGCATTTCTGGAATTCAAGATCCTCACTGCAATTGCGCCTGGCTCGGACAAACTCCCCATAGGGGATGTTGTCTGTCTGGTGTGGTGGGTGAGAGCTCTCTGCATGTAAGACTGCATTGCAGGATGTTTCCTTGTGGTAGAGGCGGCTATGTAAGCAGATGTCCTTATGTATAGCTCAATGTCAAGGAAGGTGACCCTGGTGGTGCTGGATTCACACGTAAACCTCATCCATGTCATTACTGTTCAGGTGTTCACAAAATTCTTTCACACTGTCCTGGGTACCTGACCAAAGGAGGAAGCAATCATTGATGTACCTCCCCCAGTAGATGATAGAGTTGGTCCACTGTGCCCCTTTTCTGCGCCAAACCCACACAGATTCTAAGGAGCCCATGTACAGGTTCGCGAAAGAAGGGGAAGGTTTAGAGCCCATGGCTACTCCCTTCGTCTGTCTATACCACGGTTTATCGTACATGAACACATTGTTGTTGAGGATGATGGTCATCATAGAGAGCAGCATATTAGTGTGTTGCCATAGAGTTAGAAGTCTGTTGTGCAGGAATTTAGTCACTGCTCGTAAGCCCATTTCAGGTTTGATTGAAGTGTACAAAGATACGACGTCCAGGGTGGCCATCACTAAGCCAGGTTGCCACTGTATGTCAGCCAGAACACTCAAGATGTGTTTAGTGTTCGGTATGAAGGATGGAAGGTTTGGACCATGGGGTTCAAAAAAAGGTCAATGTACTGAGAGTCTCTCTCAGTAGTTACCCTCATGCCAGACAAGATAGGTCTACCCGATGGGAATTCTGCTTGCTCGTGAATTTTTGGGAGGGTGTACAACCATGGGAAGGCTGGTCTAGAAACCATGTATAGAGCCTCATCTTTGTCAAGGATTCCTAGGTCATGCCATTCTGTTAAGTGTTTATTGATAAGGATAGTCAGAGGGCCCATGGGGTTGTAGTTGAGTGGCTCATAGCAAGTGTCATCATGAAGTTGGGAAAGAATCTCTTTGTGGTAGTTAGATCTGTCCAGGACTACCACATTTCCTACTTTGTCCGCCTCCCTAATTATGATCTCACAGTCGGTGCTTAAGGTATTCATGGCCACACGTTCTTTCCTAGATAGGTTGTCCCTGCCTCTACGTGTGTTAGCACTGGGTTAGTTATCGTGCCTCTCTATATCCTCTAGGACCAAGTTATAGAAAGTGTCTACAGGATTCCCGCCCGTTAGAGTGGGTGTTCATTTGGACTTCATCTTTAGTCCACTGGCTATGGTTTAGTTGGTGTCTATAACTAGGTTATTGAAAAGATCCTCTAGGGTGTACGTGAGATTGTCACAATCAGTTAATGATAGAAGTAGGTGAGTATCTTTCAGATAATTGGTGCTCTGAAAGTTAGAGGGATTCTCTTCTTGTATTGTCGTTAGTGTGTTACAAGTCATGGGCATCCCGGAGAAATGTTTCCTGAGTTTAAGGCTCCTGATGGACCTAATGAGATCAATTGTGGCTCTACAGGAGTCTCCCCGTACATGTGGATTAAAGTTCAGGCCTTTACTCAGAAGAGAAACCATGTCATCAGTTAAGGGTTTAGAAGAGAGATCAACTACCTGGACTTCTTGACCAGACCTCAACTTTCTTCTGTATTCCTCCTTGTCCGGCTCTCTTGCCTCTGCGGGTTTTGCGTCGATTGAGACTGCCCTTTATTGGGTTCGATTCTCGCGCCGGATTGTCTGGATTTCGCATAAACAATTGGAAGTGCGAGGTACTCCATCTTGTGCTGCACCCACTTGCATTTCCAGGTCACTCTCACTAGTAGCATGCTGCTGATGTATGTAGAGCTTGATGACATGGAAGCACTGTCTACTTTAGAGACTTTATCAGCACGTTGGACGTTTTGCACCAATTTGTCGTATTTCCTCTAGAAGGTAAACACTCAGCCTTCTCTGTAGTCAGCCTCGTCCCATTTAAGTTGTCTTGTTTTCCTTTCTTTTATGTCATTTTGGTGTTTTGTGAGAATATCATGGAGAATGACATCGTTTTTTTCTGTTGCCTCCTTGAGATCCAGAGCCTCCATTTTCTTCTCTAAAATGGTGATTTCAGCTTGTAGCTTAGTGACTTTGCTTTCAGCATTCTCTATTAAGATATGTATAAGTGTGGTTGAGTTACTAGTGAGTGTTTCTTCCCACTTGATTACGAACTGTTCTTTACCTTTTGAATACATTTGTATATACCTACCTTAACGTGTGCACATGACTTTTGTTGTATGCTAAAGAGGTTTAGCAGGTGGGCTGCAAAGGTGGAGGCAAATAGACTGGATTGCAAGCTAACCTTTGGGGAGGGGGGGGGGGGTGTCGGGGGGCGGGCTGGGGTGGGTTTCCTGGCCTCGACTGTGGGGTTCCCTCTGGGTAGCTGGACCAGCTGGTGGTAAAGGACACCTCAGTCAAAGCTGTGAAAGGAGTGGTGGGACTGTTGGTGAGGTGGGGCAGAGAGGCCTAACAAACAAACAGTTGCCCTGCTCACCTTGATCTGCTCGAGAGTGGAATCAACCTGGTACCCAAATAGGTGAGTCCCATGAAAAAGTATTTCCATCAGGGCTGACAGGACATCGCTGGAGAACCGAGTCTATCACAGTCACGCATTGCAGCAAATGTCAACAGTGGTGCCAGTGGATCACCCAATGGAAATGGTGATGAAGAAGCCACAGTGAACCATGAACTTGGCTGCATCACTACCATCTTGAATTGCCTCAGAGAGAGATTACAGGGTAAAGGTCTTTAGGCACACCAGGGAGTACGTGTGCCACTGAATCCCACAGGGTGTGGGAGTAGTGTTCCAACAACCAGATTGCATAAGATAGAGGAGGGCCAAGCTGGTAGATGGAAAAAAAAAATTTTTGCACAAAATTTCCACAAGCTTAGATTCCCTATCTGGGGGAGTGGTAGGAAATATGTTGGGATTTGATGAGCTGGTGGATGATTACACCACTGCTTTCAGGTGAGGGTTTCTGTGAAAAAAAGCAGGGTCATCTAGAGCAGGGCAATGGTGTCTAGCAATTTGTCGATTGACTGGGATGCCAGAGCATTGCCTAGTCCAAGCCGCCAATAAGGTATCTGTAAGTGATTCTTTGAATGGAAGGAGGGGTCCAAAGATGTCCGCCAAGGATTAAGGGCCTCTGTCAAACTTTTGTCCTCCAAGTTGGGGAGCTGACAGTTAAGAACTTTGACCCCCTCACGCATTACCATGGCAAAGGAAGAGGATTCTTCTTTGACTGGCCCGTGGGAGAGAGGAGAACTTGTACTGGGGGGACATCAAGGTCACTAGCTTCCTGTAGGTCCTTGTACCAATTGTAATCTTGGTAGGGGCTGAGCAAGCTCATAACCTAGGTCACAGTCAATATCTGAATCAGTTGCTGTAGGAAGCTGGCCCTGTATATAATGTACCAAAGGAAGGTATAGTGTGCACAGAGTCCAGTGGATCCCCAGAGGCTTTACAAAGGATTAAGTATATAGCACTAATGCTCTCTTGTGGTAGTGTGGGCGAGCAGCTTGGTTTATCAGAGGGCTGTGTTAAGCATTTGTTGTACACACTCAGGGACGATGCAATTACACACACTCAATGACTAAATCAGAGACCAATTATATTACTTTTTGTATGTTTATTACTTAGAACCAAAGATATTTTGTTGCAGAAAAATGTTTTGTATTAACACAGTTTCTCTGTATAACAAGTGGACACACTGCATTTTTCAAACAGTTCAATGTTAACCTATGGAAGGAAAACAATAATGCAATTTCACAGGTAAGTGAACGACTTGAAATCCCAGTCTTCGGGTTTTAGGATCAACACTGAGCAAGAGTCAGGCAAGTTTAGAGACTGCACCACCAGCGGCAGCTGTGTGAAGAGGTCACATTCAGTCACTGAGGCCCAATGTTAATCAATGGAGACTAGGGGGCACTCAAAGAGGTGCCGATTGAAGGTAGGTAAAATCGAAGATAGGGGCCAATCTCCAGAGGTTTAGACCAGCACTAGATGGGTAACAAGGAAGCAGCCAAAACACACACCAACAGCGGCACAGAGGCAGCCGGGTGCAGAGTGCCAACACAGCGTCAGGCAACTAATACAAATCAATGGAGGACACCGATTTCCAACAAAGGCTGCAGCCTCGGATCAGGAAGCTAGACAAAGGGAACCAGTGGCCCTGGAGGTAAGTTGAGATGCTGCAGAACTCAGGGAAATCGTTGATTGAGCTCCCCAAGGCCTGGTGGCTATCGATACAGGAATGTCTTTGGACCCTGCAAAGTCTTACCAGAGCCGGTTGGGGGACCCTTCATTTTGAGGCTGCAGACAGTGTTGTGGAGTCCAAGAGAAGTCACTCTGGGGCGGACTCGAGCTTAGGGGCGCTGGGAGAACCGTCTTGGGTCTGATGGGTCACTTCGACTCAGACCAAAGGCGTCGGGCGCAGAGGTGGGTCCGGAGGTCTGGTTGTGCGGTTCAGCAGGGCAATGGAGTTCTTGTTGTTGGTTTCTTTGTAGACAGGGCCACTGTCAGCTGGAGTTCTTGCTCTTTGAATAAGGCAAGCAATCCTCCCAAGGTGTTGGCGGTCGCAGCGCCCGCAGGACGAGTCGCTTTTTGGAGTAGATTTCTTCTAGGGCTGCAGGCAGGCCGGTAGGGCTGGGGCCAAGTCAGTTGTCTTCTGGGGTCTTCACTACTGGTACAGCTCTTCGGTTCTTCTCCTTTAGGTCACCAGGAATCTGAAGATTAAGGTCCAGGAGTGCTCCTAAATACTCAATTTAAGGGCATTACAGGGGCTGAACCTAGTAGGCAGTGGGCTATTTACATTTAGTATGTCTACATCATTAGTATGTCCACTCCGTTTGGGGAGGCAGCATACCCCTATACCTATTGGCTAAAATCCTCAAAAGCAATATAGAGGACTTTCAAAGGAGGGGGTCACTTGAGCTCAGGACACCTTAGGGGTGGTCCTGGCTGAGCGGGGATACACTTCTCCTGCTTACTTATTTTCCCGCCGACCAAGCTGCCAAAAGTGGGGCCTGGTCATGGTGGCAGGCATCGCCACTAGCTGGAGAGGTCCTGGCTAGCATAATAAAGGGCAGGAAGCCTTTGAGGCTCACCACCCTTTAATGCGGTTCCACACAAGGCTTAGTTTCTCACCCACAAGAGCAAGAGGCTCTCACCTCAGGGGTCAGAAACATGTCTAGAGGTAGCAGGCTGGAACAGACCACTCAGGCACACACTAGGTGTTTGGTATGTTTTCAGGAAACACAGTTGAGTGCATTTATTAATGAATCCAACAATGGCATCAGTGGGATCATTAATCGGAGATGTTTAGTACCCAACATCTTGGGATTGGGTGAAGCCATCATGGGTCTATGGAACTCGTATTGACAAGCTCCCAGCCCATGTACTCAGTATGGTTTCACTATGCACTTATAATGTCTAAGAATGGACTTGGACACTATAGGGGCATATCTACTCATGGAGTTATGCCCTCACAGGAGGTATAATGCACCCTGTCTTAGGGCTGTAAGGCCTGCTGCAGGGGTGACTTACCTATGCCTCTTGCAGTGCTGGCAGGCCTGGCATAGAGGGAGCATGCCAGGTAGACTCTGCACTTTTTAGTGCACCAAAACACGCAGGCTGCAGCGGCAGTGTTCCTGTGTTTGGTGAGGGTTCTCCTAGGGCGGCGTAATACAAGCTGAAGCCCTTATAGACCCTCTCTGGTCACAAAGTCCTTGGTACTACTGGTACCTTTTACAAGGAACTTATATGTGGGCCAGAAGTCTGACAATTGAGTGAACTAAGGTACAGTTTTGGGAAAGAACACAGGCACTGGGAACCTTCATTAGCAGGAACCCAGGGCACATTCTGTCAAAGTTGCATTCAGAGTCAAGCCAAATGTCCGGGGAAACCATGCCAAAAGGAGAATTTTCCTACAGTTAAAAAAAGGGAAAGCAAAGAGAGGGGCCTTCCCTGCGTAGGTACCAAATCAAACGAGGGAAGGTGAATCCTCAGGCAGAATCAGGGCAACTTCGGTTGAGAATGTACCAGCATCGACTGAGTCCGAGACCTATCGGGCCTCAACTTCTGGCGTTAAGGAAGTCGACATCAGCATAAATTTGCCCAGGGTCAGCATAGGTCATGGTATCGGAAGCAGGGTCGGGACAGGTGCTGGAGGCAAGACAGGTTTGGAGGAACCAGCTGACACAGAGAGCTAATTCATCTGTGGTATTTTAGGTGAAAGGCCTCTAGCTCCTTGGGGCCCAGAGAGAGTCGGTAGGAATCCTACGAGCCAGAGCATGGCTGCACTTAACTCTGATCTAATGCGGCATAACTAAAGACCAAGGATGTACCTGAACCAACTGCAGGATCGGCTCCAAAGTTGGCCGCCTTCAGGAGCAGAATCGAGTAGTGTGATGCAGACTCCATACCTGCTCAGGTGAAAGAGTGGTGTGAGGAAGCAGAATCTCACTTGGGTTGCTTGTGTTTCTCATACTTATCTGATGATTTAGAGTGTGCCTTAGACCAGCTTTTGGAGCAGCTCCATGGACTGAGAACAGGGCTGAGATCGAATCTTTGACCCAGAGCATCACATGGAACAATCCTGGAAGGAAGTCTTTTTGCACTTGGTGATGTAAAGCTTCACCTTGCGATCCCCGATGGCTTTATGTTGATCGTCGCACAATCACTGTAGGCTTTGGAGTCTTTGTCCAACTCCGTGCACATCTGATGGGTAACAGTCATCGACATTTGTTGGTGACAGTCCCTACAGTGCTTAAAGCTTTTCATTTTTGGGGGGTGACACCCTGCACACTGAAGAAAATGCCAACCTAATGTCTCATATGGAAAGAATTCCTGATCTGCTTCTGGAGGCGCAGAAAGAAAGGCACTGACAGCACGCAGGAGTGGTTCATATATAGGCTTACCATGGCACTTACGGAGTGGAACTGAGTGTGGAGCTGCATGGCACCACCTTCCAGTGCGCAGAAGAACTGCTGAAAAGTTTCTGAATCCAGTTTGACGCCAGGGAAATATTCAAAAGGTGAAGAATATGCAGCTAGAAGTCTCCATCAGAATGTGAAGAGGACTAATATTGTCCGCCACTGTTCTGTGAATTAATGGTGTTATCTTTTGTATTATATTGCTTGTTTAAATAGGTTATGTGTCGCATCTTATTATGTGTTAAAAAATTTTAATGTTTTTATCTTGAGTATATATATACTAAATAAACAAAATATTTTGTACTTTTTAATTATTGTGTGCTTTACACTCATTGTTTCCTCCCTGGTGTTATTATATTTGATGCCTTTTTTTCACATTGTCCTTTTCCCTGTCAAACATATTCTGTTGCTCTAACAGGGGGTCCTTGTTATTTACGTCAATGAATCCAGTTTGACGCCAGGGAAATATTCAAAAGGTGAAGAATATGCAGCTAGAAGTCTCCATCAGAATGTATTTTATCTGGCTTCAATGTATCACGGGTACAGAAGCTGGGTCTCAATGACAAAGGCTCTAACCTGTTTTCCTAGTATATTTGTCTTTCCTGCACGGTTTACCATGTTCCCCTTGTACTTGCCCAACAGTTTCAGTTACCAATGCTGTAAGGCATGATATTTAAGGTGTCGACCGATTCAACTTTGGAATCCATGTTTATGAAGATGCCTGTTATCAACAGAAGGTCCGATGTCTGTATCTGTATCAATGAACTGTCATAGTGAAGGTGACATCTTCCTCAGTGTAAGGCATATTAGGTCAGAGGACAATAACGCAGATAAGGACTGTGGGGTGCGTAATGCTGTCAATATGACATCAGCAAGAGTGGCAACATCTCTCTAGAGCTAGAGGCATAACCTTGGGAGCAGGACCTGATTCAATTTAAAAGTACATTGTACTCTTTTGTTTCTTCTTCTTATGCGAAACATTCAAATGACTCATTTAGTATTCACGTTCACCGTATGATTAGGGTATAGACAGTGTACACACTTTTAATGAACATAGTCTTCAGGGATGTTCCTAAGAAAAGTACACTCTACCTTGTAAGGAAGCACCAACGATCCTAGACCCAAACATGTAGTCATTTACCCATAGCAAAAATAGCAGATCTCGGAGAAATCCCATACATTAGTACACATGTGAAGAATCTTAACATGTGATTTCCTAGAGGGATTGATACCTTCAGGGTAAAAGGGTATGGGCAGAAGCTCAATAGTATTCAAAGGATTGTGCTCAAATAAACAGACTTTAGGACTCTGGTTTCACTAAAATGTTTGTTCACGAAGCCTCAGAAAATGGTTGAGTGTCTCCAACAAAAAGTGTAATTAGCAACATTTTTGTGAAATGTTTCTCTCTCTTTTTCAATCACTCAAATACTGGAAAATGAAATGAGGTGAAACCCCAGCTGCTGAGTTTCCAGTAGAAAAATGGTCTACTCTACTTCACCCAAAAAGTCCCTCTATGCATGGTGAACTTTACGGCAACAGTTTAAGGATGAGAGTCTGGACCTTAACATCCAGGAAGAACACAGTTCACGTTTATGGACTAGTTGCAAACCTAACTGGTTTAAATACCACAATAACAGTCCTTCAAAAGAATCAAAGGTTGAGGGCCAGAATCTTGAACATTTCTGGTCATAGTAAAGATTTTACAGAGCCAGACCCATTCATGAAAAAAGTCTAGTCCATTACCCACTGTGTTTAAGACTTCATGTTCGACCTTGCAGCTCAATTATTAAAACCGTCCAATCCCACACATGGAGGGATGAATGGTCTCTATAAGCAGAGTGAACTGACAGTTACCATAATGAATTAGAGACACTCCAACATTCAGCGACCAGTAAAATAACTATGTAAACACATACAAATGATAAACGCCTTTAGCAAAAGATAGAAAAACATTTTTATGTCCCCAGCATGGCAAACTGGCTTGTATAACTGGCCAGGATCCCCCCGAATGCATGTGAAATTGGCACCCAGCTTTTTGTTGGCCTATTTGGCAATCAAATCTATCAAGTGTGAGGAGACATAGGCTTGGTCCATTGTGATTTAAGGTCGAGAACCTGTTATGTAACCAGGAAGGGGAGTGCTCTCCTTATTGGCATAATATGTAGGCTGTCTGGTTTTAGGTTTAAACCTATAATAACTGATAAAACCCCACTGAAAGAGCAATAGCACTCATCAGTGAAAACATATAAACACTGAAAAAACACCTGCACAACCACAAACTAAATGCCATTCAAAGAAAGGAAAATGAAAGTGAAAGTCATTTTTTTTTCTTCCTCAAGGGGCCAATACTGTGTAACTTTTTTATACAAGCTAGCAGTAAGAAAAATTGAGCTAACATTGTTCTGCTTGAGTTTGTTGTTTAGGGATGCAACTGAAATATTGTTTAATTTTCCTTTTTTCAGGTTTGAGGTCTTTGGTCTAAAGATGCAGGGTTTAGAAGCATGATTTAGGTCTTGTTTAATTATTTTATAGACCGTAGAGAATCAGGAAATATCAAAATCATATTTGATATTTTAGCTGTGTTTGATTCTTTCGCTGATAGGTAAAATGGCTTGTTTCATAAGACTATTTACTAGTATGTGTTATCACATTTACCCACAGAGAATGGGTAAAAAACATTAATACATTCCCCCCCCAGTTTCTAGTGAGTCGGCATTGATAGTAGGTGAATTGTCAACACCTCAGGCTTCAAACATTCAATGCAAGGTATAGTGACAAGTAATGACAAAGACAAGATTCCTTTCTGTGTCGTACTGCAGCTTAGTGACCAACTGGTCTACTAATAATGTATTATATAACTGGCTGAACTGACAGGTTATATAGGCACTAATTTTTACTCCACACTAAGATAGTTTTCTTTCTCTCAATATTTTATTTCATGGTAAAAAACATTCAAGTAAAATTCACAACAAATGGTATCATGCATAAAAACATTTTTTTGAGCGTTCCCTAGTCTAATACAGCATGGATCCTATTCTTGTTATCGCTCAAAAACATAAATTAAAAAAATGCAAATTAAGTAATAAAAAAACCAAACTTTTCGCATATATTCAGTAAAAATTCATGCACTGTGTATTGAGTTAAGCAGTCCTTTTGTCGACGCGTTTATTACTTAATTTGCATTTTTTGAATTTATGTTTTTGAGCGATAACAAGAGCGCGCCAAAGGTAAGCCCGTCTGCGCCCGTCCGCGCCTGGACCGCGCCCAGCGCCCGAACCCCTGGCCCCCACCGACGGAAGACGACCCGACTGTCCTACAACGCCACCGAACTCATTGCAATCAACACCGGCGGGATCCCTGGATGCTACCGAGCCATTCCGAGGCGCACCCACGGACCCTTCAGCTGCCACGCCTGCAAGTTCTCCTGCATCCGGACCTGCCCCGCACCAGTACCCGCCAAGCCGAACACCAGCAGCAACCACCTCGAGTGCATCCTGCTCAACACCCGCTCCATCCACAGGCACGCCATCGAACTCTGGAACCTCCTCGACACCACAGTTCCTGACGTCGCCTTCCTCACGGAAACCTGGATGAACGACTCCTCAGCGCTCGACATCGCCATCGCCATCCCAGAGGGATACAAGATCACCCGAAGAGACCGCCTCAAACAGACGGGAGGAGGCATCGCTATCATCCACAGGGACACCATCCACATCACGACCAACACCGAGGACACCCTGAAAACCGCTGAACACCTACACTTCCAGATCCGCACCGACCCGAAGACCACCCTCAGAGGCACCCTGATCTACCGACCCCCGGGACCACGCACACAATTCAGCGAGGATATCGCCGACTTAGTCAGCCCGCATGCCCTCCCCTCCGCTGACTACATCCTCCTGGGGGACCTCAACTTCCACCTGGAGAACAACAACGACCGCAACACCATCACCCTGCTCGACAACCTCGCCAACCTCGGACACAAGCAAATTGTGTCCACCCCCACCCACCTCGCCGGACACACACTCGACGCCGTCTTCTCATCCAGCAAAGACATCGTCTTCAGCCACGCCACTGGACTCCACTAGACGGACCACAGCTGCGTCCACTTCACCTTCAGAAGAACGACGATCCACCACCACCAGCAACCGGTTGCTCGAAGAAGCTGGAACAAGATCACAGCCGACCAGCTCGCCACTTCCCTGAGCCAGCACCCCCCCGCCAGCTCAGCGAACCCCAGCCAGGCCGCCGACAACCTCACGAAGTGGATCAACAACTGCGCGGACGAACTCGCCCCACTGAGGACCCCGCCCAGCAGACCCGGCAGCAAGAAGGCCCCATGGTTCACCGACGAACTCAAGAGCTCCAAGAAGAACTGCCGAGCCCTCGAGAAAGCCTGGAGAAGGGAACCAACACCGTGACAACATGACCGCCCTCAAGCTTGCCACCCGGAAGCACCACCAACTGATCCGCGCCACCAAGAAAACTGCATTCAAGGACCGGCTGGACAACAACGCACACAATTGCAAGGAACTCTTCAACATCGTCAAAGAGCTCTCCAACCCCAACGCCGGAAACAACGACATCACCCCATCGCAAGACCTCTGCAATTCCCTCGCCTCCTACTTCCACAACAAGATCGCGGACATACACAACAGCTTCAGCACTCAACCGACGCACGCCACAACCGAACCACCGCCCCCCACCACCACCCTCCGCGCCTGGACTCCGATCAGCACCGAAGACACCATCCGCATGATGAACTCCATCCACTCCGGATCTCCGACCGACCCCTGCCCTCACCACGTCTTCAACAAGGCCGACACTGTCATCGCAACCCACCTGCGAGACATCATCAACACCTCCTTCGACACCGCCACCTTCCCGGAGAGCTGGAAGCACGCCGAACTCAGCGCCCTACTAAAGAAACCTACAGCGGACCCCACCGAACTCAAGAATTACCGCCCCATCTCGCTCCTCCCGTTCCCAGCCAAAGTCATCGAGAAGACCGTCAACAAACAGCTGGCCGCCTTCCTCGAGACGAATGGATCCCTGGACCCCTCTCAGTCTGGCTTCCGAGCCAACCACAGCACAGAGACCGCCCTCATCGCTGCCACCGATGACATCCGAGCCCTGATGGACAACGGAGAAACAGCGGCCCTCATCCTCCTAGACCTCTCCGCGGCATTCGACACTGTCTGCCACCGCACCCTAGTGCAGCGCCTCAGCAACGTCGGAATCCAGGAGAAGGCACTGGAATGGATCATCTCCTTCCTCGACGGAAGAACACAGAGAGTCCGTCTACCACCGTACAAGTCAGAGGCCACCAGAGTCATCTGCGGCGTCCCTCAAGGATCCTCGCTGAACCCCACCCTCTTCAACGTCTACATGAGCCCCCTCGCGGCCATCGCACGCCAACACAACCTCAACATCATCTCCTACGCTGACGACACCCAGCTGATCCTCTCCCTGACCAACGACCCCGCCGCCGCCAGAGCCAACCTTCACGAAGGGATGAAAGACGTAGCCGAGTGGATGACGACCAGCCGCCTGAAACTGAACTCAGACAAGACGGAAGTCCTCATCCTGGGTTCCTCGCCCTCCGCCTGGGACGACTCCTGGTGGCCCCCCGCCCTGGGCAGCGCACCTAAACCGACAGACCACGCACGCAACCTGGGCTTCATCCTGGACTCCTCCCTCACCATGACCAGACAAGTCAACGCCGTCTCCTCGTCGTGCTTCAACATCCTGCGCATGCTACGGAAGATCTTCCGGTGGATCCCCACCGAGACCAGGAAGACGGTCACCCAGGCCCTCGTCACCAGCCGACTGGACTACGGCAACGCCCTCTACGCCGGAACCACCGCCAAGCTCCAGTAGAAACTCCAGCGGATCCAGAACGCCTCAGCCAGACTCATCCTCGACATCCCACGACACAGCCACATCTCCGGACATCTGAGAGACCTGCATTGGCTCCCCGTCAACAAAAGAATCACCTTCCGCCTCCTCACCCACGCACACAAAGCCCTACACGATCAAGGCCCGAGCTACCTCAACAACCGCATCAACTTCTACGCTCCCAAACGACATCTCCGATCAGCCAGCCACGCCCTCGCCGCCGTCCCCCGCATCCGAAGAACGACAACAGGAGGAAGGTCCTTCTCCTACCTGGCCGCCAAGACCTGGAACTCCCTCCCGACCTGCGCCTGACCCAAGACCACCTCTCCTTCAGGAAGAAGCTCAAGACCTGGCTATTCGAGCTGTAGCAGCACTCCCCCCCCCCCCCCCCCCCCAAGCGCCTTGAGACCCTCCGGGTAAGTAGTGCGCTCTATAAATGTCTATGATTGATGATTGATTGATTCTTTGAAGACAGGTATAGTGACAAGTACATGTGAAAAGAGCGAAATCACCAAGCAGCTCGGATAGTGGTGAAAACATAACACCAGACTTATGGAAAACATTGAATGCAGTGTCACTTGGAATTCTCTACAAAAAAGGTTCTCTCCTAGTTAAACAAGGATTGGAGTGATATTGTTCATATTTGCACTGATTCAGCTATACATATGAACATTTTGTGTGATGACCTGTCACAATTGATACCCGAGCTGAAGTGCTTCCCTGTAAGAGATCCTTGCCACTAGTTAGATGGTATGCTGAAAGCATCTTTACAATCTTCAGAGTTAATGAGGAATGTGATTGACTTTTTAGTCCATTCTTGTGCACTTTTTTCTTATGCACAGGAACTACAATGCAAATATTTATTATTTCGTGCTTTGTGTGGCATCAAAGAAAGAGTCATCCCAACTGTGTCCCTTAGCTGATGGTTCTCAGTCCGAGGGCTAGGAATGCGATATTATCTATGTGGCGATGATTTACAGAGTTTTTCCTGAGCGATGATGCCAAAGGCAAAAATTGTTAGGATCTTTGGTCGCATATTGATAGACACCCTTGTCTGCCAAGTGTTCAGCATAATTGGTGTATATGTGAAACATCTGCAGAGTAGGCTGGGCGACACCTTTAGTGACTTTGGCACTGCAACATGTTCCATGTTAAAGTGCTTGCCACTTGGAAAGCAAAGCAATGATAAAGAGCAATTCAGAAACTTTTATTTTACGATGTATGAGAAATGGCTTGCAGCGATGCATAGAAATGTACCTTCACCAATCATGGCATT
Organism: Lissotriton vulgaris; assembly: GCF_964263255.1. Classification (NCBI taxonomy): domain Eukaryota; kingdom Metazoa; phylum Chordata; class Amphibia; order Caudata; family Salamandridae; genus Lissotriton; species Lissotriton vulgaris. Next base: position 540,741,540 of record NC_141689.1, read on the forward strand.
TGAAGTCAATGAAACCTCACTGTGGTACACGTTCTAGATCCCTTCCGTAAAGGGGAATTTCTTCCGTAGTTTCAGAAGTGCTGCTTAATTTTTGACCACTTCAATAACTCAGAAGGCATAAGCGCCCAGCTCAATAAAATTGTTGCAGAACTTGCCCTGAGAATCGCATCTTCAAGTGCGCCAGTATTGTAATAGAAAGCTATATCAGTGGCCAGAGTTAAATTGTGTACTGGCTGTTCTGGCGTTGCCCTTCTCCAGTGCCAATGTTGAGAGTGAGCGCACATGACCAAAGACTCACTGAAGAAGTATTGTATGGTGTACTACACTATTTGGACTTCATATATACTATACGTACACTGTCTATATACCATGGGCTATCAGTGCACAAAGCAAGCAATAATAAATGCAAAACGTTCCATAAACACCTGAAAAACACTGTTTCTGTTTTTAATAGGAAACGAATAAGTGTAATGAATATGCTACTTACCAGTAAACATCTGTTCTTGGCATGTAGGGCTGCTGACATTCATATCTGTGCATAGATCGCCGCCTAGTGTTGGGTCCGGAGCATTGCACATTGTTGTCCTGGAACAGTCTTTGAAGTATCACGAGATAGGTGGCTCCTCCCCTGGACTACAGTGCGCATGGGCATCGACTCCATCCTCAGATTGTTTTTAGCCATTGTGGCCAAGATGGAGTGAAACTAAGTGAATGATGACCATGCTAGAAGTATGTGTGAATTCAGCAGCTGCTACGGGCGCCGGGGATGAGGGCGGGCGATATGAATGTCAGCAGCCCTACATGCCAAGAACAGATGCATACTGGTAAGTAGCATATTCGGTGCGAGGCATGTGGGCTGCTGAATTCATATCTGTGCATAGAATACATAGCAGTCCCTCCATTAACGGCGGCCGCCCGTGCCAGCTGCAGCAGTTTGGAAAAGTGTTTTGAGAACAGCCTGCCATACAGCTGCCTGCTGTTTGGAGTGCACATCAACACAATAATGCTTTGTAAATGTTTGTGTGGTAGACCATGTGGCTGCTCTACATATGTCTTCCAAAGGAATATTTCCAAGGAATGCCATAGAGGCCCCCAACTTTCTGGTGGAGTGGGCCCTTGGTGGAATGGTGAGAGTACGTTTGGCTTTCAGATAGCAGATCTGGATACATTTAACGATCCACCTAGCAATACCAGCCTTGGAAATGGGGTTACCTTTGTGATGTGGTGCAAAGGCAACAAAGAGTTGCTTAGTCTTCCTAAAATCCTTGGTCCTATCGATGTAATACATCAGGGCCCTTTTAACGTCAAGGGTGTGGAGCATTCCCTCCGCCAATGACTCAGGATTTTGGAAGAAAACAGGCAATTCAATAGTCTGGTTGATATGGAATTGAGACACGACCTTGGGAAGGAATTTAGGGTTAGAGCAAAGCACTACCCTGTTAGAATGAATTTGAATAAACGGCTCTTGGATAGTTAGGGCTTGCAGTTCACTAACTCGCCGTAGCGACGTAATCGCTATGAGGAAAGCCACTTTCCACGTCAAGAATTGAATCTCGCAGGAATGCAGTGGTTCAAAGGGAGGACCCATCAGCCGGGTGAGGACCAAATTGAGGTTCCACTCTGGAGCTGGTGGAGTCCGCGGAGGAATGACTCGTTTGAGTCCTTCTAGAAAGGCCTTAATGGCAGGCACTCTGAAGAGTGAGAGGTGCTGACTGTTCTGGAGATAAACGGCCATCGCAGATAGATGTATGCGAATGGAAGCATAGGCCAGATTACATTTGTACAGATGGAAAAGGTAACAGATGATATTCTGAATAGACGCATCTAGCGGGTTAATGTTGTGGTCTGCACAATAAACGACAAACCGCTTCCATTTTGCCGCATAGCATGCTCTGGTGGTGGGCTTCCTTGCCTCCCGAATGATGTCCATACAGTCAGAAGGCAAGTGCAGGTAGCAAACTAAGACTTCAGGAGCCAGATCGCCAGGTTGAGCTGTTGCGGATCTGGATGCTGAATGTCGCCATGGCTCTGCGTCAGAAGGCTGGGCGTGAGACGTAGCCTCTGATGCGGTTCCACGGACAGTTCTAGAAACGTGGTGTACCATGGTTGGCGAGCCCACGTTGGAGCAACCAGGATGAGAGTCATCGAGTGCTGCCTGAGCTTGCGTGCCACCAGCGGTATCAGAGGTGCTGGGGGAAAAGCGTACGCAAATTTGCCTGACCAGTTCAACCATATCGCATTGACCTGCGACTGTGGGTGTGGGAACCTGGCGGCGAAGCTTTGGCATTTTGCGTTCTCCCTTGTGGCGAACAGGTCTATCTCTGGATGACCCCACCTTTGGAAGTACGGGTGGAGGACTGATGGATGTATCTCCCACTCGTGCATTTGGGGGCTGTGCCTGCTGAGCAGGTCCGCCTTCTGATTGTCCTTGCCCGGGAGGTGTTCTGCCATGAGGAAAATGTTCCTCTGAATGGCCCACTTCCACATGTTCTGAGCCAGATGAAACAGCTGCGGAGAGTGTGTTCCTCCCTGCTTTTGAATGTAGTACATGGCTGTCATGTTGTCCGTCCGGATCAACACGACCTTGTTGCACAGATGTACTTTGAAGGCTTTGAGTCCCATGAAGATCGCCATCAGTTCGAGAACATTGATGTGCATCTTCCGTTGCTGTAGCGTCCATAGTCCCTGCACTGTGTAATGGAGTACATGAGCTCCCCATCCCTGCAGAGGGGCGTCCGTTGTCAGGATGATCTGTGGCACAGGCTCTTGGAACAGTCGGCCCTTGCAAAGGTTTCATGGATTCCACCAATGCAGAGAGTTGTATGCCCGACCGCTCACCAACACTAGGTCTTTCAACTGCCCGTGAGCCTGAGTCCACTGACGTGCTAAGCACTCCTGAAGCGGGCGCATATGTAGTCTCGCGTGCGGGACTATGGAAATGCAGGAGGCCATCATGCCTATCAACTGCATGAACACTCTTGCTGGAAGCGAGTGTTGAGGTCTGAACTTCTGTATCAGCAATTGAATGCTGCTGACCCTCACTGAATTTGGCTGTGCTGTGGCTGCCAGAGGGTTTATGGTCTCACCCAGATACTGCCGTATGTGGGCGGGTTGGAGGTGGGATTTTAGGTAATTCAGCGAGAATCCCAGATCGTGCAGGAGGTGAATGGTGTGTGACATGTGGGCGGCACACTGCTGGGCTGACTTTGCCTGGATGAGCCAGTCGTCCAGATAAGGGTAGACGTGGATGTTCCGTCTTTTGAGATGCGCCGCCACTGTCGCCAAGCACTTTGTGAACACCCTGGGTGCCGTGGTGACACCGAAAGGCAAAACCTTGAACTGGTAGTGCTGGTTTTGTATGGTGAACCGGAGGTATTTCCTGTGTGAAGGGTGCAGTGGAATGTGAAAGTACGCATCCTTTAGGTCCAACGTTGCGAGAAAATCCCCCTGACAGATTAACGGGAACACTTGCTGCAGGGTCAGCATATGGAAGTGCTCCGACAGGATGTAATGGTTGAGTGGCCTGAGGTCCAGAATGGGCCTGAGGGACCCGTCCTTTGGTATTAAGAAGTACAGGGAGTACACCCCTGTGCCTCTTTCTTGGATAGGAACGAGCTCTATTGCTCCTTTTTGCAGCATAACGGTGACTTCCTGCTGCAATAAGTGCAAATGCTCGGCCGACATAGGACGGTGTCTTGGGGGCATGTTGGGTAGAGTGGATTTTAACTCCAGACAATAACCGTATTGGATAAGTTTCCTGACCCACCTGTCTGTGGTGATGGACTTCCAGACGGGCAGGAACTGCTGGAGTCTCCCCCCCAACCGGTGTTGTATGGTCGTGGGGCAGTGACAAGGCGTCACTGTTTGCTGGTGGCAGAGGATCTGGAGCTGCTGTTTCCACAACCTCTGCCCTTGGCGCTGTTACCACGATATCCACCTCGACTCTTGTTGGTGTATGTGGACTGAGTGTTGCCCTTGTAGTACTGCGTGGACCGGGAGAGCTGGCCCCTGGAAACGCCTCTAGTGCTTGAGCGACGAAAAGACCCACCCCGAAACTGCTGGGACTGTAAGGCACCCATGGATTTCGCAGTCTCCGTGTGCTTTTTTATCTTTTCTAGGGTGGTGTCAACCTCCGGGTTAAACAGGTGATCTGGGGCGACTGTTTGGTTAAGGATGGTGGTTTGGATTTCTGGCTTAAATCCAGAGATTCTCAGCCAGGCATGTCGCCGTAGCATAACACTGGTGTTTATAGCTCTGGCAGCGGTATCAGCTGCGTCCAGAGCGCACTTAATTGAAGCGTTAGAGATTAACTTCCCTTCCTGAATCAGCATCTCAGCCGCCTCCTTGTATTTATCAGGCAGGTGCTGCAACAGGGTCTCCAGTGTGTCGTAGTGTGCCCTGTCATAGCGCGCCAGAAGCGCTTGTGTGTTAGAAATGCGCCAGATGTTGGCTGCCTGTGCTGCTACCCTCTTCCCCGATGCCTCAAAGACCTTGGATTCTTTGTCTGGGGAGGAGCATCACCCGTAGTCTGAGAATTAGCCCTCTTCCGGGCATTCGAGACAACAAGAGAGTACAGAGGCAACTGTCATTTGATGTAGGTAGGATGAGTAGGCGCTGACTTGTATTTCTTCTCAATCCTAGGGTTTATCACCCTCGCCCTGGTAGGTTCTCAGCAGCATGCTTTAAAACACCTTTCAGCATAGGCAGAGTTTTAACAGTTTTTTCTGATACTGAGAAGGTATCAAAAAGGAAATCGACATCCACAGGGTCAGCATGGAGCTGTACGTTGTGATTGTTAGCTGCCCGCTCATTGAAAGCTGCCGAGTCTTCTGTAGGGGACGTTTTTGCAGAAAAAAGTTGAGGGTCTTGTCCTGATTGAGGATCCCCTGGGTCACCACCAGCTGCCCAGGGTTCGTTGGTATCCTCAGGGTCTGTATAGACAGGATAACTGTACTCATCCTCATCATCCCCCTCTCCAGGGTCCACATCCGAGTAATTGGGGGAAACATTATGAGTCTGTGGGGAAAGTGGTTCCACCAAGGCTGGAGTGAAAACAGAGTCCTTCTTTTTCTTGAGAGGGATCTTGTAAGACTCCATTGGGCGTTCTGGGGCGATTTTCCGCTTGTGGAGGGAAAGCTTGCCTGTTTCGGCATCGATGAAGTGTTCCTGATGCTTGTCCACTGAAGGTCGTCGAGGTCGCGGGCCGGGGACCACCGCTGACGACTTCGGCGCCGAGGAGACCTTTTCGGGCACGCTGGCGACTGCCTTAGGAGCGAAAGCCTTCGGCGCCGTCTTCGGCGGCAACATGAAATGGATGGGCGTGGACGCCTTAAGTGGTTTCTCCACCGGTTTCGTAGGCGGAGGATCCTTCGGACCGACTGACGCGGTCCCGTCCCTGATGCGCGGCAGGGAGTCCGTCACCTTCTTGGTGAACGCGGCGAATGGGCGCGCCGGTTCAATGGAATCCCTCGAGGTGACACCTGGAGTAGACTCTCGGGGCGCGGTGCCCTTGGCCATGTCCTGCTGACGTGGAGTCGCGAGAACCTTCGGCTCATCCAGCCGCTTCTTCGGGTCACCGACAGCCGCCTTCGGGTCGCTGAGGCTTTTACCGGCGTCGACCGTATTCGGCGCCGGCGCGCTCAGCTCGACCACCTTCACTTTAGTCTTCGGCGCGGTAGACTTCGTCTCGACGCCCTTGACTTGAGCCTACGGCTCGACAGCCACCTTCGGCTTCTTTGACGCCGAGGTCTCCGAGGCCTTGGAGCCGACCAAAGCGATGCGCACTTTCGGTTTCGAGGACGGCACCTGCACAGTATCTGGAGACGAGACTGTAGGTTTCGCTTTCGGTTTCGTTTTGCCAGGGAGTGGCTCGACAGCAATGTCCGTGGCCGAGCCCGAAGGCGGGGCCGTAGAACCCATAGTGAGATCTTGGGGAAGGCCCGAAGGCGATCCCTCGACCTGAGCCTCATAAATTGGCACTGCCCCAGAGTCAGTTTGAGGAAGCTCCCCATCCGAGCTATCCTCCATGGCCCTGAGGGCCCCGTCGTCGTCCCCTACCTCGTCGACGACTTCTTCGGCCTCGAACATCTCTGCATCCGCGTCGTAGTCGTAGTCTACGTCCGACGCGGGGTTACGATTCAGAAATGTCCTGGATAGATTCGTCCTCGACATCCCCTGCATCGAAGATGTCCACAGGCGCCGGTGCAGCATGCTGGGCCTCCTGGCACGCAGCTCGTCGAAGCTTAAGCGTCTTCTTGGACCTGAAGCGCGAACAAGACATACACTTGTCCTCATCGTGGTCCGGCGACAGACACTTGTTGCCCACCGGGTGGACGTCGATGTGGGGATACTTCGAGTTGCAGACGGGACATCTCGTGAATGGACTTCGTTCCATGATAAACGGTCGATAGGTCTGGAGCGTCGACTGGGCCTTCCGCGCCGAGAGCACGCGGGTGTAGAGAATCCGGCTCGGAACCGAGCTGGAAGAACTAAGACCGAACGCAAGACTATACCGACGTATTAGGCTAAAGACCTTTTGGTCTCAAGAAAGTTTTCTATTGATTCAGACAAGCGGGAATTCAAAGACATCCGAACCCAATGGCGGAAAAAAACAATCTGAGGATGGAGTCGATGCCCATGCACACTGTAGTCCAGGGGAGGAGCCACCTATCTCGTGATACTTCGAAGACTCTTCCAGGACAACAATGTGCAATCATCCGGACCCAACACTAGGCGGCCATCTATGCACAGATATGAATTTAGCAGCCCACATGCCTCGAACCCACAGATAACCACTGTTTTGTTAACATATTGAAATCACTCGAAAACACTGAAAAAAACCACCAGAATTTACCAAAAATAGAAACTGAAAACAGGAAAGCCTAATAATATGTTTGTACATGTTCTAACTTGCTAATATGAAGCAGTGGCAGCAGCAAACTGATTTTTTGTGCATTTCTAATATGGACCAGACCACTTTTCTGGTTCAGTATGGGAGGTTGGAGACACAGCTACCATTAGAACTTCTTTGAGCATATTTCAGTTGGCAATTTCCAATTAGTCCTTACTGAACCCTACCATTTTGTTGATGGTAGCGGAATGACAGTAAATCAGCTGGTAGTGCTTTTAAAGAGAAGGATGTTTTGGCTTTCTCCCGATTCCAGCTTGTGGAAGGTGATGACAACAACTTAGTCTTCACATTTCAGTGTGTCAGCATTGGAATACTCCTGCTTGGTGCAAGGCATCAATACCTGATGCGAGAGCCATCACTTTGCAAAGGCTGTTTACACTGTGCCAGAAAAATATATTTTAAAAGGAACCACTCCAAATCAATTTCTGAACTTCAGACAAACAAATGAACATCTCCTGTCAGGAAAAGGAGGATAAAGCTGTGACCCAAGTCATCCCACTTTGTTCCAGCTTTAAGTTCTTTTTGACCAAGGAAGGGAGTGCTCGGTGGAGAACTTGAAAAGCAGCTGAACTTCAGGGATGTTGTCTACATGCTAGCCAGCATCCCAGATGTGAGGGTATATTTCTTAGAGTCTGCACAACTTGCTACAGAAACTGTGGGTATCCCTAATCCCTAGAAGCATGCTTACCTGCTGAAGAGTGAAGCAGAGTGCCTGGACGTTCAGGAGGAAAGACCATGCACAAGGAGGATACTAACCAGGTTTCCAGCGTGCGGAGTACCCACACAAGTCGACTTTTATGAGATGCATAACCAGCATTGACCCGAACTGTGACGGTCACCCAGCCTCCAAGTGGCTCTTGTAGGTGAAGCATCGATAACCTGATTCAAGTGTTCTGTCCGGCATCCCTGCAGTGTGACCACTGCATCAGAATATTGTCTGACCAACAAACTTGTCACGGAGGACCTTCCCAAAAGCCTGGAGGCAGCAACTACTGAAGAAAGATAACCACTGCCAAAGCCTGTTATGCTGTTTGTTCTCAGCTGCTAGTTCTGAGAGATGAGGCCCCTGCCCATGATCCTGCGCCCACTGTCAAAAAGCTGCAACTCCAAAGAGCGCACCACTATTGTCCAAGTAGAGTTCTAGAAAACAGATGCCTAATTCTTCATAAATACTCTATACACTGGGGGCACTACAGGAGTTGTTGGGTCACTGTAGATTGTAGAAGGAATAGCCTACTTGTCTATTGCTTTACAGATGTGACTGTAGCTTAACCCCTATTACTGCTGTAATGTTAAAGTACTCTTATTTTTTATTACTAAGGCTGGTACTCGGCTGGACCGTGACTCACTATGCCAGTTTAACTGTTTAGGTTCTGAGTCCCTGTCCCCCACACTACCTCCTTGCGCAGACCTTGACTGTTCACCGTTGTTACACAGTTCAAGTGTGGAAAGAATGAATTTGTCCCCCTTTGCAAATACATAATAGGATGGACCCCAGGACACCATAGGCAAACAACCCCAACCTACACAACTGCAGCCCTTTCGTTCTTAGTAGCCACACTAACAGGGTCTGACACACAGTAATAGGACAAAACGTTTGAAACCGACAGAAATAGGAACAAAAATCATGTTTGCAATGTGCATTAAACTGCAAATGCTGTAACATTTCTTGTGGTTTTGGTTGTTCCTTAAACAGGATGTCCCAGTATTTCACCATACGTTAAGGCATGCTTTTACCAAATAAACATTTCTGTAGCCTTACATTTATTTCAATATCACGTGAACTAGGTGATAAAGAGGTTGTATAATACACCTTTACCTACCTTCAGCAATTGCTCCAAGAACCAGGATTCCAGATTCTTTTATTACCCATTCAGGATGAAACAGTAGTTCTTTCAAAAGTGGTAAAATATGAGGTAAAAGCTCATCTCTAAACACGTTGGCAAGGACATCCAATGCTGCAGCTGAGCATTTCCCTGTAAAAATAAAAGAACATCAAAAACTGCAAAAGGTATTCATGATCCTGAAGTTAAGGAGTGAGTATAAATGTGTTTCTCAATTTAACCTCCCTATAATAGTTAGCATCTGTGGAAATGGCTGTAGTTTCCATGCACCTAACACCAAGTGAAATGGCATCCACAGTAGAGGAGAATATGAGCAAACATCCAGCTATTTTGAGCTAAAAGCTACATTTAGTCTTCATTTCAAGCAGTTTTATTCAATTGTTCATGATTACCATAAGAACAGTATATGAAATGAAAGAAGAAATAAACAAAAACAATAAAGTAAACTACTGTTACAATTACGGTCAGTCAGATATTTCCCAACGAGGGATTCAATAAACATATCAAAGAGATACATTAATAAAAGGATCAAAGTCAAAATAGAGAGCTACTTTCAATGACATTGATTTTTCTCGTAAAAGCAGCTGCATAAAGCAGTTAGTTATACAATGAACAAAAGAGTGGTTTAATCAGGCTATACATATAAATCACCATAAAGTTAAACCAAATAACGTCAATAGTTAGTCTTAAGACCCCTTTAACATGTCTAATGTTAGCACGGGAGTTGGGAGGATTAGTAAGTGGTCAGGATCAGATTGTGCAGTGTAAGTGTTTAAATGATTAAGAATCGAGAATGTGTTTGAAATTACTAAGATTCTAGTATACGAGCAGGTGGCATAATAAGGGAGGTTTCTTCTTTCATAGGTAGACATTCAACTTGTGCCATACAGGATAGTCTTCACTGATAAAGTTTGGCTGCTAGAGTTATGAGTTACATGCAGTAAGCGTAGCCAATTCCACCAGGTATGCACAGAAATTTGACATGTAGAGTTTGTCACACAGAATAGTTTAGATACCCACGGTTAAGAAGAGACCCATTATCTGTTAGGAGATGATCTTCCTTGGAGTACAGTTAAGGTGGGTATGCAGCAACACCAAAACCGATGGTGGTCGGGTAGAATTAGTGTTTATTTTTTCTTCAAAACAGACTTTATTTTGTCAAGAGCCGTACATATCATATCGACATTTATATTGTTTAAACCAAACAAAATACGATTTGAAAAAGTCTGACAAATGATGAAGAAGTAGTGCCATGTCTACATTACATTCTCGGATGTCATCAGACCCCTGCCACCCAGACCAAATTATTATGAGCTTGTGCAACAATTGGACACTCCACTGCCCTACTGTATCAATACTTCTGTATCTATTGGTATAGAAGTAAGGAGCTCTATATGGAGATTGTGTTATTCCGCCATCTCTTCCATATTTTGGGGTATTTTCTGAGGGCATCTCCTCACTTCGAAAACAGGTGGGTCTAATCTTTTCCTCCAAACCTCCACCAGGGGAGATATGCCTTCCACGCCTTAGCCATATCACATTTCGCTAATGTGAGACCCAGGAATAGTAAGTGATGCTTATAGCTGTTGCCCCCTATATGCTCTGTGACATGTAGTAGGGCCAGTTTCGGTGAGATAGGAATGTCCCACCCGAGCACCTCCGAGAGACATGCCATAACCCTTCGCCAGAACCTTAGGAGTGCAGTACATTGCCAGATTTTGTGTATTAAAGTGCCCTCAGTAGTACCACATCGCAAGCATAATGGGGATTCCACCAGCCTGACCGTCCACAACCTGCACCTAGTGAAGTAACCGGATGAAGGTATTTAAATTGTATGAGGCAGGCATGAAGCAATGGCCGCACCACGTGGGGACGCCAGCAACTCGGCCCAGTCATCATCGTCCAGCTGAGTGTGTCTAAAGTGGTTAGGCTATTGGTAAAGAGTGTTCAATATATTCTAGTGATGTTAAGGTCCCCGAGATCACCCATAAAGACCTTTGCCTCAACAGAGTTAAATTCTGGTATATTCTCCAGGTATGCAATGTAGGGTGATTGAGCGTGGCGAAGCAGAAGATATTTAAACAACTGCGTGTGGGGCATGTTGAATTCTCTCTGGAGCTTCCAAAATTATTTCAATGTCTGACCCTGCAGGACCACCCTCAGTGTTGATATACCGATGTCTTTCCAGCCTCTAAAACCGGTCATTAACGATAGCTGGGGTAGAAGGCCGTTATACCACAAGGGAGCCTCTCTAGTCAGTCAGCCCTACCACGCAATCAGGCGCAGAGACTGCGTCCATGTCACAAATACCGTCCTTGTTGCCCACGGTAGAGCTCGAAGTGCCGACCCTGAGTACAGGTAAGTATGAAGTGTTATATCATCCATCAGCCAGCGCTCTACTGCGTATGCCGGGTCTCGTCTATCCCCGTACCACCGTCGTTAAGGACAAGGAGGTGAGATGCTGCGTGGTATGCCTGGATATCAGGGGTAGCCATTCCCCCACAATATGTGGTATGAAAGCAGGTTTGTGAAGTAGAATTCACCACCCAAACCAAGGCTGTGGTGTCAGTATATAGGAAAGCAAATGGGCTGATGTTCAGCCGACTCAGGAGCGCAAAGAGGTAGGGCCAGCTAAGCGTGTCTAAAGCTTAATCCATGTGTGCGAGCTGAGGAGCTGCAGGGCCATCTAGATGGTCCACTTCAGCAATGGCGTTGGTGGTACGATGGATATTAGGTCTCGTAGCATGAAGCCTGCCTGATCGAGGTGTACTAGGTCAGTTATATACGACAAGATGTGGTTTGCAATGGCTTTAGGAAGTAATTTAGCCTCCACGTTTAGTAGGGATATAGGGCAGTATGACTTATGATATTCCGGAGGTCTGCCCGGTTTTAAGTATACAACTACCTCTGCATGTCTGCGGGAGATTACTCATATCTACAGCAGCATTGATCACTGCAAGGTAGTGGTCCCTGAGTTGGGACAGATATATTTTGTAAAGCTCGCTTGGGAAACCATTAGTACCTGGTGCTTTACCCGAGCATACGTCTGTTGATGCAACCTGAAGTTCTTCGGTTATTAGTGGAGTGTCTAGCTCCTCTCTGACCGCGTCAGAAAGAGCTCGTGGGGCAAGTCATCTAGGAAATGATGAATATTGACTTCGGTAATATTGCCCTGGGGCATATAATTTGGCAAAGTATTCTGTCAAGCTCGCTGCAATTTGAGCTGGGTAAGATAGTATCCTACCTTCTGGGCCACAGACATCGGGGATGGTATGCGTGTGTAATGCCTGCTGACAGACGATGCAGTAATGCACTTGATTTATCTCCCAATTGATATATTCTTCTATTGGTGGCAAGCCACGCCAATCTGGCCTCATCCAGCAATACTCAGGCGTACAGTTGCTGTGGGAGGAGCAATTGACGGCATGCCATGGTCCCGTTCTCTCCCCTAATCTTCCGTTCTAGATCTAGAAGTTGAGCCTCGATTTGAATAAACTTTGGCCAACGCTTTTTACACTGTGCTGTACAGAAGGAAATATCTCCTCCCCGTAGTGTTGGCTTCATAGCTACCCATGGCTTCCCATGAGGACTCTGGCGATTCCACTGCCCCGGCATTATATGCAAAATAGTCTGATAGCTTGATACATATGCAATCTATATTGGATATCATGCAGGTGCCATGTCGAAAGTCGCGACCGTTATGAGGGGCGCTCAGGGCCTATCCACAGCCCAAGCACCACAAGGGAGTGATCTGAAAGGTCCCTGGGCAATATCTCCGCTGTCATTATTCTGTGGAGGACACAAATGCGTAGTCCAAGCAGGAGAACGAGTCATGAATGTTTGAGTAGTATGTGAATTCTTGGTCAGTCGGGTGAAATCTCCTCCAGGTGTCTACCCATCCCTTGTACCAAGGTCTGCAATCATGATTCTCGAGTTGCTGTTGGTTTCCAAGCCATGCGCCAACTGTTATGTGTTAGGCATAATACACAATCCCAGTCTCCCCAGACCACAGTCAGTAAATAGTTAATCTCCACTCAGACAGTCATCAGATGCTCCACAAAGGTCCAGGCAAGGGGTGGGGGGGCTTACACACTACTAAGAATAATTTGTTCCACCATATAATGTGCCTGACACTATTGTGTACCTCCCATGGGGATCTAGCCATGACTTGGCATAGGCAAATGGGACTCTGTAATGGATTAAAATCGTTACCCCACGAGAACCCCTAGTAAACCCAGAGTGAAAGATCTGAGCATATCCAAAGCGGGAGAGACCTGGTACTTTAGTGCCTAACAAATACGTTTCCTGAAGCAGAAGGGCATCTGCTTTGTACCGCTTGGCCTGGCAGAGGATGACAAATTGTTTAATCTTGTCCTGAATGCCCCTCACCTTCCAGATAACTATGCGGAGCACCCCTTTGGGCTTCGGTTGTGACTGGAGACATGTAATCAGGTGGGTCGTGTGTGTGTGGTTTGACTCATGTATGGCGTCATCAAATGGGGTACTGTAGAGATGATCGAGAAGCATGGCACTAGGAACAACAAGAAACTGCCCATGAAACCCACTCCATCTCCCCCATCCCCAATACCTCATTACAAATGAAGTACCTGCCGTAGATCGATGGAAGCCCCACCCCCAAAAGGGGGGCGGATGCTACCCCCTGCCAAAGGATCCCCAATAAACTATTTATACATGAGAATGTCCCTTCAGTTGAGAGATATTTATGGAAGGGAGTTGCCCATTTGTTCTGTGCCGCTTTCAGCGTTGCATCAGTTTCTTTCTGTAGCCCCACGATAGTTGGTTATGAGATGATAAAGCTTACCTCCACATGGCGATCTCCAAAATGTAGGCCTGCAGCCTAGTCAGTAGGCCGCCGGCCTAACCCGCCAGCCGATCCGCCTAGCTCCCATGGCATTGTTGCAAAATTGGTTAGCACATAAATAAATCAAAATCAAAATCACCGAAGCTAAATTTCATGAGTGATGTTATTTATTCACATCCTCGGTCAAAAACGTATTATGCATTCTTTGTAGAAAAAGCGTATTAATGCCCAAAGGGAGGCGTGGGTGAGAAGGAAAGGGGGTAAGTGCTTGGTGAGGGTTTAAAGTGATAGATAGAAGTCACATGTGGTCACATCAGTACATTTTCAGGGTTGATATCACATGAGCACGCTGTTGTTGCCATAGAGCACTTTTAAACATATATGTCCTATCCCATTAGTGCAAAACAGTCAAGAATGTTCTGTTATGTTCAAGTAGGTCAGGTGAAAGGTAAGTCGACGTTTCGACCCCTGGTGGTGTAGGTCCACTTGCACCTTACTGCGAGGTCTTCATCAGGACTGGTGAGGTAACGGAGTCAAGGGAGCTGGGGAGGGCACCTATAAGCAAAAACATTAAGTGAGCTGACGGAAAAGGCTACTCCTGGTGCCATAGCACTCATCTGATCCTCAGCCGCCAGGCCGCTTCAACCTATCGGCAGCAAAGGGTATCCTGTGCCGCAGTCAACGGTGTCCTAGGCACTCCCACAGGCCGAGTGCAGTCCTGGGATTACTTGTAGGGACTTGAGGATATATTTGTGCCAATTCTGCAGGATTCTAGACTTTTTAATGCGGGGACACTTGAGCTCACCCAAGTCGTGTCCTCCAAGTTGGACCGTTATGCCACGCCCCCATGAGTTGATAATTTTGAGGGTTTCTTTGATATACTTTGCAACCTCTAGCCATTGACTTTGTTGAAAATGGCCTGCATATAACATACCCCTGGATTCATGACAATTATAACATTTATCTGTTGGAAAGTTGCCCAGCTTGAACATTCTCAACCATTATAGAGATTGCCATGGAGAAGATGGAAGATGTCTGCTAAGAGAACTCTAGTGAGGCAGAAAGTATGATCCTCATTTATCCTGCCATTATATGGGGCAAGATGAAGCATCAATGCCTAGAGCCCACTAATGTAGCAACAGAGACAGCGACACCTGAAAACTGGCGAGAGGTACAGGCCTGGAGGGTCACTGAAAGTGACCGCTCTACGATTCCGTCACAGCTGGTCAACGGGTCTGCACACCGCCCTGTGCACTACTAATCCTGGTGCCTGCCATCCGGCGCTTGAGGGAGGCACAGCTGGGTGACGGCCCTGCTGAGGACTTCAGGTGAAGAGGGACGGTGATTGGCCAAAACCAGTACTGTTGTGAAGCTAGGCTAGCCTTGGCGGCAGCTATCGGAGGGCCGCCTGCAGTACTTGCTCGTATGTGGGACGGGCGCAGTGGGAACCATGTGGCTGGCGCCCTCTGTGCCTGGGAGGCCACTGGAGACATCAAAGGCTTGCAGAACGGCTATGAGACCGGAACACACCAAGGGCTGCTGTTACAAAAAGCGACACCTTTGGCGCCACACGACTCTACCTATTGAAAATCGCACACAGGAGAGGAAGGCATTCGTCTCACCTCAACATTTCTGCCAGCCAGCCACATCTGGACACATCGGCATTGGACCAGCCCAGGAGCCCACGTTGGTGGGCAAGAGCCACGCAGGACTTTTGGCGCCATCTCTGTGCCTGTCTGCTTGTCGGCGGAGGCATACCCCAGGTGCCCAGCGGCGCAGCAGAGGCCCACATCAACACAGCCTGCACTCTATGGAGATTCGCTGGTAAGTTATTGTCCCCTGCAGTTTGGCAGTTTTCACAGCTAAGTGAGTCTCGGGGACTGCACTGCTATACACCATTGATTACACATCGTCTGTGTAACCTTGGGGACAGTGTGTGCTTTGTGGAAGGCCTACTGCACATCACTAGATAATGGATATACAAATACGGAACAGTCTGCAACCCACCCAGAGTCCTGCTCAGATCTCCGTTTTGTTTGGCAGTCGTGGGGAAAGGATCTTTAGTGATGTCCTTGGACACAATTCATCAGAAAGAAGACATAGCCTAGCTCACTATGGGACCAGTACGATTGGTGAAGTGAGGCAGAATACTCCAGGCTCCCTGCTGCTCCCCAGTCCGGCGTCTTGCCCTCACTTTTTGCCTTCTGGATGCTTGTGGTTTTCAGCACCACAGCCATTGGGAAACGGGCACTATGGCTTATAGAGACTGTGGGGAAATGGGGCCAGCGGGGCACGGGGGAGGCCAGCCACCCTATCTGCCTAACTCTGTTTGACGCAGCCCTTGTAATGCACTTCACGTACATGGCATTAATGAGGCAGCCTTGTATGAACTGCACCAACACTTGGTAATTATCAAGCACCAGCCTACACCCTACGAGGGGCAAACCCTACTTCCGCTCCTCGCTCAGACCTCCACAACCCCCGCCTTCATCAGGCAGCGACACACCGGACACATATGGGACCACCTTGGGGTCGCCTACTCCTGCATGTCATAACTGGGGAACCCACAACAATATTTACTGCCTGCCACCATGGTGAGATAAAAATCAGTAAAAACTCAGTCGCGCCTACCCTCACCTCCCTAATGTGAGAGAAGGAACTCACCCCTTCCTCAACCTCAAAACCCTGCTACCAAACTTGATGCAATCCTACAGGCCATTGAATCATGCACATCAGTTGAATGCAAAAACAACAATTGATGGACGTAATGTTGCACAATGGCAAAACATTCACCCCCAGTCACAGATCTGGGTTTAATCCATCGTTATTTTGTTCACCACCCCACCCCAGTTCAGACATGGCTATATGCAAATCAGTCTTGACCCTGTACCTCATGGGAACTATCCAGCCCGAACTTCCAAGCCATGTCTTCCTTGGACCGGAATCAAGCATCCTAGGACCAGTTTCTGGCCATCAGCCATCATCAGCCAGGATAACTTGATTCCAGTGGCATGGAGAGCATGGGACTCACGTCTGAGCATACCCATCCCACTCGAGGTGACAAATGCATAAACAATTGATGGACGGAATGTTGCACAATGGCAAAACATTCACCCCCAGTCACAGATCTGGGTTTAATCCATCGTTATTTTGCTCACCACACCACCCCAGTTCAGACATGGCTATATGCAAATCAGTCTTGACCATGTGCCTCATGGGAACAGTCCTGCCAGAACTGCCAAGCCATGTCTTCCCTGGATGGGAATCAAGCATCTGAACTGGGGGTGGTGTGGCCCAATCACTTTCACCCCACTTCTCTATGTAAAGTATGCACCAAGTTCCCATCGGCAGGCACTCCAGCAATCCCCAGCCCTATCATTGCGCAACTACTTCATTACAAAGATAGGAATGCCCTATTGACGGTGGTGAGGCACGCAGCCACCCCCCATGAAAATGAGAATCACAGGATTTCTCTATTCCCAAATTATAACCTGCAGATCCAGCATAAATTATTTTCTGGCTGTGAAACGTCAATTGCGAGACCTAAATGTTCTATACTCCCTACTCTTTGCTACTAAACTTAAAGTCTTGCCTGCTCAGCAGGCCCACTTTTTCAATGAACCTGAATCGGCTTAGGACTGAGTGGACTCGCATTTCAGAGGGAGCAAACGACCTTCATCCACATTCAGAGCATCACTTTCCAGAAGGCATAGGCGCAGCTGCAGCTGTTAGCATAGTAGGTTTGGAGGGATTGCAGGAGCTCCATCCCACAGTGAATAACAACAAAGCCAGCAATCACCCATCGGCACGACATTTGCCCTGTTACAAGCATCCCCACCTCAGCACACAGAAACAAGCCCCCTCCGGGAACGAGGAGGACACTGCCATGAATGACCTAGGACACAAATGGTTGCCACCCAGCATACTAATCACACCACAGACTGCAGAAAGGAAAATGCTACTTACCAGTATGCATCTGTTCTTGGCATGTAGAGCTGCAGAATCCTAAATTTAGCAATAGATCGCCACCTGGTGTTGGGCTCGGATGATTGCAGGTTGTTGTCTTCTTGGAAGAAGTCTTTTGTAGTCACGAGATAGGTGACTCCTCCCTTCGGCAATACAGCGCATGGTCATCGACTCCATCCTCAGATTGTTTTTCGTCATGATGGGAAATAATGGTGTTAGTAGAAGTAAAGAGAAAAGGATGTCCATGCGTGTGCATCTAAGTAAGACGAGTACTGGAACGGATACAAGTCCCGGGGAGGCAGGAGGGCATGTAGGATTCTACAGCTCTACATGCCCAGAACAGATGCATACTGGTAAGTAGCATTTTTCGTTCGAGGCATATGAGCTGCAGATCCTACATTTAGCAACGATTGTGCAGCAGTGTCTCCCCTAGCGAAGGTCGCTTGTATCCGTTGCAGCATACTGAAAGAGTGTTTTAAGGACAGCTTGGCTTGTACATCAAAACAATAGTGTTTAGTGAAGGTGTGTATTGTAGACCATGTTGCTGCCTTGCATATATCCTCTAATGGTACGTTTCCTAAGAAAGCCATAGAGGCTTCTAGTTTGCGAGTGGAGTGTGCTCTAGGAGGAACTGTTAGCGTACGTTTAGCCTTGTGATAGCATATTTGAATACACTTAACAATCCATCTAGCAATACCTCCTTTAGAGATAGGATTGCCTTTGTGTGGGGGAGAGAAGGATACAAATAGTTGTTTTGTTTTTCTGAAGGATTTAGTCCTGTGTGTAATATAGTAGAGCTCTTCTAACATCTAGGGTGTGCAAAGCTCTTTCTGCAACAGAGTCCGTTTTTTGAAAAAACACTGGTAACTCTACTGATTGGTTTAGGTGAAAAGGAGTAATCACTTTTGGTAGGAATTTTGGATTGGGTCTAAGAACCACTGTGTTAGGATGTATTTGAAAATATGGTTCTTCTGTTGTGAATGCTTGGATTTCACTAACTCTTCTGAGGGAGGTAATGGCAACAAGGAAAGCAGTTTTCCATGTTAGAAATTGTAGTTCACGTTTATGTGACGGTTCTAAAGGAGGACCCATGAGTCTTGTAAGGACCACATTTAGGTTCCATACTGGAGCAGGTGGTAACCTGGGTGAGATTATTCTTTTTAATCCCTCCATAAATGATTTTATTGCAGGTACTCTAAATAGAGATAGATGTTGTCTATTTTATAAATACGCTGCAATAGCTGCTAGATGCAGGCATATGGAAGAGTAAGCCAAATTGGACCTTTGTAAATGTAGAAGGTAGCAAATGATATTTTGGATGGAAACGTCCAAAGGATCAATGTGATTGTTATAGTATATTGCAAAACGTTGCCACTTAGCAGCATAGCATGCTCTGGTAGTGGGTCTTCTAGCTTCTTTAATTATATTCATACAGTCTGGTGGTAGATTTAAGTAACCAAACTCTAGGACTTCAGGAGCCAGATCGCCAAATTCAGGTGGCTTGGTTCTGGGTGTCTTATTTCTCCATGGTTCTGTGTTAACAGGGATGGCGTGAGCTGTATTTCTGATGTGGAACCATTGAGAGATCTAGTAGCGTGGTGAACCACGGTTGACGTGCCCATGTAGGGGCCACTAGTATCAGTTTGAGGGACTGTTGTCTGAGCTTGCGTACTACTAGTGGAATGAGTGGGAGAGGCGGAAAAGCGTACGCAAATTTGCCCGACCAATTCATCCATATTGCATTCCCCTCCGACCGTGGGTGTGGAAACCTGGCGGCGAAGGTTAGGCATTTTGAGTTCTCGTGGGTGGCAAACAGGTCTATTTGTGGATGCCCCCACATTTGAAAGAATGGTTGAAGTACTTGTGGGTGCAACTCCCATTTGTGAATCTGTTGTGATTGACGACTTAACAAATCTGCTATCTGGTTGTGGATCCCTGGAAGGTGTTCTACTGTCAGATGTATGTTTTGAGGGATGGCCCATCTCCAGATGTTCTGTGCAAGTTGGGACAGTTGCAGAGAGTGTGTCCCCCCCCCTGTTTTTGTACGTAGTACATGGCTGTCATATTGTCCGTTCGGACTAGGACAGCTTTGTTTTGGATTTGTACTTGAAAAGTTTTGAGTGCTAGGAAAATTGCTAGCAGCTCTAAGTGGTTGATGTGGAACTGTTTCTGTTGATTGTTCCACTGACCTTGTGTGGTATAATGCAGAAATGGGTTCCCCATCCAGTGAGGGATGCGTCTGTCGTGAGCACTACTTGTGGAACAGGTTCTAGGAACGGCCGTCCCTTTGTCAAATTTTTGGTGTTCCACCATTGCAGAGAGCGATATGTACGGCTGTCACCAATACCAGGTCTGTGAGCTGACCTTGAGCCTGATTCCACTGTTGTGCTAGACATTCCTGTAGTGGACGCATTTGCAGTCTTGCGTGGGGAACTATGAAGATGCAAGATGCCATCATCCCTATTAGTTTCATAAACACTCTGGCTTGTAGAGAGTGCTGGCATTGAAAAAGGGAGACTAAGTTCTGAATACTTTGAATCCTGGCTTGACTGGGATAGGCTTGAGCTACTGATGTGTTTATAGTAGCTCCTAGATATTGATGAACGTGCGAAGGCTCTAGGTGCGACTTGGTGAAGTTTATCGTAAACCCTAAGTTGTGCAGTGTTTGAATTGTTTGCTTTGTGTGTTGTGCACACTGGTTGTACGATCTTGCCTTTATGAGCCAGTCGTCTAGGTAGGGGAAGACATGTATTTGTTGTCTTCTGAGATGTGCTGCCACTACTGCTAAGCCCTTTGTAAACACTCGTGGTGCTGTTATAACCCCGAATGGAAGGACTTTGAACTGATAGTGTTGTCCTTGTATGACAAACCTTAAATACTTCCTGTGCGCAGGATGTATTGGAATGTGAAAATAGGCGTCCTTTAGGTCTAGTGTGGACAGAAAATCTCCCTGTTGTAGTAATGGGAGTACCTGTTGTAAAGTGATCATGTGAAAATGATCAGATTGAATGTAGTGATTGAGTGGCCTGAGGTCGAGAATTGGTCTTAAGGTCCCGTCTTTCTTTGGAATTAGGAAGTACAGGGAGTAGACTCCAGTTCCTTGTTCTTCTAATGGAACTACTTGAATAGCATCTTTTTGTAGGAGGGATAGAACTTCCTGTTGAAGCAGAGTTATGTGTTCTGCAGACATTGGACGCTGCCCGGGTGGTATGTTTGGGGGGGTTTGCTGTGAGTTCTAGGCAGTAGCCATGTTGGATAATTTGTCTTACCCACCTGTCTGTTGTGATGGAGTTCCAGACAGGTAGGAACTTTGAAAGTCTGCCCCCCACAGGAGTGGAATGCTGTAGGGAGGCAGAGAATCATTGTTTAGGAGCGGAAGAGGAGCGGTTGTTGTTACTACCTCTACCTCTTCCCTTGTTATTGCCTCTGTATCCTCCTCTAAAAATATCCTCTATTAGAGGAGGTCTGCGTGTGTGTTTTAAAAGAGGATGTTGTGTCTGCGCCGGTCTGCTTGGAGCCTCCTCTATAACAGTAGCGGCGAAAAGAACCTCTAGTCTGGGTGTATTGTAATGCCCCCATAGACTAAGCGGTATCTGTGCCCTTCTTCATCTTTTCTAATGTATTATCTACCTTCGGCCCGAACAATTGGTTCTGATTAAAGGGCTGGTTTAGGATGGTAGTTTGTACCTCTGGTTTAAAACCCGAGATGCGTAACCATGCGTGACGCCTGAGAATAACACTAGTGTTCACTGCTCTGGATGCTGTGTCAGCTACATCTAGTGCACATTTAATTGAGGCATTTGAAATTAATTTGCCTTCATGTAAAAGTTCTGCTGCCAGATCCTTGTGTTGAACTGGTAGGTGTTCCATTAGCTTTTCTAGTTGATCGTAATGAGCCCTGTTGTAGCGTGAGAGTAAAGCCTGTGTGTTTGCTATGCGCCATATGTTTGTTGCTTGTGCAGCAATTTGTTTTCCTGATGCATCAATGATTTTGGACTCTTTGTCAGGCGGGGGTGTGTCCCCAGAAGTTTGAGAATTGGCCCTTTTGCGCGCATTAGACACTACCAATGAGTCTAGTGGCAGATGACCCTTAATTTATACTGGATCAGCTGGTGCTGGCCTATACTTTTTCTCTATTCTAGGATTTAACACCCTACACCTTACCGGATCTTTAAAAATCTCTGGAGCATGTTTTATGACTCCCTTAATCATTGGTAATATTTGGGTAGGCCTTTGTGACTGTACGAAAGTATCTAAGAAGTCCTCCTCAATGGGATCAGAGTGCATGGGAACCCCATGGTAAAGTGCAGCTCTGTTTAACAAATGATTAAAACCAATACTGTCCTCTGTAGGGGAAGGTTTTGTTGGGTAGTACTGAGGATCAGGGATGTCTGGTGCATTATTTGGTGAAAAATTATATGCATCCTCATCATCCTTAGGGTATTCTGTGTTAACATCCTCATCTAAAGGGTATGTATGTGGTTCTGGAACATCATCCCCCCCCACCCAAATCATACTCCTCATCAGTGTGGTGTGACGATGCAGGAGAGTGAATAGGAGAAGTTATAGGTTCTACATATGGAGTAACAGGAGAGGAAGAAGGTGAAGGAGAGGAAGGGTGCATTGGAGAAGTTGCACAGTCTTTTTTGGCAGGGACCACAGGTGTAAGTGGTGTGTCTGCTGGTCTCTTCTTATAAGGGATTGCTTCCACATGTCCAGTTTTTGGATTAATATGAACTTTTGTTGTCTAGGATCTGGTCTAAACAGTTCTTCCTCTTCTATAATCTTCTTCGGCGTCGATTTCTTCGGAGCCGATAGAGGTTGTTTAGTACTTTTTGCCATATGAGGAGTAGTAGCGTCTTTTGGCAATGTTTTCGGTGCCGAATGTTGTTTAGCCTCATCTGGGTTTTTCGGTACCGGTATTAAAGGTTTCGGCGTGGAGACAGGTTTTGCTGGGCCTGTGGCACCGGAAACTGCCTTCCCCTCTTTGTTTTTTTAACCGGATGGTTTCGGAGTCGAAGCTTTCGGGTTTGGTACAGTTTTTGTCTTTGGCGCCGATGGTACGGGTGCCGAAGTGTCTGTCTTTGGGCGCCGAAGGGTTTTTTATGTTCGGTGCAGACAAATCCTTCGGCGTCGAAGGATGTTTTGGTGCCAATGGAGGAGGTATAACTGGCACATGGTGTTTCTTCGGTGCTGAGGCACCGGAAGGCGTATTCTCTTTCTTCTGAGCCGGGCCGAAGGCGGGGCGTTAGAGGGTAAATGTCGGTTTTGACTGGGCCCCATGGGCGGAGTGCTGACCGTTGCCTTCTGTTTGGGTAATGTCTGTCGTGCAGGGGCAGATGTACTCACGGGTTGTCGAGACGGGATCGAATCGTCTGAATCCTCTGTCCCAGATATTATTTGGAGATCAGGCGAGTCCTCCTCTGCGCCGAGTGGAGCCTCGTCCTCGGAGATATCTTCGATTGATATTAGTCATCGGAGACGTCTTATTCGACGATCTCCTCTTCAAAGATGGCCTCCGGTGCTGATCTTCTCATTTTGCGTCGACGGGCCCTCCAATCTCGAATTGTTTTCTTCGATCAGGAGGCACAGGCTGTGCAGGTCGACTCGTCGTGTTCTGGCGAGAGACAGAGGTTGCAAACCTCGTGATGGTCGATATGAGGGAATTTTGCTCGACATACCGGGCATCTCTTGAATGGAGTTCTTTCCATGAGGCGTAGGCCGCACGGCGCCGATGGGCCCAACGGCCCGCGTCGACGCACCGGAATGTAGCTGGTGATGTCGAAAGTCTATTCTATGTCGGAAAAAGTTTGTTTGAAGTTTTTCGCTTCGAAAAAGCAGAAAAGTCTTTTTCTAGCCGGAGCGGAAAACTTTCATTCAAACCCAGTGGCGGAAAAAAAAAATCTGAGGATGGAGTCGATGACCATGCGCAGTATTGCCCAAGGGAGGAGTCACCTATCTCATGACTACAAAAGACTTCTTCCAAGAAGACAACAACCTGCAATCATCTGAGCCCAACACCAGGTGGCGATCTATTGCTAAATGTAGGATCTGCAGCTCATATGCCTCGAACATTTGATTTAGGGCACAAACCCTGCCCCGCAGCAGACACCCACTGCATGGTATTGACAATTTGGGGGGGCGCCCATCATTAGAACGCATTATCATTTTTGGAGCACTTGCCCCATTTGGGCTGAGGATTGGTCTGCATGCCTACAAACACATCACAGTACATCTCGAAGCAAAGAACTGTAACGAGCCACCACCCCGTCCGGGTGTTTTGGCTTTTAGATCGCATGTTTGGGCATGTAGTGTTCTGCCACAGGCTCTGGTTGTTGTTTTAACGTTGTTATTCATTGTGTATTGTTTAGGAAAGTACTCCTTTTGGAATGATTGGCCCCCACTTATTGCCTGACTCTGATGCATCTTTGACTGAATGTGCACTGGATTCCTGCTAACCAGGTTCCCAGTGCCTGTGTTCTTTCCCAAAACTGTACCTTTGTTTGAACAATCGGTACATCTCTGCCACACATGCAAGTCCTTTGTAAAAGGTACCAGTGGTACCAAGGGCCTTGTAACCACAGAGGGTCTCTAAGGGTTGCAACATGATTTGTGCCACCCTACGAGACCCTTCACCAAATACATGTACACTGAAACTGCAGCCTGTGTGCTTTGGTGCAGATAAACGTGAAAAGTTGACCTGGCACACATCCCTGTGTACCAGCACTGCAGGATGCATAGGTTAGTCACCCCTACAGCAGGCCTTACAGCCCTAAGGCAGGGTGAATTGTAATCCATGAGCAGATATACCCCTATAGTGTCTTCTATTCTTAGATATTATAAGTGCATCGTGAAGCCATACTGAGTACATGGGCAGGGAGCTTGTGAATACGAGTTCCATAGATCCATGATGGCTTCACGGAATTCCAAGATGTTTGGTACCAAACATCTCAGAATAATGAGCCCACACTGATGCCAGTGTTGGATTCATTAATAAATGAACTCAGAGGTGGTCCCTGCAAACTTACCAAACCACTAGTGAATGATTGACTGGTTTTCACCTGCCTGCCACCTCTGGACATGTTTCGGAACCCCTGAGGTGGGAGCCTTTTGCTCTAGTGAGTCAGAAACAAAGCCTGCTCTAGGTAGATTTGCTTCACACCTACCCCCAAGCAGGAACAGGATAGATGGGTGGTGAGCCTCAAAGGCTTCCTTCCCTTTGTTAAGCTGACTAGATCCTCTCCAGCTAGTAGAGATGCCCATCCCCCTGACCAAACCCCACTTTTGGCGCCAAGGTTAGCGGGAAAATTAGGAAACAAGAGCAGTGTGTCCCCTTTCAGCCAGGACCACCCCTAAGGAGCCCTAAGCTGCAGTGACCCCTTCCTTTGAAAATCCTTCATATTGTTTTGAAGGATTCTAGCCAATAGGATTATGGGTTTGCCCCCTCTCAAGAGGGAGTAGACATATAAATGGTGTAGCCACCCAAAAGGTAAGTAGCCCAGTGGCTACTACCTTCTAACCCCTGTAACACCCCTAAATTAAGCATTTAGGGGCATCCCTGAACCTTATTCCGCGGATTACTGGGGACCTACGAAGAAGAAAACAAAGAAGCGCCATGCAGCAGCGAAGACTAAAGGCACTAACTGACTTGGCCCCAGCCCTACCGGCCTGCAGCTCTCAAAGACCCTGCTACAGAAGAGACTCGTCCCACAGCCCAGAGACCTCCAGAACCCTGGGAGGACTGCCTGCCTTCTAAAAAATCTCCTGTCCTGATCTCCTGTGGAGAGCCAACCTGTCCAGAAGAAATCCAAGCTTAAAGACCAAAGCTCTGTCTGTGGAACCGCAAAGTCGACCACCTTTGCAACAGACACCTATGGCCCAAGTCCAAGAAACTCACAGGTCCAGAAAAGGTTCCCCAGCGATACTGAGGTAGAGTCCTTGTGTGTTGACCCCAGCTGGACTACACGTCGACGCCTATAGCCTCTGCAAAATGACCCCCCTAACTGTGACTGTACTGACAAGCTGACTTTCGACGTAAAAGGACACCCCTGCACCCAGAGCGCCTTGGGGAGATCCACCGACAGTGTCCAGGCGCTCTAGCACACGCCAACGTAGCAGTCCAGCTGTAGGTTTCTTCTGTCCAGAATCCTGGCCTGAGCCTGCAGCCTTTTTTCAATTTCAAGATTCTCTATGTGTTTGCACTGAGCACCCAAAGATGTGTTGGTACTCTGCACCAGGTCACCCCTGTGCCGCCTTGTGGCCCCCTGTGCTTACCTTAACCCCCGGAGACTGGGTTACAAACCACTCTACTTACCGTTAAGTAGAACTACTTAAATTACCCCCTTTCTCCACTGGAAAACATTTGCACCAAAACCAGAGTTTGACCTCTGCAACAGGCCACCCCAGTGAGATGTTGGTGCAGTGAGGTCACTTACCTACCCCTTGCCTGGTACGGATTCTTTATCCAAAAGCTCAATATCATAAATCATTTACTTACCTGCATATTGCAGATTGTGTTTCCTCCCCTAGGATAACATTGCACGGATTGAAAAATGAACTTTTTACATTGAAAAATAGACATATTACAAAATGTATTTCACTGCAGCAAAGTAGAACAATAGTTACTTTCCTGTAATCTGTGGTTCTCCAATATTGGTGTCTTTCATAGATTCACATGCCTGAATCATTCCCCGTCGTCTAAGTGGGAGTCCCATGGTACATAAAAAAGCAATAATTATGCCACAATAACCAAAAAACCTTGGTAACATAAAACCAGGAAGTAATGTAGACCTAAGCTACAAGGAAAAAACTTCCACACCTATGACTATTATAGTCATTATATATAGTCGAAACTGCAACCAATCAGGCAATAGCACCCACCAGAATGTTCCCCGCAGAGGCTCAGGCTCTCAGATTTTCTCGCACAAGAGTGAACCAGGAGATAAGAGCGTAAACCAGCCTCTGAGGGGAGGTGGGCGGGTTGCATGTGAATCTATGAAAGACACCAATACTGGAGAACTACAGATTACAGGTAAGTAACTATTGATCTTCCCCGGTATGTGGATGTCCTTCATAGATTCGCATGCCTGAATCATAGTAGATAGCAGTATAGCCACATAATGCTCATAAGACGTTTTTTGTACCGTAGTATATCTATATATGTGTAAGAATATACATTATATATACACTTATATATACTTATACATTATATCTACTTTATTTGAACACATTGACTGCATCACCCACTGAAGGGATTGAACTTTTATCACACCACAAGTTCCAGCATGCCCCAGAAAATATGCTCCATCAGGACGGCCACTAGGGGTCAAAAACTTGCAAATGCAGGCAATTGTTTGTGTGTGGTGTCTGATGCATAAAGGCTTACCCATGAAGAAGGTCAAAGGTTGAACGAAACACGTCGGAACTAGCCCCAGCAGAAATAAAAGAATAATTAAACTCACTGTGGGAGTGCAGCTCAAAGCTTTTTCGCAAGGAGAGGGTGTTGTAATGTTTCAGCGACGTGGTTCTGCCGTGAGCGACGCACCGCCAGCAAGCGCGCCATGGCTATCCGAATCTGAACAGTCTTTGGAGTCCGTGAAAGCGTCAAGGGTTCAGCAGCAACAAAGTATCAATAATGTCACAATCCTGCATAAATACATATGTGCTCAACATATGCAGAAGAATTTAAAAAAACAGAGTAAGTAGGTCAATAAGTGTCTAAGAAAGAGCATAGTGGTAGAGGGAGAACATAGGCTCACCTTATTTAAAAAGATTGCGGGGAACAGCTTGTCCCACTGACGTATCTGCATCGCTTGAAGCCTCCAAACAGTAATGCTTGGTAAAAGAGTTTCTGCGGGACCAAGCTGCCGCTCTGCTGATCTAATGAAGATTCAGAAAAGGGGGTGGTGATGGACAGAGCATCTGAATTAAGCAGAATACTGGTACCCAGTCAACAGATCAGGGCTTGATCCATCACCGTTTTTTAGCTCACTGCACCATCCCAGCTCAGAACCTGGCTACATGCAAATTAGTCTGTCCCTGGCCCAGTGCATCATGGGAACAGGGCAGATCAAACTACTAAGCCAATTCTTTTACTGGAAAGGAAACAAGCTTCCGGGGACCGGTTTCTGGCATTACAGCCGTCTTCGGCCCGGCTTGCTTGAATCCTGATGGTGCAGAGAGCAAGGGACTCGCATCTGAGCATACCCTTCCACGCTTATGGTGGACAAAACGATTCAGAAAAGGGGGTGGTGATGGACAGAGCATCTGAATTAAGCAGAGTACTCGTACCCAGTCAACAGATCAGGGCTTGATCTATCACCGTTTTTTAGCTCACTGCACCATCCCAGCTCAGAACCTGGCTACATGCAAATTAGTCTGTCCCTGGCCCAGTGCATCATGAGAACAGGGCAGACCAAACTACCAAGCCAATTATTTTACTGGAAAGGAAACAAGCTTCCGGGGACCAGTTTCTGGCATTACAGCAGTCTTCGGCCCGGCTTGCTTGAATCCTGATGGTGCAGTGAGCAAGGGACTCACATCTGAGCATACCCTGCTCTGTCCACCACCCCCCTTTTTCTGAATCGATCTGATGAAGAGGCACACCGGCAAAGAGAGAGGTAGATGAGGAGATTGCTCTCATAGAATGTGCTCTCGGGTTTTCTGCAAAGGTCTTCCCACCTGTTTATGGCAAAGACAAATCGCAGAGGAAATCCAACGAGCTATGGTCTGTTTGGATACAGAGTAACCTTTGCGTAACCTCCCCTATGCCACAAACAGTTGGCCTGATTTGCGAATTGTTGCCGTTCGTTGAAGATAGAACTTGAGACATCTTCTGATGTCAAGGGAATGCAAGGTTCTTTTGGCAGGTGTTTGAGGATTTGGAAATAATGTTTTCAAAATGATTGGTTCATTAAGGTGAAAGTCCGTAGGCACTTTAGGCAAGAAACTGGGGTTGGTGCTGCTTAGCATCACTGAATTTGAGGTGAATTGAATAAAAGGTGGCTTAATAGTGAATGCTTGAATGCCACTGACTCTTCTTGCTGATGTCAGAGCCAACAGCAAAGACTTTCCACAAAAAAACCTCAATCCACCTTATGAATAGGCTCAAAGGGGTGCCGCATATGTTGTGCAAGCACCACACTTAGATGCCAGGATGGAGGTGGCTGCCGCATAGGGGGAAGATTTGAAATAATCCCTTGAAGAACTGCTGAATAACTCTAGTAGAGTAGAGAGAATTGGAACCATCCTGTTGTAACCCTGAAATTACTGCCAAGAACACTCAGGAATGGGATAAACCCGATCTTGCCAAGTGAAGAAAGAACGGTAAGATCTGTTCTGGTTTTTCATGAATCGGTTGTATATTGGCGGATTGGCACCACATGCAAAATCTCTTCCATTTGAGTTTCTATGTCTTAATCGTAGCAGGCGCTCGAGCATTAGCTAAAACTTCCTGACAGTCCGCAGGAATATTTAGGTGTGCGAATTCAAGGTGTTGAGGAGCCAGGCTGCTGATCTAAAGGATGCTGGGTCCGGGTGACAGATCTGTCCGTTCTGGTTGGACAGAAGGTTCGGTATTGGTGGAAACTGAATGGGATTGCACTCAGAGGAGGAGAAGCTCAGTGAACCAGAATTGGCGAGGCCATCTGGAAGCAATGAGAATCAGGCGGCATGGCTTTTTCTTCATTTTGCGAATAACTCTGGGAACCAACGGTATCGGAGGAAAGGCGTAGGCATATATTTGTGACCAATTCATCGAAAGTATAAGAACAACAGGAGAAAACCCATAAACCTCGTTGGGATGGGTGTATCATGTAATCACTGTTTTCATCGACAACCCTGTCCTGATGACGATCCCGACTAAAGGGGATCGAAACGCCGTCGACTAGACAGCTTGAATTATACGACACACATCACGTCTTGTGCTCTTATATAAATAATTGTGTTTCAAGTGATTATAACTTGTTTCTGTTGGAGCCATTTTTTGATGTTTAAACTTTGGTCAATGCGTCGCCAATGCTGTTGTTTTTAACACTTGCACGCTCACTATCAGACTGTATATAGCACTTTGCACCAAGTGTCACTGGGTTGTCACAAGATCCGTTCTGTACAGTGCTGTTCTAACTGTATTGACCCACGAAAGATCTCTCCTTTGCTTTTTGGTAAATAATACTACCTTCTTGGAAAATCATTTCGACTCCTTGTTTCTCCTTTCTTTGTAATGCATATTGCATACATTTCTGAAACTGTCTTTACATAATACCTGTTGGGAATTGTTTTTGCTTACACAATTCATTGAAAGAGCATTCCAGCATGAGTCTTTGTGGGGAAGCGAGCTTGCAAAGTGTGGGCATTTGCGGTTCTGAGTGGTCGCAAACAGATCCATATCGGAATGGTACCACTCCCGAAAAACTCTATTCAATGTTGGTTGATGCAGCTCCCATTCGTGGTTGGATATTGTTGATCTGCTGAGGGAATCCGCTAGGGCATTGGAGACCCCCGGAACATGAACAGCTGAAAGGTTGATATTGTGACGTATCGCCCAGTCCCAGATCTCCTTGGCTTGTTGAGAGAGCAGGGCCGACCTCTTCCCTCCCTGCTTGTTCACGTAATGCACACTTGTAGCGTTGTCTATCCGAATTAGTACTGAAGCTCCCAGAATGACCGTTCGAAAGGACTTCAAGTTCAAGAAATTGGCTGGCAACTCCAGAAGGTTGATATGCCACTTCTTTTGTTGGAAGTTCCACTTGCCATTGGCAGTCATTCCTTGAAGGTGTGCCCCCCCCCATCCTTCGAGGGATGAGTCGGTGGTGATGGTGAAATTTGGCACCTCTTCCAGGAATGCACATCCTTCTTGTACGTTCTTCTCATGAGTCCACCAGAGGAAGGCTTCTCGCATCCGAGGAGTGATGTGTATGACCTCGTCGAACGACCCTGAAATCTGCAACCACTGGAGGTTGAGGTCCTCTTGCAAAGGCCTCATTCTGAGACAGCAGTTGGGTATCAAGGGGATGCAGGAGGAAATCATCCATAGAAAAGACTTATATAGTCGGACTGAAACGCACTCTCTTGATTGCAATAGGCGAGCTAGCTTGTAGATCTTGTGTTGTCTTTCTTTTGAGACAAAGGCCTGAGTGAGCTGGGTGCCTAACGTGGCTCCCATGAAGGTCTTCTTTGTGATGGAACCAGATGAGATTTGTCGAAGTTGATGAAGAGACCCAGAAATTGAAATAGTGATAGACACCTCTGAACGTGTGTGCTTGCGCTACAAAGAAATTTGCCTTGATAAGGCAGTCGTCCCAGTATGGGAAGATATGAATGCCTTCTAGACGAAGGTGTGTGGCCACCGGAGCTAGGACTTTTGTGAACACATGGGATGCTGATCGTAGTCCAAAAGGAAGGACTCGGAACTGAAAGTCCCTGCCAGCCACTCGGTGTCTGGGTAGGATCGGGCACATGAAAATAAGCGTCTTGGAGGTCGAGGGTGGCCATGTGATCCCCTGCCAAAATGAGTTGGAGGATTTCTTGAAGTGTTAACATCCAGAAGGATAGTTTTTTCAAGTATTTGTTGAGGGCGCGAAGGTCGAGAATGGGGTGCCATTCTCCCGACTTTTTCATGATCAGGAAAAATCTCTAATAAAATCCTGTTCCTCTTTGTAAATGAGGGACCCTTTTGATCGCTTCTTTCCGAATCATCAAATTCATTTGGGAAAACGGCTCCTTGAGATGAGCAGGACGTGGGCCTTTGGGAGGAGAGTTCGGAGGAATCTTTATGAATTCCAAAACATGGCCTCTGGCCACTATGTCCAGAACCCACCTGTCTGATATGATATCTGAGCATTTCAAGTAAAGTTGGGATATTCTTCCTCCAACGTTTAGCTGGGGGGACGACAGAAATTGTGGCAGGTGGCGGATCTCATTGTTTTTTAGCTAAATCCAGTCCACAGTAGGAAGGCTTCCTTTTTGTGTGTGAGTAGGAAGTATTTCACTGTCCGTATGACTGCTGCCTGTAGGACTGATATCTCGGATTACCTCGTTTGGATTGATATGACCTTTGTTGGTTGTAACTTCCTCTATTGGAAAAAGATCCACGCCCTTTGGCACCCGAAAGGGCTGTTTGCGAAATTGAAGGCTACTAAGAGATCTTGCCGTTTTCAGTGTCCTTTTTAATAGCCTGAAGGGCCTCATCAATATGCTGGCCAAAGAGTGATTCTCCTTCAAACGGATTATAAGTACTTTCGCTTGAACTTCTTGGCAAAAAGATGTAGACTTCAACCAATCTTGCCTCCTTAGTGCCGCCGCACCAGCTAAATGTCCAAATCCTGTGGTTGCGATATCCACGGCTGCGTCTTATTTCCTCAGAAGTACGCTTCCCTACTTGCAAGATCTTCAAAGCCTCAGACTTGGAAGGTTCCCGCAGCATGTTATTGTAGGGGGTGATGTCTGACCACATCTGCCTGTCATATCTCTCTAATATGGCTAGGGAATTCGCAGTATGTACGGTCATTGCTGCCATGGTGGAAGCTTTCTTCCCAATAGAATCCAGCCGCCTGCAGTCCCTATCTGGCGGAGCTGTGATAGGCGACGATGGGTTCCTGGCACGTCTCTGTGCCGCTTGGGCGATGACCGAGTCAGCTTTCGGTTGGCCTATAAGGCATGCAGGTGAATTGCTTGGTGCCTTATATTTTTTCTCTAATCAATGCAGAACCGCAGGAAGAGAAGCAGGGGCTGCCATGACCTTCAAACCTTCCTTCCAGAAGAAGTCTATAATAGGAATGGTCCGTATCTGCTTTCGTGGCTGGTCCTTAAAAACATAGAGAAAGCAGTCATCCTTCTCCATCTCCATAGGTAGGAGAAACCTTTGCGTCGCCCTCTCCATAAGGAGATGAAAGCCTCCGATGTCTACCAGTGGAGAGTCAACGGGAGCTGGAGTTGAAGGCGACGGAGTTTGGATTTGATAATCGGCCCATTTAGTTGGAATAGACCGATCATCCACTTCTCCATCCTCTCTGTCAATTTCAGTGGTGTTATCATGGGAATGTTGAGACGGTACCGGAGAAAGTGGTCTAGGAGACCTTAAAGAAGAAGTAGAAGCTTGAGGCATGGGAGTTGCCATAATAGACTGGCGATTCACAAGGAGGAAACCGGCGATTTAATCGTCCAACATGTATTACAGATTATTTAGCAAGGCTAAAGGCATCTGTGCTGTAGCAAACTTTTTAGGAGCTGGAGGTACAGGGAAATAGGCTTCATCTTGGACCTCATCCTGATACTTAATCAGCAATTCCGAAGAACTTCTGGCAGTACGGAATCTGTTGTCCTCTTCAGACTAATCTTCATCTCCCCCCCCTCCCCCCTCGAGTCCAGCAATTGCTCTGGCAGCTCAAGAGGTACCTTCTGAGGGGAGATATGCAATGGAGAGAGGGGTTCCAAGGAAGAGCCTTGTCTTTGTAGCAATGTAGCCGTTGTCGTAGGCGGTGCAGAAGAGGCAGTGGTTGTTGCAGCCGACCAAACTTGCAATTCTGTGCAGAACGACAAAAGAGGCGTCGACGAGTGGGCCGTCGATGGTATCGCCGTCGACGGTGCTGGTGTCAGAAAAGTAACCGAGGAGGTAGTCGACGATGAGACAATTTTCGTCAACAAGGTATCAGTCGACAACGACGACAAAATAGTTTGACGATGAGGCAACCGTCAATGAGGCCGTCTTAGTCGACAAAGCGGTCGTAGACGATGGAACCGTCGACGGGATCTTCTTAACTTTCGCCGTCGACGGAGCGCCGACGATAGATGAAATCTCCTTCGCCGACAGAGTAGCGTCGACAGAGATGAAGCTGATGACAATCATCTTGGGTCTCGGCGACGAGAAGGTCACAATCGACGTAGAAGTAGCGTTGACGATGACGCTCGTCCACGACGGAGCTTTTTTCTGAGTTAAATCTTTCTCAGGAAATCTTTTTGATGCCAGAGACTTTCCAGTGTTTCTCGGGGGCGAATAAGGCAGGGTTTTAGACTGAGAAGTTGGAGGAGCCTTTTTTGAGGAAGAAGGCAAGTAACAACCCTTAGAGGATTGAACTTTTCTCGACACCTTAGCTCCAGGAGAAGACACATCTTCCTCAGCCAACCTCTATCTAGAGGATTTAGATGAGCCAGAGGCAACACTTCCCACCTCAGATAAAGGGTTTTCCAGGTCTTTAACTTTCTGTAGCCACAGAAGAAGGCACCCTTCTCTATCTCGGAGGATCTTCTGAGTGCAGATCTTACAATCTCTCACCTCATGATCCGGATAAAGGCAATAAATGCACTTCTTGTAGGGATCTTCAGAGAACAACCAGAGCTTCTCACAGGATTTACAAGGTCTAAAGAGTGATTTCTTAGAAGATGACATTCTGAAGGGAACAAATTCCCTTCACACGACGTGGGGTAGAAAATCTGAGAGCTTGAGCCTCTGAGGAGAACATTCTGGTGGGTGCTGTCGCCTGATTGGCTGCAGTTTGGACTGTATATAATGACTATGATAGTCATAGTTGTGGAAGGTTTTTTCCTTGTAGGTTAGGGCTACATTAATTTCTGGTTTTAAGTTACCAAGGTGTTTTGTTATTATGGCCCAATTATTGCTTTTTTATGTACCATGGGACTCCTACTCTGATGATGGGGGATGATTCAGGAGTGTGAATCTATGAAAGATACCCCAATACTGGAGAAGTTAGCGAACACTGGATCTAAAAGGTGGCCGGCAGAGTGTGTAGAGCTGGGGACATATTGTAGTAGTTGAAAGGCTGCAAGGTATGGAAGAAAGTTGGTAATCTCACCATTTTGGCAGTCCTCCAGGTGGAGGTTAAGATCACCCACGATATTAAAATCAGCTGACTTAGTTGCCAAGATGGTAATGGACTGGGTAAGTGATTCTAGAAACTTTTTTGATGGTCCGGGGGGGCGATAGATGAGCAGCCCCGTCAGAGTGAAATTATGGTTCAGAGAGATTTTAAAGAGTCCACATTCACAATCTGTGATCGTCTCATTTGTGAGACTATAGGCATATTTTGTTTCACAGTTGATCACTATATCTCTCCCCCTGCCGTCCTCTCTATTCAGTACCTAAATGGAATATCTCTGGGGTAACGCCATCTGTGGCTCAGCCACCGTGTCAGAGGTACGCCAGATCTCTGTCAGAAATAGGACATCAGGTCCTTCCTCCTGGATCAGGTCAAACACATCAGTTTGGTGCTTTACTGGAGAGCTGCAGTTCAAACTGAGAAATTTAAAAGTAGGGGAGGAGGGCATTGCTACATGGCCCTCAATTCTGATTTTGTAACTGTAATTACAGTGTACGCAACAGAGCATGCGATCAACTGGGTCCCAGACCTGGTTCGGACAAGGGTTCATAGTGGATCTTAGGAAGTAGAATTCCTTGGGGAGTATACCGGTCTGTGGGTGTCTGAAATAACAGAGTGCTTGGCGCAAGGCGACGTCCAGGTGCAGACAGGCTTGCATCTGAGGCGCCAGCGGAGCTTCCGTTCTAAGACCGGCCTGAATTGGACAGGGGGCACAACTGACTCCTACCGACCTCGCATCTGATTAGGCAAGGCCACACAATCAGTGCAAGCAGTGCCAGAGGCGGAAATAACACACAAATGAATTACAATGGTTCAGCACAGAGATATAAGAGACGTTTATAACAGGATCAAAGCAGAACCGAAGCCCACGCTCACGAAGACACACACGCTCTCTCCGTGAGTTAAAATGTAGATTGGCGCGTGAGCGGTGCGACCGGCCTGAAATGGCCGGGGGGCACAACTGGCTCCTCCCGACCTGGCATCTGATTGGGCAAGGCCACCCAATCAGTACAAGCAGTGCAGCAGCCGGAAGTAACACACAAATGAATTACAATGGTTAAGCACGGAGAAATACGAGATTTTTAAAATGAGACTGAAATCCAAGCCCGCGTAGACTCACACGCTCTCTGGTTAGTTAAAATGTGGATTCAAATGCTTCGCATAGACAGTAAAGTAGTCCCTTTCCCAAAGAGGTGGCTATCTTGTGGGTGTTGGAGTTGTTTGAAATCAAGTACGTAGTACTGCCTTTCTACATTAGATTGCTGTGCTGCCACATCCACTTAATGTTTTGTGAAAGTGTGTGGTTTCGACCATGCTGCACCTTTACAAATTTCAGCAATTGGAGTGTTCCCTAGAAATGCCAGAAAAGTCCCAATCTTTCTAGTGGAGCGGGCTTTAGGAATAATTGTTAGCTGTCTTTTTGCTTTTTCATAACATGTTTCGATATATTTAACTATCCACCTGGCAACACAATTTAAAAAAAAAATTGTCTCCCAATGCGTGGAGGCAAAAAAAGGCAACAAATAGTGGTTTGACTTTCTGAATGTTTTAGTCCTATCAATATAATACATTAAAGCTCTTTTGACACCAAAAGCACAAGTAGTCTTTCTGCTTCAGATTCTGGGTTTGGAAAGAACATAGGTAGTTCGTTGGACTGGTTCATATGAAAAGGGTAGACAACTTTAGAAATGAACTTTTGATTTGTTCCTAAGACCACCTTGTTTTCATGCATTTGGAAGAATGATTCTTCAAAGATTAATGCTTGGAGCTCACCAACCCATCGAAGTGAAGTAATTGCATTTAAGAAAGCCACTTTCCAAGATAAAAACTGGAGTTGACATGAATGAAATGGCTCAAATGGTGGTCCCTTGAGACGCGTTAATACAACATTTAGATTCCAAACTTGTGCTGGAGGCACCTTAGGGGGCAATTAGTATTTTAAGTTCCTCATGAAAGCCTTAATGAAAGGCATCTTAAATTTGTTTATTTTGTGTACGCAAGACCTGATAAATTGTTCGTACTTGTACATTAAAGGGGTTATGTTTTTAGCTTTGACAATAAATAACAAACCTTTCTACATTTGGCTGCGTAACATTTTCTTGCTGTAGGTTTATGCGCCTCTTTAAGAATATCCATACATCATTGTGGAAGGTTAAGGTACCCAATTCTATGACTTCAGGAGCCATATTGCTCATTTCCTTGGGATTGGGATGCCTTATTTCTCTCCATGGTTCTGTGTGAGAAGGTCCGGGTGGAGAAGTTTCTCATGAGGTACCTGAGAAAGTTCCAGTAGAGTGGTGAACCATGGTTGACAAGCCCATGCGGGCACCACTAGCATAAGTGTGAGGTTTGTCGAAGTTTCCCTACCACAAATGGAAATAGTGGGATGGGGGGAGCGGGTGGTCTGGACCATTCTCAATCTGGGTTCAGGGTTCAGACCTAACCAGTGCATCAAGTCGGCCCTCCTCTCCGGGACCAATACCATCAGGATGGCACAGGATAGAGGAGGCTCCATGATCTTGGTGCTGTTGGATTTATCCGCTGCCTTCGATACGGTTTCACATGATATCCTTCTCGGTCGTCTGCAGAAGGTGGGAATAGGCGGCTTGGCTCTGGCCTGGCTAAAAAGCTTTCTCTTGGGTCGATCACAAACCGTCAAGTTGGGCTCCCATTATTCTATCTTTAGGGAGCTCACTAAGGGGGTCCCTCAGGGCTCATGCCTAAGGCCTACACTTTTTAATGTGTATGTGGCCCCCTTGGCAGACATTGTGAGAGAATATGGGTTCACCCCAATATCGTATGCTGACGATACTCAGCTTTTGTTTCCCTTCCATACCATGACACTGGCAATTAAACAGGCATTTGCCACCCGTATGAGAACAGTATCTGATTTGATGACCTCCAATTGCTTACAATGCAATGTGAGCAAGACGGAGGTCGTGCTTTTTGCAGAAGCCCCCCTCCTATGGTCGCCTGAGTGGTGGCCCACAGATTTAGGAGCTGCTCCCTGCCCTAAGCAGATAGTGAAAAATCTAGGGGTGCGGCTTGACCAGGCGTTATTACTAAAAGAACACGTGAGTCTGGTGGCAGGAACCTGTTTCAGGACCATTGGGCTCCTGAGGCGTGTGTTCCCGTTCCTGAATGATTGCTATAGGAAAACACTGGTTCAGACATTGGTCGTCAGTAGATTGGACTACTGCAATGGACTACTCCTATCAGCCAATGAGGAGCAACTGAGCTGTTTGCAGGTAGTACAGAATACTGCGGCCAGATTAATCCTCGACACTCCTCCTAGGTCCCCGTCACGCCCTCTTCTGCATAAACTCCACTGGCTGCCTATCCGCCAGCGAATTGAGTTTAAAGTGTGTTGTGTAATTCACAGATGCCTTTATGGATCTGGCCCTAAGTATTTGGCTGAATTATTTCAGCCATACATCCCGACCCGCTCTTTACGATCTAGCAACTTATTATTGTTGCAGATTCCGCGGATTAAGAAGGAAAAACAAGGGGGTCGTGCATTGTCCCATAAGGGCCCCACTCTCTGGAACACCTTGCCCCTTACTATAAGACAAATTACTAATCTACATGCCTTTAAGAAATCTTGAAGACCTATTTGTTTCCGGTTGTGTAA
Organism: Lissotriton vulgaris; assembly: GCF_964263255.1. Classification (NCBI taxonomy): domain Eukaryota; kingdom Metazoa; phylum Chordata; class Amphibia; order Caudata; family Salamandridae; genus Lissotriton; species Lissotriton vulgaris. The sequence goes on from NC_141689.1 coordinate 540,779,545, forward strand.
GATTTAAGGCTCTGTATGACTATGATAAGGATCTGGCATCTTGGAAGACCTTAAAGCGCGGAGATACCTCTCGGGGTCGATTCCGGCACTATACAAGAACATAAATAAAATAAGTAAAAGTGTATGCAAATATCCCTGAACAGTTTGTCTATCGAGCATTGTGCTTGAATAGCAGGTGTGGTAAACTGGAATTTTGGCATTTGCGTTTTCTGGGGCTGCAAACAGGTCTATTTGTGGAAAACCCCATTTGCAAAATTAAGTGAATAGTACTTTGGGACGAAGTTCCCATTCGTGGACTTGTTGCTGCTTCCTACTGAGGAGGTCTGCAACTTGCATGCCCGACCCCTGGGACATTCTGCTAGGAGATTAATGTTGTGATGTAAAGCTAAACTACATATTGTCTGTGCTATGTGTGATAGCTGAAGAGAGCGTGTCACCCCTCCCCCCCTGTTTCTGTAACTAATACATTGTTGTCGTATTGGCTGTCCGGATCAAGTCAACGTTTATCTGTAGGTGAGTTAGGAATGCTTTTAATGCTAGGTGAACAGCTTTTAGCTCTACATAGTACATATGGAGACTCTGGTGTTGTACATCCCATATCCCTTGGATAGGTAGATGTTGAAGGTGGGCTCCTGAACCTGTGAGATTGACTTGGGAATTGGGTCCAGAAACTGCTACCCTTAGGTAGGTTTTGTATGTTCCACCAATGCAGCGCGAGATGTGTGCCGCTGTCTATCAACACAAGATCTTGTAGCTGACCCTGTGACTGAGTCCACTGATGTGAGAGGCATTCTTGCAGTGGCCTCATATGTTGTCGTGCATGTGGAACTATGGCTCTGCAGGATGCCATCATGTCTGGTAGTCTTACTACTAATTTGACTGGAATTTGTACTCTAATCTGAAATTGTTGTGCTTAAGACAATATTTTGGATCCTGACTGAAAGTGGAAATTCTAACACTAGGTGAGAATTGAGAATGGCTCCTATGTATGGTTGTATTTGTGCTGTTTGCAAATGAGATTTTTGAAGGTTGACTAAACTCCAACTGGATTAGGAGAGTTAGACTTCTTAGAGTATATTGACTGGATAGGCTTGAGCGGTTTGCTTTTTGAAGCCAATCGTCAAGGTAAGAGAAGGATTTCATGTTTTCCCTTTGTACATGTGCTGCTACAGCTGATAGAAATTTGGTGAAGACCCTTGGAGCGGTGGTGACGCCAAAGGGAGGCACCTTGAACTGATTAGGTTTTTCTTGGAATAGAAAACGGAGGAACTTTCGGTGAGCTGAATGAATAGGTATATGAAAGTAGATGACATTGAGGTCCAGTGTGGTAATGAAATCTCCCTGACAGATGGGTTGTCATGGTATGACTTCCTGAAGGTTGACCAAGTGGAAATGTTCTGACAAAATGAATTGATTTAGTGGTCTGAGATCCGGAATGGGTGAGAGTGAGCCGTCTTTTTTGGGGATGAGGAAGTATAGGGAAAATACCTCTGTTCTTGAATTGGAAATAGATCTATTGCTCCTTTTATTAAAATAGCTGCTATCTCTTGTTTTAATTGAGCCTGGTGCTGAACAGAGAGGTTGTGTTTGTGTGGTGGGGTGGTGATGGGCTCCAGACAGTAACCATGTTGGATAATATCCAATACCAATTGATCAGTGGTAATGTTCTTCCATTGTGGTAGAAAAAAATGAAGACATTCCCCCTACAGGTGTTAAATGTTTGGGAAGAATGTGAATTAAGTCATTATTTGTGGTTGATATTGGGAGTGCAGGAGGTTTTCACGCCCACGTCCCTAAAAAATGTTCCCCCTATAGGATCCTCTATAGAAACCTCTAGAAGGTGAGGATTGCGTCTGACTTTTTATAGGAGGTTGCTGATTGTTAGGAATCGGGTTAGTCCCTTTGCTATGATCATGCCTTGACATCACATGACGAGGAAGTAGGATAAAAGGTGGTCCTACCTTTAGCTCGATGCTTGATATTGCCAGTGTTTGGATTCCTCCCCTGGTTGTTGGCTGCCGATTTTGTTGCTGGATTGAGAATTTCCCTGCTGTTTTGAAGCCCCTTTTTTTGATCGTTGCCTTTCTCACGGGCTCGTGAGAAAGTTGCTGTTTTCCCTTATTTCCCTTTTTGTCCCCGGCTTAGTTAGTGAGGTTGTGTTGTGTTCCCGGCGTTCCCTTCCCTCCGATGTCATTCTTTTAATTTTTCCAGCCTTCTGTTTTGTCTAGTGTGTTCGGGGGCCCCCGCTCACACTCGCGTTGCGTTAAGATGCTGTTCTCCCGTGTTGAGGAACGAAGCAACGCGGAAGTTAAACGGAGCTTCGGTGGTTCCAGCGCGTCTTTTGCTGGGACTGCTTTTGTTGCGTGTTTATCTAGGTTCCTGATCGATACTGTGACCTTATGCCCCTATTCGGCTATAAATCCATTTATTCCCTATATTGGCATAACCGTTCAAGTGCGATTTTCTGAAAAGTCATCTCTGGCCTCACACGAACAGAGCCACATTCCAGCATGACTCTCTGCTACTTCCTTTGCGACCAATTAGTGCAATGACAGAGCAGCAGTCACTATCTGATATTCCTAGATAACACTCCGAGTTCTTCAACAAGATAAAAACTTAGCAAACCTGGAAATCCCCGCTTGCTATGTTTTGATTAGTAATGGAACTCTAATGAGCAACTGATAACTATCACTTCCTAGTGACATCTTTAATTGACGTCTTATGTCCAGCAAACTTGCGTCAAACCCGGCACCTGTCAGGTATAAATATTACCAACGTTGCCTTAAGCAATGTTCGTTGCCTGTTGCTGATGCCAGCTGCCTGCATGACCCTGTGTTGGTAAATCTAGCACTCTGTCGCTGCAGCCTGCTATCCTGTGGTGGTGAAGCTGCTGATTACCATTATCGCCGCTACAGCGCGAACTATGGTGCAGTACGCTTAAGGAGCTGAACAGCCGTCCCTCTGCGAAGACATCCAGCAGATTCCAGCTGCCTGCGGACGCTGTCACCCCTCCTTCCTCGACGCGCTGAAGAGAAGCCGCTGCATTTCTCGTGCAGAGAAATCCAGTCCCGGCGCTTCCAGTTTACCCTCGCGGGTGACTGGGATATCGAGAGAGACCCCTGAAGGAGATACCAATCCTCCATCATTCTATTCAGAGGTATGGTGTTGACTAAACCCTTAGACGAGGATTCTTGAAGCAAACCTTGGCAAAACCAACTTAACTTAAAGCTACTTTCTTACTCCCCTTTCACGTGTTAGGCTTAGGTCAGGCACACTGGGGTAGGCTTAGTTAGAAGCACCAGTTGAGTATGTTAGCCTAATGTATATATGACTGTATATATGTTTTATTACTTTTAAACCATTGTATGGCTAAGAAACCATATCAATGCTTTTACAGTTCTATTTCGCAATCCTTATCTTACTGTACGTACTTTTTATAATAACAATTATTGCAATTGTGGCAATACATTTCTCTTGTACGAGAAGAAAGACTGTTCAATAAATGTTAACCTTTATTGATACACGCCCGTCTCTCTATTCTCTACATACCGTGAAAGTAAACTGCACTAGACTAACTGAGTGAAATCTATGTCTATTGTTTCACACGACCCTAGAGATCGACTCTTGATCTGAGGAGCAAAGTTGTCATGTTGCACGGTTGTTGGAAAACTGAATCCCTTCTTGTCTGTGCCAAGGAAGCTGATCACTTCCTATGCAGAGAAGAAAGTTTCCAGTGACCTCTGAGCTAGTTGGTAACACAACCCAATTAAGTTTAGCATAGTCAGTGGAGGCCTGGAATATAAGCAGTTCCACGTCGATACTACTGTTTGTTATTCCAATGCGCAGGGCCTAGTGGGAAACTAGGAACTACACTACATGGCGCCCTAACGTTTGGTAAGGCGATAAACTAACGCAAGACTTGTAGAGTAACTCAGTCGTGCATATTTCACACCCCTTTCTCCCGTAAATACTCCAATAGACGTCTGGAGTGGGTGAAAGGTTAAAATCCGCCCGACCTTAGTAGGAAGAGATTCCTATGTAAAGCTCTGGTTTATTCAACGTTGAAGGATACAGTGTTCCAAAATATTGTGCACCTAATCTTTGTCTCCTTGGAGACCTACTCTGCAAACCTCGCATTTTAACAATGCCAGAAAATAACGGAACCACTGGGGGCGCAGCAGATGCGACTCAGCAAGGTCCCGAATACACAGATCCGGATGCTATTATCATCCCGGTCCACTTAAGAAGATCTATAACGTTAAAACTTATAGAGAACGGACTGACACCTCAAGGTGGTACAGTAATTTTCGTGATAGAGGCTCACGAGTATCGGCAGACAGAGGTATTCTATTCATGGATAAACTTTCCAGCGGTAAACGCTATAACAAAAGAGTTTCACTATTACAAAATAGAGGAACCTCCGGGAGAGTACGCTCCTTTCGAGGAGATTGAAATCCCACTTAAATTTCAAGAGCACCTGCTCTGGTTTAATGGCGCCCTAAAACACAATGATCACATTACCAGGCTCGGTCCACTAGGTAGACCAGGAGCAACGTGGCCGGTTCTAGCCAGCTACACACCACATCCTGACATTGTAAAAATGTCTAGAGAAGAGCTGTTAGTACAGCTAAACACATTAATAAAAATACATAGGCAAGTAGTCCAATATGTAATGCGGACTGCAACAGTCCAGCCAGCTGTTAATACACCACAGCTGACCCCTCATCAGGGGAACACAAATAAAATTACACCACAGAACATACAGTCATGTCTTGGTAAAACACCCGTAAAACGGGAACAAATTCCTTTCTGGTTAGCACAGAAAATCACTCAAATAGAGGCAGTATTTCCTGATACTACTCCTATTGAGAAACACAGAATCTTGACCATCTGCCTTCCTATGGGAATCGCACCACACGTGGAGGACTGTGACACTTGGGGTACAGTCTTTGCTTCCATTTACACAAAAACACACGGTGTTCCGTCTATGGCGGTAATACCAGAAGTGCTAAAACAGATTCAAAATGAATTCGGTCCAGAGCCCGCTTTAAATCTAGGTATGAAATTACTGAAAGACTTCAAGCAGGTCACGGCTATATTATTAGCCAATATTAAAGGAGAAGCAGCATCTGTGGCGATCCGCCAGAAGTTGAGGGAAAGAGATATAAAAGATCCTGTTGAGCTTGCAAAAATCATAGAAAAATGCTATGAAGAATTAGGTAGAGACAGCTTGGGTGGAAAACCAGTTAAGCCCCAACTGCTCGAAAATCCTGAAAAATTATTTATTAAAAATAATTTAAACACTCCTAAAAAGAGCTGGGATGGAAATAAACAATCCACTCCCAAGGAAAAAGTTTTCCAGTCCAGAGGAATGTCTCCTCGACGGAGGGAAAGAACTCCGACTCGAGAACGCCAGTCTCCCCAACGGGAGCCCTCTGAGAAAAGATATAACCTTAGAAATAGGGATAATCTGAAAAAACCTGATAGATATCAAAGTATTGATACACGTCCCTCTCGATCTCTTCCACAGAATTCAGAAAGAAGAGGACGGTCAGACCCAGGAGAGCACACCAAGTCCAAAGACAAGGAACCTGCTCAAAATAAGAAATCTCAATTTCAGAAAAAGAAGGTAGCCAGTATTAGAGTAATCAACCATGCCGAGAATACTGAGGACACAGTTGAAAAACGGGGAGTGGGCATTGACAATGTTGGACAGTGCAGCAGAAATCAGTATAGCGCGCAAGATCTTGATGAGTCATCTGGAGACAGTGGACACGAATGAATACATTCAGGTTGAAACTGCCGACGCCAGGCTTAGCGAGCCCCATAAAATATACGAAATAACATTGCGTATAGAGGGTGATAAGACTAGGAAAATTAAGGGTCTATTTTGGGATAAGCTCTCAAAAGGCTATGATATTCTGTTAGCTGAAAAAGATTGGCCCCCGGAGTTTGTCAGGGAGTGCCCTCGTGGCGAAGAAGTGATTATGCCTGCCTTCTCGAATCACATTCCGATTCATAAAAAATACACATATGCAAGGAAATGGGCAGTGGCCCAGGCACCTGCATTGTATAAAAATCATGTAGGATGGGATGAGGACTCAACGCCTCACAAAATCCAATTAAAAAGTGAACCAACTGCCCAACGGCAGTATCCCATAAAGCAAGAAGCTAAAAAACAAGTCAGGGAGATCTTAGATCAACTTGAGTACCAAGGGGTGATTGAAACATGCACCTCTCAAATGAACAATCCTTTGTTTCCGGTCTCCAAGCCAGACAATTCATATCGTCTAGTTTTGGACTACAGACATCTTAATACATGTTGCAAAACGTTTGCAGTACAAAACTCGCATAGTGCAGCCCTAATGAATAACATAGTTAGGAAAAAATACAAAACGACATTAGACATTTCTAATGGCTTCTTTTGTCAAAACATTGCACCAGAAAGCAGATATTTGACCGCTTTCTCCGCATTTGGGTCGCAGAAAAAATTCTGTCGACTCCCACAAGGGTTCAAGAACAGCCCAGGACTATTCTCAGCTAGGGTAACAGAGTTACTACAAATCTATGATGATGAAGCATTGTCTTACGTAAATGATATTTATCTCACAGACGACGACTTGGATACTCACTTGAAAAGAGTGAACACCATTATACTTGGGTTCGCAGCAGAGGGTTACAAATTCAACTTTAAAAAGTCTCGAATTGCCCATCTGACAGTACTATTTTTAGGGTACGAATTATCAAGTGAAGGGAAAAGCCTAGCGGACAACTTCTTAGAGAAGTGCGCTGTACTCCAAGCTCCAAAAACGCTGAAGAATTTACAATCAATACTAGGTTTTCTGAATTTCGGAAGAACTTACATACTAAATTACGCAGAGAGGGTTAAACCTCTCTACGAACTAATTAAACCTGATTTAAAACAAATAAATTGGACTCAAAAACACACAGAAATTTTGAGATCACTGCAAACAGACATGTTAGCAAAAACTAAATTAGATACACGTGACAACACGATCGATCTTGTAATCCGAGTCATCCCAGGAAGATGCGGATTCACGTACCTGACCTCTAATGAGGGAGAAAAGGTACCTATTTCAATTAAATCTCACTTGTACACACAAGCAGAAAAAACATTCAGTCACACAGAAAGAACTGTGAACGCAGTGCAAATCGCATTAGCAAATGAACGAGAACTAGCACACGGCAAACGGATTAATATCCTTACAGCGGAATCCGCCTTCGAGGCGCTATTCAGCCCAGTAAACCTGCCTACAGTGTCACTGGATCCGAAATGGATACAGTGTATAGATTCTCTAGGAGCGGAAGACGTGGAATACTATTTCGCCCCGCAATTTGAAGAACTGAATGATTTAGAGTATGAAGAAGAATATCCTCTGCCAATCGAAATTCTGCCTCTCCCACAATACGCCTGTATAATCTATACAGATAGCTTTGTACAGCATTTCAACGTAGAGAGCAAATCCTACAATGCAGCGTGTGCGATCATTAAAGGTCGTTGGCTGTGCGGTAAATTCAGACCGAAAGTAACAAAAACTGAATCTGTAAGAAACTGTTCGGTTCAAAGAACTGAAATCAGATCTTTAAAGATGGCGCTCGAAAATGCAGAACGTGAATTCCCGACACTTATTTTTGCGTCAATTCTTACAACAATAAACTGCAGAGTTGGATCAAAAACGACTACAAAGATGACACAGGTGCCACAATAAAGCATAAATTGCTCTGGAAACAGGTAGCTCTTTTACACAAAGGACTACAAAAGACTCACGTGATTCACGCACAGAGTCTTCAACGTGATGGCGTTCACGTTGCAGGGAATTCATTGGCTAATACAGCCATAGCGGAAGCAACTAAACCGGCTTCCGTAGCCACAAAAAAGCGTACAGATAAGTACATAGACGGGGAAACCATGCTGGCAGTAAAAACGACCGTAAAAGGCGACTGTGCAGCACTACCCGTAAACTATCCACTCAATTATGCATACATAATCGATGCAAACTCCGTTCCTTTTGCTCGAATCCCTGGAGTGGGGGACAGAGTAATTCCAAACATGAACAGGAGAATATTTTTAATAGCAGACGCACACATGGGTTTGGGTCTAAGGCACAGAGAGATCAAGGAATCACTGACTGAATTACAATCAGTATTCTGGTGGCCGGGAATGAGTGTAGAACACCAAATATATGCAAACAACTGTGAAAACTGTAATAGGGATCGCAGTAGCGAACCTTGCTACCGGCTACCAATCAGAAAGAGCGTAACGCTGCCTACACCCCACCCTGCGTCCTATTAACAGTTAAGGCGAAAAGCACTTAAAAAAATGAGGCCTCCAGCGCTCGGCTGACGCTAGAACGGTTATAAAAGATTTGCGAGTCAATATCGGCACATACGCAATTACCACGTTCCATTCTGACCAGGGTCCTGCTTTCAGCTCTCGAGCCTATAAGGAGGCCATGGCTAGCATGGGAATTGGGTTGCGGTATTCTTGTCCGTCGCACCCCGAGGGAATAGTGTGGTAGAAAGAAAAAACCGTGACATAAAGCAATCTATAACAGCGAAGGTATTAGGTTCAGGCGCTGGGTGGGTCAAACATTTAATAAGTGTCCAGACTAGTCTTAACAACATGCCAAGAAATTCTCTAAAAGGTTTCAGCCCATACGAACTATAGTTCGGAATTAGAATGCGAGTTCAGGACCTCGATAGTCAGATGTCAGTGGTACAAGAAGAAACAACGCACTTTAATGTAAAAGACCGTTTGGCTGTTTTACAGGAACTGAATGAAACAAGAAAATCATTAAGCAACATAAAGTTAAAGCAACAGCCAAGTACCACTGACGAGGCACCACCCGCAACAGCCCCAGCAAGGCCTGTCTGGATTCCAAAGATTGGGGATCTAGTCAGAGAAAAGATCGCGGTTAAGAAGGAATTTGGGCCTTCTTACAGAAAAGCAGTACCTGTCTTAGCAGTCACCGGAACAAGATCAGTTGTGCTACCGCCCCTTGCTGGTAAAAAGGAGAACAGAGTCGTGTCCATCGATCTGGTAAAACCACAAGCATGTGGCCTATAATCAACAGTAGGCCCAGTGGACTCCCAAGAAACAACAGAATACCCAAACTTGCAACAATCCAAGAGGTTCAAACTGAAAGACTAATCACATTCGATCAGCCTGCAGTGCACAATGAAGGACTATGCAATAATGCCATGGAACTCGTGCCTTTTGAAACACAGATTGAAACAGTTCGTCAAGAAACAACACCAGTCTACAATGATGTGGCATCAGAAAGTGCTACCGAGAGACAGATTGAAAGAACAATCCCATCAATTGACAGAACTGCCTCTGGTTATTTCATCAACTTCGACAACTTCTCTGAAGATCAAAACGATCCCGAAGTGATGCCAGAAACAAAAAAGTCTTTTAAAGAAAAAGCAACGGAACTCTTTCATCAACTGAAGGAAATCTACCTTATTTCCCCTTGGCTAGAGTTCTGGTTCGGTCTAGGTGTATTTTTCCTCCTGCTTTGGCTCATCATGGTACTGTGCTTGGGAAAATTCATTGAAGGAAAATATATTACAATGGACACAGCAAGTCAGAACATCAACCTAGTCCTGAAACCACACAGATCATCCCACGTGAAGAAAAGAGAACTGTCAACAGTAAATGTCACAGCAATTCCAATACCTGGTGGGGTAGTATGGGAGAAAACAGACTATGAGATCTATGGTCCGGTCGAAATCCTGAAGTATCCTCATCAACTAAAGGTTTCCTTAAGTGACTTTTTGACACCTAGTACATTCTCTGATAATTGGGACTTTAACAGTATTAATGACATGATGTCTGATTTAGTAATGTCAGCTAGATTCGCAGATCAAGATTATTTACAAGGTTCATCTAGTTATGAGCAGTTATTCTGTTACACCCACTATGGGGATCATTACTTGCATAAATCTGCACAGCCTAGAAATGTTTTTATGTATAATCAATGGGAACATTGTTCTACACCACCTAAAAGCAGTTCTAAAGCATTTTTTGAGAAATTCAAATACTTCTCAGGGTTTAACACCAGTGATGCAAAAACGTTTTATTATAAACTGTTAGACAAAACAGGAATTAAAACGATGCTGACAAATTCTAAATTGATATATTCAGAAGCATTTTATGACAAAATGATGACATTTGGTTTTGATTATTGGAAAAATAATATTGAAACGAAAACAATTTGGGGTACAAAAGATTGGCAGGTGCAAGGCATAGAAGCACTATTTAGAACCTGCATGATACCTGAACAAATGTTATTTTTAAATGACCCAATACACCAAACATCTTGTCTTGGCCTAGCTAAGATCAAAGACCTTAAAACACCGTCTATACCGATGCCAATACCTGAAAATGCAACAGCTGATATTGAGTTAGACGTGTCACAAATTTTACATTTCAACAGAACACATCCTGATTGGAAAAAGTGGTTAATCTGGCCTACAGACACAAATAGCTGTCAAGATAGATTCCTGAATAAAACACAGGGGTTAAAAATGACCAGATTAGACCCTAGATACTCCCAGAGACAGCATCCAGGGATTATAACAACATACAGTGTAGGGAAACTCTGCCTAGAATGGCTAGCTACATCCACACTGGCTGAAATTAAGCAACACTTGTCTTTATTAAAAGATGGTGCTGATTTGCGCGATTTCATTCTTGGACCACGCAAACAGCGTCAAAAGCGTTTCATAGCGACCAGTATCTATGCTGCTTACAACGAGGCTTGGAAAGTAAAGCAAATTGAAACTGCTGAAAAAATACGAGAAATTGATCGTATTAATTTGGAGAAATCACTTTCTGTGGTAGACAATGGGTTAATGACTCTGTCTTCCAGAATATATTCGTTGGACAATATTGTATCCTCTGCCTTTGATGTGAGACAGATTTGCTAATGTTACAACATGGCCAGTCTCAATTACGCTCTATTATAGAATTAGGCTGGACGCTGCAAAATCTTCGTTCAGGCTATGTGCCTTGGCGTTTAATCAACACAACGTCATTATTTTCCAGTTTTAACCTTACTGATAAACAGATCAGTTTGGCACAGAAAGGAGCAGACTATACAATCCTGAGCATCGAAAAACTCGAGAGATTACCATTGACAATGTCAGAGAGTCCTGTCATTGAATGGATAATACACGGAATTATCACAATTCCGATAACAACTTTCCGATTTAAAAAGTGCCTTGAGTACATACCTGCTGGCCAGTATGAACAATTGGGTAAAGGATATGTAAAATCCGAATGGAAATTACCATACACTCATTCTTGCTATAGTGACAGCGACAAAAATGTATTTCTTAGTGGTGACAACTGTAAACACTCACTAAGCGGTATACTTTTGTGTCAGGGTATTAATTTACACGGAGCATGTGATGGAAATTCAAACAACCTTTCATGCCACCAGCTAGTCACACCTGCAACTCAGATAGAGCCCTTCTTTATGCAACTCGCAAACGGGAGTTACATTCTTAGAACGGATCACAGATGTTGTGGCCTGACGCCAGGGAAAAGTTATCTAGTACAAGTTACGTCCATGGTCAAATGTTGTATGCAAGCATTGTTCCCGAGTGGGCCTCCAGACATAGTGACTCCCCTCTGGCCTCGTCTGAATCTCTATTCTATACGAATTGATACATTAAGCAAAATGAAATCTGTACTTTTACAGACAACAGTGCCTATAACGTCATCTAAAGAGACGTATGATCTTCTAGTCGCAAGGACGGCTACTGAGGTTCATGACCTTTTATCAACAAATTGCCCCGTGCATTTCGTAGAAATGTTCAGCCAACTCCTTAACATGTCTAGTGCAACAAGCATCCCAGGCATATTTAAGACAGTCTTTACGGGACTGCTAACACTCTTCCAGGCAATTTTGGGAATCTTTCCTAATTTTGTGCACTCCATTTTTGGCGGCATACCACTATTTTTGGGACTCGTTGCAGGGATTCTATTTTTGACCCTCCTGCTACGTTATGGCAAGCCTCGGCTCAGACATAGCTCCCATGGGAATGGAAGAGACAATCCTAGCAATGCGCTACAGGGACAGGATAACTAACGTCCTCGGATTGGCCAGGCTGAGAGATCTAAACATGACCTGGTTCCTTTCATTCAGACCGATATGGCAAAATTGCATTTTACCTGTGCTACAGTGCATGCTTTGCGGCGATGAATGCGTGTTGGACATCTGTCTTTCACTTCCATCAGCAGTACCAATGGACGTCGATACTTTGCTCAGTCCAATAACGGCTCACGCATTGTGTTGTCCCCAGCGGCTACCAATCCTGATGACGGCATTCGTGGAGACTCCTGTACTACAGCCAAGTGGTAACAGTGGAGCGAGTGACAAAAGCAACATCATCCAGGTACAACGTTCTGTGAGCATTGCTGGTCCTGCCTTCGATGACAGCAATCATTCTCACACCTGCCAAGTTACAGCGCTATCTAATTTGGTTGAACTATCACCTGAATTTGTAGACCAATTCTTTGAGAGCCTGTCTGATACGATGTTCTCACCCACAGAGAAACAATAACTTTTTAAGAAGCTTTCCGACACACAGCGTTCCCATGAACTCTGAATTCGGCCTTCAGTTTTGATCAACAAAGACTGCAATAAGCTTTGGAACTCTATGTTTCCCCGTTCAAGCATTAAAATTTTGTTTTTTTGAATTGGACATTTTTAATAATTCACCTTTTTTGGCACGAACAATTCTTTGCTTAACGTAAAAACTATTCTTAGAGAACAGAAGCTTCACACTTCTATTTCTAAACACATCTAGAGACACAAACAACATTACACCAGCCTCTAGCACACATGTTATTACAATGCATTTTTATGTGATGATTTATCTCGCCTTTCTTCTGTCAGAGATACTTCATGTGTAATTCCTTTTGCATAATCGTTCATTGGTTTCATATGCAATAATTTTTTGAATGATTACTATGCTTTAAAAAACGTACAGTACCTAAATTCCATGTATTACAAGTACGCCTATTTCGAATGCATTTATGTATTTTGGGGTGGGCAATGTTACACATGCATCTGATTGCTTAGTTTTAGTAATTTTGATGGACATTAACACGTGGAGTGGGTGTTGCGTGTTTATCTAGGTTCCTGATCGATACTGTGACCTTATGCCCCTATTCGGCTATAAATCCATTTATTCCCTATATTGGCATAACCGTTCAAGTGCGATTTTCTGAAAAGTCATCTCTGGCCTCACACGAACAGAGCCACATTCCAGCATGACTCTCTGCTACTTCCTTTGCGACCAATTAGTGCAATGACAGAGCAGCAGTCACTAACTGATATTCCTAGATAACACTCCGAGTTCTTCAACAAGATAAAAACTTAGCAAACCTGGAAATCCCCGCTTGCTATGTTTTGATTAGTAATGGAACTCTAATGAGCAACTGATAACTATCACTTCCTAGTGACATCTTTAATTGACATCTTATGTCCAGCAAACTTGCGTCAAACCTGGCACCTGTCAGGTATAAATATTACCAACGTTGCCTTAAGCAATGTTCGTTGCCTGTTGCTGATGCCAGCTGCCTGCATGACCCTGTGTTGGTAAATCTAGCACTCTGTCGCTGCAGCCTGTTATCCTGTGGTGGTGAAGCTGCTGATTACCATTATCGCCGCTACAGCGCGAACTATGGTGCAGTACGCTTAAGGAGCTGAACAGCCGTCCCTCTGCGAAGACATCCAGCAGATTCCAGCTGCCCGCGGACGCTGTCACCCCTCCTTCCTCGACGCGCTGAAGAGAAGCCGCTGCATTTCTCGTGCAGAGAAATCCAGTCCCGGCGCTTCCAGTTTACCCTCGCGGGTGACTGGGATATCGAGAGAGACCCCTGAAGGAGATACCAATCCTCCATCATTCTATTCAGAGGTATGGTGTTGACTAAACCCTTAGACGAGAATTCTTGAAGCAAACCTTGGCAAAACCAACTTAACTTAAAGCTACTTTCTTACTCCCCTTTCACGTGTTAGGCTTAGGTCAGGCACACTGGGGTAGGCTTAGTTAGAAGCACCAGTTGAGTATGTTAGCCTAATGTATATATGACTGTATATATGTTTTATTACTTTTAAACCATTGTATGGCGAAACCATATCAATGCTTTTACAGTTCTATTTCGCAATCCTTATCTTACTGTACGTACTTTTTATAATAACAATTATTGCAATTGTGGCAATACATTTCTCTTGTACGAGAAGAAAGACTGTTCAATAAATGTTAACCTTTATTGATACACGCCCGTCTCTCTATTCTCTACATACCGTGAAAGTAAACTGCACTAGACTGACTGAGTGAAATCTATGTCTATTGTTTCACACGACCCTAGAGATCGACTCTTGATCTGAGGAGCAAAGTTGGCATGTTGCACGGTTGTTGGAAAACTGAATCCCTTCTTGTCTGTGCCAAGGAAGCTGATCACTTCCTATGCAGAGAAGAAAGTTTCCCGTGACCTCTGAGCTAGTTGGTAACACAACCCAATTAAGTTTAGCATAGTCAGTGGAGGCCTGGAATATAAGCAGTTCCACGTCGATACTACTGTTTATGTTATTCCAATGCGCAGGGCCTAGTGGGAAACTAGGAACTACACTACACTTTCGGCCTCGTTTTGAGCGGAAGTGACGTTTCGGGTCACTCCGCGAAGGCTGTGCTGGGTTTGTTTTGGGGATTTTCGGATGATTGTCCTCTGTTCCTGTCCTTTGGAGACTAAGTGAAGGGGTTTTTTTAGGCGGCGGTTTTTCATCAGCGTAAGACCTTTTTCCCCTCATTTGTTAAAATATATTTTTGAACTTTGCGGCGAAAGCTCCCCCCACTTACTGCATTTTACAATACACCATTGCAGTTAGAGGAGTGCTACTTACATGACGTGGAACTCCTTAACTTTACGAAGCAAAGCCTGCACAGTATAGCGGTAAGAGGGGTTGTTGAATGGGTAGTAAGGCATGATCATGGAGGGTGGGTGGTGTTAATATCTACAGTGATACATGAAGGGATTGTTTTGTCTCCCCTTATACAGTGGTGCAGAAGCGTAAAGAAAGAAGGGAGCTGTGTCCTTTTCATCGCCAAGGGTGGAAGACTTGGTGTCTCCTCAACATTACCACCCTCTTTTCGGGTCCATTGGTGCCCACATAGTGTTTCACCTGTGGGGGTACAAGGGGCAAGTAAAGGGGATTGATGCATGCTACGTTCCTGCAGTGCTTGGGCTGGTTTGAGTCTGACACTGATGTGTCCGGAGATGCATATCAAGCACCTTGCCTAAATGAAGGGAGGCATAAGAAACCACAAAATGTGCTGGTTAAAGCACCCCTCGGATTTTGCCACATCTGTGTCATTTATTTTTTATCAAGTGCTGCGCCAACTTGGAGCCCGAAGAGGTTTTACTTATCAAAAGGCAGATTAAGGACAACCTGTTTAACTTCTGGCTTACAACCAGACACCCTAAGCCAAGCTTGACCACAAAGTAAAATACTGGTTGTTATTTTGCTAGCCGCAATATCAGCTTCATCAAGTGCACATTTAATGGAACTGGGTGAAATTAGTTTTCCTTCTGTTACTAATTCCTGTCCCCTTTTCCTAAAATCTTGTGGGAGATGTTGGAGGAGCACCTTCATTTCATCCCACTGTGCCTTATCGCAGCGAGCTAATAGAACCTGGCTATTAGCTATCCTACACTGGTTTGCATATTGTGCTGCAACCCATCTGTCAGAGGATTCAATTATTTTGGACTCCTTGTCTGGTGGAGTAGCATCCCCAGTAGTTTGGGAATTGGCTCTCTTTCTAGCATTTGACAATTAAGAGTCTGGTGATAACCGACCCTTAACCCCTTAGCTGCTAGGCCCCCCCCCTTTGTGTTAAGCCATTTTTTGGGCTATTTGGGGTAGTTCGCGCTTAGGCCCCTATAACTGTTAGTACACATAAGGTAACCATGCGAGATTTTTTCAAACTAGACACCCAGAGGAATCCAGGAGGGGGTGAATTTGTGTGGCTCTCACCAGGTTCTGTTACCCAGAATCCCTTGCAAACCTCAAACTTTGTATAAATATAAGGTTTGCAGGGGATTCTGGGTAGAAAAACTTTGAGGAATCCACATAAGTCATACCTCCCTCGACTCCCCCGGGTGTCTAGCTTTCAGAAATGTGTGGGTTTGGTAGGCTTCCCTAGATGGTCGCCGAGCCCGGGGCCAAAACCCAGGAGCCCCCCCTTGCAAAATCAGGTTGTTTTGTGATAGGTAATTTGATGTCTCCACAATACATTTTGGGCCCCTGCTGGTAACGGGTACTTAGCCCACCCACACAAGTGAGGTACACTGGAAGACTTTGGGGGTAGGTGGAATTTTGTGGTTCCACGCAGATTTTAGAACGTTCCATCACAGAAAAGTGAGGGAAATGTTTTTTTTTTTAAACTAAATCGGAGGTTTGCAAGGGATTCTGGGTAACAGAACCTGATGAGAGGCACACAAGTCACCCCATCCTATATTCCTTTGGTGTTTAGTTTTAAAAAATTTACAGGTTTGCTAGGTTTTGCTTGGTGGCGGCTGCGCTAGTGCCCAAAATCCACAGGTAAACACATTGCAGAAAAAAAGTCAGTGTCTAGTGGGCTTTCAGCCACCGTGAGGGTGGGGGTTAGTTGCCCCAATACCCCTCCAAGGTGGAGTAGAAGGACAGTGGCTATATTTTTCGTGTGGTGGAGTCATTGGTATGCCCATTCTAGGCAATCCCCATCCACACGTATAAAAAAGCCATTTTAATCTCTGGTGCATAGTGGGCAGAGCAGGGGCTATTTCCCCTATCTGCCACCGGGGGGAGGGGGGGGGGGGGGGGGGGTTGTTCAGAAAGAATGTGGCAATTTGTTTTGGGGTGGGGCTTTGGCTTGCCCATTCTGGGTATCCCCCGCCACTATGTAGAAATTGATATAATATGCCTACCGGGGACAGCCCCCAACCCTATTTAGAAAAAAAAGGACTGGTGCCTAGGGGCTTCTGTTCCCTGGGGGCAGATCAAGGGCTACTGCACACGAATCCCTGGCTTCTAGTGGGCTTTCTGCTCTCCCACACCCACCCCTGGGTGCAGATTAGGAAATCCCTGGCTTTTAGTGTGTCTTTCAGCTCCCCCGGGGGTCAGAAAAACTCTAATTTTGTTTGGGGGTGGAGGGGGGACATTGTCATGCCCATCTTTGGCAGCCCCAATCCCTATATCAAAACAAAAAAAATCCCTGGATCTAGTGGGCTTTCTGTCGCTGCCCTAACCCCCCCTCCTCCTCCTCCTCCCCCCCCCTCCTCCTCCCCCCCCCCGGGTGGGTCAGAAAGGCTGGAATTTCTCAGGGGGGATTGTCATGTCCATCTTGGGCAGCCCCACTCCTATAGCAATATAAACAAAAAATACCTTGATCTAGTGGGAAGAAAGACTGAAGTGACCCCTCCCCCACCACAAAATTGGGGGAGCAAAGGTCCTTGACCAACGGCCCGCTCCCCCTCCCTGGTGTCTAGTGGGTGGATCCCTGTTTGGGGATATCTCTCCTGGGGCGATCTCAAACAGGGATCAACTAGGGATTCTCCCCTTTCCAATGATACCTCTCTTGACTTTCTATGTGCTCTGAGGACTGAGATAGCATGTAGAAAGCGAAACTGAAATTAGCCTATTGGCTCATTTCAGTTTCTACAAAATTACGCCGGCGCAACGGGGACGCTGATCGTCATTTCACAGAAAACAGGAGAACAGCCTTGGGAGCTGCTGTTGGGGCGAAAAGGAAATCCCTCTGGTGCCAGCACATGAGCGCTGTGGCTCTGGACAGCTCCCGGCCGTCCAGAGCACTGAAGGGGATAATGCATATAGGGTCTGAAGGTGTAGCCTTGTACTTTTTGTCTATTCTCTGTGTGATAATGCGAGCTCTAAAGAGATCTTTAAAAATGTCATCAGCATGACAAAGAACTCCCTCTAATATTGGTAAATAATATTATTAAATTATTAAGTCTCAAACAGGAAAACATCACCAATGGGATCTTTATGAAAAGGGACCAGATGAAAGGCTGCTACCCAGCAATTACATTTTGAAAACCTAAAGGCATCATCCGGTGGTGAGGGCTGTGGACAGCGGTTAGGATCAGTATTGTCCTGTGGCTCGACATCATAGTCTTTCCAAGAATCTTGAGGTTGTGGATGCGCCAACAGGTAATTATCAGTAACCTCTATATGAGAAGGGGATGATGGGGTGAAATGTCTTCCTCATTTGACTATGGTGAAAAAAGAAGAGCTGGTGTAGTAGGCTGTAATGGGCTCAAATGTATGCAAGGTTGTGTATGACTAAAGTCTTTGTTTATTTGTTTTTTAAGAGGGGGTGGGGAAGTGTCCAAAGCCTCTTGAAAAGACCAAGCTTTCTTAGAAACTTAAGGCTTTGCTGGCTGAACAATAATATTTGTACCAGGCTGTATGTGCAAAGTTTTCTGTTTCAGATCGGGTTTTTCGGACATTCCCTCGAGAACTGGTTGAGGAGACTATTTCGATTTGACGGCAAACGTTTTGGGCCAGAAAGGAAAACATTTTGGTCAGGGAATGTTTTACGATTTCAGTGCCTGTTCAGAATAAATAGGTTTATTTTGTTTCTGTTCGAAGTCTCCTGTTTTGGAGATTAAAGTCAGATTTTTCGGAGGCTCCTGCTGAAAGCCGATCTTTCAATGCCAAACCAGAGGGCAGGGCTTCATAAGATATCTTATGCAGTGCAATGGTGGCCCTAGAACAGTTTTATCAGTGGAGGTAATTTTTAAGGTTTCAGATCATGGGCCGGAGTACTCACAATTTATGATCTTGGAAGGATTCCACCATCTCCGAATATTGTTCTTGGTCGAAGTCAGAAACAGAACTGTGTATGAAGATGGATCCTTCTTGGGCTGTGGACACTTCTTCATTTTGATAGTCTCGCAAACTGAAGCTGTCTGGGTGTGTCATTGGTGTTTATGCGCTGCATCTTGAGACAATGCGCATGTCAGTAGCGAAGAGTTTTCATGGACTGGAACGATCTGCAAGCCTCACACGTACTTTCTTGATCAGGCAAGATCTGTATGAGGATATTTGGAGTGGCACTGCGGACAAACTAAACCGAGTGAGGTCAATTAGCAGCTCATTTTCTTGGAGAGCTGTTAGACGGAAAGATCGACCTGAGCATAGCTCGTCGGTCGAGGAGGCGATCTGATGATCCCAATCCATTGAAATTTCTTGATATGGAGTATAAACTACCTGATGGAAACAATACAGTCGAATTTAGAAGACTATCTAACCGAATGGAGGACAAAAACGGTCTTGAACCGGATGTGTGACATCATCAACAGTGCATCAGCAGTGCACTGCGAGGCGAGAGTTATAGTTAGCTCAACTAACTATAACGGCTGAATTTCTCTGGTTTTGTACAAGTGAAGAACAAGTTACTTACCTTCGGTAACGATATATCTGTAAGAAACATTAGTTAGTGTTAGATTCCTTACCTTAGAATATCCCCAGGCGTCAGTCTGGATCCGGAAACTTTTGCGTAGCAGTACCCCTGCGCGTCGGTAGGCGTCGTCTGCAGGCGTCCCCTGCGGCTCCGCGTCCGTCGTCGGTGTCGTGCGCCGTGATGGTTTTGTACAAGTGAAATTCAACTACCTATAACGTCCCTGAAACCTGTGGGTTTTTTTCAGTGAATTTCTAAGGTTTTTTAAATGCTCATTTTAAACTATAACGTCCCTGAAACCTATGGTTTTTTGCAATTAATTTCAAAAGCTTTTTTAAATGCTAATTTATAACTATAACTATTAGTCGCCTTTGCAGAGTGGTGCAGAAAGAAGGCTGGGCCTCCCACCAGCGCCCAGGAATTCTGCTGCGTAGGACTTACAGGAGGCACCAGGAGGGCTTCTTGGCAAAGTCCCTCAGGAGTAAAGTGGACTTCATCCCCAAACCCATAGTGTGCCAGGAGGCGCGTTTGCAGAGTGGTGGAGAAAGGGGGGGGGGGCGTGTCCTCTGAAGACTTCTTAGCAATACCACTATGTGGAACTTACTGGAGCTAACAGGAGGGGTAGTTGGGCCCCAAAGACGTCCTTGGGGGCTAACTACCCCTCCTATTACCTCCAGTAAGTTCCACACAGCAGCATTGGGAAGTTCTCATAGCAGGCTATGCCCCCTTTGCCCACCGTTCTGCAAACGCGCTCCCTGGCGCACGCTTGGATGGGGACTAAAGTCCCCTTAGATGCTGGGGGTCCTTAGGGGCCAATTAGCCTACCCGACACCTCCAGTAAGCCCCAGATAGTGGGATTGCTGAGAGGTAGACACAGGCCACACCCTCTTTCTGCACCACTTTGCAAACAGGTTTCCTGGCGTGCTCTTGGTTGGGGGATGAAGTCCCCTTGCCTTCTGGGGGTGTCCTTTTATCTCTAGTAAGCCCCACACAGATGGATTGCTGAGAGTGGTCCGGGGCCACGTCCCCTTTTTACACCACACTGCAAACGTGCCTCCTGGCACACTGCTGTTCGGTGGATGAAGTCCACTTTAGCCCGGACGTCCTCAGGACACAAGAGGACCTCATTGCCCCGCCAGCAGTGCGCCAAGAGGCATGTTTGCAGAATGGTGTTAAAAGGGGCATGGCCTCCGGCCACTTCTCAGCAATCCCACTGTGTGGGGTGACTGGAGGTACGTGGTGGGCTAGTTGGCCCCTAAGCACTCTTAAGATTCTAGGGGACTTAATCCCCAAACCCGGAAAACGCCAGGAGGCGCATTTGCAGAGTGGTGCAGAGAGGGGTGGGGGCCTACGGCGAGATGCCAGCTTTTCTTTTCTTTTTTGTTAGAAGGGGGCTGTGTGAACCCCCCTCCCTTAATATTATGTGGGCCCTGGGGACCCCATCCGCCAGGGCCTGAGACAATTTGTTTTTTTTGTTCATTTTTTTAAAGCACGCTGTACCCCTCCCATGGCCGATTTCGGCAAATGGAGCGAAAGCAGGTACCCTACTCTCTCTTCCATGAAGCAAAGCAGTGTTTGCTGTGACAGGGTGGGAGCCGTGCTCTGATAGCAAACTGCAATGTCCCAGGGGTGGACACCCCGGGATATTTCTGAAGCCAGCCCTGGGGGAGGGGGGCGGTCCCTAGGGCCAAACGGCCCCCCTCCCATCATAATTAAAGCCCCGGGGAGGTGGTGGTCCCCGGGGACAGGGGCATGCAACAAACCCCCACCCTTTATTTATGTTTGACCCAGGGAGGTGGTGGTCCCCGGGGCAGTGTGGGGAGGGGCAGGAGCCCCCTCCCCAACACTTTGCTTATAAGAATTAAAGCCCCGGGATGGTGGCGATCCCCGGGGCAACGTGGGGGTGGCCCGTGAGGCCCTGCACACATTTTATTCTTAAGCCTCAGTGAGGTGGCGGTCTCCCGGGCTGCGGGGGGACCACATGCCCCCACGAGGCTTCCTCAAATTGTAATTACATTGCCCCCAAGGCTTAGCCCACATGGGGGATTATTAAAACAAAGCACGGGACACCGTGCTTTGTTGGTTTTTTTTTTTTTGGTCAGATTCGCGCACCCTACGTGAATCCTGTCGAAGAAAAAAATGCGTTGTTTGTCCCTTGGGGTCCCTGAGCAGGCCTCGGGTCAGGGTGTTTCTACCCTGCCCCCTTATCTTGTTTTTTCACCTCTTTTCTTTTGGCGCAGTTCTTTCACCTCTTTTCTTTTGGCGCAGTTCTAACAAGTCACAATATGGCTGCTAACACTTCTGGGTATGAAGTGTTGGCAGCCAATCAGAGACAAGCTCGTGATTGGGAGGGTTCGCGGATCCACCAAGGTCACCAGGTATTTAATATTTTTTATTTTTCAATTTCTCAGGAACGACTGAAATAATTTACACCACTTAAAGCAAAGAGTGCACTCTGGACAAACAGCTACCTCTCTGCCAAATTTGGTTTATTTGCGTTTAGCAGTACGGGCTGTAGCTGCAACATAAGTTTCCTATGGAAATTAACATGGAGAAAACGTGTTTTGGGCCCCCCTTTTTTCTCGGCACTGCTTGACGAATCACCCTGAAACTTTCAAGACAGGAGCTGACCGAAGAGCCCCATTACATAATGGCAAAAGAAAAAACGCTTTTTTAATAGAAACGAGGTCCTAACTACAACTACCTACTGGCGAACGCCAGTGGGTAATATATATATCTCTCTCAATATCTATTGATCGATCAATTGATCGATATATGGTGTAACAATAGGAATAGTTCTCTTCAAATTGCCATGTATGCAGATAAAATCCTTCTGTCCCTTTCAGATATTCATGTGTAAATTCCTCAACGAATGGGGTGGCTACATCAGTATAGAGGCATCAGTATAAAATAAAGTAAAAAATTCACAAGTCCATTATTTGTCCACTATCTGAGATATGGAGGTGGAGCTAATTAGATTTTTCCCATTAAAGTGGACATTACAGTGTCACACATCTATGGATTCAAATGAAACTATGATTCAGTAATATAGTTAAATTAGGAGTTGGGTCCTACAAATGTCAGTTAAGCCTATGAATACAAAATCATTTACTTGTCCGATATCAGAGCTGTATAGTCTACTGCATGACAATCTGGGTAGATTACACTAATGGAAGGCAGGTTAATTTTATCTGTGCTTTCAAGGGTGCAGGGGAGAGGACACATTTTCAAGCATCCCAAACTACTTTGAGATTAGAAAGATTTGCTGGCTATTATCAATCGGATATATGGTACGACTCTATCCAGTAGCTGCAAGGTTAGTAGGTCCTGCTATATTCCGAGACGGGTCAAAATATATCTCAAAAACACTGTACGGTAGGAATGGGGAAACTGACCAAATGCAGTGTTCTCCCCTGCTTTATTTTTAAATTTTCTTAAAAATATTTAACAAAAATAATTAAATCTAAGAGGACCCAAATAATTGAGAAGAAAATTGGCTGTCAATATTGTGTTCCGGAGCCAAGGTATTTTTCAAAATGCTCATCGCAATGCAATATTGGATCATGAAAATATAATGTTCAATTACTCAGATGGCCCCCTGTATCCCAGTTGTGTGCCACTTCACTGTAGGCGTTCACTGAAGGCATGTGTTCAATCACCTTGACTGTGTCTTGCTGTGAGAAAACCTTACATTATTAGGATTCCTACAGGAAATAATTTCTATATTCTGGCCAATTTTAATCTGCACAAAGTATCCATCTATTTTGGTGTTAGACAAAGGAGTGTCCTTGCTTCAACACGTTCTACAATATTTTAAGCGCTCTAAATCTTGTCTTATGGAATTAAAACATTTGCCACTTGATTTTGGTAATGTAGAAGTCCTAGAAATGTACTACACAGATGATTTGCTACTCTGCAAACAGACAGTGCTCCCATTAAAACTTTAGTTTGATATGTTGGTCAAACTACGCACAGAAACAGACACACGCGCGAACCCATCTTCTACGCCAGCGACAACATCACCTTCAGCGACACCTCCAAGCTCCTTTGGACTGACCACCACTGGGTCCACTTCTTCACCAAACCCACCATACATGACCACCCCACTGCTACCATCGCAGAAGTTGGAACAAGAGCACCGAAGAACTCACAACCTCCCTCAGCAAAACCCCACCACTGACATTTGCAGATGCTAATACCTCAGCACATAACTTTTATCGATTGATCTCCAACTGCGCCAACACACTAGCTCCCCTCAAGAAAGCTCATGGCAAGCGACACTCCAGGAAAGTCAGCTGTTCTCTCCCGCCCTACATAAGTTCTGGCGCACCTGTAGGCAGCTCAGGAAGAGCTGGAGGAGAAGCAAGACCCCAGAAGATCACTCAGCATTCATAACCGTTTTCACTGCACACCACCACCTCAGTGGAACAACGAAGAAAACAGCCCTACCAGAAAAGATCAACGCCAATGACCTCACTAGAAAATAACTTTTCACTGTGGTCAAAGAATTCGCCAAAACCAACACAGAGATAGCAGACATCCCACCCTCCCAAGACCTCTGCAACCACATCAGCACCTTCTTCCACTGCAAGATTAAGGAGCTCTACAACAGCTTCGACAGCCTTGAGACCCAAGACCCTCTCACCCCACCAACAACCACCGAACAACACCAAACCCCAGCAGACCCTGCTCAGCTGGACTCCCCTCATCGCTGACGACACCCTCAAGATCATGAAGATCACCCACTCTAGAGCACCCTCGGACCTCTGCCCACACCACCATATATTTAACGGAGCCAGCACCTCCATCGCCCCCGAACTCTGTGATACCATCAACTGCTCCATCAACTTAGCCACCTTCTCGGAAGACTGGCAACACGCAGAGATCAACCCCTTGCTGAAGAAACCCTCTCAACAACGCACACAACTGCAAGGAACTCTTCAACATCGTGAAAGAGCTCCCCAACCCCAACGCCGGAAACAACGACATCACCCCATCGCAAGACCTCTGCAACTCCCTCGCCTCCTACTTCCACAACAAGATCGCGGACATACACAACAGCTTCAGCACTCAACCGACGCACGCCACGACCGAACCACCGCCCTTCACCACCACCCTCCGCGCCTGGACTCCGATCAGCATCGAAGACACCGTCCACATGATGAACTCCATCCACTCCGGATCTCCGACCGACCCCTGCCCTCACCACGTCTTCAACAAGGCCGACGCTGTCATCGCACCCCACCTGCGGGACATCATCAACACCTCCTTCGACACCGCCACCTTCCCGGAGAGCTGGAAGCACGCCGAACTCAGTGCTCTACTAAAGAAACCAACAGCGGACCCCACCGAACTCAAGCATTACCGCCCCATCTCGCTCCTCCTGTTTCCAGCCAAAGTCATAGAGAAGACCGTCAACAAACAGCTGGCCGCCTTCCTCGAGACGAATGGATCCCTCGACCCCTCACAGTCTGGCTTCCGAGCCAACCACAGCACCGAGACCGCCCTCATCGCTGCCACCGATGACATCCGAGCCCTGATGGACAACGGCGAAACAGCGGCCCTCATCCTCCTAGATCTCTCCGCGGCATTCGACACTGTCTGCCACCGCACCCTAGTGCAGCGCCTCAGCAACGTCGGAATCCAGGAGAAGGCACTGGAATGGATCATCTCCTTCCTCGACGGAAGAACACAGAGAGTCCGTCTACCACTGTACAAGTCAGAGGCCACCGAACTCATCTGCGGCGTCCCTCAAGGATCCTCGCTGAGCCCCACCCTCTTCAACGTCTACATGATCCCCCTCGCGGCCATCGCACGCCAACACAACCTTAACATCATCTCCTACGCTGACGACACCCAGCTGATCCTCTCCCTGACCAACGACCCCGCCGCCGCCAGAGCCAACCTTCACGAAGGGATGAAAGACGTAGCCGAGTGGATGACGACCAGCCGCCTGAAACTGAACTCAGACAAGACGGAAATCCTCATCCTGGGCTCCTCGCCCTCCACCTGGGACGACTCCTGGTGGCCCCCCGCCCTGGGCACCGCACCCAAACCGACAGACCACGCATTCAACCTGGGCTTCATCCTGGACTCCTCCCTCTCCATGACCAGACAAGTCAACGCCGTCTCCTCGTCGTGCTTCAACATCCTGCGCATGCTACGGAAGATCTTCCGGTGGATCCCCACCGAGACCAGGAAGACGGTCACCCAGGCCCTCGTCACCAGCCGACTGGACTATGGCAACGCCCTCTACGCCGGAACCACCGCCAAGCTCCAGAAGAGACTCCAGCGGATCCAGAACACCTCAGCCAGACTCATCCTCGACATCCCACGACACAGCCACATCTCTGAACATCTGAGAGACCTGCATTGGCTCCCCGTCAACAAAAGAATCACCTTCCGTCTCCTCACCCACGCACACAAAGCCCTACACGATCAAGGCCCGAGCTACCTCAACAACCGCATCAACTTCTACGCTCCCAAACGCCACCTCCGATCAGCCAGCCACGCCCTCGCCGCCGTCCCCCGCATCCGAAGAACGACATCAGGAGGAAGGTCCTTCTCCTACCTGGCCGCCAAGACCTGGAACTCCCTCCCGACCGACCTGCGCCTGACCCAAGACCACCTCTCCTTCAGGAAGAAGCTCAAGACCTGGCTGTTCGAGCAGTAGCAGCACCCCTCCCCCCCCCCCCCCCCCCCCAAGCGCCTTGAGACCCTCCGGGTAAGTAGTGCGCTCTATAAATGTCTCTGATTGATTGATTGATCCTGATCCAATGGACGTCACAAACTTCAGACCCATCTCTCTGCTCCCCTTCCCAGCCAAGGTGATCGAGAAGGTCATCAACGCCCAACTTTCAGAGTTCATCAAAGCGAACCACATCCTGGACCTTCCTCAATCCGGCTTCTGAAGCAATCACAGCACTGAGACCGCCTCCTTACCGCCACAGATCACGTTCGCACCCTTCTCGACTAATCTGAACCGAAATTGCAGCCCTCATCCTCTTCTACCTCTCGGCGGCCTTCGAAACAGTCTCCCACCGCATCCTATGCACATGACTCCACGATGCTGGCTTTGGCGGTAAAGCCCTAGAATGGATCTGCTCCTTCCTCACTGGCCGAACTCAGACTTCCAACACTGATTCCCCCTTCGTCTTCTACTCCGATGACACAGCTGATTCTTTCACTCACCAACTAACCTATCAAACCAAGAACTTCTTCCACGATGGGATGAAGGCTGTCACCACCTGCATGAAGGACAACTGCCTCAAGTTCATCTCAGAGAAGACTAAAGTCCTCATCCAGGGCTCAGACCCCCCCCCCCCCCGATCTGCCTGAGGCGTCTCTTGGTGGCCCACAGCACTTGGAAACCCCAATACCCACAGACCACACACAAAACTGGCATGATCCTGAACTGCTCGCATACCATGAACCGCCAGATCAATGCCATCTCATCATCCTGCTTCTCCACGTTTTGCCAGCTCCAAAAGACCTTCAAGTGAATCCTCACAGATTCCAGAAAGACTGTCACCCATGCACTGATTAGCAGTAGACTAGAATACGGCAGCACAATCTACGCCGGCATCACTCAAACTCCTGAAGAAACTTCAGAACATTCGTAACACATCTCTTCAATAGGTAGGGATGACGGCACTATTCTGAAGAAGCAGTAAAGATAACTGGAGTTCACATTATGCCTAGGTGGACAGATTAGTTATCAATAACGCTGGTGTAGCTATTTAAACTGAGCAGCGGTGCCTAGTTCCTAAGGCTATTACATTTTAAAAGTGACCATGGTAGGAATATTATGCTTCTATGTATGGAATGGTTACATATAATGTACTTATTGGTTTTAACATTTAAAGTTAGGCTTTTAAACTGGGTAAACAAAACGAGGACGAAGGTAAGTAGCTAGCAGTTGATTCTGACTTATGAATATTAAAAAAATAAGAGTTCACTAAAGGTATTAGTTTTACAAAGAACACGTCCTGCATTACACAATTAGTACTAAAATGTACACTTAAATTGAAAAGAAAATGAACGTGGGGGGGTTTTAGTAAGGGGAACTTATAAAAAGGAGAAAGCTCTAGCTCGAGTGAAAGGAACTCGCTCTCTAGTAAAGTTAAACACTATATGGGGCCCTCTAGTATAGATATATAAAGCTTAGACTTCGCAAGTGCGTAATATATAATTTGATGAGAAACCTCCCGAGAAGGAATTGGAATTTGTCAATGATGTGATTTACACTTTACTTTAACGCCTCTCTTGGAAACGTTTATATATTTGTCTTGATGTACTTTTTAATGAAGACTTCTCTTATTTAATTTGTAATGTTGTTCCCTTGCACACAAAAATATATAGAAAAAGAAAAAAAATATAATGAACGTGGATCAGTCTTAATCATTTACTTACACTGGAAGTGGTGGAAGCTTGAAATGGCTAGCGCTGCAAACAATCACAAGTTTCTCCAATACAGCAACTGATTCACTTTAAAAAGTGTTGTACTTATGGCGTGGCTCAGGCCACTCAGAACTGATATTTTCAAAATGAAAGGCAAGATTGTGATATTGTATTTATTGACTATGTACTCTTGCCTACAATGTGAGTTTAACAATTGTACTCAATTGTTTCATCATAGTAACAGTTGGAATGTTGGTATTAAAATTGAGTCGCTTCTCATGCATGTTTAAGCACTCCTATAGACAATACAGAATATCTGCTTTAGCAAAATTATATTGCATATATCATAGGTACGATTGCATGTGAAAGGAATGCAGTCTCTAATTTCAGTAACTGCTTGGCAACCCACTGAACAGTCACAATAGAATCAAGCTTCGCAAACTGTACATCAATCAAAGCAAATCTGCTCTAACTGCAAAACACATTTTTGTAACGCTGGCGGCAACTTGAGGAAAACGGGATTTAGCTCAAAATATTTCTGTATGTCATCTTAAGATATTTAGAGGCAACAGATGTGGGCTAAAAACTACCTACACATGTGCATGCGGCTACGTATACAAAATGCTCTAACAAATGTCCCCAAAACACATTGATGGAAATGCAATATATTGGCTGGAAGAAGGAATGTGTACAATGTTCTAAATCAAAGATACATTTCCTGCTAACTGTGGGGGGAGGGGGAATGGATGGTCAAGGGGTTCTGGGATTATGACATACGCTCTTCAAATCTCTGAAAAAACGTTAGTTTTTTTACAGCACATCAGTTCAAGGTTTAAAAGTAAAATAAATTGTTGCCCATAAAGTATTTATACCAGATTCTCTAGCAGTGATCTAACAATGGCTGCTACCCTTTAAAAGCAACGTGTTTATTCCCAGCAGCTTTATTTATACAAACTGCAGTCCACTAAACTTATAAATGAGTTTGTCTCCATCGCTTGGCAAGCTTAAGGGGTTTTCAGTTTTGACCTGTTCAGCGTTTATCTCAAAACATCCCCCCTTACAATGGAGCTTTATTCTGGACGGTGTGATGTAGATTTTTTGCGGTTGTCTTTCTTTAAAATTTTAACTAAGGGTGCCTGAAGATTTAAGCTCCCTTTTCTGAAATAAGTAATACAAATTTTAATTTGCCTAAAAAATGTTAATCACTTGTCCTCTTTTTCAAGGTCCACATTTAGGAGAGTTAACAATTTACTTTTCAAGTTTATTACTATGCTTACTTAAATTCCAGTCCGATATTGTATCGTCATCATTAAGTTCATCATCATCATCGTCATCCTCTTCAATACCGTCTTCCTCATGCTGCTGAGCGACAGTTCGGGATCGATGAAAACGTGGCCTGATGTCCTGTTCACTATCAGGAACTGCTTCATCCTCTTCAACGTCACCCTATAAAAAGACACATACTAAACTTGAAGTAACAAAGATAAATAATTTCACAAAAAACTGTACACATCCGAGACACCAACACCACACATTTTTCATTTGGAGGGGGTGAGAGGTGGAGGGGGGAGCTTCTGTTAGAAATGTCAAAATGTAAGTTTCTTATGACAATCATCTCATAAGACCATTTACATAACCTGATAAAGTAAAAAAAACAACCAATTAACAAGAAAATGTACTTTAACTGCTATTAAAAACTGACCTCCGTAGATTGCTACATCCAATGCCTTCACTGAACTAATGCGATCCTTCGCTGAAAGT
This sequence comes from Lissotriton vulgaris, assembly GCF_964263255.1. NCBI lineage: Eukaryota > Metazoa > Chordata > Amphibia > Caudata > Salamandridae > Lissotriton > Lissotriton vulgaris. Next base: position 540,809,203 of record NC_141689.1, read on the forward strand.
CTTGTTAATGCTCAGTGGTGTTAAAAATAAAAGGCATAACATTTTCTGACTCATAAACATGCTCTGGCAAAGCATTTGTTCTTCTCTTTTTGCTTTGACAAGGATTCTTTTTGACACTTTCCAGAATCAGCAAAACTAAAATCTGACGTTCATTATCGGCAATAGCCATCTTAATTGCAGAAAAAAGACACCACAATGATACGCGTCATCAGGCATGTGCATCTAAGCAAAAATGAAGCTGCGACGGCAGTTTACTTTATTTTACATTTACCATTCCAAGATCTCGTACACCCATCTTAGAGAGGTATTTTTTTTTTTTAATGACAGGTGTAATGACTCACGCAGGGGAAATCAGAACGGACCATGGAACCTTCTAACTACCAGCACCTAGCCTATTGTCCCTCCATCAATCTTGTCCCCCCTTATACTAGCTGGGGTCTGTGTGCACACTGTATAGCACCCACTGTCACAAGGCAGTCACAGCCTGTACTGTGTGTAGAGTCAAAAAATGTTGACTCTACACGCAGTTATTTTTCTGCAAAGAAGTCTTCTCGAGTCATGAGGTAGCTTGACTCTACCCCTAGCTGGTAATACGCATGAGAATCAGCTCCACTGTTAGATTGTTTTCCACATGAAGTGTGAGGGTGGAGATAGATTGAAGTGATACATAAGAGTAAGATATGACTATGCATGAAAAGTAAGAATGGCCACTGGAAAAGCCAGAGGCTTCCAGGAGGAGGGTGGGAACATGTGAATCTACTGCATTACATGCCACAAACAAATGCTTACCAGGTAAGCAACCTTTTCTGTTCAAGGCATGTATGGCTGTAGATACACATGCTGTGCATAAACTGTAAGGCAGTCGTACCATAAACGGTGGCTAGACTGTGGATGTTAAAATATACTGAAAAAGCGTATGGAGTACAGCCTGTCCAACATTGGATTGTTGGTGTGCTAGTACATCCACACAACAGTGTTTTGTGCAACGATGTAGTATAAACCAGGTAGCTGCTATGCATAGGCCCGCTATGGCAATGTTCCCCGAGGTCCACCTTTTTAGGTTTCGCCTAAGTGAGAGCTGCGCTGCGCAGCTTTACACGAAGGTGAAAACCTAATGAGAATAATATGTTGGTAGGGAATCCGCCCCTCTGTTCCATTGGCTAGCTCCATAAATGGAGGCTAGCCATTGGAAGAAGGTGAAAACCTAATGAGAATAATATGTTGGTTGGGAATCCGCCCCTCTGTTCCATTGGCTAGCTCCATAAATGGAGGCTAGTCATTGGAACAGAGATCTGTCCGTCATGGCCGTACCAGATTCGTGGGCGTTCCCGCGATTTCTTCCTTCTCCGCCCCTCTGTGCGCGTCATCTCGGCGGTGGGCGGAATCCTGCACTAACCAATGGAGCCGTTACAAGGCGGAGGTAGGTGCGCAAGACGCAGATACTATTTATTGAAGCCCAGGCACAGACGGCGCTTACGTGCAGTTGAAAATGGAATGACCGGGCGCCATGCCAGAAACCTGCGGTCTTAACATCGCGCTGCACCCAAGCCCCTCAAATCCAGTCAGGCAAGATCAAAGCGGCGCTGCCCGGACTTGGAAAAACATTTCCAGTCGCGTGGCTATACTGTCTTTCAGGAGGTAATTCGCGCCGGGAACGCACGCAGCTCGGATTGCCGGGGCGAGACTTGAAAGCTCCGCGCGGCCAGGGCGCACACATGCGGCGCATATTTCTGTTCTACCGGAACGGGGACGAGGGGCATATTTTGTCTACAACAAAACCTCTAACCAGGCCTCCAGCAAGCTTGTCCAATCAATCGAGCTCTGTGCCTGACCCGCAGCCACCGCTTTCACTTTCAGAACTGTGACCCCTGCTCAAAGAAACGGAGGGAGACTTAAAAAAAAAAATGAAATCACATCCCCGTCCCAGTGAAAGACAAAATAACTGTGGAGGTGTAAATCGTGGCTGCTGCCAGTGACAGGAAGGGTTCTGGTGAGCCATTAGCATAAATCTGACAAGCGCTAATTTGATGGGCGGCGGTATCTGTCTGCTACAGGGCCAGTCTAGACAGCCTTTTGAAACACCACGGTTTGTTCCCAGTCCCGCCATCTGGATATGGCAACAAGAGCCGAGCCGGTGCCTTTCACACATGGATCAAAGCACATGCTAATGCCATCATGAAGTAATGCACATAAAATCCATCGCCGAACACCAAGCCATTTCCCCAAACCCTCGGTGGAGACGTCTCGCCAGCTAGGGGCAGATAAATACGAATATTTAATGAGCGGGGCCTGTCCAGGGATATTGCTGTCCTGTTTGTTTAAGAAAAGACCAGTTTTGCAAACCTGCTCCGGTTTGTTTTAGAAAAGGCACGTCTTGCATTGCAGCGCTGCCCCCCATTTACAAATGTTTGTGTCGAATTGCATTTTAGCGTTCTCTCGTCCTTAAAACCACTTTGTGCAGCAGTATCGAATTAACAAAAGACCAGACAATAGTTTTGATCTCTTGAGTTAGTTTGTGCAGCATTATCACAATTAATTTTTATCCACTTGCTCTGTTCAGATGAAAAGGTAACAGAATACAAACTCTCAAACAAAATAATGTGTGCCAGAACATAACACGCCACAGTAATAGTGGGCAAAAAAATACATTTCGATTTTCACAATTATTAAAATACAGCATAAACCATTAACACATTGCAATGGTCACTGTCTAAAAATGAACAGCAAGCTCTGCTTCTTTTAAAGTGTATTCCACCCTATACATATTTGCACATTTCATCTTTGCGTGTTCTCTGTAAAATTACAGCAATAAAAGCCTTCATGTAGAGTTTTTTTAATCATCTTAACCAGTACACATTTTTATTATCTACATGTAGATTAAAAGGAAAAGGCAGAGCAATCCATGGGATTCCTGAAAACGTCACTGATTAGTGTTCCAAGTACCAAGCAAATATTAAAGGCCTATATTTTATACAACGTTCACGGTTACATAACAACCAGATAGTATTACAGTTTAAAGAACAGTGCAATAACCGATCAAGGCAGCGAGGCCCCACTCCGGCCAGCCTAGTTTAGTTCGAGCCTAACAGACAGCGCAAACTGTGTGGTTGCAAAAGATATATTGTGGGCTTACCAAGAATATACAGGGGCTTGTAGCCCCATGAGAGTGTATGTGTTTTCCAGCTATCTCCCCTCCTTTTCGCTTGCCCCTGTGCTTCTCTCCCCACTCACAGTAGTGTTGCGCTCTGTCCCCTGTGTGTGCTTACTCTCATCCCCCATGTGGTCCATGTTGCTCTCTTTTGATTGTGTTGCTTTTCCCCTCACCACTGTGTTGTTTCTGCTCGGCTCACCGGGTTGTTTGTCCCCCATCCAGTCCTCCACCCTGCTCCTAGTCATCTTTTTTAATGGAAAAAAAAAATGTCTAAGCACTTTCATGCTGCATTTTAAAACATTGCTTTCATACTTTTTTTATTTAAGGATTTATCTCCCATTGGTAAATAAAAATAATTTTAAGCACTTTCGTGCTGCGTTTTAAAACAACGCTTTCATGCTCTTTTTTTTTAATTCACCGTTCTAGCTCAGGTTGGTGAGTAAAAATGATAAAAGAATATATAGACAGGCCATTGTGACACAGTGATGCATACACCACACTCGCCTCGCTGCTAAACATGGCACTGACACACCACTGAGAGAGAGACACAAAAACCACAGACCTTAAGAGGGCACCATTTGCATATTACTCAGGCACCGTGACACACTGGCACGCCCGACATGATGCCATCGGCATGAAACGCCAGCCCAGTCATACCTTCACACTCACCTCAGTGCTATATATAGCGCTGCAGTGAGACGGTGTCACAGCCCTCCGGAGCACTAGGGCATTACTGGTAATCAATCACCAGCTGTAGTGACACACGCGTGAGTGATAACACAAGACACGCAGACCAGCAGGCTTTACTGCTAGGAGCAAGGCTGGCTAGCTTCGGCGCTAGACACCGACACGTCTGCCTTGCTGAGCCTGGCGGACCTCCAGGCTCAACCCAAGAATAAGAAACACACCGACTCACTACTACACACGAGCCAGACAGGCCTCCCCGCTGAAGACAGTCAACAGGCTCCTGCTAAATAGGTATACTCAGGCCTCCTTGGTGAACACGAGACACACAGGCCTCACTACTAAACACAAGACAGACAGGCCCCCGCTGAACACGAGACACACGAGCCCTACAATTGAACAAAAGACTGACAAGCCTCGCTACTAATGAGGACACACAGGTTTCACTGCTGAACGCGACAGATATGCCTCCCTGTTGAACACAAGACAAGCAGGCCTTACTGCTGATCTCACACACAGGCCTCACTACTAAACAGAAGACAGACAGGCCAACCTACTACACATGAGACACGGAAGACTCACTATTACACACGAGACACTGAAGCCTCTCTACAAAACAGAAGACAGACAGGCCTCCTTGCTGAACACGAGACACACGAGCTATACAACTGAACAAAAGACACACAGGCCTCACTACTAATGAGGACACACAGGGTTCATTGCTGAACGCGACAGATATGCCTCCCTGTTGAAGACAAGACAAGCAGACCTTATTGCTGAACTCGAAACACACAGGCTCACTACTAAACAGGAGACAAGCAGGCTTCACTGATGAACACGAGACACACACTCCTCATTGCCCACAGCAAGAGTACACATACGTGTCTGGTGTTATGTCATGTGTAAGGATTACACCTGACCCAACTCATCGTCTCTGTGCAGTGAGTTCCTCCAGGCTTGTCCTCAGTCTCCCTCTGTGTGCAGTGAGTCCCTCCTGGCTTGTCCTCAGTCTCCCTCTGTGTGCAGAGAGTCCCTCCTGGCTTGTCCTCAGTCTCCCTCTGTGTGCAGAGAGTCCCTCCAGGCCTGTCCTCAGTCTCCCTCTCTGTGCAGTGAGTCCCTCAAGACTTGTCCTCAGTCTCCCTCTGTGTGCAGTGAGTCCCTTCAGGCCTGTCCCCATTCTCCCTCCCTGTGCAGGGAGTCCCTCCAGGCCTGAAATGAGACTCCGCCTTTGTGCAGCTAGCTCATGCAAGTGGGTTCTAGCCTGCACCAAAATAACAGATACAACTTTGTTTTGTTTTTTCTTGCCTTCTGCCTTTTGATTGTGCCTGTGCCTGTTCCTGTTCCCGCCCCCCCCTCCTGCTGTCCGTGTGCCCGTTCCTGCTCCCCCTCCCGCTGTCCGTGCCTCCGGCCCCACTTGTAAATGCTTGTTTTATTTTTGCAGTATATTTCCTTGGGAAAGCACATGTCTGTAGTTGCATTTGGGGAATGAATCTCTGAAACTGAGATCTGTTTTGAATTTTGGAAGTGCTTCTCTTAGAGACAGCAGCATAGTGTGGGCTATGAGAGCTGTGTGGGCTGTGAGAGCTGTGAGAGCTGTGTGGGCTGTGAGAGCTGTGTGGGCTGTGAGAGCTGTGTGGACTGAGAGAGCTGTGTGGACTGAGAGAGCTGTGTGGGCTGTGAGAGATGTGTGGGCTGTGAGAGATGTGTGGGCTGTGAGAGATGTGTGGGCTGTGAGAGATGTGTGGGCTGTGAGAGATGTGTGGGCTGTGAGAGATGTGTGGGCTGTGAGATGTGTGGGCTGTGAGAGATGTGTGGGCTGTGAGAGATGTGTGGGCTGTGAGAGATGTGTGGGCTGTGTGGGCTGTGTGAGCTGTGTGGGCTGTGTGGGCTGTGTGAGCTGTGTGGGCTGAGAAAGCTGTGTGGGCTGAGAGAGCTGTGTGGGCTGAGAGCTGTGTGGGCTGAGAGAGCTGTGTGGGCTGAGAGAGCTGTGTGGGCTGAGAGAGCTGTTGGCAATGTAAATAACAATGCCATTTATTTATAAGTAAAAAAAAAGAAATGTCATGAGCAATGCCAATAGCTCTAACTTTTCCAAAGGCGAAACCATTGCATTGTAAATGCTTGTTACATGTAGAATGGGTACTTGGAAGACTAGGTAAAGCCCTCTTGGCTTTTGCATAACATGTTTGGATATATTTTACTATCCACCTGGCTAGCAAAAAAAGAAGAATATGCTGCTCCTATTTACACTCAGGTAAACACCATTAGTGTACATAGATGGAACACAGGTCAGTGAAAATATTTAAATTTCGGAGCAAAAGCCCACACCCACGCTTTATCAATGGTCAGCTCTTTGTTGGGCAAGTCTTAATTAGGATAAACCTCAAACACATTTTTTGTTTTTTTTTGTTTTTGTTTTTGAAAAACCTTTATTGATAATTCAAAGCACACAGCTATTCAGCCTTACATCCCTGAGGCTAGGCAGCAATATAAAGAGCGGAGAAAAGGTGTGCACAAAACAATTCAAGGAGCAATCCGGTTTAATTTTATAATATAAATAAGAACCTAAGAGAACAAGAAGAAAACCATAAAGGGAAATAAGGAAAAAAGGGGGGGGGGGGGAGAGGAAAAGGTGGCAAGGTATAACATAAGAGCGGCAATGCACGATTCCAGGGGGCGAGTGGGACCTTTTAGCACTCTGAACTAACCATATCGAAAAAGCGTACAATTGTGGGGGGGAAAAGAACCAGGATTACGTTTAAGTGAAACATTGGGCGGAGGGAATGGCTAGGGAGAAAGACGAACCTCCAGCGGACCTGCGTCGGGGGGCACACAAATATCACCTCTGTATGCATTCCACGCCCCCCAGACAACCCCCCACATCTTAGGCTTACCCCTAGCTAAGTACACAGTTTTCTCACGGAGCATGCACCAGTCCATATTGGTTTTCCACAGTCCCAAGGAGGGGGGAGTCGGGCGCCCCATTTTTGAGCAATATCTTGCTTGGCCACCATGTACCCTAACGTGACCCAGCGGGTTTGTGCATTAGTGTAATCAGTCGGACCCCACACGTTCAACAAGCAGCGGCGAGCTTCCGCAGACAAATCCACACCAGTCACTTCACGCATAACCGCATGCACCCGGTCCCAATAGGAGGCAATGGCCTGGCATTCCCAAATGGTATGCATGAAGGTGGCCAGTGCACCGCATCCTCGCCTGCAAAGACCATCCAGGGAAAGCCCCATATGAATCAGACTGGGGCCAGTGACATAAACCCTGTGGAGTATCTTCAGCTGGACTAAGCGCAGCCTAGCCGAAATTGCTACTTCCTTGGGGGAGGACACCGCACACTGCCAATCCTCATCATCCAGCTCAATCCCATCACGTACCCACTGATCACGCACATTCAACAACAAATCAGCCCGAACATTTATTAGCTTTTTATAAGTCAGGGAAATGGTGCTGTCTGGCATATGGCCGTCCAGCACCCTATCTTCCAGCGGGGACGACTCGGGACCTTCTCGCCAACAGGCAGGGTACACATAAGGGCATGTCTCAATTGTGCATACCTAAAGTATTCCGTGGCACCCAGTTGGAATTCAGTCTGCAGAGTCTCAAAAGACTTAATTTCCCCCCTGGCCATCACATCAGCCACCTTGGAAATGCCAATGAGGTCCCACCGGTCAAACCCCTTCGAGTGCCACAACATACCCAGCAAGTCGGAGTCATAGAGGGGAGTGGCCATAGTGAGCCTACCCTTCCACCCCAATGCTTTCGTAATGGCCCTCCATATGTGCACAGCGGTCTTAGTGGGACCAGTCAGTTTTCCGTCCAGAGATCTAGAGTACAACGCTCTGGAGTACATCCCGTCATTCATGAGCCAACGGTCCATGGCATACCCCGGACTCTCCGCCGGTCCATAAAAGCCATGATTAAGAGCAGCCAATTGGGAGGCCCAATAGTACCGGCGGATGTCAGGCAAAGCAATACCGCCATCGTACCATGGAATGGTCAATTTAATTACAGCTATGCGCGGCCTACCCTCCCACAAGAGGGTCCGCTGTAGACCTTCAATTTCCTTTAAGTATTTGGAAGGGACGGGGTCCTGTGTGTTCTGGAGCGCGTATAAGAAACTCGGCAGGGACATCATCTTGAACAATGCCGCGCAGCCCAACAGGGACAGCGGCAGTCTTTTCCAACCCTCCACATCCCGCCTGAGGCGCACAAGAGGGGGAAGCAAGTTGTTGGCGTATCGTGCCCGGGCATCCGTTGATATGTAGATACCCAGGTACCTGAATCCCTGCTGAGAGACCTGTATCGCGCAGCCCCTAGGAAGACGTGGGGTGTCTCCGCTAAGCACATAGAGATAGGACTTAGACCAGTTGATGACTAGGCCCGAGTACCCACCAAAAGTGCTCAATACGTCAAACATCACAATCAGGGATCGACAGGGGGAGGTAAGATAGAGCAGGATATCGTCCGCATACAGCGAGACTCGATCCTCAAAGCCAGGTGACCACTTGATCCCACAGATATCAGGGTGGGTGCGGATCCAGGCAGCGAGCGGCTCGAGCGCCAGGGCAAAAAGGAGCGGCGACAGCGGACAACCCTGTCTAGTACCCCTGCGCAAGGTAAAGGAAGCCGACATCCGGCCGTTGACCGTTACATTGGCCAACGGGGAGGCATAGAGAAGCCTGACCCAACTAATGAAGTCGGGGCCAAACCCAAACTTAGACAACAACGCCCAGAGATAGTTCCATTTGAGGGAATCAAACGCCATCGTTGCGTCCAGTGAAGCCAGGACAGTCGGCTCGCAAAGTTTGTGCACCCGCGCCATGACAGCGTGAAGCCACCGAAGATTAAGAGCAGTGTTGCGGTGAGGTATAAAGCCCGACTGGTCCGGATGGACCAAGTCTGCGATCACACCCACGAGCCGATTAGCCAGTAACTTAGCCAAAATCTTGGGTTCGGCATTCAGCAGGGAGATCGGGCGATACGATCTACAAAGGTCCCTGGGCTTCCCTTCCTTATGAATGACCAAAATAGTGGCCAAACTCTGATCCAGCGGGAGTTCACCGGCCTTCCGGGCCTCCAAGAACATGCGCCGCAGGGGCACTGTGACGGTATCGGCTTTAATCTTGTAGAGTTCCACCGGAAGACCATTGGGACCGGAAGCCTTGCCAGATCGCAGGGATCGTATCGCGAGCGCCACCTCATCAGCCGTAATACCCCTGTCCATGTCGTCACGCTCGGTGTCCGACAGGCAAGGAAGCTCAACCCCTTCCAGAAAAGAGGCCGAGTCTGACTCAGTCAAGGTGGAGACCGAGGTATAAACCGTCTCGAAGTAGTCGGCAAAAGCAAAAACACATTTTTGTTGTGAATTTCAATTTCTTGTAAATAAGCCACAATCCAATGGATCGACGTTTATATGGGAATTGCAAATTTGACATTTGGTTAAAACCATTCTAAAACCTTAGTTGCTGGGGCATGGCCCAACGCAAAGGAAAATGGCCGCCTGACCGCGAGCACCACCTCAGGACCACAATTTGGGCCCTACTGAGAGACTAATGTGCAGATAGCACTCCTGACACAGGTGAAAGACTATGGTACCACTTGGGAAAGGAATAGCGGCTCTGGGCTGCCTATTGCCTGTAAATTCCTGCAAAGAGATGTGCCGATAAGGAGGACTGCGCCCTTCTTGAAGCCTGAAACTGGCCCCCGGAATGCTACAAGGCCGTAGATAACGATCCTGAAGGATCTGAACGAATGCATGCATACACAGGATGCAGCACTGATTACCACCCTCACCACATACCAGAATGACGTGAGTGACATTTGTTACCTGATGGGGCATATTTGGCGTACTTAGGAGCCCCAATGGGCCTAACTTAGGGATGACTTACTCACCTGGTTTACTCTGAAAGGCTCCCTGAGGTAGGCCTCAAGTTTACTTTTCAAACTGCTCATACTTGGTCCAACGGCCCGCGCTTTGCCCTTTTGCTTGAAACTGTTATTTTCGCCTCCTCCGTCTGTTCCTAACAAAAGCCCCAGATACATTTTCCCACAAATGCAGGGTGATTTGAAGCTCTAAACGACCATTCAGCATAACCATCGCCGGATCAGGCAACCTTTCATGGACTCTAGACTCCGGCCATTGTTCCTTTCTTTGCAGTTACCTCCCCTCATTTGCTGTTTTATCGGACCATGCATCGGCGTTCTAAGCGAAACGTCTCACCTGTCTCAGAGAATCCAGCACAAACAAGTGAATTCTGAGACGCATTGAAAGAGGCACTCTCTATTATACTTGACTGTTACAGGGGTAGTGTTAATGCTTCATTACTCAAACATAATGCCTTATACACCTGACTAACTACTTCCTGAGAGTGCGGTTCCTTGACTCCCCGAGTTCCTTTCTGTGACCTTCGCATAACCACTGAAAGAGCCCACAGAAACTACCTCCACCAGTCTGTCACGGAGTTGACACTTAATATCTACCTCCTTAACAACCTTATATGTGTGGTCCTGGATTACTACTGAAAAGCCTGAACTAAAGCGGCTTAGCCCTTTTTCCCTCTAAGCAGCCCAATCTTTGGTTTGGGGACCACACAGCAACAAGGTGGCCGAAAAAGACTCTAAGCCAGGCAAGAAACAGACCAAACAAGAACCTCCTGCCTCGGAAATTCCCATCAAAGGCAAACAGTACTCAAAGAAACAATGGGCATCATTCTTAAAAAGCTGTAAAATGTACTACAACAGGCTCATGCGACAAAAATCAGCATGGACATTATGCTGTATCACCTACAAAGGTTCACCTCACCTGTTTCACAATTACCAAGACCAGTCTCTTCCTTCCTCGACAACATCCAAGATGCTGAGATGGAAATATTCTCCTTCAACTCAGGTTGCGTTGTAATGTATTATTACTTTAATGCTCTGCCGCATGTCTTATCCTCTTGATATTTGCTTAATTATGCCACTTGGCTGTCTTTTGCTTTGGATGCACAAGTTACTTACCTTAGGTAACAATATATCTGTAAGAAACATTAGTTATAGATTCCTTACCTTAGAATTACCCCCAGGCTTCAGACTGGACCCGGAAAGTTTTTACGTCAGCAGTACCTAGGCACGTCGGAAGGTGGCGTCGGTCGGCTCCGCGTCCGTCGTCGCCGGGATGACGTCGCAGCAGCTACTTGGATGCCTCCTATGCACGCCGACGTCTGTTCTGTACAGGACTTTCTGTGCCAGAAACGCAGAGCCATGCAATACACTGACCATCGGTGCACAAAACTAGGGCCCTTAAAGGATGTCCTTAACCCTAGAAATCAGTTCGCAGAGCGGGGAGGATGGAGGGGAGGGGGGAGCGAGGGGGGTGGCGGCAAGGAATCTATAACTAACTAATGTTTCTTACAGATATATCGTTACAGACTGAAACAAACTGGAGGGACTGTGAACCACGATCGCACCAGAAAGTCCTGGAGAACAGAACGGCCAAAGAAGCAGTCTCTCCAGACTTCGCTGTCCAGGCAGTTGTGTTTGGTGAACGTGTGCAGTGATGCCCTTGTGGCTGCCTGACAGATGTCATTCAGATGCAGTCCCCTTATTAAGGCAGTAGTGGCTGTCGTCGCCCTGGTGGAGTAAGCGTGTAGCCCGACTGGAGGCTCCTTTTTAGCCAGAGAGTAACAAGCCTTAATACACAACACGACCAATCGAGAAATGGTGCGTTTGTGCACGGCCCGACCCTTCTTTGAACCCACGTAACCAACAAAAAGTTGATCATCCACACAGATCTGTCTTGTGCGATCCAGATAGAAGGAGAGCTCTTGTTTTGGGTCCAGGCATTGGAGCCTCTTCTTCCTTTGAGGGATGCGGAAAGAAGGTAGGCAAACTAATGGTCTGCCCGATGTGGAAGGCAGTGACCACCTTAGGAAGGATGGACGGGTCTGGAGAACCACCTTGTCCGGATGAACAGATTGGAAAGGAGGTTGTGAAGAAAGAGCCTGGAGCTCACTCACTCTTCTAGCCGAGGTGATGGCTATCAGGAAAAGCAGTTTTAAGAGTCTGAAGGCGTAAAGGACAGTAATGCAGTGGCTCAAATGGAGCACACATGAGATAGGTTAGCACAAGGTCAAGTCCCACTGAGGCATAACGAGGGGGATTGGAGGAAAAAGATACGTTAAGCCTTTTAGGAAATGGTTAACTACTGGGAACTTGAAAAGAGAAGGCTGATCTGGCAACCAAAGGAAGGCAGAGATGACTGAAAGGTAGCCCTTGAGAGTGCCCAGAGCAGAGCCCTGCTGAGCTAAAGAGAGAAGAAACAAGAGTACTTCAGAAAAAGGGGCAGAGAGGGGATCCACAGCTTTTGCTGTACACCATGCCACAAATTTGTTCCACCTACAGGCGTATACTGTCTTAGTGGAGGGACGCCTGACTGCCAAGATTACATCACAGACTTAAGGAGGCAGGTCGAAAGAAGTCAGCTGCAGCCGCTCAATCTCCACGCAAGGAGGTGGAGACTGGACAGGTTTGGGTGGAGAACCGTCTCCTGCTGCTGCAACCAACAGAAGATCCTCCTTAAGAGGCAGTCTGATCTGAGGATCGATGGCCATGTTGAGCAGCTCGGGATAACAGACTCTTCGTGCCCAATCGGAAGCCACAAGAATGACTTGGGCCCGGTCGCATCTGATCTTCAGCACTCTGGGCAGAAGTGGTATAGGCGGAAATGCCTCCAACAGACCGCAACTCCACCCACAACGAAAAGCGTCGCCGAGCGAGTGCCACCTTGAAAATTTCAACGCGCAGAATTGCTAACATTGCACGTCACTTCGGTTGCAAATAGATCTAACCAAGGCTCTTCCCACTGTTGAAAAAGACAATGCACCACCCCCGAGGGAAGACGCCATTCGTGATCCATCATGCTTCTGCGGCTGAGTTTGTTGCCCTGGCGTTCAGGGAACCGGACAGGTATTGAACCACCAAGGAAATGCCCTGATGTTCCAGCCATGTGCAGAGGCGGAGGGCCTCCTGACATAGGGTCCACGACCCCACCCCGCCATGTTTGTTGCAATACCACATGGCGGTGGTGGTGTCCGTGAACACCTGCACTACTCATCCCCAGGCAGAGGGAAGGAATGCCTTCAGTGCAAGACGAATCACCCAGAGCTCCAGAAACCAGGGACAGAGGCTGAAAAATCTGACTCATAGCCCGAATATCCCGGACTTGCTGTTCAGGAGGATAGATCCGAAACCGCGTTGCGTCCAGAACCGCTCCGATGACGAGGAACTTCTGAGAGGGATTCAGGTGAGACTTCGGCAGATTGATGGAGAACCCCAGGAAATGCAGGAGGTCGGCCTTAGTCTAGAGGTGGGAGACGACTGCCTGGGGCGAGCCCAACTTCACCAGCCAGTCGTCAAGATAGACGAAGATTGAAACCCCTGATTTGCATAGATGAGCTGCGACCATCGCCATCACTTTCGTGAACACCCGAGGGGCGCTGGTAAGGCCAAAGGGGAGCACGGTAAAGAAAGTGATCGTGGCCTACCGTGAACCATGATTAGTGCCGGTGGGCCGGCAGGATGGGGATGTGAAAATAAGCATCCTGCAAGTCCAACGCTACCATCCAGTCTTGCGGGTCGAGGTCATACAAGACCTGAGCAAGCGTCTACATCTTGAACTTCTCCTTCAGGATGAAGCGATTGACGTCCCTGAGATCCAAGATAGGACGCAGGCCCTTGTCCTACTTGGGGACCAGAAAGTAGTGGGAGTAAAAACCACAACATACTTCTGGGACAGGAATGCGCTTGATGGCTCCCTTGGCCAAGAGAGCAGTAACATCCTGCTGGAGAAGGGCCAGATGATCCTCTGGCATGCGGTGGTATTTTGGTGGCATGGCAGGAGGGGCAGTCTCGAAGGGGAGGGAGTAGCCCCTTCGGACTATTTGCAAAACCCACCTTTCCAACGTGATGGTGCACCAGTGGGGGAGGTGATGTCGAATCCTGCCGCCCACTTGCGTTTGATGGTCCTGAAAGGTCGGACTAGGAGGGTTTGGAGGCTTCTGCAGCGGGGGGTTGGTAGGCTGGCCTGTTCGTTGGCCCCCGGAACCATGCTGGTTGTTTCCATGTCCCCAGCCGTGCGAAGGTTTGGTAACTTACTGCGGCCTGTGGTCCTGGGTGGGACGTAGGGGGGCACCCCTTCCGTAGCCACAAAAGGGGTGAAAAGCAGACTGCGCCAGACGGATGGAGAGAACCAAGGACTTGGCCGTAGCCAGTGAGTCCTTAAAGCACTCTAGGGCGTTGTCTGCTTTGTCAACAAAAAGGCATGTCCATCAAGGTGTTCTGGACATCCCCTGAAAAGCCAGTGGACCTCATCCAGGCGTATCGACTAAGCACTACCGACGTTGAAATAGTCCTGCCCAGAGAGACGGCGGTGTCCAGCCCACAACGGACTGAGGTAGCACTTGCGCCACTGTATCCCGCACTGAGTGCGTATAACGGCCCAAGAGACATGCAGTGTTTACAGACAGCAGTCCTAAGCTGGCGGAAGAGAACATTATCTCGCCAAGGTGGTCCAGCTTCTTGGATTGCCTTTCCGGTAGATCGGTAGGAAGGCGCTTTTGGAGGTGGAAGCTTGAACAACCAAGCTCTCTGGGGTGGGGTGTTAAGAGAGGAAAGTGGGGTCACCCGGAGCCAGGCGGTAGCGTCGGGCAATCATCCTGTCCACTGGAGCCCCAGTGTTGGGCCTGAACCACGTGCCCAAAAGGACGTCTGTAAGGGCCTCATTAAACGGCAGCAAGGGCTCCTAAGAGCTCGCAGCCGATTGAAGCACCTCTGTCAGGAGGTTAGTTCAGACTGCCACCGTAGGAAGCTTGAGGTCGAGAGCCTCGGCCGCCCTACGTAACAACACTGTGTATGACACGCCCCCTCCTCCGTAGCCACAGTAGGAGGAGTCAACATGCCACATTCAGGAGAGGTGTCAAGACCACTGGCATCCCTCAATTCCTCTCTCCAGTCCTTCTCAGTATCTAACTGGTCAGTTAGAGGGTCACCTGACCCCTCCCAGTCCTCCTCATCCTCTTCTGGGTGCCACCGCTGTTAAAATGGGACCCCAGTAGTGAACAGGGGCACAAAAGCCAGATCCGGCGGACGATGCCGGTCTGGCTCCATGTCCACGTCAGGAAGGATGCCGGGGCGCCGCCGCCGGGGATCCGACTGGCACCAAATATGGATAATGGTGCCGTAAGGGGCGGCACCGGTGGAGGTGTAACAAGGTCAACCCGCGCCGATCCGGATACAAGCCTGGATCCAAGGGGGGCTTGAGGTGCCTGTGCCGCCGGCAGCGAAGACCTAGGCCCACCAACCAAATCCGCGGGGCCCACAAGCGCGCCGGTGGGTCAGTACGCCTAAAGATGACATGCATCGTCTCGTAGAACGTACAAAGTTGGGCGGGGGTCGCTCCGGGTCACGGAAAGGGAGGGAAGCTCGGAGTCGACCTGTCTGGCTCCTCACGCGGAGCCTCAGGAGTGACACCATCTGCATGCCTCGTCGGATCGGCCGACCGACGAGGAGAAGTCAAAAAGCGATGATGCTTCCGATGCTTCGACTTAACCGACCCAGAGTGCGAAGACTTCGATGATTTTGAGCCGAAATTGTGTTGGCTCCGCAACCGGTCCCTCGACCTCCCTCTCAAACGGTGCAGAGCAGATTGTCGGCGTTCAAGCAGCTTTCGGGACCACTCCCTCCAAGCCTTCGGAGCCATCAACTGACAGTCGGAGCCAGACTTCGGGTCATGGTCGCGTTTCAGGCAAAAGAGGCACACGCGGTGCGCATCCGTCACCGACATCAGTCGGGTACAGGAACCACAGCTCTGAAGCCGGGTATCCCTCGTGCACCTGTTCGGAGTCTCGAAACAAGACCGACAAAAGTCAGAAAAATGTAGTCAAAAAATGACTGAGGTACCGTTCTTCCCGGATCTGTGCTGGCTGGCACGGCAAAAGAAAGAACTGACGTCAGAGCATGAGGGCAGCTTCTAAGTAGCTGTCGGGACGTCATCCCAGCGACCACGACGCAAACGACGGATCCAACCAACGCCACCTTCTGATGTGCAGAGGTATAGCTGATGAAAAAACTTTCTGGATCCAGTCTGACACCTGGGGGTAATTCTAGGTAAGGAATCTATAACGAACGTGTTTCTTTCAGATAATGATATAGATTTGAATTGTTTGGCCTTCTCCTACTAGACTGTATTTGTCCTCCTCTAGAAAAAAGATGCTTCTGTATTTTAGATATTTTCTCAATACTGTGAATATTTGCTCTAGCTCAAGATTTCTGTTAGGTATCCCACCTCCCCGTCACAAGGTAAGGAAGAACTGCCCTTAGTGCTGAACTTCTATGTCCCCTCATATGAACCAAAAGACAGAACTGCTCATTCAACCATATCATCGTAGTTGTGCCCATGTTTTTTTCCGTACTTGGTTATTTTGCTTATTTGTGTTTGTTTATTGGAGCCCAGTAGACATACAGCCTCCTCCATTGGATTCTATGCTGAATCTATTTCAGGTTGGGCGGGCCAGAGGGTTAAAGAGTTGATGGGCACTAAATTCCTGTTTTTCCTCTGGTTCTCATTTTCCTGTCACTTTGTTTGCTGGGTGACTCCCTTTTTTATACTATGCTATGGTCAGGACTGATAACAAATGTCCATTCTGTTTGACTCAACCTACTTTTGCTGAAGGGCACATACCCTACAGGTGGTCCCTCTGCACAACGTATTGTGATGGGTTTGACTATTTTTTTGCCCAACTAGCTTTACCTCGTATCACAAATGCTGAAGACAGACTGCGCAGTTGCAGTAAGCGCAAAAGGTTTGAATCGTCCGGGTAAGACCAGGAAAATTCTTTAATACACATTCAAATTTAAATGTGGCATACTTTTACTGTAGGAGTCTAAACTTTGTTAATAACATTTCCTCCTTCAAACCCCCCCCTGGATCTCAGAGGTCATAGGTTCACCCGCATAAAGAAAGAAAAACGGGGTGCTCAAAATTACCAAACCAGCGAAAATTATAATTGTAGACGATCTTGGGGACCACAACGGAAGGAGATTACTCAAAAAATTATCGAAAGCTGGCTAACGGTTTTGTGTGTTGAAGACTTATGCTTCTAATGTAAGTGATACAAGGTTCTGGAAACACTGATAAACTGATTGACTGGGCTCCCCAACAACTTGAATGATCATTGGTGGTTAATTTAATGTCCCACTTGATCCCACCAGGGACCTCGGTTTGTGACCCAAATTTAGGCCCTTGACATCCCACAAATCACTCCACAAAATTTGCTCTAGGTATTCACGGACTCTTGGCACCTTCAACACCTGTACACCAGAGACTATACTTTTTACTCCTCCTCCATTAATCATTCTCCATAATTGACTACCTTCAGATTTCTAGCAATCTGGCCAGAATGATCGCAGATTCCACCATTGAACCCAGAGTGACCTCGGATCACTAGGCCATCTCAGTCTCTCTGGCTACCCAGACTGATAAATCTTGGAGACTCAATCCTGACATATTACAGGATCTGGCCCCTATTGAGACAGTTTGCTCAGTCACCAGACTATTGTTCTCACCAAGTGCGTTGGGACACCTTCAGGAGCACTGCTAGGGGGTGTGATAACTGACAATAGCGCCCACATCAGTAAGTCCACAAACACACAGCATTAAAAATGTAGAAACCGAAATCAAGCAATTAGGAATCAGACATCACTCTTAGAAGGATACCTTCTTTTTGGACACTCTAAATTGAAATAAATATTAATATAACAAAATCCTGAGCACCAGATCTGGCCAATAGGCAAGTAAATTCAACTAAATAAAATGATGTACTGGAAACACCAGTGAGAAAGTCCTAGCCCGCTGCCTATGATACAATCAGGACGTCACCTCCTCTCTGACAGGGGTCATTTGGGGGCAAACTCCATCTAGACCCTCAAAATTTCCCATGTCTTTTTACACTTCAATCAAAACTTGTACTATGAAAACACTAATGTTAACTCCACTGACAGCCTAGCATATTTAAATAAACTTAACCTCCCCAAACTAGATGGCCAACGCCAAATTAGTCTAAACCAGGCCATTACCGAATCCAAACTGTATTCAGCTATTAAAGTCCTCAAAGTGGGGAAAGCTCCTGGCCCGGATGTACTATTTGCCTGCTTTTACTAATTATTCACGGATGAATTGCGCTTGCCGGTGCTTGAGCTCTTTCATAACCATGCAGAATCTGGTTATTTTCGGGATACTACAGCGGAAGCAACAGTAGCACTCATCCCTAAGGACGGCAAGGAACATCCTTACCCTAAAACCTATAAGCCGATATCGCTTACTAACTTACAATGTAAAATATATGCTAAAATCCTTGCTGAACATATTGAAGCAAAGTTACCCTCCCTGATCAGCACTTATCAAGCTGGCTTTTTCAAGGGGGGACTTAAAGCAAACTCAGGGGACAGTGTTCCGCCTGACAAGAGTAAAAAAAAATGGGGTCCTCCCCTAAATAAGATATTGGTCCTGAGGAAAGCCATCGACCCGGTGAGGGTGCAGGTGGGCTTAAACATGTAGGCCATTTTTTTACCACATGATGTGAGGGATACATCATACATCCATTGTCACAGCCATCCGTATTTTAACATTACCCATATCTCTTTTCTCTCATTAAATCATTTTCTCCGAGATAAGAGGTCATTTTAGATCACTTTTTCTCATATGTGGATACCAACTAATCTCTCGAACAAGAGAGATTCCCTCCTGGTGGAAGAAACAAGACCCAATGATGATGCTATCAACTACGAGTACGCCAACTGCAAATGATATACCACTGGCAGAAAATAGCTGTTGAGACAGATTTTGTTTGAGATCCCTCATGATCATACGGTCCCACTTCCGTCTTGAAAGCCATCATGTCTTGCTTCAACTTGGGTGAGTCTTTTATAAGGATGACTCTGGCCCTCTACTCAACTTCCTAGTGCCAAAATAAGAACTAATGGGGTCCTGTCCAATTCATTTTCACACAGGCAAGTCAGAGTCTTTGAAATTAATGTTGGGGGACAGCGTTCTTGCGAAGTGGCCTCTCGTCTGCCCTTTCTACCACTAGAATGCAGTCAGTTACATCAGAAGGGAGTACAAAGCTGGCCCACAATACATATCATGAGAGTGACTAGAATTAACACCTGGATGTCAGCCACAGTTATGTTTATAAAAGAGTCAGCCCAGGGCCCCAGGCGAACCCTTTATGAGACTTGCCAGCTCCATCTCCTTCCTCAGAGTTGCCCTGGCACCTTCCTTGTGACCTTCTGAACCAAAGAGCACTCTTTGAAGTGTACAGGGGAAGCCTTACTCTCCCTTCTCCTATATTTCCCACCCAACTTACAGGAAAGTAGCAATATACAAATCTGTCAGGGGGGATTTCTCTACCTCTTCTCCCCCACATTTGATCATACAAATGGAACCCATAACCTGCTTTGTAGTGTACCATTTACAGGCACACATACACCTAGCGCATGCATTTAATATACACACACACACTGCGCAGCACTGTATCCTTCAGGTACCATACTACTCACAGTCCCTCTTATTTCATTCTTCCCTTTACAGGGACCCAGATTAATCTGGTTGGGGACCAAACCGGAACGATAATTTAGGGTTGGTTTTGACATTTTGATGATGGGTCAACTTGTAGTTGAAAACGCAGCTATTGCCCTTTATCTTGCATTTCCCTTTATCTTGCATTTCAAGAGAAGCTGAAACAATAAGCTGCCTTATCTCTTAGAGTGTACAAAATGATTAAAATAAAGTAAGAATACAACTTATATAGTCCCAAAAACTCTAATACCAAGTGCCTTCTCAAACAAATTCCAACCTGTCATTTTTAACTTTAAAGGAACAGAGTTGAGAACCATCTCTACGATTCAGCGTATTTAACTTTAATACACGATCACTTGCACTGGTGACCTTTAATTTAACTATCTAGAGGTAGTGGGCCCCTGATTAAAACTATGCTGGGACAGAAACTACCAACCTAGGTCTACAAAAACAAATCCTCTCATTGCCATAAATTTTTAACATAATCAACTCCTCACACTCTGGAATATATGAACCAATAACCACATATTTCAGTTGGGATGTACCAGTCATGGTTTCTTCAGGCACAACATACAGAAGTCCATTGTTTCAAAATATATATCCTGGATTGTTTTAAAAATTTCAAATTTGCTTGTAACCTGCGATGCAACTGCTTGCTGCCAACATGTTTCGTTCACTTGGAACTTCTTTACATTATTTCGCATACATTGTGTTTTTTTTAAATCCATCATTATTTACACTTAAAAATGTAATACATTGATCACAAAAATTCAGCAGAGTTCACCATGTTTAAGACTCTTAAATCTGGTTGTCGAATATATTCAAAATCTATTTTCAAATGGATTATAGTGAATCTATCCTTCTCAACGTTCTACAAGACCTATAATATTACCCTGAGCTTATATCTGTGAAGGATGATATACTTAAGGTATACAAATACTTGGTATAAATGTAACATATGTGTATTTCACTTGCAACCATCAAAGACAATTATTTGAGAGAAAGGGGTCTTGTCACATCTGTCGATAAGCGTATCAAAATACTTCATCTAAGCGATACTCGCATCAATCCTTTGTCCTCAACCGGCTTTCCTATGTACAGGAAGAAAAAGTTAGTGATCTTCAGTAACGCTCTTTCTGATAGATCATCTATCCAACCAGTTTCCTTACCTTTTGAATGTTCTCCAGGCATCAGACTGAATCCAGAAACTGACTCAGTGTCGATGACACTCCGCTCAGGAAGTGGTGAGTGGAACTGCATATAGCACTGGCGCGCAGACGTCAGATTCTTTTTAGGCTGCCTGTGCCCTTAGGACACAGAGCCCATTAGCAGAGCGGCTGTGACTAGCCTGCAAATCTCTAGACTTGGACATTTTAGAATAAGAAAAGAGCCCAGATCACAGAAAAATGAGGATGGGAGGGTTCTGAGATTAGCTAAAACACCTACCAGAAAGAGCATTGATGAAGGTAAGTAACTTGTTCTTCTGGTAGTTACTTCTAACTGGAGATTCCTAACTTTTTGAATAGATATTAAAGCTATACCTCCCAGATGGTGGGACTGTGAAATGGCTGAAACCAAAAAGCCCTGCAGGACATGACAGGCAAAAAGGCCAAAGCAGTGGATAGGCACACCCTTTAACTGTGCCCAAAGTATGTCCTTGCTGGACTTGGGAGAACACAAAAGGCAATACTTCAGATAATCTAGTTTGAAGTTGGTCAGTCGTCTGAGTACTACACCAAGCCACAAACTTGTGCCAACGACATGCATACACTGGGCACTTCTGGGGAGGGGGAGGGGTTGGGGCTCAGAAAAGAGAAAATTATTGGAATCATGTGTAATGTAGGTATAATTCTAAGGTTTGAAGGGTCAGCTTTTCGAAAAAAGGTCTCAAGAGGAAACTTAGGATCTGCACATTGAACATTGGAGGGATGAATGATGGGTTGAAAAGGCAGAAATTGGGGCATTTTGTAGCTTTGAATAACCTGGATGTTATTTGCATCCAGGAAACGCATCTGTCATGGTCTAAGAGAAATTTGTTAAATCTTAAAGGCTTTGAGCTCGTGGGTTGCTCGAAGCAATCGTCTACGATTAGGGGGGTGGCCATTTTAATAAGAGGTTATCTCGGTGGGTGCAGACAGTCCCTGTCGGATGTATGGGGCAGATGGGCCTTAGTGGAATTGAATATAGGAATTACCAGATGTACAATCTATGGCTCAAACCAAGATGATGCCGATATCTTTGATAGATTGGAAGTGGAACTACTTAACTGGCCACACCCGCTGATAATTTGCGGGGATTTCAATATCTCCGCAGATTTTGCACCAGGAATGAATACTACTAGCTATGGTGGTCGCAAACCCAAAGTGTTTAGAGCTGTATCAGCATTCATTAATTCTCATAATCTGCTGGATGTTTGGGGTTCTAAAGAACCACATAACCCGGGTTTTACCTTCTTTTCGTGTCCCTTTAAAAAATATACCAAGCTAGACTATGTGTTTATATCCCAAATGGAGGTTGGGAAGATAGGTATATGTAAATAACCGAAAACAATTTCTGATCACAGCCCATTGATACCACTATAGGAAAAGGTTAACCTATCTTCTGCGCCCTATAAATGGACGTTTGAGAGGAAATTATTAGGTAACCCTGATTATGTAAATCACCTTAGAAAATGGGCTCAGGGTTATTTTGATAAAAACAGGTACAGTGCTTCTCGAAACACAGTATGGGATGCTTTTAAGGTGGCACTAAGAGGGGAACCCATTAGCTATACAGTTTCCCAAAGGAAAAAAGCATGAAAGATTCATGAATCCCTTTTGGATCAGTAGACTCGTGGAGAAGAACAACATTTAAGCGACATTGTGCAGGGGAGAGATACAAGTGAAAGTTTAAACAAGATCCTAGCATTGAAGGCGGAAATATATAAAGCAGATGCTCAGAGAAGTGCTGACAGTTACCAGACCTCTAAGGCTAGAATGTATGAGACAGGGGAACAAGCTGGTAAATTGCTGGCTTTGAGGATTAGGCAAGGGGTTAGCAGAAACCATATAGCTAAAATTCAAGCGGGCAAAAAACTGTATACAGACCCGAAGATATTAGACGGGTGTTTAAGGAATTTTATCAATGTTTGTATCAAGAAGAGGCCAGGGCAGATCCCGATAGTCTGGATTTGGATGATATAGGGCTTCCACTTTCAGTTCACGAGAGGAATGTTTTAGACTGGGATATTGAACTGGAAGAGGTCACGTTGGCCCTCCAGAATTCACCCTCTGGTAAAGCCTCTGGGGCCGATAATATCCCTGCTGAAGTGTACAGGTGCCTGCAAGAAATAGTGGCCGCTATATTACAGGACTTAGTTATCGGCATTTTCTGGACATGAACCATCCCAGATTCCTGGAAGGAAACATTATAGTCCTTCACAAAAAGGGTAAAATGAGGGAAGACCGAGGGTCGTCCCGTCCGATATCCCTCAAATTCAGACACGAAATTATACGCTAAGGTCATGGCTAATAGGCTGGGAGGGGTCATTGGTGAACTGGTCTACCCTTGGCAGCATGGGTTCATTCCGGGCTGGGGCACAACCGACCACATAAGACGTGTTATCACCCTGTTCGATACCCTTGATGCCTCGGGGGATCATGACGCCAGGAGAGGCTTAGGCACCAAAATAATTAAGGCTATACGGGCTATGTATGTGGATCCATATGCTAGAATCCATAGAATCCTCATTTCCCGGGGGACCCGGCAAGGATGCCCCTGATCCCCCATTATTTTTGCCTTGCATATTGACCCGTTGATAAGAAGGATCTTGGGAAGCAGGGGCATCAACCCAGTGATATGTGGGGGCTATGAGACCAAGTTGTTGGCTTATGCGGATGATCTGGCGGTCTTAACCCCAGAGCCCGACGCCGCAATGCTGGAATTAGAGGCGATAACAGCAGAGTTTGGCCTTTGCTCAGGCTACTCACTTAATGCAAATAAGACCCAGATAGTATGTACGAGCAATAGATATACAGACTTGGCAACCTATCTGGGGGTCACAATTAGTCCTTCAATGGAGTCTATACTTAAAGAGAACTATGAACCATTGATCGCTTCAGTGACATCGGAGTTAAAGCGAATTGACACTATCCATCTTTCAATAATAGGCAGAACAAACTTTCTTAAGAGGCCTATGATGCTGAGATTTTTGTATCTCTTTCGGTAAATCCCGTTAATGCTGGGGGAATATCTGCTTAAATCTATTGAGAGAACTTTCACCAACTTCCTGTGGCAGTACGGAAAGACAAGGCGCTCATTAAAATATCTTGTGCTTCCTCAGGAAAGAGGTGGTCTAGGCGCCCCCAGCGTTAGGTGCTACCTCTCCCAGCCTCCTTCTTTAGCCAAATGGCTATACTTTTGAGCAATACTTCACTATATATCCACAGACTCCCAGGTAGCATTCATCCACCTATCTATGAATTACTGATGGGGAAAGAGGCTGTGGGCCAGCTGCTACGCAACACTGATCAGAGATATTACAATAAAAAGAGGTATAAGGTCTTGGATATCGTGTGGAGGGTTTGGAAAGAAGTCTTGAAGTCTCTAGGAACTTCGAAATATAATTATACACCCCTATGGAACTCTAAACTTTTCCCATACCTAAGCTGTGACGGAGGGGGGGGCAGAATGGGAATCCTCAGGAATTTGCAGAATTGGGGATGTTTGGGATGGCTCTGCCTTAACGGGTTTCCTCGACTACAACGGAAATATGGACTGGAATCAAAACATAGTTTTAAGTATATGCAATTATATCAAACATTGATGACCATTAGACCTAAATTAAATCCAGGTGGAAGAATAATGATCCTTGACTGTCTGGGGGGGGGGAAGGACCTAGGATCAGTCCGATATATGAAGCCCTATCCGAGACATGGCAAGATGATATGGAAAATGTCGAGGCCTCATGGGCAGCTAAACTCGGGGACCCGGACGTGGACCTGGAGAGACAGCTGCAGATGGCAGGTAGCTTATTCCAGTCCATAAACCTCAGGGTAAAGCACTATAAAAAACTATTTAAGGTATATTACACCTCAGCCAAGCTGTTTGAGTGGGGGAAAAGAGAGGACGACAGGTGCCCTAGGTCTTTGGGTGTTGCCCTGACACCGCTGGGTTATTGTAATAGTATCGGTTCCGAAAAACCCAGTACCTCAATTGGCGCCCAACGTGGGGCGACTTCAGCGGTACCGGTCCAAGCAAGAGGTTCGTGAGGAGCTTGGTGTGAAAATTCCAGAGGTTGGCCAGCCACTTCAGCGACCCCTGTATGTCGACGTGGTTCCGGAAGTCTTTGCTGCGAGGTTTCCCGCGTCCCGACGGCTACGAAGGACTGCTGCCCTGACTGTCGCCCTGTTTTGGAGCCTTAGACGTTTGTAGAGCGAGACGATTGACGGGTCTTCTGGTGACGCCATCGACAATTCAGCTAAGTATAAAAGGAGCGTCTCCTAGTCCTTAGTTTGTTTTGTATCCTTTAGTGGATAGCTTTTATTTGGTACCTGCAGGCCCCAAAGCCAAGGGATTAGTGTATTCACGAGATTATCGATTTTAGATTGCCCTTGTTGTTTGAAGCTAGACTAGTGAGCAAGATGCCTGGTTTTAGCAGTCTTAGGAAATTGTTTAGTTGTGGTACTTTGAGGGATTCCCGGTTAGAGGATTCGTGTCCGGTTCCTCCGATCGGAACTCCTACCTACGACCTATATGTGAAGCACGGCTTGGGTCCTATTAGCTATAATGAAGTTTGGGTAAAATATACGAAGAATGACGCGGTCCTACAGTGGCCCTGTTATGGTAGTTTTGAGACAGAAGTCTTAGATAACCTTGAAGTGAAGTTGTTCAAGAAGAAAGCCCGACCGGCAATGTTTGATTCTTTCCGCATATGGCGCAAAGTAGCCAAACAGAAAGAAATTAAGTTAGCGAAGAAGAATAGAAAGGGTATGTCAATGGTGCAAGCAGCCGTTGCATACAGAGATAATGAAGAAGAGAAAGAAAGTGAGCAGATGCTTAGAGTGAGGAAGTTAGCGGTAGACAGATGCTACCCAGTCTTGCCGGCTAAAGAGCAGAAAGACGAGAAGGATCTTGTGAAAGACCCTTTGATGGCGCATTTGCTAAATTCACCACCACCTTATGTGCAGAATGCTACGGCACCGCAACCACCGGTTGTGGCTGCACAAGCACCTATTGCTTTGCCTCCTGTTATTCCTCCGCAGCCAGCTTCTTCGTTGGCTGTTGTTCCTTATGCGCAGCCTTCTCAAGGGTTGCCAATTTTGCCTATTCCTGCTACCACTGCCTCTATACCTGTTCCGACTATGGATCCTCCTACTACTA
Organism: Lissotriton vulgaris; assembly: GCF_964263255.1. NCBI lineage: Eukaryota > Metazoa > Chordata > Amphibia > Caudata > Salamandridae > Lissotriton > Lissotriton vulgaris. Next base: position 540,835,023 of record NC_141689.1, read on the forward strand.
CTGTTTCATCTCCTCTTGTCCTTCCGACTGCTCCTTCTCCTAGACAGCAGATGTCCGCTGCCTTTTCTAATTTTCTAACTCCTTGGTTGGGACAAATGGGTATGTCTCCTGTGACTGAGCGTAGACAGTTGCGTAGCCAATTACCTGATACAGATGAGAGAGTGGTTTTAGACTATATGGCACGAAGATGGGTGACGTATAAGTCCCAGTATGATCTAGAAGGTATCATGGATGTTTTCCGACAATGGGAAGCACCAAAGCAGCGTTATGTTTGAGCTTATGTGTGCGTCCCTCCATGAACAATGGATGGACGAAGTGGGAAGGGTTCCTGTAGAATTGTCTCGATTACGCTCAGAGTTTGCTAAAGGAACGATTGTGAGTTTGCTCGATGTTGAGAAAGCAGTATCGGCGTTATTGTCACTACGTAGCGATGTCCCTACTGAGCGGCTGTTTGAGCCAGATTCATCAGTTAGGAGACATGCGCGTCAATATCCGATGCGAGAGGTTCCTCCGATATGGAGACCTGCTGATGCTGCTGCTAATCCACCTATTGTTGCGCACTTTCAGCGAGTGTGGGTTCATATTCCATGGAAGCGTGCAGAATTTCTAGTGCTTAAGCAGACTTTACCAGATCCAAGAAAGAATCCTGCAGGATATTATAAAGAACTTACGCAAACTGAGTTCGTGCGTCATGAATTTGGCGGACATAGATATGTTGTTTGGGAACGTTGTTCCACAGCCCATCTGGAATGTCATTCGAAATACAGATCATGATAATGAATTGGGCGATTCATGGGTGAATCTTGCTGCAGCAAATGATAGACAAGTTGGAGGTGCCAAGCCTGAAAATGTCATTGCTGAACTTCCTGCTAGAATTATCACTTTTATGAAGACTTTAATGCCTGAAGTTCGTGTTAATTGGGATAAATTGTCAGCTTGTAAGCAGAAGAAAGACGAGTCTGTTTCAGACTTTTTCTCGCGTTTCGAGGAAACTTTTGTTGACCACAGCGGTCAGGATATGGCTACCGAAGGTGGCCAGAGATTGTTCGTTGATAAATTTGTGCACAATGTTCTTCCTGAGTTGTGTACCAAGTTGAAGGATTCCGAGAGTGCTTGGCCTGTTTCTACTTCGGCGCAGATTCTAGCTACGGCTCAGTACTACGAGAATAGGCGTAAGGATGAGTTAGAGAGAGCGGATAAGAAGACTAAGGAATTGAAGACTAAAGTTCTTCTACAGCAAGCTTATCCACCCCATGTTAATAGTCAGCGCGATTATCAGCAGCCACAACAGTATTCGAGGAACTCGCAAAGAGACGAGACTCCTCAACAGCGTATTCAGTATGGGCCTAATCAGTGTGCGTATTGTAGAGAAGAGGGCCATTACAAGAACAGTTGTCCGGTTCTGTTGCAACGTGCAAATAGTGCTCCTGGTGTTAGAGGTAGAGGTGCTCAACAAGCGCCTAGAGGTAGAGGTCGCGGACAAAACAGGCGTCCTTTGCCTCCGCAGAATTCAATGAATAGCTTTGATCAACAGCAAAATTCGTCCGGTAGGTCTAAACAGTACTATGTAGATGATTACTATGCTGAAGGCGATGGAGAGCAAGGTAATGATTGTTAGGACAGCCATGGACAAAGAGAGGGAGTTGTTTCAGTTCCGGTAGACCAGAGTGGACCTTACGTGGAAGTGATTGCATCAGGTGTATCAACGCCTTTCCTGCTAGACACTGGTGCTACGAAGAGTTCAATTATGCATTCTAAACTCCCTGGCGCACCTTTGTCTGGCTTTAATAATGTTTCTATAGGTTTTTCTGGCGCCCCCGTTATGAATCCGATTTCTGTTCCATTGCTTCTTTCTGTGTGTCCTCGTAGGTTTGAAGCACCCCTTCTTTTGACTACAGGTTGTAATGAGAACTTACTAGGCCTTGACTTGCTGAAGAGATTGTATGCGACTTTGTACTGTTCTCCGTCAGGAGTACATCTTACCTTGGGTGAGAATGTGATTTCTCCAATATATTTTTCGAAAGATTGTCTTCCACCTGAATTGTCTTTGTTACCGGATTCGTTATGGGCTACGGGTCCAAATAATGTGGGCCTGTTAGACATTCCCCCATATGTTGTGACATTGAAGGCGAATGCTCAGTTACCGCGCATTCCACAATATCGTATTTCAAGTGATGGTGAGCGAGCGCTTTTGGCGATCATTTATGATCTGATTGACAAGGGCGTTATTGAAGAGACTCGAGGTAATGTGTGTAATAGTCCGGTTTTGCCTGTCTTGAAGAGAACTGATTCTTCACAGCCTCCTGTACATAGGTTTGTTATCCATCTCCGTGAAGTGAACAAAATTGTTAATCCGCAATTCCCCGTTGTGCCAGACATTACTGCATTATTGACTTTGATTCCAGCTTTTGCCACTTGGTTTTCGGTGATTGATTTGAAGAATGCCTTCTTCAGCATCCCGATTGCCGTAGAGAGTAGAGATATCTTTGGATTCTCTTTAGGAGGACGAAGTTTCCGCTTTAAGCGCGCTCCTCAAGGTTATTGCGAGAGTCCATCAATTTACAGTCAAGCTTTGAAGACGCAACTTGATTTGCTGACCTTTCCCAAAGGTGCAGCTCTTATCCAGTATGTTGAAGTTTTGTTGGTCGCTGCAGATACTGAAGACATATGTAAGGATGCCACTGTGTCCTTGTTGTCTCATTTGTCTGAATGCCATCAAAGTTTCTCTCTCGAAATTACAATTCTGTCTCCAAGAAGTTACCTACCTAGGTCACCTCTTATCGAAGGAGGGAAGGAAACTGACCCCCAGAAAGAATCCAGACTATTGCGAGAATGAGTGTCCCTACGATACAAAGTGCGAGCATTTTTGGGTATTACGTCGTACTGTAGACAGTGGATCCCTAATGTTTCCCTTCTAGCAAAACCTTTGATAGCTCTTACGGTTAAGGATACTCCAAATCCGATTCCTTGGACTGAGGAATGCCAAAAGAGTTTCTCCGAATTACGCAATGCATTGTGTTCGGCTCCTGTGTTGGGTACTCCCGACTACAGCAAGCCTTTCACATTGTATGTCCACGAGAGAGAAGGATGTGCATTATCGGTTCTGACTCAACAATTTGGCGGGAAGCAACGCCCATGTGCGTACTTTTCGTCAACCTTAGATCCTGTGGCTAGAGCGTTGCCAAGTTGCTTGAGAGCAACAGCAGCAGCGGCTGTTTCAATTCGACAGTCTGCTGGCTTGGTTATGGACAATACGTTAGTGGTTATGGTTCCACATGCAGTGGATACCCTGTTGAAT